>NW_024104532.1:2923091-4260886 GCF_003945595.2 Pipra filicauda
ATAAACACAATTGTTTCTTCTTAGTGTATTTAAATAAAAATGGAATAGCTAAGGCCCTTGAGAAAGACTCCCTACAGGTTGGCTCCATCCTAGAACCCCACTAGCAAGTGCTTCTCTGACACTGGGTAAGTCAGGCAGCAACCTGGGAACACACAAAAACTATTTTTCCTGGAGGAGCCAAGCATGTACAGCTACTCAAAGGGTGACAGTCCCTTCCACAGACTTTCTTTTTTTAAAGGAAAAATGGCCAGAATCATTAGAATTATCTATTCTCTTGCCCACTTTACAAATCTGGAAGTTGGGACAAATTCCAGCCCAGTTAGTTGAAGTCTGTGAAAACTGTATGCAACAACTGTGTGATCTTACCATGGAAAGTGACAATAACTTTAATTATAAACTTACAAACAAATTAAAAACAGATAAAAGTAGCAACATTTTCTAGTCAAATAACTGGATTTACTGTAAAATAAATGTAACTATAAAGATGCTGAAAAAGAACATATATTAGTATTTTACAGCACTTGATAACAGAGTTAGCAAGTGACAAAAGTTCAGCTAAAATAATGCTTTTTAAATATACTTGCAAGATACTCCTTCATTTTGCTTTCATGTACTTACAAAAACAATCCCCCACAAACCCAGCAGTTATTTCTGCAGATTTCGGCGTGTACTCTGCAAACAAGAAATAATTATAGCTGAGCATTGAGAGAGCTGTGGTTTTTAGTCACCTACTTTTCACATCTCCTTCGGTACTTGTTCCGCCCCATACTGACATGCAATACTGACATACTCTTGCAGATAGCATCCCCCAAAGGCATAAAACTTATAACATTTGCATAAGGAATCCTTTTCCCTTGAACAGTGTTAACAGTAGCTGCACAATAGCAGTAGCTACGCAAGTTGCCTCGTGCAATCCCATTCCATGGTTAACATTCGCTCCCTTTATGTCTCCCTTGCACTGTTACAAATCTGCCAGTTAAAACTCTATGCAACTCCAAAACGTATTGTCTGGAATGAAACAACCAATTATTTCTTCAGGTTTTGTGGCATAATATCCTAGGAAACCAGCAATTACAGAATCAAAGTGGCATCAAATGGCGTAGAAAGGAGTTAGAATGTATTATTCTTTAAATAGCAGTTACATGAACTCATAATAAATGGGTATTAAGTGCTAAATGTATGATAAGTAATTTTTGACAATGTAATTATCCAAACAATACAGGAAAAAGCTGTGAGATGGAATTGTCAAATTCACTTGTGCAAATGCTGTGTGAAATACCAATATTGAACACTGGTTTCTGTTCACGACCACCCTGGAAATAAAATAGTGCAAGTACATGTTTACAAGTCAAGCAGCACATTGTTCTGGATTCCCAGAAGCTCTTGCCTGGTAATTGTCACCCACTGGTTTGATCTTTACTGAGGTTAAGACTTTGTGCAAAATAAGTGGAAGGGAGCAGGAGACCATTTTAACCTCTGAATGTGTTATATATAGTTTCTTTCCAAGAAATCACAGAATGAAAATGGAGGAATTATGTAAAGTGGGGTGGACTTAAAGAAACACTGATTAGAAGTTTTCAGTTGCACTTACAAGGTGGCAGAGTCTTTATAGCAACAGGCTTGAAACTTGAGGAGCTTCCAGAGGAGGCACATCCAAATGTGGAATAATGGGATGCTGTTGATGGCATAACACATTTATTTCCTTCAGAATCTTCTTTGTGTCTCAGGAAGAGCTTGTCAATGTGTTCAGCTGGGCAACAGATATAGTCATCACCACCACAAGAAACTTTGTTCTAACTGGAATCTCAACGTCCAACTGATGTGAATCTTCCACCAAAACAGAGGGATTTTCTTTACACCAGAGAGAATTTCCCTGGAACAAAAAGACCTTTGCCACTTAGCGTGGCTACCTGGGAGCCAAAAGACAGTATCATGCCCATGCTGAACTCCCTAGAAACAGGCTGGGTGCTACTGTTAGTCCTTTGTTCCACAGTCTGCAACTTTCTCTACACCATTGGTCTTTTCCTGCTGCCTCCTTTTAGGAGGGAACTTCTCAGGGGCAGGTGGACCAAAGGTGAACCTGCTGTACCTGCCAACGGCCAGAGCCACAACAGGCCACGAATCCTGAGTGGCCATAAAAAAAATCATACAAACAGTACAAAACTCATTGCAGAATAAAGTCCATACTTTTGCCATGCACATTGTTCATTATTCACTAAGGGATGTGACAAAAACTCTGTTTTGGGAAAATTTTCTTGGTTTGCACCTGTTCAGGTCAAAAGCTGTTGTTGCCATATTTGTTGTAACAAAATTGAGTAAGAAAGGGGTTTCAGCTTTGAGCAAATATCTCTTTTGGACTTACTGCAAGAAACCAAGTGATAAGAAGTCACTTCTGTTCTACACATCATGATTTCCAGCTGTGGAACCATGCAGTTCATAAATCTGATCAGAACATTTTCCTCCTCCTCCAGAGAAGATTGACAACTTTATCTTGGACAGTGAGTCTCTTCAAAGGATACTTTTTCTAAAAAAAAAATTAAAAAATTGACTGAATTAATTAAATGTTCAGAAGAAAAGAATAACATATTTGGAGAAACAGCAGAAGCTTCAGTTCAGTTCCTTTTTTATTATAACATCTGGCACCATATGTTAAAATATTTTAATTTTCCTTGTTAGTAAAAAATTAAATTTTATAATTAATTTTCAGATTCACAGAACAGTAGGATCTGAATAATGAGCTTCCCAGAGTTTCTCTCCATCTCCAGGCCTTCATGCACATATTCAGGTCCTGGTCTGTCTCACCTGCTGCAAGTCCAGCTCAAATTATTCTCTCTGTCCTGCTTCTGTCAGTCCTGACATGCTTGTCTAAACTTCAAGGGAAATGTGCCTATTTGTGCCCCTGACTATGTAGTGCCTGAGCCCGTCAGAAAACCTAAACCAAGAGCAGCAATGAAATTACTTGACAACACGTGTGCTGATTCCCTGGCTTGGAAATGATGTATAAAATTAATGTAACTGATGAAATTAATTATAAGTAATAAAATTAATGAAAGTTACGCATATGTTTTGAGCATTTGTCCATGTCTGAAGTGAAAGCTGCTCAGAAAGTCCAACAACAAGGGTTCCAAAAAAGTCTGCAAGGAATGAGCACATTCAGAGAGGATGCTTATTGGTAGTGTATTCTGGGATGAAGCTTCCAAACTGCTGTCACTGTCAGGAACATTAATGATATGCTAAGAAGGCCAATAATACACCCACAAATACATATGTGTACATTTTCTGAGATATATAGAACACAAAATGAAGGTTAATGAAATCTAGAAAGTTAATATTATGAAATCAAGGAGCATGAACACATAATGAACATGAGGCTGAGGAAAGGGAACATCCCATAACTTTTAAAAAAATTTAAAAATCCCTCTGTGGGAGAGTAAATGTCAAAGGAGTATGCACTTATTTTTGAGGCAGGGAATCTAATGCCTGATACAGATGAAAATCCAAAAAGTCGGACTTCTATTCCCTGCTCAGATAAACTGTAGCCATGGGCAGATCACTTCAAGATTAATTTCACCAAATTTTAGCTTAGCATCTACTTTAACTTAATGTTTCTCAAAGGACAATTCATTGTATCAGAGATGAGATGTATTGTCCCTCAAGATGGATAGTTAGGAAAGATTAATTTCACCTTAAATTGAAATAATTTTCAAAAGGGCCCATGAGACATGAGAACATAAATTCTAATGAAATTCCTTCAAATTTGCTGGTCTGAAAAAAATTTCATTACTTCTGTCTCACTGTTCTTGTACTCCTACTGTGTTGGGAGGACTGTGGTTCTAAGGTGGAGAGCTTTGTCATGAAATGCCAGTGCAAATGTAGCATTAACTCCCAGGAAAGAGAGGAGAACCAGCTGGAATCCACTGAACAGCTGAGTCACATCTTTGATTGAGGTTGACTGAAGCAGGACTTGGCATGATACAGGGCATCATCTCAGCTCGGTCCCAATTGTCTCTCATATTATTCACAATTCTTTTGTCTTTGATAGTTTGTTTTTGTTGCTCTACACCACAGGTGAAGCTGTGCACTGACATTTGACCAATACACATGATATCTATGTGGGGATGTTGTGGGTGGGAGAGAATTGTTTGTGGCCTCAAGAGATGTGTGTGTGTGTGTGGAAATTTGTGCTGTACTTAGTTCTATATTTTACATGATTTTAAGACATGCATGCATTTAAGCTTGTGTTGAATGATCTCTTTGGCTATTGTGTCACCCACAGACACAGGAAAAACTGAGAGCTCTGATGTTCTCTGGATTGCAAAATAAGTTACAACAGTTTTCTCTAAATGCAGAAAGCATGAGCACATTGGGAGTTTTTGTTGTATGACACAACTGGTCTTTGTGCAAGAACAGAACTGGAGAATGGAGAAAGCTATTGTAACAGAAATTTCCCGTGTGGATGACAACCACAAATAATTGGAAAAATATAAATAGAATTATGTGCATGTCTTTGTGACCGAAGGGAGAGGGAGGTTTCACCTTCATGAGCCTTTGGGATGAGATGTTTCAGTGCCACGGCAGTAGTGGATCAAGGGTTGGATTGATGATCTCAGAGGTCCTTTCCAACCCAGCTGATTCTATGATTCTATGATTTTCTCTCTTGCTGGGCAAAGAGGAGTGAGGTTCCCTCCTGGGACCTCAGAGGAGGCAGAAACAGAACCTCCAGCTGCTCTCTCCACAGGTGCTGTTTCCTATTCCTGTGTGTCTACACCAGGCAGCTCCAACCGGCAGTCAGGAGGTGTCTGATCAAACACTGCTGGGTGTTGATTCACACAAGCACTCCAAGAAGGAAAGGGAGGTCGCCTTCCCCTAACATTGACTTATCAGGAAGAACTTCCATGGACTGTGTTTTACAAATGGCTAAAACACACAGTTTGTCTCACTATGGCATCTGTCAGGTGGCACAGCCTCTTGGGAAACCTTTGGGTAACAGTACACACCTTCATGTCTGCTGTAGGTTGTGGCAGCAGAGCAGCAAGAGGCCAAGTCTTGCATAACCTCGGTCTGTTTTCATCATCCCTGACATGACTGGCACTTCCAGCAGCACAGCCCTTGGACTAAACAGATTGTGGGGTGGATTCCTTGGTGGAAATTCTCAGAGCTGTCAGTGTATGTGCTCATTACAGATGTCAAGAACAACAAACAAATCAGAGTGATTGTAGATAACTAATGTAATTAATTACCCACACGGCAGGAAATTTCTATGGCAAATTCTATTACCCTGACCCCTGAAAGTAATACAAATACGTGGTCCTTGTATACACTTCTTGCTGTTGTAAAAAGAAAAAAAGGGATATTCACAGCAGGTGCCCTGAATTAAGAAGGGAAGAAAACACAAGACATCTGGACACTGAGGAAAGCTTCAAATATTATGTAACTGAATATATTTGTATATAGTGCATATTCTTCTAATAACTGATCGAAGAGAACACATTCTTTGCATTGGTTTAATGTCATTTTATAAAGTTCTCAGGATGCTTCTAACCAACACATCAATATGTCACCATGCTTCAAGTGTTATTAAGCTTTCAGTGACAGCAGCATGAACCTTAGAAGCTGAAAATGTGACAAGGAACAGATTTCACTGCACATCAGATCTGCATCTTAATCACAGAACTCTTTTCCCAGATGCTTTAGCATGAGAGCAGCTTGTCCACATTGTTTGTCAAGTATTTACAGCTTTTGAAGACATCCTCTGCTCCCCAGGGAAGGAAAAAATCTTCCCCAAAGCAGTACACTAAAACAATGACAGAAGAAATGTGACTTTACACCTACTAGTATTTTTTCAGCAGTTGTAATAATGATATATCATAAATATTCAGCCAGAAGAGAGTGATTTCTAACCACTAAAAGATGGTCCTCCTGGACTATTGTGTCAGTATGAGGTCACTCTTTCAACCTGAAAATTCTAATAACAACTTCCAATGCATATTTGGCAAAGGTTATTGTAGTTGTTCATGAACTGCCCATAGAGCATTTTTGTATAAAACAAAAAATTGTTGAGAATTGTCCAAAGTTTTAAAGACATGAAAATTTAGTCTCAGTGATGACATTGTTGTAAAAGGCAAAATAGATTTAAAAGCTCTATTAACACAAGCAGAAGGCTCAAGTTTTAAATATTTCCACTACACATGGAGGCACACAGTTTGTTGTCTTTATGTGCCTAATAAAATAAAGTACTTGTGGAATTCCAGCACTCTTTCTTGTGGTGCTGCATCTGTGTGAATACACGGAAAAAGAGGAGATCTGTACTGAACTAATGAACTCTTTGGATTAGGGTTGTTGTTTAAATGTAACTCAAATGCTTTATAAATACCACCTACAAACCTATTCACATAGGACGGGGGCGTCAAAGAACGTGGGATAAAATAAACCTCAGCTATATAACTAAGTATTTGAGAATTGGGTTCTGTCGGATTTTCCAAAAATATTCCCATAGAATTGCTCATGGAACTGGGTTTTCTGCTAAACACCTGCTTGGCTGTTTAGGAGTTCCAAAGTTTTAAAGGAATTAATCTGAATTTGCCCTAAAACTACTGTCAATGTTTTCTCTATAAAATAGGAAAGGTGATCACTTTTTCTTAAACTGACCCTTTGCAAGGAAAAGGTTTAGACTTTTTCTCCCTAGACTCTGGGAGGAATGTTTTTCTTACATTTAGTATAAAATCAATACAAACCTCATTCAAAAGCCATTACCCTCCCTGAAGAGACTTTCTTCACATTAATGGGGTTTGAATCAAGACCGTGTTTGTGTTACACAGTTCAGGGTACTCCCCTGTATTTGTCTCCTTGCTAAATACTCCCTTAACTTTTGCTTTGGAACAAAATGAAGGCACAATATTCATTTAATAACTTTTAGCATTAAGCTACTCAATTGCATTTCTTGGAGCTAACAACATCAGCAATGTTTCTCTCAAGTGATTACACTGTGTCTAAATATTCTATAAACTGTGGGCTGAACAGTGGTTAAGTGCAAAGTGGCTAATTTACTTTGGTACTTACCAAGTATTTCCTACTTTTAAGAGTCAAACCAGAACATGCTACCATATTGCTACAGAGATTAAACACTTCAAATTAACCTTAAAAAATGGGTATATAAAAATAGCTGTTATCTGGAAAGCACAGTTTTCAGTTCCTTTTGTCACAGTTTATGGTTTTTAATTTGATTTTCAATTGTTATTATTGCATCCTTTAACTGACTGGCTGATAGTTATTACCATTTATTCTACTGCTGCTCCAAGCTATTATAATGCAACTCTGCATTCATAGAATCACAGAATGGTTTGTGTTGGAAGGGACCTTAAAGATCATCTCATTCCAACCCCCAGCCATGGGCAGGGAAACCTTCTGCTAGATCAAGTTGCTCCAAGCCCTGTCCAACCTGGCCTTGGACACTTCCAGGGATGGGGCAGCCACAGATTCCCTGGGCAACCTGTGCCAGGGCCTCACCACCCTCACAGGGAAAAATTTCTTCTTAAGTAAATAATTTCTTCCTAAAAGAAATCTTTCTTCATCATGCAGTTTCACTTGCAGCCATTTATTTATCTGAAGCAGATCATCTAAGTAACAGCATCTATATTTGTATCATCTTCATTTTTCAAATACTTATTTTTTTTTCATTCTATTATATTATCCAAACTAATTGATTCTGTGTGGTTTAGTTTCCAGTGTGGTTCAGAGGCACAGCAGCCAAACAGCAGAATGTCATCACAGGCAGGCAAGCCAGGTCCAGTTTTGGACCTCATGACATTATTTTCTACTAGTATTTTATACCACTTCTATATGTATGGATATTTCACCTCCAGAGGAGAACTATTATTTTAGATAAGTATTGATTTTCCAAGCTTCTGTTTTATTAATCTTCTGGTGTTGGGCATGTTCTTTTGTCGTATGTTTGTTAAGGAGTAAAAGACATGATTTAATTTTGAAGCAGCATATGTTTGAGTACACAGTGTTTTCATAACTTCTTTGATGAGTGTTGATTGACTTATTTGCTGTTTGTAGCCAGTGAATTAGCTTTATTCCTAGTGGATGATCTCATTTGAACATGACAGCAATCTGTGGTGCAGAATCATATCTCCACAATTAATCTTAGACTCCCATTATAGCTTTCAAACTTCTGTTGCTTTACTGCAGTATAAACATTATCTGAATTTTTCTGTATTCTCCTACTAGCTATTTATCAAGCTACCCTAATATGATAAACTTAATTGTGATAGCAATATTCAAAGTCCATTTCTTTTCAGACCTCAGTCTGTGGGAGTTTGATTTTATTCTACATGTACATCTAACAAAATCATCTCACTTCATTAACAATGCAAAGTAAAATGCATCAACATTTTTCTCCAGTGGACCTTTATTTTCTGAGTTGCCCTTTAAAATTAAATATAAAGGTTCAGATGCTGATTGCAGGTTTATTGGAGTAAATTGCAAAAAACTCTAGGGAATTCAGAGAATTTATCACACTGTAAACAAAATCTGTCTGGCTCGAAAGATAGCAATAACTCTAAGAAAATATTTTGCCAGAGGTCTTCAGCCAAAACTGACATTCCATTGTAACTGAATCAACTTTATGTAAATAGTAAAGTTCTATTTACTAAATAACTTATCCCCAAGCAGAATTTAAAGTGAACTGTCAGCTGCAAGGTACTGCTCAATTCCCAGCAGAGAGAACTTTGTATTTGTATTCATGGAGAGAAACTTCAGCTGCTATAGCTTGGAGAATGAATGCTTTATGATGATGTTATGGATTATATGTTGCCCAAAAAGGAGCCACTAAATTTGTAACAGCATCTTTCTACTTAGGTACATCGATAAAAAAGTAGAGGGTGTGAAAACTTGTTGGAAGATTCACAGTAAAAAAAGGGAAATTGCAGCAGTGCTGAATCTAGAAAAGGTGTGAATGGAGGAGAATGGGCTATCTTTGAAATCACTTGTTAGCTGAGAAGATGGTCAGAGTAGCTGGATTTACTAGTTTGTTTTCAGCCAATTCCTCCACTCATAGGCTACATCTGCTTTAGGTTTGTTTGTGTATCGTGAACAGGTTGCATTTCTCAAAAGAGCAAAGTTAGGCATCAGCTTGGAATTTTGGAGGTTGCCATGGTTTCAACATTTTTATCTTCTCCTCAAGTCATTAAGTTTGCATTGCCATCTTCAGAGCAATTACACCTGAAAAATGGGAGTCTAGAACGCACGTGAAACTGTGCAGATACTGCAGCCCTGAGCAAAACTGGTTATCAAACGGGCAAATACTGACAATTCTCAGACAACAAAATGTATTTCTTAAAGGGTCCATGAGTCAATATGCAAATTAGACTAGATTAGATTTATAATGGAGGAAAAATGTGGAGTATTCTGTGAACTTTTCAAAGCCCAAGCTTGAGTAGGGAAAACCACTGAAAAAAATTATTCCAGTTAATGAAGTCATTTGCTAGGAACAGAAAATGACTCAGGGAGAGTGTCAGTAGGTTGAGTAGGGAGATAGCCTCTCTCCGGAGCCTGATTTGGCTCATCCAGCGTGAATATCTTTGCTGAAACACATCTCTGAGGTCCAAATGTTCCAAGAACAACTAGGTTTTACTCTTGTGGGATTAAACCCAAGATATACAGCAAAGCACACACTGTTCCCTTCAGTCAGAGCCAATTCCGGTCATATCCTTTAAAATGCGTGGAATTAATTTCGTAGTCTCTCCAGACACAAGTCATGATTTATCTGCTTGGGTGAAGCTTTGTTTATCCCCTAAATTAAAATCTTCAAGTGAAAAATCCAAGCTGCCTCTTGGCTCGCAGAGCAGCGAAGGGAAGGGAACTGGGGTTGTGTGGAGGCGGCAGGAGAAGAGACTGCTTGAAGTGAGATGCTCCTCCTTGGCACGACAGCACTGTCCTGCCTGCAGTAACACAGGCTGTGCCCTGAGCAGATTGGAAGCCTTTCTGGGGCCTCAATAAAGACAAAAATTTACTTTCAGTACTCTCTGGTGTAGGCGACCCCTTCCTATTTGCATGGACACCTCAGTTGCTTTCTGAGCCTTGTGCTACTGAGATGTTTTCACTTAGTCAGGGAGGAGTTCTCATGTTTGAGAGCTTTTTGCCAAAAGTGGTTGTGAGTGCTGTGGTGAAGACAAAGTAAGCAGAAAAACATGGGGAACTGGAAGAGAACACACTCCTCCTTCTAACATGGCAGTGGGAAGCCAACCCATTCTGGCAGCAGTGCCAAACATTGACAGTGGCTTTCTCAGTGGGGTGGAATTAAAACCACATTTGTTCTGGAGCAGAGGAATCAATACACACATGCTTTTACACTGGGACGTACTGTTACCCTGAATCTATACCTGTGCTTTTATTAAAATTACGTGTACTTCAAGTACCTGTTTTTAACACTCTCCTTGATCAACTCGCTGTTCAAGCAAGATCTGTGAGGCTGAGATGTAAGACCATCATGCTTGCAAGATTTGCGTGTAGTTTTTTAACTACTGTTACATTTCTGGCTTTCTTTTTTTTTCTCTCTCTCCTTTTTTTCCCCAGATGTCTAGTTATTCAGCAGTTAAGGTAAACCTGTTTATTTAGCCATTAAAAGTCCCATATCTGTCTTACTGCTGTTTTACAATGCTAGTTTTTACCCACAACTCAATAAAATAGAGTCACACATCACCCTCTAAACAGAAAAAACCCTGAATCCTTCAAACCACAGCTCCATACACTTTAAAACCTCACTGCTTTAGGAGCTGAATGCCTTCCAGAAAGACTGTGTAGAGCTGAAATGTTGCTCCTTTTGATTCTTGATGAGGATATAGGCAGTTTTTCAGATATAGTTTAATCCCAAGAAAGCTATGATGTAAAGTTTATATTTACATCCCTCCTGGAAAATAAAAGGTAAGTGGGAGCCCTCATGAGCATGAGCTCTGCAGGCAGCTCTTCAGCTGGTGCAGGGGAGCTGAACTCATGGATTTTGGAGGCTCATGTGCTTTGCTGACTGATTCCTCATTCCTGTAGAGTGCACTTATCATGTTGAATCAATATCTCAGAGAGAAAGGAGGTCTCAGGGTTAAATAAGGTCCCAACGAACTGAATGCGTTAAAAATGCAAGATCTGGAGTTTCAGTCTCAGCTGATGTTTCAAAGGGAAGCCAATGTCAGGACTCAGAATTTAAGATGAAACAAGCGGAAGTTTTTTGCCAAGCAGGCCAAGAGCTTTGTCCTTTCCCAGGAACTCTTAGTTCATCCTCAGCATACAATCACTTGCTATTAGTAAATTAAGTGGCTACAAATATGTGAACTATTGTGGTGAGTTCTGCAGGTCACACAGAGGCAAAGCTTCCTTTTCAGAGACAGAAGAAAAAGAGTTTCTGAGAGCTGTTTTAGTGCAGTGTCCTCAAGAATATCACTAAAGAACAAGCCAGAAACAGAGGGACAGATTCCTTTAGTCATGGTGGAAGTGCTGTGTAGAAGTCAATAGTTTCCTATTTCTCCCATGAATATCACCTACATTTAACTTCAAAGAGCTTTCTGCAGTCTGCCATGGATCTCCCTAGATATGCTGCTTGATATTTATATATTAGGAACATAATAACTTTTTGCTGTGCCATCAGCTGCTTTAGTGGCTGCAGAGGTTTAGTCAGGGAGAAGGTACCAAAATGTGCAAACAGCAGCATTCTGGAGGCAGGTACCTTACATCCATCAGCAGACAGATCAGCAGTTGCCCTGTGTGTCCTGGACTTAATCTTATCACTCCTGTTTTCTGCAAACTTGAGACGCACCAAAAAACCACCAAGAGTAGCAGAAGATGGAAGACTCAGTCAAAGTGTTCCTTGCACAGAAATCATCAAGCACTGAATGGAATAAAACACTGGGTGACTCACATCACATTGTGGCCACACCTTCCACTGTCTGTGTTTTAAGAGAGAGAAAGCAAACAGAATTACAATCTGTGGTATGACTGAGAGATTTTGGCGTGAACCAGACACATACATCCTTTTCTAAGTCATCCAATAATGTCCACCCTCCAAACAGGGAGCTGACAAGACAGATCAAGACTATTTCTTGATGTAGCATTTCTCCTGTCCATTTTATTAAGCAGCATGATTGTCACTGTTAGAACATTCACACATCTTCATCTCAGAGAGATGAGCACTTGTAGATGCTGAAGGTGCCATTTCACAAGGATTTGATAAGAGAAAAAGTGTTCATTCCTGTCTTTAAATGGCCTGAGCAAACCTTCGACTGTACTGTGTCTGAACTGGATCTCCAGATTCCATGCCAACTTCCCATTATGGTCTAATGGGATGTTATAAATTTAGAGGAGGTAAAAGCCACATGAGGAGTCCAAATATGTGTCAGACAGCCCGATTTGCACAATGGTAGAGCAGTGTCTGGTTATTGTTGTTCTTCATAGTGTTGGCACGAGGCTTATGAATGGACACAGGACAGAACTGAGCCAGGATCACACACCAGGATCCTGGGCAGAAAATCATCCCCAGGGGAAAACACACCAGCCCTGTAGTGAAGATAACAAGGGATTGTGTTAGGCAGCTGAACAAATTTAACTCTGCTCTGTAACACTGCCAGAGTCTCAGGAGTACAGCTAAAATAACACAATGCATCTTCAGTAACACCATAAGCTAATTTGACACCCTGGGGCATTTCAGATTATTTGTATGTTCACCAGTTACTCCCTGCCTTAAAATATTTCAATTTAAGCATAGCTTCCTTTCTGCCTTTGCAAGGTGTGTGGTGTTTGGGTTGGTGTTTTAATTTAAATATACTGTCAAAAATATTGTAATGATACTCGACCTTGTTTTCTCTTGAAGCAATATAACCAAACCCCAACAATATTTTTCAGCTTAAAGTCAGTCAGATGAAGTGTGATGAAACAAACTTTAACTGGCTATCCTGGGAACTAGTAGTAAAATTTAGTGGTATCTATGCAGGAGTTAATGAGGGCAATTTGAATAACTGCAGTTCTAGACAGAAGTTCATAACACAAAATTAATGTAACTATAAGGAAAAAAGGAACACAAAATATGTCAGGCCAAAGGAGAACAAACACAGCTGCACCTCCCTCCTAGTTACAGTTAAATGTTTAACTTTCAGTGAGCTTCACCTAACAAAGTAATCAGAATGAAGAAACGAGAATATGTACTAGGAGGAGTTAGAAAAGGAGGAGCCCATATAAAGGCTGCAGGATCTGAAGTTCACATATGAATGGTGATACCATTCCATTGAATAGGTTTATTAAACAGTAATTTTTTAAAAATTGCTCCTTTGAAAATGACTGCAATTAAAAAATAATTAAGTGGAGAAATAACAATGTGGGAATTATGTATGTTCGTTTCTAACCTAAGGTAAGCACTAGGTGAATATTTAACTGATTTAAAAGGGTTTAGGGGAATACACAAGGTTGATATATCCAAATCTCTGTGATAAATAGATCTTCTCAAACTTGCAGCAGGAACGTTACATCCCATTGCTGGCAGCTCTCAATTCAAAAGCAGCCCAGGGCCAAATAAATGATGGCAATGACTTAGCCTTGACATTTTTCTTTTCATTTTACAATAATGACACATAAGAATGTTTCCACTGTAACATTTAAGTCAAATGAAAAGAACATTTTAAATGTCTGATATATTTCTTTGAGAAAGATATACTTATTAATTGTTTTTAAAGAACAACTTTTCCTGAGGAAACTCTTGCAGCCATGAAGCAGAAATCAGAGAGAATGTCAGCAGTTCAGTTTTGTGACACGAAATTTCAGCTTCCCTTGTCACCTGCCCATTTGCAATTCCAGCAGTTAGGAGCTGACACAAGCCTTATTCTTCTTTCCTCTAACCCAGTGTCACACTATTATTTCTCCATTAACACCACTTTTGATCTATGCCCATGTAAGCAGAACACACTTACCATAGCAATAACAATAAATAAATGTCTGTGGCCATGAGGGAAACCCTTCACTGCTGTGACCCAGCTGAGAGCAAAGGGCATGAGCAGGGGGACCATCGCCAGGCTGATGACACAAACCTTGGTCCACAAAATCCAGCAGATCCCTAATTCACTTTCAACAACATTTGACTTTGAAAATAGTTATGAAAGACACTACATGACAAACTGCCTGGGGCTTGAGAGAGGTTACACAGGCAGCGAATCAGCCAAAGGTTTGTGCAACCAGGTGCTGTTGTGAATCTCAACCCGCCTGCACAGAGTCATTCCCTCTTCTTTTTTCAGCCCTGCACATCTGGTCTTCAGCTGCCAGGTCTTAGCACAGCTCACAACAGCCTCAGATCTGGTTTTATCACCACTCATGTTCTTTTGCAGGTGTGGGTTATTCCCATCTGGCCCTCAGTGCCCTGGTAGATGCTTATATGCCTCCTGTGCTTTGTGTTGTCCTGAATACACTGGCTTGGAGGAATCCCTTTTCCCCCAGAATTGAGTTTCAAGCCCTATTTGTACTTCCAGAGTAACCTAAAGAAGACTAAATGGCCGTGGTGTGATGTCTTCACAGTGTACTGTTTAAACCTCTGTTGCCAGTATTTAAATCTGAGCTGTGCAATCTGAGGATTTAACTTAGTGGGAAGACATCTCTACAGTGCAGCTTTTTGTACCTCTGAGAGTGATTCAGTAGATAGAGGCCACAAAATGACAGGTAAGTATCAAGGATAAATGTATGTAATAAGCTGTAATTGCCCTAAATCACTTGCCTGGAGTTACTAAAAGGGAGGAGAGAGCAAACAGCAATAAGACCAGTAATTTAAAGTCCACAGTTTGTCACCTGAGGGAATGAGGTAGCTAGAACAGGGAGGACTATTACAGTAGCTGCACATATTCCTGAGTCTTTTTTAATAAAGGCAGAACACACTGTCAACTCTGATGGACTTGTTACTGCTTATCTAGAGAGCTGTTGAGAGGAATGAAGATGACAAATAGTTCAAAACAGCTGAAGACAGTTTTCCACAGCCATTCAGACATCCATTTCCTTCAGTGAGGTGCTGGGTGGAAAGGCAGGTTATGTGTCTCTCAGTCACTCTGTTAACCACCATCCAGCTGGAGGAAGAGGGCAGGTGGTTCCATGACCCAGGGATTTGCACAGCACTCTCCAGAGCATTCTCAGGCAACTGTTTTAGTCTGGGGTTTTTTTCCAGAAGGAAACACTGCAGCTTGTCTGAGAAGTGGCCGTTGTTCTTAGAAAGTAATTTGTTTTTCTACACTTTTCAGTTAAATAATTATGCATACATTTATTATTACAGTTCAGTGGGATTGCTGACAGCCAATTCAGTCCATGTCAAATTCTCAGCCCTGTGCTAAGAAAATGTACAAGTGTGAGCATTTTAAGTAGTCACAACACGAGATTTAAATAAAGAAAAAGACTCGTGTCAGTCTTTTGCACAGAGGTAGAATTTCAGCAGCTGACTCCTGACCTGAATTCATTAGTTGTTGTTCAGGATCTGTCATTCCTCATCAATCACTTGGAATTTCTTCTTTGTTTAGACTCATACAGACCTTTCAAGACAGTTGCACAAAAGCACCTTCACTTTGCCATAAAAAAACCCAGAGAAAATGCTTTTATATTTATGAAATATTTCTGCAGATGAGATCTAACATCTAAATTCTTTTCTCTTTTCCAAAAAAAACAGGTACTAAAAGAAGCCTGCAAGTTTTTAATGGGAAGAAATAAAGGTTCTTTATGTTCCAGTGGTGCCGTAGGACAGTGACCCCTTTCATCTGTATACTGCTCATTTTTTTTAAGTTCTGTCAATACACTGGTGATGATGGGGCTAAATAAAGGATTTCTCTTTCCACTTCTGTAGGCAAAGGTTTGTTGTGATGTTACAGATGGACCAATCTAAGGGTCTGACCTGAGCATTCCATCCTCTCTCTGCCCTCGCCTGTGAGGTCCCAGCCTCCCTGGCACACATGTGGAGGCTTGGCTGACCTCTTGGTGAGCTGCTTCACAGAGTTAAAGCTGTGGAAAATTATCTTCCTTCTCAAAGAAAGTGATCGGTGCTCTGCCAATTTATGTCCCTAATTAATGTCCTAAATTTATATCCCTTTACCAGTGCAAAAGAAAGGGTGGAAATGTGCATATGGGATGGGAGGTGTAAGAGCAAAATGTCCTTCAAGAGCAGCTGGAAATTATATCAGCTTACCTGCAATTTTAAATCGCCTTGAATATTCAATAATAATAAAATAATAATATTCAGTATTAAAATATTTTAAAATTTTGGGTCATTCTTGAGATCTAGATACATGGTAGCTAAAAGTCCCAGATGGTTCCTTGTCCAAATATTTGGTCGTGTCCAAGTCTTCTGTGTGTAAAACAGTAGAAAAGATCAGGTGAATGAATCCTCCCATCCTATATGAAACATCAAACCCAGTGCAGTCCTCTCAGCATGCACAAACATAGATCAAATAGAAAAATAAGGGCTGTTCATCCTGAAAAGAATATAAGAGACAAAACCACCTTATCATCTTATCAGTTGAATATTATAAACACAGAGGAGAGAAATCAAACATAGAGGGGACAGTGTGGAAGGCAAAGAAATGAATTATGTCGCTGGCATCTGGTGGAAGAGCTGCCTGAAACAAATGGGGGAAAAAAAAAGAGAGATGTATGCAAATCAATAAGTTTTAGAGCCATTTTCATGGTTAGTATTATCTTCATGCAAGCCCTGCAAGCTCCACTGGGATAGCTTATGGTGTAAGGCATGTGGCAGAAGATGTATGCTCATAAATAAATGGAAATACAAATATATACATTGCTCTGCAGAAGTGCAGGAGTGTTCAGGGAAGACCAATTAAACAGATCCTAATTTAGAGAGTGCTTTCACTGTTCTGGAACCCAGCTCTAATTCTAGCAAGTAACAAAATTCAATTGAAATTTAATCAGCAGAATGAGCATTGCTAACATTTGAGAGTTAATTAGGGTAGTAATCACTGAAGAAACAGTTCTGCTACATTGAGGACAATTTGCTATGGTATTGCCATATATATTCAAGAAAGCAATTAAAACATCTTCTCTTGTTGACAGAATAGCCACAGATGAGTGGAAAGTTAAACAGGCAATGTGTCAGAACATCAGAGCAATCCAGTGCCATCTCACCTGTTTCATCCTTCCTGAGGTCTTTTTGTCTTCAAATCAGTCCCAATGCTGATGAGGCCTCAGACTGCCTGAGACCCAAGGAGGAGGGATGTGGTTGTCCTCTGTTCGTAGGTTGGCAGGAGGGGATGATTTTGACTGTCGGGGAGATGTCAGGGCTTAGGATGAGGAGTATTTGGTAGGGAGAAAGAAAAAAGTCTTTAGAAGGAAATGGCTCCAAGGTCTGGTCTCATTCACTTGTGCAGATGAAAGTTTGGAGGAGACTGTGGAGAACCTGACTGAGGTTGGATAACTTATGTCACTTGTGTAAAAAATGCTCTAGAACTTATTTTTGACCAGAATAGATTTTAAATAGAAATTAACAGGAGGCAATGATGAGGAGATCTCTGAGAGAAAGGCTGACATCTAGGATAGGGTGGTGAGAGACAGGTCTGTACAGGCTGAGGAGCTGGGAGAGAGGAAGGAGCAGCCACAGATGGACATGGTTCCAACAAGGAGCATGCAGTCAATATATCTAAAAACACTGAGAAGCCAAAGAGGATTTAAATGGAGGGGATTACCTGGTTAAATTCTCCAGTGTTTCAGTAAGAATGACTTTTTAACAGCCGAACTGCAGCCAGCTGGGAACAGCCTTGGAGCAGAGATATGAAACCGAGTTTGTTGGCAGCTCGTTCGCTGGACATGGAAGATGGATGGAGAGGCTGGCAGGATCAAGGGCTTCTTGTTTATATTTAGTTGCACCAAGACATAAGAGGCTAAGTAGGGGACCAAGAAATGTCCCTGCCTAGTGACAATGTTAGGTGACTATTTACTAGAGCATTAGTGACAGGACAAGGGGGAGTGGCTTCAGACTGACAGAGAGTAGGTTTAGATTAGACATTAGGAAAAAACTCTTCCCCGTGAGGGTGGTGAGACACTGGCACAGGTTGCCCAGAGAAGCTGTTACTGCCCCATCTCTGGAAGTGTTCAAGGCCAGGCTGGATGGGGCTTGGAGCAACCTGGTCTAGTGGAAGTTGTCCCTGCCCATGGAGGGGGTTGGAATTTGATGATCTTTAAGGCCCCTTCCAACCCCGTCCATTCTATGATTCTGTGATATTTGCTGTGTGAACAGACCCCACACAAACCCACTTTTAGCAGAGCTGGACCTACTTCACCTTCAACATAATTCCGTTGTTAGAAACAGGGAGTGTATGCAGGAATGTTGCAGTTGGAAGCACTACTTCAGCTCAGATCTGTGTCTCCAGGTATCTTCATTCTGTGCCTAGAATTGCTGTGAGGGAAATGAAGCTGTAACAAAACTTGTTATTACTCCTCCCTCCACCCTCACAGTGACTTCTACACCCAAAGCAAGAGAGAAAGAACAGAGAATTTGCAAAGTGAGAACAAGATACCTCTTTGCTTCTTAGAATATTTGTTCTGTTCTGCCTGATTTCATTGCAGTGACATTAGGGAAGAAAAGGTCACCTCACAGGAGTGTGACCCATATATCCTGTGCAGTTGTTCTAAGATAGAAATTGCAAGAAAGAAACATGAGAGTCTATGATTTGTGCATATAAAAATTGTAAGAGAAAAATATTTATGGTAAGCAAGACAAAATGACTGTTTTTTAGCACAGTGTCTCAGCATCTAACTTTTAGAATTTTTCTCTGTTGAAAACAAGCCATTATAGCTAATAGCTGCAGATAATCACAAGGAAAAGAAATAAACCACCTTCAAAGAAATCTGCCATCATCTAATTGCAACATGCACTCAAAAGACTGAGAAGCTACTAAATCTCCCACTTCACTAATGAAATACTGTCCAGGGTAACTTGAAAATGTTCATACTTGCAAATACTTGTAGTGGATGTGAGATAACCAATCATTTCTAGATATATATTGTATAATATTTCAACAAACTCACTGCTGCAAACATAATGCCTTCAACAAAAATTTTTGGAGTGTTTAAGGCTGAAATGGTGGTACATGGGATCCTGCTTCCCACTGCTTGCAGGCACATGGGATCCTGCTTCCCACTGCTTGCAGGCATGCAGGAGCCCCACTGCAAATCAGCCAAAGGGAAATCTGTGCAGTGAAGCAAGAATCATGCAGGACGAACAAGGGAAAATCAGGTCCTGCACCAGGCTCAGCTCATGGATCATGACGTGCAGAGATCTGTGTGAGCAGCTTTAACACGCAATAAAAGGAAAGATGGAGTGATCCCTAACCTGTATTTTTCAATGATCTGATGGATTTTCAATGTTCTGACAGTAGAGATTGTCAGAGGGGGGTTCAGTTTATTTGAAAGCTGCTTGCAAAACATTGTAAATGACCTACAGTAGACTCAGCTGTTGGATATGATGTTCGGTATTTACAGACTGTAGCCTGTTGGATGTGTATTTGCTACAAATAATTAAAAAAATTTTTTTTAAAAGAGTAACTAGAATAATAGATACTGTACAGAGTGGAGATTCAGATGTGCACAATGTAGTGCTCTCTCAGTGGCAGAAAATTGAGTGGAAAAAGGGTTTGTGCTATCAGGTTTCATGGCAATGTGTAGAAGAATAAACTATATTTTAACAAAATGAAGAATTTATGTAAAATGATAATGTTTTGTGTTCTTATCTTAAGTGTGAAACAAAGTGTGAGATCTTCATGAAACAGACATAAAGTTTATTTTTGCAAGGCCTGTGTTCATAATCTCAACTGTCAATTCAAGCTTAAATTTTCTAAATCTTGCTTTCATTTGTATGAATAAAAAATCTCAGTGGAAAACTACTGTCATGCAAATTCCTTGTAATGATCCAGATACAAATGATGTGGGGTTTTTTTTGTTTTTATAACTTTATCTACAAAATAATTAAATAATTATTCCTGTTATTTATCCCAGTGTTTAAGTGCTGATGCTGTACAAACTATTCTCAAGAATAAAAACACCTAACCCCCACAAATTAAAGCATATGTCAAAGCTGTCTAATCCAAATTTTTTTATAAGATCAGGACAACAGCTGACAAATTCTGGTCGGATAAATTACTTTTTCTGTAAGAAAATACGTTTTTAAAGAAATAATACACAAAATTAGTTTTCCTATTTATCTTCTGATTCCTCAAGTTGGAAGATAAGAACAATCTATATTTCCGTGGTGCCCCAGAAGCTGCCCCTGCCCTGCTGCTCCCCTCTGCAGGTGCTGGGAGGAAGATGAGGAACCTGCAAACCCCCAAAGCAGCGGCACCTCCATCCCCACCAAGTCCCGGGATCTCTCCTCGCCCTGGGAATGCTCTCATCCCATTTGAGCTTTACAACGTCACCCCCTAGTGGAAATCCGGGCGTTTTCTTTCCCCAGATCCATCTCAGCTGTAGAGGAATGTTCTACTCGTGACAAACCTGAGAGGCAGTTTTATGGGGGAGAATAAAATACAGAGAATCACGGTGCCTGAATTTGTATTATTTGTTTTGGTTTGCCACACTATGGCAGTTGAGATATTTGGCTAAAATGTGCTGCGAAATTGAAGAGAAAATATAGGAAGAACAGAGAGAATACAAAAAGGCAGCATGAAGAGAAACACAGCACGTACCATTGCTTTTTAAGCCCAAATTAAACAACCAGGTGGTTTTCCTAAAAGAAAATCCTAAATGCAGGTCTGGGGATCGGCAGAGGACCTGAAGTGCTCTCAGGATTAGGGCAAGTGTTCTCCTCTTATTGGTGGCAGGGTCCAGCACTACCCAGACCACAGAGGTGAAGCTTCTGCCCTCACGGGGCTCTTCTCATCAGAGCTGTACTGAGAGCTCTTGAGCCACGGGATCCAAACCCAGGGCTCAAGACAAACCCCACCACTGAACCTAGAGGGAAGGGAGGGGGAAGGATATAAAAGCAGAGTTGCTGGTGGATTTCATACTTTATTTATTCCTAGCTGTTTTGCATAGATTACTACAGCTAAACTAAGGTACTTTTCCACACAGAACATCTTCCACTTCTTTTCCTGCTGGCTGTTGTGCTAAAGATATAAAATGGTAACTGAACAGACTCCTGGAGAGCTGAGAATACTTTTAAATAAACTTTTAAGATGAATACTTTATTTAAAATCATATGATTGCAATGTGTGATTGCTTTTTATATGTATTTCCCTACATATTCTTCCCTTGTTGTTTTCTGGTTTGCTTTTATTGAGTGTGTATTTTTCTGAGCACATTACACTTCATTGCTGTCCTCCTGATGGAATACTTTGGGGACCTGTTACTTTAAGATCTGCTCTGTGAGAAGGGAGCAGCAGCTATATAAAGGAGCCTTGCACCTGCACTCTTCTTGAAATGCTTTTGCTGTTGTTTGGAGTTTGTATGTTTGTGATTTTAGAGTGTTGCAGTGCTTTTTGAAAGGCTTCTGAACCAACAGATTGAATGATTTTCCTTTAAGTGCTGATAAACTCCCTGTCAATGTTCAGGTGAAAAGAACTGAGATTGCTAGATTGGGCTTTACCGACCCAAAGGTGTCAAATTTTAAAGCAGAATTTTTTTAAGCAGAAATTGAACAAGGCTAAGTACAACACACTTTTCCTCCCTACAAACCAAAGCCTGTGCAGCTGGATAACCATTGCCATCCTCCTTTGGGGCAGTGACAAAGGACCACTTGTATTTTCTCACACTCGCAGGTGCTACCCCGGTTCCCAGGGAATCCATATGGTTCCCAGGGAAGAAATGGAGCTGAGAGTTGAGGTGGAAGTTGGCTAGATGGCAGCAGAGCCCCAGGCAGCAGCATTCTCCTGGGGACACCATTTCTAAGGGATCCAACTCAACTGCTACAGGGAGAAATGACAGAAAAACTGAACTGAAACTGAAATTTGATACATTTGGGAATGTGAAATACAGGGACAATGAATTTGTTTTCTATTCTAGCTTGCTGTAAATTCCAAGCTTTCATCGGGTTATTGCTGACATCAAAGTTGTAGAAGTTGCGTGGTAGAGAAGAAAGGAAAACCAACAGAAAGTGCATTTATATAAGAAATTATGTTTTAATTGTACAAAATGAATCCCATTTGAATTTTTCATGGCCTTTACAGAAAAGTAATACAATCAAATTCTTGTAGTTTAATCCCAGCCAGCAACTCAGCCCCAGGCAGGCACTTGCTCGCTGTCTCTGGTGATATGGAGGAGAGAATTGGAACAGTGAAAGTGAGAAAACTCATGGATGGAGACAAAGTTTGATAGACAATGCAAAGCAAAACAAGGAATCTATTTCCCAGTTCCCATGGGCTGGCAGGTATTCTGTTATCTTCAGAAAAGCTGGGCTCCATGTGTAACAGTGACCTGAGAAGACAAACGCCCTTACTCTGAATGTCCTCCCACTTCTTTCTTCTTATCCAACTTTATACACTGAGGATGATGCCATATGGTCTAGGATATCCCTGGGGTCAGTTGTGGTCAGCTGTCCCAGCTGTGTCCCCTCCCAAACCCCTGTGCACTCCCATCACACAAACTCAGTGGGGATTGTCTGGCTCTGCTGCTGAGCTGCATCAGAAGAACCTGGATCTCTTCCCTTCCCAGCTCTCACTTGCTATTCCAGCCAACTCTGACATGCCGAGTTACTGGCATTACACAAGTGACAGCGAGAAAATGCAATAGACTTGATGATCTTTAATGAGGCATAATCTGTTCAGCAGCGAAAATGAATCAACCAGATCTAAAATTTCTACTTTAATCCTCTGTAGAACCAGATTAGCTCAGCAAAGCAGTTCTGGTCCCCTCTTGTTTGTTTCTGTGAAGAATAAACCACTTGGTAAAGGTCCATGGAAATTAAAAACTAAAAGGGCATTTCACACAGTAGTATAAGAAGGACTTCATTTAACCTTGTTATGCAGCAATATCTGAAATCAAATGATCTACTCAGACGTGGCCATAAAATCCCCAACAATATGTCAAGAAAAATTTTACTGAAGTTTCCCAAATCCCCAAAGTACTGAATAAATATCTGGGAGATGAAAACAGATTATATTATGAGTATGAAACCAAGCCCTCTGTTGTCAACTATGTACAGGCTACGTAGGTCTCAACAGGCTTATGGTGGTGGCATAAGTTTAATAAAGGGCTGAAGAACACTGTTTAAGGACAGAATTGATTTTTAAGACATGGATTAAGGTCATATATTTTTATGATCCCCTTCATATGCTAGTTGTAGCTGTGTTAAAGAAGGCATGAAAATGTAAGGATAAATGAGAGTTATGATTTGCAGAGAGAAATATCTTTTATTGGATCAAACAGGTAAATTTTCAAGTACAACAGTTCCTCTTAAATATGTAGTTCTTGTTGGTTCTTCTTAAGTATTGCAAAGTGGTGTGTTAACATTTCTAGCTGTTTCTCTGTGTATAACCCAAAATTATCTAGTTGCTCCTCCCCTGTGCCAGTCATGTCTATGACACACAAATGCACCAGTAGTTAGAAGTGGAGAGACTTTCCTTGTGAACAAACTTGTCTATCCATGATATTCACACATATACCACTGCCTTTATTGGAAACACCATCTGAAAAACACCTTTGCTCTTCTTTAGACATTGTTGAGAATCATTTTTGGATGGGGTGGTGCCAAAGTATTTAAATAAAAAATGTAAAGAGAGACTTATCGACTGACCTTTGGTCAATAAACACAGTTTCTGGTCAGGCAAACCAGAAAAACCACCCATGATGACATGTCCCTGAGCAACCTCAGATCTCAGGTTCATTTAGGATTATATTTCTGACAAGTGAAAGCAAGAATATTTATGCAATTGGGGATTTTTGTAATGCAACCAACTAGGAAATATGTAAGGCTACTGCTGATTTCATATATGCCAACCAAAACCATGAGAGGATAAAAGTCAAGAAGCCTTAAGAACTGACTGAGATTTAGCCACCATCAGTGCAGGCTGGATTCACCCCGTAGGCTTTGTATGGCACTGCCTGTTACTGACTCACTGAGAACAAAACTGCTTTGCTATTTTTAAACACCATTTTTTGCCAACTGTTTAATCCATTAGACCCTGATTTTCTCCTTATGGAGCTTTATATACTGAGAGTTTTGTTAAAGATAAGGCCAGTAAAGCTAATGTTTAAACTTAGTATTTTAATACACAAAAACACATAGATATTCCTTACTGGGCATTCCTACTAACTATGGCATTTGTACGTTACAGACAACGATCAAACTGTGTTGTTTTTATCAAAGAATAGAAACAGATGATGTACACAAGACCAAGGAGGCAAATCTTCTCTTAGGTGAAGAGAGTGAGATTTAGCTCCGTTTTTAAACCAAGTCAGCGGAGATGCGTTTGACAATATTTTCAAACAAACCATTAAGCTCCAATTTAATACTAATAAAGTCACTGAGATCAAAACTGATGAAGGAGAGATTAAATATTTGGAACAGACCTTGTTACATTGAGAACAACTGCCCATTCATTTAAAATCAGTATTAAAACAGTGGGTCCAGTTGTAATTTCATTTGCTTTGGAGTAACCCTGGATTAACTCCACAGAGGTCACCAGAATGAGACTGATATTAAAAAAAGGACAAGAGATCAGGATCCTGTTGAGTTGTGTTCTGCCTGAAATACTCTTCTACCATTCCATCTGCAAGCAGGATGATCTGCATTTTTTGTGAAGGAATGTATGATGCTTTATCCATTTTGTGTGCAATGAGTATGAACATAATAATCAATATTAAACAATACCACTCTTGCACAGGGGTAGTTTTAAGCCATATATGAGGGAAATAGGGCTTTCTCCTTAGAATAATTTTGAGAATTGAAACAACATGTTTCTAGTGTAAAATTTTTGGATTTTAAATTTTTTATATGTAAATATAACATTCTTTTGCCTTCAGATGACATTCCTGTACTTTCATACGAGGATTGCCCCTCCAAAGCAATCTTTACATCAGTCAAACCCTGCAAACAAATAACAACCTGCTTCTGAATTGTGCCCCTTGTTTCACCGTTCATGGTTATATCCACAGAGGTTGACAGAAGGCTGCTGGACAAGAGCAGGTTCATTTTTATCAGACCTTACTGATCATTTTTTGTACAGAACTGGTGGCAGGAAGGGGGTGATTTGCTGGAGTGAGATGAGCCCCCCCTGAAGTACTCACCAAACAGGTGGAATTTGTGTTTGTTTGAAATCTTCAGGATGAGGTAAGTTTATTTGAAGAGCAAAGACTGATTTGCCAATTTGACTCAAGATATAACAGCAACATAATCAAGGCAGTGGTAGAGAGGAGTGAACTCAAGTCCTCTTGTGGAAAAACGCTAATCATTCGCAGTAGTTATCTGTGATATGAATAATTCACAGATTCACAAGATTTTTACATTAAAAATAAGTACAGTTCTTCTTCCCTCTCCAAGATTGTTCCATATTCCTTCTTTAACCCCTCAAAGACTGCAGAGCTCACTCAGGTGACCCTGACAGTGACATCCCAGAAAAGCAGGCAGCAGTGTTTGGGAAGATGGAGTGGCAGTGCTTGGAAGTGGCCACTCAGTGCTGCTGTACAGAGGATAAAGCCAATGGTAAAGCCTAAGTCAGGACCCAAATGGTAGGGAAGAAATTGCTCTAGCGTTAAGTAGTATGAAATTATTGAGATGTTTTATGACCATTGGAATCCTCCAGAGCTAGAAAATGTAAGGAAAAAAATAAATCTCTGTTAGACTCATCAGTCAGCCCTTGACTAGTATGCATACAGTCCCTTAACATAAGCAAAGGATTTACTCTCTGTGCAGTTCAATGGCAACAAAAACAATCCTTGAAATATTCTCAAGTGCAGAAAAATACGTGTTAAATGCTACTACAAAATGACTGTAATGAGCAGCAGGACTGCAGATAAGACTTCAAAATTATACTATGCAGCCTCATTTCCTTTTCTCAGCACGCACATAGAATTTATAATTTTTATAGTAACCATTAGAGAAATAAATTTCATTTTTAAAGATATCCTGTATCACTAGCCTTTTTTCATGCTCAAAAGAACTGATATTAAAAAAGAAAATTACATTTGTGAAGGTTAGATTCTACTATCAAAATACATCCAGATTTGTGAGAGCTCTCACGAGAAAGAAATTCTATAGAGGTCTCACCATTGATAGTGATTTCTTTTGGAGTGCCAATGGATTTTTGAGAAATATCATTCTGATCACGCAATTCTAGATTTCTCTTTTCCATGCCTTGTTTAAAGTAAATATTTGAAAACATGACTTCTGTGAGCAAATCAATTGCAACTCTGTGTAATCTATTAAAATCACTTCACCTGTAACCTCTTTTAATTGATACATAACAAGAGGAAACAACAATTTATTTGGATGCCACTGAACCATAAAGTTTATGTTCCAGGTATGTTCGTTTTGCTGCAAGTGAAGCGGGTGTGTCAGAGGTCAGCTTCTTTAGAAACAATATGCCTATTTCCTTCTTTCTGTCCATAAGTGGAATAACATTTATTCCATTAGTTAGGGCAATCTGCAAATGAAACAGGAGGAATTACTCCTCTGATTGCAGATCATGTGGCCATTAATGCCCCTGTTTCTGTCTGGGCTCAGTCCTGTGACTGCAGTTACCACAAATGCACTGAGGATTCCACTGACTCAGGGCCATATTCAGCACCCATTTTCCACTGTGTAAGAGGGTGTAAAAGTTTCCAGCTGGGAGAGGAAAGGACACCTCTGTGTGGAGAAGACTCAAAAAGAACTTTGTCTTGGTCACTTCAGCGTGAAGGGCAGAAGAAGGCTAAAAGATGTAAGTTGGGTTCTCAGTTGCATTCCTGATCTCATTTAATTGCATTGACCTCGATAGACATGTCCATGTTTACTCCACCTGAGGCTCAAGCTTGTGATTTATAAGCAGAAGCAAAATTGTCCCAAAAATTTTTATTCAAAATTGTAGATTGTGCAACCCAGTTCTGCAAACAAGCTAATGGACTACACAGTCTCTGAAGAATACATTTATGGATTCACTGCCTTTGCTAAAAAGGGACTAATTTCTCATCCACTGTAAACTGACCAGATGTTTAGGTCCAGCTGCACAACCCCTCAATTTGGAAACAAGCTTTCAGCCTTTTGATCATTTCCCTGAGACAACCATCTGCTCTCTGTTTTCCCCTTCTTTTGCTCTTTGTCTCCACAGGCTTCCCTGAAGGCTTCCCTCAGCATGGTGTTATTTTGAGCCTTGATTTGAAGGAGGATATATGGTAATTTCATCTACTCTCAAAAACTGGTCAGGCAGGATCTGTTTTCCCTGATGTAACTTCATAAAAGCCACAGGGATGTCTTCCCAAAGAGCCACACGTGTCTGTGCTTTCTATCCTGCTTTTCCTAGTTCTGTGCCTGACATTTTTGCACACATCTATACCCACAGGACCCCCAGAGACACAACATGAGAACATAGTCTCCATAGAATTCAAGAATACCAAAGGGGACACCCAAAATTGCTCACTAGTTAATAAATTTGAATTGAGTGAGTTACCGAAGCTGAAATCACCCTGTTTTTTTTCTCTCCAGAGGCTTTTGGCCTCTTGAGGAGAGGAATTCCACTCTTGAGGAATCCCCTCTTGTCAGAATTCATTTCATCCTCACCTGAAAAATCCTCAATGAGCTTGCAAACTGAATTTCAGTGGACAAACTGCAAAGTCCACTCAGCTCCCGAAGGGTAACCAAATGGATGAGAGTTGAGAAATCGTTTAGCAAGAGAGATTTTGGCAACACCTGAAATCTAGTTGCTTGTTTGTGTTACACTGCAGCTTCTGTATTTCAATAAGTAATCTGCCTACCTCTGAGGGCTGCAAGGGAAATGCACATAAATACATGCATATATAAAACTGTTAAATAGTATTCTGAATAAAACTCACACAAAAGATGTCTGAAGTGTTCACACTTTTTGCTATTTTTAAAGATCTTTTCTGTGTTCATAATTTTTACTGTGATCTGTGGAACTGAAGATAAACTGAATGTTTTTTGTTTTAGCAGAAAGCAGGAGAGCAGGAGAAAAGTGAGGTGTCTGCTCACATTCCTGAGCAGGATTCTGGGCTGATGATCAGGGAACTGAACTCTGCAAGGAGTCTTCTACAAGTTTATAATGGGACCTCTGCAGCAATAAAATCCAATCAGGGCAGCAGTAATGTGAATTTTACCACTAACTTTAGAGGAAACAAGACTCACAGGAGGATTTGCACAGATCAGATGCATTCAGGAAGACTTCTTTTTGTATGACCCATTAGCAAGGCTTAGTGCCTTGACTCAAGCAGTTTTCTTCTTAAATCAGTCATAATGATCATCAGCATGTGCAGAGACAATTTTTATCAAAGGGGTCATGTGAATAAAATATGAAAGGTAAACAAGAAAAGCCATAAAAGGCTCAAATGACAGTTTAAAAATTTCACTAGCAAAAGTTCCAGCTCCCACCTTCTATGTAATTCTCGTTTTCTTTTCAACCCTCTGTCCAACTGTCATCAGCCTTTTGGCCACAGCTCAGTCTTTTAATGCCATTGTTGACAATACTACACCCATATTGATTGTTGTTTTTAATTAGCAAGGAGTGCACGGGGAGGAATGAAATTAGTTTGTTTGGTTTCATTACACTCACGGCATTGTGCGATCCAAGTGTCAATAAATTACTATTCTTTTTATTAAACAACAACAACAACTCTCTCTATTATCTAAATTACAAAAGGCTGCATCACTTGGTTGCAAAAGAGAACTTGCACATTAATGAAGGGATGTAACAGCAATCTCTCAGCAAGGTTGAATAGGAAAATGTTAATCATCCAGTAAAGCATTAGTCCTGGCGTATTTTATTCCAGCCTTAGAATGAGCTACTCAGATGTGACCTTCTCTACAACCTAAGTTTAAAGAACTGATAATGCCATTTGACAGAGCAATCCATTTGTAAATAGTTTATTAAAATCATGTAGGTATATACTAATTAAAATAACACAGTCTATGAGTGCCTTAGACAGATCAATTTGAAACAAAACAAGTCGTTGAGCCACTGTGTTTTATGGATGATTTTTCTTGCTGAAGTGGTGACCAGATTCAACTTATAGTAAACACAAGGGTCCCATCCTCAACTCTGGCATTCCAGGACAAACTAGAAAATACCAGTCAGTAATTCCTTCTCTAAGGATTTCCTTCTTGCTCCCACCAAAATGCCAGATGAATTTTGGGAGAGCCAGACTATCTTAAAAGAGTTGAATTCACACCTGTGAGTTGGTGTTGACCCATCCCTGGGGCAGGGCACAGGCTCTGCACTGGCAGAGACCATGACTTTGAACCAGGGAGGTAGAAGAGGAATTGGGACAGCGAAAAGCCAATGAGTGGAAACCATGGGCAAGTCTTAAAGAAAGAACTCATAATAACGTTCAGCAAGACCCTCTTTACAGAGACACTGACACGTATCAACTTAATCCATTAGATGGTTTCCTCTGTGAATGCACAGTTTTGGGTGTTTTTAGGCTGATGCAGAGCCAGTTATGGTCGATTTAAATCAGGATACTAGTATTGAAACCTACCAGTGAAACAACCCTGCAGACATCACTTCAGGTTTTCTGACCATAAAGAAACCAACACTTTGGCTCCACAAAATCTGCAGCCAAAGTGATGCTGTGTCTTCCAGGGGTCAGTGTAAATTACTCTCCTTTTTCCCAAGATTCAGAGTACCATGGTGACATTTCATAGATAAACAAACCTCTTTACTAGCTAAATAAATAGTATCCCATATCATTCTTTTCATTATTAGCTCCACTCTTATTTAGAAGATGGTTCAAGGGTCAATATACTTTTCAAAATTAAATGTATGTATTACTTGCTGCAATATAACAAACCAAGGGTCAAATTACATTCCCATATTTATATTACTTTGGGAAACATCTCTATTTTGAGTATCAGTATTGAAATATTATACTTTTAAATGAGTTTACATATTCCTTTTCTTTAAAGAACTGTGTTGAATTAATTGTGTTTTCATGTAAACAACTTTTTAAAAATTAATTATAAATAAGGTGGATGAGAAATAGAATTAACCATCTCATTGGGAGTGGAAATGTCCCTGCAACAGGCCTTTAAAAAATAAAAATGACACAATAGATTAGTAATGTGTGTTATAAATGAGTTTCCATTTTCTTAGTAACATATGATTAATCAACATAATTGCAAGTCATACAGTGAGTAATGCAGAAATTTAATTTGTATAGGCTTGGTGATGAAGTCAGTCAAATGAGCCTTTCACCTTTGTTCAAATCCTTTGTTTCAGATGTGGGGTTAAACATGATTGTCTCACCATATTCTTTCTTGGGGCACTTCAAAAAAGCTGCAAACAAATCTAGAAAAGTTACTGGCACAAACTTAGGAGAAGAACTTAGTGGTAGTGACAAATGTGTCACTGGGAACTGTGCTTGGGAAGACTGTAAAATATCAGGTAGGACTGCTACTGACATCTATTTGCTGATCTAAAATGTAGAAGTCCAAAATAAAAACTGGTTTTAGAGTAAATCAATAATCAGAGAGTGAATATTGAAAGTTTTTGTTTTGTTCTGCTTTGTTTTTTAAATCCAGCATCAAGTAGAATATTCAGAAATCAATCTGTCTGTGGGTTATGAGCTTGGAGTGGGGTAGAATTGCACATCCTAAACATTAGCAGTTAAAAGCAGAATTATTCCAAAAATGGGGTATCACAAATGTTGTTACAGACATTCAGGAGTTGTAAGGCACTTCCTGTAGTGTCACCAAAATCTTAAATCCCTGTGGAAGACAGGACTGCACTCCTAACTCCATTTGGAAATTTAGTATTCAAAAAGACATTCAGGAAAGAGTCTATTCTGCTTCAGATATTGCAGAAATTGTGGGATTATCCAATAGAGAAGCATATAAATGCTATAAAAAGGACATAAATGGTTATTCTCTAAATATCAATGTCCAAAAATTAATGCAGAAACTTATCCCTCATGTAGAGCTGTAGCTTTCAAAAATTAACATCTGTCAGTGAATAGTGAATTCACCTTCAAAAGCTGCCTCATAAACCTGGATGAATCTTCCTCCCCACCCTGCACTGCTATATTTAAAATCTGACTGCATTCAGTATGGCTGGTTTTCTTCAGGGAAAGAAGCTGCCCTGGCAGGAGCAGGTACTGAAAGATCACAGAGTCACAGAATCTCCTGAGTTGGAAGGGACCCACAGGGATCACTGAAATCCAGCTCCTGGCCCTGCAAAGGACAACTCCAAGAAAACTGATGTTTCATAACCATTTTCCTTTACTGAGTAAAGTCTCTTTGGGGAAGCACTGAAGCAAAGACACCAGAAACAAAACCCAAAGCAGAAATATTTCAGGGAAAAATAATTTGTTGAACAATAGCTTTCCATATAAAAGCTGAAATTTTTCACCCAGTCCAACCCTTTCTGGTGGGGAATGAGTTTGCAAAGCTCCTTCAGTTGGACAGGAGCTGCATTTTCAGAAAGGCAGGTAATACAGCCTCATACCACAGCATGGACAGGAAATACAATTCTGAAACTTTGATGATCCAAATAACAGAACAAGTCCCACTGTGTCATCCTTAGAAAATTAGAGATATCTCTTCTCTCATCACAAAACTTTATTAACTTTTCTATACAGCAACATGCATCAGAAGCAGATTTACAAAAAGACAACTGGCTCCCTGCAGATTGAGATAAATTCAACTAAGAGAAAAAAATTATTTTTTTTAGATTCAGGCATAAAATCAGATAAAAGTTCAGGCTTTACAGATTTGTAATTAGTTGAGAAAACACCTATAGAGCAGACACACTGCTCATATCCACAGGAAGAAAGTTGACTACTGAAATACACTCAGCAACTTGACTACATTAAAGCACTAACAGATCTGTTGTAATTAATCTTTCTTGTCATTTAATAAGGAAAACAAAGCTGTATTAAAATAAGTTTCATCAAAGTTCATGAATTGAAATGCTGTGCATTCTAAACAGCCTGTGGTTTGAGATCTTTCTGTAATAAATAACAAGGAATGTGCTTGCACTTATGGTGTTTGGGCCAGCATAATTGCTATAAAAAATAATTACCAGTAATTTTCCTCTTGCATTAGATCAGTTGATGAAGAGGAATAACAAAAAGCTTTTCTTCTCTTTGTAGTTTAACACACACAAAACAATGGCATTGAAATTCAAATCAAACAGGCAGATACAGCCTCTATGGGATGATCAACTGATAATACATGATTTATATTTTTATAGCTGTAGTAAAGTGTTTACAGTAGATTGAAGTCCAGTGGGACTGGAAAGGTATATAAATGTTTATTTCTAGCTTCTGTCTGCATTTTAATTTTATAGGGATTTCAGAATAAACTGAGCAGAGAGAAACATTTGTCCTTGTTGCTTCCTTCCGATGAGTCCTGGTGGAGTACAGGACATGTACATGTTGCTATTTGACACCCAGCTATTCTCAAGGGGAAAAACCCTGTCACACTGAACTCCAGACCGACTGGCTGGCATGTTCTTGAGCCATCTGCATTAAAAATTAGCAAGGAAAAAATAAGCTTATAGTCCAAATACTACTGCTTGGGAGTTAGGAGTGCAGGGGGAAGGGGTATACACTGGTAGTGAGGAGAACTACCTGGACTGCAAACACTGCGGACTTTCCAGGCTGGGATATTATGAAAAACCAAATAACCTTTCGTAAAGAGACTTCAATGGGCCCCATTACCCTTCTTGGTCCTGCTCTGAATCAGGAGTGCACAGTGCTCAGAGCACCCAGCTTCCCAGGGAGCTGCTTGACAGAGGAAATACCTATTTTGAGGCTTTATTGCAAAAATCTGTGATGTCTTTAAAGGGAAACACTTCTTCAGAAAGCAGTTTTGTACACAAAGGCTTCAAATTGGCATTTCAGGATCCCACAAATTGTCTTTGAATAGCCCAAAGCACCAGTGGAGACCAATAAGGCTCTTCTGATGGGAATTGGGCCCTGAGCCAAAGCCAGCTTGGATGAAGGAAACATTTTGCAGTGATTTCAGCAAATGCCAGACTTAGAGGGTTCAGATTCTGGCTCCTCCCAGCTGGGAAGGAGTGAAGTGAATAGTGTTGCAAGCAATTGCCTAGGAGTACAGTCACCTGGAAAGAGGAAAAAGGGAGACTATTTTTACTATGTTTTAGTTGGGTGGGCATTTAAGTAACACAGAGAACTTCTCTTCTGGAAGTTATGTCAGTGCAGTGCATGGGATCTTCCCTGACCTGGCTTTAGACATGTTAATTCTGAGACTGCTGGGGCCACACACATTTCAGATTTGTTTGGGATTCCAAGCTGCTCCCCACCATGACATAGGGTCTCTCTGTTGGCACCAGCTGATGTGGGAAAGCACCAAAGGCAGATAAAAAGGCAGGCCTGGATGCTGGAATTTCCAATCTACATCACAGGCTGAGAGCCCTGGCCCATATTTGCTCAGTAAACCAAGTTGTCCCTTCAAATAACAACTTCTAGAAATGCTGTCATTCCTGGGAATAGGCTCTAGCACTACCTGGGCACCTGAGTCCTTGTGTAAAGTATTTCACTACTGCAGAGGGAAATATCGGCTTTATGAAAGTTGCTGATGGTTCAAAACGTCTCCTTGTCAGATCTGCAGCCAGGAGTGTATCCGAGCCATTTTGCTCCAGGCAAAAAACAGATTTTTATAGAAATGTTCTTCCTCATCCAAAACACAGAGAGGAAAAAAAATCCAACCAATCCTGAAACAGATGGAAAAGTACGAATATTGGATAATTAGGAGTCACGGGGTAAGAGAAAGCCAAAACAATTTCTTCCATTTCCATCAAGTGGATAACATCCACATGGACCAAAGGAAGTAAAACAAAAGAAATGGAAAGTCATTTCAAGTAATAACGTAAAAAGAAAAAATGTATATATTATATCACACGTTAGTCATAGAAGCCATGATGATATACACGGAAAACATATAAAATCTTAAATCTTATATTAAATACAGAAGAAGCTTTCAGAAATGTAACCTAAATTTATTTAATTGGCCTCCAACCTGCAATTCTGTTTACCAAGCGTATGGCTCAGATTTGTTTAGAAATGTGAGGTTTTAAAGGCATGAGTAGATATTTTGCTGTATTTTTTTTCTCTCTCAGTTATTGAGGAGACTTAATGAGGACCCAGACTTCAGAGGAAGTGAGCATCTAAGTTCACTTTGGGTTTCACTTTTACACTTGGGGTTTAAGCCTCCTTTTCTTTTTCTCTGTTTTCAAAGAAGTGAAAATGATCCAGGGCCCAGATTTGAAAAAACTGCCAGTTCTTCTCAATTCCACTGTTATTTGCAGATGTAGAGTAGGTCACTTGGACTTGACTTACAGGTGCAATTATGGCACTTAACAAGCTGGATTGCATTCTTAAAATGCTGCCAGCACAGAAAAACAAGCCCAGTTAAGATCCAACTCCAAATCTGGCCCTTCTCCTTAGATTCTTGTTTTTACATATAATTTCAAATGCATTCCTCATTAGCCACTTAGCCCATAAAGGACTGAAGGTAGGAAAGGCTGGGTTACTTTGCACCAGAGGATTGCAGAGTCCCAGCTGGCACAGAAAAAAAGGAAATTACACCTATGCACACCTAAGATTAACAATAAACTAAATCTCCCTTAAATACCTTTAGCCTTTGAGGAGCGGCAGGTCAAAATCTCCTCTCAGCAGCTAACTCTGTCATTACCTAAACCACACACCATCCTAACTCTAATCCCTCAGAATTTGGGAATTATTCAGACTGTTACCCTTTTCAAACTGTTTCATGTGGAAGTGAAACTGAGGCACACTATGCATATATAAACTTCCACGTGCATGCATATGTGTCTGCCTCCTGGAAACCTTTGAAGATCTTCTCTAGTATTACACCAATTTTGACAAGAATTTAGAAGGCAGAATGGTATTCTATTTTTTTTTTCCTGATTTCATGTTCAACAGGCTGCCCAGTTGAATCTTCAACATTACCATCACTGGAGGAAAAATGTCACAGAGGTACTGGAAAAAGCATAAGGGAGAGATGACAGAAATGTCTTTACCATGGGAAACATGCTGGTCAGAACTCAGTGTGCAACAGACTCCTTCACATGCACCCATGAGGTGCAGCACAACCAGCACCACTCCAAAGCACTGATGGGAAAACCAAAGACAGAGACAGTCAAAACTGACGGTCACAAATCACATACCCACACTGCCCAGTTTGGAGATGATCTCCAGTTAACCCATTTAACCTGTTTTAAGCATGCTCATATTTTTCAGTATGGGGGAAAAGCACATTTCAAATCCATTCAAGGAACATAAAAATTATCACTTCTTCCGAAGCTCTACCCAGCCAGAACTGCTGTGAACAGCAAAGACATGAGACATTAATTACAATTACTGCTCAATTAGCTGTTGTCATATCTGGCCACCAGAGTGTTTGCTGTTGGGGACAAATACACACATTTCTTCCATTCTACTGTGTATTCGAACTATTAACTTGACATTTACATTCATTTGTACCATAATTTGTTCATGTCTATTCTTTTTTTTTTTTTTGGTGGGAAGCACAGTCAGGCAGGAATTGCTTTTATTCACTGTCACACTTTAGCTGTTTCTGCAAAGCCAGAAGGCTCACAGATAGACTGTGGATAATTCAGCAAGAAACACCAAAGAAACCCTTTGTCATTAAAGGTTTATCTGCAGAAGGGTGTTTTCAAAGAAGGTCCTTCATTAATATCTTCTCTTTTGTGTGAGTAACACTGCAAAGTCCTTAATGTTTAATTTCTTTACATCTAAGGGGTGTTACTCATGGTGACAAAAGCTTCATTTTCACTAAGGTCCCTTAGCTAGCCAAGATGTGGTCAGACTTAAGTAGAGCAAATTGCTACCTTCCAAAATGAAGACAGTTGATAGGAAGTGGGGTGAAAATAATAATCGGACTTTAAAAATGAATATGCATATAGTTTTTAATGCTGTGGAGGTCAGTTATATCTGAGCATGTTCCAGTAGCCCATGGAATACAACTCCATGTAACTGTGTTATGTGCCTCTTCTCTCCCTCAGAAGCATTAAGGATTTGGTTTGACTTGTTTTCTTTGACTTGATGTTTAGAAAACTAAGTCAGAACTGTCTCTTGCCCTTGAAGTAAAAAATATCAGTATCCATCATGATTCTTGAGGTCTCAACCTGTTATGGCTTATGAAAATCTCCCTGTGACACAAATAAGGGTTTTTTTATGTGAAAGAGGTGTTTTTCCCAGTCTTAGACCTTTTGAGCAAGGCAATACTTTGAAGACAAAGCTCTTGAGATGTTTTTAGAAGCCAATGCAGATATTCTTGGTAGTCCCACAGGCGCCTCCATCAAGGTCAGTGTTAGGTGGAATCTCTACAAAACTTTCTTCTGAAAAGGCGTCACTGCCCTGGCCAAGTGCAAACTGTGGAAGACCTGAGCAACAGCTACAAAGTCATCAGCTGAGAGGATGGGACAGTGTCATCAGTGGGCTTGGAAGTTGAATATATATTGGTGTGTTTCAAAATGGTTAAAACAAGACAAAGGGATGAAAGTCTATTCCCAGCACTCATTTCTCCCACTCTAAGTGTAACCTGCTGCAACACAGCACTGGATAACCCTCTCTCAGTTTATGTCCAGAAGGTGGATTTGGAAGGAGTAAAATACTCCTTCCAGTTGTACTAAAATAAACAAAGGCAAGGACAAAGGGCCAGAGGAATGAAATCTCAATTATCTGCTACTCCTAAATACTTCCTGCTAGGACAATTTGTAAGTTGACAAACTTAATTAGCTTCTTTACCAATATTTTCCAGATGTTCAGATTTTTGTTAGACTACTTAAACCAGATGTTTTCCATATTTAATCATAGGACTGTGGCAAATTTTTAGAGTCACCAAAAGATCAGCAGTCTGTGAAAACTAAGCTCATCCAAGCAGCTAATGTCCAGACCAGTGCAATATATCAATGAGCTAATCTCTTGAAAATGGACTTGTGAACTGCAATGAAGTCATACATATGTGATTATGGAAACAAACAGCTCAGTAAAAGAAGTAAAGACTTGAAAATTCAGATTTGCACAAATGGTGTCAGTGGCAAAAGCTCACAGATGTTAATGCTGTCAGCTTTATAAAAAAAATCACAGGCTTTACAATAGATCTTTGGAGAGCAATAAAATATTTCTTTTTGAGGCACTGAATAGGTGAAGCAATAAATAAATAAAAAAATAAATAAAATCTTTTCCCTCTGACAGTTGATGATGGGAGGAAGATTTGACACTGAGAGAGAGAGAGAGAGAGCATAGGTATAATTTTCTTCATTTGATAAATGTAATATATCCAAAAGGGCAGAATCTCATATTATTTGTTATCTTTAAGACAACAGAAGTAGAAGAGGTGTCAGACGACATAACTATTTCCAAGTAAAACCAAAAAAAGTATGAACAGCTGTGGAAATAATTTCTGGCATGAATTCCAACTTCATTCCATTAAATGTTTCACTGATTAACATTATAATCAATGTCAGGTAAAGATTAATCCACCCTTAGTTATGTTGCTGACAAACAGTAGAGTAAAAAACCAATAAAGGTTGTGTTGTCTCTATTTCAAAGTCACAAAGAAGCTTTGGGTCAGAAGGCACAGGGAGAAATCCCAAACTGAAACGAGCAGGAATGTAAATCAGAAGTCTCCATGCATCAACAGGAATTTATTGGGCTTTTTCTCATCCACTGAACTTTATCATTAACATCTTTGAATCCCTCTACCTATCTTCCCCAGCTCACTGTTTCAAGCACAGATTCATACCCCAAGTTTATGCTGATCAAGGTACATTAGGTACTGAGGCACATGAAGTACATTGAGACTGCACAGAGAAACACAAACTGGCTACACACAAATTAGCCCCTGAACCAGAATTTGTAAAGACACTCGGAAAACATCACAGACCCATCACAGTCATGTGAATAAAGTGATGAACTAGGGTAGGCTACACCACCTGGGGTTATCTCCATCATACCCTGAACCTATGGATCTTTTCATCCTCTCTGCCGCGTTCTGTGCTGCAAAAGTCTCCTCAAACCGACACAATAAAGACAAAAATGCAAATAGTACATCAGGCTCTCAAGCGCAGACAAAGATTTTTAAAACAGCCTTTTGAATTTCCAGTCTTTTTAAATTCTTGAGAAGTTACAAAGGTGATCATGAAAACATTATTGCGGGGTGTGGTGCTATATTTTACCCTGGGAATTGAAGGGAGGGAAGAGAAGAGAGACACAAAAGAAAAATATTTCTTTTATTTGAAAAAGCCACATACAAAGAAATACAAGGAAATTAAATGTTGAGCGAGCTATTGGAAAGGTCTCAATTTTCTTTTGAAAGGGCATCATCATCTCCATCCAAATTGGTAGCAGTTAACAGAAAATGTTAAAAAAATTAGTCTCATCTATCACTAATAAAATGTGCCACATTCAAAAAGCATTGTCATTTTCCAAACAAAGAGTGAACTCTTCCACCTCCTCTAGGTGAAAACAATTAACAAACCCAGAAGGCTAATGGTATGCAAATTGCCTCCATGGAAGAGTGGCTCATTTGCAATTCTTTCTCAAAACACCTTTGTTACAGAGATCTAGAAAACAAGGTCTTCCCCTTCTGTACAATCTTTGGAGAAACAGGTCTTTTTCTTGTGTGTACTAATATTCCTCCTACTATCTCTGGAACACTGCCACTGCAAAGCTGCTTCCCGAGTGATTTAATGATTATTTCAATGCAAAGTGTAGTGTCCACCCTGTTGAATATATCGTTTATCAAGAGACCTTTGGACATGATGGTCAGACCACTCTGCCAAATGAAATTACAATTCACACCAGAGCAAGTTTTGAAGCATAAAGAGGTGCACAGAAAAACTTTCAGCAACGAGTTCCAGGAAAATACAAGGGGTGGCGGGTAGATTGAAGAAAAAAATAGTTTAAATAGAAGCTATTTGATGGCGTCACTGCTACAGCTAAAAACCATCCTTTAATATCATCTGCACCCCCTTCTAAAATCTGCTGTGTTATGCTTTCGAAATGGATGCCACGAATAATTCTGAAGAGCAAATCATAGATGCATTTTCCTGCGCTCCTGTGAGCAGCAGGTGACCTTGGAACCCTTCTTCCAGCAACCCTTTCCAAAGGTGTAGCTATGCTGAGCCAAAACTGGAGGCTGATTTTTTAACTGTAGTACCCTCACTTTGTATCTCCTTTTATCACCATTTATGAATGCCCTGACAGTCGTATTTAATTAGAAAAGAACAGGAATGAGAGCTGATCCTCGTTTCCTTCACTTCGAACACTGGAGGACACAGATTCAAGTGATCTGTCTTTTCCAGCGTGTGTCAAAAACAAAAGGAAAGAGAAAGCACATTCTAAGAAACAGCATGAAGTGTCCTGGCTTGGCTTATCTATGTGTGACTTTTTCAATATTTTATACCGACTAGTCCATTCTATAGCATCTTCTTGGAAAAAACCCTGAAACCACAGTTCTGCAGTACATAAAAAAACTAGGGTGCCATGGGCTCTACCCATATCAAATATGGCTACAGATGTGAAATTTGAAATACAAGCATTGGTCAACATTTGAGACAGAAATTTATCTCAGCTGCATTTGCAAGAACAGACAGCAACAGGAATTCTCCCCATGCAGCATCACCAAAGCCCGCAGATGGTGGCTGTTGTGGGGAGTCCAGTGGCAGTGAATTCCCAGTGGTTTCCTCTGTTTGCCTTAGAAATTTCTTATTCTATATGCATATGTACTTGCACGTGTGTGTGTGCAAACCTGCACACATATCAATGAACAGATTCTCCCCACCCATGCTGCAGTACTGAGGGTGCCCATCTCCCCCGTGCTGCCAAGGTCTCTTTGGAGCAGAACCATCCCCACAAATCCTCTCTGCAGGATTTGTGTGTAACACGATGTTCGCCCCCTCCTCTGCTCCCCTGTGTGTGTCACCAGAGCTGTGCTTTGCTGGGAAGGACATGCTGTGCCTCTCTGCATGATTCACCTCTGCCAGTAACTGGTGCTTGGCTTTTTATTGAGCTGCCTCTGTGTCTTGTGAAACATTTGGGGAATTTTGAGGCACTATGAAAGACTTTAAAGCCCATTTTAGTATCCTTCTGGTGCCATCTACTGCTGAATTCTGGCTCTAACAGAGGATGCTTTCAGAAGAGAAGCTGGGGGTCCTACCTGCTCCTGAGAACAGCTCCTCTGTGTTGTCTTTAACTCTCACACAGTCAACAGCACAACTGCTTCAGGTCCTTCAGACTGTCTGGAAGCTAAATTGCCAGCATTGCTTGCAGTGAATCTATTTGAAAATGAAGCCCTTAATGTCTCTCACTGGAGAAACAGAGACTCTCCACATCCTAAGGAGATGAATTTTCATGCCTTGTTTGTCTGTGTTTACAGCTACACTTTTCAGGAGAAAGAGAACAAAGGACAAAAAAGAGCTGTCTGGTAGGGAGGTGAGACAAGAAAGGATGCTTTGCTCCAGGACCTTTCTAGGCTGAGACAAGCAGAATAGGCAGTGCCCTAACCTGGCTGAAATCCCCAATCTACTTCATTTTGGGTTGAATTCACAATCTCCACCTTCTGTCCTCAGCTGTTGACTGTTTCTCCCACCAGAAAGGAGCAAAGGGAGCTGAGACACTGTGGCTCTGATGCCACAACTGCAAATACTTGTATCTTATATATTTAAACAATCTTGCTTTGCCTGGGGCTCTGCAATAGACAACAAGCAAGTGAAATTGGAAGAGCCAAAATAAATTATCTGTTGTTGACAAAGCCACCCACCCACCATGGGCAGGTGCAGGTGAGCAGAAGGATGCTGAGAACTTCATTGTCTATAAAAATAAACAAGAGATAGTTGACCGCTTAAATTAATTTCAGAACAACAGAAAAGATCAGCTTCTGAACAAAATCCCGGTGTTTCCAGCGACAATTTGCAGCTGATACCCCCTCTAGTGGCACAAAGCCTTTTCTATTCGTGTAGTTGCATACCAGATGTGAGCTTTTCCCTTTCCCTACAAACACCTCTCTGCCCCTGGGGATCAGGGTTTCACCCTTTCAGGAGGAACATTCTCGGTGTTCACATATTGCTTTTGTTATACTGCTCTAGATGAGTTTTACTAGAGAATATCAACAAAAATGCAAGCACTAAAAGTCTCAAACACCAAAAAAAGAAATGAAAAGGGATTGCTTTGTTGCACTGCACTGTAGCCATTTCAGTCCAATAGTAAGTAGCCCAGTAGGAGCCCTTTAACTGTGTTGTGCAATGTATTAAACTTGATCTCATTTTTAGATCTCCTGAAGTATGCAAGAGCTGTATTTATTGCTCTCTAACAGCACAGTCAAGCGCTGAACCAAAGGCAAACATCACAGTCAGCTCTCTTAGTTTGAACAAACCCCAAACTTGAAGCCAAAACTCCTCTTCCCCATCTGACCTAAATCTGTACACTGTGGCACCTCTCTGAAGCATGTCATGCTTGTTGTTTGAAGAACGAGGTCATTGGGTTTGGAGGTCAATGAGAGTCTTTGACACATTCACCACCACCAGCATTCCTCTCCAAATGAATATTCCAAACCTCTAGGCTAATAACACTAATGTTTGTAGAGTCTACCTCCTTTATGAATTTATGGATTCATCTGCCACTTGAGATTTTTTTCCCTCCCTTTCTATTATGTCCATACCATCTTCTATACAAGAATGTTTAAAAATTATTTTCTAATAGAAGCCTATTAAATTTTTTTATTCTTTTTTTTCTTGTTCTAGGCTTCATACATTGATCCCAGAAAGAGAGTCTTTGCAGGGACAGGGGAAAAGCCATTTTTGAAGGGAAGGCAGTAGATTTGGATGACCTAATAATACCTGAAGGGAGTCTACAAGAAAGATGGAGAGTGACTACTTACAAGAGCATGGAGCAACAGGACAAGGGGGAATGGCTTCAAACTGACAGAGAGTAGGTTTAGATTAAATATTAGGAAGAAATTCTTCCCTGTGAGGGTGGTGAGGCTCTGGCACAGGTTTCTCAGAGAAGCTGTTGCTGCCCCATCCCTCGAGGTGTTCAAGGCTAGATTGGATCGAATTTTGAGCAACCTGGTCTAGTGGAAGCTGTCCCTGCCCATGGTGAGAGAACTGAAACTGGATGATCTTTAAGGCCCTTTTCAGCTCAGATCATTCTATGATTCTATCATTCCCGAAGCCTGTGTTGTGACCCCTCAAGAAAATCTAAGCCCCTGCAAGTTTGATAACATAGTTATTTCTGGGCAACCTCTCCAGAAACATTCATATGGTGACATATTTAAATGTCAGGGAGGTAATTTGCAGCCTCAGCATTCAGCCTGACCAGAGGACATAGTACAGCCAATCTGTTTAGCATAAAGCTGCACAGGGCTATCCAGGAAGAAACAATGTGTATAGGGACAAATTTGAAATACCACAGGATTTTGAGAAGGAAGAAAAAAATATTATTCCTCTGTCAGCATTTCTTAAGTTTTGCTGTCATATCCAAGCTTTGGTTGCTCTTTCCTAGTTAGATCTTATCTTCCAAACCACATGCTCTCACTCAAGAGAAAGTCATAAAATGCCTGGTGTAGGAGACGTGCCTTGTATTGAGGCTTGGAAGCCAAACAGCTCAGGTTCTCCGTGTTGCAGCATGATGACAGCTTCCAGAGAAGAGAATTGTCCTGTGTCTGTGTTTAGTTATCAGAACACCAGAGCTGCAAACTTCAGCCCTCTATTTGATCAGAGCATCTTGACATTGACGTACAAGGAGTCAGTTGGTCTCCAAGGAGTGGAGAACCAAAACATAATGAGTTTTAAAGCTCAAACCACAAACTCTGAATTATACTCCACCTGCATTTCATAAACAGGATTATGCTGGACTAGACTATTTTGAAATATGACCACTTCTCATATGGCCGGGCTGCCCCAGTTCTGCCTCAGGCCTTGGATGTCTGCCTTCATGGGCTTTTGCTAGTTTGTTCCACCTTCATCATCGACTCATGTAAAAGAGTGATCATTAGGTTTCTTGTGAGCTTTCCCTCTGCTGTGCAATGAGTTTCACAGAGGTTGCTAATAGAGGCTTTTACCAGTATCAGTTTCTACTTTGGCTTTGGGTAAAAATAATTGAGAAAGGAACCTCTTTCTCAATTGAGGCTGATTTTATTCCAGCCTGTAGGACATGTCCATTTGAAGAGAATCTTTCCCATCTAGAACAAGAGTGTATTTTGCAACCCTTCAGAGCTGGACACCATTTTGCCAAGTTACATTGTTTGACCAAAATGGTCTGTGAAATGCTTGCTAATTGCTGCAAATTTTAAAAAGGAAAAGAACAGGCCTGTTCAATAGGGTTACCCTGAAGCGTATTTGCTCAGAATGGCAAAGTAGTGGAACAATTTAAAACGTGCCCCGCTCACTGAACACCAAATTACTGGGATCATTTTCTAAGAGTAAAAGAAAAATATGTAAAGGTAATTATGAAATTTTTCATTGTTTTCAATAAATCTAAGCCTCTAATTACCCACACTATTTATGGGAGGGTTTAGATCAAATGTGTTAGCTCTCTCTTTCCTCAGGGTTCAACAGTTGTAGGGCTTGTTTCAGTAATCCCAGATTATTCTCTCATTTTACTTGCCCCCTTGCTCTATTAACCTGTTTGCATTCAGAGATCTGTTTAAAGAAGTTTGAGCAGTTACATGACACGATGCTATTGATACAGAAATTACTGGAGCCTGTTTCAGTCTGTCAGCTTGACAACGGAACAGCATATTGTGTTTTCAGAAATAACTAATTAGGATTCTTCTTAAATTCTTAAATTTTTAACATACTCTCCTCAAAGCCATTCTATTATTCTATGAATTTCCATTTGTTTCAGGCAGCAGTTGATTTCTGTATCAGTTTAGTAACCAAACCAGTAACTCAATTCAAAGTGGGTTTAAGCCAGATCCCAAGAGTAGATACCCTTAAACCCCTTAAATGGACACAGTTCCATTGGAAAATGGTTTTCTAGGCTGATTTTTCTGCTTAGAGAGAAGAGAGTCCAAACCCAGAGTTGAAAGATAGTGGTTCCAGCTTTGGATTTCAGGTGCTTTCACGTGTCTTTCACTACCACACCAGACTGGAGGTGCCTCACAAGCCCATCTGGCTCCATGGCAAGGTTTTGATGGGTGGGTGGCACTGAGGGGCAGTGCTGCTGAGCAAGACCTTCTCAGAAGCAGTGGTAGGAGTTACACATCTCACCTTTCCAGTGATGTTAGACACCTCCTCTATGAAGGTACCTTCAGCATATGAGTCTCAGGCACACCCCCTGTATCACATCAAAGAGTCAGAGGAACTGGGTCTGGTCTTCAGAAAGTAGGGGTTTCTACATTGATGCTCCCCCAGTTTATCAGAGGTTTTTCATCCCCAAGGCATCCACACAGAATCACGGAATCATTTAGGTTGGAAAAGAGCTTCACGATCATCAAGTCCAGCCTGTGACCAATCATCACTGTGTTGACCAGACCAGAGCACTGAGTGCCACCTCCAGTCATTCCTTGAACACCTCCAAAGATGGAATCATCCAGGTTCCTCTTCAGTGAACAACTTAATCGGGGAGACAGATGAAATAAGGGACAGCACAAACCAGTGTCCAGACTGTGTGGACAACAGGCAATCCACATCACCTTGTTTGGAGACCACAGGGTGAAAATATATAAAATATATGTGTAATAAGCAAGGGCAATAAAAGGTTTAGTGTAGCTACTGGGCTGTTCCTCCAGTTAAAATACAAACTCTCTGTCATGGAGTTGGTTCTAACCAGAATAAACTAGTAATCAGATTTTCAGAGATAGGGATCTGTTTTATTTGGTGCTAAGCATTCTGGCCTTGATTAAGCAGATTATTTCTGAACAAGTTTAAATCAATTGGAACAGTTCCTGGCTAAACCAAACCCTCATTTATGTGCAACTGAAAGATTATTCCAATTGCATCAGCTGGTTTAATAAAAAAACATTGGCTCTAGCTACTAACCCTGGCTTGTTTATAGCTATATTGCTACTGCCACTGCAACACGGTAGGGCATTATATCTGCAATCATATGGAGACAATTAGGTGATTCACTGACCATTAAGACCCATCATTTAGATAAATACATGTACATAATCCTGTGATTTAAACTGTTGAAGGGCCAGGGAGGAGGGAGCAGAGTAAAGAGTCTGATCTCATCAGAAATACTATGGTCTTCCTTCATTTCTTCCCCAAGTCCTGCTGGACTCCTGATTTCTGCTACCAGCAGAAACCTGCTATTCCATCTATTCATCTATTCCATCTGCTATTCATCTCCTGCTATTCCTGGTCCACACAAAGCATGCTTGAATCCTACAGCTCTCAGGGATGCTTCTGGCTCACGTGGATCGATATCCCTCCCATTCAGATGAAGAAGACTCTTGTTTTCATGTATTTTCAGTTGACTTAAGAAGTTAGCAAAAAAAAAAAAATCAACTCTGTGCTCCCCACACTCAGAGGTTATTAAAGCTGCAAAGTCAAACACCTCAAAATAAGGAAAAAACGGTTTTAGAGTTTCTTATGAACATTTTGATCTGGTCTCTGTCACATGCACTCTGTATACAAGAACACAGGACACCTGCCTTATTGGTGCCCAGAATTGCTCTGGGACTTCATCGGGGCTGAACATCAAAGCAAAAAGTGGTCTGTAAGATCTCTGCTTCATTTGCTGCAATTGGGGAAGCTCTCTAGTGAATGAGGCAAAACTTTAAAGAAAGGACAGCTTTGTGGATAAAAGCAGTTGGATATTGTTCTGGAAAACTGATTCCACCCAGTCACTGCCAGTGATTCCCTCTGAGCAAAGCAAGTTTCTTAAACCAAATCTTTTTAAAGTGATCATCCACTATGTTGCTGCTTTTCAGGGACACAACAATCAATATGTGTGCTAATTTGAGGAAGTGCCAAGCACTAATAGAGATAAAATCAGCAGCAATAGCATAAACAAAATGGTTAGTTGTAGCCCAGAGATATGGAAGAACTATTACTTTAAGGAGATAGATAATTTCCTATGTCTTCAAAGCACTGGATAAGAGAAAAGAGGATGACAGAATCATATGTCTGAAAAGATCAATGTTTTAGAATTTATGTTTTCCTTCTTCAGTGAAGAAAAATGGTGGTATTTGTAATGAATGGGTGTCATTGTTAAATTGGTCTCTACAAGAGGAAAGAAGAGTGCAAAACTCAAATATGAGGACACAGTGCACCGATTTCTCCTACGGTAGGAAAACGTTTTTTCAAAAAAGTAGTTTTACAAAGCTAAGAAAAAATTGTTAAATAACTTCAAAGGCAAGAAACAAAAATCAGCAAACCTACTATTTTTCACAAACTCAAAATCATAGGATTTTGTTCACCAAAAAAGTGTGTTATCCTTGTTGGGTGGATATATCTATCCTTAGAAGGGGGATCCTTCATGTCAGAAAGCTCAGGACTCGGAGAGCTCTAACTGCCATACCCGAAAATGTTCATTCCATTCTGGAGGAGTCTGGGCTGGTTAAAGAACTGGCAGCTGACTGTGCTTGGAACCAGATCACTAAAGGACCTTCTCCCTGCATTAAACAAATTAATTTTTGTTGATTCTTTGGGGTTTTTTTGTTGTTCTGATCCAGTTAAAGTCACTGCAGTCAAATTAAAAAGGCATAACTAGGTTATTGGATTTGGTAAAGGTGATTGTTTAAGGTTTTAAAGTCACAATTCACTTAATTTAACTTATTTTAAGTTTGCATTTACGTTTTGTTCATGGTTTGAAGTCCCGGAAATTTTTCAAAGAACACTTTTAAGTTGCCCCCATTTTTACTCCTGCTAGTATTGATCAGCCTCAGGGGAAATAACAACCCCTTCTCTTGTGCAGAACTCTAAATACAAAATAGATTTCTGTTGAAATACACAAACCTTTTCTGTCTCACCATGATCTGAGAATTATTAGAAGGGGCGTATCCTTTAATAACTTTGAAAAATGAACAAACTTATAGCAGTTGGGAAGAGTTTTAACATATAGCTGTTAAGGGAAATTTGCTGGAATTCATGATTCACATCTGAATTTAGAGACTGGATGAAATGAAACATTTGCTACAAATGAATCTTCATATTGAGATATTTTGGATTCTGACTTTTGAGCAAATGTTAGGCTGTCGTATATAATCTAAATGTTTTTATTGGCAAATGAAAGGAAATTGTGAAATTGCATTTCATAACCTTTGTTTTAATTAGGTTTCCTCTTTCTCTTTATCAAAATAGACAGTCCCCAAAGACTTTAAAATAGATATTTGTTTTCTTCACCCTCTGAATCTATGCAATCCTATCACATATGTTACTTCAAGTCATGTGGTAAAAGCAAGAGTACAGCCAAATCCAGGCCGACAGAATCAGGCTACATTTACAGGTAAGTGTGTACCTGGCTGAAGCTGTGTTTCCTTTGTGCATATCTGGAAGTGGATTTCAATTTATGGCTGAATTCTGCACTAATTGTAAAATCCATACCACTTATAAAAAAGTTAATATCTTGAGGGTGGACGCCTGAGGTCATCCAAGAAGCCTCTCTCCTTTTACAAAGCCATGTGGAATTGGGTTTGATGTGCAGTCAGAGACATAACTCCACAGAGCCACAGATGAGGGGTAGAATTGCAAAGCTGAGAAGGGCACTGACACAAGGAAGCAGTAGCTGATGTTCTACGCTTTGTTTTTTTCACCTTTAGCCCTTGCCCTTCCAGATGCTCTTCTGTCCTCCACATTCTCACAGTCCTGGGGCTCAGGGATTGTCTGGTGTGGCCAGAACAGCAACAAACTGAAGAGCCATGACAGTGCTTGGAAGAGAAATGGGCAGAAAAGAATAAAACACTTCAAAAGGGAAATGTAAATGGCGAGCAAATAAGGATGAAATGGACTAATTTAGCAACAAGCTTAATGTTGTACTGCAATTAGTGAATTTGCTGAGAACGGCTGTGAGAAGCATTTTGCTGACATTAGTTGGTGGTTCTCCTCTTTCCCTCTTTATTTCTACAGGGAGAGTTGAGAATCACTGGAACTTGCACTTTTCCTCGATTTATGGCCCCAGGAGCAATCAAATCCACAGTGCCTTCTATGCTGGCTCAGAGCAATGATACAGAGCTCCCCATGGCCCAGAGACATACACATGCTCTAACCTTGGCTGAACCCTTCTACCATTAGTCTTGATAATTGATGGAACCCAAGGAGAAATGACGGCAGTTTAATAACATTCGATGGTTTCTGAGTGACTAGTGGTGTGTGACTAAAGCAACATTTAGGTTAGGCATTACCCAATGCTTCTCAACAGAGGCCACAAGGGTAAAAAAAAAGCAGGAAATGTGAAGGAAGAAGGTCTCAAAAAAGTGGAAAATAATTTCTACATGTTCTTATTTTGAGATTCTTCCTTATGAACGTGGCATTCTCTGGTCTGTTGACGTGGTAGATGATGGGCTTTGGAGAGTGTTCCTCAGGTATGAAATCGTTGATTAAAACTTGCATAAATAAGCAAAGCAATTTTACATCTGTTTCCCAGGTACAGCAGGGCTTAAATCTTCTTGTCCCATTTTCTGCTGACATGAGAGCAAAAGTAGATCCAACAATAATTATGGAAAATCTTAAGGAAACAGATTTATTAAGATCCATTATGCTGGTGACCTGTTTGCAATATCTTACAGGACCAGAGCTCAGTCATGTGAAATACTCACCCACACACCCCCAAAGCCTCAAAAATACCTAAGAAAAATGGATTATATTACCTTTTAACTTTGCACTGCCATTATTCATATCTGCCATATGTAGGTGCCATATTGTGCATGAGCACGTTTCACTCAGATCACACAGAGCTGATCAGTTTTTAGTGAGATGAATACTCTTCCTTTATTCTACCACTATCACTGACATGCTGGGTTTTTTCTATAATAGCCATACACTAATGATATAGAAATAAAAAGTCCACATTTTGCACTGACAAATTCCTAAGAGACTGAGGAATCAATAAAGTTGGAAAAAACCTCCAAGGTCATTGAATCCAACCTGTGGCTGATCCCCCCTTGTCAACCAGAGCAGAGCTCTGAGTGCCACATCCAGTCATTTCCTGAACACCTCTAAGTATGGGGACTCCATCACCTCCTTGGACAGCCCCTTCCAATGGCTGACAGACCTTTAAGTGGAGAGATTCCTCCTGATGTCCAACCTGATCCTTCCCTGCCACAGCTTGAGGCCATTTCCTCTTGTCCTGTCCCTTGTTCCCTGGGAGCAGAGCCTGACCCTCACCTGGCTCCACCCTCCTGTCAGGGAGTTGGAGAGAGAGAGAAGGTCCCCCTGAGCCTCCTTTTCTCCAGGATGAACACCCCCAGCCCCCCCTCCCCAGTCACTCCTCATAGGACTGACTCTCCAGACCCATCCCCAGCTCCATTCCCTTCTCTGGACATGCTCCAGCATCTTAATGTCTTTTTTAAATGAGGGGCCCAGAACTCCCAGATGCTCCCTACATAGGAAAATTTCCATCCTACCAGAAATTTCCTTTTCCCAAAAGGCAATATTAAAGAAACCACAACCTAGAAAAAAGTACAGCTGAATATTTTGCACCAAATACACAAAGTTTTTACCTTTTCAGCTAAAGAAAAATCATCAGTGATCAAGAGCTGTTAAGCACCATTAACACACAGATGATAAGTTCTGCTGACCAGCAGCATAAGGCAGTGATACCTACGTTTAATGCAATTCACTGCAAAATTTCAGCCCCCTTCAGTTTCTTATAGCTATATAACAAATATTTGGTCCAGAAAGCTGGTAGGACAACTCATGTACTGGGAGCTAACAAATACTCAGCTCACAACACCATAAAATGCCTATATAAAACTTTGATTTCAGAGATTAGAAGATTATAAGAAAAGAGTAGAAGATACCAACAGCTTCCCACTTTCCTGCAATACTGGAAAACGTTTTCGCCTCTCGACCTGAAGAAATATGTCTTCATGGAAAACAAAATGCAGGATCATAAGGAATGTCTGAAGATCTCAGAGTCAATATATTACCATGAGCTATGGTGAGGGGAGTGGTGGAGTAGAATGATACTCATGGCCAAATTTTCAGGAACTCAGCATCCAAAATGTCGAGTTGCTTTAAAAATCAGACTGCTTCTTTTGGAGTCTAGCTGGGAGCTGATTTCCTTTGAAAATCTGGCTGTAATAATGCACAAACAATGTTCTCCTAATAAAATAGCCACTGCTGGCTGCATGTTTAATTTATGTCTATTTAATCCTCCATGATAATACAGTAAGTCTTGTTGAGCACAAGATGTGAGATCAGACTGCTGCCCATATGTAGAGAACAAATTCGTATTAACCACAGCAACACATATGCCTAACTTGGCCAAACCATTTAGCCAGAATATGGGACGTGCTAACGTATCAATGTGGAAGACATATGTTCTTCAGGATATAAATTATGATGCTTTTCATCATATTACTTGTGCAGTCCGGTTTATGGAGTAAAGCAGCTTAGCAGAGCTTGTTTGGATGGATGGAAAAAACATGAATCACAAGTGAAATTCCCATAGCTCTCGTTTGATAGGCAGCTGGTTACTCTGGGCAATGTGGGTTAATAGAGCTAAGCTAATAATCAGGATGAGCAAACCTTTCATACTGTGCCCCATCTGGAAGCACAGGTGACACAACTTGTCTGTCATGGACTTGCTGTCTTTATTACACTCAATTTAACCAGAGAAATCAGAGCTTCTAGAAAATAGCTGTTATAAAAACACTTGTATACATTTCACTAGGCAATTATGAGTCTTCCTTATATTATTTCAATGATTGCAGCAAGCATTTCTCAGGCAGAGCAATTAAATAAATTAATGGTTTAAAATACACAGGTCCTGTACCTTGATTTTTAAAATTCCTTCTTTAAACTACTTATATGCTGAATATTATAATGCTGGGACAGCAGATTCACTGGATACCACTGTGAATGTATGCTCATCTCCAGGGAATATCTAACACCACTTCCTTTAACCAGCATTGTTTCTCCAACCTGAAATCCTAAAGGCCGTTCCTTACAAAGAGCTCCTAAAGATACCCTCTGCAATTCCCATTACCTTAGTTGAGTACGGTCATCACATGGATAAACACATTCCATGTCACATTTATGATTTCAGAAAAACAAGCAGTGCAAAGCTTTAATTTGGTTTTCACTTGAACAGAAAAACAAAATTAACACTGTGTGTACTGCCAATTCCACTTTGCTAAGAATTGTGGGAGATTGCAGTTTTTTCAGCCCAATAGTATGGACGTTGTTCTCATTAGGCAGGATTTGCAGCATAAAATTGAAAGACCAGTTGGGCAGCCCAGAACTGCAGAGTGTGTATCAAAGGTTCTTCTCATTGAAAGACACAGAGAGATAAAAATATTGATTTTTCAGTATCCTTCCCTGTAGGTGCTCAGCAATGCTCTGGTTAAGACAGTGTTGTACATGCTCTCCTCACTGCAGGCACCTTGGCAGGAGGGGTTGCAGGCAAATCACAGTTCATCCTCCAACAACAACCCAGGGCTGAAAACGTGGCACAGCTTAGAGCAGAGACCCAGGCACACTGGGTGTCACAAGCCAGACTGAGGTCTGGATGCAATGTATTTTTGTTAACATGGCATTCTTAGGAACTATTAATCCAGAAACTCCCTCTATCTCAGCCAGTGGTTTTCCCTGTGCACTAGGGAGACCTGCTGAGAGCCGAAGCCGGAGCTGCAGCTGAGCCAAGGAAACTACGTGTTGTAGATTCACCATCTCTTATCTCTGCTGCTTTGGGCAGCTCTGTGCAATTCAGCTTTCCAGCACTCATGTGCTCTTGAAAACTGACACATCTTCTCGCCCTGATCAGCATTTCTTGTTGGAGATTCAACTCAGGAGTTTTTAAGCTCAAGCAGTTTCCCTGGTAGAGCAGAGAGGAGTAGCCCCACAGCCGTGAAAACACCCAGCATTTGCTTAGGTGTCCAGTCCACCTTCGGCTCCTTAGTTGAGGTAGGAAACATCCTGAACACAACAGGGTTAAAACCAATCTGACAAATGAGGCAAAGAACGGAAAATATGAAGACAGCTATTTGGTAGCACATCTGAACCCTAGCACAGCAATCCCATCTGCAATCACTTAGAGGTGCCCCAGTAAAGCGCAGGCCGGAATGCCTGGCTAATAAAGTGTCAGCAGCAGGGGGATTACGAGGGAGATTTACAAGAGTGCATGAGTTTAGTTGCTGCTGGAGACATCCGATACACTCTGTGTTTGATTCCAGGCTTTGAGACAGCAATGAAATAAGCCCGCAGACTTGCGTTGAAAAGCGTTTTAAAGTGAACCCTTCTACCCTGTGTACCTGCAGGAGTCCCGGCAGCGCTGCCTCTCAGCACCTTGCTTGCCAGATGACTCTGAGGCAGGGTGCTGCTCACATCTTGCTTTTTAAACAGGAGCAAAGAGAGGCGGAGGGGCAAACTGCCTGGTGCCCTGGCTCCCAGGATGACAGTCCTAAGGGAAGACCCATGGTTAATGCCCTGATGTGACACACAGCTTTCTCCTAGTCCCACTCACCCTTAAAGCTTGTGTGCAATGGAGTATAAACCACTAAGTTTGAGCCAAAACTTGCAAGAGGTACAGGGAGGTAAAATAAGAAGTTTTTTCACAGGTTCTTTTCTAATTTTTGAAGAATGGTCTTAAACAGACATATAATAGCTATTTAAAACTAAATGAGATGAAGCATGAGTAGTGAACACAGTAGTGAACTACAGAGCACTGTAGTGAATGCATCAACCTGGAAAGCTTGATTAGAGGAACAAACACTGCTCTTTCAATCTCTGAGTGATGAACTTACCAGCTATGGTTTCAAATGTGTTTTCCTTTTATGAAGTGGACTTTCCAGGAGGCAATTAGAGTGGTTTGGGCAAAAACAAAGAGCAAAATATTTTCCCCTCATTGTCTAAAGCAACAGAAATAAGTACTGAGCTTATTACTCACTCCCTTAGTAAATGAAGAGAAAATATTTTGTGCTTTGTTTCTGCATCTGACACATGGATGTAAAATGGGCAATAACCTCAGGCACAGCCCTGTCATTTATGACAAAGCTGGCCTATGGCTCCAGTGGAATCACCTCTATGATAAAGCTCTGTATGTGCTGAAGTGTTTGCAGGATGAAGCTCCTCACCACTGATATGTCCCCCGGACTCTTGGCAGTCCATCAGACTGATGGCCCAGCAGCCCAAGTGCCCTATTGAAGATGTGAGGGACTAGGAAAGCAGAAAAGGAATGGGAAAAAGGAATGCACTTGCCCAACCTAAGAAAGTAATTGGGGATATTGTTCACTCTGGATATTCATCAAGCCTGAAGGCTAAATTTTGGCCCCATGGGAGCTGGTAGCAAACCTCTATTGATTTCAGTAAGGTCAGGATTTCACTGGTGATTTATGGAATGGACTAACATGACATTTTAACAATCAGTTTTAGTAGTTGGAAGTGTTATTCATTGCAGAGGTAAAGCATTGTTTGATTTTATGTGACAGTGTACCTTTAAAAACAGGCAACCTGCAAAGCAACAATATAAAAGGCAGCACTTAAATTACATTATGATGAGGAATGACACGAGGGAATGAAACCAAGGAAATGTTCCCTTTCATTTCTCTCATACTTTCAAAAGTCAACAGTTATGAAGATGGTGTTATTGGTAAATTTAAATCACCTTTCCTCAACTTTACAGCTGTTTGCTTGCAGTTTCTTTCATTTCTGGCAAAGCACAAGGACTAGTTTTTCAATATGAACTATGAATTTTTCTGAGCAAGTATGACAATCTACCAACACACGTGAGTTGTTCATGGGGTGTTGCAGGACAAAGAAGAAAAACCAGATCTCCTATCCAAACACGTCTGGCTGAATATATACATTAATAATAGCTATAACAATCTTTTGTAAGCTCTTTCATTAACTCTGCCATTCACAATCATTTCCAGGAAAATTGTGTAGAAGGTCTTGGGACAACTTAAAAAAATTTCAGACCTTTATAAAAAAAAAATTTGCTCCCTGTAAAAATCACATCTCTGTCGTTTGAGATTTTCTTCTATGAGGAAAAAACATACTTGAAGCAAGGGCGTAAAGGTATATTTACAACTAGACAATAACAGGTTTTATTATAATAGTATATTTTGGTTTCTCATTTGATTTTCCTTTGCTCTGTTTTGGTTAGGGTATGGCTTTTTTGGGAGCAGATATTTGTCACATACACATGTGACTGCAGGAAGAGGACTGGAAGGTAGATCCTTTTGACTTCCCCAGCTACAGATCAGGACCAGAACACGTTTATGCCATAACAGCAGACAAATTTGCCCATTTCTCTGTGCTCTGGGTAGGTGCTGGTTTGGTTTTGAAGCTTTTCAGCAGAGTTCAGCAGCCATGCTGTGTTCTGCCTGTTCTGTACCTGCCAGTCTCAGCCTTGGATCCCCAAGCAGTGTCTGTGTGGTTACAGCAGCACAGACCCACCCAGCTCACAGACATGCCTTGGCATTTGGGAGGTTCAAAGCCTATTTTTCCTTGCCTCCTGAAAATCACCTCTTTACATCAGAGAACTTGGTCTGAAGTCCACAGAGGGTTATGGACCTGATGACTTGGACTGTCCACTGGTGTCTGTTGGTGCTGTATGTGGTGCTTTCTTGACAAGTTTGGAGGATTTTAACTTGCAGCTCTGGGGAAAAAAAAAAAATCTTGTCACAATAATGGGGAATTATCATGGTTTTTTCACATTTCTTTTCTTAACTGAATGTTTTGGTAAATTAACTTCTGAAGAAACTTATTCAAGAAAGCCCTTCATTCTGCCTTAATTTTTAAAAGAAGTTAGCAGCATTCCCCGTTTTCCTTTTTCATGCTTGTTAGCTCTGTTTTTGTAACCCCACTATCAAACCCCTGTGTGTTAAGCCACTCCTGCTCATCTATTACTGCATTTTGCATCAACACAAGAAAAAGATCCAGCCTTGGCAGAGGCTCAGGGCTTCCTCACCCTTAATAAGCACTTGCCAGCCCAATTTAGCTGTTAGTTGTCATTAAAAGCAGCCAATGATTCAGAGGATGAAGCTCTGAAAACATCTTGTTTAAATTGTTCCTTTCTACCAAAGCAGGAGCGATTCAAAGCAGTCACAGGTAAGCCTGGATTCATTCAAAGAACCCATTCCTCAAGTCCCTTAAGATTGTCATTTTGTAACTGGCCAGGAAAATTTACTGTTTTTTTCAAAACAATGAGGGGAAAAAACCCCAACAAACCTTGTTCAAAATAAAATGAGTTTTAATAACCAGCTTTGCAGTAAGGCAAACTACAGCCTGGTCCTGCCTGTGTTTGCATCTAAAAAAATTAACTCTCTTTATGGCTATGTGACCCCTCCACAGTTTAGGTAATTAGAGCTGTTTGAAATTTTCTACTTAAAATGCTTTTATTTCTGTTTAAAATGACCCATTGGAAAACAGCCAAAATATTTTTTGAACATATCTTTGGGTTTTCTTTGTCAAAATCTAACATTCACATTTTTTTTGTATTACCAGTATCAGGAGAGAAAATGATCCTACTATTTATTTTCATTTTATTTACTTGGTCACTCTCTAACTTTCCGAAATCGACTAAGTTTAGAATATTCACTAAACACTTAGCAGAAAAAGAGAAATTATCCAAATACCATTCATTTGGAATAACAAAAAAAACTCAAGAAGATGAAGTAGTAAGTCCATGGCATTTCAATTCTCAGAAAATTCTTTTAGAATTAAAAAATATATAACAAAATATTGAAATATTGAAAATATTGGTTTTCCCCTGAATTCCATAGAATACAAGGAGTTTTAGAAATCCCAAACTTCACATACAATTTTCTATTTGAGAACAGCTGGGATCATAATATCAATATAATTTTATGTAATTGATTGTATGTTCAGGAAAAAAGTGACCTGTGTTTGAGTGTAAAGGTGGGAGCTACAGGAATGGGACAAAACCAATATCCCTGAGGCTGCTCAGTCTGAGATCAGCAGCTTTTACACCAGTCACTGAAGCCAATGGGGGAACTTGCAGTAGGGACCTGGGAGAGGGATAGAGACATTTGGCTGGTGGGTTTTGATACCATACGAAAAACAGCCCTGCTTCCCCTCGTCCATCTCCAGTGATGAACCTCATCCAAAAACCTGCCCCATGTGCCACTTTTGAACCTTTTCCTTGCCCATTTTTTCAGGCTCACAAGCTTCCTTAAATCTCCTGGCTCATCCTCCAGATAGAACATCTTCTTTGCTGTATTACTGGAAGAAAATATTGACATCATCTTCACCGCTCAGTCACTTTGGAAGATTTTTTTCCCGCCCTTCATTTTTCTTATCACCAGTAGTAAAAACAAATCAAGTGGCACCTTGGCCCTGCTCAAAAAGGGCATTCACCAAGCGAGACATTCCCTGACAGACAGCCCTCACCACCGTGCTGTGCAGCCCCACCTGAGGCTGACACTGCTCAGGCCAGTGGTAGCTCCATCTTTTCACGTCCACACTGCTGAGCAGTAGGGAAGCCCCTGTTTCCCAGCCCCCAGAGACTTTCTGACCATCCCAAGGCATTTAGGGAGCATCTGTAAAGGAACTCAGATTTACTTGTAAAGTTTTGTTCACAGTTCCCCTCTGGCCAAGGAAAGGCCAAATGCAAACCCAGCTTGATGCCAGAACAAAGTGACTCAGACGGGGCCGGATTCCCAGCGGCACAGAGCACTGGCACCATCAGAAGATGACACAGCAGCTCACTGTGACTTTCACTATCTGATCACACAATTTCTTAATCAGCAGAGACGGTGCTCGCTGTCAGAAAAATGTCCTATGAATCAGCTTTCATCCATGGGGAACAGGTTCTGCTTTTGCAAAACTAATGGGTGTCCAGTTGTTTTCCATATTCATCGTACAGCGCTTTCCTGCCATTCCCAGGCTCTCCCGGCCCTCGTGGCTGCTGAGGCTCCACACACAAATGCAAAGGAGAGGTTTCACTAAAGGAAATCAAAGCCAGGGCAAAATTACACTGGTAAGTGGAAGCTGGATATTCAAGCACAGTGGGAAGGTTGTGTCTATAAGCACCTGAATCAGCTTTTTTAATGTCTCAACAATAGCTGAAAAAATGTGACCTCTTATTTAAAAGAAGGGAATTTTTTCCCAGTAGCAGATTTGGATTAGAAGAGTAATAATTGCCAATAATTTCCATAATAAACATCCTGCATTTAGAATTAGGAATAGAAACTGTCATCTTAATTAACAGAAAATTAAGACATGATTTCTCAACTCCTCATGAGCTCTGTGTTTTGCTGAAGTCGTTTCTGGACTGAGTTTACCTCTAATGAAGTACTTGTGTTTGCATAGGAGGACCACAAGAGAGAGCTTTAGTGTTGGATGTCATGCTCTGCTGAGGTAAAGGATTCAGGAGCAAAGGAGCCCAGTATTTTCAACTGGCACTTTTTAAGCATGATGAGGATACCAAAGCAAAACATTTAATACGGACAGCAAAACAATTCCTCATTTTCCACAATCCAGGCAACCTCCTGAAGCACGAGTGTTTGAGGGGCAGGTTTTCAAAACGGTGCCATTTAGATACAGCCATTTTCATCCAGTTCCCCAGAAAATCTGATCCTAAAAGTTAATAAGCAATTTCAAGGAAATCAGGTTTGATGGGCTGTTTCTGAAAAGAACGTGTGACATCCACTTTAGCCCTTTACAGACTGGGCTGAGTGATATCATCATCTATATAACCCTATACATAAAATCTGCATATAGACATACGTAAGTGTATATATATATATATGTATATATATTAGTATGTATATCCAATCTTTTCCCTACACCACCCTTCTCTGCTTAAACAGCCTCCCAGTTCTGGCCTGCTAAGCAGCTGGACTCATTCCATTCAAATACTTACCTAAGATTAATTTCTCCCATGATATCCATAAGGACTTTAATAATAATGATTATACTGCAGTCCAACCATCTCAAGCTCTCCACCCACCTCCTCCCTATTGTGTATTACCTTCCACTCATTTTCGCTGAGATAAAACAACCTCTTGAGGGCAGAGAGCTGCCAGCTCTTCTTGTCTTCTTCTGGGTGTTGTAAAAATAATAAGGCAATATCACACATAAAGCACAGTATTCAAATGGTACTGAGTCAGATGTAAATGAAGAAAAGCAGGTCATTCAGAGTTACCTCATCATGAAGTGTCTAGATGCATTCCATTCCAGCAGCTTCCCGGATATGGTATGTAATGAAAATGGTGAATAATAGTGTGTGTGTATTATACCTTTCATCCCAAAGAGTACTCAATTACTTTACTAATTGACTGTGCAAAGTGTCTACATGAGAATCTCTTTGCTCATAAGCAAAATGCAGCCATTGCAGCAGCAGGAGCACACGACCAGCACGATTCCCAGAAAGTCTCGAGACAAAATCAGGGCTCCAGGGAGGGCAGAACAGAGGAGGAAAATGAGAGATTCAGAGATGACCTTTAACTTGATGATTCTCTGCCTTTGCCCAGTTTCAGCAGAACAACTGTTTGATTGTGTGCGAGATGTGCATTTGCACGCAGTCCCCATCACACAGACCACGTCTGCAGGAGCTGATGCTGGGAGTCACTCCTTCCGTTTGCTCTGAAATAGGGGGTCTGGGCCTGATCCTGGAACGTGCTGAGCCCTTACAATTCCCTTGGATTCAGCAGGACCAGCCCTTAATGTAGCTCTTGAAATATCACACTACAGCAAGTATCGGCAACAGTTGCTACTTGCTATAGCTGTGCATTCGTTTGTTTTTGAAACATAGCCCCTGGATGTTTCTGAGTTACATTTTTTATACATCATTAACTATTTTTAACTAACACCTCAGTAAGCTTCCTTAAACTTGCAGTGACCTATTACGCATCCAGAAATATGAGAACAGTGAAACCTTTCCCTAGATAGAACATTGTTTCAATACCAAAGCACTTGATGATGCAACTGATTTTGCTGTCTTACAAACAGGGAAACTGAGGCATAGAAAATGAAATAACATGTATAAAACAAATCATTTGCTAAAAGCAGACTGACCACCCAGTGTCAACAGCAGATTTTGGAAAGTTGTGCTTCTCCCAAAAACGTGGAGTACCAGCAACTGCTTCAGAAAGTGTCCTTTGCTCAGGTCGTATTTACAGCAACGGGATATTGAAGAGTTAAAGGAATCTGTGCTCAGAGATCTTATTGTAAGTAGGGAGCCAGATCTGTCTTCTCATTTTATAACATGCATATGCATCTTCTAACAGACATTGTCTATCTCTCCATCTGTACCACACTCATCAGATTACACTATCTGAAACTTCTTTTTCCCCCCAAGAGATCATAAAAGTTTCAGCATTTACTCAAATGTTTTGTCGTGTTTTCAATTTGACAGACCGTGCAGTGGCTCCAAAGATAACACGGCAGCTGCCAGGGCTGCTCATGTGTTGAGCTGAATTGTAGATGCCTGTCTAAAATGGTATGTTCCCTCAGTAGTTTAGGATACTCTGAAAGAGAATTTTCCAGTCTTCTCAAATATGTAAGATACAGGATGGCCAGCAGCTATTCAGGTTGCACAACAGTGACATTTTTGAAAGTGAAGAAGAGGCAAAACAACAGTCCTTGTGGTGCACAGCCTGCAGCAGAGTCTCCGTCCAAAGCACCTTTGTTTTCCTTGCCTCTGTACACTGCTCAAAGCCCTAAATTAGCTGTTTGTTGCCCCTACTTGCTGCTTTGTCTCCTTTCTCACTCTCAAAGGCTACGGTTTTGCTTGGCTCTATGGCTCTTGGTGCTGAGCCTTCGGCAGGAGACTTGTGGCCTGGAGCCAAGGCTCTCCAGCACAGTTTCTTTCCAAAAGTGCCTGGGAGTGGGATGTTCAGAGGATGATATGTCAAGAGCCAGAACTGCCTGGGACATTTTCTGCTACTTTCCATCCCTATATAACTGTCCAGTAGTTTCTCCAGCTCCTGGAAGTCCTTCTGCCATCGCATGGAAAGGGACTGTTTTCATTTATCCGTCTCTGGTGCAGGCAGTTCAGCGTGGAGGCAGAGGGCAGGGTGCAACAGTAATTTACACACTATAAACTTTTGTAGGTTTTATTCACCTCATTGGTCTGGTATTAAACAGCATCGCGTGGAGACTGTGTAAGCTGGGAGTAATGGTGCTGGCTGCTGCCTTGGAGTGTGCACCGCCTGGAAGTTTACACCTCCCTTCCCTGTCAGCTGAGGCAGAGCAGCAGAGAGAGGCTTGTGATGGAGAAGAAGTGGGAACAGCACATCCATCACACGATCAGCCTCATATATTTTTTACCGTAATACTTAAAACTCTGCTAGGAGCTGTACATATGTAGCTATCTATACATTAAAATGCAGTCTTTGCCAAAAAACATAACTATGCAGAATCTGCCAGGGGTTGATGAAGGTAAAGAAAGAACCCACTAGGAAGCAAAAGATAGTATTTGTATGAAAAACACCTCAGCACAGATCTTTGCTGATCAGTGTGAAATCACTTGGGAATAGCAGTATTTTGTCCTCAGAGGGCTCTAGAGTGTGTTTGAAATGGGAGTCTAGGGAGGTGAAGAAAGTGTGATTCTGACTATTTATCCGAATCCCACAGACTGCATGGTGATTCAATTCCAGGGAATCCATGTATTGATTCTTTTGTCCCACGTGTGATGCACAGAGTGTAATAACAAGGCCAGGAAACTAAAAGCAGAAACACAACAGGCTTCATTAAGAGGTATCATCAGAGGAGGAAATCTGCCAGGAGGAGACGCAGAGCTTTACCATCTGCAACGAACAATACAAAACTTTCTGCTGGAAAGGCTTGTGCTCCAGTAACTGCAGTTCCTGGTGAGGTCATTCCCCTCCAGTTCCCCACCCCCCCATTCACATGGAGAAACTTCCCAAGAAACTCTATCCTGACTAAACTGGTTAGGATTGTCTCTGTGCATTGCAGATGATCCTTTCAGAACCTGATTTCAGCCAGTAGCACAGATAATGACTTAATCCATTGGCTTTATGCTTTTTTTGCCTGTCATATCCTAGCCAGCACCAGAGGGTTCTTTTATGAACCCTGAAGATATTCTTGCCTAGAAGAAATTGCACTGGATAAGTGTATTTTTTTATTTTATGCAATGAAAAGGAAAATCTACAAGCACTAATAACAGCTTAGCCTTTTCTGGACCAGAAACAACTCTAACATAGAACAGCTGCATCTAAACCCAAAGTGTTTTTAATGCTCCTGCATTGCCTCACCTGAATAATAACATTCAGGGCTTTGTTTCAAGACTTAATTTGTTATAGGAAGTTAAAAAAAGACACGCACACAAACAACCCTATGGAAACTTTTGCCTACAATAAGTGTCAAGCAGAAGGAATGTTATTGATTGCAATAGATTTACACCCATAATGAATTTGGCCGGCTGGTCAAAAGTCTAGTGGGTGTGTAAATGGGGAGGTGAAGTGGGGAATGACGTATGTAGTGGTTTATCTGGAGAGTGGAGCCGCAAAATGTTGTAGTTACACTTAAGTTTTATTAAAAATGCCATTCTAACGAGCCCTAGTGGCCCCAGCACATGGAAAGTGGCTTGCTGTGTTTTGAATGGCACCGAGTAACACCCCAGGGCCTTAAATCAGTTCAAGATGTGTTGGTGGCGTCTGATGTTAAGCATAGAAGGGAAATTCAAAGCAATATAGATTTAACCTAGAGACCCTTCTTTTGCCTGATGCTTATCAATAATGCAAGCCTAAGTAAGAGCCAGAAGAAATTTGGTACCGAGGCAGAGTATTACATGAATGTGTGATTTTATTAGTAATATTTTCACTGAGGTTTGGATAACCAATCCAAGCAGCAAGACATTGAAATGTGGACAACAAAGAGATAAAGTCAGATATTTCGTCCTGTATATTTCTGCAGGCACCACTTGAGGTACAGTGCCCAGACAAAATTGAACTGGGGGAATAAAAAAGAAAAAGCTACTTTTTTTTTTTTTTTACAAGGCAAAGGGAGAAAGAAGGAACAGCCATGGAGTGAGTGAGAAGAGAAACCCTGCTACACATTTCAAGTCAGAGCTGGGGTTGAGGGATTGTTATACTGCAACAGCTGACCATGGAGTACACCATAGACAAGGAAAAAAATGAAAATGTGAAAATGCCTCTAATCCCAACTATAAGGAACTCATATATTTCTTTGCATTTGTATGCAATGTCTTGCTGAGAAATTAAAGTGGAGTGCTTATATTGCAAAGAGTGGACAAAACAAGACTTATGTCTTTAATCCAGGGCTGTGCTTCCAAACCTTGGCATAGCTGGGACATTTCTACAAGAACATTTCAATGTCTTGCCTGTTTTGAAGGGACAGTGAGAATTAGGGTTTCAGAGGTATTGCTAATGCCAAGAAGGATTTGTTGGGTATTTGGATTTTGTATAAGCTGCACATATTTGCTACCTACCTGAACCAAACCTTTGCATTCCAGGCTCTGGGATGACACCCAGAAGGTTGAGGTGCACCACCATTTGGATGGCATGATGGGCTTGGATTTGTTGATGGCCATAATGGCAGCAGGAACTTGAAATCTGCTGAAATCCTGAATGTCCTTTACTCTCTATCTCTGTGGTCTGGAGACACAATCACCAAGTCATGAACAGCAATCACTAACCTATGAGATGCAATCACAAGGGAACCCCAACAACCACCTGATGAAATGCCAAGGACTTGGCACAAATACCTCTGGTGATACAATGGAGAAGGAGCCTTAAACTCTTACCTTAAGCACTGCTTGCTTCCTTCCCACACTGACAGCTTTAGCAACAACGTGACTTAGAGTGTCTAATTATAGGATAATTATTGTTGTTGCATTTGTAAAGGTCAGTCAGTAGAAGCTAGGACCCTAAGGGAATGGAGACAAGAAAGGTGAAGGAGGAAATGGGAGTAGAAAGGTTTATAGACTTTTTGACCAGGTAGAAACAGAGAGGGAGGTATGGCCTTTCCCTGTAACTGGACCGGAATTTGGAGTCGTGTAACATTAATGGTTTGTGCTCACAACTAAATAAATACAACAACTAATAAATGTGAGCAAAAGTCCAGGCCGTGTCTCTTGCCTTTCTCCGTGCCTACAGTGCCAAGGAATGAAGCTGCTGTGGTGGTATGGCCAATTACAACCCAGATAAATCATCGCATTTGTCTGCTCTCCTTTCCTACTTCCATACTACCTCAATAAAAAAGAGGCATTTTCTGAGCTAAAGCTTGATTTTTGCTCCTAAGATGAGAAAGTAAGGAGAAAGTAAGAACTGGTAAAGGGAGAAAAGACAACTCCAAAAAGAGCTGCCATAAAAGCACAGGGAAGGTGGACTCAGAACAGCAGAGTATTACTCCCATATTCAGTGACTACTATCTAAGAAAGTAGTGGACATAGTTCAGACTGATAAATCCAATCTTCTTTCAAATCCACAAGAAAGAAACCAATCTTGCTACAACCACACTGGTGATCTTGTTGCTCTTCTTCCCCTCTGAGATTCCTGCCATTTTTTGGCACAGAGCTGTGGAGGCCCAAGCAGAGTTCACCTTTGCTTTTCAGCACATTTGTATTTGAGCCTGTGAAGGAAATGCTAAAATTTGTGTCCTAGGTACTGAGTGCATTATGTTAGCTGTAATATATTCTTAAGCACTGTTTCATTTGAGAGAAGTCTTCTGTGATCCTAACCAGCAAGTAAGTAAATAAATAAATATGTGGGGAGCTGTTGATCTACATCCACCTTAAGAGCTTCAGATTTCAGTGGAGAAAACATGAGGCAAGACTGGCAAAGAGAAATGCTTGGATTCAGGCAATCATCAGGACAGAAGTAGAAGATACTAATTATTTGGATTCCTATCCCCCACATGAATAATTGGCTGAGCCTGGAACAAAAATTAATTTATTTGGTAGCTATATAAAAATCATAAATTGGCAGCAATAATGTTGTCAAGAGTCTTGAACCTGACCTGTGCAATGGGATTGGCTCACCTAATTTATTTTTTGTAAGGCTTCAAAGAAAACAGGTCAAAATTCCTCAGTGCAATTAGTTCAACTTAGTATACTCATCTTTGATCTGTTAAAATATAATTATATTTTTCTAAATTATCCTCATTTCATTGTAACTGGCAAGATATGAAAGTATGGATGGATCTGAACTCAACTAAGGTTATCCAGGGTATTGTGTAGTTAAAAGTGTGTGAGGTGAGGGCCAGGGTAAGTCCACTGCTGGTGTGCCAGTGCTACTTCTTTATTCCTGCATTATTCATTTAGTGCCTTCCATATTAATAGGGTGAGAAAGCCTTCTAAAAAAGGAAGCATATACATTTTAGATTTGTCAAAAATATGTTGAATATGAGTTTAGTTTGAATCCACCTGTGTGATTTTAGCACCCTGTAGGGTCTGCTTCCTAAACACAGGGCAAATTCAGGGCATGGTCACAGATTACTTGTCTGAGTAGCTGATTTCAGAGCACTGTAGGAATTGCCATTAATAAAAATTATCAGATCAATCAGACATAACCCTGCTATTGTTCTCAGATATTCTGAATTTTGTTCTTAATTCCAGCTGTGTTTCTAGGGACATTCCTAACCTTCAGCATTGGACTGTATTATACAAATAAAGAACTCATCATCATGAAGTAAAGGGAAAGGAAATATTCCAAGGTAAAATCTGAAGGACTAAAATGACTCAGTGGGAAGAGGAACAGAAAAGTTCTGGATAGATTTATGAAGTCAAAGGGCGAAAAACCTGTTTTTAACTCTCATGATTCATGGGAAAGTACAGGAATGAGATTCAGAATGGAGAAATGCACTGAATATATACGTGCAAAGAGGATAAACCAAGAGAATTAGAACTCTAGGTGAGATACAAGTATCCTCATTCTCTATGTGAGATACAAGTATCCTCATTCTCAGATATCAGAAGTTATTTATCAAAAGATGATACATTTCTGTGGTTGGAAAAAGTTTTACAAGTAAAAGATATTTACGGGTGTGATCTTACAGGTAAAACTGCAAGGAATGGAGACTGTAACCTGTGTTTGGCATTTCTGAGCCCACTTCACTCTTCTCCCTTGGTATCCCATGTGTGTCTAAGGAGGGAAAGGGAAAGAGTAAATGTTCCAGGTAAACAAGCACATTGTGCAACACTGCATCTGGAAAACTGTGTCAGCCTTTAACTTGTTTAACTGGCCCTCCTATGGCAGTAACACATCATTACTGCTTTCCGGTGTTTATTAATGTAATTTTAATGGTTTATTTGTAGCAAGGTTCAAATTCCATGCAAATAGATGTTTAAAAAAGTCAGGGGTTTCATAGCCTTCATTATTTTACATTGTAACAAGCAGATTGCATTGGATATGGATGGAGCAGAGAGAGAAGTTAATGGAGTAGTGTTTTGGATAGATTTGTGGTCTTGCACAGGATCCCTACCTCATCAAATTCCCTGAAATCTCATAGCTACCAAAATGAACGTTCCAGTCAAACCTGCCATTTCAGACTAAAGCAGCTCAGTACTGCTTCACTAAGGGTTTTTCTCTGTGCCAAAAGGGTCAACACACTCTGAAGAAAGTTGGTGGAGATTCATTCCCAAGCGTGGTCAAATGTCCAGGACTTCTCAGAATTAGTAGTCATCATTCCTTTAATTAATAGTGTGCAAGGCAAGATTCTCATTCCCAAGCCGCTCCTGGCCTGCTGGCACAGACAGACTCCAGTGTGCAGTAATAGGATTCCTGTGTTCCCTCTGAGGGAAAGGATGCAGCAAACTCAAACATCCCAAATGACTAAGCACCCACCAAAAAGGAAAACTAGATGGTTAGTCATGAAACTGAGACAGCAATAATTCACTGCATGGTAAGAAAACTGAATTCCTGAGCTCAAACTTCATATCCAAGCCCTCTGAATGGCAAATTGGAAGCTCTCTGTGTTTGGGTTTTTTTTTTCCTTTCTTTAGGTCTCTCTTATGGAACCTGAAATACAAATATATGTATGTCATCTTCTGCATGTAAACCTATATAAAAAGCTCACTCTAAGGATGTTTTTTCTCAACAGGAATGCAAAAGGAAGCATTTAAAAAGTGTTATGTTTGATTTAATTTGAACCAATATATTCAGTGAGTTCTCCAAATACTTAAGAGATGATACTGAGACTTCTATTTTTCCCCAGCCAGCTCTCAACATCATTTCAGTGATAGGTTCCCAGTCCATAGGTTGACCGTGGTCTTGTTTCATAAATAAAATCCAAGCCTCAAAGTGGGAATACGTTATGAGGGGATTAAACAAATGACACTTGTTACTGGTATGAACATTCATCATGGCATCCCAAAGGGACACTTGCTGCAAGACTTGTTTCTCCTTTTATTCTTCTCATTACAGTGGAAAGAGGGACAACAAGTTCATGGAGTTTTCTTTACAGTTACAGCAGTTTGTAGTACTGGCTCTTGGCAGTAAGACTTAATTGGGATAGGTAGGGGATCCAACTGGGGGACAAATCTGCTGAAGAGGACAGTAGTGAGGTTATAAATTGATTTCCAGGGAGTGACCTTCCTTCTACTTCTATAGTTCAGTTCAGTTTGAAGGCTGAAACCACACAGGTGTTATGGTGGGATGGGGGTTTTCAATAAAGCCTAAAGCACAGTTTGAAAATTCATCAGAGGAGTTTGTACATTTCAAAGACGTGGATAGCTGGGAATTTCAGTTTAGCAATCCTAGTCATCTATTTCAGGAGTTCTTTTAGAAGTTTACTTCAGATTTGAAAGTTCATTTCTGTTTCAGAACCCCGATACAGGAAAGGAGTTGATTCTAGGCCAGAGCCTGATACTGACTGAGATCTGTCAACATGACTGAGAGACACATCCTTAGACTGAAAGCTGTCAAGTTTGGCAAGTGAAAAGATTATATTTTGTTATGACAATATCAAAAAAATGAAAATATTCAGTTTCCCTTTTTTGGTTACCTGAGGTGTCTTTGAACCTGCAGATCTTCACATACTACTCTCAGTTTGTCTTCAACGCAAGAGGTGCCCTCAGCTTACAGGGAGAAGATGCACTTTGACCTTGGGATAGCTGAGGATATGACTTAGGGCCAGGTTTCTCCTGTTGTTTCTCATTAAGAAACCTCATTTCTGTTTCTGTCAATATTCTCTGTGCTTCTTCCCAGTTACCTGCCAGGTCACTCATCAGAATACTGAGGGTAGCAAGGAACAAGGATCCAAATGCAGACAGTGGAAGCAGGCTGAGCATTTTCAGTTGTGTCTCTCAGGTATGTCATATCTCACCTGGTCTGGATGAAGGCTGCATAATTCCAAAAGCAGAGATTTGTCAGTGCCCCTTTGCTCACAGACAAGCAACAACAGGGTTCACAGAAGCTGGGCTAGCAGAGCTGAGGCAGGGAAAAAAACAAGCCTTCTGTAAGGTCCTGGCTGTGAAGGCAAGGTGACCTATGTATGTCTCTTCCTCTTAGGATGAGATCGTTCTAGACCTCCTCCCAGACCATGCTTCATTCCATCAGCAGCCCTGCTGACTTCCCTGTGACTATTCAGTCTGGTTAGACTTACAGTCTGGCCCTAATTTCTTTGCTTCTTAATTTAGGGATAGTAAAGAGACTTAGTCAAAATATGTAAAAGCCCTAGACAGTTACCACTAATTGCAACAGAAAAACTTTGCAAAAGCAGATCAAATCTGCCCCTGTTAGCCCTTGCCAGCCAATGTTTTGGCTCTGGGTATTTTTTAAGTTCCTTTCTTGTCACTCTAAATCAGATGATTCACGCTGGTAACATGTTGTATCGCTTATCCAGTAATGCAACCTAATAAAACCCTGCTTAAAACTATTTTCCTTAAAGAACCAGAAGAATTTGTTCCTTGCAGAATCAAACCTGTGTTCTTAATAAAGGCAGATTGAATAAAACAAGCTCTGTGAAGTAAAGAGACTAATTTAACAGCTTGCTGATGAAAATCTGTGGCTAACCTTCCCCTCCCTCACCCCTTGCATGAGAACAGATGGTTTAACACAAGTTCTGAATGCAAAGTTAATTAAAAAAAAATCCATTCCTCTTACAATCCTTGGGCTAAGACTTTAAAAGTTCCCTGCTAAATCGTAATGCCAATGCTTTTATTTTGAGCTCTGTAATAAGGAAACAGACTCATTAATGTTCTGCAATTATTGAAGTAGAGTGATGGTCATGGATTAGCCCTTGAATTGAGCACGGCAGGCTCCCTTGGCAGCAAGACATCAGAATGGAATTTGAAAACCTCACTTGTGTTCCATTTTCTCCACTGCTCTTAGTCTGATGCTGGAAGCAGGTACAATCACCTTGATGGCAATGCCCCCAGAGAGAAGGAAAAGACATTCAAAACGCAAGATCATTTCCCACAACAAGAACAACAACCTACAACATGTTAGTATTTGATTTCAATGAACTTCACAAAAATCCCGAAGTTATTTCATATCGGGCTTGGATGCATCTATTTCTGGGATGGAAGGCAATGGTTTGTTAATGACAGCAACCTTGTATAAAAACCAGCACAAGACATGAGAAAACTAATACTGAATTAGTTGCCACTTTTGTTGCGATTTCCTGCCTCAAACACCTTCTAGTCTGAAAAGTCACTTTAAATAACTGGGAGGAGTTTGGCTTAAGTGAAAGTAATTGCCTGAATTAGAATCATCTTCTCTTAATGCATTTAATGCTTTCACATGTCAAACACCAGAAGATCTTTCAGCTCCCAAGTGCACCTGGAGAAGAGTTTTGTTTTACCTGTCATTTGCAGTCAAAGAATCTTCCTGAAGACTGAAAAGCCACCTCTAATACTCAAAACTGACACTTTCTTCACCCAGCTTTCTACCCCAAAACAATTCAGCCTGAACATCCTGAATACCAGCTCTTAGGAAATGAGGAAATACCAGGCCTACAGGGACATCTTCTGATTATAACAAGAGTCCAAATTTATGGCAAATTTTAATAGGATCAGGTAATTCTGATCAGGATCCTAACCACAGTAGGACCAAAGCTAGTACTTAGTGAAGTCACTCTTCAGTCCTTGTTGAAATGTAACTTGGAGGGAAATCTAATTAGCTACCGGGAGGCAGAGTCCTCCTGGTTACCTTATCCATTTTTGATCATATCTTTTACAAGCTCCAGGAGCAGCACTCAGAAACTGAAACAGACCCTGAGCATTTCTTTCACAAACTGTACATATGAAACACAAATATTCATAGCCTACATCAATATGTGGACTATGAATAGAACACATCACTCTGGAGTTGGGGTGGTTGTTGTTGCTTGGGTTTTTTTAAGTCAGTCTTTGATTTCTGCGCCACTACTTGATCATGGATTGCAAAACCTCGGGAGCAATTAATTGCAGAGACGAACTCTTACCCTACTACAGTCTAATTCCTTAATAGCATCCTTGAATCAAAGAGATGTCTAAACATTATCACACACACCTATGATTAATAGCTCCCACAATCAATTACAGATGCAAACCTGCAGGAGCAGTCTTGTCCCGTAATGTGAATGGACAGAAGGTATCATGCATGTGACCAGGTATTAAGCCTATTTATTATCTAATGCTGGCATTTTATGGAGCCAAAGTTCTCACAGTTTATCCTGAACTGGGCAGACTAACAAACAGCTTTAAAGAGAATAAACATCACCTACAGATGATGGCATAAATATTGTTAATAACATTATACCCCTCCAGCTGAGGTGTGGCTGATACTCTTCCTGATGTTTTAATTGGCACGAGGGCTCATGGTAATCATGGTTTATTGGAACCAAAGGAAGTCTTTTAACTTACGGTCTATTTTTTCCTTCTTCATTGCTCCTGAAGTGACTTTTCTCCATACAATAGTGGGACTTTGATGGACTGTGATGAAGAACAAACTAACTACACAGAAACCCAATGAGCCTACAAAAGATGCAGTAATTATGGCTAAGTTGGTAGTTGGAAAGCAAAATTGGACAAAGCAGTTTAATTCTCTTCAGTATGAGCAAGGGGGTGACCGGGAGTTGCCTTTTATTTCTTTTCTTTATTCCTCACCTGTACTCTCCTCATGATGTACCTTCCATGTTGTTGAGACCAAAACTCAGTGATTTCCCACCAAAACCACAGAACCATCAGGCAGACTTGACAGATCACACAGTGAAGCTGTCAACCAATGCAGGCTTAAAATTTACAGCAAAACCCCAACACTAGTTGAGTTTCACAAGATTAAATGCTTAGGCAAAGAAATTTCTCACAGCCTCAGCTACTGTGAAATAATCCCTCTCCCCAATGCCCTGGCCAAGCTGTTGGCCAAAGCACACAGCAGCAATTGCAGTTGCTTCTGGGCAACAAGACTTTACTCTCCCTCTCTCCCTTCCTTCCAACTACCTGGGCTTCTCAAGATCTGCTCTTTCATCGTACAGTTGTTCTCCTAAACTGCTTCATCATTTTCAGAACTACAGAAGAGCGAAAGGGATTTTCCTTGCCACTAAACTTGTGGTTTTGTACATGACTCTCTGATTCTGGGTCTTGCACTGCTAATACTATTTTCTACAGGGTGAATTATTCCCATAAATGTTAGCTGTGAGCTCTGCCTCCTCTGTGCTGGTCTCCACTGCTGCTATCTCAGGCAGAATTGTACTTGTGGGGAATTGTGGCCAGCTAAAATGCAACTGAAATGTGATGTAGCATCTTTTCTCCAGCTCTGCACCTCCTTAAATATTCAAAACCCTGGTAGAAAAAGTAAGACCATGCAGACACAATGTTTGCAGGCAGAACAGTTCATCTTAGTAGGAAAGTCATACAGAACTGGGGGCTGCAGAGATTCTCTAGGTTGTTCTCCAGACAGCAACATTAATAAATGAACAGTATAAATGAAGAACTTTCTTCTCAGCAAGTTTTCTTTTTACTAATTCATTATTATTAAGGAAATAAGTGAATCAGTTAGGATGAAGTAGGGACTCATCTTGGAACTTCATTTTTTATTAGACACCTCCTGACAGAGCCTGATTGAAGCCACAAAACTGAGATCTTCACCTGACCTTGCACCCTTCCCCCACCAGCCAAGGGTTGTTCAGAGAGTTGGTTCTTGTCTTGGCCTATAATAGGAGCTGCACACAACACAGGGCAGCTGTGATCCCAAGCCAAAGTCTGAGTTATGAAAACCTCATTCAGAGCGGTCCGTATGTAATGTTTTGGGCTGGAGCCATCTTTACCCAGAACTGGCACCAAGTGCCTCTTAAAGGTTCCATAAGAATCTGGTTGATTTTTTGTTTGTTTGTTTGTTTGCTTGCTTGTTTTGGTTTTCTCTTGCTGACTTCCCGTATTTATTTTGTCCCTGCGTATTCTCACGTCAGCAGGAAATAGGAATGGAAATGCTGAAATATCCTCAGAAAGACTTTGTTTTGCTTTGATTTTTAAGGTATTTCAAGCTCAACAAGAAGCAAAAATATTGAAAAACTTTACAAAGAAGCTTATAAGGCAAGACAAAACCCACTTCTCCCTCAGAGGTATCCTTACAATGAGTGTGGTTTAACTCCTATCAACATGAAAAATTGGGGGTTTCCTAAATGTTAAATGATCTATAAAATGCCCAGCATTGATTGAAGCTCTGAACAGAAGCCCAAGGTTATAGGTTCTGGTATGGAATAAACTAAGAGCTATCACAGTCAAATCAATATTTGCACCGCCCAGAATATGGCATCACTCGCTGATCTTGTGAAGGAGAGGTGAATAGACTAGACTTTCCACAGAAAAACAAATACCTGCTGTTAATATTGTTGGGAGGTGAAAGAAATAACAATTAAATTATGGAGTTTCATTTTAGAGCCCACGCACTCATTTTTCTCCACATCCACACAAGCCATGCAGAGTCCCAGTCTCTGCTGGGATATACACAGCATTACTGCACCTCTCACTCAGGGTACTTATGCCATAAAGTCAGTTTTCTACCAGAGGGTTCTGATTCCCACATCCTAAAGGGACTGTTCATCCTGTTCCCAAGGCAGAGCAGGATGCCTGGTTGTTTTTGTGGGACTACATTGGTCTTCGTCATTGTGAAGCACAAGATTTTGAGTAACATGAAAAATGTTTCCCTCATCACCATCTCCCTAGACATATTATATTATCTCTGAGGATACTGATGCTTGCTTACTTTTTGTACTGGAAGGCAAAAGAGGGCATCTCTTTCTTGGCATATACAAAGAACTTGACTGACTTGCCCCAAAAGTCCCATCAGGAGCATTCCATTCAGAAAAAGACATGTGGACTTTCCATTAATATGAGAATGGGACTAAAACCAAAAATGACAGCAGAATTCTGCATGAGTGAATTAGCTCTGGCATTTTTAGAGTTTAAAAAAACAGTAGTAAGTTCTGCCTTTCTGTGTATCTGTGCAAGCTTAAAGCTCCCCTGTGATGCACTTTGGAGTTTGGCTCCTACTTTAACCCTTCCTAGAAAGTTTGTAATTTTGCTACAGCACATGGACTGTACAATAACATCAGTACAAAAGCTTTGTTTCCTCTTAAAGAAAGCTTGTATTGTAAACAGTGATCAAAAGGAACAAGGAACAAGCTGTATGGAAAACACTTGCAGTGATCTTTAGCGTGTTCACTTCCCTAAGCACCTACTGTTTTGCTGTCGTGGTTGGCCTGTAATTTTCAGACACTTTTGTACATGATGATGAATCATAACGTTTGCTAGATCTCAGAGGGGAAAAAAAACCAACAATAAGAGCCTACAGTAGCATTTCCTGGTTAAATATACCTTTGCAGCACAACATGAAGCGCTGGGTTTAATGAACAGCTGCAATTTACTTATCTTTTGAATGGATCGCTTTAAATGCATGATGGAAAGTACCTTTCACCAAACTGCCCATTAGAAGTGAACTACAAAGTAAATGGATTGTATATGGAAAGCACTTCTTATCTCTGTGAGTGCAGTACATTGCCTGCAGAGACTTTTTTCCTTTCTTTTTTCTTTTGAGTAAAGGGTATTTAATGACACCTTTTAAAATTCTGATAAAACGAATATGTTTTGTTTTCTCCCTACTACAAGAAGATTGACTAACAATTTAAACAAGTGTAGTCTGATGGCTACAGGCACAGATGTACAAATTAAATGCTTAAAATAATAGGTGAGATTCCCAATCAAGTAACTCATTCTGCTCCACTGTTTTACTATAAGACAATTAATGCTACATAATATGGGACAACTGGAAAAGAGTATGTTTGCTTATCCTGGGCATGGCAGATTAGTCCCTGGTACTTTCAAGGGAATACACTGAGTATTTCAAGATTTGGTAGGTCTGGATCATATTTATGAAAGTTTGCTCTTGCTGAGCGCAGCACAGGCAGTCAGTATTTAGTTAGAAGTAGATTATGACAGTTCATTTTTTATTGGTATTTCACCATCATGAAATATTCTAAAGTGCTGTTTCCCTTTTGACTCACTGAGGCCGTGGCTCTGTTGTCACTAATGGTAGTTGCTGAGGGAGGCTGAGCTACCTTTGGAGATTGCAGAGGTTGCCTCCATACCCACTGCTCAGGGAGCCCACAGCGCCCACACAGCTGGAAGTGGGTTTGATGTAAGGCACAGCTCAGGAGGAGATTTCTGGTCAGAAGCCTGAGACACAGTGAATGCTTGGCCAACAGTGTCTGCAAAAATAACCACTGGGATTTTACTGAGCATTTCTGAGCACTCAACTCAGAACTGCCTGCTCACACACATTTCTCCCAAGGTCCTTTCTGAGTAGGGTAAGGGTGTTATCAAAGCTACTGCATCGCAGTCATCATATCACTAAATGAAACAAAACAGGTTTGTTCCTGTGCTTTATGTCTTTAATTTGAGCTATTAATTTCAGGCTCCGTGACTGCCACAAATGGAGGTGTATGTATTTGGCTGCGTAGCCACTACAAATAAAACAAATTTTAAAAAAGCGAATATTCTGATTTACCCAATTACTTCTGCAAAGCTGTTAAGGCTGCCACTATTAAAAGATCATACTCAAGCATTAGCCTGGCATTGTCTTTGTAATGGCACCAAAAGCAGACACACGGTCAGACAAGAACATCCTTTCCTCTCTGCTCATTCTTTTCAAGCAATAACTGTTATCCCAGTGACTCATGGACAGTTAAACCGCCATCACCATCTCAAGGAACAGAGCAACAATATCTGTTGTTAAACTTGGCAGGATCCACTAAGCTCAAAGTGATGTGTCCTATTTAGTGATGACAGCCAAGTTCAATTAAGTTCCATTTGACATCTCTTTGGATGCTTCTCTAAACTTTATATGCCCCTCTTGGCACTGTAAATCTCACAGAGCTGTTTTCTTCATGAAATTTTTTTTATAATTTTAATTCTGGATGGGACTGGATGTGAGAGTGAGCACAGCCTCCCACTTCGTGCACTGGCACTCCTGCTTCTAGAAACTTTAAAGCAAGCAAGAAGAGGAAAACCACTGGACAGCTTCGAGAAGAGGCAGGAAAATGTGCATTTTTCTTCATGTTTTGGGCAAAAGATCATTTGGGGGGCAAAGGGAATGGCTGTCTTATTTTATCTGAGCTAACTTCTCATCTGCTACTTGAGCCTCTCTAGTTTTCCTCCTCACTAGGAAACAGCTTGGCTATAGCCATTGCCTGACTGGTGAAGTCAGGGTCAATTTTTTCCATCTGGACTGCATTAAACATCTTCCATTTGCTCATCTCCCTCCCCCCAAACCACTCCTGCTCCTCCCCAGCCTCCCTTCTAATGCTGATGTGCTGCCAAGCGTGTTCCGTTTCACCCACAGCCAAAAGGCAGCTCCAGTAGGATCTCATTAATTCACACTAATGATGGGGAATTTGGCAAATTAGTGAACTGACTTGATCCTGCCATTATTAATAGCTTTGCTGTTGACTTCAGGCAGAACCAGATTGAGGCCCTGAATTGATAGCTCTCCTCAGACACCAGAAAGAGATTATATTTTATGAAATAGACTGATTTTTGTTTGTATTATTAGGTGCATACTACAGCAAAAGCAATGAACTCTAATTAATGTGATGGCTTGCAACAGCTTTTCAGCTATTAAATCTCTGTAGAAAGGAGATGAAAGCAAAAAGAGGAGGTTTTCTTCACTCTTAGCTGAATGAAGGAACTTGCACACTGAGAGACACTGTATGTCTGTTTGGCCATCAAAAGGTTTAGCCCAGCAAGGATTTAGCTGATGGGGCTCTGCCAGATTTCCATGTGACTGGGGTGAATTCCTTATTCTTCTTGTGTCTGAACTGCCTTCTGGAAAAAGAAGATATTCTTTCCAACAGCACAGATACTCTGTGCTTATCTGTGTCACTTGGCTGATAATATCTTAAAATCTAGTCCAAAGGAGCTCTGCTTGGGGTATGAGGATGCTCTCTCAGCAGTAACAAAGAGAAATCAGTGATCCATTGGTCATCTCTATCATCTTTTCTCAGCTGTCATGTCTGTTTTCCATCCAACCATAAAGCACAGTCACATCAGCCCAGGGAATTCCACACCGGGGAATGTTTAATGTTACTGTGCCAGTGCCAGCTTTGCAGGCCCCAAGCAACTCTTATGCTCTTGTGATAGCACAAAGAAAACAAGCTCAGTAGCACCAGCTGAAGATCTGAATGAGTAAAAATTACTTTGCATTTTTCAAGGTTAATGTGTTTTAATTTACAAAGAGCAAAGCGAATATACATACAGGTCTATTCTCTTAAAAACACCAAAGGAGACAAGTAGATTCTCCCTTTGGTGCTTTCCTTCCTACAGGCAATGCATAATCAACTTTTGGTCTTCTCAACAGTTTACCCTAATAAGCCAGACTGTGAACTGCAGCAGCTGAAGCACAGACACACACGTTACCTTCTGCCAAATTTTGGGAGCGGGGCGAGGCAGAGAGCTGGAGGCTGTAACGTCTCCAGTCACCTCCATCGCACACAGCCTGGGTGCTCTCAGGGGAGAAGGAGGGAAGAGTAAGACTAAGACCACACTGAAAATAAACCCAGTGTTTCTACCTCTCTCTGGTAATGGACTTCACTTCGTAGGCTTGAGCAACTCATGGGAACTGGAGCTGGAATCCACCGTGCTGTTATTCCAGCCACACAAGATGGGAAAGAACCACCTGGTCCCTCAGACAATCAATCAGTGATATCTCTAGAGCTTAGAGAAGTACAAGAGCACCATTCCTTCTGACTTTATTCCAGGGATCTGTCCTCCTACAGATTAGAAAACTAAGTTGCAGCTCCTAAAAGTAAATTACATCCCTTAAAAACAGTGGATTGGGATATCTAAGCAGACATTCTTTCCTCTATGGCAACATCATCACATGGTGTTTCCCAGTAGCTGTTCTTGCTGCTCTGGACAGATAAAAGCTTGCTGGAAAGTAGCCTTATAGACAGTTTCTTCTCTCCTCCAACATACATTGTCTCTCAGTCAAAAAGCATGCTACATAAACCCAGCGCTTTGCAGGTATCATACCCTCACAGTTCCCTGTTTAGGATGAAAACTAGAGGGAGAATTGGCCCTTACTTCGTCATACATGAACATGCCTGAAGTCGAAGTTAGAATGTACCAATAATGGCTGTAATATATTCAGGATTTTTTGTTTGTATACGTTGGAGGACAGAAATTGGGTATAAATAGGCCAGTTCAGATATTTAGGGGATTTTTTTATTCTTTTAATTCATTGGTGACTTCATGTTGTGTGATTTGATCTTTGGCCTTTGCTGCTCCTTCACAAACTGCTCCCACTCCAATTTCTATATGCCCTGGTGAGGCCATCCCTTGGCTAGTTTCATGTGGCCTTTCCATCTCTCTCATCCCATACATTGCTTTGCATTTGTAATGCTCTTAGATTATTCTAGTCTTGCCTAAAACAGACTTTTGTGGCATTCCCTGTTTTCATCCTTTCTCCTTTCCTCTCCCCATTCACCTCAAAGAGCAAAACGTCTTAAAATAAAGGAAATGGTCAGAACTGGGAAAAAGAGGAAATCTGCCAGGAGGGATTAGCTGGAGTATGTGTAGGCAGCGGTGTGCTCTGGAAGGAATCTGGTCATATTTGTTTTCCCTTGTTCTATTTTTCCTAAGTTTTCCTTTAGTTTATCCCCAATTTGGCTGTGTCTGATGCTGAAGTGAGATGCCATTCAATAAAGTTCTTGAAATCTTGAACGCCTGTGGGTGGTGAAACACTTTCTGGTTTGCCTTCCTTAGGCTTCAAAATTAACAATGCAATGACATAGAGTAGAAAAACTCTTTCTCCCCAAGGCACTGTAAGACCTGACTTTGTACAGGCTTAGAAAATCTCTTGTGTTGGGAGTACTTTCAATGACAACAAAAACATTTATTTTAATAAATGACAGCTCAGATTCTGAGACAGCCATGAGCTGGCAACATGCTTATTCCAAAATGTCCCAGTTTGACTTGGCATCAGCAAGGAGGAAATGTCTCATTCTGCAGTTGGCTTGCCAGGGAAGGCCTCATTGCTTTTGTAGCAGTGTAGAATGGCTGACTGCTGCCCTTTGCTGCAGAGTTAGGAACTGTGCTCTCTCTGGAATAGGACTTCAAATGTCTCCTGCGAATGGGTCTATTTTCCCATCTGCACCTCCTACTGTACCACTCATCTTCCTACTGGCATCATCTGCCTAAAGCTGGAAGCATGGTTGCACATCCCAACCTCAAAAGTAAGTGCCATGCAGCATCAGCTGGATATTAGTTGTATCAAACATGAATTAATAGAACTACTTTTCAGGCTAGATTAAGAGTGCAAGAAGCTTCTTACAGGCAAAGCTATCAGCTTGAGTTTCATAGTTTAAATAAAACTGTTTAATTTGTTCCTTGATCTATTTTACTACTTTAAAAAAACATCCAGAGCCTGCTTTGAGGCTCATCAAAGTAACTGTGAGGATTTTTATTCTTTCTCTCCTCCTCATTACTTGACAGGATTTGGATCAATCTGTTAAAAGCATAATGTGGCTTTCCACATGACTCAGAAAGAGAGAACATAGACAATGATGAGGGAAAAGCCTCTGTTGTACAAACTCATGGACCACTCATCTCCTGGCATCCGGGGTCACAACCAAGCTTCAGGCTTCCTCCAGGGCAGTCTGGGGAGGTGTCTGTGCTGTTTGCTGCCCTGGATGATGCTGTTAACCACGGCTGTTAACCATGGCATGGGAACCCAGAAGACTCTGCCAGTGCCTAGATCTGCCCTTTGATGTTCTGCTGCTCTCCAAGTCAAAGGGCAGATTGGTCCAGAAAGTGGCAAAGATTAATACAACCAATAAGTATTTCCTCAAACAGCAAAACACATTACTTTTGGCAATTGTGTCTTGGAGCTGTTGTCTCCAACAGCCAAGGTCAAACTGTTCTGATATGTGTAATGTTTACTCGCTCTCATTTAGTTTCTCTGGTGTTTCTTAAGAGTTGAGCTCTGGTTACAGCCTTAGTAGGGATTTAACAGGATCTGTCTCTCTGCTATCCAGCAGTCTATTTTCACGAAAATCACAGAAACCTGATTATTTCTGAGACCTCTGCCCCCTTGTCAATTTTGATTGGAGTTGGCCCAGGAGTTCAAAAGGCTGTAACAGTTTGATCATTTAATCCTGGCTTCCTTAGGAAACCAAGCTAAGGAACAAACAAACAGAAGTCCTTACAGAAATATTCCCTTGACAGTTGAAGGGGTTTTTTAATCAACACCTTGACTTCTATGAAGATTTTTACCTTCATTTCCCACAAAGATTGTCTTACAGATCAGCCACCGAACATGCAGAGGTGGCTCTGGAGTGGCACTGTTACAGGCAGGTTTGCATTAGGGTTAGTCTGTATCCCAGTGGGAACCATGGGAAAACTGCATCACTCCCTGCACCCAGTGCAGAAGATGACCACTGCTGAGTAATTAACAGACGTTTAATGGGAACAAAGCTCAGGGCTGAGCTGTTCAGGGGATGGGACGTGCAGAGGAAAAGAAGTTCCTCAGGTGGACAATTCCCTCTGACCTGTTCACTCTGCTCAAATCCTGCCCAGAGCTGCTGTGTTGGTGGTGTGGTGGCACCTGCAGCTCCTGCAGCCTGGGACTAGGGGTATGAAATGATACCTAACCATGGTCCTGGCCAGTTTCCTCCCCAGCTTGGTGTGGTTGGTTTTCCTAAGGAGTGCAGAGAGCTGAGACCAAAGGGCCCAATTCAGCTGAGCAAAACTCTGCGAATCACAAGCTTTGACACATCCACCTCAGTGCAGGGTGGATGTGACTGCAGAGCAGGAGTGCCACACTCGAATTCCTCCAGGTTGGTGGACAGCTTTTCGTCCCTCTGTTTTCTTTTCCCTTGTTGCTCTTTCCATGAGCATTGACAGCAGATCAGCTGAAGAGGCAATTTTACAACCTAATCTCAATAAAAAACAGCAGCTGCCAGTGCAGAAACCATGGACAGGAGAATACCTGGATGATCAAAAGTAATATGCTTTGGTATTGATTGCAAACTCTTCTTTTATCTCCCATTTTCAAAGAAGATCCTAAAAAAAAAAATTAAAAAAGTAAAAAAGGAATTGCAAATATGCTAAAAAAGATTATTTATGCATGTTCAGCGCTATTTGATCTCAGCCAATTACTGCTATGTTCCAAACAAGAAGCTGGAAAAGCAAATCTTTCCCCTCCCTTTTTTTTTTTTTCTCAAGCAGATCAAGACTAACATTTTCCCGTCGTCAGAAACGATGACGCCTCACTCCGTTAGCCAGGGGATTTAAGCAGAAAACACTGATCTGAGAGGAAAGCTGAGGCAGTGGCCGCAGGCTGCTGGGAAAGGATGGGAAAAGGGGGAACCGGTTCGTCCGGGAGCGGGACGCGGGGCGGGCGCTGCAGATCCCGGCATCGAGTGGAGCTCCGGACTTTGCTGGGCCATAAATAAGCTAATAAGTGATTAAGAACGGCCTCTTGGAAGGCAGAGCTCGCATGTCTCCTTTCCTCGGGCAAAGGGAACAAGATCACTTTTTTATCTTTTCTCTCTTTTCTTCTTCCTTCTCTCTCTCTCTCTCTTTTTTTTTTTTTTTTTTTTTTTTTTACGTAGCTTTTCCCTCTCTAAGAGGTGTACATTTAATTATAAAAAGGTCTTTTTTCTCTTGTAATCTGTTTCCAGCTCAATTCCTTTGCTGGATAAATCCCTTAAACGTGTTGTCATTCCTTATTTATTGATTGCAGGTATTTGGGGTTTAATTGAGCAAGTCGGTCGTGGCCCAGGGCAGGAGTGGCGCTACATGAGCAATTAAATCTGATTAGCCCGAGCCCTTTAAGCCCCAGCTGGGTGATTGATAACCGAGACCAACATTCTTCAATTGACTCGCTACATCAAAAAGGAGAAAGGCTTAGCGGAGAAACGCATGGGTCCAACATGAAAAATAGCAAAGGAGCCGAGCAGATTAGATTTGCAAAGGAGCTGAGCTAACGGCGAAGGGAGCAGGGAGAACAGTCCTGGTCAGCCCATAAAATAAATCCGTAAGTGTCTCCTCCTTTAAAGCTCAGCCAAGGCTGCCTTTTTTTTTTTGGAAGTGGCTGAAGTGACCCGAGCTGGAGCGAGAATGGGCAAAGCGGCGGAGCTCGGATTTTAACACCCCTCAGCCCTCGGAGCTGAGCTCCATCCATAAAGCTGTCGTCTGTTTGTTAGTGTGTTTGTCTGCTCCGTCATTACACTTTTTGCCCGGTAGTTTAAGAAAATAAACTAGCAGGGAGAACAGGAGTGAGTAACCCCCATTTATCAAGCTGATGGATGTCCCATGTCTCCCTTTGGAGAGGACGGGAATGGGGCAGTGACCAGCGCGGGGACAGGGGTGTCCCTGCCCGCAGCATCCTCCCGCACCCGCGGGAGGTGAGCGCCCGCCGAGCGCTCTGGGACAGGGGCACATCGGGGATCTGGGGGACAGGGATGCTCCCAGGCTCAAGTCAGCGCCTCGGGAGAGGTCGCAGCGCTGCGCTGCCGAGCCGGCTGATGCTCCAGGAAGATCTCATGGATCAGCCCTGCTGAGCTCTCTGGAGCAGCACCCCAAAAAACACACATTCCCCAACCCTCCCCCCCCCGCTCCCCGAAGCAGCCTTGTTTCCTGCTCGACTCCAGCAGAGAGAGAGGGAGTGCGAGGGGGTTCGGGCGCTCCCGGCTCCGCTGAGCCCCCGCCGTGCCAGACCCCGGGGGTCCCGCCGTGCGCGCGGAGCCACCGCGCCGGCACCGCCCGCCCCATCCTGAATTACAGCGAGGGCGACTCCACGGGGGAAAATCAAAGCGAGGGGACGGGGGAGATCCGGGGGGAAGGGGGGGCAGCGCGACCCCGCGGCAGCGCCCCGGGCCGGGGCGGGCGCCGGGCTGGGCTCGGCGGGGCGGGGGTGCCACCCCCGCCGGGGCACCGCGGGGCCGGGGCGGCTCCGAGGGCGCTCCCCTCCTGCTGTCGACTTTTCCCTCGGATCAAAACAGCTTGAAAGCAACAGAAATCACTGGGGAGGGGAGGAGGACGTCAGCAGGAGCTGGACTTCTAAAAACCGTTCCGCCCCATAGGCTTTAATATTAAAAACCCCCTAGGAGCCTCAGACACTGTATTAATTAGTGCAACCACCCATGAAAAGTTGGGTTTGGAACAGCATTCTTTGCCCTGTGTGAAACAGCAACCCTAATAAACAATTGTTAACTTGGCCTATTGCCTCTGGTAAATTACACAGCATTAAAAAATAATGCTTTTCATATTAGGCAGTAATTAAAGGTTGGGACAGCTTTAAAACAAGAGGGGGAGGGGGGGAATCAAAGAAAATATAAAAATGTTCTTTCAAGAGTTATGGGAGGCTAATAAAGTATGTCTGTTATAGTGCACCACTTTGCCCCCAGCTACAGCCAAACTGGAGCCACTGCAATTGCCTCTCAATAAGATAATGATATTCCTTTCTCTGCTATTAAAAGGCTCCCAGTGCAAACTTAAAATGATTTATTTAATTTAAGAAATTATGAGGTGTAACTTCAAAGCGTAAGCCGTTAGTAATGGAAAACACCAGGTTGTTTAAAATTATAATAATAATTGTTTGGAATACAGTGACATCAAAGTGCTTTCATCACCAAATAAAATATAGCACAGACCCCCAAATCCAGTGGAGTTTATTGAGTAGACATTTTTTGGTGTGTTTTTATTATTTCCTTATCAAGAGACATTATTTTAGCAGCTCCTTTTCTCAGCTTTGATGTTTTGACAGTCTTAAATTAATTTTATTGCATTTTTTTGGCTCGGAGATGGGAGATTATTCTGACTGCTTATTTTTCATTACGACTTTTTTGTTTTCAAGAACCGGTTTGTTATTTAACACAGCACCTTGATAAGCGCAGTTGAAATGAATTGGCCATTACAGGTCATTAAAAAGCAAAGAATTCTGTTTTCAAGCAATCCATTACACGTCTGGGAAAATATTCCTACTTAAAACAAACTTTTGAGTTAAACGCTAGCATAATCAGTTTAATAAAACGGGTAGCGCATACTTTTAAGGAACGTGTTTTTTTTTTTCTTTACGAGATTCTTGCTTATTCAAAACACAGCAATCTAAGAAATACATATACAAAACATTTTGCCAAAAAAGACCTGCCTTTACGGTAAGAATATCACAGAATGTTTTTAATTTCCTTGAACAGTGTTATAAAATGTTAATCGCACATACGTTGCTTGCGACTTTTTCTTCCCAAGCAAAGTAGAATTATTCCAATCCCCTTTAAAAATGGTAGCATTTTAAAATATACTGCAGTTGCAGCTTTATAGACCGGTATTTCCACTAAAACAGCAGGGACAGAATTGCTCTGGTGTTAAAAGACTGAAATATAATGGATGGAAAGATTTTTATTCCTTGCGTGCAACTAGTTGGAAACTGCTGGTAGCACCCGCCAAATGCCTTACGGATTACGGTGGGAAACACACATCGAGGGGCTAAGGCAGTCAGCCACAAACCAAAACAAAAAAGCTCAACGACAACAAAAGAAGACCCCAAAGTGTTCCCCTTCTTTTTCCCTGCGGCGGGGTCCGGCAGCGAAAAGGAGCGTGAACCGTGTAGCGGCTCACCCCTGGGTTTCCCAGTGCTGGGATGAGCTGTGCAGTTTCCCTGAGATCCCTAATGCTTTTGACTGGAAAAATATGCCCCCTGCTCTGCAATGGAAAAAAAAAAATCGGAATAACCTCTTTGTTTTTATTTTGCGAGAGGGACTTCCTACGCCAAGAACGTGGGCGCTGCCGAAAGTAGGTTAACTTCCAAAGTGACCCCCGGAAAAGGCATTTTGAAGTCTCCGTGGCTGATAGTGATCGTAGGAACGGGAGAAACACAGTCACACTGGAAGAATGCTGGGTTTTATTTGTTTGCGGATTTTTTTTGTCCCGTGTAATGATTTTATTTATTTATTTATTTATTTATTTGATGAAGAGACCCACGTTAGTCTTCTGGAATACTAAACGGGGCATAAATAGAGAGGGTAAATATACTTTGGAGAAAGCAAAATGCTCACTTCCCTCTCTGATCCACCGGGGGCGGTGGGAGCTGGATCCACCGCGGCTGCTCCGCGGACCCTCTGGCTCCTTGCGCGGGAGCTGCGCGCACCCGGGGGACGAGTGCATGGCTTGAAGCCCCTTCCACAAGCACGGGGGGACGGAGAGGTTGGCGTTTTCTAGGAGAGTGGGTCGTGCTTTGTCACCCACACCCTCCGTGAGCTCCCCTCCTCCTGCAATGCGCGTCCAGCACTCACCCCAAAAATCCTGCAAAGTCCCAGGTGTGCGCAAATGGGGCGTTCGAGTGCCTGTGGTTACTTGTGTGACGAGACGCGCAGACAGTGTATGGAGACGCGGGGTGCACAGCTCACCCCTACGGAGATGTGTGAGCGCACAGACACGCGCGTCCCCGCACGGGGCGTGAATGCGTGTAAAAAAGTGCGCGTAAATCCCCGGTGCGGTGGTGCCTGAGGCAGGCAGTCCGCACAGGGGCCGGGAGCCGGGATGCTGCTGCAGGGCTGTTGTGGCCGGGATGCTCCAAGGCTCCGCTCGCCGCCCAGCTCTGCCCGCTCTGGGGGGCACCTGAGCCCCCGCATCCCGCGCTGGGGCCGCCGGGCAGGTGTCCGCTCCTGAGCGGAGCCCCCGCTGCCTGCGGCCGGTGCTGGGAGCCGGTGCCCAGCCGGGAGCGGCCCCATCACCGCCGGTGCGGCCCGTGGGGTCTGGGGTCCTCCGCTGCCCCCAGTGCTGAGTGCCCGCTGCCCCCGGCCCCGCAGCGAGGGTCCGGGGGAGAGAAACGCCCGCTCTCCCGGGCGCGCCGCTCCCAGCCAGCCAGTTTTCCTCCTTCCCCATAAAATGCAGGAATTCCGGGGTTTGACAAGGCAATGTGACAACATGAAATGCAGGCTCGGAGCACCCGTGGCTTTAGGTAATGAACGCTTGGCCGTAGCGAAGCAGAAAGCCCGATCCCAAATGTTTATGTCAACAAATCTATTCCTGGTGATGAAGGTCCCGGGAGAGCCGCTCTGTGCCCGGCTGGCCTGAGCTGCCGCTCAGCAAGTCCGGATTTTAGGGATCGGGATAATTTATCGCGTTGTTTTTAATGTTTATTATTTATTGCTCTAATTATTTTTCACTTTCTATTGGGAATTTAAAACATATAGATGTACCTGGAACAGATGCCAACTCCTTTCAGTCTCACTCAACTTCTAATCATCGCATCTGCTTTGTGTCAGAAAATACTTTGGGAACAATTTAACTTTGCATTAAAATAACTAATTAAAGCCACACCTCCACAGCCTCTTGCGAAAGTGGGGGAGGAATTTCAGTAAGTGCATCGCTTTTAATGATAGCATTCTGATTTCCCTGCCTTGCTGTAATTTATTCAGTTACAGATCTGCCTGCGGGGCAGCTCCCATTAGGCCGATGATGAAGTCTCATGAGTAAAGCTTGACACCTCCCTCCTAATAAAATATAATACTCAATTAACTCGGCCTTTCTGAAGGCTTTAATTGGAACAAGTTAATAATGGGCGCAGGGTGAATTGTCATGCCATCCGCAAGCTCGGAGAAGGTGTCACGGATCCGTCCTGCCTTTCCCATAGCAGAGGTTGTAACCGAGATTTGGAAGCTTTTCCTTCAACACCCTTGTGTGCTGCAATAAATCTGTATCCATTTAAGGATCTATCATAACACACACAAAGCTCCTGCGCTCAAAGAATTTCCAGCGAAAAGATTTAGCTGTAATCCCTGACACAGCTGATTTATACTGAAGGTTAAAAAATACCGCTGGTTTATTTATAGCCCGGCCCAGCTAAGGAAGCACTCGGGACAACCGGCCGGGGAAGGACAGGGGAGAGGGGGTTTCGTCTTGCCCTATATATAGGGGGATGATGCTTCAGGAAAAGGGAATCAGAGAAAGAAGCGGTTGGTTCCGGTTTTTATGCGGCAGTAAATGCTAATTTGAAGAGTCTACATGGATATTAGGTTCCCCCATCTTTGTTTCCTACAGTTGCGAAGTGGGAAGGGTAACAGGGGGTTTTCTCGGAGTCGGGAGTTGGGTGAGCAGGGCGAGCTCCGCGATGCCCTGCGCTCCCCGAGCCGCTCCCCCGGCCCGCAGCCCCCTCCCCAGAGCCCAGATCGCGGGATGTTTCCCCGCCTCGAGGTTTCCTTCTCGCCCAGCAGCGGCCCGATCCGGCGGGATGCTGAGCCAGGCGGGATGGGCTGGGCGGCCCCTCGGGCTGTGCCCACCGGGAAGCGCCGCCGCGGTGCTTCCTCTCGGCGGGAGCCGGGAGCGCTGTGCCTTCGGGAGCCCCGCGACTGGAGCGAGGAGAGCGCACCCGGGTTAAACCGCCCGGCTGTCCCAGCACGGGCAAACACACCTTGTCCCCACAGCGGGAACGCCAAGGATTACTCCTAACCCCAATGACCCTCCTATGACGGGATTTATGTTGGGCCAGCATAGGATTTGGGTGTAACACAGTCCCCCTGACCTCTCGGGTACCCCTCTTGTCTGAGCAGAACCGAGAGCCCCTCGCCAGAAAGGTCTGGCACCTGCTCTCTGAGCCTGGCCCGAAAACTACGGGACAGTGCTGACAGCACATGAGCGCCCTGAAATGCAACTGGACTGAAGTACTGCATGGCCCCTGGCAGGGTTTACCTGTTCCAAATTACCACCCAACTACTGTGGGGGCCGAGACTAGTCTCTTACTAAAGCCCAGAGATGAGGTCAATGGAAAGGTGAGTCGGAGGGAGAGTCCCAAGCCAAAGAGGAAGGCACACGAGCTAAGAGAAGCGATGGAGACATCACTGGAGTATGATGTTGTAAAGAACAGAGGCGCCTAAAAGTGGTTGTTAAAAACAAGGAAACCTCATAAAAGGTTTGGCTTTTGACTTCGAATTGTTGACTTGCAATTCACCTTCATGTGCTGCAACTTTGGCTTTAATTCAGACTCAGAAAGGGGAAATAATCATAAAGGCAACCCAAACATTCCTTTGAACTTGACCCAGCGGTGCAAAACACACCCGGAGAGAAGTTACCTTTTGAAGGACTCCAAACACTAAGAGACCCACACGCGATTAAACATGTTTTTTCTTTTTTAATTTAATTTGAAATAAGAGATAAGAAATAATAAATCTTCAATAAAATATATAAAATTGTACAAGGCATCCCTTTCAAAGGGACTCTCCTATAATGGTAGATTAGGGGTGAGGGGAAGGGAAAGAGGAAGTTCATCTATAGTAGGTCCCAGCATCAGTGCCTGGGTCAAAACAAACCAAAACCAGCAAAACCTCATGGCTTTTTTTTTTTTCTTTCCATTTTTTTTCTGACTTTTTTTTTGTTTTGTTTTGTTTCTTTCTTCCACAACAGCATGCTAAGAAAATAAATCCAGGAGAAGTTCCAACTTCAGTGCTCCACAGCCTTTGAGGTAACTTCCTCATAAAGTTTAGCAAGAGTAATACACATAATACAACAGTTATAAGAAGAAGCCTGGGGAAGTTACTGCCAGCACTCGGGGAGCTCCCACGGGGACAGACAGGTTACGCAGTCTCTTGGCACCCCACCGTCCTACTTGTAGGGATGATTGTTTGTGATACCTGGATCTCTCTTTAGAAGGGCTTGAAGCATGAGTCACTTATATTGGCATCCTTAGCAAGGGAAGAAGAGGAAGACTCAGGAGGGTTCTTCTATTTAATACAGGCTGTTGCAAATACTAATAAAAACCCCAGACATCTCCCAGAATTGTTCAACAATCCTTTGCTCTCCACCACTGTGGAAACAACCCACATCTTCTTTCCCCGGAAAGCTTCCTTCCCTCTCTCCTGGTTTTCAAAGAACATTGCAGAGCCAAGATTACCTGGCTGTAGCCAAACATTTCAAAGCATGCCAATAGGAAGAGATAAAGACCAGACTGCCTAATAACCCTTCCTTGCACTTTACCTCCCCTCACAGTGCTTTACAAATGCTGAAGCTATTTATACAAATAAAGGCATTACAGGAGCCATGGTGGATAAAGCTGGGCTCTACATTTAGGCGCCCTGATGCTCATCTTGTTACACTCATCTGCCGAGGTTTGGGATGCAAAAATTTTCTCTACCCTCAGAAATGCAGGAATTTGCTGGCTCTGAACTTCACTGAGACTCTACTGGGTCTAGCTTCTATTTACACGGTGTCTCTAGCTACAGGCTCTGCTTTTTTTAAAAAAACAACCAAACAACAAAACGTTGATTATATCTTTTTATTTCCCTCCCCACTGCCCCCATACTAAGTGATGGCAACTTAGAGTGTGGTGTGAGGGCATGCACCCCTCTAAATTTAAACCTGTGTTGGGCCCCGTCAGGAAGGTGTCAGGAAATCTCTGCCTCCATAAGATAAAACTGCCTTTTCACCCGTTCTTTTTTAGTCTAGTTTTACGTGCACTGTATAAAACCCCTACATTTGCTCAAATATTTTTTCTCTCTTTTTTGTTTGTTTGTTTTTACAATTTTTTTTCTTTGAGGATCAGACTCTGAGTGCTCAGAGCACTCTCAGAAGACGCCCAACCTGTAGCATACAGGATGCCTTGCTTTGCTAGCACAAACTCCCATACACTCAGGATGGCAGATAGAAGCGTGCAGAAGGAATGGCCAGTACTGGTTGGGGTACTGTCTTCTCAGGGCTGGACATGATCCACCAGGAAGTCTGTCTTACTGTCACTTCGTCTTTCTGATCTTCTTAGGATAAGTGGTACATGCTATATCCAACGGGAGTAGCATAGAGTCCAACAGGAGGGATAGGAAGCACAGGTCTGTGAAAAGGGTAGGATGTTCCATACAGTGAGGCAGCCTGGATGGGAGAGTTGATGGGGAAGGGGAGGCTGAACCCCGATGGCAACATGGGTTTCGCTGCCATTTTGAGCTTCTCCAGCTCAGCCTCCTGCAGTCTCTTGGCCTTGGCCCTCCGATTCTGGAACCAGATTTTGACCTGGGTCTCTGTGAGGTTGAGGGAGCTGGAGAACTCCGCTCTCTCGGCGATGGACAGATACTGCTTCTGGCGGAACTTGCGCTCCAGAGCCAGCAGCTGGGAAGTGGTGAACGGGGTTCGGGGCTTCCTATTCGTCTTGTGCTTCCTCAGGGTGCAGGCAGTGGGGCTCAGGTGTCCTGCAAGGAAGGGAAAGGCCAGTTATCACAAAAGCAAGGAGACCTGGGTGCTCTGCAGAGATGCTGTGCTTGATGGGCCTCCAAGTGAGACCCTGAAAACAGAGGATCCTTTTGCAAGTGGCTCTGGAAATCTTTTTCTGGTAAAAGCAGCAGATGTCCTGGGAAGCGAAATTTTGGCTCAGTGATTTCAAAAGGGTAGATAGGGCACAAGGGATTCACGGATCACTTTAGGAGTCACATCATAGGGGTCTAGAGCACACAAACCAGCTGTTTTGGTAGCTGCAGAACTGGAGGTGTAACTCCAGCAAAGCACAGCACAAACATAGCAAAAGCAGGAGATTCACAAAAGGACAGTGGAGCAAAAGAAGAGCCCAGCCCAGCTCCACTAAGCACCCTTTCTTTTTTCTGATAGCTGAAGGAGTGGGTCTGACAATTTTTTTGGTTTCACTAACTAGGCATTTTTATTGATATTTCTTCTTCAAGAGGGAGTTTTTCCTCTGCTTATTAACTTTTCAGTGAATATTTTCTGATTTTCAAAAAGTATCAACAAAACCAAGAAAGCAGTGCACTTTTCATTCAACATTTTTGGGTTTTATTATATTTGCTAATTAAAACTAAAACAAAACAAAAAAGCCTCCTAACTGCAGCATTTGTAGTCAATACAAGTCAGGAAATCTACCACCTTAAATCCCAACCGAGTTAGGCACATGTACCTGGAATGGCACACGGCTGACTTTAGATCAGTTTAGGTCTTTAGATTAATTTTGCGTTTTACTAATAATTTTACAATCTAAAGAATGAATAAGAAGCATGCAGCTAACTTCAAAAGCTGAGCAATTTGGCTGTGTTCCGCATAATTCCCGGGGCAAGTCACCTTGGCTCCCCAGCTTGATACAGCAAATGACACACAGCCTGCTCTAAAGAGGCTGCTAAATCTTGTACACACTGTAGTGTCTGGTTCAAATGCTTGTCAGTATTTGCACGTTATTTTTTCTGGACTCCTTTCACTTTTCTCTTCTACTTTTTAAAATAGGCTGGGTCAAGAAGCTGTTTAAGTACATATTATGCAATTAAAAAATCCCACAAGGAAAGTGTTCAAAAGTTCAGAAAGGTGAGGGAGAAAACAGTTACAGTGGAAAAAATTAAACTTCTCTTATTATCCTTCCTTTAGATACTGAAAACAAAGCCCTCTTAGAAAACAACTTGTCAGATACTGTCTTGTGATCACACCAGGGCATTCCAATAATTAAGGTGCTCACTGTGACAGTTGGTTCACTTCTAAAACTATGCTAAATTAAAACTACGCTAAATTAAAACTACACTAAATGGACCCTAAATTCACTGCTAGTCACCCCGTTGTTCTACTCTATTTTTAAACACAACCTGTTTCTTTTCCCTAAGTGAAATTTTCCCAAGACCCAGCTACCGGGCTGCTTCCAGCAGTGACAGAGTTTAGAAGGGGAACCGTCAATCCCCAACCCAGCGCCTTTCCCGGCTGTCGAGTCAGCTCGACCCGTCCCGACTGCTGTTACACACGGGGGAAACCACAGAAACATGCTTTTAAATTAAATCCCGGATAAATATTTCCCCCGGGATACACCCAAGCGTTCCCGGGCTTCTTCCCTCACCATCCCCCCAAGTGACTGCCGAACTCTGATAAGCAGGAGGGACGGTCGTCACCGCAGACTCTGCAATTGCGTTTATCCCGTTACAGTCCTCAAGCCCTCGCTGCACTGATTTGTTTAGCTGGGCTTTTTTTCTATTTATCCTCTTTTTTTCTGGGCAATGTCGGACAAAAATAATCATTTGGAGAGGGTACCCTCTCCGTGTTGCTCAAAACTCCAACTTTTACAACTTTTTCCCCAGTTCATTCTACCCGTAATATTAATAATTATAAATAGAGGAGCTGTTTTTAAAGTCGAAACCCTCCACAGAGAGATGGTATTCCTGAGGGAGAACTGGTCATTGCCTCCTGCCGAGCGGCCGAACGCCAGGAGGTGGGAAATGAGGGAGATGATCGAGGCCGAAGGACCTTCCCTTCCCTGATTATCGGTTTTTGCCCCAAATCCTGCTGAAATTACCAGAACTCCCAGCTACTGAAGTCCTTTATGAAACTATTTTGCAGATCTCGAGAACAGCCGATTTAAAATAGAAAGGAGAGGAATTTCGAGGGGGGGAAAATGTAGAGGGAGAATATTAGGCCTTGTCTAAGTCTGGGGTTTTAGGTAGATTTAGAGAAGGGGGTCCGGGTAGAAGCACACACTTCTTTTCACCCTTTTTCAGCATACTTGAGGGTACATGAAAATTGAAAATTGGAGCTACACAGGGAATGCCACGGGCAGGATGCTTTCCTCCTGCCCTCTCCCGGGCCCTCTCTCAGCATGACAGAAATCAAATTAATTCGGGGGCAGTAAATGAAAGGAAGTGGATGAAAGCCAAATCGAAATGATTGTTAAAAAAAAAAAAAACACAACCAAAACCAAATCCAAAACAAAACAAAACCCCCCAAACAAACAACAACAAAAAAGAGGAGCTGTAATAGCACTAAACTTCCTTCTTGCAGTATTAGATTGAGGAGCAAATTCTGCGAGACTCTCCGGCTCAACAGTTTGCTTCTGTAGAGTCTCTAACTTAAATAAAGCAGAGTACTTAATTTCCATCAGGCAAGTTAGGGATGCGCGGAGGAGAGCGGATCGATCCACTGATACAGGTGTACGGCCGCCACGGCTCCTGGCCGTGGGAAGGCAGAAAGCCCAGAATCGCCCGGATGCTTCTTCTCCTTCTCCTGGAGGTAATTTTGGGGCTTTTGATTTCTTAAAAGCAATTTCCCCTCTGTTTTTTTAAGGGATCTCACCGAAGCGAAATGCGATTCAGCGCAGGCACAGCAGCGCGGCTCCAAGTGCAAAAGGGTTTAAGAAGTGACCTGTCACCTCCGGATCGCGTGTCCCTAAGGCGGTGGGGACGGGGTCGGGAGAGATCGCAGGGGGTAAAGAGGTCAGGCCTAGATCGGGGAACTTTGACAAGCTGCAGAGAACCAGGGAGAGAGGAACAACCCCGTGTCGGGAGTCACGGCGGCGGGAGCCAGCGCGGAGAGAGCGCACAAGGCTGGAAGGGACAATTCCCGGGTTTCAGAGGTTGCTGTGCACCATGTAAGGCAGAAGGTATCAGGGAGAAATTCCAGCTGTTGTTACAATGGGATAATCTAAATGGACGAACCGGCAGCCGGAGAGTAGCGTGTCAGGAAAGAGAGCTGGTCCATGGTATTTTCTGATCTTTCTATGGTTTTGAAAGCAGTATATATTTATATATATACATACAGTCATATATATAAATATATTAATGTAGAAATACATAACCATATAAATATAGAAGCCTAACATACATATGAAAAAATATGTAACATAGACCTAAAAATTACACACGCGTAGATATGAATACATATACAAAATATCATGGAATCGCAGGACGGTTTGGGTTGGAAAGGACCCTAAAGATCATCTCCTTCCAAACCCCTGCCGTGGACAGGGATACCTTCCACTAGACCAGGTTGCTCAGGGCCCTATCCAAGCCGGCCTTGACCACTTCCAGGGATGGGAATATAAAATTTACGATGAAATATAAGATCTACACGTCTCTATCTCGCGTGCTCCGGGGCATCTCGGCGCTCGGAGCCCGGGGCCGGAGCAGTGCCCGCCCGCCCGCCCTCGCTCCCCGCGCAGCTCCCGCCGCTCCCCCGGGCACTCACTTGGCGGCGGGGAATATCTCCCGGCCTCCTGGATCCAGGACGTGCCGTCCTCCGAGTTCTCCGATTTGACCGAGGCGGTGTCGAAGGTTTTTGTAAGCGCCCCGGGGGGGCTGTGCGCGTCCCGGGACCCGTGGCCCGACAGCAGCAGGTTCCTGGAGGTGCCCACGGCCGCCCCGTCGGCGCTGCCGCTCGGCGCGGGCAGCGGCGGCTCCTTGGGGGGCTTCTTGTCGGACATGAGCGCTTCCACGCTGAACGGCAGGCTGGACACCTTCACTTTGTGGTGCTCCTCGGCGCCGCCGGCCGCCGGGCCCTCCTCGTCGGAGGAGAAGACCTCCTTCGCCTTGGAAGGAGAAGCCATGGCGGTGCGGAGGGAGCTCTGGAGCTGCGCGGCGCCTCTGCCCGGCGAGTGAGGCGCTGCGGGCCCGGCCGCCCCCCTTTTCCCCCTCTGGGGCTCGCCGGCGCTGTCCTCCTTTGGGAAGCCGAGGGAACGCCCCGCGGGCCAATCAGCGCCCGCTCTGGCCCCTGACGTGCCTCGGTGACTCACGCCATTGGCTCGCGGCGCGCGGGGGGCGGGACCAAACCGCCTCTCAGTCTCTCCCTCTGGTTTTTTTGGGTGATGCTGTTTGGGGTGTTTCCTCCTCCTTCCCCCCCTCCCCCCCCCCGGATTGAATTAGGAGTTAATGACACGGGCAGCCCGCGGAGCGCTGCTATTAAGGAGCCGTCCAAGGGCTGTAATCATAGCAAAGCAAGGGGAAAAAAAAAAAACAACCAGCCGCGGTAATTAAGGCTGATGATGAGGCGAAGAGGAAACTTCAGAGGATCGCGGATCTGCTCCCTCTCCCGCCGCCGACCCGGCTCCTCCCGGCCTCCCACCAGTTACTCCGGGGCTCCCCTGGCTCCTCACGGCCCCCCTTCAGCTCCTCCCACCCCCTTATCTCCCCCCGGCCACCCAGCCCCTCCTGCTCCCCCACCCGGCTCCTCCGGGGCCCCCCCATCTCCTCCCAGTCTGCTCGGCTCCTCCCGGGGCCCCCCATCTCCTCCCGGGCTCGGCCGGCTCCTCCCGGCCCCCCGCCGCCCCGTCGGGTACCGCCGCCCCTCCCGGAGCGGAGTCTGCCCGCCTCCCCCCACCGGCTCCCACAGAAACGCGTCGCTTTCCCGAGTCCGCGGGGCTGGGAAATGCGGGATGGGAGATGCGGTATGGGAAATGCGGGACGAGGGATGCAGGATGAGGGATGCGGACCCCCACTCAACGAAACGCTCCCGCGGAGAAACTCTGGAGCCTGTTTGCGCCGCTCGTTTTTCATCCTAATAGGGTGGTTTTTTCTTGTTTGCGTTTCCACGGCAGCAGGACCCAAGTCGGGCAAAACCACTCTGCAGAGGTTAGATCTGTAATTATTATTTTTTTCCAGCGTCAATTACACACGTGATGAATAGATGAGCCTTAATAAATTAGGGGCACGCAGTCCTTAATTAAAAGTCATATCAAACCAGTACTACGAAAGCGATTCTCTCACTTTTTGACTTCCTACCAGTGGTATGAATAAAGAGTATCCTTTTAAAAGCGTTTATAATTACAGCGTGGATAAAAGCAAATACATATTGTTCTTTTCATAATTATTTTAATCTTACGCCGGGCATTATTTCATGCTGCGCCCGCAACTTTCTCAGGTGTTTTTTTTTCGCTTTTGTTTTTTAACGTCCAGGAAACGCAGTGTTTAGGAGCCGTTTCACTGTTACAAATTAAAACCGAGGCTCTAAAAAACAAAACACTCTGGGAAGACGACAGTGCGTCTGCCCGGGTCTGTGCGGCACAACTTCTCTCCCCAAGCCCTGACTTCAGGGGAAGCTCAGACAAAGCTGCGGGCTCGGTTCTGGGGCAGTTGCTCTGCTCCATGAGCGATTTTGGATATATCCCTTCCATAAAACTTGTAGGATTTCATTATCTCATCTTGTGCTCGATTTGGACCCCTGACTTTCCTGCCAGCCTATGCAGCAATCTTGGAAGTCCCCAGTCCTGCAAACACAAATCACGACTTTCCACCTCGAGGATGGGGCTATACCGAGTGGACTGTGCTGGGCTCAGGGGTCCTCCCGACCCCTTAAAACCCTTATCACCCATGTCCCCGGTCAGACAACAAGTATCTGAGCCGCCCCAGCTCTGATAGCATCTCGCCTGGTGCCATGGATAGCAAATTGGGACCGGGGCATGAGACTGCGGTGTGGGAAGGAGTGTGGGAGGACGTGTACGAGAAGCCGTGTTACAAAACCCCACTCATCAGTGGGACTAATAGCAGGGTTTGTACACTCATTACTTGTTCCCGGCAGTGTTACTGCAGACCTCGATGGGTTAAGAATTAAAACCAAGTAAGATCTGCAAAGAGAAGTGATATCTCTCACTGCCTCAGTCCAACTAACCTGACTGCAACATTTCAGTCAGTAGAGCCCTGATTCAGGCTTTTCTCCAAGGGTGAAAATAATAGTCGATGCTACAAGCTAATGCCTCTCCATTCTTTCTTTCTAAACCCACGGAACTCGTCTCTTTGCCTGGAGATGCTCACAGAGAGATACAAGACAGCAGCCAGGCAGCAGGCCTTGCAAACTCTGCTGCTGCAGTGGGGTTGAGTTTTTCCCCTCTCCCCCGCCCTCCCCTTCCTTTCCCTTCCTTTCCCTTCTCCATGCTTCCTGCACCGTGACAAGTAAATGAGAATTGATGGACATGCAGGAACAATGTATGTGTGTCAAGAACAATGCACCGCCCGTGGAAAGCCATTGTGGGGCTGCTGAAAATGCTGCAGATAATTATACCGCGCTCCCAAAGTCAATGCCCGCTGGAAGGGCGCCTGGGGAAGGAGAGCCCGGGGAGGGCAGGTCACGGTGACACCGATCACGTCCCTTGGGTGCAGGTTCTCTCCCCAGGTGTCCGGTTGTGGCCTGGGTGTGCAAACTCCCACATCGACCCCGTGGGCTTGGAGAGGCTTCTCTGCACTGTCATCCTTTGGGAGGCCGGAGGAAGGAGTGGGACCAAGGGACAAGCTGCTCTCGGTGCTGTGAAGCACGGAGCAGAAATTGGCCGATCCAGGCTAGTCTGGGTGCCACAGAGGCACCTGGGATAGCAAAGCATTGCAGGGTTTGCTCATGGCGTTTGCCCTCTTCAGCTTTAGTCCATCGCGAGGTTGGTGCATTTTCTGTCGAAAGTCTGAACGTGGAGGTTTCTCTCCTCTCTCACTCCTCTCCTCCCTCATCCTCCTCCTGTCAGTTAAACATCAGAGAATGAAGCCACACACGGCACTGAATGTCCGCACGGAAACCTCTCCGAGACAAGGTTTGGAGAAGTTTCTAGGAATTAAGGCTTTTCCTCCTATCCAGGATCTCAGAGCCGCCGCCCAGCCTCAGACCAGCAAGGAATTCTCCCAGCCCGGGGAAACGACGTGAGTCCGGGGGCTTTCCCCTGCGCCGGGCTCCCCCCTCGTGTGCCCGGTGAGACCCCGCTCCCGGGGCGGGCGGTCTCCGGGGCTCGGCCGTCGGGACTCGGCGGACCCGGCCGGCTCTCGGGGCGGCCCCTCGCCCCTGTACCCCCCACTCCGAGCCGCCGTCAGAAACCGCCTCACGGAGCACTGCCGGGTCCCACGGATGCTCAGAAACCCCTTGTGCCCCTCTGCCTCTCCCCCGCCCCCCGTGAACCGGGGAGGGCTGCGGGCGCCCCGGTCCTGGGGCTCTCAGCTGGAGCGGGACGGGGAGGGAGGGAGTACAGGGGGAAGAGAGACGCTGCAGACAAACTGAGGCTGTTTTGCAGGCGCCAGGAGCGGGGAGATGAAAGGGAAGCTCCTGGGGGAAGTGGCTGTGCTGTTTGACCGGCTCCAGCAGCAGCAGCAGCGACGGCCCGTCCCGGCCAGCTCCGCCTCCCCCTCTGCCTCCCCCGGGCTCCAGGCTGCCCCTCGGCCCACCTCCGCTTTTCCCAGCCTGGAGGCGGAGGGAGGTGTCGGGCAGGCACTGCCGCAGCATCCTCGCTTCTGTATCCATCAGGCCGTGAGCAGCATCCCCGCCACGAAATCCCACAGTCTCATTAGTCCGTGATAGCTGGTGGTGGTCAATTTGGCGGAGGGGGCTGTCCAGCACCCCTCGCCTCCCTTGTCAGTGTAAATGAGGAGGGAGCGCATTCGGATCTTTACACGGATGATGTCCTGTATCCCCAGTCCACCAGTCCGTGTCCTTTACAGATATCTCAGGGGACAAAACCCTCGCGGGCAGCGAGGATCGCGTTTATTCTCCGTGAGGGAAAACCTCACAAGCATTCCCCTCTCCTTTAATTATCTATTTGGTTAATAACCCGTTTTCTAAAGAGATGAGATTTTTTTTTTTTTTTACGAGCCACCGTGAGGCTGGCGTGAGGAAGTCGTTCAAGGTAGGCTTCCGATTTGACTAGAAAGAAGGGCAGGAAAATGGAATCAGTGTACATCCAGTCCAAGTTTTGCCCCGAAACGAGGTGTACACCAAGGGAATGTTTGATGCGTCAGAGGTTGGGAGATTACTGTTTCATCGCATTGCCCCAGAACAGACCTGGAGCCAAGAGAAAGGCGTTGTATTAATAGTAATATGCGTTTATCTTCAGACGCTAGAAAGGAATTAAACCGAGCTGAACATCAGAGCTTCCGAGGGATCAGGGCTGGCTACCGACGCCTCGATCTAGATCCTCTCTTGAGTCCTTTGGACTCCGTTTCCAAAGCCGTTTTGGCTGACAGCTGTTGGCTGCGGAACCAGCTCCCTGGTGGTTTGCGAGGGGGACCCTTCCCGGAGCATCCTTCGGGCACCCCGGGGGGACGGGTCCCGCAGTCCTGGGCAGGGGGCGGCAGGCACGGGAGGCTCTGCCAGCCCGGGGCCCCGGGACGTGCAGCCCGGGGAGCGCCCGGCTCCCGGTGCGCGGGGAAGGTGGATGCGCTGGAGCAAAGTTGCACTATGTTGTTTGCGAGAAATAGGCAGTAAGTGCAATCACGCGTTATAATTGTCCTCTGTGTCACCCGACAATCGTCCCTATTGATCGCACCGGTGTCATCCACTCGTTAAGACAGTGAGTGCACAATGAACCGTGGTTGTTGCATAATACGAGCGTCTCATTTCCCACCCGCCGAGGGTTGTTCTCTCCTTCTCTCTGCGCAGGTATTTAATTTGCTATCAGATTCTGGTTGGCAAGAGGCAGGGGATAGTTGTGAGAGATCAGATGTCTTCCTGCTCAAAGCAATTAATAGTTTTGCCCTTAAAGATTTAAAACGATTTTTTTCCCCAAGGTAATAATTATTTAAATAAACACAAGCGAATGGTTCGATGGAGGAGAGCACTGGTAGAGACGTTAGATTTACATGCAGAAAACTCGCAGTCGAGGGGATCAGATGGAGACCGGGTTTTCGGAGGTGATGCACGGCCCCTCGCTGCGAAGAAGAGCGGGACTCCGGGGTTGCCGTGTGACAGCCACCCCCGTGCGACCCCCGACCCCAGAGGTTCCCGCTCTGTCCTGGAGGCCAGGGTCAGACCCCGCTTCCCCCAGTGCTGGTGCTTCCGGCTCTGTCTCCCCAAATCGCGGGATCGGGCCCCGCGGAGAGCAGACCTGGGCACCTGCTGTCGCCGCTCGGAGCCGGGACCGTCCTGAGTAGCCACAAATCCACCAACGAAAAATACGTGAGCAAGATAATTTTTGGGTTGGCCCCAGCTAAATGTGGGGACGGGCCCTCAGCCGGTCCCCCGCTCTCGCCCCGTCGGGGGTCGCCGTGGTACATCCCCTGCACCCCGAGGGCAGCAGTACGAACCCCCGAGGCTCCCCAGATCTCCGTGGGTTCTGTTTATGTATTTATTTATTTATTAAGAGGCAGAGAAAGGGAAAAAATATAATCTATGACCTCAAAACATTTTTTTTTTTCCTGTCTTCCCTTTTGCAAACGGTTTCCATCGAACTTGCTGCAATGAATCTTAATGATCGCACACACCTTCCTGCTTGTCTGGGTGATGAATACATCAAAATGATTCACCTCAGCCCGGGAAATAACGTGTGGAGAGTGATCACCTAAAAGCTCCTGCATTGTCTTAGATTATTCCCAGAGGCTGCCTACACACACCCATCTTCCGCAAAAGCGAGCAGCCGAGGTTATTTTCACAGACGCATTTTACTTTTATTAGTCTTTTTCTAGATACATTCGTTTTCGATGTTTTGTCTGCTTCCCTCCACCAGTTTAGGATTTGCAGAGAGAATGAGACATGTGAGATGCACTGAATTGTCCGATGCCCAAACAGAGCTCCTATAAAAATCCTGTTATTGATGCAGTACATTCGCAGTCTGGAGATGTGTTCCACGCTTGATGCAATTCTAGAATTGCAATTATCTCCTGTCGGTTAATTTTCCCATTCAACTCCCCGTTTTTATTTTCCAAAACTATCCAGAACAGCTTCGCAACGTGCCGTTTGTCTCCCTTAATTTCACATCTCTTTTTGATTATCCTGGACGATATAATAAACGGATCGATAAACAGCTTTTGAGTTATAGACTCAGATTTGGCACAAATTGATTGTGAGAGTGCCAGACTCCGTGAGATCATCTGGCTGATTTCTTTCCTTCTCCAACACTATTTCTTCAAAGAAATATTCATTTTTCATACTTTTATTTTCAGAAAAAAAAAAACCTGTTGAAATGAGATTAAGGACCTCTATTATTTTCACTCTGTAGAACGAACTGACTGACTCATGCAGCAGTCTGGTACAGCTGTTTTGGGGCTCTGTTTGTCTCTACCCGCTGGCTGAGATGGGAGATGCTCTCGATGGTACCCTGTGCCTCGCAGCTCAGGCTGTCCCGGTGCCCACGCAGGGACACGCTTTGCTCCCTTCCGCGCGCGTGTCGCATCCTTGGCCAGCCGTGCTGGGTGTGAGCTCACAACTGGATGCTGCCAAACCCACGGGTTTCCCCGCAGGAATCTGGAGCGAGCTAAAATCCTCAGCCCAAATGTGCTTTTACATCCAACCTTGTCCGGCTCATTCTCGGCACTCTCTCACCCAGCGTGAGGGACTCGAGTGGGGTGTGCAGCGAGCACATTCCACTCCAGATTCCAGCCAGCCCTCCAAGGTTACAGGGATTCTTCCCCCCCCCCCCCCCCCTTATTTAATTACATTCAGGGTTCTTCCACGGGGTTCGCAATTACTTTGATTTCATTTCGAGATGATATTAGCTCTGAAGTGAATGTCATCGAGGTCCCGGCGATGGTCTGCAGGGGTGGGGAGTTTATTTAGATGCTCCTAATTCCTCTGTAGATTGTATCGACTCCAAGCCTTTTTAAAAAGGGCAACAATTTTAATTTGTGTATATATACGTGTTTGCACGGAAAGTTGTAACAAGCAAAATAAATCATGCTTTAGAATATAACAGATGTTGTACGGATGTTCATTTAGAAAATTATGAAATTAAATCCATGTGACTTTTTTTTTGCAGATTTATTTAGCAGAGAATCTCAGGAATAAGAGACAAGAAGAATCCCTAAACCCTCCAGTTTGCAGTCCTTTCATCCCTGTTAGCACAGCTTTCCCTCTTTCTACAAAAGAATTGCAGCTCATGTAAGGTAGTTAGAAATATCCCACACTGTCTTGTTTCCATAATTTCCCTCTGGAAAATAATCCTCTTTCCAATGTAAGCATTATATTTGCCTTTGCACTTAAAAAATACATTTGAAACAACTTTATTTGTAGTCTCTAACATATAAAAAAATTAAAAAAAATCTGCAAGTCTAACTCGAGGTGGCTGCTTGAAGAGATTTTGGGGAGGGAGCACCTTCTGAGAGGGTTTGCCACCAGGATACTGTTGTCTGTTATATGGGTTTTTGCTTCATGTAATAGACAGACTCAGACTTTGCGTGCTTTTTATTAAAAATCTGCATTTTCTTCTGACTGCACAATCCCAATTCGTTCCAATGAAATGTTCTTTGGGCAGTAGCTCCCTACAGTTCCTCATCTGCAAAAATCTTTGCCATTTTATAGACAAATCAAATTGTTTTTTCACCACTTTAAAGAGGTGCTAACAAGACCACTATGCTCAGAGATGCTCTCGGTATTTAAGGGTTTGGTTTGTAGCTGGACCCTGATCCTGTCAGTGGCTTGGCTTTGGTCAGCTTCCACAACTGTGCTACATCAAAATGTGGTTCAGCATATTTCAGGATGCATGCAACCAGCTCAGTCTCGATTTCCCGAGCAGCAATGACAATGGTGAAGAAATGGTGGGAAACAGAGATTTGTACCAAGCAAAGACATTTTTGCAGTGTCAGAGTGTTTGACCGTGATAATGGCAAGCTCTGGATATTTAAGGTTCAGTTAATAGAGGTTTTATTTCATTTGATTTACTCCAGATGGTTCTCAGCCACAACACAGACTTAGACAGCAACCAGAGCTCCAGCATGCAGGAGTATTTGAGTAATGAATTTTCATTTGGCCCACAGCAGATAACAGCCCGGGCAACACTTGGATCTGCAGCAGTTTGGATTCCAGAGCCTTACGCTGCACGGGGGGAGGAGGAGAGGGTAAAGGAGGTGCTGCTGCTCTTTACAGCACAGTGAAAGTCAAATCTGTGTACGCCAAGAAAATAATCTGAAATTATGCTAGCAGTTTTCTACAGTGTAGAGGGACAAATCTGAAACTAACAGCAATCAGGAAAGTTTGGTCAGCCTTGGTCGGCAGTGGTAACACTGGTTCTGTTTCTCCATCATTATTGGTGTAGGTACAACAAAGCCAACCTCGTTATGACCTAACTCCATTTCAATTACAACTGGCCTAATCAGCTCAAGGTCTAATATGTTAACAAAGGCTTTGCATGATCCAAAATTCCCAGCAGATCTACTGGAGCATGACCAGTACCAGTTAAATTTGCAAAACATCTCTATGCTAGTGCAGACAAAACCAAAAATATGAAATACCCTTTGTCTCTTCTGCACTTCCATTTGTGCTTTAAATAATAATTTTTTTTATGTGTAAATACATCATTCACAAGTATAAATTCTTAGTTTATTCAGTCGGATTTTGATTTCTTTGGTCATGTTTCAAATAGGTCAAGATTAAGTTTATCCAAGATTGTGGGAAAAGAGAAAATTCCTTGCCATGAACATTTACCAGTTAGTAAGAAAGGAGAAACTGGCAGGAAACCTTGGAGGTAATTGCTAATGGTACGATTAGAGGAGTTACTGGTGTGGTAGGATTCAAAGTGGATAATGCAAAAGGCAGATTATACCCAATAAATATGAAAGTTGCTGGAGCTTTCTGGGAAACACAAGAAGCTTTTCTCCCTAGCAACTATTTCTTGCAAGTGTAACATTACTGTTAGTGATTACCCATTTGCTTTTCATTCCTAGCAAAAAAAACCCTCGCATGTAGAATCACATTATTATGTGTGTGCATTTTTCTTCTGCAGATTGGTTCACAGCAAAATGCAAAGTGTTCTCTTTCGAGGTGGTGAATGCCAAGAAAAGCAGCTTCTGCAGGCTACAAACAGCACAGAGCAAATCACGGGGCATAGGTGTCCTCGGTTTACCTTCACCATTCCCACTGGTGCTTGGCTTCAAATGCAGAACACCACTGCAGGCAGAGCTTGTGCTGCAAAGGGTCCTAAAGAAATCAAAGGGCTCGTTGATGTTTTTGCATTGGCCTTGGCATGGGAAGAAAAGCGGATTGGCATAAGGTGGTGAATGCCCACATGGATAACGCTTGTCTAAAGCGCTGCCTGCTGCCCTTCCCCCAGTCGCTGTCGCTGACCCCAGGAGGTTGCTGAGATGGTCTGTGACTGTCACACATTCTGCAGTGGGGTCCTTTCCTTAGCCTGGCTACATGCCCACAGGATGGGCAAGGGAGAAGGAGGAATGGGACTGCACAAGGAGCAGCAACCACACCTGGAAGAAGGGCAGTTTCACCCTCTCCCTAACACTCAGGATCTCTTCCAAGCAGCCCATGGCCAGGGAGCAGGCTGTCTCCCCACTCACCTCTTTTGCCCCCACACTGGCTTTTAACTCTGCCTCCAGCCCTGGGCTTGATTCAGCAGATGCTGGAGCACTGCCCAGGTGTGAGGGGAGAGGTTGTGAGCTCCCTTTTCATCCTCAGTTCCTTCCCTCCTGATCCCAAGGGAAGCACCTGCCCTGTTTGTCTCCTCCTGTCCTGTTGCATCCTGGTTTTGTAGCTTGTGGTATGTTGCTGTAATTTCCACTGAAGGACTGGTTTCGCAATGTGGGGAGCTGAAAAGTTGTTTCCAACCTGATTGCACTTCTTTCCCCTCCAACAATTTTCCTTCAGCCTTCTACGGGGCTACAGGCTGGCTCCTGTGTAGGATATGAGTGGTACAGGTTGTCCACTGTGGAGGCAGAGGGGTGACACCAGCACAGAACCCACAGACAAGAGGGAAGAACAGTTTTCTAACCACCAGACTTTCTCTTAGAAAGGCAAATCAACTCTTGTCTCCTCTTTTATTTATTTATGATTTTTTTAGGTAAAGTTTTCCAACAACAATATAAAAAGGCAGGAGAAACATGAGATCATCAGTGTTGGATTTGAGAGAGACAGACACTCCTTCATGTGTGTATTCTCCTGCTAGCTCTGTGCAATCTTTTGGGAGAAGCATAAATACTGAGTAATTTTATTAACTGTCTCTTCTATGAACTTGTTCAGGCCAAATTTGAATTTTATAAAATAAACAAACAGCATATTTTTTTAAAATCAAGAATGCAAGAAAGTATAAACAGAGAGATATTAAATTTTCCAATTAAAAGAACTATCTTATATAATTAAAATCCCCCACCCCCCCAGATTCTGTGGTGCCAGGAATGAAAAAAGTATAAATGCAAACAATAGTAAGTTTTTCACTTCCACAATCCAAATGAAATGAATGCCTTGGTACAAGAAAAAAATCTGAAAAAGAAAAAAAAAGTGATGATCGAAATTCTGTTTTATTGGGTGCAGGTGTTAGTAATAGTGTGAGAGAAAATGTTTATGGTTTTTAGGCTGTTGTTGTTCCATTGAAGTTTCTATGCTGTTAAAACTGAGTTCTGAAAACAATCTGATCACCAATGAAATAGGAAAAACATAACTGTGTTTAAAGTGGAGCACCAGAAGCTGATAACAACTTTTTCAGCCCTGAAGTTTACTCTGGATATCCAATTCGAAGTGATGTCTTAAAAATAATTTGCTGCTCTCTGAAAATATTTGTTTTATTACCCTTGTTCAAGATAGCTGATGATTTAAAAGATGACTGGTGCCAGGGTTTCTTTGGTTACCTCCAAACAATCTCTCTTTATGTTCTCCAAATTATATCTTCATCAAACAATAGCACAAGAACCTTTGAGATGTGATCCCAAATATTTTTTAAGCGTGTGTGTGTGTACACCTCTCTGTGTACACGTATTTAGAGCAACTGCATGGAAGAGAATCTCTGCTGCTGATCATTCCTAGAATGATACAGTCTTAAATTAAAAGCTGTTTTACACAATGACAAGAGCATAAAGAGATTATTGTCTAACCTTAGTTTTATAAATCAGTGGTTGAAACAGAAACTGAGCCGTGGAGCCCTGACTTTCATTTGATTGAATGACTTTTGAATCACGTTTCCCACATCCAAAGCTAGATCTGTCTAAGTTATTTGTAATTTGCATTTTAAGTCAAAGGAAATGCAATATCCAGTCAAATATACATTTCAATTGAAGTTGGTTAATTCAGTCTTGCCACTTGTAAGTGCTTTGAGCCAGCAGAATTCTCCCCGGAGTTCGCAGGAGTGGTATTTAACTTGCATCATATGTGGCAAATTGCTCAGTGCAATTTAAGCAATATTAACCTAAAGGGAAAAGAAAGGTCTGTCACTTAAATCCGGGCCGACTCCTCCGTACAACGGCGTAATTGGGAACTTTGCTTTCATCCTCCTCTCGTTTGTTTTGTCATGTTTGACAACGTACACATTTGAAAATTAATGGGTTAATCACCTGCATAATGGCTTTATACCGAACGCCAGAAGGATCTTCCTGGATTTTGTTTGCGAGTTTGAATAAACATCTTCATTTGCACTGCTGGGAGAGCAGAGTGTCCCTGTGAAGCAGGCTGGGCTCAGGAGGGAGAGCTGCTGCTTTCTTTTTCAAATTTTGGAAATGCTGAAAACAAGTTTTCATTTTCAAGTTTGCATTTCTTTTAACAACAGAATGAGTCAGGACCCATATGTCTATTCACTTCGTTGAGTCTGTTCTGCTTTAAAAATAAGATTTTTTTCATCAGTTTTTATTTATTTTTATCAGTTTATATGTATATTTATTAGAGCTATAGAGAGGGATTCAAATGTACAATTTAACAAGCACTGTGCTTTTTCTACTTATTTAAAGTACTAAAATTTCAAACACATTTCTAAACATATTTTTATTAAAAACTGAGATTAAAACATCAAAAAAAATTTGAAAAAACCCCAACAAAACAATCAAACACAAAGCCTGATATTTTGACGCTGGGAAAAAAGGGCATTATTTTAACAAGTATTTGATTTTGAAAATTTCCAAATATCTCAGTGCAACGTCTTCACAAAATCTGTTGCACCTTGTGCTGACTGACAGGTCACAAGCTTCTGGAAACATCTAATTGCAGCTCTTCAGGCTCGGTAGCTTATCACAACCATTTGAATAGTCACTCTTATACAAATATAGGAGTAATATGATCCCCAGCCTTACACCCTCAAACCATAAAGTAAACTTGTTTTTCCATGAAGCAATTAGAAGGATACATTTAGACATAGCCTTAAAATAAACAACATAAGCATATCTGAAAACATTATTTAATGTTGTAACTTGTGTGGGTTCACAGAATGACGGTTTATAGTTACTGAAATACCAGAGAAAATATTGATCAAGACGTGAGGGGAACATACATGGGAAAGTCAGGGTTGTGACCAGATGGATGAAAGAATTTCTATTCTAACCCCGGTTTTCCACAATGATTCCCCTTCTCTGGTTTACAACCCAGGAGGGGCTAAGTGTCAGACTACAAGAAAACTCCAGGAAAACTCCCCAATATCTCCCATGCTTCAGGCACTGGCACATTTATTTGCTTTTCTATAGAACATCTTAAACTATTATTTCTGCTAATTAATTCATTAATATAAAAAAAACTCCTGATGCCATATATATGTTATAAAGCAGTCCATCTCATGATGTTATTCTGTTTAATTCTGAGTTTTGCCTAATTTATACCAGGAATCCATCACTGTCTTTACAGCTACATTAAGTCCCCCCCCCCCAACACTGAGAGCAGAAGTGGCAGTACCTGAGTTTATGTCTGAGTCATTCCTGCTTTGCTAAAGATCCTGTGCCAACTGCTGCTGGATGTCACCTCAGCCAGCACACTGTGCCAATAAGGAAACCCATCCCAGAAAACTCTGGAGTTAAGGAAGCACAAGATACTTGTATTTTTCCAATGGCCTCATAGCCAGAATTAATTTGGGTTCCAGTTGTCCAGTGATCAGTGTGTTGTCTAGGAGGTATCAGGTGTCCACACTGCAGACTTGGCAATGGGGTGTAGTTCCCAACCTGAGCACAGGAACAGGAATAAACTGCTGCCATGTACAGAGCTGTTGTCCAGAGTCTGCAAACCTCAAGGCAGGACCCTTTCTGACTCTATCTCATCTCCTGCTCTGGCTCCTTCCATCCCCTTGGTGAAGGTCACATTTGCTGTTCAAAGAAACAATCACAAGGAGGTAAAATCTGCCTCAAAATTTAAAGATAAGCATCAAACAGGCAAAGAATTTCAGCCCATTTATTATACCTCTCCAGCCAGTGATGCAGCATTTCCACCCCCTGAAACCACTGGTTTTTTCTTTCTTATTTGTCTTTTTTTCAAGGATTTTTAGATGCCAGTGTAACCACAGCTTTCCTGTCAGAACTGCTACACTGAAACATCTTTCAGTGGATCCAGTGTGCTCTGTAGTTTCTGGAGTTTAGAACACAGCCATAAAAAATTGCTCAAGGCTGAATCTTGGCATATTAAATGTCATCACAGAGGTAATTGCTTTTCTTTAAACACCTAGAAAAATAAAAAAAAAACCAACATCTGAGGTTGCCAAAAGGCTATCATGTCCAAACACCTACACTTCCACAGAAGAGTTTCTTGGCTTTTCTTCCAGTCTTTCTTTGTGTTTTTTTTTTCCTCTCAGCTGCTTTTGCAATTGAGTGTAAGCATCAGAAAACAAACGAGATTATTAACCCACAAAAATGTGTCCAGTTAACAAAATGTTAGGAAACACAATGTCTAGGACAACATGTCCTTATTACACCCTTTTCTAACACAACAGTCTCTGGGCTATTAGAGGAATGAGTAAAGCATGGGACTGAGGTTTGAAAATAGCCCCTTTAATAATCCATTGTCAGCTCTGACAGCCGAAATACTCTAATTCAGTTTATTTATTTGTCCTTCAAACCTTGTTACATGTCAGTAAATTCAGGTTTAGACGCATTAAATCCTGACATAAAATAAGGATGGGGCCATGCTGGGTTTTCAGGAGTAGATTGTTGCCTCTCTCTCAGAAATCTGCAAAAATTATAGTATGATTCACTTCTGAAAACTGCTCTGGGTTCCTGATTCTGAAAAAGCTTTCTCTAGCACAATCAGTTTTTTCTGAGACATCTTAACATTTGATCTGCAAGTGGTACAAAAATATGACTATTTGGATCTTTACAAGCTGAAATTGGAGGACTGTGAATGAATAAAATACCCTAAAGCAAAAAAAACCCCTGACAAACAAAATAGCAAATAAGCTGTAACCAAGCTCACTATTTTCCTAGTCTGTATTTCTGTGTGAATTTCACAATTTCTCATACCTTTTTGGTTGTGGTTTTAGAATTTAAACTTTTCAATTTCTTTTTTTTTTTTTTTTTCAGGAATCATCCAGTCGTTTCACAAACTGTTGTTGTAGAGTGTTTTGAGCCGCTGAATGACTCCACTGTACTCTGCAGCCTGCATTAATCCATCATGTTCTGCTTAATTTTGCGTGGCTGTCACTTTTCAAGCATGTTTGGGGAATGCTACTGTGCAGCCGATCTTTCATTTAATAATATCTCAAGCTTGTCCTGTTTCTCCCATCCAAGCTGGAGCTCTGGCTGTCCCAGTTGTGCCATTGCCCTGCAATTACTGAGAGTGTTATGTCAGTATTTCATCCCATCCTACTGACAGATATACTGTTATTTTTAATTAATTTTATTTTAGTACGTAAGAGTTTCTGAGTTGAGTGATGTGATGGTAGGAAACAATGTGGATCTCCGTTCATAGCTTTTAGCCTGTGATTTTGGGCATGAAATTCGGGTGCTTTATGCAAAGAGGAGTGTGACAGCTGTCAACTCCTTCTGATGAGGGGCTGAGCACAGTGCTCCTGGTCCTGGTGGTTCTTGCTTTGCCCTTGTGTTTCCTAGGACCTCCTACAAGCATGAGACATCCCTTTAGACCCCTCTTAATCCAGCCCGGGCCTCTCTAGCATTGGTCTTGCCACATTCACCATGGTTGTTTGTCTTTTCCAATCCTTCAGAGACGGAGTCGTGGCTCAGGAATGAACACCACATCAAAAAGGTGCATATGAAACCAATACAGTTCTTTCCAAGAACGCTGCACGCTTGAATACAGCCCTAAACAGTCATACCAATTAACATGCATATTCCAGCGTTTCCCATAACTAAGTAAGAACGTCTTAGTCTGTCAGCACTTCAGGAAATTTCATCACCTCACTGTCCACTTCTTTCTGCAACTCATTAAAAAACCCAACACATTAAATCTCACTGCTCTGCAGCTCTGACATGAGAACAATCCCTGGGTTTGTCTTTCCTTTCCTCTGGGGGTTACAATGTACCCCCTGCTCCTTGGCAGTTTAAGGCAAGAAGATACATTCCCCCTTGTCCCAAAATGGAGATTTGTTTTCTGTAGCTACGCCCTACAGAGAAGCCTTATATAAAGTAATCTGAAAACCCACCAAATGCCTCCCTGTCCCCAAATAAATAATCCCCATTCAAATACGTTTGTTTACCATGACCTACATTTCAATTGCTCGTGAAGAAATATTCATAGTTAATACACCCATCTGGCCCGGTGCCGAGATTACACCACATCGAAGTTATGTCCGTGGTTCAGATAGACCAATGGTGCAGATAGTGGAGCCTGGATGAGCTCTGCAGATGGCTCATAACCCTCAGAGAGAAGGCTCTGAGGAAGGTTTTGATGGAGGGACAGGGACAAACAAGAAACCTTGCTGCGTTTCAGGAAACAATCACAGATTTCACAACAGGCTGTGCATTCTCCAGCAGATAGGTGGGGGAAAGCAAAGGTAATTTTGTGGTTAGTGCTGCTCACTCTCCTACAGGAAACACGGGTGAATTTTTAAGCCCTGGACATTGTCCCTTGGTTTCAGTAAGTCCTGTGACCTCTCTGGGCCTCGGGTTGCCATGTATGAAATGGGAACAATTGTATTTTCTTCCTTCTACTCTTTGTCTCCTGATCTCCTGCCTGTTTATTTTAGCCATTATATGTTTGTACAGTCCTTAGTACAATGAGATCCTGTTCTTGTCCAAGATCTCATAGAACTCTATAACACAAAGCTTGGGTTAATGACAGAGATAATAAACCTCACTGGGAAGAAAAAAAAAGAAAAAGAATTCTTGTCATTTTTGTTGGAATTCCAATAATGGCCAGCTCTGAGAGACCAAACCCCAGGTGACTCATAGAGCAAGGAAAACACGCAGTAAGTTTTTCACAACTGGACTCCAAACATGTTGTGTTTTGGATTTTTTTTAAACAGCAGCAGCCCACTTTCAAAGATCACAAGTCTCCAGCTTTCTGAAAGGGGAAAAGAAAAAGACACCTTCTTTATCGTAACCTGACACTTCCAATTCTTGGCTTTAAGCTTTTCTTCTTCTTGGGGTTATTTGACATTCTATTAGTGCTTCTGAGATGAATAATGCACGATAAGTGTTCTCACCCCACGACACAAAAGTCGGTGTTGCACACTACTAAAACATGACGTTTCTTGCAGGGATGAGTCTCCCACCTCACTGCAAGGTTTGGAATTGGGCAGCTGTCGGGATCCCCCTCCGGCAGGTTTTCTCATCCTTTGTTGGGAGCAAGTTTTGACAACAGCAATGCTAATTGATTAAACGTTCTAATCAGAGATTACAGCTAAAAGAGAGATAACATTTTTATTTCATTGTGTCTCTGAGAACATCAACCTGCAAGGATCTCACCACTTTGGCTGTGGAACTGTATTAACCCATATTAATCAACTGGCTTCCCCCTCCCCTCCTTCTTTTGTACTGAATCTCTGAGCTCAGATGTTTAAAAAGTTCATTCAGTATTTACAATGCATCTTTCTCTAGGGTGCAGGTGGAGTTTTGCAGCTTTTATATTCCTTTTTCTTGGGTAGTTTTTACATCTAAAGCCAGCTGGCATTCATAGTTTGGAATCATAAACACTCTCACTGGAGAAAATGTCTCAGGTTAAATTATGATTAAGATATTGATGGTGAAAAGGGCTATATGTGGAATGAACTTTTTCACAATTGCTTATATATGTACAGATCTGCGGAATGCAAAAGTGAAATGAAAAAAATAGGCCCGTGGAGAAACAGAACAGAATATTCTTAAATAAGGTATGGCAGTTAATTTGTCATTTTTTTTCCTTTAAAGCCTTTCCAAGAACTATAAAAATCAGGTGTGTTATAGGCTTTCAGTAACATTTAAAGTATGAATAAGTGCTTTTGCAAATTGAATTAAATGGTGCAATGGGTGAGTGAGTGGATGAGTGCACAGGCTCTAGAAACTCTTGGAATCTCAATCTGCCACTGAAACCAATTCCCCGTGGACCCTGAGCATGTCACATCTATTGCTTGGGTATCATCTACACAAAGGGAGTAATATTTACTAATGGGTAGTTCTAAAATCTTGATTTTGGTTCCTTTTCTTCTTTATGGACCTTTATTTTTTGTTTGATATCTTTTATATTTCAAAGAAAAATTATTGCAGAAAGTTTCCAAATCATGTTTCCTAACAGGGTACTTGGAGAATCAACGAGCTGATCTCTGCATCACCTTTAATAAAAACAAACGAACAAACAAACAAACAAACAAACACACACTAGTACACACAAAAAACAAACCCAAACCCACCAACTATGAAGTATTTTTTTTAAACATCAAGAACTGACCATTAAGATACTGGAGTTTTTTTAATGTTTTGAAGGATAATGCCAAGTTCATGTAGCATACACAGATGGATGCTACTGCTGGAAGTGCAGTTTGCAGACACAGCTGGTTTCCTCCCATCCTTTGAATAATTTACCTTTTTAGTTTCACAGTGAAATACTTGAGTGAAGTGGAACTTTTGTAGGATTTCATTACTATAATTAGATGCTCAGCAGTGGCTGATACTGACATTGGTGTTTAGATACTACTAGCCATAAAATGCTGTCATTTCTGTAATGTAACCCAGCCATCAACTTTCTCTTCTCTTAAAGAGGGGCCAAGATTAGGTGATTAGAGAAAATCTCGTAGTCCAAGTATGTTAGCAGGAAAACTCTTCAGGAATGTAGGAAGGCAGGAGATAAGAGAAACATAAAAATATGCTTGTGAATAGGAAGGGTAATACTCAGGGCCAGATTTTGATCTTTATTAGACTCGCGTAAATCTGGAGTAGCTCCACAAACCTCAGTTCTGTTGCTTTGACCTTTCAGCAGATTAGAGATACAGAGCATAAATCACCAGAGATAGCTTTGTGTCTTTGGAAGAGGAGGTGGGTTATAAATACATCCAGATATTTATGCAAACACATGTGGCATGAAAACATCCCAACGGTTGTTTTTATATGAACATGTCCAATGTTGTCTAATGCAACCACCAACTCTGATGCCTCCACACTTATGTCTTCACCCTCCTGACCTCAGAGGCTGTATGATACTGCTATTACATTAACATTCAGGTAATAGCAAAGAGATTTCGGGCAGATTATTGTTTTTTATTATTTTTCTGTAACCGTGCTAGGAGAGAACGCCTGTGAAGCATCAAGCAAACACCAGATGCATAAACTATATGTGGAACCAAGATGCTGGTATCATTCCTAGTGATGAATTATTTTATCTTTTTTTTTCTTTCTTCTCTTTTTTCGCTCTTTTTTTTTCTTCCCTGCCATGTGATCAGAAAGCAATCAAGCCTGATGTTTGCACTCTGTGCTCTCGTTTGTTGACTCTAGTGATAATTCACAGCAGTTTTTCATTTTTTGAATAGATTTTTTCCATCCAAAATTCTGATCACAGAGTTGTGTAAGAAATTCCAGTAAGTAAAGGTTTCCCCTCCTGGTCACAACCACTCTCTTTCCTGCAGGTATTTTGGGTGGCACAGAGCATGGGCATCCCAGTGGCTACTGCCACTCTAGTGTGTTTGAGGCTTAAATAAGCAGATGAGCTATGGAAAAAACAGTTTGAAACATGCATGGCAAGAGCCAAGAAGAAAAGAGACATTGGATACATGACTATGACAGATTTACAAGAAATTTTGTTGGCCCAGGTTTGAGATATTGGTGTTCTTGAAAACTCTTCTGTGTCTTGAATTGCTACTGTCTGTAAGGAATCCTAGAATGGTTTGGGTTGGAAGGGACCTTAAAGATCATCTCCCAACCCCCTGCCATGGGCAGGGAGACCTTCCACTAGACCAGGTTGCTCCAGGCCCCATCCAACCTGGCCTTGGACACTTCCAGAGAGGTCTCAGCTTTAGATCAACTGCTAACACAGGAAGCAGAAGTCATGCTGTAGAAATTAAAATGTGAATTGGGAAGCTGCTGTGAGAAGGCAGCTGGGAATTTAAAGGAAGAAAGTGCTTAATCCTCATCTGATATCTCTTGTCTAAAAACTTCAGCAAACCACACTACTTGAAAATAAAGTCAGGATGAGTAATACCTTTTGCTTACCCCGATCTGAAGTTCACAGTATAAAGCACAGAAAATCCGTGAGTATCCTTTCTTCATGTGGCTGGGTGAATATGGACACAGAACTCAGGGGTTCTGTATTATTAGTAAAAAAATAGTAATAATGATAATAGATACAAAAAGGAAGCAATGGGAACTTTTTTTGTCTCTCTGGTAAAGGCAAACTGTGTGGAGGCAGCTGTCTGCGGTGCAACCTACAGGCAAATCCTGGTAGAGCTGTTCTGTCCTCCTGTAAGTTCATTTCTTTTCTCATCTTTGCATCTCTTTCTCCCCCCTCCAGGCAAGAGGAATCTTGCATTTTATTTTTTTTTTGATTAATGCCCTTCTAAGTCCACTCCCACCTTCTTTGAGTTTTTCATTTTAATGGCACACAGCTCAGATTTTCTTTTTCCTAGGGGAAATAAGACCGTTCTGGGAAGGTACTTCCACACCATTTGTGCAGAGCATTTCCTAGGGTGAGTTAAGGGCGAAATCTCCACGACGTTATTGCACCAGGTTTGTCATCTCACATTTCATAAATCCTTGAAAATAAGCTCCTGAAAAGCAGGGATAAAGTGACATTTGGGAATGGAGTAAAATCACAACCTAAATATGAACTCCAGTGATGGTTGGGAGTTGGGTTACCAGCTCCTCCGTCTATTTGGAATGGCTTAGAGCTGGGTTGGAGCTGTTTGCTTAGCCCTGTTATGAACACAAGGGTTGAACTCCTGCCCCCCTCCCTCATAAATAAACTGATGTCCAGGCTAAAGTCAGATGCCCATCTTTCCTTGAAGTGACATCTACAGCTCACATCCGAAAAAATCTCTGGGGTGACGAGGGTTAAGAAACATAAATCTCAGAAAATAGTTTATTAATACTCCGATGCCTATGAAAGTCAGTAGGATGGATTAGCCTGCCTGTGTGTACAGTAAGGAGGGTTTTTTTTCCCTTCCTTCCCTCCCACCCCTTTTTAATTAGAAGCAGATTTAGAAAGTGGGGCTTTCCTGAATAATCATCCACAGTAAACCTTTAATCTTGGTCACCTCTGTGAGAAAAGAATAGGAAATTGGTGGGCAGAAAGAGGGGAGACACAAATGAAGGGAATGACAAGGGAAGGACAGGTCACTGAATTGACCTTTTTAAAACTGTTGTTGTTTTCCATATGTGTATGTGCTGGTGGCTTATATAGTTCCAAAAGCCTTTCTCTGAAGCAATTGCCATTGTAAAGTATTAGGTACCATAGCACAGGGGGACAGAGACACAGATATGGAGATGGCTGAAACTCTTTCATAGAAAAGTCATTCATGCGTGGGTTTGTTTTTATTTGTTTACCAGGATATGAACACTTTTTGGTGCACACAACTGGTGTTGTCTCTCAACCCCTGATTTAAATATAAAAATATTAAAAGATACTATAAGGAAAAGAGGCATAAGCAACCCTGAGTGTTGGTCTGTTCTGGATCCTGCTGCTGGTCTTGGGGAAATCTAGACTAACATCCCTTCATGGGAGAAACCTCTTTGCAAAGTACCTGGAGATCTGGCAGCAAAAAAATTTATAGAAAAGCTTGGTAGCAGTATTACTCAATGTCTCTGGTCTGTGCACATGAATTCCTGGATGGGTGACTGGGTGTCTTGTTTGTTTTTCCCACCCTCAGCAGTGCTCCGGCAAGAGATCTGTGCCCTTCTTAACTCTGTCTTTGAATTGCACCTCCAGTGCTTCACCATAATTAAGACTGTGTTTGTTACAAGCCCTGACTTGCATCAATAAGCCGATGTGTTTCTAGATGTTGTACTCCATCCTAAAGCATGGTCTCTGTAAGCCTGGACTGCTTGATCCTGCTGCTCGCCAAATGGCAGCAAATCTGATTCTGGGAAGACTCAGATTAATCCAAGGAAACCTAATAGTCCAGATTTTCAAGTGGCTGGAAATTGTTTGAGCAGCAGAATATATTTGTCACAATAACTTTTGCACTTTCTTCTTTTTTTTTTTTTTTGCTTAGGCTCTGACCATTTAGCTTTTGCACTTGGGCAAAGCTGTGAGTCTTGTTTGATGGGCAACCCTTTTAGGGTAACATTTCCTTTTTGCAGAGTTTGATAAAGTAGATGTTTGTTATATGGACTTCTTCAGCCTTCAATGCCATCTCTTTTTCCCCTGGGACCTGCTGAACTTGTTGCTTCATTGCATGCAGCATTTTCTATATATTTCCTATATAAATATATTTTCCTATATATTTCTGTGCATAACTTGCTTTTCAACCTTCACGAATCCCACAGACTCCCCCAACTGCAGAAGATGAAAACCACTTTTTCTTTAACTGACTTATTAAGTACAATATTTTGCAGAAATAAACTGATGATGAGCTGCTGATCTGGAATGATCAGGCCCATTGACACGGACAGGAGAAGCCCAACGAGGCACACATTAGCTCCAGAACTGGCAATGAAGCAAAGCTGGTTTTGGACCTTACTTCAATCATTTCCACTTGGAAACCCCCCAAAGCCAATAAAGCAAATACGTTAATATGATTAGCTTGAAACAATCCAAGAAAATGGTTTGTGTATACATCTTGGCACAGCTCTTGAAGAGTATATAAGATAAATCAGAATAAATTTACACTAGTGAATGGGTGTGAAGTGTTCAATTTACTTAGTTCTGGGGTCGTATCTGACTACAAGTGGGGAAAAATGGTTCCTGCTCTGTACTACAAGATTGAAAACTGGGAAAAGGTGGAGAGGGAGTGGGGGAAAGGTAATGTTTTTCTCAGTTTATCCACAAGAAATACTTTTCATTTATTCACTTAGCACCATTTGACCTTATAAGTGTCTCGTAAAAGAAACCCATAAAGAGACAAAAATTACTCGTATGAAATTAAATTACTCATCATCAGTAGCCACTGATTCTTTTAGATTAGGACTAAACTGTGATTTCTTACCTCAAAACCGCTTTTCATCTCTAAACATCAAAGTCTGCAGCACTTTTGAATAAGTGCTGGTGGGGCTTTTGAAAAGAGGAGGCAGACATAGCACAGAAAAGAGGAGCTTCTTGTTTCTTTCAGGGTTATCTTCTAAGATACACAAAGAACCACCACTTGAACTCATCTGACTCGACTCCAGCCCTATGCTTAACTCCTTATGACTGTTTTTCTCCCTTTTCCACATCGATGTGAGCCTGGGAAGAAGGAAAAAAATCAAGATATTTCCTTCTCCCCCCCCCTATTTTTTCTCATGTTCCCCTCCCTGTCTACTTTTGTGGGGCAAAAAAATTATATGATGGGTGACTCTGCCTACTCAATTTGCTTATTTTCTCATTTCTTTCAGTTTTCACCTGAAAACCAAACACTATTCTGAGAAGTACCAGAAATTTTCTAGACAAAACTGTTTGTATGAGATTTCACAGTTAAGTTTTGAAGGTCTGAAGTGGATAAGCTTTTCAACTCACAGAAATTTGACTCCAGTATTTGTAATACCAATTTTTTGAAGTTTCTCAGCCTGTAAGTAGCTTTGAAATCAATAAGGGCTTGCATTGTAGCTCTGTAAGGTGTCTTTTATTCAATTAGAGTATGCACCATGTTAACATTCTTCCAGGTTGTCATAATTCCTCTTTTTTTTTTTTTTTCAGTGAGAATGAACTTATCAACTGTGAAGAAGCTTAGAATTTGTTCATAAATCATTTTGCTGCAGGCTAAAATTTGACACGCTATAGGTAAACACTTTTTCTCAGGAAAAAAATTATAAATATATTATTATTATTTTTCCCCTTTAGAACAGAGTCTCTGATGTCTCCAGTTTATGACTAAACCCAATTTTCTCCCAATTATACACTGTGTTATTGTTAAGGTAAGTGATCACCATGAGGTTGAGAACTGCAGTCTTAACCAACTATAGTGGGACCATTTCAATTTTTCAATTCAGGTTTCTGCTTTGTGCTTGTATTGAGCTGTCTTTCCTTCTCACCCCTGTGCATGTGAGGCTGTCAGATTTCCAGGATGATGACCTGATCTTGAAAACCCTCCACATGTCAGTAAGATCTATTCTTGCTAGATTCACCCTGGAGAAGCTACACAACAATTCTATCTTGTACTTTTGAAGCCTCGCTGTGCCAGCACTGTTGATTTGCTATTGAGGCTGAAAATTTTTGACAAATGACTCATCAGCGCTCCAGCAATATGTCACTCCATTTGATCATGGAGTCTTAGAGGGTTTTTAGCAAGCAATTAGGAGGTGGATGTGAAAATAATTTGTACGTTTGTCTGTTTGTTGTTTGTCTCCAGCTCTCCTATAATCAGTTACCTCCCTCCCTTCCGCTGTGGGCAGGAGGGGCCAAAGAAATGCAGCTCTGGTCCCTCTGGGCAGGCTGGGCTTGAGCTTGGAGGTGCCTGACCTGGGTTCTCTGTGTTTCTGGTGTACAACCTGTGCTCCAGGAAGATGGGAGAGGGTTATTCTGAGCTGTCATGCTGCTACTTGTTCTCCTCCCCAACGAAAACGCTCTCCACTAACAATTACCCCATCGCTACAAACAGACTGAAAAGAGACATGATGTAAAAATTAAATTACTTAAAGCATTTTTGGGCTAACACTTGGCTTTATATAAACTCAGAGGCAATCCTATAAGGCACTCAGGGCAGATTATAGGTTTGGGCAAAGCTAGAAAATTGCTGCCATTATATTGTTATTATTAACACCTTGTAATTAGCCCTAAGGAATCCTGAAGTTCTCTCTCCTGATTTGGCTTTAATGAAGGAAAATTGCTACCTTTGCAAGTTGGATGGCGCCCGCTCTGATTAGTCTTAAGTATATAGGACTATTATTTTGAAAATGTTTGTTGTCATGTGAATATTAGTATTGCATGTAAAGGGGGGAGGGGAGCAAGGGGGCTCTTTTATTCCTCAGCTATGGTGAGTCATATGTTCACTTTAGTTACAGTTGTCCCCTTCAAAATCAGGAATGGAAACCTTGTCAAGGTATCCTGACCACAAGCTAATGAATTCAGGAGGATCCTGTGGCAAGGGCTGCCAGCTGCCCTACCTGCTGATTGCATTGGCTGATGGAGTAATTGTTGCATGGAGATAGTTTTATGATTGCTTTGAGAGTCTGAATGAGATCATGCATGAGTTAGCACACTAAGTGCAATAAAAATGATTTTATTTGCATGTCCCAGAGCCTTTCCTGATTCCTTTGCTGCTTTCACAGGCAATGTCTTCCCAGTGAAATCAAGCCAACATTAATAAAACATCCCTTCCATACATCTCCACTCCTCTCCTCCCACATACTCTACACTTTCATTACCATCTCTGGGAAAAAACTGACATTAAAGAAAATTCATCTGATCTTATCTGTAATTAATTTGTATTTTGATAATATAGAAGAAGAATTTTTGCATGTAATGACTTACCTGTTCATTATTTCTCTCCTTTGAACTCCTGTGACCGCTTAATAACTCATGCCAAAGCAGAACTGATTATGACATTTTCCCCACCCACCATCCAGGAAGGTTGAAGGTGTTGCCTCTCGTACTTAGACAAATTGCTCCAAATAATGACTTTGTGCAAAATTAGTCATACATAATTGAGAAATTCTATAGATGAATAGGAAAGTAACTCGAGATGAAGTTGTCATTTTAATGTTTTTTAAGTTAACGTGGGATTTGATGTACCGGTTCAGACCAGCAGTCCACCTATAACAACCAACTGCTTTTGTGGGAATGGGATCAGAGCCCACTCCTGCTGGAAGCAATGAAAGCTTCTTGGTTGTCATCATGGAGGATGCAGAAAGGTCTGGAGGGTTCACTGGTTGGCACCACCAAGGACCTTGGTGTAACACAGCAGGAGCTACACCAGCTGTAGTATCCATGAGGGTTCTCTCCTGGCTGGTTGGTCTTGGCCCTCAGGTTGCAGTCCCAGTTATGCTGGTGACAATCAGGATGGCCCAGCCTGGTGGCACTGATAAACTCTACAGCCAGTGATAATTTCTAACATAATTTTTACTCCATGTAAAATGGTGATAAACTGTCACTTTGTCCACCCAACACATTGAGACGCTCCCAACACAAATCAAAATTTATTATTTGGCTTAAAAATAATCCCTGAGCCCCTAGACACATATAAATGATGGTTTCAAACTCCCTTTTGCCATATATTTTTTTTAGAAATTCCTGTCCTTTTCTCTCATCCCTGGGAGAAATCTAATCTTCTTTGTGCAACTGTCAGATCCAATCAGCAGGTCTGTTATGAAAGATAGATCACATTTCATGATAAAAGTACCAGAGGCAGTAGCAGAGAAATCAAACCTAAGAGAAATAAGAATCAAGTCCCACTTCTCCTACAACAAGTGCAAACAAAATGTACAATATCCCATCAAACAGGAGACATACCTTCCACTTTCCTCAGGGAAATACCACATTACACCATGAAAGCTTTACCTTTATAACTGCCCAGGCCTGAATAGCAAGATAAATGTTCAGTGATCATAAAATTATCCAGTCCCTCTTTTAAAAAGCTAAAAGGAAAAGGAGTAAAATTAAATCAAAGTTCCAGCAATGTAAATGGGTTTATTTATAGCTTTTCTGTGTTAAAAAAGGAAAACAATAAAATCTAGGAAGAGGCTTGAGTTCCAGAAATGTACAGAGGTGAAGCTCAGGATCTGGGGTTTCTGTTCCAGCAACTTGTAAAGACATGGGTCAGTTAAACAGGTCAACATCTGAAGGTGTTCAGATTTCAGTAGTCTGGCTCTGGTTCTCCTCTTTATCTTCCACTGGTGGATTATCATAATTGTGCCTCAAGTTTGCCACACTTCAAAACCATATTCACTCATTTTTTAATACATTTATGATTCCTTCTATGCCTTGACTTCATTCATCAAAGGCCAATATATTAAACAAACAATTTCTTTTAGCCTGATTTACATATATATTTTATTATCAAGGTTATTGCTTTTTCTCTCCTCTTCTTTGCTGAGATTGTTAAATATTGTCTGCATCATAGTACGATCCCTCTTCAGTGCCTTGAAACAAGATAACTGGGAAAGGCCAACACATTAAAAAAATATTGTATTTAAAACTGAATAAGTTGTTTGTTCACCATGAGAAATCGTGATGGATATGAATGCAGGCTGTTTTTTCAGTTCCCCCATGAAAGTCCTGGCTGTGTTTCTGGATGTAGGGAAAGCTGGTCATGGTCTGCCAGGAAAATAAATGATAAACATGGTAAAGACAGTGCTGGACAGTTGGTGGACATGGCCATATCTGATGCACTTTAAAGCTGCCAAGAGTGGTTTCAATTGGCTAGTGGGATATTAGCACAAGTCCCTATTGTGAATGGAAGGCATCAGAGAGTATTTATTGAATTACATGTGTTTATTGCAGTGTAATATGTAAAAGGTGACTGCTTGCTGCCCACAGTGCCTTTGGTTTTATTTAATTAAAATAATATAGTGAAGATCAAACTAGCATCTCCCTACCTGCCAATCTCTAATCCTAGAAGGGCTGCTCTCAGCAATTTTTTAAACAAATGCTTCACCATCAGGCTTCCATCAGGTATTATCATTACACCTACTTAGAGTGATTTAACAGGTTGTACACAGAGAATGGAATCAATGTGCATCATAAATCAAAGCAGAATAAAATAGAGGAGATATGAGCTTTTAATTCTTTGCCTCCATAGGATGCTTTTTAACATAGGATGAGCGAAACCATATGCAAACCCAAGCCTATGGTTAAAACCTTAATAAAACCTAAATAAAAAAAACAAGTTCTTATAATGATATTGAGACTTCTGGTTGGTTTTTATCAGTAATTGGCCCGTGTTATGCATATGCAGCCTGGTGTAGGGAAAAAAAGGGAATGGTAAAGGGGATTTGAGGAAAAGAAAACATCTTCACTGAAGCATGTTCTCCCCATATTGTCACCTGTGATCCCCCCCATGGCTGCCAGGAGGGATCTGATTCATCCGGCTGAGTGGGTGGCTGGCCAGGTCTGGTGAGGAATTTAGAGATTCATTTCACTGCTGTTCAATCAGGCATGTTCTCTGAGAAAACAAGTGCTTACCATGCAATTTGTAGTACAAGTTCTGCTTCCCTGAGCAGAAATACTCCCTCTCAACAATTTTGAGCTGACTCTGGGAGAGGCAATGCTGAGGCAGAGGAAAGTTTCGAGGGCTGTTAGTGCTGCAGTGCATGTTCAGAGCCCAGTGGGAATCCAGAGGTCTTAAACAGTCTCCAGGAACTTATGCCAGGGAGCTCGGAGTCACCTTTGGGGTTTGTAAAAGACTCCCTCTTTGCATCAGCCCCATATCTCCCAGATGTGCAATAAACTGTATTCTTGAATAACCCCCCTGTGAGACAGTAGAACACAGGGAGTCCAACCATGAATGGTTGTCCCACAACTCCACTTGCCTACAAACTCATGGAAGATTTTAGCACTCAGTTTTCACCATCAGGAGCAGAACATATGTACAAGGGGTGAGAGAGCACAGCAGAGGCAAAGATGTGATTAAGTGTTCTGTTAGAAAGGAGGAAAGGTCCTGTCTTACTGCTGCACAACGACGTTCTGAATCACATGCTAAAATAAACTCACTGTCAATAACACATCTCTGTTCCTTTAAAATCAGAGGATGATGGTAACATCTGCAAATCTGCTGCAGTGAGACTTCTGCAGACTGGAATCTTCTTAGTGCATAGGCAAGAAAGACATCTCAGATGATTTTGCTACCATTTAGGCACCAACTCAATCTGGAAGGGTCACATCAGCATGTGAAGGAATGAAACCTGGGTACTGCTGTTCTGTGTGACGGGGCAGGGAGAAGATAGTGAACAAGGCCAAACAATTAGGTAAATGTTTCTTTCCTGTGTGGTTGGGGAAAGTACAGGAGGCCCATATTGATGCAATCGTGTTAATAATTGGCCCTGTCATCATCTCTAAAGATCCAACCCTGGAATTAATTACTTCTTTGGGTTCATTTCTGGGATTTGAAAGAAGAATGGCATGGATGGTAACTTTTCTTTGGTGTTGGCAGCTATAAAATTTGATTGAAATGACCAAAGCCAAGACAATAAAAGGCCAGAAAAGACTAACTGGATGTTTTAGAGAAAGATCTCAGACATTTTGTAAACTCAAAAAGTCCTCCTGTAAATACAAAGAGCCTCTCTGTTCATTTTATCTTCCACTTGCTGTTGCTATCTGCTTGTTTCCAGTCTCAGGAACGGACATCCAGCCACTGCTCTGCACAGGGACAGAACAGTAGTTTCAGTGTGATGGTTCCAGTGAAATGAAACCAGCTCTGGGTGCTCAGCCCAAGCGCTTGGTGACGTAAGTTCCCGCAGCAATTTGCTGCTTCGTCTCCTCTTCCAGCTTCGTGAGTCAGCTGCACAGATCAAGAAGGAGTGGAAAAAAAAAAAAAAAAGCCCACAAAAGACTTCTATAAAAATTTACAACAATTATTTTGCAATGACTAGAAGCTACCAGGGATGCTATAATTGTAACACGTTGCAGGGTGTATAATCAGGTGACCTTTATACGAGGTGCGCTGCACTGTGATCTTTCCAAGCACAGAGGAGAAACTGCGAACAAAGGACTGCTCAGACTTCTGAGACTTCTCCCTTTCTAACTTACAATTACCTCATCTATTTACTCTAGGTGAGGAGAGATTTTGTGTGCTTAAAGTACATGTACTGCTTAGTTCTTTGGCATAACCTTCTTTTTATAGCCTCTGCATCCTTTAATCCTGGCTCAGTCCCTACCTTTGCCTATCTGGCTGCCTGCTGGAGGGCATTGGTTCTCTACTATCCATATGGCATTAAAAACATGTTTGAAGGGACCCACCTTCATTTCCATCAACAATTGGAGGATGGCCACGATGCCCTGATGAGCATCTGTTCTCCAAGGTTCCCTCTGAGATGACAGATATTAAGAACTAAGCTTTGCACTTCCTTGGAGTACAACAGTCATTAAAAGCACATATAATAAACTGCATTCCAAATTAGACCATACTCCTAATTGGAGATTTGAAGAAATATAGTCAAGGTTTCCTGTAAAATAATTAGCTTTTAATTCTATATTCCATAGAATGGAAATTCTTCCAGGTATGCCCTATCACCTTCACTACAGATTCCAAGGCATCCATGATGTTTTTGATGGTAATTGAAAAAAAAAAAAAACAAAACAAGACAACTATTCACAGAAAGAGAGAAGGGGCCAAAGTTTTCTTTTACGCAGGTAGGAGGACAATGGAGGCTTTTTTTTTTTTCTGAATTATCCAGGACTGGTTTTTAATTTTATTTTTTTTTTTAATTTCTTTTTTTAAAAAACAAATTTGTGCATTGTTTGATGATTAGGAACATATGTGTACAGGAAATGTCATCCTGGATCAATCAGAAGTCCAGCAGACCTAGGGGGTGGGATTTCAGAAGTGCCTAAGTGAGCTAAAACATAAATCCCAGAGAATTTCCAGTGGACAAAATTTACTCCGAACCCTCATTAGTCAGAAGTTCGCATAAACCCTGAAGAATGTATGTTTATAGCTCTCTCAAAAGTCTTATTTATTTTTTTAATCTTGATTATTATACCTGGCTATTCTTGTTCCTGATACAAATATCTAATTCCTTGTTGAATCCTGTTAAGCTTCTGGCCTCTGCAAGACCTTATGGCAATAAGTTCCCCAGGCTAATGGTGCATTTGCTTTGTACGGCAGTGGATCACGGTGGGATTTCACTTCTGGAGCCAGATGACTGATCACATGTGATGGACAAAAAGATGTTAAGAAATCCAAAGGAATGGGTGCAGCTGGGCAGTCTGGACTCAGCCGGTGAAAGAAAAAAAGGATTAAAGAGATGAATGGCAGAATGTCAACAGGCCTAAATTCCCTCTGGAGGTATCTTCATCTCTCCCTTGACTGTAAGAGAAGCCAAGAGCAACTGGGCTTCTGATTTAAGTGTCTAAATTCAGGTAAGAGAATTCAGCCCAAGAATTTTCTTCTACCTTTAGAGCCTCTGAAGTGTCAGAACAGTGTTTTCTGCTTTCAGTTAGAGGAATGGATAAGCAAGAAGCAGTTCTCCAAAGCTTTTAAAGCCTGGTGGGATTCTTCAAGAAACATTAGAGGCACCTTAAAGCTTGATGCACACCAAGGTGCCCTCCCTGGTCCATGCTGTCCCTCAAGAGGTTCTCCAGGAAAACCTCTTCCCTGCATCTTCTGCCACCATCCCTGAAACAGCCCAGGATTCGCCTTTAGAGAACTGAGATTTTACTCCTCTCTTTAAAATAACCCTGCACTGATACTTTTACTTTCTGAGATTAAAGCTGAACCTGACTGACATGAGGATTAGGAGCAAAGGTTAAACTCATGTCAAACTGAAGATAAAGATGCAAAAGAAACAAATGACTTGACCAAACTTCCTTCTTTAAAGTGTTTCGCGTCAGCAATTAAGCTGACTGTTCATTTAGTATGAGCTGAGGAGCTTCTGCAGTTCAAATGAGATGTAATGAAGAGGTTTTCACCTGCTGGCAGGTAAAAAACCCAGGAAAATGATTATTCTTTTTCTGACCATTTAACTGTGCTTTGCCTTGCACAAGGCTTTTTCTTTTTTTTTACATTGGAAGTGTTAGTCCTTGTGATTCAACCAACTGGCCTCAAGGTACAAAAACCAATTTATAACAGAGAGAAAGAAAACTTTTGAATATCCAGAACCTCTTTAATTCCTCATTTTCCCTAATGTTACTAAACCCAAATAATTATACATTTTAAATTTGAGTTTTTCCCCTCACCCTAATGACCAAAGAGGAAAACCAAAACTAAAATACATTACTAAGAAAAAGAGATGTGAAACAATTTAACTTGAAAACAGAAAGAAATAGAATGACTGACTTGGGAACAATGGATCAAAGATAAATAAATAATGCACAGAACTCCCCTAAGCTTCAGTAGCAGTGAAAATAACCTTGAAAATAAATGAAATGGGAATACACAAGCTGAAAGTTTCCTTTAGGGTTGGGGAGGGCTGAATTTTGAATCCAGTTGGCATGAGAAGAACCTTGCCTAGTGAGGTGTTTTTTGAGGTCAAGGCTCTCAAATCTGGTGTTTGGAGAAAAAAACCCAGTAAAGGGAAGGATGGGAGACCTCAAGGAATATGGCAGTTTTTCCTATGTTTGAAGTATCTGACTGCTGGCAGGATCCTTTCAAGTTGAACTGACACTGAAAACATGTTGAGATTTGACCATCATTAGCCCTAAAAAAGGATCCCTTTGGCTGTATATTAAAGCTTTGATATAATATCTGATTGGAAAAGAGAGGGAATTTCTCCTGATCTGCCCTTTTTCAGTCCTGCACCCCCAGAAATCTGAGGGCAAAGATCACATTGTCCCCCTTGATTCATCCCTCCCTCATTCCAGTTCAGTTTGGGGGACCCATTCCTATTACCACACAGTAAGGGGTAACCACTCAAAGTTGTTGTATTTGGCTTTGTATGAGTCAGAGCTACAGCCAAGGAATAATTTTCTTTATAAGAAAGAACCTTTTACTTTGAGGAGCCACCCCCTGCCCTGCCATTCTGACCAAACAGAATTTCAGTTCTTCAAACTACTTAATGAAGCTTAAAATTATTCCCATCCTTTATTGATGTGAATTCCCATCTTCTTTTTCACATCTCTCCTGTTTTTGTATGCTGTAGCCCACATTTTCCAAACAAGGGAGAGTTTCTCCCTCCAACCACCTATCCAGTGGTTCTCTGCAGTGATTCTGTAAGGTGACAGTAGGTTGGGAAAACCTTCCCACAGAAGAAAATCCTTGGGTTGAATTCTCTCACCTGAATTACAGAGCACAAGGTATCTAACTATCATCTATCCATCCATCCATCCATGCCTTCAGAGAGCTGAAATTACATTTCATTCTGCTTTAGAGAATGCCTCAGGTTTGCCACAAATATCTGAGCATTTTACATCCTGGCTTTGAGATGTCTTTACATTAAGCTTTCCATGATACTCTACAGATCAAGGACTATATTCTGCTTCTGCAGAATCTCTTGTTGATTTGAAATAGTTGTAACTAGGGTTCATTCATGTGTGCAGGCTGTACAAAGGGATGATTTTACCTTTTTCTGGAATACAGTCAACTCTGGGGTATAGCAACTCTGTTATTTATAGAATCAAAGAAGAGTTTGGGTTGGAAGGGACCTTGAAGATCATCCAGTTCCACCCTGTGCCATGGGCAGGGACACCTTCCACTAGCCCAGGTTGCTCAGAGCCCCATCCAACCTGGCCTTGAACACTCCCAGGGATGGGGAAGCCACAGCTTCTCTTGGAAACCTGAGCCAATGTCTCACTGTCTTCACAGGGCTAAAAATCTAACATATTACCATGTTTCAGGAATGGAATAAAGAACAGCAGAATCATACCCAGCTGAAACTGTGAGGGGGACCAGGACAGGCAGAATGCAATTTAGTTCAGATGAAAATGTCAATACCTCCTCCTCCTCCTCCTCCTGGGCTCCTATTATTAATCTTGAAAAAACTGTCATGAGAGTTTAAACAACCCTAAATGGTCAAGCCTTGGTCTTCTATCTCATTCAAATAAGAGTGCTTTCAGCTTTACCATGCTTTTAACACACAAAGGCAGCTGATCAGGACTGAATTGCTCCCAGGAGAAGTCCACTAGGGAAGAGCAATCCAAACTCCAAATTTAGCTGTAATCAATTAAAACAAACAAACAAACAAACAAACAAAAGCTTCTGTGGGCTTTGTACCCAACTGGGGGAACTTTTACTAATGAAAAGGACAATGGCAGAAGCTGTGTCTTTGTTGCTGTATGTGCCAACCTGACTCTGCCCATCTTCCCCTTTTGTTCCTCTGCAGAACAGTGAAGAACTGAGTTACAAGGAAAGAATTACTGCCCTTCATCTGGCTTGTGGTTAGCAGACACTTTGGAGAGGATACTATATACTTACTTTTAGGCTGTTTTATTTAGGTCTGATTACTGAAGTAGTACAATTCCTTCACCACACCCCTGTCTCCCCCCAGGGTGACGCATCTTCTTAGTAGGCATCCTGTCAAAAGTAAGACGTGACATTCACAACCACAGGCTGTATCACAAGATAATGTATCTGCCTGGGAAATCTGAGAAACTGCACTGACACTGCCTCAGGAAAAAAGAGAGAGAGAGGTAAACCTTATTATATGGAGAGGGGGAGAGAGAGAAGAGAATATTTGCAATAGGAGTTTTGTTCCTAGAGCCCTGACTTGCTGAGTAAATAACTACATCAAATGCTGTCTAATGTACAAAATTATTTTTAGCTGTCTGGCATGTAGGACAAAACAATCCTTGTTTACTACCCATTTATCAGCATTTATGACTTCTATTACATTCACCACTTAAAAAAGTCTAGAAAATGAACTTCATGGTATATCTGTCTTATGGTCTTACAACATCATTACATTGGATACAGTCCTTCAAGGCTATAAATAGACACAGTCCCAACATAATGAATGAACTTACACTCTTCTTGACTTACAGTGAGGGAGAAACTAGCCCAGCATGTTTGACCAAGCAATTGGGGCCAACCTATCAAAACAAACCTGCTTCAAAGCAAATGTATTCCAGGACTCTCCATCCCACCTACTTTCTCCTCTCCTGTGTCACTGCCATGCCCAGTGTTGTCCCCTTGCTTTCCCTTGTTTCTCACATAGGGAAGAGAGTTACTACATATTTCATCACTGTTTATCCAGATTCAAGACCCTCAGCAAAAGGTAAATTCTTCCTCCACTGTATTTTAAATTATTCTGACTTATACAGGTTAGATAGAAGTATAAATTATATAAACTAACCTTATGTGCTTTAGATAATTTGGATCCATTATGAAACCTTAGTGTGTTATTTATTTTCAAACAGTAGAGTAGGTTCTAGCAATAGTGTAACTTAATAAAAAGGGTTTATTCAAAGGAACAGGAACTGAAACACATCATACTGCTAATCTTCAAGTGCAAATATAAACATCTTGAGTAACTCTAGTGTTTTCACTTGCTTTTTTTCTTTTCCATTCCCTTCAAACAAAATGCTACTCTTTGAAAACCTATTAGAGAGATGAAGATGACATCTTCTCATGACAAACAAATTCAGGGCTAGGTATCCAGGCAGAAGATCAATGGAAATGTACAGGCAGAGCTGCTCCAAGTAGTCCAGCTGGCCTGGGATTTGTCAGCATGATGGGCCAAACAGGCTTGAGCATCTTCAGAAAATTGTCCTAACTCCAAGGGACACCTCTGGGCACTGCCCTGCCCTCAGTGTGATGTGGAGATTGCACTTCAAACCAGCATGGGGCGGATTAGTCAGTCTTTGCTGTCCTCCCAAGGACATCAAGACCCACCTCACTTCAAAGTGACATATCTTGGTCTGGAAATAAAGACGAGAGGGAAAAAATAACTCTTGGATTCAAAATTAGCATTTGGCTAATAATTTATAGTGGATTGTTTTGCTTCCTATGTGGTTATCCAGACCCCAGGATGGGGGAAGGAGTACCTGTGAAGGTTTTCTTTCTCACCTTTCCACACAAACAAGTAATTAACTGCCTTTGCTTTTCCTGTTTTGACTTGATTTTTTTTATAAACTGCATTTGGTCTCACATGTACAAATATGTAGCTGCCAATTATAGGATTACAGAATTTATTAGTCAGTGAAGTTGTTACTGTGCCTTCATGCCTGTAGCAAAAAGTTGTGGCCTGCCTGCCCCCACTCCCCGTTCATAAGACCCTTTATGTTTTGTTTTTACTCCCTCTCAGGCAAACCTAAGAGCTTCACTTCTGACTTCACCTCATATTCTTGGGTGCAGTTTTTCACATGAGACTTCTCACAACTCTACTCAACCCAGACAAGACACTGACTTTGCTGTCAAATAAGCTGATGGGAAAGTAGTAGAGTTTTTCATAACAAAACTTTGAAATTTTTATTCTATTTTTTTGTCTGTAATAGCACGGGAACTGACCCTACTGGCTGCCTTAGCCCCATGGGGAGCCACAGAGAACAGCTTATATCAGGATGCTGTTGTGGTGGGAAGGCTTTCTCTGGGCACATTTGTCTTATGGGGCAAATGGTTATGTTTGTCTCAGGAGCAGAAGGATGAGCCATGAGGAACCACGTTCTGCTGGAGGAGATTTGACTGTGAACGGAAGGATCTCCTCTCAACAATTTTTAAGTCTCAGAACCTGGACCTGATCTTTGGAGATTCTGCCAGCTTTGTGCAATCTAGAACTGGGTGGATACATTTTTGGTGCCTCAGAAGTAAACAAAATTTTGTAGTATTTAGTTCCAACTCCAAAGCCCATTTGTCCTCTGCCTTTTTCCAACTGTAGAATTATTTGGCTCTTGTTCCCATTTGAAAGACCCAGAAAGTACACAGTTGAAGAAAAAAAACCTGGAATTTTATAAGGTAGTAATGTATCCATCAGGCCTTTATAAAAATAGAGCACACTTAACATTTGTAACTGCATCTGGTCCACTGAGGAACATGGCCTTAACTCCTGTAATTTTGTAAAACAGCCTTTTGGGACCAAATGTTATTCATGCTACTTCCACTTGCTGGAAGAGCTGCTGTTTGCAGCAAGCCAGCAGAGTTCAAGGAGAGAAAGGTATCACGGCTTAAAACAGTGGAAATTAGTCAAATTTGTCCGTAAAACAGGCTGGATTATTCCTGCCCTTGCAACAGGTGATTGTTTCTAAGCACGTAAACAGAACAACAGCTCCAGGCAGTCGTTATTTCCTCATTAACTGCATTTTAGGGATCACTGAGTTTTTCTCTGCTGCAGAACACTCCCAGTCCCTTGAAATGCTAATCGAAACATTTGAATATGTTGTTATCCTGACAGCACACTTGAGGAGGTTTTAAAACTGACCAGCTGTCTAACTACTGCCTATAAATCACTCGCCTCGACCTAGCGGTACATTTTTCTTCTCTTTCGTGTCTATTTGCTGTTTGACACAGGAGCCTGTGCTGTAACTGCTCATTTAATACCAGACAGTGTAATGCCCTTGCAGCCTGCCATGATTGTCAGGTTGATTTCATTAGTACGATAAGATGCATAGACTCCTTTTTATCTCTTGTATTCTCCTTCTCTCTCTCCCTTTCTCTGTAATTTGGGTCTTTAAAGTCCCTGCTGTCTCCTGATCTACAGATAATTGTTTACTGTAATACTAGCCAGGAAAAGAGCTGATAAACTCCAGATGTAGCTAGGTCTTCAAATTCACTTTCCTTGCTCCATGCCCATGGCTATGGACCCCAGATAATATTTTGCTGCTGTCTGGGGTCCTTTAAACCTGCGAATAAAAAGAGGTTATTTAAGATGGACAATGATTGCATCATATATGATCTCATTAGTGCTTCTTTTCTGTTTGGGGTATGTGTGTTTTTGTTTTTTGGGGTTTTTTACAAGCTTCTTACTAGCCTCAGTTCTTGTTGCCTGCCTGTATCTGCCCTGCACTGTACTCTTTGAAGTCTTATCATGCTTCTTAGTGACAGGAACCAGGATGCTGCATGTTAACCCCCATAGAGCAAAGAGATGAAACTTCTTTTCCCTCTTCAAAAAAATTTAAAAAAAAAGTAAAAAAAGAAAAAGGAAAGGAAAAAATACATTCACTCTTTTCTGCTGTGCTGGAGCTTGTGGTTCATTTAATTCTTTGCACAGCAAAATTTAGAGAAGGTAGATGGTCAAGTGTTCATAAACAACAATCAAATTATCGCCTCCAGCTTCAACAGCTCGTGAAACAATGCCTTTCACAGGCATTGATAGCAGTTCCCTAGTTTATTTTCTAATTACTCTTCCTTGGTTTTACATACCTCTGAACTTCTCCCTTCCACCCTGCACTGAAAGGCAATGTGCTATCAATGAGGCAGAGCTCCTATCTCCAGCCTCATTCTAAGGACCAAAAATAGCCCCAAAGGCCCTGCCTACATTTCCACTGTGAACCAAGTTTATAACCAGTTCATGAGAAGGTTGACTATAAATATTTGTTGTGCCCACACATAACGTGGTTAATATGCCTGGTAGTTGTGACATCCTCACCTGGCACATGGAGATCTTCCTATAAACTGGTTTGGCACATTTTTTTTTGCAATGGATTCAAGACCACCTAACCAAGCCTGTGTAACCAGTTTGTCTGGCTCCTCTGCTGCAGACCTGGGTGTGGTAGGATATCCTTGGATGCCTTGCTGCCAGGGCAAGCCAAGGTGTAAGTTTTTCGAGTGTTCGGATGTGTGTTCAAGGACTGTGGGATATCTGCCTGACCTGGGTGCAAACCTTAGGCAATACCCCTGTGGACACACCACCATGCAGTCCATACACTCTACAAACACCACATGGTCTCTTTCTGAACACAGCTGCTGTGTGGATACAGGCACATGTGTGCTTGTGTCACAGGAGAGGATGGAATGCTCAAAAAACATTTAAAAAACCCCACCCCCAACACAAAGCAACCCAAACGAAAAAAACAATATGATCAGACTTGCCCTTAGTCAGAACTTAGCCTTTCTGTCTTAATTTAAAAAAAAAATCAAAACTGAATTTAAATCTGTCTTATTTTTGAAAAAATCAAAACTGAATTTGTATCTCTCCATTCCAGTTCTTGGGAGAAGACTTAAAACCTAAAGTTGGATATAAATTTTATGAAGGTGTCTTAATATAATTCATTAGCCAATTTATGCACATCAGAATTCCTGTGTGTGACCTCCCCGTAGCCTGAGGTTTTGGAAAGCTCTAATATTCGAGGCTAGATAAGGAGGTTGAGCACCTTCCACAGGATGCCCCTTGTTCCTCTGCCCTAGAGCAAGAGAGATCAGTAGCCAGTTGCCCTCCCCTGCCGTGCCATAGCTGTGGAAAGGGCATCTTTCAGGAACTGGGAGAAGGGTTCATCTGCTGATCTAATCTGGGAGGTACCATTTACTTCTCCCCACTCTTCAGGCCTTCGCTGTTTTGTATTCCCCTAAACTCCCCCTTATTGCAGGCAGCATTGTCAGACTCCACATCCCAATTACATTCCCGGAATTCTTAGACAAATACTTTGTTTTCACTTGGTCACAAAGGTGATCAGCCCACATTATCTGAACTAGGCTTTTACTTTCTCTGTGGGAAGTTCTCTCTTTTTTTGGCTGTTCCATTTCACTGCAGGCTTTCTCGAGGCAACGAGGTCCTGCTGGGGTGGATACCTGGGCACTTCCAATAGGAAATGAATGACAGGCTTTTATCGCTGAAGAGAGGAAATGATGGGCACAACCTTCTCCTCAGAGACCAGACTGTCTGCCACCACAGATGTCAGCAGAGATTTGCAAGACCCACCTTATCTATCCAATAACATCGAAACCCCTGTATTAGCCATCAAATTAAAAAGAAATGGATTGGTGTAACTCTTCCCTCATAACAATGCTGTTTCATTGCCTTGTAATCCACTTTTAATTGGGATTTGCTTCCTGGCAACTGCATGTAAACAAGGAGATGGTCAAAGGCAGCAGGGGGAGGGAAGGGAATAATGCAGCTTCCCCTCTATAAAATTCCACAGTCTGAGTTGCTTCCACAATCGTTTTGGAAATGCCTTTGCTTTTCCCTCTCTTCCCCCAGATTTAAAAAGGGTCTATTCTCCTCCCCTCTTCATGTAAACATCACTTATCTTGTTCTATAGGCAGCATAACTAGCAAGAGCAAGTACTCACAAAGTGCAAATTAGCTAGTGACAATAAATTGTCAGATTGCCTCTGAGGCAGAAACAAATGAATAGCTTAGTTTATTAATCACATGGCACCTTCACCTTTGATGTCTTGATGTTCCAGTTTTGGTGCTCCATTAAGCAACCCTGAATGACTGCTGCAGCAGCCTGCACTAAACCAGAAATTTTGTTGGCAGCACATTTCAGGACTTCAAAGGCGGTAAATTACCTTGAGATTGTTTCATTAAAGAGCCCTTCCCAGTGTGAACAGCAATAACAGGAGAATCGAGATCAAAGAGCATCCATCTTTCTAGATTTGTTACATAGAAAATTACATGCTGAGGGTGTCTTTTTCACAAATCATGTCGCCTCCCATTTCAGCAAGAATGGTTCTAATTAGAGCAGAAGCCTCCCTGGCTGTGCAGAGAGTTATGATTGTCATTAATATAGCTCTGGAAGCTTTTCCCTCTTTGCACTCCCCAGACCCTTACCCAATTCTCTGCAAAGCCTGCAGTGTTTGTGATGTGCCTCTGAAACCTAATTAGAAACAATTATGCTGATTAACTGACTACAGGCAGTTCTCTACAGATTCTTGGGAAGAGCTTTTCCTGGGATGTGTATTTGTTTATTTTAAGTATTCTTTCATTTCCCTTCCCCCTCCACCCCCACGGGCTGCCTGACTTCACATAATCCTGTTCTTTGCTTTCTTTTGTCTAACCATCAGGGATGCACCCTTAGGAATCTGTGCTGGAGACAGACCAGAGAGAAGTGACTGCTGGAGGTCTTCCTGGTACATTTCCTGGCACATCTCCTGGCACAAGTCAACCAGACAAGGATCTATAACCTTAATCCTTGTATGATTTAGTTTCATTTTCAGACACTCAACAGTTGGCTTCAGCCTTGAAGGCACAAGAATCTTCTGTAACAGGTTAAATCCCAGCAGTACCAGCTATACAGCCTACAAAATCCAGATACCACCTGTTGACCTGTCTCTAAGGGCTGGTACCTCCTCAGAACAAACTTGGAGAAGCCATGGGCAGCAGGCAGTGATCCCATGCTCTAACTGCCTATTTCCTGTCTCCCTCACTGTGCACAGATTTGGAGGGAGACAGCTGGGCAGGCATCACTACATAATAAGGGCAATTCTTGTGAATCCTGAATCATCGCTTCCCAAGAAATCCCTTTATCAGCAGGCTGTGGAACTTGTCCTCACAGCTTCCCTTCCTTGGAGCCACTCATCGCTGCCTTTTGTGTGTCTTTTCGAACACAAAGGCACAGCTGATGTCTAACATGGCATGTCCTTCATGATTTCATACAAATAATACCAGTACATAGAAAATCTAACTTCTCATTATCATGGCAACTCAGAGGAAAGTAGGAGAAACTCAGTAGTAGAGGGACTCACAGAGAAATCATCCACAGAAAGGTTCTTCCACAGAAAAGGTCATCCACGCCCAGATGTTTGGAGGCTGATGTCTACACACACACACAGCGTGTTTGTATCTGTCCACTGTCTTCTTTGATTCCCAGGTCTCCCTCACATAAATCATGTTTTTGCCACCGAGATAGACATCCATCACAACATATGACTGGAGGCAAAAGCTTTAAAGCTGCCCAAGTAAAGTTCTCCTGGAAAAGGTTTCTTTTTTAATGATGCATTCCTGGAGCTGCCTGAGATTTTTCTGTGGTACTGTAAGGAGTGTAGGCATCAAATTGGCCAGACAGAAAAGTGAGTGTTTTAGGAAACTGTCTTGTACATCTCTTACTAATCTTTTCTCTCACTAAGCAACTAAGAAATCTAGGAAAATCACATTGGTTCTAAAAAAAAAAATTAATAGGGCAAATGCATCTGTTTTCCTACAGATTAAGGACTTGAAAGTGAAAGGTGGTATCAAAATGCAGAGCCTGAGAGACACGGTAATTTCATTTTACTCTTTTGTTTTATGAGACCTTATTTGTCAAATGTCACAAGAGAAGCAAAACATGAGGAGCACAGAACCGTGGGAAAAGCAGCAATGAAAATTTTTGTGTGAAATCTAGTGGGATCTCTTTCACCAGCTCTGCATCGCTCTGAATCTAATCTGCTGGATCCTGTTCCACAGAGAGGAGGTTGAGAAGAATAAGCAGCATGCAATGATTTGTTGGACTCTGGTGAAGACATACCATGCCTAATTTCATTGTAAAAGGAACCTACACAGCCACTGATCAAAATGTCTCTGTCATTGCTGGAATTATGCCAGAACTATCCTGGAATTTCAAGAAAGATTCATGTTGCTTTTTGTGATATGAGGTCAGAATAAATTAAGTAGGGCCTCTGACACCTGATTTTCAATGATAATCTTTATGTTAGGATTGACCTGTTTATTCAACCCAGTCAATCTCTCATCAAAATGACAGCTCGAGAGCATCGTAGATTATTATCCCCAAGGATGCATAAAGATCTGTCACTTGAGACAATAAAAGCTGATTAGTACAAAATTAGAAAATAAGAGTGATTGAGAAGAAAACCAAAAAAGATCAGACTCTCTATCTCTGCCACCACTTAGAATATGTTGAAACCTTAACTGCAGATGTCTTGTGCTGTAAAAAGGCTTTTTTATTGGTTTGCAAGCTCCTGATAGAGGAGAATGACTATCCTCATAATTGGGTGAGTCTCCATTGTAGGGATCTGATTATGCTCTGTTCTCATACCTGGGTAAATGGATATTGGCTCCATTTGAAGATGACAGAATTGCATCATAAACCATATATATATATATAAATAACTTAAAAAGCAGGCTCAGAACTGATGCCTGGGAGATTGTGCTGTGGAACAAGGTTGCAAGGGAGCACATGAGCTGTGTGGTGTGTAGGGTTAGAACAGCTGGCAACTTATATCCTGTGGTGGTAGAAGTATTTCAGTACAGCTGTCGGTAGTAAAGTCTGAATTGTACTTGTCTGAACAGCTCCTGTAGAGATTGATTTTTGTTTATCACTCTCCTAAGTACAAATTTACACATGAAATTAAAAGAAAAAGTGGTAGTATTTCTAATTGTGGTTGAATAGTCGTACTGCTAATAAGTGCACAATATAACTGTAAACAGATCACAAATCTGGAAACATTAATTTATGTTACCTTTGTTCTCATTCCAGGAAATACAAGGATTTGATAAGTTGACATTGATTTAATAGTCTGAAAACTGAATCAATCTTTCTTTTCAGCCTTTTATTTTTCCTCCTGTTGCAAATTACAAACACATTTCTGCTTCCTGAAAGCTGTGCATGTATTTCCATGGCTGTCTCAAAGACCTCTCCCCCTTCCACCCCCTCTCTTGCCTAAGCAAGAAATGTCTTGTTAATTGAGGTTGCAATTCAAAGTTTAGTGAAGGAAACTAGCACAATACACTTAAGGAAATTCAGCTTCACTGTGTGTTTGTTCTGCAGTGGCTGATTACTGGTGTGGTGGTGGTGATGATGAGGATGATGATGATGATCAGATGTTGTTTGAGAACTGAGATACAGTGATTGGTTTTGATAACCTGAAATTATCAACTGGATTTATAGCTTGTAAATATTCCTTGTGGTGAATTCTCGCATTGCCAGCATAATCCCCTCTTCCTGTACAGACCTCATTTATGAATCCCAAACCAGTGACATTATCCCCAGGATGTAAGACAAGACTCTCTCCTGTAATGGGCGCTGCCTTTACTGAGTAGTCAATAAAGTGGCATTCTCAGACGTTTTATGTGGACCGATTAAATTGTACACAACAGTGACAGTTAAATTTACACGCACTGAGCTACTGCTCTGTTATAAAACTGCAGGCTTTCACTTGCAGGAGTTTTCTACCGCAGTATTTCTCCTTCATTTCCCCATTTATGGTAAGGAAAGTTCTCTTATTTTGGGGTTTGTGATGTGATAAAGACACACAGTGTCATTCTGGTGCAATTTGCCTGGAAGGCAGTGATAGGATCACACTTTTAAGGAGTGTCCTCCATCAGCATTGAGTCAGAGTGCAAAAAGACATCCCTACACCACTGCAGGGCTCCTTCTGAGCCCCTGATAGCTCAGATAAGTGAAGGCTTCCTCAGGCTGCTTCATCCTAGCCTTGTGGAAATGGCTCTGTTGGGCTGCAACTAGAAAAGGGCATGCAAAGATCAGGTGGGTGTTTCCCCCATATACAGGGATACCAACCCCTTTGATAGATCCTTTTCTCACTGCCTGCTGCTGAGAGGATGGGAATCATTTCATGCCAGCAACTCTTCTTGGAGCACAAGGCAATTATAGAGAAGGGAGAAATATTCTTTTTTAATGGAATGGCTTTGGGAAGAGGGATTGGAACTAGATGATCTTTAAGGTCCCTTCCAACCCAGACCATTCCATGATCCTATGAATCTATGATTCTATGATCCTATGCTTCTGCAGTAATGCAGATTCATATTTTAATCTGTTGAAGAATACATTTAAATTCTGCTCCAGTTTTGGTTGCCATGTAAATCAGACATACAAACACTGAAATAAGAGGGCTAAACCTGATGGAGGTGTCCTGAGGCCAGGGTCCTGAGATGATGGGAGGAGATACATAGCAGTGAATTCTGGAAACATTTAGGCCAACATTTAGAACTTTAATGATACTTATAATCCTCCCACCTTTGCTTGTTGGTAATGGTGAGGAGTGAGCCTTTAGTCTGGAATCTGATATTCAGGAATAAAATCATTGAGCTAATCTTTCAAAATCCATTAGTAACGTCAGGAACAGGCAAAGCTTATTGGAGGTAAAGAGTACAGTAGGAACTGCCCCATCTTATTCTCTCTGTACTGCTTTTGGTTGACACGAATCTCTTTACTGACCAGAGTTTTAGAGAAGGTTTAACTGGTGTTTTTTTCCTAACGATGAATCCATTTCTTATTTTTCTGGAAATGTTTTTCCTATCACCAAAGAAACTATACTTGGGGTCTCATTTCCAAATATCAGAGTGAGTGGCACCTTTTTGATGATCCTGACCCTTTTATGCTGCTGAGGTTTCCAACTGTTCTTCCTGGGGGCATCACTGGAGTTCACAGATGATCAGTGTCAGCTTTGAGCTTTGAGCAAGGCCAGAGAGATCATGATCTACATGCAACTACTATTAACTGAGAGGCACGAGTCTGGAAAATGCCTCCTTAGCATGCTAGAAAAGGGGTAGTCTCTGTGGATAGCCAGGGACTTGCTGAGGGCTTCCACTAAATACTTTTGATGTGTTCTAAAAATTCTGGGAGTAATAATTTTGACATGCTAAAAGATGCTGGTGTCAAGAGGCTGAATAATAGAGAATTGTTTCAAGGAGGGGTGGTCCTTGCTGAGCAGCATCCCTGACACTTGTTATCATATCTAATTATGTGCGTATGCTAGATAAAAAACAATATCAGAATAAACCTGACCTTTTTTTTAATCAGGCTACAAACATAGTTTTTGTAAGAGATGGGATTGGGTATCATAGAAGAAAGGAAGTACAAACATTTTCATGTATATTTATAAGATATTCTGTCCAAGATGAAGGCAAACTTTTGTAAAAATATTCCTTCTAAAGAACACAAAATAAAAGTGAACTGGATAATGTTTAAATTATTATCATTTGTTTTACATGTTGAATATTTTGCAAAGGTTATGTGCAAACCACTAAAAATTCAGGGCAATATTCTTTAATTAAAGCGTGTTTATTCAGTAAGGTTTAAGTGTGATTCTGATTTAATAATTCAATGAATTTTGGACTGTTGTGGGTCTCAGAGGCCTGATTCTGTTTTTAACACACAGTCAAAGCAAGTTAGTGGAAGTCTTTCTGGGTAGGCAGGATGGAGCAAAGTCTGTCATGCTCACTCTGTCCTCAAAGATATTGTCTTGGTTTCTAAAAATGCAATGGATTATTACTATTTTGTTTAATTAGCTATGACTGTTAATACACAAATTGACTTGTCATTGTCCCCATCAGAAAATGATGTAGCAGAAGTGTATTTTGATAGGACGAAGGAGCCCACAAGTCTGATACACTCAGTGGACCTGCAAATTAGCATGATAATAGAATTTATAATCTGTTGAGGTAAATGTAAACCAAAGCCCACAGAGACATCCACATGTGGTAAGACAGGTTTGCAAGCCAAAACAAAGTCTACTTGTGCTGTTCACATTCTTGAAGAATCTGAATATTAGAAGATGTCTACGACACAATGAAGTGGATTTCCAGACAAGATAAATATAGACAGAAATATAAGCTGAGAGTGAAGAATAGGGCTACTGTAGGAATTTTAGCACTAAAAAATTGAGTGAGCTGTGGGAGGCACGCCCAGTTGGGATTCTGGTTTTCACAAGCTCTTCGCTTGTCAAACTTAATATCGAGTAAAATAACCTAATTTGACTTGGCAATGGCATATAGTATATAGCCTTGATATCTGTGACAGAGGCTTTTGAAGTTTCTTATAAACAGTGTTTTCCTTGCTTTGGAAGAGATGGTTGAATAATAAACAACTTTCCCAATTCTGACTCTTACTACTGAAAAGAACAAATTGTAAGTAGCTCATTGGCAAAGGAAATCCCTCTGCTCAGCCTGCCTGCCAAAAAAGGACTTAGCAGTGTGCTCAGTATTGGGCATGTGCCTAAAGAAGGCCTGAGTTAGGGTGTGTCCCATTTTGGGGGTTTCTGTTGCTGTTTTATTCTGATCCATGATTTCATGGAAGCATGCTGCAGGACTGTCTTGAGGCAAAATAGTTGCTTTTGCTCTTCTGGATATTTTTCTTAATCTCTCTTGTGGATTGATATGAAATCTGAATAGGAAAAGAGAACTAATTTACCCATTAGATTATTATTATTATTATGATTACTATTACTAATATAATGATTAGTATAAAGAAACCAGCAGAAATAGATTGCAGAAAGGATAAGAAACCCAATTTGGAGAAGAACTTAGACCTAAGGCAGAAATGTATTAATGTGTTTGAGATGCATTATGTGATTTTTGGAAAGAAAGCATATTTAGCCACTGGTAAAAAACACATTAACTGGAGAATGGTGATGGGGAATCAGTCAAAGGAAATCCCCAGAGGAGGGTGGTTCTATCTTCTTCCATGATGGACCACATTCTTAGATTCCCTGGGTCAGATTCAGCACTGAAATAAGGTGATACAGTTCTCACTGGAACTAATAAAAGCTACATACCATTGCTTTTGAATTGTCATTTATTGGTGATCAGAGCAAAATAGGAGTGGCATCAGCTTGCACTAAAACAATGATGTAAATAATAGCCCAAGAAGTGTGGGGGGTTTTATATGTTATGAAAGGTGTCACATCTCCATCTCTCACACCTAGGAATAAATCACCCCTTTCTTCTTTCTTCCAAAAATGTGCTTTCTCTTGCCATTACTTTCCCTGTCTCTGGCCTTCTTTTTCTCTTCTGCTGCCAGTTTACAACTGCATTTATGCATATTATGTCTGAAGGAGCTCAGAGTTTCTTTTTGAATCCCAACTTTTAACTACTTGGTTTGCGTACTTTAATTTACCCAATTCCTGCAACTTTTATCCTATTGATAATTGATAGACTGTTCCTTCCTTCCCAATTTCCTTTATTAGTTACATCAGGAGGTTTATTGGTGTTCCTTGCATGTAACTCAAGACGACGGCGAGCGCCACGCTTGTTTTCAGGCCTATGTAAATTAATACTGTCCAGAAGTCTAAAGGCAAAGATCAGCGAGCCTTAAAACACAGCAGATATCTGGTTACACGCCAGAGGCCTCCTCTTCAAATGAAATGACAGGAATCTGGGGCTGGAGGACTTCCGTTTGCTCTTAATGAACTGGAGTGGCTCTTGCCTGTAACCAGGAATGATCCGCAGACAAACAGCTCCCAACACACACATGTCATTCCTGTAGCTTGCAGTCTATTATTACCTTTATTCTTTCCAGCGTCCCCTTGTTACACTGCAAGCTAAAGACCAATCATGTAAAGCATGAATAATAAAGTGCCCAAGAATGCTGCCATTGATGTCAAAAGTATGTTTTTACCAGAGTGGAAACACAAAGTCTGATCCCTTGAACCTGGTGTGCGTCTTTGGACAGCTTCAGCTGATTCACATTTATGAACAAAACTCAGGAAGATTCCTGGGCTGGCACAGTTGGACTTGAGAGGTTTTCCTTGATCACCAAATCCAAACGTTTTCTCTTGTCATTCCTGCTTCACTTGAGCCAAGATGCTGATAACCATAAGAGTTTGTGATGATTTACTTGCTATCTGTGGTCCTCTACCAATATACACGTGAATGTAAATACTTTACTGAGGAGTAATAAAGGGAAATTAAAGCCATGCTGTAAAAAGCAGTGTATGAGAAGTATGTGGGGGTGTGGAAGTCTCTCGGATGTGACAATTAAACACTAACATGGTGTAATACAGTAATATGGGCACACAATGTTTCATTCCAGTGGCCATCCTAATTATAACACTACTTAGTACAGGAAATTGCCTGTTGAACTGCTGTTCCTGAAAAACTTAACAGAAAACTGTGCATATGTTTGTTTACATAGTGAAATATAATGCAGTGCTGACCCTAAACGTTAAACCTCAAGATGTCCTTCTTCCCTTTAAACCTTCTCTTCCCTCCAAAACTGCACATGTCAGAGAGCAGCACTGTGATTTATTGGCACCGTGAGAGTGAGGCAAGAACCTGGCTACAAAAGCCAGTGGTATATGATAAAATGATGGCTCAATCAAATGGTCATGATGTGCTCAAAAGCAGACTGGAAAGGCTGTGTTCCAGCAGCAGCAAGGAAAAGAGCCTGTCAACACTGTGTGAGCATCTGTCCCTGTGAATATCAGTGTCTGTGAGCTGTAAGTGAACTGTGCTACCTGGAGTAGTTATAAACTGAGAGCTCCCCTTCCTCTCCAGATTCACAGGAAGCTTTTGAAGAGAAACAAGGAAGATATTTATGAATTTAAATGCTCTCAATTCCATCTCTCCCAAGAGGGAGATAAGTATCATTTTGATGTTCTTCTGTGCTAAGGAAAAAAGGATTTTTTGCTTTTTTTGTTCCCTGAGAATGGACTGAAGCAGACTTCTTTTCTAAAGCTTTGCTTTTAATCTCTAATATAACAAATTAGTTTACCCTTCAAAGCACATATTTTCCAGTTAGTAAAATATCTGGAGGCATCCAGCTTGGGCTTGGCACAATGGGATGAACGATTCTGGTCTCTGTCTTTCTTAGTCCCTTACCCTCCATGACTCTTCATTACAAGCTGGAGAAGATCTTGATAACAACAAAAAACTCAGCTGCATAATAGCAAATTAAGGCACCAGTTCAGGACAGTCCTTAAACATGTGCTTAAACTTGTTGCTTAATCACAGCCAAAAGAGCAGACAAAGAACACAAATGGAACAATACATAGACTTGAGAAAGTCTCTGCTGGGGGCTTTGGTTTCTTAACTATGTGTGTACTCCTGTCGTTCTATTGACCTTCAACATCTACAGAAAGGCAGCTTGATTTACTGGAGCAAAGCTGGTTTATGAGGCTCGACTGAGACTTGAAGTTCTTCCCAACAACAAGCTAGTGCTGAGTCAGCAGCTGGACTCTCCTGCAGGAGGGGAGAGTGTGACTGTGGGACTGACAGCTTTATACTCCTAATACATCTAATCAAAAAAGAACTAACTGTATTTTACCCCAGAGTAAACACTATTTACTGAATAGGACTGGACAGACCATATTCTTCATACTGCAATGTCTTCCCAAAATTCCTGCTTCTGTTGTCAGTGGCACCGCTTGGGGTGGTTTCATTATCCTTTCTTACCATTCTTGTTATAAACCTTCTAGCAACAAGTTACAGACATTTGATTGTAATTTAAGCACCCCAATCTACTGAAACACTCTGTTGTAGAAGGAAAAGTTACTGGCACTGGTTTACCATATCAAATCTTGAGGTTTACTTCTTTGACTTTGCAGCTCTACTGACTTCTTTCTGTTGATCTGATTGTGCCAAAGGCTAATATTGCCCAGTAATAGACCATATCCATTTAATTGGGCATATTAGCCCAGGGAAAACTCTCACTTGTGGTGCCACAGGAGCAGAATCATCCTTCATTGTGGCAACACCATGCATTGTCCTTTTCAGTGGTGATGTGGAAGCTGGGGAAATCTGGGGGACTATAAAATAGCGCAAGACATACTTCAACTCATCCAAAATCAGTAAAAAAAAAGAGTGTTAAAGAATGTCATGAACAGGTGCAGAAGCCTCAAAAGAAATATTATATTATCTTGTGATTTCAGTGTTGTCAGTGCAAATCTTGGTTAGTCCACTTAAAATTTCATTCCTTATCTCTGAACCTCCAGAACAGATTATCATCTTGATGCTGTGACCAGCTTTTGGAACTGAGTTACTAAAAAAGGAGTGGAAGATAATGATTTTGTCTGTTGTTCCTTAGGACAGTCTTATGCCTTTCTGACTTCTTTGTGTGACTGTGAAAGAAATGGAAGTTTAAGACATAGTTACACATGAATGACTGTGTGTGAATCCCATCTTTAGTGGTAACAAATGAAATGAAATATCCTTGCAAGTGATACAGCAGTCTGGATATACACATTCTGTCCTATGCCTAATTACACTTTTATGTACACGAGTATTTCTCTTTAATTATCTCTGTCTCCTCCTTGCTTCTGTTCTCAGTTGTCACAATTCTACTTCTTTAGCCTGCATCAGCCGTGCTAAATATGTGCCATGGCTTTGTTTATGGATATATTTTACTAATTCTTATTTATTAAAATAATTGCCTTAATTAATCCTAATTGTTCATTGTTAATCACTTGGTAACACGCTTCCATTTGCTTGTACATATATTTTCGTATTAGTCATTATAAAAGCAAGACATAAAGCAAATGGTATAATTACTCACAGAAGACTGGGAGCTCAACCAATAAAAATCAAAGGGGAGAAAATAAAATGCTTTCAACATTCCTATATAGTAACTGGGACATCCTGTGTCACAAATGACTTTATGAGCTGTCTGGAGGTGGGATTCCCTCCTAAAGCCCCAGGAGGCTGAGAAATGAAATGAGAAACCATCTTACAGCTGGGATGACGTTTCCAAATTTACCTCTTGCTGTTTGTCAGCAAGACCAGGGCAGAAGTTAAAAGATGTCAGTACCATACTGAACTATGATAAACTCCCTGGGACAGCCTTGGGGGGAATGAAATCAGAGTAAAAAATGTCAGAAACCCTCAGAGTTTTGTATTTCCTTTTTTGATTTTCTTTTGGACAGGAAGAGAAAAAAACAACCACCTACTATTGTTAGGCAAAAGCTCAGAAATATTTTAATGTTGGTGGTTATCAAAAATTGCAAATGACTTGATCTGTTCACACTGGCACTGAGTCAGTTCATGATCAGACAAGTGCACAGGGGTGAGGGAAGAGGAAGCCTGGCTGAGAGCAGTGGCAGTGCCACCGCCCAGGTGGGTGGTTGTCTCTTCTGTAACTCCGGCCTTTCCCTAAAGCCAAATGTAAAAACAGAGGGAGCGAGGAGGGAGCACGCGAAGGTTCTGCACAGCTACAGAGAGAAGCTCTGAAGAAATGTATCTCCAGGGCAGTCCTGGGCTGGCAGAGACATTCTGCCAGAACAAATGCAGACTCCCTTGGGCAGGACTATCAGGACATATGATAATATGTCCTCTGTGCACATGGCCCCTCTCTCCTATGGGAAAACTCTTGTTTTTCCCTTTAGCTAGAAAGTAGCTTTCACATCCTACAGAAATGTTCTGCTCCACTAAATAACTGTAAAGCACTTAATGGTTCAAGTCTTGCAATATAAGTCCAAAACAGAGAATAAACTCCCCAAGTGCTTGTTCTACTTCACTGGCCCAAAGTGACTGTGCTACATAGTCTCCAGGGAAGCCATGCCACTGCCATCAGCTGAGAGCCTGATCCGTGTTTATCTGTAACATGCTGATCCATCTATTGCTTTGGGATATTATAATTGACCTTAGTTAAATGATATTCATGAATGATTTATTCAACAGTTGCAGTTCCCACAGTTCTAAAGCTTGTTGACTTCATATTCTCTGGGTAAATTATTTGTGGCTTAAGCTGTTGGCAAAGTCCCAGTGGTTTTGAGGAAGTTCTATTTTGTCCCGAATAAGAAGATTTTCCTCTTTAGCTGACAAGGTTTAAATATCTACTAGCATAAGTGAAATCTCTTTTCTGTAGGTAAGATGGTATTTTAAAGTCAGTGAAGCATTTCTCAACTCATCTTCCTTCTCCAAACACGGACCTTCCATAGACAGGGCAAGTCTGACTGCAAGAAGTATGAACTTATTCTCCCATTTCTCTACTAATTTTTGTCTGTGATTCTATTAGGTTTTCCAACAAAGGCCTGGTTAGTGACAATTTTTAGTGGTTTCTCTGATCTGCGAATCTGACCTGCTACAAGTGTTGAACAAATCCACTTCTGACACATCTACTATCTGGAGTCAAACAGAAGGGTTTTCCATGCTATGTTTTCTCTTTCCATTTTGGCCATTGTTTTCCACGCACTCAGGGACTCATGTTCCCTGTCAAAACTGATGGATGCAGTAGGAGAGTCACAGCTTGTTTGAACAGCCACTACAGGTTGGTGAAATCCCGATTGGTCACGGAACAGGGATGTCCTATGGCATAAATGCGCCTGCACGTGAAGGGTGGGTGATCCTGTAGCACAAATCTGCAGCTGAGAATGTGCCTCCTGAGGGCACCTTTCCATGGAACCATCCCACAGACACAGCAACCAAGCAAGGTCTCCAGTGATGGAATTGCAACTCTGCAGAAGGCAGACCAGGACTGGGCAAACCCACAGACTGTACCCAAGAGTGGAGGGTCATGATGTGCCCTTTGTCACACATTCACAAGGCACAGCCCAAAAGCTACTGCTCCCATTCAAGTCTGTAATTTTAAACTTCCATTCTTTTGGATCCCGTGTGATGGAAACCATGTCTCTGCAGCCTAATGTTAAACTTATAGCCCAACTACTGCTAAATGTGTCAGATGGAGTAAAAGACAGGAAAGGGGAAATTTTAAAGGAGTGAATGGTTAAATTAATGTTACAGCTCCTCCTACAAATCCTCACTTACAAGCTCAGCAGGTTTTTCTTGTTTATCCACCCAGCCTGTCCTGGAAAGGGACCTCCTACCTCCTTCTTCTCTATTGCTGTTGCTATTAAGAGAGATTTTTGTAGTATACAAAAGCTCTGATTGTCCTCTCACTTATACTAATTTTGCAATTGTGTAAATCCATTGACCTGAGCAGAGTTATTTTTGATTGACACTAATACATGCTGGAGGAGAATCAAGTTTTAAATATCTTTGAAGGCAGACAAGCTTGGGGAAAATAGTCTTATTCTTAAGCTCCACAATCATGATGATGTCCTTTTGTGCCATGCTGTTCATTTGTTATTTGAATTATATTTGAGAAACATTCATTCGGGTCAGATATTTGTATGTCCATTGTGTATTACACTGTGAATTTAACTTAATTTGTTTGCCTTTTTTTTTTTTAATAAATAACCTCATTTCAAAGTTATTTTAGAGGTTTTAAAGACCATGAAGCCAAAGTGAATGCATATGAATGGCTCGAGTTCCTAAAGCTTCAATATCTTCCAGGATTTCTCTTACCATGAAATTAAATGAGTCATTTATATCTTGCTATGTGATGTGATCATTCTGTTACCATGATGTAGCTAGACAAGAACTCTGTCAATGATTTACAGCCATATGGTCACCCCATAAATCAGTGTAATACACAGTTTCATAGGGATAGTCTACAGTTTAGTCTCTTTTAAGAAGTATTCAGTTCAGTTGAGCTGTGTAAGTATTTTGTCTAACCACCAGGATGAGTCATTACAGTACTATAATTGCTCTTTTTTATTTGTTTCTATTTTGTTGTTGCCATTAGTTGAATTGCTTACCTTGGGGCTTTCATAGCAACAGAGAGACCCTTCCCCTCTGAACCCCTTCACTTTCTACTCCCCAGTGTAGCACTGGGCAAAGCTAAACACTCAGTTGATTTCATCTTGAACTACCAAAGCAGCTTCCTGAAAATTATTCAATAACTTAAGTTTCGTGGACAAACTTTTGGCCCCATGACTGGCTTGGCTTTGGGCAAGGTTACGGCAGAAATTGTGACACTTCTTTTTTAATGTGTTTTGTGTGACAAGTAAGGATTTACAAGCCTGTCCAAAGCAGTGGCCTTTTGCACACTTCAGAGGCTGTGGTCTCTAAAGGAACTTGCCAAAGCCCTTGCTGTGCAAGCTGGTGAGCCAATGTACACACACATATGTGCATTATATATATGCATTCTGTGTTCTGCAGTGAATCAGCTTGAAAATCCAAATGAAAAATAAGTTGTGCTGCTACTGTGACCTACCTTTTAACAGGAGCAGCTCAGTCACTCTGTGCTGTTAAATTTTTGTCTGACTAGTGCACATTACTGCCAGACTACAAAGACAAAAGATTTCTCCTACAAAACAAAATCTATTGAGAATAATGGATGTTCTCACCTTGAAAAATAATGTGGCTTGTATTTGGTGTGAAACTATTAGTAGAGTTGACTTACTGTTCACTGTAGTTAGAGGAGATTATGTTAAATGTGGCATCATCCTCTGGAAAAATACACCAGGGAACATTTGGTGCAGTTCCAGCCCTGCATTAGCCCAGCTGAACTTGCAGTTAGCCAATATTATACATAAGTCTAAAATAACTGTGCAAATTAGGTGCATAATTGCATCCATAAATTGTTGGAAAATCTGGCTTTTAAATTACACATCATAAACAATAATAACCCAATGAGATGATTGCTGTCAGTTTACCTTACCTAAACTGCATTTCTCGTTGTCCAGCACAAGACTCAAGGGACGGTCTCTAAACTTAGTAGGGAGCAACCTTCAAATCAGCAATAAAAGTGTTTGCTCACAAAACATGTCAGCAAGCTCTGGATGTCACTGTTGTGAGGAGTGTGGGGCCCAAATCATAAAAGACAGTTACATTTTTAGTAGCCTTAGTCTGTCAGCTGCTCTGAATAACTTAGTTGAGTTTTCTGGATCAGAAAGTCCCCGTATCCTCTAGTCTTGGAAGCTGTGAGGGTGTACAATGAGAAGGATGTTTCTGTGCCTTTGTTTGCCTCATACAAACACAGGATTTGGGCTGGATGAACTTTGGTTGGGCAGCTACAGACTGTTTTCTGACCTTACATTTCTCTACATTACTTGACATAACATTTATGTTTCAAACTGACCTGGAAGTCATAAAAGTAATTCTAATAACATTCAGATCCCTCTTATTATTTTGGATTTTTGAATATCCATAGATAGAAATGTGATTTTTTAATTATACTTCCTCTTTTTGTTGTTGTTGTTATTTTTATTATTATTATCTCACAAACTTCAGAATCTGAATCTGACATAATGAACAATAATCTTTCTGGGATCCTCACTTCAACTCAGTGAAAGGTGTCAATAAAATATAAAAAAAAAAATTAAAAACTTAACTTTACTATCAGAATACATGTGGTAGTGGTCCAAGATAGACATCAATTAACCTAACCATTCACTTAAAAGCCACTTTGGAGGAAATTTGTCAGTGTGGGACAGGAACAGATGGCTCTGACCACCAAGAGGAGCGATAGAGGATAGAAACAGCACTTAAAGTACACACCTCCAATTACTATGATATTGTCTATCTTTTAATAATGAGAACAACACAACAGGGAGGTATACGAGCTTTTAATAACACTTAGCAAATGAGCTGGCTTGCAAAACAGCTGCACGTCCTTTTGTACTTATAATGGCTTGACAACATTTCCTTTAGAGGGCTGTGAAATTTTCCTTGCCTGGCCCGTTAATCTTAAAAGCAAACGCTGCTTTTCAGTGAGAAAGCTGCACAAACTGAGTGTCTCTGCTTGTGCACTGCCATAGCGTGAGACACGAGCTGAGCAGTGTTTGTCAGAGCCCTGAAGCAACAGAGTCATCCATTAATGAATCCCAGTAGCTTCTGAGGCCGGTCATGCTTCTGAAAAATACAGCCTTGGTCAGGTGTGGATTTATGGGGGTAGTTACTGTTAAAAAGCTTGCGGACCCTCCGTGAAGTACCATCTAATAATTAAGGTTTAATTGGGTTTCGAGGCACTGTTCCACTTGCAGGATTGTGCAGTAACTTCCTTTCAAGCCTCATTCAAATGTAACACCGGCTCTAGAGCACGTTTATTAGAGGAAGGAAAAAAAAAAGAAGCCCCCATTTGCAGAGGATGTTTCAGTTCTAGATAGGCTTTAGAGATTTAAACACATGCATTGTTTGATCTGGGCTCTGAGTCCAAACAATGATTCATATGTATTAATGGGAAAGCCCATAATAGCTTTGCCCTGGGTGTGTACAGAGTGATAGAAATTCTAATGTATTTTAAAATTAAACTTGACCTACAATCTTGCTTCAATCTCAGATCTCTACAAAGGCATTAATTGGACTTATTCAACTAATTACTTGTTATTAAACTAGTGTAGAGACTGTAAAGACTTGGACAAGCAATTATTTTATATAGTCGACAGCCTGAGTTTTGGCAATATTATCTGAACTGGGATAAAAGTTCTTAAACCTTCAGAAGCTGAGCCTGCGGCAACCAAGCCTATGGAGCCAAAAGATTATGCCAGTGTTCTCATGGGTTTTATTTTGTTATGCAGAGTGAAATTATGCCAAAATGTTATGGTGCTGTATCAGGAGTTGTGTGCATCTTCTGTGTAGAGAACCATGGGACTTCGGCATTGTAACCTAAGCAGCAGTGGGCAGATACGCCCACATCTCAGTGAGAGAGATGATCACTGTAACAGCTCCAGAAGCAAAAGATTTAATTTGTCTGGGGAATGGAAAAATTTAAAAAACACCCAGTGTTTCCTGCTCATGATCAAGCCAGAAATGTTAATTTCGTATTTTGCCATGTGTTCACTGTGAGTTGCTGACAGCACTCCCAGAGCATGAAATAAAGTTAATGACTTTAGTTTGCATAAAGATAATGCTCCTGCACATCTTTGGGTGGCTATGATCACTAAGAAGGGTGAAGACTAAACCTTTGTTCTGTTTTGGGGGTTAGTGATGATCCTTTTGTCAAGGACAGGAAGAAATAAGGTTTTCTTTTCAAGCAAAACAGTATTTTAAAAATTAACTTTTAGAAACATTAAGGAACACCCTCTGGTCTACACAAGGTTTAAAAAGTTGAAGGACTCGGCTCTGATGAGATCAGCACTGTCTGTCTGCTGTATAACTGATAAATAATATAGTTAACTGCATAGATACAATCTTGAAGTGTCTCAAAGGAAAATCTTTAGCTAATTTTTCATCATAACACAATAAAATTATTTCTTTTCCACCAAACATTTTGGTTCCATAGAACCAGTGTTTTCCAGTGGAAGCCTCTTCACCTGAAAATTGTTTGGCTGAAGTGAAGTACACCAGTTCCAGTTGCATCTGCTGGTGATAAAACCATGTATTTCTGTAGCTCCATCCCTTAAGGTACTCAACTGTTTCTCAAACACACTCCCTGTGTGGTCAGAAAATGCTATTCTCATTTGGCAGCAAGGAAACTGAGTCACAAAGGTGCTCAGCGATTTTCCTAAGGGGAACAGGAAGTGTACGGAAGGGCCGGGAACCGAATCCCGGCTTCCCAAGCTCATTAACCCGGCTCTTCAGATGTAATGACTTACTAAGTTGACCAAATACAACTTCTGCCTCTCTAAGCTGTACCTTCGCTATATATGTGGACCATTCTGCTTTGAACAGCTTCAGAGCTCTCTGACAGGAGTTTTAGATTATTAAAAATTAAAAATGAGGACATTTAGAAGGTGAAAAGCTTTTTTTTATTTTGCAGTCTCCCTTTTCTCTTTTTCCTTCTGGAGTCTAACAAGTTCCAAATGTTCTGGAGTGTCTATTTTTGTTGAGTTTTGGATTGAAAGTGTTGTTCTTGTACATTGCTACAGTAAAGTGTTTACACAGAAAACAGTCTAGTCTGGAAAAGTAACAATTTGTTCACAGGATCATATAACATATTTTCCCAAATGGGCTCTTGGGAATGAGAGCAACCAATCCGCCTTTTCTCTGCAATGAATTTGCAATCTCTGATTTCTCTTTTCACCCATGAAATCTTCATCCTGCTCCCAGTGCCAACTATAGTCTGTCCTGTTATTAACAGCAACAGCAATAAAGGAAAAATAAACTCCTTTTAGTGTGCAGGGCTTTTGGAGAGCAGTGCAGAGCAAACAGCTCATTATACTTGCGAGTCAGCATCTTAAGAAAAACACTGGCAGCCCAGGGAAAGAAGGAAGAATAAAAATCCCATCAGAAAAATATTCTGTGCTCTGTATAATCCCTCTTTGCAACTCCTGAATTTAGACTCCTTTATTAAAGGGAATGAGCAGTGTACATGCAAAGCTGTACGTGGTTTCCCTGTTTGTGCATCCAAGGTATGACACAATAAGGACAAATATCCGGAGGCAGGTTCAGAGACATTGAGTCTAGATCTTTAATTAATAGCCGGAGATCAATTACATAATACCTGAGCAAATAGACACGTGCATTTATTATCTGAAAACAAGAACTCTGCAATTATGGTCATAAAGAAAATGTCAGAAAACAAGAAGCAACAAATACCCATTGTGGAATTAATAAGAACAGTAGTTCCCCTCCAGTGGTCACTGAGTAAGCAAACATTCTGGTTAAATAAACTGAAATGGAGCATATCTGGGCAACACACTTATGTGCTGGGTCAAAGCAGAGGTTAAATAAAAATTTGTTTTAAAAAGACCCAAAAGAACACAATATGACTCCCACCCCGTGCACCACATGTTGTTAAAGGAGCGAAGAGGAGCGTTGGGCACTTTCATGAACGCGCTGCTGCGTGGCTTTGAAGTGGAGCTGTATGGAAAGCAGGGAGCATTCGTGTTTACCCCGGGCTCTTAGCAACTTCCCTGCTCATAATTAATCTCTGGCACTGGGGAAGTATCGGCACCAGGCAGCCAAACACAACTCAGCCCTGCCAACACCATGGTGACGGGCTGACCCTTTCAGAGCACATCAGTGTTAGGATTTCAAAAAGGGCAGATTCTCAAGGTCGATGTTTATTTCATGTAAACCAGCCACCTGAGGTTTCTGAGGTGCTGATACTTAATTGGTCATTACAATAAAAACATAGGAGTAATTTCATATTAAACTGATGCCTCAGCATGTAACCCCAATTTAGGTCACTTCATGACCAATGGATATTTTCAACTTCAAATGCATACTTGCATGTCTACTACATAGCTAGATGTATTCAGCCACCTCTGAATAATTATTGCTGCTACATTTTAATAAAAAACGCAAACCAACCTCTAGGAGTTGAGTTGGAAAGATTTATAGCACATATTCTCACAGCTCTATGGTGATTAATACAGACAATGATTTTGGGGGCTATACAAATAGCCCTCTGTACTCATGTGAGAAGGAACCACATATTGACTCTAAGTTCCCTCAGAAGAAATGATTCACAGAGGTAAAAAAGAGGGTTTTGTGACTGTAAAAAAGGCTCTGCCCACCCTAAGTGTGAGTGCCTATTGAAGTTGAAGGGAATCCAGCTGCACACAGAAGTGTTAATACAAGTGATCAGCCCTGAAAAGAGATGTACTTTATGCAGATTTCCCTCCGAATTATATGCACAGACATTCTGCAGAGTTTAACAGACACCAGTTTGAATCTCTCCTAACTTCACATCTCTTTACATTTCCAATATACCTAACTAATCCAGTTATTAACCATAAAAATAAATGACTTGTATAGATTATGTAACAATAACAAGGCAGCATGAGTCACTTTTCTTTGTTCTCACTCACTAGTGAGCAGTAACATGGGCTCATTAAGCAGGTACCAGAAGTTCAATATGGAGAAAACTCAGATCTCAAGGCTAGATAATTTGGTCTCTATTTGTTTGCCTTTGTTCTCTTTTGTTTCCAGATTAAAAGGGCACCATGTACTTTTAGTTTCTTCATGTAAAATAGACATTGGGGAGCTGTTCCTTCACTGACAACTGAACAGAGATGGGTTAGAGCCTACACAATTGCTGCTCAACTTGCATTTACAGTTCAATTTAGATGGCATAGCTAGAATTCAATTTGCCCCAGGAGCATTAGGAAACCGACCCCACTGACATGCACACAATGAGAAACTAAGTCACCAATGCTTTGCCACAAACATCCAAAAGCTTTCATGAGCAATCAGAGACTTATTGTGGAAAGGGCACAATCTCAGGCTCTGTAACCACAACATCAGGGTAATGACTACTCCCAGCTCCAAGATGCTCTGACCTGGTTGTGTTTACTTGGTTCCTTTGTGAATGACACAGACCCTGAACACCCCCATCCTCCCACACAATCCTGTATACCAATTGATGGAAACATCCTCATGGACATTGATACAGCTGAACCTTCTATTGAGTGGGAGAAGGATGATTTGATCTCTTGAAGTGCTGCCAAATCCTTGTGGGGAGCAACTATCCCATTTATAGATGAATACAAGATTACACAGCCTCAGGAAGACCCCAAACCACCCAAAGCCTGGGATATTTCTGGTCATGGCTGGATGGTGCTGGGAAGAACTGTTGCACAGCAGAGTATTCCCCCACCTCAGAGCAGGATGGTGTTTGGACCATGGGGCTCCAGTGTGACACACTGGAGTTCAGCAGCAGTAAGAGTTTAGGCATTTACTCCTATCCTACCTCTTCTATCCCATTCCTCTTCCCCATCCTGTAGGTATCACCTTTCTCACTTGTGCCAGCACAGATATTTCAGGACTTGGTCATGGAACCAGAACAGGAGGTTCACTTGACTTAGGGAAAAACTGGAAAAAAAAAAAAAAGCCTTTTTACTTATTTCAGTCAAATATTTTCAGTTTCTTGAGAGACATGACTGAGGAAGCTGCAGGGCAAAGGGATGAGTGCCTAAAGGCAGGGAATAAGAAGAAAGGTGTCATTCCAGGACTTAACTCTTTTTTTTTTTCAAATACATGGCCTGAGGAGACCTATTGGAGGTTGAAGATCTGAGCATTCCCAGTAAACCTGGCTGGTTTTTTACTTTCAGATGCTATTGCCTCAAGTGTTGCTGAGAACCGGCCTATTAAAGCATGAAGCCTGATTCAAAATGAAAATTCCAAAAAATAAGCAATCTGAGAAAGTTTTCCTCAGTTTCAGACTTAAAATAATTTAATGTTTGTTTAAAAAAAAAACCCAAACCATGGCAAGTAGGGAAGTGCTACATTTTCACTTTCAACCAAAATGAAAATTTGATCACTGACCAGCTTGGTGATCTTCAGATTAAACATCTGGATCAATTTTCAGTAAAGTTTTCAAAGGTCACTTCATATTAACCAAAAATGCAGTAAGCAGTTCTTAAAACAGTTCATCATCAAGACAGCAAAAATCTCATAGTTTATCCCATGGGTTTGCCACCAGTAGGGGAGTCTGATTTCAGACTTGGTTTAATATCATCTATCAAAATCAGGTCACTTGAAGACATCTTCATTTAATCATCTGGAAATGCTCAAAATAATTCATTATAATGAAAATAATTGTGCCTTTAGCTGATTTGGACCTGAGTTTGATTATAAAAGATTGGAGTTTAAATATCTAAACTCCAAACCTGAGATAGGTTATCAGAGACATGTTGCTAAATCGGATTTCTTTTACCTTAATTTCATCTGTAATTCCAGCTCTGTGAAATCACAGTTCTGTGAATCAGAATTACTATATATTTTATGCAAATGAAATGACATTATGGTGCCAATTGGCTCTTGAGTCAAACTAACTAGCAAAGAATTTAATTATATCCATTATTAAATGTTTGTGCTCCGAGGATCCAACTTCTTAAAAACAACAATGATGAATTTACAGATTTCTATTACCATCTGTTGCACTCTCTCCAAGTCTGGCAGGGGGTGGAAACCTCGCCGAATTAAAAATATTGCTATTTAAAGTCTTTCATGTATTCATTTCCTTAGACATGTGAACTTGCTCAGTGGCAGAGCCAGCCTTATGGTTTCTGTAACTTTGCTGGCTGCTGAACTTGGAGCCATTTTAAACTATTCAGTGGATTCTCACAAGATTTATTTTTATTTAAGCTATACCCCTCAACCACAGACCTAAGTGGACAATCTTTTCTTTTTTTTTTTTTTTTTTCCAAGGCTTGAAAAGCCGAATTGCAAGGAGTTAAGAGACGGGAAGAGATGATTTGCCAGAGTTTCTGGCTTCACTGCAGTGCAGAGTTGTTGCCCGGGCGATTGTGTTCATGGGAGGTCTTTAGCTGGCAAAGCTGCTGCTCAGTTTCACAGGCGCCACAGCTACTTCATTATTTCATCAAAGTTCATTATGTTGGGGAGGGTACCACCAATAAAATGAGATTACAAGTGTCTCCAACGAGCCCTTAAAGACATAATTCCCAGTTTTACCTTTTGCCACATCCCTGTCTGTGGTCCTATAATGCATAGAGAGATTTGCACCTTTGATATGGACTATCCCACAGCTTAATTGAACCAAAAAACTCCTGGAGAATTTGATTCAATTTGTCTTGCGACAGAACCTTCTTTTGTTTTCAGTGGAGACAGAGTTCTTCATCTAAAAAAGAAATCAGAACACTTTAATCACATGTTTTCAGGGAGGTGGGAGTATTTGGGCTGAAAGAAATTAAGCCCAGCCTAGATCTGTATCAAGACTGATCTATATTAAATGTTGATCAAGGGTATTTAACGCTCAACGAACTTCCAGGGAGGATTCATTCCAGTTCAAGGGGGAATCAATAATCACGGACCATTTATGGCTCTGTTTGTGAATCATATCTCCACACATTGCTTTAGGAACTGTCAGGATCCTGTTCTGACACTCCTAACATTTATCTCCTTCATGTCTGTCTGACCCAGGTTCATAATACATGTAGTCTCGAGGTAAAATCATGTATATCCAAAGAAAGAGAAAACCAGATTCGGTGTGGATCAGTAGTTTTGTGCCTTCCCATCCTGCCCACACAGGTTTAAAATAGTTATTCCCAGCTAAACAGAGATGGGAGAACCTGGTACTCTACTTCTGCTAAAAGGTGGAATGGAACATTTATTTCCACATATCTCCATTTATTTCCACATCTTACTGGGTTTTGCTTCGCTGCAGATATTTAGGGTCAGAGGAATACTCCAACTTCCTCTCCATTCTTAGAGACAAATACTCCAGATATGAATGCTGAAAGATTTTCTTCCCTGATACAACATGTAGAGGAGCTATTTTTCTTGTAAGTTGGGCACTACATAATTTATTTAAAGAAAAGAATTTTAGACAAACTTTAAACTGAAAACTCAAGTTTTAAAAGGTCATTGTTTTTCTAGCTCATGTTTTTAAGAGAAGTTGACAGATTTTACACTCCAAAATAATGAGAAATAATAGACAATCTGACTGCTGGATTTCTTCTGCTCCAAGGTGTCTCTGTGTGCAGAATAGACCTAACATCAGTAAATTGATTCCCAGGTTTCACTGGCAAGGTTAAGAGCATGATTATGCCTACTTTATGAGGTAGGTGAAAATTTTATCTAGACCAAGATGTGTAGGAAAAATCAGGTCATGCCATCATAACAGCATTCTTTTACCTCAGCTTTCAACATGACCTCCTAGAATTGCACAGAACAATACATAAGGGAAAACAACTTCAAATGTCACTCTCTGAAACACCTCCCCAACAATTTATTAATCCAAATTGTGTTGTGCTTGTAAATTGCACATCTACAATGAAATTTTAACTGAAATCCAGTTTATTAGAATAGGACTGTGCATCTGCTCTAGGCAGATACATGGGATTTTCTATCTTCTTCCTTCTTCTCCTCCTGCTAGTGCCTCAGACTCTCCAAGTTTGTGATGTGCTTAAAGGAAGTCCAGATCTCATGAGTACACTGGAAAATAAGGAGCACCAACAGTTCCAAGTAGGCACATTTGTTCTGAATGCTAAAGCACATGTTTTTCTCTGAATGACTGGGTTAACCACAGCTATTTCTGATTCCATTCTCACTGTTTCAACTCTGAAATGCATGTCCAGACAACGAGACCAAGAAGTGACAGAGAGGGAGCTGCAGACTGCTCCAGTGAATCCACCAGCTACACGTATTGTTCAGGTGAAAATTAAAATTGGCATGAATTCCTGAGGCAATGAATCGCTGTCCTTGTGGGCTTCAGTGTCTGCTTTGAATCATTTGTTTACTAATATTTGAAGCACGCTGGTATTTTCCCTTATTGAAAGTGTTTACTACAGGAATGCTTCCAGTTCTGGAGTCTTAAAAACACTGGATGCACTTTGTTCTAGTGGGCAACAAAATGCCACCATTATCCATCTGTCAGGGAGCTGAGATAGACCAAGATACAATATCTTAGAGGTCAATTGGAAACTCACTTTGCCCTGCTTTACCCTGAAACACGGTCCTCCCAAGATGTGGTAAGACAGGTTTTTCCCCTTAATATCTTACAGATACCTTTATCCCATACTCAACTGCTACTGTTCTGTTGAAAGGAGTGCACTGGGTGAAGTTCACTGCCTGGTCACAGTATCACAGTTATGCCCAGTATTGAACAATAAACCCCATTTTACATGTACCAATGAGACAGGTGGAAGTGCAAGGAGCAGTGAATAGAGAAGCTTATTTCTCAGATGCTGCCCCTCAGCACAAGATCTCAGCTATGTGTCTTCAGAAAATTGTGTAGAGAAGATGACACCCCCAGACAGACACATCCTAAAAGCTATGTGTGTACCTTGAAGTACAAGTACAGCACTGCCTGATTTCCCAAAGTGAGATCTCTATTTTCTAAATATCCTGGCATTGCTGTGCCGTTCATTACTGTATGATCATTTCTCACTCTGTTTTCTCAATGTTGTTTTTTTTTTTTTTTTTCACAGGCTATAATTATTACAGCCCAGCTTCTTCTTTTTCATTTTGATCCTTTGTAAACCTAGTCATTACGCTGCCTCAGACTGGCTTCCCGAAATGTCAAGATTAAAATGGGGCATGAAAGCTTATGCAAGAGTGAGTCAGTGGAGCAATTTGAACCAATAAATATCAAAGCAGTCTCTAAGAAGTAAGCAATTCATTTGATACCACATCTTTCAACAAGTCTTTAGAGGATTTTCCTCTCCAGGGTTACACCCTGATATTTATGTCTTGATCTCTCCACTGTGCAAAAGTCGTAGTTTGCCTCATTAATGTGATGCTCTGTCAGGCAAAGCATTTCTGTCTGCAAAACACATCAGATTACGCTCCATTCTTAGCGCTCAGCAGTGATTTGCAGTGCTATCTGCTATCAAAATAAATATTCCAGAACCCTGGCTTGTACTCTGCAATTAGTGATATTTTATTAGTTAATTAATTAGTTAATGTCAGACACAGGCCAAGAAATAAGGAATGTGCCAATATTCATTTTTTATGTCACTGTAGGTAAATGAGTTGTCAAGACAAAAACTTTGATATAAAACTGCCAGTAAGACGTTCTCAGTATAATAGGGTACAAAAACAATGAGCCTGTTTTCACAGATACGTCCTGCTGCTACTGCTTTTTTCCTCACTGCTTTCAATCTGATGAGTGTAACAACTCCTGCCTTTGATTTTTTGCCATGGACTCCTGCACCATTGTCTTTTTCTCTTACGTTATCCCCTTTTCTTGCCAAGGCTATGTTTTACTTTTCTCCTACCCAAGGACCATTCAATAAAAGCAAAGACCCCCTGAAGCAAAATTGCAGTACTGGAAAATTCCAGCTCTTAAGAGTTACTCCAAATCTGAATTTCCCAAACAGCATTTCTGTCTACAAAAGGCCCAATTAAAACCCTACTTAAATGCTACTTACTTGACTCAGGATGAGGATGAAAAAATATTGTTTTATATATACCAATCTCTATTAATAAATACACTCAAAGGTGTGTCCTGTGTTTCATTTGTATGTTATACTAATTCATCTTGTGTTTTATTCTGTGTCTTACTGGCTTTTACTGCCTCGTATGGTTTTGCATGTCCATGTCTGTTCCTCTGTATCTTGAAGTTGTTTCAAAGAGATGACATTTTTGTGACCCCTCTTAATTTCTCTCTGCTTTAATTAATAGACAATGTAAAATAGTATGAATTGTTTCCTGCTTGCACTTGTATTCTATGTAAGCAAACTACCCTAGATACACATGAGATATTTTATAATCAAAAGCAAGAAGAATTATCTATGAGAAAATCTATTTCCTCAAGTGGAAATGTTTGAGAACTGCTGATATAAGATCCCTTTTGCAATATGTAAGCTGTTATTTACCCCATCCAACAGTATCACATATTTCATTTCAATAACTTTTGCACAAACTCTTGTTTAAATTAAAAAAAGTTACCTATTTAAGGAATTGTTGCAGTGTTTTCCATATCAAACCCCAAATCTCATTTAATACTATTTTTATGTCTTGCTTTCTGGGAAAAGAAGTTCACAGTTTCTCTTCATACACGTTTTTCTCTGAATTTCTATTAATTGTAGAACATGTGAATTAATTTCAACTACATTTTGCAGAAGGGTGGAAGGCTGAAAGGTATTGACCTCCAATAAGTATTGAGAAAATGGATAACTAGGAAAAGAATCCCTGTTAATGCTTCCACAGAGAGAAAGAAGGGCAATGTTTTCAGATTTATTAGACCTTTCACATTTATTAGATCTAAAGTCCCCATCCTTGAAAAATTAATTTTTTCTTCATCCTTAGCAGACTTCTAAATATTCTAGCACCATGAGGGTTTAGGTTTCTTTCAGGATAAAAGAATATTCAATATCCAGTTCAAGATTAAAGGTTGGCAAAGAAAGCCTTACAACTTGGCTAACACTGAATAACCACTGGAAGCTGAACATGCCAGAACTTCAAGGAGAAGTGTCCTATAGACACCTATGAAGTGCAGCCATTGGAACACTGAATGCTTTTTCTCATTCTTTATCCATTGTGTACCTCACATCCCACCCAATAATTATTACTGGCAGCTTCATATTGATGCTTTTGTTTTCCCTCTTTGTTTACCTATGATGGTATCACAAAAAGCATATACATTTCATTCTCTCTCCTTCACTTTTATTATTTGGCTCTGGGCCTGTAGGTACTAATACAAAATCACTAATTGTATAGTAGCAAGCCAAGTGCTTGGAAATGCACTTTGCAATAAAAGAGTATTACTTTTTTTAAAACCACGCAAGCAGAAAGAAATAGGAGAAACTGATGTGAATTTTGTTAGGCAGACACAATTCCATAATTCTGATAATAGTTCCCTGACTCTGCAGAAAACTGCAGGGGCAGAAATAATGCTGCATTTCAGGAAAATTAATCACTTCCAGTGAAGTTTAATGAAATCTCACCTGAGCTATTTTAAGTAAGGAACAAGTATCATGGAATCCTAGAATAGTTTGGGTTGGAAGGGGCCTTAAAGACCATCATTTCATCTTCCTGCCACAGGCAGGGACACCTTCCACTAGACCAGGTTGCTCCAAGCCCCATCCAACCTGGCCTTGAACACTTTCAGGGATGGGGCAGCCACAGCTTCTCTGTGCCAGGGCCTCACCACCCTCACAGTAAAGAATTTTTTCCAATCTAAACCTAGTCTCTGCCAGTTTGAAGCCATTCCCCCTTGTCCTGTCCACTCCAGGCCCTTGTAAATAGTCCCTCTCCATCTTTCCTGTAGTTCCCTTCAGGTACTGGAAGGCCACATTTTGGTCACCACGAAGCCTCCTCTTTTCCAGGCTGGACTATCCCAATTGTCTCAGCCTTTCCTTGTAGTAGAGGTGCCCCATCCCTCTAATCAACTCAATGGCCTCTTATGGACTTGCTCCAACAGGTCCATGTCCTTCCTCTGCGTTGACCTGCTGGAGCGAGTCCAGACATTTCCTGTGCTCAGAAAACTTGTAGTTTTGCGATGTACTGAAATCAGGTGGTTTCACAAAAGCAGTTTCTAATATGGAAAAGTTGAAGGTAAGCGTTAGTTCTACCATTGCCACATCTGGGACAACCCATTGCCCCAAAGATGGCAACATTTCACGGCCCCCAGTGATTTACTCTGTTTCATGTAGTTGTGTGGAATGACACGGAGTCACGTGACTCGTGGATATTTGCGCGCCAAAAATCATGGACTTAAAAGAAGAGCAACTGTCTTAGCTTCTCCTAATACATTTGTTCCTGTCACAAAGGTGCTCCAGGATATTTTCTAAGCCTTTAAGGAAAGAAAAAAAAAGTAATTAGTTGTAGCAAAGTTTGCGGAGAAAAAAACTTCACCTGTCTCTGCTTTGACGCTGATGGGGAATGACTTGATTTTTCCTGGCTATAGCAAATAGAGGGCTGTGATGTTCAGAGTACTTTTCAGAAGGAACTGGGAACCTCCCTGTATCCCGGATGGACTGAGAATAGCCAACACTCAACAACCATTTCTCTTACTCCTTCCACTTCACTATATTTTTGGTAAGTTTCTTTCATCTGACTGTCCCTTACAGCACTTGCTGTGAAAAAGAGGAAAACAGTAAGAAAATCTGAAGGCCAAAGGCTATCTTTGCTCTGTACTGAGAGTTGTTTCAGGAAGGTAGGTGGAAAGTTCAGGGTCTCCCTCCTTTCATAAATGCCAGATGCACTTAAAAATCCACACCATGAAAATGTTTTTCACTGTTAAATGATTGAAGTTGGATGCTTCATATGAGCACAGGTTCATTCATTTTCTTGTGCTTGTTAAATCTTTCTCCCTGTAAACGCAGCACTTACTTTTGATGGCAGAATTAATTTTCCAAAAACTTACAAGGAAAACAGTTAATCTTATGGATCTTAAAAGAAAGAAGGAATAGATTCTTCAATAATTTTTGCCTTCCACATCTGACTTTCCTTGTCCAGAAACATTTACTAGAACATTACAGGCATCCCCCATTAAATTAAAATTCATAGAAATCTCACACAAGGGCTATATTTAAATTCATTTTATGGGCCTAATGGTCATTTTTTCCCATGTTTTTCTTAGTAACTGAAAGTTCCTTCTGTGGTAGAAGCTGCCAAAACAGCAAATACAGAGAATTCCCTAGGGAATGCCACATGAATTCCACTTCTCAGACTGGCTGCCATTTCATATTGATCTCAGTCATGATGAAGTACTAATTTGTACACAGTTGAATGCCCATGTTTTGTTTTGTTTTGTTTTTTTTTTTAAAAAAGCTAATTAAAATAGCTATGAAGCCTTGGCAGATCTTAACAAAGGTGAATTCTTGCTTCTCTCTCCTGTGAACCAGCTTGGGCATTAGTTATATTATGGAAAAGGAAAAAGATCTCCCAGGTCGTCAGTACTGCCACAGGAAACCCCTTAATATAATTCATCTAATGAATTTATCAACCTGTCCCTTCAGAGTTAAACTTGTAGCTTTCACTTTCCAAATATAAGCTTATTTTAGAATGTCAGTGCCCTGCCAGCCAGGATCCTCCTCACTTAGAGCTAAGTTCACTCATGGATAATTTATTCCCATTCTTTCTGGTGCTAATATTGTGCTTTAATGCAATAGTTACCCTTCTCTCTCTGTAAACTATAATGTTTATAAGGAACAATCATATCTCCTGCCTAAATAAATCTTACTTGATTTACCCTAACTAAACAGAGAAAGTTCTTTCAGTCTTTTCTGATATTAAAAGCTACTCTTTTCTCTGACTATGCCAGTAGAATGAGAGGTCTTCTAGTGACAGCAAATATTATCTTCAGACAAAGTGTTAATGACATTTGATGATGACTTATAAAAAGAGATATTTCACATGTTTTTTTTTCCGAAGTGGGCAGAGCCAAGAATGTTTGCATGGAATTTCCATACCAATAATATATATTTTCTTTTTCTGTAATTTTAACCTTAATTTTGACCTTTTGGATTTTAACAGATTTGCTTTTGTGATACAGTGTTTGTAAAGGGATTGGTATTACCCTAAATTGCTGTTCTGTAAGGTCAGCCCTAACCCCAATTTAACATAGTTTTTTTGGCTTGTGAAAAGGAATAATAATGAATTGACATTTTGCCAATTATATATTATAATCCTTTGAGATAAACCTCAAGACAGCCCCGTTGTCTCAGGCATGGCAGAATCAATTGCATAATTTGTGGATTTCTGTTTAAGAACTTAAGTAGATGAATTATCATTGTCTACAAATGATTTTCTAAATCTAACCTAAGAAGTGGAAGAAATTAGTAATGATGTCTTATTAGTAACATGAGCTCTATAGAGCTCCTACTCTGTTAAGAGAGGCCTTTCTGCTCCTGCTTGATGCAATGCATTGAAACACCCCATCAGATCAACTATTTTGTATTACAGAGCCCCACTGGGTTTGGGATCTTCTTCTTTCTTCAGTAACCAGCAGCTGAAAAGGGGGGAGGTTATTTTTGTCCACAAACTCAGGTTTTTGGACATTTGACAGGCAAGATATGACCTGGGATCTCTCTGCACCTGTGCCAGGATCACCTACCAAACCTCTTACCTGATGGGTATCTGACAATGATGTTTTGGATACATATTTACATGATCTTATTGTTGAGGTCCCTGACTTAGAAATAGGGGAAGTGGATTCTTTTCTGCAATCTATTTCTTCAGCCACCTTTTCTCAGTCTATTTAACTTTTTTTTTTTGGTTGTTGCAGGGCAGTGAGGGAAACCTGTCTCTCATTATCTAGTTGTACACTGGCCACCACCGGGGCCTTGATCTCAGCTGGGGCCTCAGGCACCACAGCAGTATAAATACTAATAGCACAGGGGAGTCCTCTGGTGAATATTTTTTGTTATAGATTTTGTAAGATGCTTTAAGGACTCATTTTCTGATGGGACTATTCTACAAATTTTACATGTAAATCAAATAAATATGGCAATAGGGAACAGACTTTAGAAATTAAACCATTGTGGTAGAGAAGTCAGACAAGCATATGGCAAATATCCTGATGCTGCTCTGTTGTAGAGTGTGTATTTATATGAATACAATTAGAACAAAGCTTCTTTTTGAACTGCTTTGGTAGGAACTGCTTGTGAGTAATATGACCTCGGCGTGTGCAAGAACATTAGTACAGAATTAATCATCAATAAATCACTCAGCAAATAAGTCTCCCTCTCTGACATCCTGATTCCCAATTACCTTGCTGTCTTTTGCTTACTAATGGCAGCTAAATCCCCAATCGATTGCCTGGTAGGGAACCTGGTGAAGAAAAAAAGTATCTGTGGAAAGAAGTTGTGCAAAGTGAGTAACATGATAGTCAAAAGAAAGAGTCTGAGGAAGGCCAAGCTGGAGTAAGGTTTTAAAGGCTTTTTTCCTTCCTTTCACCCTTCACTTTTCTGGATTTCAGTGATTCTCTTCACTGATCTATTCTTTGTTGCAGTGTTCTTGGGTATGAGAGTGGTGGAATTGTAGTGGCAGAAGATAAAAAGCACTTCTCAGATCTTTACTTTCTTCTTAGCAGTCCTTGAATTTAGATAAGCAAACCTTTTTCGAGGCTCACTTTTGAAAATATTGGACTGCCAGAGAGAGAGGCACTTGAACAAAAAGTGGGGGAAGAATTCTCAGGCACAATAATTTTACGAGTGATGTTTCCTGCATCCAACATCTTGTTTTTCTGACTTCATATCACATTGTACCCTGAGGCAGTATCACATCTGGCAGCTGCCTCTACCTTACTGCTGGAACAGTCTAACATCTTGAAGCAGGGGGAAAATACCCTAATCGAAAAGTCACACCGAAGAAGCAATGGTTTTACCTGTCCTTTTCCATTCAGCTTTGCAGACTCCAAAATCCTGGAGACAAGGTGTTGCTCAATTAAAGGACCTGTAATAAAAGTGGAGTCACTTTGGTTTGGGTCAAGCACATATTCAGTGTCATTACACTAATTTAAAAACTGCCCTGAGGACTGAAGGGACCCCTTTGCTTTCAAAATATAAATGTACTGCTTTTGCTTCCTATCTGAATGGTAGTAAAGGAAAGGAGTCAAATAGATTTATTATAACAAAAAGGCCATTCCTCTCTTTGTCCTCAGAGAGTACAGGACTGCACCTTACATATCTGTTCGTTTCATTTTCAAAACCCCTAGCATGGTTGCCCTGTTTCTGTTGGTTTCTAGGCACCTTTCCACCTCAACCTGCCTTGCCAAAACCATCAGATATCTCTGTCATGTGAACTAGGCAGAGAGCCAGCAGGTCAGAGCTTACACAATTTGTGGCGCCTACTTAAAGTGTCTGAGATTCTTACCAATCAGTCTGAACCTGGGGGCAAAGTGTAATTCTTTCCCTCTTGCCCGTATTTATAAAATCACACAAAGGTAAACTGGTGGACTGCTTTGGCTTTTGATTCTTCTGTATTGGGGAACTCAGAAAACTCCTGCATCTCTTTGATTACAGGTTAATACCTCCTTTGCAGTGAAGGTGCAAAGCAGCTCATCTGACAACTGTCAAAAAAAGCAGGTTGAGTTAAAAGAAGTTGTCTCTAGAAACAGTGTGCTTAAAGCAGATTACAGCCTATGAGTGCCTTACCCAGGCTTTAATTACTTCTTTCTCAGGCAACATTTTCATTGAGCGGAATTTGAGAGTTCCTGCTAATTCCTAAGAATTTTTACACATTGTGCAATACAGACTGGCTACATAGGATTTCATTGCAAATAGACACCTTTTTCCTAAGCGCGAATGGCATTATAATGCTTTAATCAAGGTGGAAAAATTGAATCAGTCAAAAAATGACCTGGGGAGAAAGAATTTTAAAAACAGCAATTCTTTTGGTTCCTATTGCATTTTCTTCCTCTTTAGCTGCAAGCTGCTGTCTCTTTATGCACAGTTATACTTTGCTCCTCCTCAGAACATTGCCACAACATTTCTGGTATGACCCAAACACACTCACACCCTCAGCCTGGTTCTTGACCATCTTCCCAGTCTGAATTTTTACACTTTCTCCTGTGCAATACCTATCAGCCTATTTATTCATGGCTTGAAAGCACAAGAAAGATGAAAGAATAACCTCTGCATGCCTATCATTTTCTTCCCCCTTTGCTTGAGACCGCAGGGGGAGACTGAACATAATGTGCTACTTGATTATTCTATAACCTCCCTATGGCAGGATCTATATGGATCATATTGTTTGTGCAATGCAAGAATTTAGCACTTGTGGTTTAATAAATGTTCTAGGCCCCAGGCACACTCGAGCTGGTTTTTAGAGCAGGTGAAGCTGGGGTTTGCTGGAGCAGCAGGTTCCTGAGCGGCCCCAACCCTGCTGCTCCCTGCAGATGCTGGGCTGCCCCTCCAAAGTGGGGCTGGAGCTGCACAGCAGCAAGGGAGGAATACCATTATCTGCCTTTTCTTCTCCCAGGAGCTGAAACATATGGCTTGACTTGGCAGGGATCTTTCCTTAGCTCCCCAACCCACCATCCTGTCCTCCAGGACAGAAGCTGTGAAACATCAGTCAGGTCCTTTCTCCCCATTCCAGGGGCAGCAAAATTCAGTATTGCTGACAAGTTAGGGAGCCCCAAGATGCCCCTGGATTCCCATTATTCATGTCTCTGCCTGGCTCCCTTTCCTCCTGTCCTCACCTAAAACACATTGAGTAAAAGTGAATTCCCATCTAGCAGCCACTTAATAATTGGAACTTCAGCTGCTGAATGTTGCCACACTCCTTTTACATATGCTCCATACATTTAATCATAAAAAGAGCTCAAGTATGGAAAACACATGCCTACCGTGGGCAGGCCAGCGTGACAGCTCCGAGTCAAATAAACTACTGCAGATATACCCCAAAATTCCAGGAAATTTTTTCTTTAGAATACACACAGAACATATAAACGAAGTTATAAAAATCAGCTGTGCTATTTTGCTTCGTTTAATGCTTTGGTTGTTTGGGTTTCTTTCACTCAGAAATGAGTATTTCCCCAGGCTCCTAACAGTGCCGTTTATCCCTCAGTGACACTTTTTTTTTTCAGCAGCATTAATTTGTGCAGCAGAGCTGCATTAGCATTAGGACACTGGATGAAAGCCACAGCAGACTTGTAAATTGTTTTTTTTCAGACATCTGCAGGAAAGGATCACACTTCTTCAGTTTTCTAGGAATATATAACAGCTTTTATGACTGGAAAAAAACACAAAGATGGTGAAAGTCAGGCCTGTGTAAGCTCAAGAGGGCCTAGACGAGGGTCAGGGTGTTGGAGCGTCTGCCAGGATGGTGTCAGAGGGGAAAGAGGGATTTAGACGGATTCTGAGAAAATAAAATGAGAAATTAATCAGTTGATATTCAGCTCAGATGATCTATTTTATCCCTCTCTTGGCAGTCCTGTTGCTGGTAATGGCACAGCAGCATTAACACCTCTTCTTGCCAACCCTTTCTCTGTCAGGACTGTACCTGAATCCAGCCTCCTTCAGGTTTCCATTCCTCCATCTCAGGATCAACTGGATTGGAAAAGATTTTCTTGTCTTGTGCAAAGGTGTTGTACTGACACAGACACTCTGCCCTGAGGGATTTAGGAGGGATTTACAGCCTAATTAATAAGGAGTAAAGGTTGACTGATAGAAATACCAACTTAATGGACATCCCTGAGCCCTGGATGGGACAGAAAGCTGTAGTACACAAGACTGGCTGCACACATCATTTCTGGGCTGCTTTGTCCCTCAAGCATGGCCAGAATAGGAGCACAAACTTTTACCAAAGCAGCTAAAAGAGTGTTTGAAGGCAGCAGTGCAGGACCAGAGTTACATCATCTACTCATGTTTTTCTTACTCATGCTCAGAAGTATGAGGAAATACTCTTCTTCAAAAGAATATTTTGCATCTCAATAAGCCGCCTCATCCAAGCTCTCAAAGGGCTCTATATACAGTCATTAAGTGCAATTCCTATCGAGCTGATGCTCATGGAGAAGTTGGTAACTGAACTCAGAAGAATACACCCAGGAGACCTGACCCCCTGCACTCTTTCTTAACCTGCAAATTACATTTTCCTTAAAAACAAATAAATGAACCTAAAATCCCTAAGAAGCTTTAGTTACAGAAAGAACAGCAAGAAGCACAGTCCTGGTTAGTGATATCACAAGCCCCCATACTTAGGCTGGAGCCGTGTATGGAAATATAACTGTAACCATGTGGCTTTGGGAAGTCATCACGTGCTCAGCCTGTTACTTGCTTCAGTAGCCGGGTGCAACTAGTTCAGTGTTTATAAAAACAGAAAGCTGGCTGGGAAACAGTGATGCGTGAATTCCTGGGAGTACAACATTTCTCCAACGTCTGATATTTCCTCTTTGCTGATACGATGATATCTGAGGCTGGAAGCCTGGAAAGTCTGGCACATTGTGCTGGCAAACTGGCAAAGTATGACAGAATTCTTTTGATTCTGAACGCAGATACCCTGAGAGTGTGTGAGTGTTTTAATCTTGGGGCACACAATAATTCAGTGTGTGAGGATCGGAAACCAGAAGAGAAAAAGGAATTAACTGAAGTCAAAAATCTTTCTCTTTTGTTCCAGTTCTTCTGTATTGTTCAAAATTCCTTCATTACAAGGCTGGCATATTTGCCACGCACAGCCTAGGAGAGGAGGGTGAATCAAAAGTGAAAAACCAAAATGTGTGTATATGGCAGATGATCTCACCCCAGACTGAGATTCCCTGGGATAACATGTACCCACCTGTCAGTGTTTCAACTACTATGACTCTAGTAGTGAGCAGTTTGCAAGGACTTATGCTGTAGTTTTGAGGTCGAAACTTCAAAATAAGGGTCTGCCTGTGTTAGAGTGTACACATGAAGACCATTTAAAATGACAACCTTTCATTGCTAAAATTCCTGAAGAATGCAGGTAAGAAAACTTGTTTGTGTCTGAGGTGCCCAAGTTTACAGTCAGCCATGTGTGTGAGGGTTATGCTCCCAGATCTGTTACCTGTTTGTAAATCAGTATTTACAAATTGTTTTTCTCCTGGTATATTTCTAGATGACTCCCTATAAAACAAAATTACCACATTTATTCAGATTACAATCCTGAGTACTTCCAGTTCTTTTGTTTATGGATTATAGTGGTAAAAGAGTTGTATATTACACAGTGATGGGAGTACCATGACATAAAACAGATAAATGAATATATGTTTGAAACAAGTGGCCTGTCTCCACGCCTTCTTCAACCAGTAATATGATAAAGAATATGATTACATAGGCATTGCAGGAACTTCAAGAAGCTGGGAACCTAAATCTTACTTTTCCATTCTTAAGGGGAAAACAGAATGTTTGCAATAATTTCAGTGCCACACCAAAAACCCCCACCATTCTCAATTAGAAGGCTCGCCCTGGGACAAAAGTATGAAAACCATCTCCTGGGCCTGAAAACTCCAAACAAGATTTTGAAATACTTTTCCTAAAGAAAGAGTTCAGATTGATGTTATGACATCCCTGGCAGTGTCTGATTTTTCTGATAGGTGACACACCCTCAAAATGAGCATAGAGGGAAAGATACCTGAATGCAAATGTCATGTTTAAATCCCAAATGAATAATCCCACAACCTGCAAATCCAATTATTTATATGAAACTTGTATGATTCCAAAATATTTCTCTCATTGCCTGACCAGTGAATCTCAACACTAAGAAAAAAAAAGTTGAGTCCCACTGCCCCTTCAGTGCCCTTGTTGTCTGCTGACCCTGAGGACTTTCTTGTCATCTCTTTGGTGTTAGACACAGGTTTTAATCTCATTCTTTCATCTTACAAAACAACTCCTTATGATTACTATATATTCTAACACAGACCACTATAAAATACAGCTTTGCTCTTGTTTTTCCATTTTCGTGTTATTTTTAACTACAAAATTCAATCAAAGCTTGACAAATAAAAGTCTAAGCTGCTTGATTGATGCAAAATATGCTGATCCAGCATGACCTAGTGGCAGATCTTAAAATGAATATGCAATATTTCAAGCAATTTCCAAGGTTCAGGCTCCCTCTTTTTTAATGCAGGAAACTAGAAAAGAAGCAAAGTGAAATGAAATGGTCCCTTCATAGAAAGACTCCCATCTGAAAATTGTTTTAATCCAGGGCAGCCATGGGTATAGTTTACATAATAAAAAGCAGTTTTACTGAAGTGTCTGTGGTTACACTAACCCAGTGTAGAGGTCCTGATCAAAGCTGCCTTGCAGCCAAAGTCATCAGCAACCCGACAGCATGTTTTGTGAAAAGGACTTTCTTTCTCAGCTGGGATGGCTCAGACTCACTCCCAAGAAAGCCAAAGCCAAGCAGAAAAGGGTGTAAAATCAAGACACCTTTTTTCACTGTTTCAGTACTCTGTATTAATGACAAGGAGAGCTGGGATGGAGATGTGGACATTTAGGAAATAACGGAGGCTCCATAACCAGCCAGAGTTAGGGCTTGGCAGACCTGGTGTGAGCAGCCATGAGACTGGGGACTGTCACTTGTCTGTTGAAAGCTCTGCTCCTGTATTTCCTCTGCTTCACTTATCAGCTCTAGGGAGAGATAAAGCTCAGACGAAGGAGGCCTTGATCTCTGCCAAATAGATTGTCAGAGCTGAGGATATAAAGGGAGAATGCATTCTCCTGGTCACAGAATTGATTCATTTCACAAAATTTAAACAGCTCAGCTTATTTTCCCTTCCCTTGTTTCCCCAGCCCCAGTTCCAATCTGAAGGCCTTGTGCAAAGGAAGTTGCAACAGCGCAATATTATGTTACAGTTATATGAGAAAGAGGGACAAGGAGGGGCAGACTATTGAGTTTGCAAAGTGCTTCCCTAGGTGATCCAGGACTAAGCATATCTCACCCCACTAGGAGTCTTTTGGTTTAGGGTTGCCCCTTGGTTTTTTCATTTTTCCTCCCTCCCCTAGGTATGTCACTTCTAAGCATCAACCAAATACTTCTATGGGCAGAAAATGAAGCCGCTACAGGCCTTGTTCTTTTGAACTAGGATCCAGTTTGATTGGCGTCTCCCGACTTTTAGTAAACTGTGTGTTCTGAAGTGTGAGAGAGATCCCTGCAGCAATAATGTCCATATCAAATCATAATTAAAAACAGCAGTGAGGAATGTGCTGAGATTTGAACTGTAGACCTCCCAGGCCTAAAGCCCAAACTGCAAAACAGGACTTAAAAGGCTCATGGAAGCTTTAAACATCAGACGTTTAATCACAACTAGTCTGTAGGGATGATTTCCAAAAAAAGAAACAAAATCGCACCACCACAGAGAATAATAACAAGATCTGAGCGTATGTTATAGCAGAGAGACAGTTCCTTCACAAAGGGGTCACATGCTGTGCATCTACTTTTCCATCTACCAATGACAGCTTGAACATTTTCAAAGACATCTGCAGTGGGAATCATATTGAGCCAAACCTGAGGGAGAGAGAAGGAGGTTCTGGAGCAAGAGTACAGCATGTTTGTGATCCAGTGGCAGCTTGCCATGAGTAGGAGGACTCCACCCAAAAGTATCAAAAATAAATTAACGCACCTATCTTTTCTTAGACTTCTTGGAACCTGCACAGGTACTTCTGTCAACTTCCTTACTACAAGATGCATTTATCCCAAACTGAGGTCAGCGAAAAGGTGAACAAATACTTAAGAAATACTTAAGAAAGGTCAACTCTCTGGGTCAGGCAAAGGAGCAGTCTAGCTCAGGATCCTGTCCCTAACAGCAGATACCAAGGGATGGCACAGTAACAGGGCAACTGTAAATGAAATGTTCTGATCCCCTTTAAAAAGGGATGTCTCTGGCTCACCAGTGTGCTGAAGCAAACCAGAACTTGAAAAAGTGTCTGAACTGCTATTTTTCTTATGAACTAGAACAGGACTTGAGCAATCTCCAAAGATGACAAACCAGCACTGAGTTTAAAGTGTGGGATTCTAATGACATGCTGAAAACAAATTAGTTGGGTGCTGAGTGGAGTGTTGCCCCTGGGTTGTGTATCTGCTTCAGTGACAGAGGAGAGGCACTGTCTGTGCACCTTCCTGACACACAATATTGAATAATGAGCTTCCTGATGGTATTCAGGCTGACTAGCATGAATCAACCTTACCCTTTATCTACAGGTACAGGCACATAGCTAAACACTGGCTTTATGTCAATAAGCTGGAGGAGGAGACTTCCATTTCCATGCAGGTCACTGGGTCTTTCTCACAGCTGCTGGTGTGGTTGATGACCTTCAAAGCTCACTGCGACACTGAGCCTTTTTTAGTCCAATGGTTAACAAGTTGATTACCCCAATTCTAAAACAGCAATAATTTTATTGCATAATGAAAAGGAATTGACCTTCTTCGGATTTTCTGGCCTTTTCCCAAGACATCTTAGTAATATTGATGGGGACAGATTCTTGACTGTCATACCTGTGTAGGTGCACTGAAATCAATAGGTACCCGAGCAAGCTGTTGAGGAACTCCTGAGATACAGACATCTAGGAATGTGGGAATTTGCAGGGAGAGATTTGAACTTAAGGTTTCTTAAGGTTGCTGTCAAGGGTCCCCATTGACAGAGGCAATGATACTAAAGTCAGAACAAGAGAGCAATATAACTTGAGAAAAACAGGAAATAGGAAGAAACCCTGCCTTCTGATATTCCCCAAAAAAGGAGAGACAGATTAAGTATGCAAAATGTAACTCAGATTTGAACGCAAGCTATAGTTAATCAAACAGGTACATCCTGCAAAAACAAAGAGTGTGAAAACAAAAATTTCCTTACCCACATAGTCTTTTCTGGTCACTCAACCCTCTTCTGTCCTAGATTCAAGCACAGAGCTCAGTGCATGGCTCAGTGCATTCAAACTAGAATGTCACTGAGAAAAGCAAGTGAGACAAAGGAGTTATAAAGTTGGCAAAATGAAGCAAAGGATCATGGGCATGACTGTGAGAGGCAGGGAGAGAAAATGGGCAGATGGGTGTAGCCACATACCTTATACCTGCTCAAGTCAATGCTGTTACGGGAATCTCAGCCTGAATTTCACCGTTCGGGGAAGTGATTTGCAGACTTGCAAGGATCCCTGCTTCCAGTCTCTTGTCAGTGCTATTATTTAAGAACTTATTTTGATTTCTAAAGAGTTCTCTTTCGTGTCCTCCAGCATCAGACCTTCCTCACCGTGGTCTTTGTCTAGGACCTCCTCCTTGTCTTTGTGTAGGAAATAGCTTTCAGCTTGTTCTTTGGCTCCTTGTATGATAATTGGAAGAAGCTGTCAATGTTCCTTTAATACCTGAGCTAGGAATCCTGTCCAGCTGAGTGAGAAGTGTGGGACAAAGACTGTGAGGGTATCAGGAGAGGTAGTACTAGGACTGAAGGTCTCAAAAGAGGCCTATGCATTAGTGAGAGGCAGATAATCTCCAGTCTGATCTTTCCATGTGGAGGGAGGAATGCTACTGTTGGTACATGATATCCCCAAGAATACATGGGGCAAGAGACTGATGATGACATAATTATTATGCACCTTGAAGCCACAACTGAGATCAAAGACAAAATCAGTCTTGGGTTCTTACAGTAAAAACAAGCACGAGGTGAGAAAGAGAAGGATTGTAAGTGTGAGGGAACATGAAAATGGATCCCACATGTGGCTTTCAACCATCTGAGACCAGCTTTCTGAGCAAATGGTCCTCACCTCCAGCATTCTTTCTCTGGCACTATTGTCTTGCAAAGAGATATTGATTTACCTAGGTCTGTGTATACAGTTCTCAGGGGTTATTTTTTGAAGATTTTGGGATTGTCTTGTTTCCAAAATTGACTTTGTGCAGCTTGGAGGCTCATATGCCTTGATCCAAAGGAGGAGCTGTATGCTCTATGCCCTTCTGCTGCTTCTCTTTATTTTATTCTGTCTAGTACACACAGAGCTTCCTGTTCCAATATGACACAAACTAGTTTGAAATAGAAGTGCTCAAAGTGACTCAAACCAAGCCACCTTTGATGCTGGGACTGGTAGAGCTTCACTACTGTTCAGCACTCCACTTGGCCTATTTGGACTGGAGAAATGGGACCTATTCCCCCCCAGAAGAGAGCCACATTAATGGTTTGTGCTAATGTTCAAGTTAGTGCTTTCCAGCCCAGCTTATTAGGTAAAGCTGTGCCCTGCAGAGCTCATCGTCCATCCCTGGAGGGAACCAGGACAACAGGATGCCTTCTGTACCACACCAGTCTAAAAATAAGCCACCGCAACAACAGGAAAGCAGAACAACTCCTGCAAGACGTTTATGTCCTAAGCTCTTGGCCAACTGCCTTCCCAAGCTGCCACATTCCCCAGCCTGTCTGAATCCCATCTACAGCTTCAAGAGTTTCCATCTCATCTTGTGCACAGTCCATGAATAACTGCCTTGTAATGTATATGCACAGTGGAAGGGTGGGGTGGAAAAAGCTCTGGTAGGAGCCTGTCTTGAGCTTGCAGTAAATACTTACCCAACAGAAATGAGATTTGGCAGCCGCGAGGAGAACTTCTGGAAAATCATTTCAGGTTCCTAGGAAGTGAGGGAGGCATTTGGTAATGGGTGGGGACACTTTTCTTCCCCCTGACATTTCTTGTCAGAGAATGGGGAAGATCTAATTCCTCATTACTGATATAAGGAAATCCCCTGTACCTAGAAGCAATTTCCTCTGCACCTTGTCTGTGCTTGTACTGTCTTTAGAGAAGTCTCAGGAGGAACCTGGACTAGTGTAGTGCCAGATCTGTCACTCTCCAGCAGTCCCAGTAGCTGTGGGAGTCATACAGGCTGCCTGTCTGGGAAAGCCAAGCAGAGGAAGGGAGAGAGCACAGTAAAATCTGACAGGAGATATCACTGTAAATCACAGAAAGGTTTCTGTTATTCTAAACCGTTTAACTTCTGGGCAATACAAACAAGATAAAGCAATATTTTGGTTTTCTTTTCTTCATTGTATTCTGTTGTCTTCCTTGGCATTGGCCCATGACTGTTTATCTAGCAGAGAATAAAATTTGAGGATTAATCCTACTGCCTTAACTCATAGTAGATAAGTCTTTCAGTGCAATAATACATTTCCTTTACTCCACTGTAAAATTTATAAGCAACAGGTCTTGCAGCTACAGTTTACGAGGCACTAAGGATTCCTGTCCCAATGATATAGGATGTCACTTAATCTGGGCATTTGAATAATTGAGTGCTTAAAATCTACCAAAATTAAAAATTCATCAGGTTTCACAGATTTTTTTTTTTTAAGAAAAAAACCCTCTTCAGTACTTAACCACTTGCTCACAGATATAAACATTTGGAGCTGAGGTGTATGAAGTAATTTTTTCACTGCTGTGATTATGACTTAAGGCAAAATTTGCACAGCTTGGAATAGTCTAGGGGAAATATGTGCGTCTCAATCACCTGGATTGGCTGGAGATGATATTCTTTACATAGTTTGTAAATATTCTATATATTTTATACATATTCTTTATATTTTTTACACATAAATTTAAAATAAAAAATCAAGCTGTATAATGCAGAAGGCCATAAACACGTAACAGAAATCCTGTGAGTGGATGCCCCTTAGAGAGAATATTTTTAATATGTAGGCACTGTATATAATTTTTTCTTCCCTGTTTCACTTTACTGCCTTTTTTTTTGATTCTTCCTGCTACAATTGTTGCTAGAGATGGACCTGAATTTGTCCATTTGTCTTTGGCCTCCTCCTCTAGTTAGAAAAGTTGGTTGTCCAAAAGTGGAATTACCTTTAAGTGATGATCCATTTGCTTGCTATATCATTGTCATCCTTTTTGATGCCACTCCTGGAGGGTGTGAAGGTTCTAAATGCTAAAAAAATAGAAAGCAGGAGAACATTGTGTCTGTTGTGGAGCTCAGCCCTCTCTCACACCTGCACCAGGCTGCAAGGAGACCAGGCAAACTTCGAAAATATTTTGCATCTTGATGAAGCTCCAAGGAGTTAAATCTTTTTGCTCAATAGCTCAACTCTTCTCAATACACAAGAGAGCATAGAAGGAGCCACACAAATTTTCATTGCAAAAGTTCCACCTGCCCTCTGGGTGGTTATAGTTTATAGCTCCTCTTGTTTTCCTCACAGCTTTTTTATTTGCTTAAATGTTTATATGGTGCCTCCGTCCTGTTTGAAACTACAATATCTTGCTCTCACGTAAAGGGTGGAGGCATCTCTCCCAACACTGATTCCTGTAAACTAATGGCTTTGATTAGTTTAGATGAAAGAGACTCTTATTATAAGACATCCCATGCTGGCTGCAGTTCTGTGGGTGGATGGTTCACCCGTAAAGGAGAGACAAGCACCGTGTTAGCCAGACTCAGTAAGGTGGGATTTGGTGCTACAGTGGCTCCATCTGTAGACTTCTAATGCCACCCTTTCTAATTCTATTAAATACTACTTCTTGCAAGACTTGCTGATAAAGTTTTTAAGGCAAATAGGAAAAACCAGTTGCATTTGGCCATCATAGAAGTGATTTTGCCCTCAGCAGACTCCATGGCCACCCTGTATCCCGTGCATGAAGACTGGGGACAATTAAACCACTGCACAAGTTCTCTGCAAATATAAGGATTTTTATTTAGAGAAACTGATTATTTTCTTTTGTTCCCCTCTTTTTTTTCCATCTTAGCTGTCATTATAGAACAGAAAATGTAGACAATGCTGTCTACTAAAGGGATTATTGACTATGTGTGATCCTTTGGGGAGCTGTACAAGTGTAACCTTTAATAACTGGATCTTTGGTAGAAACAGGAGCAGGATGCTACGTCTAACACACTGCTTCTGACACAGAAGGAGGCTTTTTTTATCAGCTGGGTAATAAGGGAGTAAGGCCTTGTCATACTTTAATTTGTGTGAGCAGAATGTGTTTAGACTGGGTGAGGAGGATGTTTTGGCATTGGGTGATGAGGATGTTTGGTTAAGCCGCTTGTTAAGTTGGGTAAATCCGACATCAAAGAGTTTGATAAGGTATTTCTAAGGTCTTCGTGACTTCAGTGATGTTGTTAGTACAGAAATGATATAAAGATAAATGAACTGACACTTAACCAACTAAATAGGTTACTCCCAAGTATACTGTAGGGTAGATTAGTGTATATGGCTCATGGTTTCCCAGAACTTTTCCTAGCAAATTTAACAACTAACTGCTGGTCATTTCCTTCTGCTGGGCAAGAGTGGTGCATACAGAAGGGATAATGACCTGCAGTGAGCTCCTTGGATTCCTGCAGTAGGTAATGTTAGACAGAAATCAAGAGACTTGCTTAAATCAGCATGTGATGACTTGCACTGCTTTCAGTGTAGCTAGTTAGCAACAAACCTAGGAAAGGCAGCAAGTATGTAATTAGACTCTTACCTAAACAGAAGGCCAACAAGAGCCTTTGGCAGCAGAGCTCCATCAAGGAGATGGAAGGAGCACGGGAGACCCAAAAGATGTATGGATGGTCTAAGCCTCTACCAGATCTCTGTTTCCTGCAAGGAAAATCCTCGGTGTCTCAAAATACAGAAAAGTGTCTGTAATCTACAGCTGCTATGACCTCTTCAAATTTCTGTTGTATAGGGTAGGACTGGCTCCCAGGACAGCAGAGACCCCTGGGGAGACACTCAGCACCTCACATGATGGGGCGACGCTGGTGGGACTTAAAACTGTACTAGAAATAACCACATTATAGTGCACTGTTAGCAGAAAATTGTGAATGGTCATTCCAGCAGCTTGAAGAGCAGTGCATGTGGGTAACCCAGACAGGGTGCAAGGTTCTGCTTTGTGACCAGCACAAGGGGTGAACCACAGCGCTACTTTACTTGCTTTTGAGAGGTAGATGATTGCACTCAGTTTCAAATCATTCTTTCTTACCACTTTCCACCTCAGCGGAAGGCAGGGATTTTAGTGGGACTGACAGAGGAGGCCAGCAAGGTCTTTCACCTAGAAGCATTAAGTCTGAATTCTGTCCCAGGCCACCTCCTCCATCGTGCTGGCTCAGGACTGCACTGACTGCTCCAGTTGTTGTCCACCCTCCCCCAGGACCTGTAGAAGCAGCCCAAGCTTGTACTGGGCAGCAGTCACCAAGGTCTCTGAGAAGACTTTCTTTCACCTCTGTGGGTATTAGAGCATAAAACCAGCTGTATAGGCAACTCTTTTTTGGTGTTCTCCACTTGATTTTTTCATAAAATTAGTTTTGGATGTAGTTTTTTGTTCCTAAGCTGTGCCTAGTCGGGGAATGAAGGTGATAGAATATAAGGAGAAAAGGAGTTGCTTACCTAAATAGTAAAAGAGACTTTCGGCTCTGGAGTAAATTCCTGTCTCCTTTCTTTTCCAAGGACTTAATGCAAAACGTGGGCTAAATCCAGCTAATGAAATTCTATTTGCCTTAATGATCCTAAATAATCAGTCACCTAATAATCAGTCCTAAATAATTAGTCACCAGGCGAATCAGAAAAAAAATGAAATAAAATAATCCCACCATCACCTTAAATTACCTGTCAAACACTTACCTCCGTTTGTCTTTTAGGGCACTTGTTTTTCACCGTGTGGTCCTGGCTCTTGATTAGTTTAACAACCCCCCTGCATTTTGACAGCAGAAGAAAAGAAGAGGTGATTATTACAGTTACTGCTCTTGCTTTGCCTTGAAAGTCCATTTTAAAGAAGGCATTAGAGAAGGCTTTCTTGTGGCTGAGAGATCAGATTACCACAATTAAAGTAAAAAGGTGTGGTGCTATTTACTCTGCATGTTATGACACATGAAAGAAAGTGATTCAGGCAAGAAAAATAATTACACATTAATTTGTGTTTGGCAACTTTGTTTCATATACGTGGCCCACAGAGCTTAGATAAAATGCTGTTTTGTCCAGCGTGTTCTTTGTGTAAGCTTGGAGGAGGGTTTGTGCCACTCTGCTACATTTTATGAGGAGTGTGTTTGTGTGGAGATGAGGAAATAACCTCCTGATTGTACACTATGGCACTGCCTTGGATGCATTTTTCATCATGAAGCCCCATAGTGCCACTTAGGTTTCATTCAACTAAACAACTGTGCTGCAATCCAGAAACTCGCCCGAGGTTTGGCAAAATTATTGCAAATTTGAGGAAAACACGCAGAGTTTTTGAGTCAGTTCCTGAGCTGTGTATAAGATTTGGTGTGAATAACACCTCAGGCACATGGTGGGATTCTTGGGGAGTCCTGTTGCCAGATCAGGAGTTTGGACTTTGATGATCCCTGTGGGTCTCTTCCAACTGGGGATATTCTATGACTCTATGAACTCTGAAGTTACAACTCTAGAAACACAAATTAGCTAAATTCATACAGGTTTCTGTAAACTAGGGGGGTAACTGCAGCGTGGTCTGTGCACAGCTCAAGAGGAAGTTCAGTCTTTGCAGCTGTGTAATACGTGCAATAAATAGTGTGTGAACTCCTCTCGTGTCTTGAGAAAATATCCCCTTTATTATACTGGCAACAAGGCACAGGGAAGCAAACTCCAAAACACCCAGGAGGGTTTCAGTGGTGTCTTAGAAATGCAGGATGTTAGAGCTGTGAAGAATAGTTCAGTCTGAACACGATCAACATGACTACAGTATTGCTCTCTTACTGTAAATGATTTCAGCAATAAACCCTTGACAAACTCACAGACAGTGCAGTTTCTGTGCTAGGCCAATGTTAACTTTACAGAATTGATCTTGAACTGACATTCCTGCTGGTTTTCATAAAATGATACATGGACAAGCATGTCAGGTGAGCACAACAGTCTCTTCATGAAAGAAACTGCCCTCAAAATGGAAGAAACAGCAAAAGAAGTTTCAAAAAGAAGGTCTGCCATCTTATTTTCATTTCTGTTTTCAGAGGAACTCTCTGCATAAGGTTGTGGAGTTCTGTTGAGTTCAGGACAACCTAATGTTAATGGGTTGATGACAATAGCAGAAGATTTGGCCCTCAGGAGAATATGCTCATATCCCTGTAGTAATAATTTAGTTCAAGGAAGCAGCAGTTATTCATAACGTGAAGAGAACAAATACATTAAATGCAAACCCACAAAGCTTCATTTTCCCACAAAGTAAGCTTTTTGCATAAATCATCATTACCCATTGCAAAGAGGCAGCTTTAATTTTAATGCAAACTTTGCTGTTCTTGTATCAATATATATGTTGGACTGATTACCTGAGTATGGAATGCATTTACATTAGTAAATAAAATAAAATTATGAACGTACAGGAAAAATCCAGCCAATGGAATTGTGTTTGTTTCCTTATAAAAGTTTGTGGAACATTTTTTATAGAGCAGTCTAAAATGGTATCATTTATTCTGTGCGCTGATTAAAATTATATTGATTTAATTTGGCAATTATTGTCCCTTTTCTTACTGCCAACCTATTTTTGGTCTTCCAGAAAAGAGACACAGATCTTTTTTACATAACACTACAAAGCATTAATTCTAATCTGCTAGCTACAGAGTCAAGGGAATGCATGATACTCTGTAAAATGCTTTTCTTGGCATGGCACTGGGATGGCTGCATGACTTGCAACTGGCAGAGCTGTCAGGGCCTTCTGTAAACTCTGAGAGCTCCACATAATCCCCTGACACGTTTTGCAGTGATCTGGGCACTGTGTGGCACAGGTAACACGAGAACAGCTGCACCAGGTGAAACTGGAGATTTGCAGTGTCCAGTAGCAGGTATTGAGGGCAGAGCATGTGAACAGGACAAGCCTGTGGTGACCATTCCCCAGGATTTTCTCTCTGCCTCCAGCTGTTTGTGGTTGAGGGGTATCACAAGCCAGAGCTGGCACCTGCCAAACCAAGAGCTGTCAGAACATCAAACATGCAGAAAGGCACTTTCATGTGCACCACGAGCAGGACAAAATGCGTTTATGAAAAGCTGCTAAATGTCCATTTTGAACCACCAGCTACTTCTAAGAACAAATACAAATGTTTCTCTACAAAGACAAACACACTGCTGGTGCATCCATTTCTGAGGTCTTTTGAATGCTCTGTATTTACTGGCAGGTGTCAGCACTAAGAAACATAATTAAGGTCTGGATAGCCTTGGATCATAATGGTGCCTCTGCTAGGTAGCTTCAGTTGCTTAACATTTACCTGCCCCAGGGGACTTGGACGGTGACCAGAGTCATTGACAGGTTCATAAAGTGTAGGTGCACCCTCTAAAGTCTCAGAAATGCCTCTGCTAGGTAGCTTCAGTTGCTTAACATTTACCTGCCCCAGGGGACTTGGACGGTGACCAGAGTCATTGACAGGTTCATAAAGTGTAGGTGCACCCTCTAAAGTCTCAGAAATGCTTTCAAAAGAGGAAATAAGTGCGGTGTTTCCATTGTGCTTCAGAAAACAAACCCTTCAGGAAGAAAAAAAATAATGGAAACATATGAAACGTAAATTGGATACACTCAAAGTTAATGAAAGGAAAATCTTTTTTCCATTTTAGTTAATGTCTTAAATTAGAATTTTGGTATAAAAGCTGGAAAAACAGATGGAGAGGATATATTTTTTAAAAAAATAATTTGTTAGTGAATTTGAGGCTTGTGAATGAGAATACCTAATAATAGCATTGGCTTGAGTAACCCTTAGTGTGGACTGGAGCTACTTCAGTTTCTCCACTACAGTTCTCCCACTGCACTGCAGGAACCTGTTTGTGTGTCCTGTAGCCACATCTAGCACCTCCTGCAGGTCTAATGCAGCCAAAAGCTGCTCCAGCTCCACTCTTTCCAACAGCCTTGACTTGGATTACATCTTCTGTTTGCTTCTCCACTCTCCCTTGGGTTCCAGCACAGTCCATTTCTGACAGTCTGTGTGTAAACCTTTTACTTCCCCTTGCTCAGTTTGATGCAGCTTGTCTTGAAAACATTATACTGCTCTTGTCTTCTGCTCTTCCCAGTTTTTGCCCACCTGTAGCTGTGGGCTACTCATTGTGTTGTATTATTCAGATTTTCCACTGGTCCTTCCACTGCTTTTGATAAAACTCATCAAGCTGTACATTCACAATTTACGCTAACAAAGGTAATAAAGGTTATAAACCCTTATTTTGAAATTGCCTATTAAGTATTGTTTTTCTTTGAAAAAAAAAGTATTCATATTTTCCATTCTACAACTTAACATGTATTTCTTCCTCTGTTTTTATCAGCCATCTTGTTTGCATAGCTGCTTCCCAAGATATTTGTCATGGCTGGCTTACAGCACACTCTGCTGATTTACAGCAGCAATTAATAATTCCATATCTGTTGGGAGGGGATGGATTTCTATCTGACAAGGATGAGTAGCAGATGATACCCACAAGTCTTAAAAATGCTGATGAGCACTTTTTCATCCAAATCAAAACACAGGGTTCATGCACAGGTGACAAGCTGGAGAGGAAGGTGCTGAGCAGGAATGGAGGGCATCAGAGAAATCCCAGGTGGGAGTGGGACTGATGTTCTGTCCTGACTCAGTGGTGTCTCTCCTTCCACCTGCTGGGCAAGATCCTCTACTCCTGTTGGTCCAGCTGGCCCCACTGACACCCCACACTGGAACTGGCTGGCCCTGTTTGAGCTCTAATGCTGCGGGTGCTGTAGGTCAGCAGCTGAGAAGCTGTGAGGAAAGTTGTGCAATTAAAATTGCAAAGCACCAGCCCACACTCTAGACAGCCCTATCTGATTCTTTATGAGCAACCAGACTGACACACACTATTGATTCGTAGGGAGAGGGAAGGGAAAAAATGACCAGGTTTGCTGCTTTCATTAAACTAATTCTGGGCCAGAGTTTTGGTCTATATCCTTCTTCATACACTAACTCACAAAGGAAGATTTGAGCCAAGAGGAGCTACTCAGATTTCTCTGCAGATACCAAACAGCACTCAAGTGAAAACAGGAGTTTGTACCAACACAAAGTAGCAAGAGACCCTTCCTTTAACCTAGCCTGTCGCTGAGTACTTTTGGGTACTCACTCGGCTTAGACACAGCACTAATTTTCTCAGACAGTGGACTGTGAAAAGCCTGCAAGTGCAAAAGAGGCACACAGACCCCATGGATAATAATAATAATCTTATTCAGTAGTCATCCATAAATTGCTCCTGTCCCAAATACTGTTTATTCCATTGTACCTGAGTGTTCTTTGGTAACAGTAAAACTGGACATCTTAACCCTTCCAGATCTGCCTTCATCCTGACCTTTTCTGGCATTTAAACTCCTTCAGAGCCTAGCACATTTTTGACCTTGCCCCATATAGGCTGCATGGCTTTCCCTTCCCACTCAGGTAATCCCTCTACTCTCCTCTTCCAAAACTTTCACATGAACACACTAAACCAAGGTTGTGGAGAAGCAGAAACGAGAACACTGAGCTCAATCTCCAAGTTCTGACTAGTTTCTGTGTTTCTAAGTTTTTCAGGTGAGGGGAATATCTATCAGATGGGAACAGTCTTTGGGGTTTTTACTGTCCAGTGCTGAGCATACAGACAATATCAAAATGCTAAGAAGCAGCAAGCATTGTTCTGAAAAAGCATTTTCCTAGGTATTCCTAGGTATAAACTTGAACCTACTGGAGGGACAGTCAAAGGAGGAAAGGGGAAAGTCTCCCTGGGTTTTATTGAATGCTTTTAGCCATTTGAACTGTTTGTAAGCTGAAGGTAACTTGGATAAGGCCTGAAATGTTGGCTTTGTACACATATACAGATCCCTTTAATAACCTGGATGTACACAATTGCCTTTCAACCTAGAGAATTATATAACACTTCACATGGTTTTGCAAGGAGTGTACCAGGGAGTATTTGAAAGGATCTGAGCCAAGAAGCTGTACAGACAGCAAGGCGTCTGTGTTGCCACTACAAAGTGGATGTTAATTACCTAAAACAATACATGTAATAGGCGAAGAGAAAAATGCTCTGCATTGCCTTGCCATACCCACTCATCTAGTGCATCTCTAACTGCACAGTTATTTAGCCTAGAGGGATCATAATTAGCTGGTTCATAAATTAATAAGGGAAAGGAGGAGGGAAGGGGGAAAACTACCAGGGCAAGAATGGTGGGAAACTTTAGATAGGATGTTTCTCGAAGAATGTCTTTAGCACACATAATTGCTTCATTAAATAAAGGCACACACAAATGCCCAGGGATTCTCTGTCCCTCGAGAGAGAAGGGTTTGAAGGGTTGCTTGATAGGCACTGTGTGGATTCTTAGTTGAAGGACACCCTGGAGGTGCCAGACATATGCCAGGTGACTGCCACCCTGTGCCCAGCATGCTGAAATCTTCCTGAAAAGGTGGTATGTGTCCAGCTGTGATTCATGACACCCTCTAACACCTTTCATCCGAGCACTCAAATAGTGTTGCAAGAAACAATTAATGAAGTCTTGCATGGTTTGTCATGAGCAAGGCGAAGACATTGTCCCTATTCCACAGATGGAGAAACTGAGGCAGACAGTGACACATCTTGCTCCAAGTCACTTGGCAGGTCAGGATCAGGCCAGCTGCACTAACCACGACTGCCAAACTCCAACTGGGTATAATGAACCTATCGGAATCCCATTTACATTAGTTAATTATGAGTTCATAAAAACAATGGGTTTTATTTCCTCTATTATGCAAAGAATTTACAAGGTGGGAGAAGCATCTACGCAGTTTGCCACCAGACACCAGACCCATTTAGGTAATTAGCTGGTTCCAGGTTGGCAGTTGGATGCATTCACACATCTTCATGCACCATTACCACAGCCTGTTTTGGAACCAAATCCTCTTACAAGACAGTGGAAATATCTCCAAAAGCATAGGAAGGGGACAATGCTCTATCTGACTAGAGGGGCTGCACCACATTCCTTTCTTTGTGAATTTTGCTTCACAGGGTTCCACACTTTTATACTGTTAATCCACAGCAACTCATCTTGGATCCAGAGCCTGCCTTTACAGGCTGTTTCTGCATATTTTTTCCCTTAAAAGCCAGGCTTCTTGAATCACAGGGAGGTGAGGGATGTGACTTGACTGTAGTCCAACAGCAAGGCTCAATGATTCAAAGTCAGAAGTGGAATTCAGCTCCCAGGCTTCAAGGAAAACTGGGCCAAAAGGAAATTCTGCTTTTCCCATTCTACATTGGCCAGCAAGCTAAAAGTTAGGCAAATAGGAAGCATGTCCCACCCTGAGCAATATGGAGAACGTGCTTTTTAAAACTGCAGCTGGTCTTTTTGGTGGTAACCAGCTTTCTCCAGGAATACGTGGGATTTCAAGATAAAGGCATGTGGAGTATTTTCCACTTGATTTTAAAGTATCTCCTGTGTATGCTTGTTTGCATTCATCCTTACTAACCACCTTTTCATCTCCTGAGCTTCTTCCTCTTCCCTCAGTGCTGGGTTTGGGGGTTTTTTTTGCTGTTTTCAATTGTCTTTATGCCCTTCCTCTCTTTTCTCTTTCTGGTCTGGCAGTTTCTCTAATGAAAACAGTTGCTTGCATGCAGAACGTATTTCTGCTTTACATTAAAGCCTTCTCTTTTCCTTTTTTCCTCCTCTTCTTGGAGTTCCCTCACTTTCCCCAGCCTCAGGCTTCCTGTTGCTATGTAAACCCAGGACACAATCTCATACTTTTATTTGCCCAGAGAAGTATCTTTCTTCCCACGTTACTAAATTCAGTAATGCCATTTGCAAAGTAAAATTGGGATATACCATCCTCCCTGTGAGTTAAAGCTTGTGGAAAGTGAATGCCAAAATCTTATTTCAGAAAATTTCTGAAAGTCTTACTCTATGGGACTGAATTACTGTGTCTGACTCTGCCAGGCCCCTGACTGGGTCTTCTCTCCCTCTTCACCAGGGAGGAAGGCTAGAGAAAACCTTTCCATCAAGAACTGAGCTGGCAACAACAAGCCTTTCCCCTCCCACCCTTTTTCTCATTATAAATTTCCATGGCACAATAAAGCATTTTCCAACCAAGACTGGTGCTGAACATATTGACAGAGCTAAATACATTGAGCCATTTAGATTTGGGGTTTTCTGGTTGGTTGGCTTGCTAAAACCATTGACTTTCAATGGCAAAGTTCCCACTGACTTCTGAGGGCCTTGAATTTCTCCCTGTGTGTGGTTAGAGCAGCTGTGACCCTGCCTTGTGTGAAGTATGTCATGATCAAGTTCTTAAAGGTAAGCAAGCACAAGTGACAAAAAAAAAAGAAACGTCCAAATCCTTCCCTCTATAATAATTAGTTATTAATTTCTTACAGTGCTGTAAAGTGTATAAAGTACATCCTTTAAAATAGATTTTTGTTCTCTTAATTAAGTGCTGTTTTTCCATAAAGTATATGCTTCTTGCCCTGAGGATATTCAATCTCAGTCCTTTCACCCACTACAGAAGCAGTGCAGAGAGCACTGCTTATGATAAGCATAAGCTTTTTAAAGATTTATTCTGCAAGCCTGAATAGTTCCTTGACAGCAATGATAAGAAACCCATAGTTTTCTGGAGTTGGAAAATCTCCTGTATTAAAAGCCTTGGAGTGGTTTAGGTCTAAGTATCTCAGATTCCTGACTTCAGGCCTCATCTTAATTTGATACATTTAACTTAATTGATTTCAATGGGCTTATGATGACTTACAGTGGAGTAGGTGGGTCAGGCCTCTCATTTCTGTTTTGATTGTGCAGTGTGATTCCATAAGCATCCAGATAAATCTAGTTTTCTCTCGGTGAGCGTGAGTCATTCACTGGGTGATAAGAATGGGAGGTCTAGTGTTCTTCTGGCATTTCCTGCATGCAGGAAGTGAGATCAGATGCCATGGCATCGCACTTCTACAAAGGCCTCACCATCAGGGCAAGACAAATGAAAAACCAAGATATGTGTGAGACACTTCCCCAGGATCACCAGAGAAAAAGAAATGACCTTTCACCAGCTGTCCCGTAGCCATTCCTTCATCCACTCTTCCTAGTGGTGCAGGCTTTTGCTGCTCCAGGAAGGAGCTGGGGATAGCCCTGATCATGTCTTCCTGATGTAACTCCCTCAGTGAAAGTGTCAGTTCAATTCTCTAGGAATAAGAATAATCAAATGGAGAAGGGTGTCAGCATCAGGAACTACATCCTAATATTAATTCTGGAGCCTACATACATGAGGAATTCCTTTCACTCTCCAGCAGTGGTCAGGATTTCAGACTCCTTTAGCTGTGGTGTGTGATGGCCTCAAACTCAAGTACAGATGTAGCAGCTGCCAGTTTTGCCTCCAAAGCCAGTAACAGAGTTGTAGCTCTTTACTCAATAATATCCCAAGTACCTGAGCAGCACTGACTTTATCATCTCAAAAATTAACCATCAGGCAAAGCCTCTGTCAAATATATTCAAAAGAATTTCAGGAACTACGAAACGTGAAAATATTGGACTCAACTAAAACCCAAGCATTTCATTCATGCAAGCCCAAGAGTAATTAACTCTTTAAAGTCCTAAGTTCTTGTGTGTCTAGCAATTAAGCTGCTCTCAAGACAGCCACATATAAGCATGGATTTTTCCCTGCTTAAACTGGCCCTGAAATCAGGCAACTGGGATTTAATTGCAGTCAGGGTTTTCATTGTAGCCCCTCTGTCCTTCCCCCTTCCTTTCTTCAGAACCCTGCTCTGCCAGAGCCTTGCAGCCTGCTGCTTCAGAATGAACATAATGCAGAGGCAAAACATGGTGTGAGGTTCTTCTTCCTCTGCTGTTTGCCTGAGGACATAAAATTTTGTAATGTTCCCTTTTGGGATATCCCAAAAGACTCCTGCAGAGGTAGATGGATCAGGCAGACATAGGAGGGACTGAGACCACAGCAAGGAGTTCTGCATTTAGGGCATTTGATTCAAGGGGGCATTAATCCTTCTGTACAGCCAAAGGGAAAGGGCTACCATTGTCCTAGAATATTCCTCACGCTTTTTGATAGCCCACTATGGGGCAGGAGAACTGTGTGTACTGCATTCATTTAGAGAATGTGTTGGAGAGCAGGCAAGGACCCTCCCAGCACAGCTGTGCTATCAGCCCAAATGTCAAATGTCTCTTTACACCCTGTAGAGTGACTTGCTTGCCTTTAAGATCAGAAAAAACAGCGCTCTCTGCATTTCTCTGTTGCCTTGGCCTCAGTATTTTAAAACACTCTGCAAAGCTGCTGGAGGAGTCTTCAAGCTCCCCCTTCTCAGTAAATGTATGCCTTGCACTGCCGATGCACTACAAAGTTAATTGACTTAATTTAAGTCACACCACATCGTTGGCAGAGCTGTGAAAGGAACCTGGGAGACCTGGGGAGGGAACCTCTCCTCTCCTCAGTCTGGGGGGTTTTAAGAGCCGCGCTGTCAGCCAGGAGACAGATTTCATCAGCACAGAAGTGTCACTGGACTCTGCTAATAAACAGCTTTATGCATCTCCTTTATGAGATATAGCATATGAGAGAACTACAAATAGACCTGAAAAACTTGCTGGGGAGAGGATTTCAGTAAAGCCAAGTGGCAGATTAGATGTAGGGTGATTATACTGCAAAACAGTGTTTTTCCCCCAGTGAGTCCAGAACTGCAGCACTCAGTTTTCCCAATTCATAGTTAAGGGCTCTGTGTCCCTCCCTAGTACAATGTTACATTATTAAGTTTTGTCTTATAATTCAGGTAAGTGGTTAGAAAAACAAAATGGGAGAGCTGAAAAGGGGAACTGATGAGTCTTCCCTCACAGAAAACAGAAAGCTCCGTTCTCGTAAAATTTCTTGTAAAGAGAGGAAATTAAAAAAGTGGAATTGCAAGGTTTGAGAAGGCAAACTTAAATCTTAATCAAAACTTGAGCAAGCAGGACTTGAAAGAGAGTTTGTTTCTTTTCTTTTTTTTTCTTTTTTTCCCCTCCTGGGGGGATCTTGGGTAAATAAAGCCTGGCACAAACCCTCCTGCTTTAGAAACTTGTTCTGAAGAGAGATGAAATCAACACATTGAGGTGCTCTTTACATACAAATTAGTCAAATTAGCTGAACCAGAAGCAATAGATAATCACACAGCTCCAAATGTCATTTGCGGCTTCTTGTGCCAGCCATGTGACACCTGTCTTTGACATTCAGCAGCCTCGCACAAGGCTCTAAAGGGGAAATTAATTTCCTTTCTTTCCTTTCCCTGGCCCAGGAAACTGTCTCTTCTTTTTTTCTCTTATTCCTTTTTTTCCCGTCGCCAAGATTTCTGACTCACGGCACATGGAGATGGTATTAGTCACAAGCTATTTCCTGTTTTCCAGATAACCTCACAGGCTGGGGCTTCATGGTCAACAGCACAACCAGGTGGAGGGCAAGATAGATGAGAACCAAGCACTGGCAGTTGCCAGGCAGGCATAAAATCTGTGCATAACATTGTTTTTGATCCTCACAGGCATCTTTTTTATTATTGTTGTTGTTGTTGTTTTCTATAAGGAAGGGCATTACTTTAAATTTATTTATATTCATATATTTGTCTCCCGTGAGTTTTCCCAGACCAAGACACCAAACATGCCTTTACTTGTCCTGCTCTCAGTACAGATTTGATCATTAGCTTTTAAAGGTGAAGCTCTTGCCTTGTTGCAAACCTCTCAAGTGAGAGGACCATGCCAGACAAACCTGGGAATGGTTCAAAATAATTTGCTGCAACAAAAGCACCATCTTCTTATGGCATGTTTGCTTTGCAAATGCCAGCACAGAGGGGAGACATACCCCAGCTCAAGAAGTTTTACTGTCCTGACTGCTTCAGCCCATGTGTGGCCATGCCTTTAGCTATTGCCAACTGAAAAAAAAAAAGCAGATCCATCTGATGCCAGTTCAGCAGGCAGAAAGCAGAGGATTACATCTCCATCATCAAGGAACCTGCTTGGTTCAGACAGACCCCTGGAAAGGGCAGCAGTCAGAATTGCCCTAAAATAGATCCCATACAGAATTTTATGGATGCCACATGAAGGGTGGTCACTGAAGTGACTGCATCAGCTCACCTCCACCTCTCTTCTGCTGCACTGTCCTGCTGCCTGCTCAGTTCTGACCTTGTGTGCTGAGCAGCTCCGTACTAGCCAAGGCTAACAGTGCCAGAGGGGTGTGGTCACACTTTGGGCAGACATCCCTGCTGACCCAGGCAGGTGTAGACAGCCTATACTGAAACCCAGTGTGTCACAGTTACCAAGTACAAAGATAGCAAAATCAGAGCTCACTCAAGAACATTGCTGTAATGGCACATCTGAATTGCACTATGAGCTGTCCTTAGGAGTGAGGGACAGATGTTGGCCCTGATTTATTACTGTGCATGTTGATATTGTAGTACTTTTTTTTCAAAATACCTTAATTTTCAGGTGTACTGGAATGTGTGTCCCCACCCTTGATAATGCAGCTTGGGGGGTGAAAATAGTTGCTGTTTTAAAGCAAGTTGTGGCATTAAGCAACTACCTTGGATAAGAAGACAACAAGACTTTACCTAAAAGGAACTGCAGGAGATATGAGAGCAGAAGGCAATTATGCAAATTACAATTGGAACAGGATTACTCAGGCTTGAGCCATTTACTTTAGCAAAGCGTGCCATGGGTTTTAATGGATGAGTGTGCTGGAGGAGTGGGGCAGCCATTCCTGGGATTTGCCACTGCCTGTCCCTGGGAAATGCCGCTGCTGGGAGCACAGGAGCCTCAGTGCCACAGAGAGTGTCAATAATCACCAGCTCAGCCTCCACTGGGCAGAACAGCATCAGTCCCTTTTGTACCTGTGGTCCCCATCCTCATCTCCTTCTTCGTGGTGGCAAAGGGACTGAAGGACGAAGAAGACTTTGGCTGAGCTTGCAGGACAAGAAACCCTATGGCAAGAAGGAAAAGAAAACCAAGTGCACTGCTGCTAAGCCAGCCAGGACTTGGCTTAGTTGTTTGGAAGGAAGGTCTCAGAGTGTTTTCATGGCTGTGCCCAGGGAGATTTAAAGGACTTTGCAAGCACCTGACTTTATCCAAAAGCAAATGTGCTGCTGTATGTAGAGAAATAGGCTACACTGGAAACCTGGGTTCTTATCAGAAGGAAAACACATGTGATTGTTGCCTCTGGATGTTGTTTCTGGTGTAACTCATCCAGTATTCCTGGAGCTGCTAACTTGAGGATTCAATCATGCTGATGAACTCTCTTCCCAAACACTTCTGGGTTTTGTAGAAAAAAAATAGTATTAGTGAAAGGTGACTTCAGAACTACCTTAAATTAGAAGGAATGGATAGCAACTCCTTAAGCTCATAAATGTGAGCTAATATGCACTGAAAGTAATTGTTATCAGCATATGTGGTTAAAATTAGTCACCAGCAAAACTTGCTTAAAACTAAGCATTACATCCAAGTTCTTTGCTGAAATGCTCTTGCTACTGTGTAAAGTGCAGAATAAAAGAGCAAGTACAGGAAAAAACTTCCTCAGTGGTTAGGCTTTTTTGGGTCAACGTTAACAGAGTGAGGAATTTCACACTCAGACATAAATAAAGGTCAGTGAAACTTCAGCTTCTGACCTTAGCTGAAAGTAGGGAAAAAAAAAGGAAGATTTCCGAATCTCAAAATGCTGATGGCAATTGGGCTATTCAAGACATCTATTACTGCCTCAATGATCTATGCTTTTGTGCTTTAAATCATTCTCCAGAATCACAGAATCATAGAATCATAGATCATCCAGTAAGATCAAGTCAAAGTGTTAACCCAGCACTGCCAAGCCCACCACTAAACCATGCTTCTAAATGCCACATCCACACATCTTTTAAGTAACCTCTGGGGATGGCAACTCAACCACTTCCCTGGGCAACCTGTTACAGTTCTTGACAACCCTTTATGTGAAGAAATTTTCCCTAGTATCCAATCTAAATCTCCCCTGGCATACCTCGAGGCCATTTCCTCTTGTCCTGTCCCTTGTTCCCTGAGAGCAGGGGAACTTTCCTAAGCACTTTTGCTGTAAAAGAGTGATTTGCACATAATCAAAGCCTCTTAAACACACAGACTGGCTGCCCTAGGGAGACTCCTTAAACATACTGGTTTCATACCCTGTTCCCTAATGGACAAGCCAAACCCCCAAATGATGAATTCCGTGTAACATGAATATTGACAGAGAATCTCCTAATTATGTAGGGGTGCATGTCATCTGGGATTTTAAGAAAACAAAACCCCACCGCAAACATGATGCCCCTCAGTCCTCTCCTGACAGAAAGTTTTGTCCTAAATAAGGAACACTTCCCCAGCTTATTTAATGACTCCCACACAACCAAGGAAAATCGTTGAGGTTTTGTGATAAGTTTCCTCGAAGCGTTCCCTCCACTGAAACCCGATGTTTACAGTCCCAGGAGCTGGCACCAGTTTTTTCTCTGGTGTCCCCCTACAATTTCAGCAGCTACAGTTCTGTCAAAATGGAAGCACACCATTGCACTGAGTGAGGGTAAAAAAGGGTCAGAGAAAGGCAGATAAAACCTACTTCTTAACCTGCCCAAGGAAAACTGAGACCCCTAGGGAAAGATTCTCACGTCTCTGAATGCTGTCCGTGACGCTCTGGTTGTGGCAAAAGTCAAATTCATGAAACCACTCAGAGCTCAGCAAGTAAAACAACAGGGTCAGTGTGATGGATAATTTCAGAGTGGTGGTAAAGCTGTTGGTTTTGAAGGTAGTAATTTGAAGTTGTACATTGCAGTTATATAAGTGAGAAAAATGCTATTCTCCCCCTCCATAAATAATCTTTTGATATGTGGGGTTAGGTTGGTGTAGCCCTAAATCTCTGTGAATGTAGTTGCAATTCCTGTTTAATAAAACTCCAGAGGTGATCTTGTTTTATCAGCCTATCATCTGTAATTAAGGCATTTAATATTCAAACTCTTTGATGTCATGTCATCTTTGAAACATAAATAAGAAGTTTGTCTCCATCTTAGGAATTAAGATAAATTAGTTGGAAGGGCAAGTCCCCAGAGATACTTTTAGAAGCTATTTGGATATTTTAATAGCTACCAAAAAAAAAAAGTAACAACACTGATGTTAAAAAACACCTTGGAAGAAGGCTTGAAACAGTCTTATAGGAAGTGAGCAAAACAACTTACATTTTAGCAGATAAACCTGGACACAGGAAGGTTTACTACTGTTTGTTGTTGGGTTTTTTGGTCCAGGCGATTTGTTTGTAGTGAGAATCTCAAAGCACTGAAATTAATTCCCAGTCACCCTCCCTATTGCCATCAGTTAGCAAAACAAGTCCTGGCACCCTGTGAAGCTGTGCTGAGGGCCTGATGCTCTGAGATACAGAGACACCTTGTGTTACACAGATTTTTTTGCCCCAATATTTAATAAGAAAATCAGTGGGAATGTGGCAACCATCTGGTGGGGCATCTGCCCTGTCTATGCTGGGTTTGGATGAAACTCTGAATTGGATGTCTGCAAAAACAAGGGACCCTCTAGGTCCAGGGTTGGGCAGAGCCATGGGTTAGGTGTGAGATCAGCCTGCCACTTAATCTGTGGGGAGCAGTGCTTTGGGGAATGCCTTCCTCAACCCTTTTTCTCTCCTCACCTGCACCAGTGGAGTAACTCTTACCTAGGTCAAACTAGAAATCTTTATCAGAAGACCTGAGGCTCCAGACCTCACTCTACTTCCTAATCTTATGGCTTAGCCACACGATTATTCTTCACTCCCACTCGAAAGCACTAAAGGATGTGCAATTTTTTTCTGCCATCACTCTTCCCTTCAAACTTGTCAGAAACCTCTCTCTCGTTCTTCTGGCATGAGGCCCACTTCCACTCTCTTTATCCCTCTGCCGGTATCCCTGGATCTCAGCCAGCTTAGATGTGAGCTCTCCTTCTGTCTGCTTATAATTAGAATGTGCACACATTGAAGTTTGTTTTATTCTCAAGGTCTTATTGGTGGGTTAGAGGGAGCATTGTGTAGGAGGGCAATCACACAAATCCTGTTATTTGTAGGTTCTGAGTGGTGTGTGGGAGGAAGATACAGAAATTCCATCAGTCATTAATAAGATTTTAGAATAGATTCCTTAGGCAAGACTTGGAAAATCTCTTCCTGGCTGCCTGCTCTGCTGATATCTAGGTCTCCCATTGCCCCACCACTCCGTGGCCAGTCAGACTTGTATGAATGACCCAGCACCTTTCCTCTTCCTCCATTGCAGCACAGACTTCCTTTTATTTCTGAGGAATTCATCTGAATTGGCAAAAATTTGCCACCATTATTATTTACTATGAAAAACCAAAGCAGGAACACTTGAGTTAAGACCTTGCTTTGCGCTCTGCAACAAGACCGTGGTCTGTACAGACCCTCTTTCAATCCTGATTGCTGGTTTCTGACTAATTCTCCCTGCCCCAAATTTTTAATTTCCAGATGTACACTAGAAAAGTTTCCAGGAGTAAACTGGTTTTTGGAGTTAAAGGTAAAAAAACCAATACTAGAACTTCTCATCCTATGGGAATCTGTCCTCTTTTAGATGTTTTAAAGTACTTGGCTAAATTTTTACGTGACTGTGCATTCCTCTCTCTTGAACATAAGCCAGCATGATTGATTTGAGTATTAATTAGCACTATTAATCACAGAAGACCAAGGCATGATCTCGCTGAAGTTCATACAGGAGCTCTGAACAGTAAATACATGAGAAAGAACAGGTCAAGTGCCAAAGAGATGACTAGACCCTGCCCTGAAGTGATTATATTCCAAAGGCACAAGTGAAGAGAAAAAAAGCCGGACAAGACAGAACACATACAGAGTGGGAAGTGGGTATTCAGGCTTACATGTTTCTTGAAATAGGTGGGGTGTCAATGGCAGCTTGCTAAAAACAGTGTGGGAGCTTAGCTCATAGTATCTCTACTTTTGGCAGGCCGTGAGGTGGGGCTGGGAAAGGCTGCCAAGGTGTGTGGATGAAGGAGACACAAGTATTGGTGAATGATGTTTGGGCAAAATTGTAACTGAGTGGTAGATATTCCATTTTCTCTAATCTCATCTTGACACCTGTTTTTTCCTGGACTGGATTAAGCTCCACTTGCCGGATTAGGTAAAGCTGTCCAGTTATCTGCAAGTCTGGTTTTAATATGCCATCTTTGTCAGCTCTTCACTGCTAGTTGTCTGAGGTAGTTTTTTTGGGCTGTAATTGATTGGAGCAGCTCATACCTTGGCATTTTCAGCCCTTTCTGTTTTGACTGGTGGCCCCTGGGACTTGGATGGCTCGAGGGAACGCCTCGTGAAAGCTCTTCCAGGGATGGAGACTGTTCTGCTGAGTGTGATGTGTTTCACATTAAGCACCAGATGACTTTTCCATCTTTTTTAGTAGCTCCTCTAAACTGGAGATTAAAATCCCCAAACACACAACTCCAGAGGCCAATCTCAACAGACTCATCAAGCTCAAGAAACCCATCCTGTGCTGCAGAGAACAATGTGTGGGTGGCAGCTGCGTTACCAGTGTCTGCTCCATTTGTTTAAACAATTGCTGCATGGCTGGTTTTGGATTTACAAGTATTTAGGAAGTTTTGAGATTCCCAGACTAGAAATGCTGGTATCTATTCCACCCTCTGCAGACTTGAAGCTGTCATTTCACAGTGCATCCAGTGGCTCAGGTGGGGAACATGGTTCCTGTTGTTCTGTTCCTTGGCTGTTTTTTTCGTGCGAGATGAAGAATCCTTTAGAAATGCTATGCTTCATCCACTTGAACCTTTCCTTCCCAGACTTAAGACATATAAGAAAAAACCCAGATGTCTCAGAAATAATAAAAAAAAAAGCCCCCAAACCCCTAGCTTTACATGCACTTGGATCTTTCATTTTATAAAAACAGTCAAGCCACAACCACAAGATTTCACAGATAAGAGAAAAAATGTGGATTGTACTTAATTCAATATTATAAAGAAATGCTCTTACAGGGAGACGGCAAGCTGAGCCAAAGCCAGACCAAGACTGCTGACTGATCTGAAAAATGTGAATATTATTCACACTGGGACACCACATCTCATAATGCTCCATGTGTGCTATAGTATATAATTATGAAATGTTTGCATTAAGTAACTTGGGTGCCTAAATACAGATGTTCCTTATTGACATTAATTGGACTTGACATATCTTTGGCCTGCTTTATAACAGTCACCAAAGCATGCATTTCCACTTTACCGTACATATTCTAAAGGAGCTCTGTTCCATATCGAGCTTATTAACAGAGAAAAACATTAGTGCCTTAACTATCTGTCATATATTTCAGGTAAAAATGCAATTGGTTTGCATTAGAGAGTGTGGTTTCTGGGACTGACCACAAACATTAATTTCTGTTCTTTTTTATTTTTATTTACAGTGAAAGCTGTCCCCAAGACTTAGAAAATTATTTTTTCTTTCCAAAACTGTCAATGCATTGTGGTGCCATTTGCTCTGTTCTTATTACTGTGTCTCAAATGTCATGTTTCTGAGAAAGGAAGGAAGGAAAGAAAGAAAGGAAAGGAATGAAAAGGAAAGAGAAGAAAAGGAAAGAAAAGAAAAGAAAAGAAAAGAAAAGAAAAGAAAAGAAAAGAAAAGAAAAGAAAAGAAAAGAAAAGAAAGAGAAAGAAAAGAAAAGAAAAGAAAAGAAAAGAAAAGAAAAGAAAAGAAAAGAAAAGAAAAGAAAAGAAAAGAAAAGAAAAGAAAAGAAAAGACAAGAAAAGAAAAGAAAAGAAAAGAAAAGAAAAGAAAAGAAAAGAAAAGAAAAGAAAAGAAAAGAAAAGAAAAGAAAAGAAAAGAAAAGAAAAGAAAAGAAAAGAAAAGAAAAGAAAAGAAAGAAAAGAAAAGAAAAGAAAAGAAAAAAGAAAGATAAAGAAAGAAAGAGAAAAAGAAAGAAAGAAGAGAAAGATATAGTTCTTTAGTGCTCATATAAAATATAAATGGCTTTTGCACTTGTTAGTTTAACTGTTTTGCATTACTCTGCAGTGTGCCTCATCTCAGTAACTAGGATAGAAAACCTAAATATTAAAGAAAAACAAGGTTACTCATATTTGTGAGCTTCACCTGACCAGTTCAAACAGATTCTCCAAATGAGAACCCAACAAGTCCTACAGTTTCCTTTAAGATAATGTTTTAGATGTGTCATTCAGTTGAGATCCAGATCTCAGATTCCTCAGAATCCTTATGGAACATTAGGGTTTAAACAAACCCTTCTAAATAGGCTTTCTTAAAAGGAAAGATCAGCTTGGTTTTGACATTTTCATCTTATTTTGCAGTTTTCAGCTGAGTTATTAATGAGTGGGAGGTGTTTAAGTGGACATTTGTGCTTTTAAGTGAATACAGAGATGAAAAGGCATTTGAAGTTTGGTCTAGAATTCAGACATGAAAATTTATTCTCCTGAAATTTAGGAGAAACTTCTTAAACATATTGTTCCAGGTAGTTCCTGGACCAGCATAATTACTTCTTTTAAAAAAGGTTTATGTAAAACTCTAGTTAAAATCAAGCAAAATGGAAATGCAAGTACACAGAGCAGAGAGTCTGTGATTACATTTAGTCAGAATCCTCATGGTAGGAGAGGAGGACACTTTGCCTTTACTGAACCAAATAGTGAAAATATAAATGTTTTCTGACTTACATTCAACTTTCCCAAAGCATATAAATCTTGTCTAAAGACAATTACCTACTCTTCCTCTTAATATTGTAGGAGAACTTCCTGCATTACAGGATATCTTTCCTTCTAAAAAAAGAGTTAAAAGTGATTCAGATATTTTGTATAGGCTGAGGATATTTGCTGGACTAAAGGAATAATATTACTTGCTTTCTTAGCACTTTCCATTCTAAAAATGCTGGTCTAAAAACTTTAAAAAAACATTGTGTTTTCTCTTTGATGCTGCCATTGACAATAAACACAATTCCAAGAATCTTCTGCTTGAAATATACCTTTTTTCCCCCCTCATAACCATTTAAGGAATACAAGCGTGAGATGAAAAAGGAGCTTCTCAAGTGAAAATGCTTCTTATAAAGGGAAAGTTCCATGGCAAATTTTCCATGGCACAAATCATTGTTTTGAAATGTCTTTCAAGACTAATCATATCTGATCACATCCAAGGCAGGAATATCACTGTTTATAATGTTATGGTCTTCAGATACAACTATAAATTGATGATGCAGTACTAGTGTTTTGAAGAATCAATGGATTGGTTTAAAGTAAAGAAAAATAAACCTGATGTAATATTAAACAGAAGGCCATAGTTACTTCAAAAGGCAGAAAAATAATCTGAGCAAGCTCATATATCCTTGAATCTGGGTGCTTTAACACCAAGGAGTTTAGACTTTTTCACTTGTATTCAACTGGTGAGATGTTGCTTGTAGCTGAGTGTAACATGAGTAAAAAAATCATTCCTTTCCTATAGGCCCTACCAAATGGACAATAAGTACCTGACAAAATAATCTAGAGTTCATCAGAGGTCATTCCAGGAAGTTTTTGTCCAGGCTTGTACAGTAATGAACTGGTGGTCTGCTGGGGTCTGTCATTTATGAATTAAGAAAAAAAAACCAAAAAAAGTTTTTTATATTGAACCTGGGTTTTAATTAACAAAATGACAATCTGTAACTAGAAATATGCTAAACCTCAAAGTCATTCAACACCTCTCTTGTTCCCAACTCACTAGTGAATGTCAATGACTCAGGTAAGAAAATCCCCTGTTCCAAGTTATTTCCATTTTTTTTTACTCAAAAACCGCCCTTCTCAACACATCTCTGTTAATGCCATCAGCAAAATAGCCTTATCTACAAGTAAATAAATAGTTCCAGAGATTGCTGGTTTTTTAGTGGTATCTCTCTCTATAGAAATGCATTTTACTTTCTCCAAGGCTTTTGCCTCTCCTGGAGGTTATATTTTATTTTTGACCTTAACGATGGTAACCCCTAGCAAAACAAATGAACAAAATTTATTTCTGAATGTCTTCATACAGTTTTAAAGAGGTACAGTTAAGATCTGAGCTAGTAATTAGTTATGTCTACAATAGCTGCAGCAGACAACCATATTCATCTCTAGCAGCAATCCAATTAGGAATTTTTATGCAACTCCATGAAGGCAAAAAGGTTTCTTAAGGCCACAGTGAACCACCATCACATGAACAAAGCTCTTCATCTCCCATGCAAGGTTACAGTAAACTCTAGTTTACTTCCAGCACTGGGATATCTTGTAAGAAATATCAAACAAAGAAATTAAGAAACAAAATACAATCTTTGCCTTCCAATTCACTTATCCTTTCAAAGGATATACCTCGTGCTCAGTTTTGCATACATTCTGGGAAACCTCCAGCAAATTTGGGTAGAGCAGTCAGATTGCCCAGAATTCCTCCCAGGTTTGGAGAATGGGCCCAAAAGTCTTTAAGTAATGAATCACTTCAAATTCTCCGTAATGGCTCCAGCAGCAGCACTCCTAAGCCAAGATTCAAGATTCACCTCTCCTTGTCCTACAGGAGAGGCACAGACTTGCAACTGTGAGGTGCCAAGAATCAGGAAAATAATACACGTGAATTATAGCAAGATAAACTGGACCCATGGCTTTGAGAATGAAAACATAGTGTAATTAAAAGATCAAAGGTAATCCAAATAAATCAGCTTCTGCTTCAAGGGCTAATGCCAGGGACAGGCTTCCCTTTCCATGATATCAGCAATCTTCTAGTACATGCCCATCCTAAGCTGTCCTAACCCTGTCCTAACCCTGCAGGACATGATGGTTTGGCCTCCATACCAGGCATCTGGGCAGCAGGGCACAGATGAAAGGGTATTTCCTGCTTTTAACCTGGATGGTATTTCAGTCTTGCCAGTGGATTTTTTCCCTTAGCCATACAACTTACTGAGCACCCCAGGCAACACATACTTGCAGGTGGGCAGGTGAGGATTTGTCAGAGTGTAACAAAACACAAATAGCAAATGATGAGTGTTTGAGCCGTGGAAGTCAAGTTCTGGCAGCTGGTTGCCAGGAGTATTTGTACTGGTGGGTTGTGCTGCTCACTGTGCCCATTGTATTCCTTTATGCATCTGTTTTGATGAGAAAGATGGGCTTGAGCACAGAAGGTATCTATTGAGCAAATAAAACCACACAACCTTCATATGGTATCACTGTGCTTCCCATGAACTCCTGTTTCCAAAGGTGATTTCCAAGGTAGATCTGCATCTCTGATTTAATGTCTCACACCACGTCTGCGTTCCAGAAGGAATGACTGGTGGTAGAACAGATAAGCTGAGATGACACAGATCCTTTGTTAGGAAACATGCTTCACGTATGCCTGAATACTCAAGAGTCAGGGAGGGTGGAAATTGTTTGACTTTGGACAAATTTGGGTTCAGATGGTTTCAAAATACAGGAAGAAATCAGTTTATTCTTTGTTTCTGTTACTCAGGAAGCCCCTGGAAGTATCTTGGGGATCTGTCAGCAAAAAAGTTATAACTCTAATAGCATTACCTATCTTTATTCCTGATAAAACTGGGATTGGAGGGACTTGTGGATGAAAGCAGCAAGTTGAGCTAAAATGGTGTAGTTTTTGCAGGGCACCTTTCAACTCCACACACTGTTAGGGCTTTCCTTTCAAAGCTACCTGTTATTATGCATTTATTGTTATTCCTGTACCTCTGTTGCCAATATTGAACACTTTTTTCCCTTTGCAAGAACTCTGAGGCACTTGAGAAACAGTGACAGCACCAGAAGGGGACCATTTCTGCTTTGGAGAGAGCTTATTTAGTGGAAACAGGGCCACTCACAGCATGTCCATATAGTGCCGGACAAGCCCAGGGAGACCATGTTTCCTGAAGAGATGAATCAGTGCAGCTCTGCAACACTATAAATTAGGTCATGGCAGTCACCCAGAAGCTGCAATAAGCTCAGGATCTGAAATAAGGGTTTCTCATGCTCAGGAAGTAGAAGAGGCAACCCACAAAGGTGTCTGTAGACAGACTCTCTACGGGACACCAGCTGGTGCATGACTTGCCCAAATTATTCATTTTGGGGGCTGCTGTGAGTGATTTACTGCAAACTAACAAAATCCTGGAGCTCATAATCACAACAAAAGGCAGGGGCGCTTTGCACATGGCCAGAGGCAGCTGCTGGAGCAGGGTTTTTGCAAATGAAATCGAGGGTGTCATTAGGAGATGGGAGGTGGGATGCTGTCTCCACTGCTTGCTGTTCCAGAGCTGCCTGCTGTGCTTCCTATTGCCACTGGTCACCCACTCGGGCATGTGCATTTGGCTGAAAAGGCTCTTAAAATTGCTCAGACAGCAGAGACTGCTGTTTGATCTTGAAACAGACAGTTCCCTCCTTCAATCCTACAACCATTTCTCTTCTAGTGCCAGGAAGGAAAGCAAGGTTGGAGCACTGCTTTTTTTTTTTTTTTTTGAAGGCAGTATAGGCTTCAGAAAAAAAAAAAAAAGAAGATTGTGGTGGGGAAAGAGGCTTATTATGTTAGTTGGAAGGAAAAGTCTAGGAGGCAGCAATTCAAAAGGATATTGAAGGTACTTAGTGTCTGTCTCTTCCTGAATTTCAGAAAAGGAGCCCTTTGCTGAAGGAGGAAAAAAGCAATGATCATCCAGCTTGTCCTACATTTTACCTGCAGAAATGACCCATCACTGAAAGGAATACAAGTGGTTGCCTTGTTGGATGCAGAAGCCCCTAAAGGATCCTGGTGCAGAGGTGGAAGGGAATGAGTATTATTATTTTTCTACATTTTGACCCTATTAAACATTCCAGGCGCAGGTCAAGTGCAACAGTTTATCTTCACTCCAAGGAGGAGTCTGATCTCTCGTCTTTGATCTATCCTGTGGTGATGAGTCTGATAATGTTTCCATCTGAGAGCACTAAAGCAAGTCAATAAATAGCAAAGCAAAAAATTCCACCTATGCCATAAACCAGAATGAGAGAAGGGTAGGAAACCTTGAAGTCTATATTGTGTGGGATTTTTTCCCTTACAAAGCAGTGTTTGGAGCATTAAATACTATTTCCACTTAAAAACTCTCTTTCCAAATACTCTGTCTTTTAAGCATCATTATACTTGATCAAAGGGGGTCCAAATAAGTACCGTTAGTCAAGAGATCCTCATTTCCAAATGTTTCCTTGAACTTTCTGCTGAAGTTTTAAACTCTTCAGTCAGGATCTGCATGTCAAACTACAAGAGTGACAAATGAAATCAAGAGTAAAAGGCTGTCTACAGACTGTATTTCAGATTTCAAACCACAGGCAATTCTATTTAATCCCTGAAGAAAGGGGATGCTTTTACTTGGTCTGCCTCAGGAGCTGATCACAGGCAAACTGTGGCTCCCAGAGTCTCTGGTTGCCCCATGCCAGGAGAAAAGGTGTTTGTACCAGCTCTTCTCACAGTGGGACAGCTCTGCTTGGCTGTCCAGGGCATTGGACTGAGGAGGTCAAGAATCAGCTCTCAAGGAATATAATTTACCCCAAACTGTAACACAGAGATGTGCAGCTCCCAGAGCTCCTGGACACTTGGCTGACCCCTTGCAAAAGAGGGAAAGCCAGACCAAAATGTTGCTTCTCCCTCCCCACTGTTAACATAGAGAAGATGATTAAATGGTTCTTTATGGCTGCCCCTGCTCAGGCAAGGAGCCAAAATCAAATTGTGTCCTCCATGGGAGGAGAGTTAGACACAAACAGGATATTACCAATATAACAAAAGTACACTTAAAAATCACAACCTGTGTTAAAAGTAACATCAGTTGAGATAAAATGCTCTAGCAAGAGTAGTTTTATTTCTCCCTCTAAAAGAAATTTTTACTTCTGACTTCTTAGAATTGCTAAATTATCTGGAGCAATTTATGAATAATTTTATTTAAGATGTTTTCCAGCCTCTGGATGTCTCCAGGACTGTAGCTGTTTCTTTGATCTACCTGAACCTCTCAACTCCCAATCTCAGATGAAAGATGAGATTGTTACTGGTTGTAAAGTACACAAAAAACCCATTTAGAGTACTTTCATTTCTTTCAAATTTCGGATTTTGACATTTCTAAGTGAAAAAAATTTATTATGTATTAATCTATACCATAGGAATCATAGCCTAAGTCCCAGCTGGGTTACATGTCCCAGTGAACCAGAGGGAGGCTGTAGGACCTGACAGAAAATGCAGGACATATGGAAGAACATGACCAAGTGAGGACAACGAGTGCCCAAACCACATTCAGGTCCCAGGAGGCAGCATGTCCATTCAAGCCAAACCTGGCTTTGCCTGCACAATAGTTCAGCTACCCAGAACTCCACAAATTTCTACTCTTCCCATCCAAATTCAGTAGCCATGGGACATAGCCTAGCACCTCAGCTGTGTTCCAGGCCAGGAGACAAGAGTGGAGTTCTCATACTCCCCACAGTGGTCAGTGGAAAGCAGGCAGGACTTAAATCCTGTACAGGAGTGTCTCCCAATCATGTTTTGTTTGTGTGAAAACCAGGCAGAGTCAGGGACTGTTTCCTGCCATAACATTACAGTCATCAGCCTCATAGCTTTCTTAATGTACTTTTGGCTGCCTACAATATCTGAGCACTTCTTGAGAAAGATCTGTCTGTTAGATCTTTAGGTCTCATTAGAGGACGAAGCTGCCTCATCTGGATTTTGAATTTGTGATGGTGGAACCTCATAGGACTGATTCATGGAATTTCTGGATGAATTATCCTGATATGCCTGACCAATAGGACAAGAACTTGCTTAGAGAACACAGTCTCAGACAGCAATTTTACAACAGAAGTAGGAGGAGCTCTCTTCCACCTGGTAAAAGCCTGCTGTTATTAAATTACTCCTTTATAAAATGCTGAACTTATTCTTTGTGGAGCTGAGAATTCAAGAGAAAAAAATTTGAAACAAATCTGGGGCAGCTACAGAATCTCCTTCATCCTTTTGGAGGTACACAAACCTCCAGCAATGGATTGAACTCTCTCTAGGAAGGCAAATAAAATCTCACATCAGCACATTTGCACAAGATGGTGCAAAATGGAATAACATCAATTTCCTATTACACAATTTCTTTCTTGGAAAACACTCAAAACTCATTTTTCCCTCCCTTTCTCCTGCAGTTCTGGACTTTGTGCAAAGGAAGTCTGCACATTATTACTATAAGTGTCTCCCTCAGGACTCAGACTTACAAACATTCTCTGATCCCATGTAAACAGGATAACGTGTTGGGCTGTTTGCTTATGCCACCCTGTAATTCATCCTTTGACATAAACCAGTTTCCAGTGATTTTTTTTTTTCCCTCTCCTTGTCTGGGAATCAAACATCACCTGCAGGTTTCCCTGCATAATTAGATAACAGTAATGGCAGAATACTGGCCAGTAGCTGAATAGTTTTGCTGAGATCACGGTTGTGATGAAAAGGCAACAAGGACTACGAGTATGTGCAACTGCTACCACAGAAGATGAACCTTGTGCTGTCCTCTGGGTAAAGATAGGAATCAGCTTTCATTGATCTCCAGTCAAAATTGTTATTGCAGTGGCTAAACCTCGTGGCTGCTTCAGACAGCTGCCTGTGTCCATTGCTGATCAGGATCCTGTATCATCCCTATATCTTCTGCTGGTGCTGTTTTTCCTATAATGTATTGCTGCTGCTGCTGCTGCTGTGTAAGAAAGCTCTGACTGCAGGAATGGTGGTTGACTGGAAAAGGCAGAGTTATGAGGCTCTTCTGAGTCAGCAAAGGCAACTCAGTAGTAAAAATAATACTGAGAAGCAACAACTTGCTTACAAGGGCATTCCCACCTTCCTGCTGGCAGAGCTGTGCTGACACTGGAGACCGTGAGAATTTGTAGGGAGGGAAAAGCCATGCAAATAATACCAAGTGGTAGGTAAAGTATTCATGTTTTGAGAATATGGTGAATGTCTGGCCCTAAAACTGGGATTCACAAGGGAATGAAGAGACAGAAAACACCTACATGTCTAAAGGAGCTGAGAAGTATTTGGGGACACCCAAGCAATTTGGACCTGTAACTCTCATGGATTTCAACATCCATCTGGGTTTCAGCATGACTCTAAATGCAAGTAAAACTCCTCTCACAACTTTATCCACCTGAAATTCAGATAATATAGATGAATAATTCACTTAAGTCTTTGTTTTGCTCGAGATCATGGAACAAACTGGTACAAGGAATAATGAAGCACATTCTCCTTTCCATCCTGATAACTAAAGCACTAAAAGATGTTAACCAACCAGAAATTCTTTATATTGCACTCTAGATAGGCAGGAAAAGTTAATTTATCTGTACCTAGATCTTAGTACTGATCTGTTTCCAATTAACAACTTATTTAGGGAGAAAAATGTGATTTTTTCCCCCCATCACTAGATTATTTCTGATTTTAACCATGCTGCACAACCATTCTGTTTCTTGGTAATAGCTTTCTTTTTATTTCTCAAAAGGAAAGTAATGGACAGCTTAAAAACACATCAGTGAAGCAATGTTTATCCCAAGGGCATTATATTAACATTTCTTGGAGGACTGAGTGTTTGCAGTTCTCTGATAAACAGCCCTAGTTTTTCCCTTGGCAGCTAAAAAAATGGCAATAAAACTCTCCTTGGGCAATTGGTTGATAGGACCCAGAGCTCTTGCATTTACCAACACAAGCAGCAGACAAATCTTAGGGTAAAGAGAGGTGATTTGTTAAAAAGGAGTCAATATTGCTATTGCAGCAGGCAGGAGGGGAATGTCATGCTCCTCCCAGGCTCAGAGGAAAGGTGGAAATTCCTCAGCAGGTCTAAATGATAGAGGTTGTGAAAAGGATGATCCAGGCCCTGAGCTCATCCTGGTCAGTTTGAAAACATTAACATTTTCTTAGATTTATCCATGGACTCAAATAAAAGCAAGCCAGATTATTCCCAGACAGTGATTATTTCAGTCTGGAACCTCAAGCAGGACAAGCTCAGAGCACAGAGACAAAATCAGGTCTGTTCTTCAGAGAGGTCAGGCTGAAGCCTCTTCCCACTTCATTAGATCTGGGTGGTATCTGAGTTTAAGCATCTTTGCTCTTCCTTTGATTTCAGGAGACCGTTTTCAGGTGGTGCTGTAAGAACTCCCTTACATTTTTTTAATATAAATTTAATTCTACTGCTCAGCCTCTCATGATCCACAAAGGACTGAGATGAGTGAAGAAAATGCTACAGCAGAAGGAGCACAAACTCCCTCTTAAAATGCTGCTTAGTGGATTTCCCTGCCAGCAGATCAGGCCTTCCTTCCTCCTAAACACTTGGACTTGCGTTAGAGAGTAAAACCATCAAGGTGAACTTTTGTTCCTGCTGTAAATGGGCTTGTCCAGCTTCCAACAGGAAAGGCAAAAGACTATTCGATGATATTTTAATCTGGGTATGCTACAGAGCAGTCAATGGCTATTAATTCTGTTTCTTCATATGCCCTTTTCTGCCTGTGCTTCTGTAAACATATTCAGAGCTCATAAAATGTTAATTAGGAATAAAATAAAATAAATAAGGCAATAATCTGAACCTTCCAGTCCCTTTTGGCCCAGAGGACGTTCTTGCTGTTAACTATTTCCAGGCCATTCACAAACAAGTGAAAATTTACCAGAACAAGCATTCTTATTCAAGGCTTTTTTTACGATGCAATGAAAAGAGAAACACAGCCCAGTAAATCATATAATTAACACAAGCTTGCTGCCTTGGCGTGTGAAATTAACCCAGGGAATAAACAAGTGGCTGGGTTAATCCCAGCGAAACTCCCGTTGTGCTCTGAGAAGCACTGGATGTGCAGGCACTGGAACGTTGCCTCTCCTGTCCTGGGGCAGGGTGGTGTTCCCTCTGCAAAGGGATGGCCATGGCAGGGACAGCTGAGCCACAAGTCCTGAAAGGTTTTTGGGTCATCTGTGGATGTTTGCTGTCATGCTGTGATCATGGCATCAAGATGTGGAGAGACAAGCAGGAGGGAGACAAGGATCAGGGTGAATTGCCAATCATGGCTGAGCCCTGTGCAAAAACCTGCATGAGGTTCACTTCTGTCCTGAAGAGTTTATGATAGGAATGGGCCCAGCAGAGTAAGTGGGAGAGGGAAGAGAGAATGAGGGAGGGATCATAGAATACAATTGCAGAATGGCTTGGGTTGGAAGGGACCTGAAAGATTATCTTGTTCCAAAACCCTGCCGTGGTCAGGGACACCATCCACTGGATCAGGTTGCTCCTCACTGCAATCACTGTGAAGTTCTGTGGAACAGCAGCATTGGTGCATGTTGCCAGTCAGAACTGACGATGTAAAGCACTTACCTAGCAAAGATTTATCAAATGCTTGGACAGGCTGAGATGGAGTTTAGGAGTTTGCTTTTCACATAGACCGTATTAGTCAATCAAATGTATAAACAGCTGGTCTGTAATTTACCTCACATTAATTGGATTCTAAAGAAAGACTTCTGCCTAAAAATCAGGTTACACACTAATCTCAGAAGAAAGCAAAACAAGGAGACTGAATTGTCTTTTCCTTTCCTGAGCATGACCCTCCATCTTCTGCAAGGGTTCACTGGGCTCTGCAGCCTATGGTAACTTTGGACAAACCACGGTGGCAGAGACACAGAAGTGTAAGAACAGCATAGGGGAAAGTTTATTTTCTCATTAATCACTCTGGTGTTTCCTCGTGGACAAACTGCAGCACAAGCAAGTATTCACCAAAAGACTTTTAAAGGATGACCAAATGTCTGTGATGAAACATTTAATACAAAGTGGTTGTTAGAAATAAGGAAGAAAGAGAAGAGAAACCACACATACACACACACACATATAATACATTTCCAGAGTGAGTCAATGTAGTTATTTGTTTGTTCTCTGGTTCAGTTTCTAATATGAGGGATATAGTCTGGGAAAAACAAAAAAAAAGGTGTTTACAAAGTCCAAGGTGGATATTGGGGAAAAGCTGGGATCCTGGATCGCATGAGTGCTATCATGTACAATAAGACCATTAAAACGTATTGCAAGGCTCCTTCCTGACCTGCCATTTTCAGTTCAAAATTGAAGGCAGACATTCAGAGGCAGAAAATAAGCCCATGAAGGGAGCAGCACTCCTGAAAAAAAATTGCTGTATTTCTGTTCAGAGCAGTGTCCTCCTCAGCACATCCACCATCTTCCTTTGCATATTTTTTCCCCTTTTTTCTCCTAAGTAGCCTGCTAACAGCTTATCTTCAACAGCCTTCTAAAAACAGACCAAAGGGGATGTCACAAACTTGAGGCAGCAGTCATCACTTCGTCTTTGACTGCCTGTTCATCCTAGGCCATCTCAAGGGAAATACTCATGGTGGCCAGAACCTTGGGTGTGTTCTAGGAAGTGTATCAGGTGGCACAGGAAAATGAAAAGAGATTTGGACAATAGGAAGGTGTCTGCAAAATGAGAAGTGGTCCCTTCTCAGAGGCTACACAGCTACTCCACAGCACCTACTTGGAGCCGTGGGCAGCAGGTAAATGTCAAACAGCAGTAGCCATGAGGTGATTTTTCTTTCCTTCCTAAATCTATATCAGAGAAGGCTGCTTGGAATGACTGACTATAATCAGGAAGAATACAATGGGGCTAGTGAAAGAAGCTTTCATCTTGTCTGGCTCAGTCAGGGTGTCAAATCTGAACTGCAAAGTTATTTCACTCCTAAACTCCACAGACAGTTTTTTTCTGGTGCATCTCAACCCTCCTGCACAGACCGTTTGAAGTTCCAGCCTGGTGCTCCCACACAGTTGCACCTGCCCAGGGACCACTCACCTACCCACCCTGTCCTGCTGCCCATGGGAAAGCCAGGACTAGGGATCCCAGCTTGTGCCAAAATGGGCAGAAACACTGGCATCCTTTAAAAACAAACAAGGTTTAACCCCCCCCCCCAAACAGATAAAAGTAACCACACGAAATTCCACTGTGTATGTGATATAAACTCAGACAGTTCTGATCACAATTTTTCAGCTCTTGGGATGTTTGTGAGTTTGTAAAACTCCAGCTCCTGGAGTCCTGTGATTGTTTGAGAATTATAGCTTGCATTAAAAAGAACAAAAAAAAAATTCAAAGGGATTTGAAGAAGAATTGCAATGCCTGAATAAGAAATAATCAGAATGCACAGAGCAACTAAAAATAATCAATTCTGGTGCCTTGTGTCGTTGCTTTTTGTCACTTGGGACAGGTGTCCTGTGAACATTTTAGGTGGTGCTTGTATAATTCCCTTCTCCTCCCTAAGTTCTCATACAAAGCTATTATTCCTGACACAGGAAAGGTAGACAGTTGATTGAGATGTATAATTCCTAACTTGTTTCTAAAAAAGGGGCAAGGCATGATATTGTACCTTTTAGAAGTACAGCCTGCACTTATTTATAAATTAGAACTAATTACAAGTAACCTGTCTTTGGCATAAGTAAAAAGAAAAACCCAATTTTCAAATCTTGGCAGATGTTTCAGTGTCTTCCCATTATGATCTCAGTTGGCTTTATCAAGTGATACCACATTATAATTAGCTGAGGTATATGCTACAATTCAAAGGAGGATGCCCAAGAGCAGAAGCTGAATCTGAAGAAGCCTCAAGCAAAGAAGCTAATAAATGATACTATTTCAATTAGGCAATTATGTGTGAAAAAGCTGAGAGAGCTGTACTGAAGACAGCATTTCTTAATGGATTGTTCAACACTCAGGGCTCTTAAGCAAGATGTACTATATCCTAGGAAAAATGAAAGTATTTTTCTGTCCTAGACAAAGGATTTTTACTGTATTTGAAACGTGTTTTAAGAGTCTCCCTTCTCGTAAACCACTCTACGTGTATCTGGATGAACCGTGAGAAAAGCTTGCTTAAATTATTCTTAAATTCTTACAAAAAAAAAAAAAGACTTTCTTCAACTTCTTTTTTTGGAGGCAAGGTCTACATATAAGAATAAATATCCATATTACATATTTTAATTGCTTTCTGGCTCAAGAATAGTCAGTCTTCCCAACAAAACAGAGACATTTCTGAGGTTACTATAAAATTCCAAAATATTAAATCTTTGCGCATTCCACAGCACACTTCTGGGCTTTATAGGAACAACTCCTAAGCTTCAGAATTTTAAATGTTTCAAATAAGATTAATATTATCATAAAACAAAACCAAACAGGCTCTTGAAGAACACCTAAGGGGCTGGAAAAAACTCGTTTCTCCCATAAAATACCCATACAAGTCCCATGTCCACCTGAGTAATTTTTGGCTCCTGAAGCTTGCAGGAACCACGGATACAGGCATAGACTGGGAAAGCATCAAGGGGAGTGGAAACTCATTTCTTGCTTTTCACCACTGATGTCTTGCATAGATTATATAAAACATTGCTGAACTGCCTCTGAAAAATTAAAATATTTGACTTCCCACGCAAACTCCATGTTGTCCTGCTGACACCCACAAAGAGGGATCTCAGTTCACATCTGTGGTTCCTCAGAACTATTGCTAACCCTAATGGTTATGGTAATAATTATTATGATGGTTATAGAAATACTAATAAAAGGTAGCAACATGTATAGGATATGGTCTTCATGGGAGAGATGCTCTTAGTGGCTACAGTATTTTAAAGGAGACCTTAACTTTTGCTATTTTTATGTTGTTATTCTTATTTTCTGGAATGTGTCTGGAGAAGGGCAATAGAGCTGGGGAATCATCCAGAGAGTAAGTCATATGAGCAGTGTCTGAGGGAACTGGGGGAGTTCAGCCTGGAGAGAAGGAGGCTCAGGAGAGACCTTGTTGTCTCTACAACTCCTTCCCAAGTGGCCTCTTCTCACAGGCAATAAGGGACAGAATTAGAGGAAATGGCTTCAAGCTGTGCCAGTGGAGGTTCCTGTTGGACATTAGGAAGAATTTCTTCCTGGAAAGGGTTGTCAGACATTGGAAGGAGCTGCCCAGGGAGGTGGTGGAGTCCCCATCCCTGGAGGTGTTCAGGGAATGCCTGGACATGGGATTCAGTGCTCTGGTCTGGTTGACAAGGTGGAGATGGGCCAAAGGTTGGACTCGATGATCTTGGAGACCTTTTCCAACCTTTATTATTCTATGATTTAAAACAAAGTCGATCATGCCATATAATATGTTGGCTCCTTTTCATCCAAAGAAAAACCAGATGGGGACTGCTCATCCTCACCAGGCACAGCTGTGGCTATTTGCCATACGTGGCACAGTCGTTGGGTGTTCCTGTGCCTAGTGAAGGATCTTCAAGAAAATCAGGAGGGCTGGCGAGGCTGGATGAAGCCTGTCCCATTTGCATGTCAGTTTTTTTGTCCAAGACACATGTTTGGCCGCAGAAGTGCTGCCCTGCCCTTTGCCCAGAGCCTTCCTGCTCTGCCTTAACTGGACACTCCTGCCTGTACCTTAGTCCTGCTGTGGCTCTACACGTGTGACAGCAGAGCCTTATAAATGCTGTAGGGTCAATTAGCACCTGACACACAACTCTGACTACCTTAAGGAAAAGACAGAGAAAGTGCAAAGCAACAGCTCAGCACAGCTCAATTCTGCAAACTCTGTGGAAGGAGGGGGGACACCCAGGTATCACTTCAGGGCCCAATTCAGGAACTGTGAACTGCCCTCTGGAAACCTCACCTTCCCTCTCCCAACAGTATAGGGAGCCAGTCTGAGTTAAAGATAGATGGCATAAATATTCCCCCTGCATCTTCTTAGAGGGAGATTTTCAATGCCCCTAAGCCAAAATGTTCCCTGAGATTTAATCTAAACTGAAATAAAGTCTGACTGTTTGATGCTATAAAACAAATGTGGCAGCTCTTTGACAAGACTAGCAATAGGTCAGGCTTATTTGTAAAGAGGGAATGCTAACATTAGCTTGGGCTTGTAATATACTTCTTTATAAACAGCTACTTTTCCAAACTGATTGCGTTTGAAATGCTGCGAGTTCACTTGACCTCGGTTCTCTTTGGGGTTAAGTACATCCTTGGGCTAGAGTTTAACAGAGCACTTTGGGAATGTAAAGACTTAGGGTGCCTTTGGCCTTTCTACCAGCTCCATAATCTCCTTACAAGCTCGTCCTGAACTTTGACCTTTTGGAAAAACGTTTGCTCCACTTAAACAGGGACATTCTGGCTCTGTCCTGTGAGAGCCAGAGCAATGAGAAAATGTGCTGACTTTGAAAACTGAAGGAAACAGAGAAGGGGAGAAAGGTTTTGCCTGACTGCAGAAGCTCTGATTCCTCCAACTACATAGCAGTTAATATCTTTGACCTCCAGACCCTATGAAGAGCAGGTCAGTGGTTCGAGTCCAGCAGGGCACAGAGGGCCAAGTTCTGTTCTCTGCTCTGATGTGAACCAAAGGCTTGTCTCTAGACACTGTGTGCTCACAACGCAGCTCAAGATAAGCCCGTATTTCCCAGCAGACAATACAGTACATATCCCTCACCCCTTGCCTTGTACTGGCATTTGTCTTGTTATTCTACTTGCCTTTCTCTGGTATTGCACAGGAAATGTATCCCAGGTTTTCTAGCACTGCAGAGAGAGGCATTTATGTGGGAAATGGAAAACTTATCTTTCTCTTTATCTGACCACAGAAGTGGTGTTGGTCATCTGTCTGTTCTCACACATCCACCCATCTGGACCAATAGCTTATGCCATGGGTAGGATTGTGAGCAGCTCCCTTTTCCAGATGAATGGCTTTCACTGCTGGGCTGGTGCTGGAAGGTCCTTCTGGATGCTCTCTTAGGACTTGGAGAATGATAAAGAAGGAGTTCTGAGAGATTGGAGTTATCATTTGAATTCCACATGTTTTTTGTTGCTAGGGATTCCCACCACATTTTCTGAAACAACACGTAGCACTGCATTTAAGCTTGTTACCAGTAATAGACAACATGAAGCTCTGAAGTTGCCCAGACTGTATTTTTAATTCACACGCACTTTCGTATCCAAGTACCACCAGAATGACAAAACCCAGAGAGCATTCCTGAGACAGTTTTTGTGCTATGACTATAGGCTGTGCTCAAGCACATAAGTAATCTGCTTGTGCAATGGGGAGGTTGAGCTGCCTGCTACATCATCCATCTGCATTGCCTCGTGTGTCATCTTTGCCACTAGTCATGAGGTAGAAGAGAAGAAAGTGTAAAATGATTTTATAATCACTATTACTTGTTTTCATTCCTGCATGGCTTGGAAACACATATCATGGGCACATATTCTACAGAAGGCCTTTGCCCAGAAGGCTTTACAAGCTGAGTTGTCCCGTTCCATTACTAAAATCCCTTTTGACCTCTGGGCTGAAGAATTTGATACAGATTCTTTTGGGAGATTAAAATATGGAAACCCACAACCCTGTTGTTACAGCTGGAGCTAGGTACAGCTATACTTCAAACCATTTTTGTTTTCCATAGAATTTGATTTCTTTCCCCTCCTTTCTTTATATCATAGCCAGGGCAGAGCTCAAAGAGGGTAAACGCTGCCTATATGGAGCACACTGGGTAAAGCAATGAACAAAATACTCAGAGGACCCACACACAGAAAGTCTGAAGCAATATGTTAATCACTAACAAGTGCAGTTATTGTAGCAGTTTTCCTCTGCATTGAGTTTGCATGGCAAGGTTTTGGGATCACTTTTGTGAGCGCTCTCTCCCTGTCCTTGACTATGAGCCTTTTGTTATATTTTCTCTCCAATGCCCGGCTGAGGAGGGGAGTGACAGAGCAGCTTTGGTGGACGTTGGCATCCAGCCAGGGTCAACCCACCACATTCTCACTTATTCCTAAATTAACAGAGATGATTTTTACACATCCTTTAGGAAAGCTCCAGATTATAACCCCCTCCCATTCTGCATGGTCTCTGCGTATAGAAACATACATGTGATGGTAGTACTGGAAAAACTCACAGCCTGAGCACTGAAACCTCTGTGTTCTCCAACCCAGCTGTCCTGATAGGTGATTCCCAGGCACAGACACTGAAAGCCAAAAATATATGAGATGGTCTGCATCAAAATCCAAACCTTCCATCTACCCTGCTCTAAGTGTGTGGATACTCTTCTTGAACACTGTGAACAGAGGTAGTATTTATGCAGCTTCTAGACTGAATTCTTTATTCTATAGTTTAAGTATAAACTTGTCAAGAAGACACAAAATTAGCATTTAAACCAAAGACAAAATCACTTCCAGATGGGAAAAATTAGTATTCCACCTATAAATTATCTGCCAGTTTCATCAGATGTTTTGCATCTTTCTCTGCTAAGTGTATCTGAAAATACAATGTATGAAATAGAATTCATGTATTCTATAATCTGCCTACACCTCCCTCTTTTACAGGGGATAGCTTCCGGGAGTTCAAGTGTGTCCAGGAAAAAAAAAAAAAACAAATGAGAAAAATAGTTCATTACTCCATACCAAAAGGGTGTAGGATACCCTTTATTTTCAGGATGGCAGACATATATATAATGTATAATAATTCTTGTTTATTCTTCTAATACAGCAGAACAATGCCATCTCATTGGTATCACAAAAGACAGCAGTAGCTACATTCCAAGGCTCAGCTTCTCATTTATCTTATTTGGGGGCTGGTGAAGACAATTTCTAGGCAAAGTCACAGAGTCTCTGGCCAAACTCAGCAGAGGCAACTTTCCACCAGGACCCAAAGATTAAGTGTTTTCACTGATTTCCACAAGAAATAGATCTTTGTGAGGCCCAAACCATTCACTTTGCAAAAGCAATGGTGGAAACATTTTGAGTTACTAAGAATCTTTGCCAGAAGCTCGTGATGGACAGATCCCAGTAGTGTCTATGGTCTGACTTGGCTTCATTTGGCTACTACAACTCTGTTTTCATTTGTCTTCATTTGGTTTTGGCCAGAGTGCAAAATTCTAGGTCTTTTCCAAACCTCTTGCATCTTACAAAATAACCAGACATTTTCCTCAAATAGACTCTTGCACAAGTAGAAATGTCAGTATGATTTTAGAAATTACCCATTAATGTCTTTTCAAGTAAAATCCTCACATTCTTTTCAATTACACTCACAATCCATCTTATTTGTTTCTTGCAAACATTTCTATGAGCTGCTGTTGAGTGAAACATATCTGGGAAACATACCCTGAGAACCTTCTTGCGGCTACTTGAGTAGAGTTTATGCTCTACTGAATTTTAATTTTGAGATTTCTTTTTACATTTTCTGTTTACTAGTGCTTGATCAGAAGTAACTTCATGTTCCACCAGGAGCAACCAAGTATCCAGCATAGAAATTAACACTAGATACAATACTATTAGAATAATAGTAGAAATGTATGCTAGATATAATACTAGAAACAAACCAATGGAGAACTATTCCTGCCTACAAGATGGAAGGAATTCTGAAAACTGAACACATTTGTGAAAAATCATGATCTAGAAAAAGTTCACAGTCACTGTGACAGGACTGACAAGGAAATGGTGTGATATGAGCTGTTAAGTGAAGAATGCTTTTCTGATTCTCCAAAAACAATGAAGAAGTCTTACATCAAAGCTACAGAAATCTCCACTCCTAGTTCTAAGTGACTATTTTTCATTTTAAAGAGTGGGAAAAATAAATCTGTTATAAACTGTTATAAAACAGTTATGCTATTAGTGCTACCATGAGTACTTTGCAGCACATCAGTTCAGTTTCCCCTTGCCTTTGTAACTGTTCTGGTGAAACACAAGCCACCATTAGCATAACCTTTTCTTGCCAAAACCCCGATCACCACACAGGGACCACACCACACGGAGCTGAAACGTGTAAGATCAACCATCGCATTCCCAAGGCTGACTACGGGGCCATGATGTCTACTCCAAGTTAAATATCTAAATTACTTAAACAGCTTGGAATATCTCAGATGTATGTGCTCAATTAATCTTCTCAGATTGTCAAACCACCCTGTGGCATAATATGTTTGGCAGCAAATTTGTTGAAGCGACAGAGCCCTTGGTAAGGGCTTTGTTTCCAAGAGTCGGGAAGGAGAACACGTTAGCAACAACAAAAGGTGAAATATCAAAGGTTCTTTAGAGTTAGCAGCTTTAAAGCTTTCTCATAAAGCCGTCCTGTGACCCTCCAGACAAAATGGTGATGTTTCAATCATGTCATTACCTGAGGCACATTACAATTTTTTTTAATTATTCTTCCCTTCTGCTTTCAAAAGGCTTGTTTTCAAGTGGGAGGAGAGGAGGCTGAATAGTGGAAAGGGCGTGTGCAGCTGTACCCTGAAAAGTACATTTCAATACACATAAATACACCCAAAAGCTTTATATATGTTGCAACATCCCAGACATCGGTGCTCCTGAGGAGCATAAAAGAAGAACAACCCTAAATCAGATAAAGACCACAGTATATCAGGTTCAGAAGATAGGAGAGGGGAACAGACTCTGGTTTAGTCAAGTGCTGGGAATCAAAACCAGTGAGTGGGGTGGGAACTTGTTTTCCTGTTCCATGCTGGCATGAAGCTACATAAGCTCTGCTCCCTCAAGAGGCCTGGTGGCATTCACCTTGGGTGGGAAGGGGCGACAAATCCAAATCCTGCTATCTGAGCCTTGGTTTCTTCCATTTGCAGTAAAGCTTATTCCTAATAGGAAGAATTATCTCTGATCAGACAGGCTGTCGCTTTCCGTAGAAATTTTGGTTTCATGCAACTGGCATTTTCTCATGAAAAGCACCTCTAAAATCCCCAGGTCAATAAACCTCCAACATCAGTCAGGAAACATGTCTTTTTCTTCTCTCTCTAGCATTGTGATCTCCAGCAAGTTCATTTAATTGTCCTTGGGTTTCCCCAGTGATAAAAAACAAGTAATAACAAAAATAACAATCATTTACTTCTTTGAGGTCCTGAAAAAAATTTACTCTGCAAATTAACATAATTTTCCTGACATTTCATCCTATTAAGGTTGGGATTTTCCTTAGAGAAAGGTTAACTGGGGCTGCAAGTATAAGCTCTGAGTCAAACTTTTGCCCCAAACTTGGCAGAACATTGTCCAGCCTACATCACAACCTCAAGCTGCTCCAGGAGAGGTTCAGTTTGGACATCAGGAAGAATTTCTTCCTGGAAAGGATTGTTAAACATTGGAATGGGCTATCCAGGGAGGTGGTAGAGTCCCCATCCCTGGAGGTGTTCAAGGAATGACTGGATGTGGCACTGAGTGCTCTGGTCTGGGTGACAAGGTGGTGATGGGTCACACGTTGGACTCAATGATCTCAGAGGTCTTTTCTAACCTAAATGATTCTGTGATTCTGTGATCATTATTTACTGATTACTGAAGCCTTGCTCATGTCCCAGGGCACTGCTGAGGTCTGCAGCACAGAGCCCTCTGCAGAGCAACAAGCATGTGGTTGTCTTCAGAGGTTCTTTCGGTTCTTATTGTCTCCAAAATGATATACTTATAAAGTCTTTCAGTGGGAGGACACTGGAGACTTTTTTATATTAGATACTTGCTTTTAAAAAGAGCAGAGTGCCCTTTTTGTTAACATAGTACCACTGTCTTTAAATTAACATCCACATGCAGGATGATGCTGTTCTGCATCACTCCACAGCTAAAAATGCCACTGTGGCTGTGCTGTGCTCCCTACAATGACAGGAGGAGGTATTATCTACCTAGAGTACACAGCTACAAGCTTTAATAGCTCACAGCTGTTCTTTAAGGTACAGAAATTACTTTAGTCCTGTTTTATTGAAATATAACAGAGGCCTAAATCCTCGAAGTATTAGCAGTTAAGTATAAGCAGTTAAGCTAGAGTCAGGCACTTACATACTGGATCAGCCAAGCAATCACACAAGCAGTCAGAGGAGCAGCAGAACACCAGCTCTTGGATGCTGTTTCAAGAACCCCTACACTGGTGTCGCTTTTCTTGAGCATGTCTTCTGCTTAGCCAGTCCTTGGCCATAGACTTAGGGCTAGGTAACTCCTGAGCCAGCATTCAAGAAGAAAATGCATTTATATTTCTGCATAGAATGTAAAGGAGCTAGAAGGAAATTCCACATTTCAACACATTCTGAGGTATGTCTTGAAAGTGTCCGTGGTTTGGGTTATCACAGCACTGGGGAGCTGTAGAAGATCTGGAAGAAGAACAGTAAGGAAAAACATCACATCGAAGAGCTGAGGGAGCTGATTCCTGGGCAATGTGAGCAGTAAGTTTAGTTCAGGGGAGTGAGAAGTGAAGGTAAAGGTTAGTTGAAGCAGTCAAGGAGGTGCAATCCTCTGACCTTGACCATGTCCTGTGCCCAGAAATGGACTGATCATCAGAGTGGGGACAGGGATGGCCTTGCTTGCCCAGATATCATCAGATTAATGGAAAGAAAGGGAAATATCTGGAGGAATACCAAGAAGTCCACATTTGGCTGTTAGCTCATGAGATCATTGTGTGATCCCCCAGAGAAGCACTACATATTTGCAATTCTTAAAATGCCCTTGAGATTCAGAGGACCTCATATGCCAGATGGGAGAAACTAGTTTAATGTGAAGTGGCTTATCCATCTTTATCTCCTGACAGTCTCTGTTATGCCCTTCTCAATCCAGAAAGGAGAGGAGGAGACAGGATCACAAGAAATCTCTTCTCAGGATGGTTATGTTTGAAGTTCAATGGGATTTCTTTACTTTCTTTTTTTCCTTTTGATTTTTCTTTTTTTTTTTTTCTTTTTATATTTCTTTTTTTTCCCCTTTTCTTTTTCCTTTTCCCTCTTGGCGTGTGACTTTTTCATGTTGAACTAAGGGGGTCTAATGAATGGAAAACTGAAATTGGAGGATTTTCATTATTTAAGGAAATTAACCTCATTTAAAGGAAATGAGTGTTCAGAGGCAGAAAGGAAAGTCATAATTTAAATTATATCAGAAGCTGGTTTTCTTTATGTAACATATTATTAAACAGTGGGGAAAAGCTTTCACTAGGCAGCCTCAGGGAGCACCCAGCAACTATAAAGAGGGTTCACATGCATGGCTCTAATATGTTAATAAATTATGCTAATTACAAGCAAGGGATTAGAGAAGGGGAAATCAAATAATGGTGCAGTAACTGGGCCTCTTTCAACTTAATTTGCAACATTGCCTGTCTAGGCTCCTTGTTGAGTTACAAAGTTTGCTTTCTTCTTTCAAAGACTCTGAACTCCTCTTTTGTCTATGGGAAGGCCGTGGTGTCACCATCCAGAGATAGTGGATGAAAAAAATGAAGTGAGAGAGGAGGGAAAGCGAGAACGAGCCCTCTCCCTGATGAGTTTCCGATGACTGAAAGCTCAGGAGAGACAAGAGAAATCCCGCTGCTTTTGCAGTGTGCCAGCCTGGAAACCTGGTTGAAAAATGCTGTAAAGTAGCATGTAATGGATCAGGTTTCTGCTTACTGGGACCTTTTAGAGCAGGAACTTCACTGAGTCTCTGGAGGAGAGCATGTGCTCTCAGCTGCTGGCTCTTACTGTCCTGATAACCTTTTTCCCTTTGGTTCATAGGAAGCAATTCCCACATTTCAGTTATTTTCAGCTGAATGGTGCTTCTCCCCACGATGCAGTGTCTCTTCTCTTATTTGGAAATGGAGCCATTCTTTGCCTGGGGACTCCTGTATCTCATTGGGAGAAACATTTTGAGTGACTTCTCAGAGGTGTTTGGATCATTGATCTCAATTTTCAGATGGACATCTTCCCCTGCTGTTGGAGTTTTTCCCCTTTTTTATCCTTCGCATGAACACCTCAAGTGGTTTGTCAACTCTATTTATCTTTTACTTTGTGATTTGCTGAAATTTCTGACAAGAAGAATTAGAGCAAATTAGAACAAATAAAAGTAAAGTAAAAATGTGTTTCATTTGTACTTTTGTTAATCCAGGGTGCAGAATCCCATTGTCCATCACATTCTGGCTAAAGCCTTATGTCCTTCAGAGAAGGGAAGAGGTCAGAAGGAGAAAAAGTTGAGTCTGATAAGGAAGGATGACACTGATACAGAGATGGGGAAAGTTTGGAAAGTTTTTTCTCTGCAGTGTGCAAAGTGCTACCCAACAGCTCAGCTATCTTACTGGGAAGACCTAATAGAAATAGACACAAATGAACATTCACAAGCCCCAATTTTCTCATTAAAAGTTACACAAAGTTAAAGAAAATAGACCTAACCCAACTGTGTTTACTGTCTTTAATAAGACACTGCCTTTTACCCTTAGGAAAGGGACAAGTATTCATTTTCATAAATTCCTTTTTAATAGTTTTTTCCTTCTTTTCCCCTCTCTCTTTTTTTTTCATTCGCTTTTTCTCTCCTTCTCTCTCTTTTTCCCCTCCATCAGCAAGGGGGGTGGTGAAAGAAAACAGAGACAAGCCAGATGCCTTTCAGTGCTTTGATCAGTTCCTCTGCAGACAGCCAGGCTGCCTCCTAGCACCTCTTTAACTACAGCTTGCCAGTAAGAAAATGAGCTGTTTTAACTCTGCAATTACAGTGCCTGCTGAATGCCTGTCATCACAGCAATAGGAACCTGATCTGAACTGTATATCCACTGGAGAGAGAATTACAGCAACCAGGGCAGAAAGTTAAATACCCCCTGTGGCGGTGAGACTCATATAAACGAAAAAGCCCACATCCAGGCCTTCTCTGTTGGTGCAAATACATAAAACACTGACAATACGACTCAGAGCTTCTCAAGAGAGTCAGAGAACTGGGAGCTGTAGGGTGATGCCATCCTGGTTTTTTCAGATGTTCTTGGGAATGATAACTATGAATGCCTAAGAAAAGAGACCGGTGGGGGGAAGGCATAAATGGGGTGAAAAATATATATTATAAGCAAAGACATATGTGCACTGGGTAGTGCTCTATTCGTGGCACAAATATAAATGCACGTATGGAACCAAGTCAGAAGGTAATTTGCCTTTCAACACCGTCTCTCTCTTGTTGCTCTGCTATCAACATCCAAATGTGGATGGGCGGGTGCAGCTGCCTGAATAGGCTCTGTCCCCGTTCCGAGGGCAGAGGCGTGAAAAGTTTGGTGACTTCACAAATATGTGGCCATTCGGGGAATACAACTGTGATTTCCTCCTCCCTGGGGGTTAAGCTTTAATCACTAAATCGGCCTTCCCTGAGGCAGATAGCAAAACTTGTTTGAAACCCTGAGAATATTGTATAATCTTATTGTGTGCATTCATTTTTAAGCCACCCTCTGTTAAATTATACAAATCAGAAAAAACACAACCTATTTGCATTCATGAGCATTTAATGTACTGGCATTTCTTTGGGAAATATGCAAACCAATTGCAATTTGGGCCTGATCCAATGCATATTCAGTCAGACAGCCCTGAACTAGACCTTTGCTTTATATGGGCAAGCTTAAATGGTGTCCTTGATTTGCAGTTTGTCTCATTTACCTTGAAAATAAGTGGGTAGCAGGCACATCTTCAAGGCTCCTTCCATCACAACAAATGAACTGCCCATCAAGGAATATGGGGTTAGAAGTATACAGCTTTAACTTACTTGAATATGTGGGAAAAGATGTATTATAAGCAGGCAACTCAAGCCAAAAAGTTATTAATTGGTTAATGGCTGTTTTATAGAAGTATATTCCCATGGATCATGGCCTGTTAGAGGAATAAAATCAGATAACTACTTCTCTAGTGGATAGGATAAAGGCCTAAGAGTTCAATCTTTATGGGCTTTGTTTCTAATTCTTTCAACGTGTATTTTTATTGGAGTAATTTTAATACCTGCATGCTTAACTTTCTATTCTGAAACGTGTGTTCCCATCCTCAGTTATCTCAGGGATGCGTTACAAGTACTAATTGCATCCTGTTATATTTACAAACGTTGAAATGTTCAGGCCCATGTTTTCACACTGAATTGGCAACACTCAATTGGCTTCCTCAGCTACTGCCCACTGCAAGGGATGACTTTGAACCATCCTCCAAGGGGCCCTGAGATCCAAAGAACAACGTAACTTTGGTGAGAGCTGCTTGGGGAACTCTGTTTTATTTGCTTTGGTTGAAGCAGAAGTCCCTTTATCTAACCCTGGAGGCCAAGGGAGCTGGAGGGGTGTTCTGTGCCAGCCCATGGGCTCACAGCAGGGTGAACACTTCCATGGCACTTGCCTTGGGAGCTCCTCTGCCTGATTCCCCAGCGCAGTGCAAACACTTTGCAGATGCTTCGTAGGACAACCCTCAGGCACCGCTGTGCCGACCTGCAGTGAGAAAAGCTTCCTAAGAAACCTGCTTTTTTACCGATTCCCTGCGCCACCTTACTCAGCATAGGACCCTTCAGCCTTATGAAGATCTACATCCTCAGCCTCAGTTCCCAAGGGATGGCACTGGGTGGAACCAAGGATATTGAATCTCATCCCTGATACAATTTGGACTTGTCCTTCAGCTGCTTAAACTCACTCTGTTTTCACCCTGTGCTGACTCCAGCAAGCTTAGGATCAGTGCAAGGCCAGTTTTCACACATTTCACCCCCATCTCAGGCTGACCTTTGACTTGAACCCAACAGAGAATCCCTCTGGAACAGGGCTATGGGTTGGATGCATCCAGCACATATCGGATTGCTCGATGCTCCTCTGATCCAGAGGGATGAGCAGCTTTTCAGAGCTATTCCCAAGTGCTACAAGTGTCTCCTCATTTACCTGAAAATAATCATGGCATTGAGGAGCGCTAACGATGACAGGCTGGGGAGAACGTGCCCAAGCAAAGGCGATGGCTCTTACTGCAGTATCAAGCTCCCTCTGCTGAGGAAAAACAGAAGTTAACCATCAGTGACTGAGTCAGACTTGACTCGTTTCGGTGTCAGATTAAGTGACAATATAAAGCCCTTAATGATCTTCATGGCACAGGAGGAAGAACAGAGATCCTCTTGTAGAAATATAGCTCAATTAAATACATCCGCAGCCTTGCAATCTGGCTGCTGTGGCATACGGGGTTTGGGGCTATTGTTGTAGAATACCACAAGTCCTTTTCTTCATAATTTTAATGACAAGGGACTGGGCTCATCATCTGCAAAATAAGCTATTCAAGAGGACAAGTGGCAAGTCACACATGGGTTGCTATCGTATGGTATAATGTATAGTCTAAATATTTACAAAGCAAGGCTGCACTCTGTTCTCTTTCAAGAAACCACATGTATTTACAGATGTTACTGAAGGCAAAATTTAGCCAACAATATCTCATCCTTATATTAGACCATTCAAATACTGTGGCTGAAGCTGTTTCCTTGCTGAGTTAATTTGTCTTGATGCACTTATTCTCCATATTTCAGCTGCTGAGGGGTGTAGGCATGGTGCAGATCACAGAGGTTTACTCTTCCAATAGCTGTGGGTTACTGTGGACATCTCAGACAGAATTAATTTGTTCTATCATAAATGGCTGTTGTGAGACACTAAAAGCTGAGCTAGTTGCCCTATTCTCCCTTTGCAGACAGATACCTCCACAAAAGAAACTGTATTTAACATTGCAGATCTCTTCCTCTTCACAACTGCCTTTTCTTTGAAATTAAGGGAGTGTAAAAGCAGACACAATTCACTGGGCAGTTTAAATATTAGTCTGCTTAGGAATTATAAATAGGTCAGAGCATCTTCCTGTGTTATATGGTGTTCTTACCTGAAAGCCAGTGTTTTCCTATGAAAGGAATATCAAAGATGCATATAGAGGCACTGGAGATATTCCTGACTCTTCTGTAATTTTCAGCACCCTTTGTCTAATTATTTATGATGTTTGACTTCTGGATTTAAGTTCTTCAGAGGAATTAGATCTCCAAAAAGGTCTAACCTGAAAACAGATGTTCGCACTTCTGTTTTCATTACATGCTGGCCTTTGATGAGTAATGGATTATAGAATAGGAAATGTCATTTCTTTTATCATACTTCAAGTATAGCCAGGATGGTTTGGATGGTGAAAGCAAGTCTGAGAATCTGATAGTGTTTTTCATGATTGTAACTGTTACAGTAATTCTATATTTCTGATTGCTGGTTGTTTTTGCTATATAATTTGTATTTTATTCTTAAAGTATTTAGGGCAGTCACGTACAGGTTCAAGACATGAGTTCCCCTGCCTGAGTGCTATGTGAAAGTACAGGAGCACCTACACTGTCATGGGAACACAGCTGCACTGTGCTGTGAGTGTGAATGGGAGGAGAAATACCTCTTAGAAATAACTCATTAAAGAAGAAAGTACTCTGTGCACTGACTTAAAATCCATTATTTGTACCCCTCTTTTAGAATCAAGATATTTTTTCACTACAGATTTGATACTGGAAAATAAATAAATATTCTAAATTCATTTGGGGTGTAAGATGCAGTGAGGTATTTCCATTGATTTGCAAAGGGCAGACCTTTGGTCTCAATTAAATTACTCCAAACCCAATTGCTGCTGTTTCACAGCACATAACTTGCACTGAATCTAGTCTCTGTGTATGACAGATGAATTTTTTCTAGCAGGGATGCCTGTGGAGAAACCTAAGTCATGTGCTCAAGAAAGAGAAGCCTTAAAAGCACCTACCTTTTCTCCCTGCTGTTGGCCTAGTTCTTAACTACACAAGTCTTTCTCACTCCTTTCTTAAGAGCATCAAAAGCCTCTGGAGGTAATTAAACACTGTGTTTCAGTTATGTTCATCCAGTACCACATCACAAAACATATGAAGGGATTAAGCAATCACATAGTAACAATAAACACACTCTGTTCATCGGGGAGTTTACCAGATGGGACAACTTTCCTTGCAATGTTGTACAAATTATTCTGATTGACGAAAAAAACCACAGGTGTCTTTGCATGGGGGCCATGGAAAATCGAATTAGATTAAATGGATTAGATGGACATTTTCTTTTTTTTGGATCTAACAGGTCCATGTCAATTTTGTATGACATAATCATACCTCAGTGGCAAGAACAATCTGGAATTTTGACAACTACATGGGCTGGTGGAGACTTTTCTTTTGGATCTTGGGTAACTTAGGTATATTCAAGACCACCAAAATTGTGAGCATCCAAATGACAAAAGGTTATTTACTTGAACAGAGATTAGGTCAAAGAATAACCCAAATCTTTACAGAAAGCAGAGATATAAGGGAAATAGTTATAAATCTGTCTGACCAAACCCATTTGTAGTTGCTCACAGCTGAAGCCCAACAAATACAGCTGAGAAACACAGCATGAGATCTTCAGTGCTACCCTTATCTAGACATGTGAAGGCCTAAAGCCAGGAAAAGGGTATATTTCTGAAAGGTATGCTCTCTCTAGTCCAAGTAGATACTCTGGGCCAGACAGATGTTCCTCAGGGTACAATTCTCCAGCTTATACTATGCCAGAGCAAGAAATCAGACAAGATAATGAAGAAAGTCCCTTCTGGCCTTAAAACCTATGGATTTATGATTCACTTCATTTAACTGCTTTAATTGCAGGTGCAAGGTTATACAAATGTCTCATAAAGTCAGTGATAATTTTTTTTCATTGTTTGGGGTCTCCCATGCTGGGCTGCACCACTGAAACACAACATGCAGTGCTCACTTCAACTGGAAAGTCAAATAAGCTTAGAAATGTGGTTTAGATTTCTGGTTTCTAGCTGGAAAAATGAAGATGACCTGAGCCTGGTATGTGTAGATTGGATTATTTTTGCACTCATTAGGGTTGGATAAGAAAGACCAGTCCAGTGTATGTATCATGTTGGTACCTCTTCTGTGCTCACATCGTTCCTCACCAACAGTGAGCAGCCAGGGAGGGCTCCAATGTCCTGTGTGGTACAACTTTTTAGAGGCTTTGATGTGAACCTGCTGAGATAGAAATCATGGGCAATGACTGACACTTGCAAACAGCATGGTTTGAAATCAAATACCTTTTTGAACACCACAGTCTTGTGGCATTTAATATAATGAATAATGAAATAAGATTTCATTTTGTTCACTGTCTAGCTTTCATCTTAAACAACTCTCTCTCCCCCTTCAAACAGAGCTCATATAGAATAAATTAAACATGGTGTTTGGTGTGAGAATACTTTGTTGGTTCTCATTCGTAAAAAGTGGATTTGCTCTGGATCTCAAACCTCACATGCCATTTTTCCCCTGATGTGTCCCAATGGTTCTCACTCTGTCTGCTTCACTCCAGTCCCACCACCTCCTCCGTCTGCTTCCCTTTGCTGTGGCTTTCTGAGCCACTCGTTTTCTACAGCATTTCTCTCTGCCCATATATCTTGCTGCTCTCTTGCAAACCATGCTGCTCTTTCTGCTGTCAGCAGCTGAATCCATCAGTTGGCAGAACAGAAGGACCTGGCAAACCTGTGTGGTCTCCCCATCAAACTTCTGCCAAACATTTGCCAAAGGACTTAGAGTTGGGGGCACCACTCTTGGCTGGACCAGAGCATCTCTTCAGACTCAGAAACAAATTCTTATAGATCATGGTCAAGCTGCCTCCTAATGTTTCCTTTGATAAATGAAGTACTTTCCTTTAATCACATACTCTGAAGTGCTTTCATTTTATAGATCATCTTCTTCCCAGCAGCTTTGCAATGGGTCAGCCTTCTAGAAATAGGGCTGGTTTGATCCACAGTGTGTGAAAGGCTCTTCTAAAGGAATCCACATCACACAGTGGTCAGAAGTCTCGGATGGACAGGCCGTTCTCTGGAGTTTTGCCACATTTCAGAGGAGGTGCAAAGGAAAGAACTTTTAGATCCTGGAGACTGAGGTGCTTCTTATTTTCTGCATGGTCTGGGTGTAGGCAGCAATAGCTGAGGGAGAGGACAAGGTCCACTGTGGAGAAGCAGTCAGTGGTGTGTGTAGCATGTTCAGCTCTTACAGGGTTTTCATATGTATCTTGCTTTTATCACTAGACTGGGTCATCACAGTGTCCTTTCCTTTGCTGGCCCAGAAAACTGTTGCCCAATGTTCTAGCCAAAGGGATAATATTAAAAAGCACTTGACACACCATCACCACTGATTAATGTCATGTTTTATTTTTCATGGCACTGGGCCCATGTGTGAATTTGCGTCTTGATCAGCAGGTGGTTACCTGACCGCCTTCAGCCTCTGTGTGATCTGTCAGTCCTGGAGGCCCCCTTGGAACCATGTGATTGATCAACCCATCCAGGGAGGCACAGGCCTCCAAGCTGGGCTAATGCCTGACTCTCTCTGATTGCTCCTGTGGGTCAGCATCACCCTTGGCTGGAGCTCTGCTGACTCCTGAGTCCAAGGGCCATGCCTTGTTCTTGCTTGAGCCTTGCCTGCTCCCTGCTCAGCACACAGCATTTGCAGGATTCCTGACGACAATCTGGCTTCCAATCTCCTGGTTTTCCTCCCTTTTTGACTGGCAAAGTCTTTGGCTCCTATTCTTGATCTTCGTTTTCCCCCATCACTCTGTCTCCCTCCTACGTTCTGACTCCAGGCTTAGCTCTAACCACTGGTCAGGACTGATCAGCCTCTGTGAAGGTCCCATAATAAGAAAGGATAAGGAACTGCACTAAGATGTCCTTTCCTATGAGTAAAGAAGTCTGACAATATTCCTCTCACAGGATACGTGAACATGACTTTTCCTGCAGATGGTACTTGCCACGGGATTTGATACCAAATCTCAGCTCATTCCACAGGTCCCTGGGAGTTTTCTTTCAGGCCATTCTAAAAGTGAAGACCAAGCACAGATAGGTGCCTGGATATGCAAGAATATCTCTGTAGATAGGTGTGGATTTATAAGAAAGAGGGTGTAAGAGGTGGTATCTTGAATAAGCCCCACCATTCTCACTGAAGCTGCACTCAGGCCTGGATATGAATATGCTCCAAACTGGCTGCAAGTTCATTGACATTAGAGTATTAAATTTGGCCTGTTTCTCTGGTTCCTGCTGAGCAGGGACTTCTCTACCAGCCCCATGCCATTTCCTCATGACCCACTAAAAGCTGCATGCTCAGAACCAGCATTGTGCTGACAACCTGCTGCAGTCACTGGGGTGCTAATTACCCCCTCCCCTCCCAGTGTTTGATGTCATGAAACTCACAGGACGCATCATTACCTTGGGGATTGGCACATCCAGACAAGCTCCCCTCCCTCTGGGGATGTACCTGGGGAGGGTGGGCCCTGAGCTTGCAGCCTCTGGCTGAACAAAAGGAGAAGGAACACCCCATGCCCAGCTCTACCCCTTGTTTGGGGCAAAAAGGATTGGGGACCGCAGAAGTTGCATTTAGGAGCAAGTTTGGACCCAGCTGAAATGCTTTGATTATAAACTCAGCATTTTCTCCAGCTGAATCTTTGTGTCCTCTCGCTTTTTTTTGGGTTGTTTGTTTTTTCCCTACCATATTTTCCTCACTGTTACATTCATCTGGGCTCTGCCGTCATACAAACTGACCCTTTTGCTCTTCATCCCTGCTCCTCTCAGCAGTGTTTCATTTTGTTAACCCACAGCAGAGTAGGAGCTATTTTGGAACAGACATTATGCCATTCCCTATATAGGGAAGATACCTCCACCTCATTGTGGCACTTTTGCCTATGTGGAAAATCAAAGAGATGGTGCCTTGTGTGCAGTAGGTGCAGGCAGGGGAAGTGTGACCCATGAAAGAGTGTGGCTATTGCAGGAAGGCAGTGCTCTAACACTAGAAAGGAGGCCCATGGGTTTGGAGCCAGGCGGGTGTGAGGGAGGGGAGGAAAGAGGGACCCATTTCGCTCTTTACGCTCCTGGAAAAAGTCATTTATCATGACAGCCCACCTCTGCTATGAATACTGGCCCACACCTCATAAGGGACTCAGAGGCCATATTGCAAAAGTTTTATGGACTCACCTGAGCTCCTGGATCATCCATGGGTTTGCCCATGGCATACCAGTGTTATCCATGAGGATGGTATGTGGGCCTTACCATGGTTTCCTTCTCCCTTTTTTTCTCCTCCAGGTCAGCCAGTTTTCTAACCAGAAGTCAGTGCCTTTTCCAAAGGTCTTCTTTGCCTGTGTGGCTTCTGGGGGTATATGAATTCCAAAAAGCCTCCCTTGGCCTCGCCTTCAGCCAGTGCTTCATAGGCAATATACAGTCCTGGCATATACAAGAACAAAAGAGAGAAAAGAGCAAGGAATGCTCTGGGGAAGGAGATAATTGTAGCCTGGCCTGATAATACATGGGCAAGTACAACAGTTCTGAGTCGAGGTGTTATCTTGGATGTAGTCTCTAACCTTTCTTGGGAGAGCTTCTGCTGGAGGTCATTTTTGGGTGAGATTGACTGCATGATTTTTCCGAACTCAACAGGTTTTCTTCCCTGACCATTAGACCCGTGCTGGAAAAAGAAAGTTAATCTAAGAGCTGTTGAAGACCTGAATATGCTGCGGCCAGTCATGCAAGTATAGTCCCTGTGAACATTTTATTGACCATTGTCTATTGACAGATCCATCTCATCTGCAGATGATTCCCATACTTCTGTCACTTCTGGGACAACAACCAGAAAAGAGATTGAAGTTTGAGCACATAATGTCTGCACGTTGATGAAACACAATTTGCTTTTTTTCCCATCTGTCTTGCAGACTACAGGGAATAATTAGTAGATAATCTCCCTCAATTCCACAATATATAAAGCAATAAAACAGATGCCAGGACTGAACGATTACTGGAGCCAAGTTACACCATCTAATCTCTTTCAAAAGCTGTGATTTTGTTAGAATGTTGCAAAACCAGAGAGCTTAAACTAAGGACGCAATGCAGTAGATTGGGACAAAGGAGCCATATCAGCTTTCTCTATATACATTTGGAAGGACCTGAAAGATTGGCTTTCAAATGGCGACTTGGGAACAGATCAACTGTGGACATGATAATCTTCAACATATTGAGCACACTTATGATATTTATAATTAGCACATGTCTGTAGGACTTTTACTCAAGTGTTTTCACATAGACTGTGGAGTTTAGGCCCATTTTGCAGATGAGCCAACAGAAGTTAAAGGAGGGATAAATATATGCCTGAAGTCAATAAAAAGCATCTGGTACTGTGTTCCTTCTCTTTTGGACTACTGCTTTTCTGGCATGTGAGGCACCAACTGACTGTGGGTGTAACTTGTCTGTCTGGATAATTGTTTGATAATAAATAAGAGATCAAAGGGAGATATTTCTCTGGATGCTCAGAGCCTCTGGGAGGGCAGGATGTAAACCTGGAGAGGGTATAACCAGTTGCAATATTAAAAAAACACCACCACCAACAACAAAAAAACCCTAAAAATAAACCATCAGAAGGTGGTGGACTGAGAAAACTGGATTTATGCAAGCAATTCACATTCAAGTGCAGTTTTATCTTATGCAGTAATGTGGAGGTGGTGAGATTGCCCGGGTCTACTAATAGGGTTTGCATGACATCTTACACACATAGAGTATATTCCTTAGGCAGCGCTGCATAATAAGTGTCTAATTATTATTATGATTACACTTGGCATTTTTAATAACAGCAGTAATTGGGTGATGTTGATGGCCTCATTTTAGGATCCTGTATTTGGCCCGAGGCTCCAGTCATTAAGTGCTGGCTGAGTAAAGAATAACGTATCATGAAATGTATTTCATGTCCCAGATATCTGCCAGACTGGAGGGCGAATGCTGACAGTGTCCTTAATTCTGGGAGGGGTTTGTGTCTTTCCACAAATCCATAAGACCTTAGTGACGCATGGCGATTTCTCATGGAAGCGCACTCAGGTCACTGGGAAAGCTAATTAAACAAGAGCACATTTCACTTTGATCAGCTACTTACAACCCTATTGCAGCGATAAGATCAAATGAAACTCTGCTACTATCATAATGCGTTTTAAGACGTAGAAGGGTGTGGGTGAGTACTATAAGCAACATGAGCTAATGGTTTAATTTCTGGACTAAGCCTTGCAAGGCATGGATCTAAGTCACAGAAATCAGCCTGTATATCCAAGCAAGAATCAGAGGCTGCAGTTGGGCGAGGAATTTTAGCAGATGCGTAGGTTGCCCTTAGAAAAGCACATACGCGAGCAGTTGACTTGAGCCAGATGGGATGTAAACTGGTACTTTAGGGTAAACATATGCTTTACGTGCTTATTAAATGGGAACAGGTTGCCAAGCCAAAGCCTAAGAAAGTAGGTGGGGTGGCTCACTAATCCTAGAAGATTTTTAGAGAAATAAAAAGGCAACTGCTTCTCTCTCTATCCTTGCCTCCAGCAGTTTGCCACTTGCATCTCCCAGTAACTTTTGAATTTTTACTAAATGTAACAGAGATGCAAAAATCTGAGGGAGACATAAATTCCTGTTTGGTAGGTGTAAATCAGTGTCTGGGCAAAAAGAAAAGCCCAGATTGGACTCCTGTGTCCTCAAAACTACCTTTGGAATATATTAGGAGGAAAGAAGAAGAAGGAACATATTGAGGCAGTGTCAGCCATGAATCTCCAAGCGATTAGGAATGCAGCAGCATTAAATACACACTGAGGCACATGCTAAAATTGGGTCAGTATTAATGAAAGGCTAAAATCCGAAGCACCAACGCTTAAGGCTGTGTTCCTGAGCTCTGATCCATAACCACAGAGCCCAGATGTCCCCATCCTCGAGCATATATCTCCTTTACTTAGCCAAAACTCCACCAGAGGCCACTGTTGTTAAATGTATGTGGGGATTTTAGGGTGTGCAATGCACAGATTGTCCACTCAGTGCATGGCAAATGCAAAATGCATTTTTTGACATTTTAGGGCTTTCTTTTCCCACCTATCCATTTTAAGAAACCAGGTAGATTGTTACTGAAATACACATATATTTATCGCTCTTCATCACAATCCAGCAGATAACAATCAGGAAAGCACAGCACGTAGTGGAAAACCACTGTCTCTTGGCACAAAAGAAAATACAGAGATGAGAATACAATTAAATAAACAAAAGGAGAATAGTAGGTAATTGATACTTGATTTTTCCACTAATTTTAGCAAGTCTTATTTGAACAGAATATTTAAAATAGGAAGGTGTCATATACTGCATGATCTTACTAAAACAGAGCTCTCTTATAGCCCATCTTCATGATTCAGTTATACTGGCATTACAGAAAAATCTCATAATAATTTGCTTTTGTAAATATCCTGGAGCCTACAAGATGATTTGTGGTATAGAAAGATGACAAAAATAAAAACACCTTCATGCAAATTCATTAATTTTCACCTTCATGGGGGATAATTTTCCAGGGATGACTGTAGGGTTGCAGTTTGTCTACTAAAATTTACACCTTAAGATGAATGTCATTCACATAGACCTGATAAGCCTGACTAGGTAGCAGGACTTGAGGAAACAAGGTTTCAATGGGAATTTAACACTTGACTAAAAAGAATATTTTTGCAAGTAAAGTGGGATGGCCACAGGGCTTGTCCAAGGAGGTATTTGAGTCTACAAATGGGCATGAGAAGAAGAGATTTTTTCTCTCTAACACAAGACAGTTCTGGGGCAAACAGTCCCCCTCCAGCTGAAGCTTATTCTTCTGGAAATATTTAAGATCACAAGAAGCAATATCAGTGGTTCTTTTTGAAGCTGGTAGCCTAAAAGCAAGTAATTTTGTTTTCCCCACCTGTTTTAAATCTGAAGCCTAATAGTGACAGTTTAGACACCAAGACTTATTTAAAGCCACATCTCTGCTTCCAGATAGTGTAACAGAAGAAAATTGAGTTTGCTCTGGAGTATTAAACAATGCACTATAAATGTAGGTGGAGAGCTGAGAGTTTAGGAGAGAAAGGTATTTAATTTAACAGAGAGACTGATAAAGATGGTAGCCTGTGTATTTCTATAAGACAACAAATTGATATTGACTTGTCTAACACATTAAGGACCTTTGAATTCTCCAGGATGCAGTATGTTTAATGCTGCAAATAGCTGGCAGATCCTTTACAATCCTAACAAACTGCCTTGGACAATCCGATGGAACAGTCTGCGTTACAGAGCTGAATTTTCCATCTGTTGATGATGAAATCACTCTCTCAAACTGCTTTCCTGCTATTTGACTCAGGATATTGCTTCTTGGCTAGCCAGCAGCTTCTCTCCAGTCATCAATAAGCACTTTAATTAACAAAATAAAATCCTAAGTGTGAATTGAATTTTGTCGGCAGCTCCAACTCCTGCCCGAGCAGAAGATCCTGTCCGGGGTGCAGCTCAGCACTAGAGGGCATTCGAGGTACACATGCGACACCAAATATTCCCTCTTCACAGTATCAGGGTTTGGGTTTTTTTTCCCTCTTCACAGTATCAGGGTTTGGGGTTTTTTTTCTGGGGAAAGGTGAAAAATTGAGCGGTGATGTCTGTTCCAGCCCAATCTCTGCATAGAGAACCAGCAAGGCAGTCCCCAGCAAGGCAAGCAGGATGGTGTCACTCATGGTACCAAAGGTTTCATCTCCCTCCTGTCTACGTGCACAAGATGTGAATAAAGCAGGGGAATCTGTGGCCTTTCTCATGCAGAAAATCAGAGAAATAGGGTTTTTTAGAATATATGCAACTTGGGGGTAGGAACAAGCTCCTAATCTGTGTCTGGATGCCAAGGGCAGATTTATCTCAGAGGATGGTAGTAGAGGGAGTTGTAGCTGCCCCATGTCCAGCCTGATGCAGAGTGTGATGGTTTGGAGTGGGACAGGCAGCAACCAGCCAACACTGCAGCCCTCACCTGCCCCATCCCATCGGCTGCATCCAACCTGTCCAAGGTGTTCCTCAGTGGGCATGGCTCCAGACACTGCTGCAATAATAAAGATGAATTAGTAATAATAACAGCAATCAGTATGTGATCTTCAGCCCCTACAATCTATGAATCTCTGATGAGACCCGCATTGTAGTAAATCCTTCTGTAATGTTCTCAGGGCCACCTTATTTAAATATTTGCTTAGTGCAGCAGATAACCCTCGTAAAATGGAGTGATCTGTCAGGAAGAAATAAATGTAATTTCCCCCTCCTCCAGCCACCCAGCTGCCTGTGTTTCAGCCCTTGCTTTAAGCACAGAAAATGCTGTGCAGCATTAAGAATTTCTGCATATATTTTGGGTTTAGGCCCAGCCCTGTGGCTGTGAATTTACCACATCTTCACTCAATGCACATACACATGTAGGCAACCCTGATCTCCATTATGTCTATCTGTCAGGGGTTTCTCACTGCTAATTGTAGAGAATCCTTCTCTGGCTCTGACCAAAATAAAAAGAGGGGCTCTTTGCATTCCCTGTAGTGCTTGTTTTGTGCAAGTGTTCCAATCAAATCCATTCCTGACAAGCATTTGAGAGGGTACAACACATTTGAATTCAATATGTCTGAATATTAATGGCAGTTAGTGGTGCAATCTAAGAAACAAGCAGTCAGCCATAGCACAGATCAATGCTATTCACCTGGTGAGAATTAAGCCCTGCAGCCCAAAATGTGTGACACCTTGTATAGCTACAGACTCATTCAAGAGTAAGGATATAAGAAAATCATTCTTAGCTGCATTTAAAGAGGTTTCACTCTGCTTCAGCACAAGCCAGTCTGGCAGCCACCTGTCTAGCTCGAGAGGATAGTTCCTATGGGTAGACTAGAGGCACTACTTAGGTTTTTCTGTTCTTTTTTACAGGTTTTATTGGAGATCAGTTAGATCTTTCCTGGGATCTAATGTATGATGGCATTTGTGGCTGAGTTATCCTATGCACAGGGATAATTCAGATGGCCCAGAACCAGAACTCTCAGAAATTACTTCAGCTGATCAGATTTGTAGTTCTTTAATGATCACTTAGTGGATCATGCTGAGTGTGAGGACTGTACATCATGTAAAATGTGTGCACTCCTTGCACTCATTAATGGTGGTTCTCAGTCCTTGGTGCAGATGATCACACCCCTATGCTTACAGATCTCCTCCTGTAAGAGATTCTACCATTCTCTTTAAATAGGATTTAATGCTTAAATTGGGTGACCTACAAATGGGTCAAGCTAAACATGATGTATTTCCAAGTCTGAAGAATCTCATGTCAGCTGAGTATTATTTTCAGAGTCCATGTGAAGGAACTGGTGACCAGCACTCTGAAAATAATCACATTTCCCATTGCATTGGACTAGGAGCTCACTTCCAGTCAATTACCATGTCCCAGCTGAGCAGTGGAAATCTGTAGTAATGAGCAGTGCCTCTTAAAAACAGACTAACTCCTTCACCTGTGATCATCTGACAATGTCCTAAAGCACCTAATTTAAAAGCTATTAGGGCCTCACGTGAAATGTAATGCACTGTACATGCTGCAGCAAGCAAAAGACCCCATATCCCTTTACAGCCTCCAACATCATGCCCATCCATCCTGCTTATCATGCTTATCCATCTACCTAAACTTCCTCGCTCTCCCTTTCAAGCCCAAACCTCAGTCTGCTGTAAGCAGTGTCATGGAATAGGGCTGAAGGGCACCACACTGGGTGGGGGTGCCTTTGCAGGGTGGCTGTGGCCTGAACATCTCTGACGAACTCCCCTGCCACTTTCCACAGGAGAACAAGTCATTAGTCCCAGTGTTGCAGCCAAATTCCAATCTAGGTCATTACAAGCAGTTTAATTTCCCCCAGTGGCTTCATTTGGACACGGTATTCATCACTCTTCTCAGAATCGGTTATGGGAGCATTGCTGCACATTGATGACAGAGGTTTTCCCCACATTTGGCTGCTTGTCAGTGGCAGAAAAAGCTTCTCCAGGACAGACAGATAGACTTTGCAGAAATCTTTGGCATCCCTTGATACTCTGCACAGAGGAGGGAACTGTTTCTGCACAAACAGCAGCTCCTCCTTTTTGACAGTCCTGTCTGCACCATGACCTGCATTACAAAAGTGTCTTGTAAGTGGTGTGGGCACAAGACACACATGCACACCATGGGCCATGGATGGCACTTGGAGAGACAGTCCCATCCAGCCCCAATGTTTGCTGCAGGGGCAGCTGCCCACCACACCAACTGCACCCCTTCCCAAGGCTTGTGCTCTCAGTGGCTTTGGCCCTGGGAGATGCCGGCTGAGCCATAAAGCTGTTTTTAATCACAGTGTGTATTTTTGGAAACTGAGTGGAATCCTTTGCCCTGCTGAACCTTGTGTCCTGTTTCCTACAAACAGTTTCTCCATCAGCAGCAGCAGCAGCAACCTTTTGGCTCTGACTGCTCAAGCAACCTGCAATTTATGAGGCTTTCTGGTGCTTCAGATAAAGAATATGGGAAAGCAAAGGAAGCCGTCATCCCCTTTGAACCATGAGCCCCCAAAGAGAACTCACTCAACTGTTTGTTGTGGGCAAGTTCATAAATAATGCAGGGCATTACATACTTCTAGCTGGAAACAGAGACATAGTTTTTTGGAGAGGTTTTTATTGCCACCATGAAACACAGGAGGCTATACTATCTTAGCTGGTGTGTGGTGTTGTTTGCACAACGTGCTTTAGGAGTAAAGCACAAAAGGATGGAGAGTTGCATTTCAGCTCTGTGTTGCTCCCTCCCTCCCAACCCCTGACCTGCAATGTCTCATTTACTCCATGTGCTTTTTCACAAGGCCATGAGTTTCCAGGAGACTGTGCAGAGCCCCATTGAGGAAGCATTTGACCTTGATAAAGGCAGAAACCTTAATTCTTATTCTTCCTGATCTGAAGCAAATTGAATCCCTCTGTCTGAACTCACCTATTATTTGGGCTCCTGGATGCCTGGGAGTCTGAAGTCAAATGGGACTACATTATCATACTCTGGGGTATGCAGGCAATGTTTCGCTCCTCTGAGCTAATGAGTGGAGTCTGTTAAGGGACCTGATTATTCCTACATAACTTACACAGCTGTTCATACACAACTTTCTCATGCTGCAACCCATTTTTTTGAGACTGCATAAAGCAAACAACTTTTACGTGGCAAATATTCCATGGTTACTTCTGAGATTGCACCTTAGATAGATATCAAAAAAGCACAGGATACACGTCTTAAATATTCCTTTGAAAATCTGTTGATGTCAATGCCCAAAACTGTAATCAATGGAAAAGCAGTCTCCTGGCATGCACATACATGGCTCCGTAACTACAGTCTGTTGGTAGCAAGCTTTTAGGGCTTCCTCTTCAAAATAGCCAGCACCACTGCAGCTAAAGGTCATCAGATATAAAAAGGAGAAATGATGCCCATAGGAAAGAGCAGATACAGCTTCCTTTTCTTTAGGAGAGGCAGCTTTTTTAAACAACTTAGAATCATAGAATCAGAGAATGCCTGGATTGGAAGAGAACTTAAAGCTCACTTCATTTCAACCCCTGCCATGGGTAAGGACATGTCCTACTAGACCAGGTTGTTTCAAACCCTGTCCAAGCCTTGAACACTTCTGGGGTTGGGCAGCCACAGCTTCTCTGGGCAACTTGTGCCAGGGCCTCACCACTCTCACAGGGAAGAATTTCTTACGTATATGTAATCTAATTTTCCACTCTCTCAGTCTGAACTCATTGCTCCTTTTCCTGTCACTCCAGTTCCTGATTCAGAGTCCCTCTCCAGCTTCCTTGTAGCCTTTTCAGATGCTGGAAGGGTCTGTGAGGTCTCCACGCAACCTTCTCTTCTTTAGACTGAACAGCCCCAGTTTTCTCAGCCTGTCAAGCTTCTATAGATACCTGTCTTCACACAGCTATCAGAGGACAGTTTGCTGGGTGAGGGCTCTTTCTGCACTTAATGTAACATATTAGATTGTTCCATTATGTGTTTTAAGCAGCAGTGAAGAGGTTGAGAAATGTGACCCTGCAGTGAAGGCAGGGCTGAGCCTCCTCCATCATTACTTGTATAGCACTTTCTTCACCTGGGCACTGAATGATGTTGCTTCTCCCTCCCTTGCATATAACACATAAATAAGCACAAACCAGCAAGATATTTGTCCCACAGTCTGAGATGCTCCAGACAGGCTAACAGGCATTCAGGATTGCATATCCCTCTCAACCAGGTGGGATTTCACAGTCCAGTGTTTTCTCTCTTTCCATAAACAGAAAGGAATCTCCATTTTTATTTATTAGCAAAAATGTAACTTTGCCAAGTCTCGTCCTGCAGTTTCAGAAGCAGGCACTGTCTGCAAATAAATAGATATCAACAGCACATAGTCATCTAGAAAATGGCCTTTTAGTTTCTGTCCCCATGGACCCCAGTCATTAGAAGCAAAGCAAAATCCTTGCTGGTGGCTGAAATTCTGAGGAGGAAGAGCCAGTGGAGCTCCCCTGGGCCTGGTTGCTGCCCTGTGGCTTTCCCTAGTCCAAGCTGTTGGCTCCCACAGGGTAAAGTCAGAGCTTTTCTGATGACTTCAAGTTACACCTCTTGAGAAATTGCAGGAAGTCTCCTCTCTTTGATGAAGTTCTGGATCCTGCTGTAGTGCCTTCAAGAGTTGCTGTTAGAAAGAAAACAAGGGCATGTCTAGGCAAAGGAATTCTTTCTGCTGAACAAAATATCCCATGAAAACAGGTTTCTAGCAGAAAATTAAAAGCATTGCTACATTTTTCTCTTTTGTTGAGGGAAAGCAAACCAGAAATATGAAATCATATTCTCTGGAGAAATATGAGATCAGGTTTTCTACACCAGCATGGAAATGTCCCATGAGGCTGAAGCATTGCCACAACTGTACAATTTACATTTGGAAATGCACTTTTCACGTGAACACTGTTGTGCTACTAGACCTGCTTGGAGATCAGTGGTGGGTTTTGTTCATGAGGGACTTGATGTTGCTTTGCAGGAGAGTGAGGAATCGCTGTAAGTCAGATGTAATCTTGCTCATCAAGGCTGCACAGCATGAACGTGTTCTGCTTGGTCATGATCCTGTCTGAGCACACAACAATCTGCACCTACAGGAGATGTCCTGAAGGATGCACTGTTGAATGTTTCCATCTGCTGGCACAGGAAAGCCTGCATCAGGGCAACTAGTTTGGCTTTGTAATGGGGATTTATGTGCTGGCTTGTGCCATTATTTGTATACAGAGTTGCAAAATGAAAAAATTTTTTTCCAGCTGATTTCTACAATAGAAAGGGGTTACCTTCAGGATGGAGATTGCAGTGGAGTTGGCTGGGTTTGAGCCATGGCTGCTTCTTGCTTGAGAAAGGACAATACACAACTTCCAATATCCTCAAACATGAATGGAAGCCTGCTGCAGTGAGCTCCAGATTCACAGCCATACCCAGGAATCTCAGGAGACACAGAAAAGAGTTTTCACCTTCTTTTCCCCACTGTTCCCTAATTTTCTTCTGACAAATACTTCTGTCTTTTTTTTCCCCATTTCCCCTTGCTAAACACTGGGAAAGTACTACTTGGCTAAATGAAAAATGACCCTTTTCCAGTGGAGGAAACTGGGACAGCCTAATGATGCAGGATGAAAGAGCAGCGTCAGTATTAAACAAAACACTGGGATTTTTTGCACTCAGATCCTTTAGGAAGTCATTCCCCAGAGCCATCACAGAAAGACATCATGTTGCTGTATGGTCTATTTCTGATGCCAGAAGACAAACAGCCCAATAGTTAACATCATTTGCACTCTTGAAGGCAAGTTTTGTTGTTCAGAAGCACAGGACAAGTAAAACATTATTCTCTCTGAGTCAGCTGTATTAATGAAGTAAAAACATGTCTCAGAGATAAGTTGTATGAACACTCATTTTTGAGAGCTTTCCCAGTGTAGCCCTTTCTCAAAACTATCCTGCTGCTCATAGTCCCCTCTCTCAGGTGAACCAGGCAGTGAGAATTGCTGTTCCTTGAGTTTGGGAATGGGCTTTGACATTCCCTGTCTGTGTCATTAAATGAAGACCTGGTGAGTTCTGATACTAGTGAAAGCTATTGATTACATCATCCCCTTTTTAATTATTTCTCTGCAGATTGGGTTTGTCTACTCTTACAGGATTGCAGAGTTGTGAAATGGAGTCAGGGCAGCAGAAACTGTAGTCTTAAAAGACTTTACATTGCCATCACAGACTTAGTTCATGCATTATTACGCTTATTAATGTCTATCACTAGGACATATGGAAGAGCAGTTACACCAGTCCTGTTAGATCATCACTCAGAGATTAGAAGTGAGTAAAAAACTGCAAAGCATTCTCCATAAATATTCATCAGAATCGTTTATAATGCAGTTACTCTGAAGACAGCCAGGCATCATGGCTGGAGGTATTGTATTGATTTTCTCCTACAGATATCAAGATTAAATCTGCTCAGTGTACCAGTCAAGAGATTTCTTTTAGAAAGGAAGTTCATGTGGAGCCAATCAGTCATGTCTCTGATGAGAGAGCCTCTCAGAAAGTGCTGAATCACAAAACCAAAAGTGTTCCTGGAGATCTGCTTGATTTTACACAATTTTCCTTTAGAACATTACTCATATTCACTCTGGAATTTCTTATCACACATAGGAGAGACACTCACTTAGCCAATAGCTTGAAACATGGAGATTTGGTCATTAGTTTAGAATTTGGTAGAGGACTGAGGTGAAATCAGGACTTTCTCTTCCCAGATGAATGATTCAGTTAGTGACTGGGGCAAGGAGTTGAACAGGAACCCATCCTTGTTGTTTGGTCAATGTCTTTCACAAAATAAAATTCTCATTTTCTCCAGCTCTGTTCTGTCATCTATTCTGAGCTCAGGCATACCCTTAATTAATTAATTATAATTAGTATTTCTAGAGACAATAGAAACACCAAAAAGCCACTCTCATGATGTGAAGTGAATATGTACACCGGTTTGGTCAGTCACTTCCCATGCAGTAGCTGATCTATTCAAAAGTTCCTTTGCAGGAAGCAATAACAATGCAATAGGGAATAACCTGGGAACAAGGTAATGAAAACAGTGAAAACACTAAAGGACCCTCCAGTATTTTAAACAAGCTATAAGCATTCAATATATTTTTTTCAGCATCACCTATAACTCCAGCTGGAGAGGGGATTGGGCATGGGGCTGTAAATACACACCTAAGCTCAGTAAAACAAAGAAATGGATGAGTGGGATGAGAGGCACAAGGTAACAGGAACACCAGATCAGTGCAATAAGCAGCAGCAGGCTCCATGTACCATCTGCCTGGTCCTCTCCCCTACCCCCATTAGGGCTCACTTTCACATCACACAGATCAGCCGTCTGTTTTCACCCACCCCCCGAGTGACAGTCTAACTGTGTTTGACAGAATATATGTTTTTTTCCCACCTCCTCCACAAGCCCTTTCCTTTGTCCTCTTTTCAGCAGTTCTGGCTTCTGCCAGCAGATTATGCTGACAATTTAGTGTGAAAAGGAAATTAGAAATGCACCAGCATTCCTCACATGAGCAGAGCCACAGCTTGAATGAAAACATTAATTCAGATTAAAACTGAATCACTCAACAATTCATCTTTTTAGTGCATGTGTGTGTGTGTGTGTATGTGTGTGTGCGTGTACGACAGGGATGTTGTTGTGTTAGGTCTCTGGATATGACCTACCTGATTAATGGAATGACACAGTCTGCCAATATAATTCCTACAACTAAATCAGTGCATCGTGCAACCCATAGATCCCCAAGGAGGGGAAACGTGCTCTAGAAACTCTAAGAAAGCAAAGCTGGTTTCTAGGCACCGCCTTACAACTGTGTAAGGGCTCTGCTGGAGACAGCTCAGCCTGATCCCAAACTGGCTATTACTCCTCAAGAAAGCTCTGCTTCCCAAGCACCAAATACCAGTAATCTCCTGGTGCACCCCCTCTGAGCTGTCCCAGGCAAACCAACAAGTGAGGGGCAGGTTTTGAGTTGTCAGCAGGGAGATGCCCACCCAAAGGAGTTGACTGCCTTTCATACTCTCTCACATCACCTCCAACTGCCACTATTTTCCTTCTATAAAGTAGAACTACTATGAAACCCGTCTAAGGGAATGATAAGATTTAATTTCTAAAGCCTTATTTGATCCTGGTGAAGAAATAATAAAAAAAAAACCATATAGAAAGAACACCTGCCAACTACAATCTAGCCCTAAACACAGAATATATGATACTTCCTGGTGTGGGTGAGAATGGAGTGTCAGAGGTTCTGGTTTGGAAAGGCCAGAAGGGAGTAACCCTTAAAAAAAAGCAGAAAAAAAATCTCTTTCTAAAGTCCTTTAGAGTGGCTGGTATTGAGGGGAGAAGTGCTCTCAGGTTCCTAAGAGCTTGTGGTACAAGCGACTTGAGATCACACGTAATGAGAAACAACTCCACAGTACCCTCTCCAAGTGTGTGGCAGTGTCTGTGCCACTCAGCCAGGAGCAAAGAGAAATGGAAAGAAATAGCAAAACCAGGACAAGCACAGCCTTCAAACTGATTAGTCAGAATGACAAAATCGTAACACAAGCTTATGACTCACTTCAGATTTTCTGTTCAAAAACGTTGCATTCCCTTAGCTATTGCCACGGGCATCCCACAGAGCTATACTAAAGTCAACAACAACAGAAGAATTACACTCAGAGTGCCAGGTTCATTTTAAAAAGCAGTATAATTAGAAATAAATTAAATAAGATCAGTTGGTGGGGCACTTCACGTTGTCCATGTGTAATTAAGGAGAGCAATCACATGGTACTGTGCAGGCAGCAGATGGTCAAATAAGGAAAGGATGATAAGAAGACAAGGACACAATCAGAAAAGGCAGTACTCAGAGGAAGCAACAGAAAATTCTTCTGTTTGCTGCCTGATGGAATCTACCTAGAAGATGAGTTTCTGTAATGTGAGCTTTAACCTCTTTCTTCTAAGTACATAATATTTCTCTAGACGTAGGAGCAGAATATCAGGGGCACTCAGGACAGCACGAAGGTCCCTGCTGCCCTGCGTCTGCTTTCTGACATTTGCTCCTTCCAGATGTTTAAGGAAAACTTCTAGAATAGGTTAAATGAAGACACATCCTTTCCCTAGCCCATCTTCCCAGCTTACTGAGGCTGAACCCATCCAAGGATTTACCAACCCCTTTTCACAGAATGTCCATGGTACACTTTCCCTGCACTAATTTTTCTACCAGTTTTTAGCATGGATGAGTGTGGCACGCACAAAAGCCTGCAGCAATGAGTCCCACAGTTCAGAGATGTCTTATGCCAGAAAAAAAATTCCTTTGATTTATTTCAGAATATTTTCAGCCTGTTTTATTTGAGGCCTGCAGCTTTTTATATAATGAGAGGGAATGAAGTATCATCCCTTTTTCAGCCTCTCAATGAGGAAGGAAGCTCTTTTGGACTTTCAGGCATGGTCATTGCCTTTCTGTGTGCTTTTTCGTGTTGTTCTACATCTCAGGGGAACCAAAGCTATACATAGCTTTCATGCAGTCTGAACAGTGCTTAATTACATTTCCTGGTACATTCTCTATTCCTTCCCTAATAATTTTTAAAATTCTCCCTACCTTCTGACTCATTCCCACTGAGCCTTGAGCTAATGTTTTCATAGTGCTGTTCAAAGCAAGTCCACAATTTCTTCCCTGAATGCTAATAGCTAATCTACAGTTCATCACTGTGTAGGTTATAATTAATGTTGTTTTTTTTCACAATGGTCATTATCCTGCGTTTCTTAGTATGTGAATTTCATTTTCTGTTTTATCACCCAGACTCTCAGTACCACGAGAAGCTTCTGCAGGTCCTTATATCCAATTTAGCTTTTTATGTCCTGAACAAACTCATGTCACCAGGAAATGGTCTTACTCCAGCTCTTTGCATATTGTTTGTGAACACTCTGAATAACACAGCCCCAGGCAACACCATTCAGTGGCACAGGGTAACCTCCCTGCAGTGTGAGACCACTGTTCATAGCTTTTACCCACTTACAAAAGCACAAAAGGATCTTCTCCCTTATCCCCAGTTTATTTTTGTTAAGAGCATTTGGGGAGAGAACTTGTTAAAAGCTCATGAGGACCTTAGAGCAACCAGATCACCCTTGCCTCCCTAGTGATTCCTCAAAAACAGAAAAATATTTGAGAGGTACAGCTTCTCTCTGCAAAGCCTTGTTCTTTCCTATTCTGTCATCTTTATCCCTGCATTTTAATTCCATTCTTTAGCATAGCTTTTGTCATTTGCACCCTAAAGTCCTGCCAGCCTGCAGCTTTCCAGGTTCCCCTTCCCTCCAGCCTTTCAAGAAATCACTGCATCATTTACAACCTTCTCTTCCTCTGCGGTGAGGATGATGCAAACCTCAGATTTACATCCCCCCATTAACAGTGGAGCAATTTCATATCTGAGTTCCTTTAGAACTTGTAAACTAAGCCCATCTGCTCCTGGTAATTTGTTATTATCCATCTTACTGATTCATCCTTAGACCCTTTCTACCAGCAGTTCAATTTGAGGCAACACTTCTGCCTTGTCCCCCATACAAAAAGGCTCTGGTGAGGTACCCTGCTTGAACTCCAGGGTTGTGAACATTGGGGTACATAATTAATCTTCCCTGCAGGCTCCACCCCACTAACCTGCCCTCCAGACTCACAGGAAGGCTCCCAGTTCCTGATGTGCTCTGAGCAGTGTGAATTATTACTTTTATGCCTTTGGCAAGCTGATCCTCAAAATCTATCTGAGGTTTGCCACATGGCAAGTCTACTTTTTGCTTTTTTGAAAGTGGTCATTCTTCCTCTCTTTTCCTCACTGAGACACAGCTTTCAGCTTGAAACCTTCCCTGAGGTAAAGTGAATATGCAAAGTGGGTCTCATGCATTTCATCCATTTTATGTCCCATGGGCAGGGACACTTTCCACAACACCAGGTTGCTCAGAGCCCCATCCAACCCTGCCTTGAGAAAGATGAAAAACTGCCAAGGGGGGCCTTTCTACATATCCTCAGGGTGATTACAAAAATGACTCCCTCTATCAGCCCTGTTCAAGTCTACCATTATGCAGAAATCCTTTTATGTACTATTAAAATTCAGCCAGTTCTGCTCAAAGCAGAGCTGTCCTCTAACGGTATCCATCAATACTGTGAAAGACAGGAGCTGAAATGAATATAATTTCTAACAGAAATCATTACAATTCTAAACAAAGAAATCTTTTAAAGTACAAAAAGAGCAGGATAGATACAGAAAAAAAAAGGGAGAAAAAAATCTAATTATATTCGTAAAAACCCTGCTATTAGGGAACTAGTACAGTTAGAGTTCATCTTTTGTCCTTGAATTAAAAAGGCGGGTATGGCTAATCCATGAAACTAAAGTCTCCTTTACCTTGCTGCTCTATAAAATATTGCTTCATATTTCAAGGTGCCCTTTTTATTTGGGCGTGGGGGGGGGGGGGAAGAGCTTAAAAATAAATATGGTTCAATCCTTTCTCAAGGTCTTCCAGAATATGCCCAAAAGTCAGCGGGGAGAAGGGCAGTCTGAAACAGGCATGGAAAGCAAGAAGTAAAGAGCAACATATCACTTCAAATGTGGAACAAAAACTATGCTTTCTAGCCATTCTCTTAAATTAATGGTGGAGGGCTGATACTGTTATTTATAGGAATTAAAGAGTTGTCATTTTGTGAATAATGAGATACTCCCAGGTGGCAGGAAACTGTCCTTACTTATTTCAGTCTTCAAATCCTATTCTGACATTCTCCTTTTAAAAACCTTGCTCAGTCTTGGGTCTCTATTGGGAATAGGTATCTTTGATCCAAGGTCCATCCTGCCTGAAGAGCTGCTGCTGGCAAAGAGTTTCAGAGCAGCTTTGCTCCTCTGAAGTCATCCAAGGCAGCGTGATTTGAACATCAGAACCATTGACTTTGGAGGTGATGTGTCATGTGGGCAAGACCAGCTCTTCCATGTGTTCCTCTGACAGGCAAGTCTGGGAATGAGCTTTTTATGCTCCACATACAGCCCGAGCTCCAGGTGTAAGGTTATGATTTCAGTAGATTTACTCATATATCTAAATTTAGCTGATTTAAGGCTACCAAAACCCAGCTTTGTTCATCAAGTGTGTGCATTCAAATACGTGTATGTGTATGAACAGCACACCAAACTGATCCACAAGCTTCCCACTACCAGCAAACCCACTCCTGTCTAGGCACAGCAGTTGCAACACAAATGAGAGATGATGCATTAATTTACTTATGTGACCTGCTCTGCACGTTTCCAGTACTTAATGTATCATTAATGAATCCGAGTGTCAGGAAAGGAGAAAGAAACTTTTCAGAATCTGTTGGCCAGCATTTTTTTCCATGCCCATCTCAGAGGAACTGAATGTGGTATTTGGCGATACGAGGAATGAGATCAGAGTCTGGCCTATTGTCTCCTCTTTCATCTGAATTTAGATGTTATTTACTGAGCATAAAAATAGCCAAATTATGCCATGGCAGAAGAACAGAAAATATATCTGCTTAATTTCAGTGATAGGTTTTCTGAAGCTAATGTTATTCAAATAAGTGCTGTGTTGTGGGTGCATGACCACACGTTATGTACATCAGCAATGCCAGGATCTAAGTGCAGGTTACTGTGTTCCAAGTGAAAAACCATCATCTTCCACTCAAAAATATGATCAGATAATGAGCAGCTCTGAAGTGGATAATTTGACTTTATTCAGACATGGCTCAGCACCAGATAATACCTGATCCAGATCTATTTCTAATTCATCTAAAACCTACTACTGGCCTAATTTCACGCACTGTTTCTTGAGGTGACTTCTGATGGGCCAGGGGCAGAAGAAATGAAATGAAAGGCAGTGTTGACTCATTAATTTCAAAGTCCTGACTTAAACCTTAATTTTTCCCTCCATGAGGTTTTTGTGAGCATTTTTTATAAGGAGAGGCTAATTTAAAAAAAAAAAAAAAAAGAAGAAAAAAGTATGTGTGCATGTAAAAGTGGAAAAAAACCATTTTAACAAAATTCCAGCATATGGCATACCTTAAACAGGAAGAAAAGGGAATTCTGGTGCTCATTGTACACAGATGAAATTTATAAACCAATAAGACTAATTTAATTCAAAAAATCAATACTGGGAAATGTTACCAAAGCACCACTCGTTGGCTTTCCATTTGTTTGTAGACACGTTTCTGGAATAGTTAACAACAAGTCATTATTCAGACACTGGTTGGTGGCTACAAAAGCATTGAAAGCCATAGCTAAGTTTCTTTTTCCTTTGTCAACAAAAAGAGTGTTTCTCACTCAGAAATTGTCATCAGGATAAGATCCCCTTAATAATTGAAAACTTTAGGCCTTCTGGGTGGGATCTGCAAAAAAACATTCATCATGGGTGTAACTCAGTTGCCAGTAAAATCTGTAGGAGATTCACCAGATACATGAAGGCAGCACAATCACGTCAACCCTGAGGGCTGGGCAGAAACCCTAATTTATTTGTTACTTAAATGAAACTTGAGCAACATGGAAAAGGCATAGGATCCTTCCAGCATCTCTGACTGTATTGATCTTTCAGTGAGGCAGAAAGATTCTGCTCCCCACTTCATGATTGATTTAGTTTAGCAATTCAAAGCAGCCCATGCCTTACTGATGGGATCAACGGGCTGTTACTCTCCATAGCTGTTCTGGGAAGGTGAGTGCTGATGCTTTGCCTTGCAGGCACAAAGCTGCAGGACACGTGCTGGCTCCTGCACTCCAGAAATGTCCCCCAAGTTTCTCAACAGCAGGCAGGCAGAGGTGGATCCACAACTAAGCCTTGGAAGTTTTGTATAGCTTGGAAATTCACCTTGAGACTTGCAAAAAATCCTTTCCCTGTGTGCTCAAGAGCTATCCAAAAGGGTGGGGTGTTTTTGTGTTTAGCTTAATAGCATCCTAGCCCTCCTTTAGTGAAAGCTTATGAAACCAAACTCAGATTGTCTTTAGTATAATTTTCTCCTTTTTATTTTTGCTCTCTCCAGTGTCCTGTCCCAGTACCATTATCCTGGAGTCTGCATTTTTCCTGACATTAAAACCCCTCAGTTTATCATAGTAGCAGCTCTAAACAGCTCTCCATACATATAGTTAAAAACTGAGCTAGGAAAACTCTTTGCTGTGGATAACAGTATTTACTTATGACTAGCACATTGTTATTTATCAAAAACCTGCTGAAGTATTGCATGTACCTTATTCACACAAAAAAGTAGTCAAAGGAAACAAAGAAAGGCTTTGGAGTGTTACTCAAAGAGCATAAAAATCTCAGTAATAAATGTTTGTTTCCTCTGTTCTTGTACCAAAATTAAAGTTTTAAATGGTGTACAAGAATCTGAATTGATTTGGTGAAGAACTTAAGCATGAGCTTATCTTTAAGCAACCAAACAATTCATCAGCTTCAGCTGTTATGCCTGACTTCAGTAAGAGCAGTCATGGGATCATCCCTCCTCTGGGCAGCTCCTGCCATGGAACCCCAGCCATGAGAGCACAAACAGTCCTGACCAGAGAAAGCGCCTTGCATCCATTTTAAAAGAAGACTGCAATTGCATCTGCCACCAGGTTAAGAGGGCTCTGTGATGGGCAATTGCTCCTCTCTAATGTAGATTTGTCATCTAACGACTCAGTGGTGAAGACATCGGGAGCTCTCTGTTCCCTGGTACAGGAGTGGATCATTTCTCATGGAACCCACACATCACTGTATGTGTCTGAAGGCCAGAGGGCAAAAAGGGAGACTTATATTGCTGACAAATAATTGCAACGTGTCTGTTTAACATTTGCAACAAATCAGCAGCACCATTTAGAAGGGCAGCCTGGAGGCCTGGAGCTGTCAAGCCAGATAATGGCCCGAAACACTACTGGCTAATAATAACACTGGGCTTTGCTGCACTGCGTGCAAGTGTAAGCTCCAGAGGGCTTTTTCCCTGTTTTTTTCCCCTCTCTGCTGCTGTTGACTTTACATTTTGCAAGGGACATCTCCAGCAGATCCAGTCTGTGACCTTCAGAAGACACAGCCTAATGTCTCCGGCAGCCACACATTGCAGCTCCACCAGCATGAGGGCACAGGAGCACAAAACACCCCAACACACAGCCCAGTGTTGAGTGGCTGCCTGCCCTGTGGGTGACTGTCACACCTCAAACACAAGGCAGGGCTCCTGGGCACCGTGGTGCCAGGCACAGTCCTGGTCCATCATTATGGCTTAGCTCTTTCCATATGTACAGCTAAGTGCTCTGCGTGGAGGTTTGAAGGGAGATGGTGGAGAAGATACTGGGTGAGGGTACCTGATTTTAACTTACTTATAGGTTTGTTTCTCCAGTCAGGTGCAAAAATAGCCTGAGGGTCCTAAAGAGGCACTGGAACAGGCTTCCCAGGGCAGTGGTCACAGCCCCAAACCTGCCAGAACTCGACAAGTGTTTGAACAATGCTCTCAGCATATGATGGGATTTTTGGGGTGTCCTGTGCTGGGCCAGGGGTTGGACTCAATGATCCTTGTGGGTCCCTTCCAGCTCAGGATATTCCGTGATTCTGTGAGTGCTCAGACCCCCAAGAAGAGAGGTTTCAGTGTTACCTTCCTGTGACGGGATGAATTATGAGGTGGAACTTTTCACTCTGAAGAAAAAGGGAGATGAAATCATCAGGTTCAACACCACAAAGCAAACAGCCCAGCCTCCCCTGAACACAGTGAGAAAACAACCTTACATGCCTGTGAACAACTGTCTTATGGCATTAACCAAGCTGCAGCTTACTTCAAGAATGAATCTGGTCTCTATGTTTGTATTTGGAGACATCCTCAGTGCTGGAGAAGAAAGAGTGTAAAAGCTATAAAGCACTGTGCCCAATTAAAACTATTTTCAAAATCTCAGAAAATTTAAACAGTGCTGTAAATCAAATGAAGAAAAAATGCTTATTTTTTAAAGCCACTATTTCTAGCTTCACTCACCTTGATCCAAACACAGCATGAGGATTTTATTGTACCTTAACCATGTCTGAAAGCATGGAAAATTACAATTCAGACACTAGTCACATCCTGTAGCTCAAAAATCAGGGAGATATGAGTGAGTAGTGGAGAGAACCCAACTGCACAGGGATAAAGGAGATAAATCAACTCAAGGACCTGTGTTCAAACTGCTGTGAAGTATAATGGGTTTCATCTCTGTCTGAATGCTCAGACTATAAAGTTAGAAAGAAGGGTATAGCAGGACTGAGTGTAAAACAACACATTACCTGTGGGAAACAAGTGGCTTGGGGGAACTAAAGGTAAACAATGTGCCCCATTCATCTGGTAAAGGGCCTGGATTTATGCCACTGCAGTGTAGGACCAATTTACAGTAAATTAGGATGTTCCTAGTGTCCACTAGATCCAAATGTTGGTTGGTTTGAGAACTGGAAGATTCAATGGAAATATAACACAGTTTTCCCTCTGGCCAGACTGTGAAGGGAAGGAGGAATGAATGATAGATGTCCCCATCCAGTAGCAGTGTCATGGGTGTACCAGGAGTGTTATGGGGATATCAGGAGTGTGATGGGTCAGTTTTCTTCTCTGTCTGTTTTTCCCTAAATACAGGTGCCAAGGAATGACATGGCTGAGGTCTTCTACTGGCTTTAGCCAAAGGGCATAGGAGACTGAGCCAAACCTCACGTGTTTTTTAAGTGCCCCCAAAAGTAGGAGATATGCTCTCAAAAACAACTGGTCTTTTTTCTATCCATTTCCTAGGAGGCTAAAATAGAAGATTATGGTGTAAGGTGTTCTCTCATTTACACTAAGGCTCTCCAGCAGCACATAACTACAGGAAGCAATACTGGCAGATAAGTAAAGAGTTAATGGTCAATTAATTCTGGCTCGTGATATCTGTGTTCTCCCACTGTACAGACTTTGCCATTTTAGCTGGGAAACCTATAACACTGTTACCATATGTCCTAAAAATCATACTGTTCCCCTGTTCTATCTTTCTGATAAAACTATTCTTTCAATTATAAAAACCAAAACAAACCCACAAACCAACATTCAAAATCCCAAATACTGCCCATCAATTTAGGTCTTATTCCTGTATTTTCCTGAACACAGGATCTAATTTATGCTAAATATGTCATGTTTGATTTTGGTCAAGTCACTTACCTTCTCAGGAGGGAAATTCATCTGACCTAACTTCAGTTAACTAAAATTAAATGTCTAGTCCAAGCTTTCTGCATAGGCTCCCACTGTTGTCAGAGAGAGACAGAGTTCCCCAGAGGATGCTTCATCTTCTCCTGGCAGAGGGGCCCAGGTCTCTGCTTCGGTGATCATTAATCTTCGATCTGTGCTCTGCTGCTTGCCCAGCAGGACACATCTGATCCAGATCAGGAGTGATTTATGCTGGCTTTATGCACAGATAAACTCAGAGCCAGCAGATCAGGGCAGCTGTGAAATGAGGATAATTCTTCCCCTCCCTCATTCTTCTGCCCATTCTGTACATCTGCATTTCAACCCTGCAATTATTTATTCATGTTTAATTGTAGATAGGTAAGTAAAAATAAGCAAGGCAGAGATTTTTTTGCAGGACTGGGGACCAGGATTGCAAACCTTCATGTGAAGGGATGTTTCTCAGCATGTTTTTCTGCAGCAAGCATTGTGCCATTCCAGCTGAGACTTCTAGGTCCTGAGGTATTAAATCATTGTCATCAACATCAGCACCAGCTGACAATCAAACCCCTTCCTGCTGCAGATACGAAGAGATAGGTGTTGGTCACAAAGGTGCCTTCAGCCCCTCTGCCATTTGCCTCCACACAGTGAAATGAATTCAGCACAGTCTCCCCTCAATGATCCAAAATTGAAATAAAATCATGGATTTTGTCAGGGTAATGCTTGCCAAAACACACACCAGAAAGTCTCTCTGATCTATCCATAAGGATCAGCCAGATCCAGGGCATGTGACAAGTAGGAAATTCTCAGAAGCATTTGGACTTGGCAAAGCATTAGCAGGCAATTAAAGCCTGCGTGAACCCAAGTTTTGCTTCTGCTTGTTTGCAGAGTTAAGACATTTCCTTAAAAAGAAAACAAAACCAAATAGGCCTCAGCGGTTTAATGAGAATTTTATTATCCTACCTCTTATTTACTGGTATGGAAATGCTCAGATTGTGCTGTATAAATAGCATCCCGTTTCTTTTTCTATTTTCTTAGGCTTTTAAATAATCAGCTTGAAAATAAATTTGCCATTAATCTGATAACCACCATTTACTTTAGTAATGATCAAACTCTGGTGTTCAGATTAACATTATTTGAAGATACGATCTGATTCATTTATTGTATCTTTTTAATAACGAAAGAAAATTTATCTATAATTATGCCATTTACTAAGTTTAAGGTGAATTCACTGTTTGCCCTGGAAAACACCCTGGCCAGTTTTCCATACCAATCTCTTTCCAGTTTGGATGATTAAGTGGCCATATTGCTTTGTAATTTCATTTTTTTTTGTTTCTTTCATGGAAGCCCTAGGAGCCTTAAGTGTTATAACGACCCTGTGCATACACAGGGTCACAGCAGGTAGATGACAAACCTTCACGAGAGAATGGGCACATCCCTGTGTAAAACCCAAGTGTCAGCAGTTATTCTGTTGGCAAAATGGTTAGAAGTATCTGCCTGTAATCCCTAAGCATGGGATTGTCTGAGAGTACTGATAATTCCCATTAGGATGCTGAGGTGTTTGTGTTGCATTTGTAAACTGAAGTGGAACTTTAACAGTCCTGTTGGTAGGATGCAGCTCTCAGCTCTGCTTTGATAGAGCTGCCTTCGGCAGCTGCTTGCCCTCAGGGAACAGCAGGTTTTTGGCTCACCACAACTGGAGTTTGTTTTCCAAGTCCAGACAGCTGCTTTTAGGGTAAACAGGAGCTAGAAACATGGATGTGTTTCCCAACCAGCCTCAAAGATGAGAAGAGAAAATCAGGTTGAGGTACACACCTTTTAATTTCAAGTAATTCCTGAGAAATGATTTTCAGGGAGCATTCCAGTCAAAAGGAGTATCATATTGTCTGCAAGGTCTGGAAAAAGGATTTAAGACCTTCTAGCAGCCAGATATGTCCTCACCACATCAGGGAATCATAGTATGGTTTGGGTTGGAAGGGACCTTAAAGATTATCTCGTTCCAGCCCCCTGCCATGGACAGGGACACCTTCCACTAGACCAGGTTGCTTCAAGCCCTGTCAAATAAGGCTTTGAACACTTCCAGGGATGACATTGTAGATGCCAGAAGTTGCCTGGGAGGGCATTTTGTGTGCTTAAGGGAAAAAAATAAAAACCTTAAGTACACAAAAATATGAAGGTTGAATTGCAGAGACCACTTGCATTGCCTATTTACAGGCCCTGTGTTCTGCAAAGCTTGGTTTGATTCATTCTCCCCATGTCCCCCTCCTCGTGACAAAGGAGGAGACCACAAAATTGATTTCCAACTCCAAAGCAACATGGACTGACAGAGAAAGCATTAGATAAGGTGACTGCTGATGTCTCTGCTGCCACAGCAGGCTGGGGAAATTGCACTTAAATAGTGTACTTAAAAATTCCAGACTGCATGGAATCCTAGACATTTCATGGTATCTGCAGTGATGTCATTAGCCCACTCTTCACAAAATAAGCTTTTGTCTTCAGCTGCTATAACCCTGAGAAATTCATCAGCACAGCTGGGTTCTGAGAAGGCATCAAATCATATAATGCATGGGGATAGTCAGCTTACTCTTACCTGCATTTCAAAGCAATTTTCTTGTCCTTAAATAATCTACACATGTTAATTAGAAGTAGTAAAGTAGCTTAAATGTGTGAAATTAGAATGAATTATTCATGTCATTTCGTAGCTGCAATAGTTGCAGATAGTATTTTTGTTTTGAGGAGAAAAAGACTTAAATAATAGGAAGATGAAAATTCTTATTAATTTGTTTGCCCAGGAATAGAAGCCATTTGTGTTGAACAGGGCTTCAATTTAGAAGAGCACTTCAGATGAGAAAGAAACAATCACTCATTTAGCCAGTACATATTTACCAATCTTTAATCACTGGCTGGCCTCAGACTACTTTCAGAGATAACAGTGATGCAAAAATAGCCTTTTGCAGGCTACATTAGCCCATGTTCTCTGCCTGTGGCAAAATGTTCCCCACAGCAGCAAAAGTAATTTAGAGGTTGCTGATTTGGAGTGGAATAGAAGTTTACCATTTTTTAAGAAGACTTTCTGCAAGGATTGGTACAGATGGGTACTTTTCACCTTGGGAGCAGAGGCCAGATTGGATGGGGTTCTTGGAACACAAACCCATGCAAGTGGCCTGTGATTCACTGACTCTTTCTGAGAAGAGCTACAGACTTAGATCTTTCTATCTCTTCCAACCTGGGGCTGAATAAGTAGTAGGGACAGAGATGAAAGACAGAATTTAGAAATACTAATTTAGCAGGTTTTGACTTGGAGCAACTTTGCTAAAGCAAAATTAATAAGATTTAGATAGAAAGATAATTAGCAGAAAGGCAATTAAGCTATCCCAACAGGAACCATCTTCAGTGTCTGAGCCAGAACGTGCTGTTCTGTCCCACCAGGTAGAGCAGTTCCAGTGTCATCCAAAGTATTCAGCTAGAGAAAGCACATCCTCATTTATCTGTTTGAAAACAAATTTAAAATCCAACAGGGAAAATATCACAGGAAAGTGAATATAGAGGAGTAGAATCATTTCAGTAATAAGAGCTGAAAAAAAGCAGCAAAGAGGCTGCTTCTGCATTTGCCTGTATGGGTCCAATGGCAGCATTTTATGGTGCCTGAAGATGCTGTAAATTTCTTTAATCACTTGCAAGGAAATCACCTTCTAAATGTCAGAGATGGCATTCACTGCTTTTATAATTTATGTGGCTTCACTCAGGGTCCCTGGAAGATTCTCCATTCTCCACAGCCTCCTTCCTTTCCCTCACCCCCTCACTTACACGAAGTGAGAGATTTTAGCCGGGAAAAAGGCTTGGCAGTACAAACACAAAAGTCAGAATAAAAAGGGATGCACAGAGATCCTACACAGCTTTTCCAAAAAGCAGAGAAATGCAGTAGCTGTGTAAAAAAAAAATCCACCTGGGGATGTGAAACTCAAGTGCAACAACCAGCCCAGGGTTGTAACTCAGCCATGGTCAACTGTGGTACCTCTCAATGAACAGTGAGCAGCAGCCCCTACTTTTCATTAAAGGGTTGAATTACTTTGCTCCTCTGCAGGATACAAGTTTATTTGGTGGGGCATTACTCAAGACTAGATGGCATATGGGAAGTTCACGGCTTAGCGTAGCCCATAATAACGTGTTCATGTTCTGTTTCCAAAGTCAATGGCAAACACAGCAACAGACCCACTTTTAACTCCCAGTTTAGTGCCCTACTCACTAGACCACAAAATTGTGTTTTATATAGGCAGACATATAAGGATATGGATGGATGGCTCAAAGCCTGCTTTTATGGCCATATGGACACCTAAAAATGAGCATGTTAAAATGCGAAGGATTTTAGCTGCTGCATATTAATGAGTCCAATCTTCTACAATGAGGCAATAATGAAATGACCTATAAAAGCATTTAACATCAGTAGAAGTGAGATCAAACATAGCTTTAGTGCTAAAAACTCTCCCAAGACTACAGAGAAGCCCACTTTCTCATCATAAATTGCCCACCTTTTACAGCACAGCCATCTCAAATTTTATGGAACTATTTCTGGGTCAAATATCCAACACAATGCTGTCCATTCCCCTGAAATCTTGAGCTGTTTTATATCATCTCATCTTGCAAAACTCCTGTACCTTAAGGGGAAACCTCACAGCACTGTCAGAATCAGTTTCAGATTTGGCATCTCAGTGTGTGGATTGACATCCTCATTGAGTTCATTTAAAATATCCATAGAAGATCTTTTTTCCTCCACCCTGCTAAGATTTGTGATTTCCCATTGGGTTTGGGTGTTCTCACACACGCGCCTACAGTGTAACAAGGTACACTTTGTAAGCTATTGCAGATATTCCTTGTGACAGCAAGTAAAAGAGAGAAAGATGCAAAGCCACACCAAGCCATCAAGCTCACAGCAGGAGAGATGAAACATATGTCTCCAACTACCTTAAATGTGTTGGGTCAGGTTCTCTCAGTAGGACTCCCACAGTTTTCCAGAAACCACAAATATGATCTCCATGCCTTGCCAAGCGCTCCAGATCCATTCAGGGGAAGTAACTTCAGATTTGCCTTATTCCCATCTCCTCTCCACTTATTTCAACTGATGTGATGAGATGTAACATGGCAGAGAATGTCCCTGGCACTGTCATGTTTTAAGTCCTCATTCACTGACATGAAGAGTGTTCACTAAACCTGTTGGGTACTTGGCAGGAATGACAGCACAGGAAACATGGTTGTCACTTGGATTTGTGGATGGAGTGCTTTGACGTCTGGAACCAATAAGGATGGAGCAGCCACAAGTGGAGTAAGTTACAGCAAGTTACGAGAGCAACTTGAAACTTTGAAATCTATTTGCCTGGAAATTTGGATATGTCAGCATTTCCAGTGAAATTAAAAGTCCGTAGAATTGTACAGAAAGAAAAGATTGCAGGCTAATCCACAGACACTGAGGACTGTTTTATTTCCTCTAATTAATATACTTCTTTTCTTCTTCAAAGTGTTGGGCTATTTCATTACAAACTCAAACAGGGGACGCTTTGATCTAAAAAATAAGGTGGCTCAGATCTCTGCTAATTAGCAGCTGTTCTTAAAGATTTTTACAATAAATCTGATAGAAAATTATAATCTGTCATGCCTACTATGTACTTAGTATGAGAAGAGCATAAAACATTTATTTGACGTGATAGGACATACCATCTAGTTATCAATGTTGTACATTTTGAAACAAAAAATTAGAGATATGAAAGTGAAAATAAAAAAATCCCAATCTGTAACAATTGGTTAGTCATCTAGAAATGAGGTCTAGCTATGACATAGAATAATATTTTTAAAACACAACATTTAACAATAACATTATTAATAATATTAATGGGAATTGCAACCAACTTCCATACAATTTTCTTAACTTTATTCTGCTGGTAGCAAAACATTTTTGAAAGGGTCAGATGCAAGAACCCCATGTCCCTGCTGACACAAAGGGAGGGCTTTTTTTGTGCAACAGGCCCTTTAAGGGAACCACCTGCCCTCCAGCTCCACCCTATATAAGCAAGCAAGGTGGGCCAAAGGAGTTGGTGAAGCTGCAGGAGCTGTTATGGGGTTGCTGCACTACAAGGACTGCTCAGCTGCGTGGAGGGAAACATCAAGAGAGAGCTTTGGGGGCGCTGGGGCGAGGAGATCATGGGTGAGTGAAACCTTTTGGCTTTTGGGGACTCTGCAGTGTGTCTAAGGATGGAATTGGTGAATTACTGACCTCTTGGAGGAGAAAACTGAGAAGTGGTTCTGATCTGTTTTCTTTAGAATGTGTGCTGTGTCTGGTGAAGTAGTTGTGCCTTCTGTTCCTGTGGTGCTTGATTGTCAAGTGCTGCTGGGCAATTTCTATCTTTGGGGGTTAGGAGGCAGCTTGTGGCTGGCTCCCCTCAGTGAGGAGGGAGGCTGAGGTCTGCCAGGTGCCTGGCATCCATCAAAAAACAGATCTGAAATGCAGGATTCTGGTTTTCCTGGCCTGTAGCTCTGACTGGGGAGTTGTGGTTTTCTCCTTTCATTTCAATTTTGATGAGAAATACATCCCAGCATGTTACTTTACATATTAAAAATATGCTTTCGGTGCCTAGCACTAATTCTAGCAGTTGTATACAGTATTTTTTGTTTTAAGATGCTTAAAGTATGAATAATGAGGACAGAAGGAGTAGGTCAAGGGATCAGGCATTACAGATCCAGAAGAAACAGGAAGGAATAGCATTTGGAAAACAAAATTATTTCCTTGAATGAACTCTTGACATGGATGAGAATTAACTTTGCCAAACCCAGATGGTGCTGCAAGGAACAGTGAAGTTAATTCTCCCTCTTGCTGAAGTGCAGTGTAACCTATTTGTCCTTTATCTCTCCTCGTTATGTGGTGATGAGATCAAAGCTGACATCTGGCTGCAGTTTTGCTGAAACTGGGCAAGTGATACTCTCTACTGAATTCATAAAGAGAGAATACATTTGGAAAGAAAAAAGCCACTGGGGCTGCCTCCCAAAAGTTTTAGTGTTCAGAAAGTATCTCATGTGCTGTAAGAACTGCTGCTGTTTGTGGTGCTGTGTTATGTTAAAAGGTAATGCGTTACACATTAATGTTATGAAACATTTATCATATCAGCCTTGTTGGTATATTAATCTACTGGGCAATTTCATGCTGGTGTAGTATTTATATCTGTGAAAAGAGATTATAAAACACAATTGTGCTTTAGTGTGACATTCCCTGTGATGATCCAGTGAGAGAGGATAGAGTCTCCTCTATTTCCAGCTCATTCTCCAGTGGAAGCTGACATGGTGTACACATTTAATTCTTGAGGGCTGCAGTTCAGTGTCAGCATGTTGCTCTTGGTAGATGGATTGTGCCCAGCCTAGCACCACTTAGACATACAAAAGAAAGAGAATCAAGTCCACAGTGTACCAAAACAACTTTTAAAATGTGTCAGAAATGATTCTTTGGTGCATCCTTCAAGTGAGGCTAAAGGGCCTGGCCTGGTGCAGAGCTCAGTGGTGTAGGAGATGGGAGTATTGGCAGGAGTTGGTTTCTCAATGTGCTGTTGTACAGAGCAAAACCTTTAAATTCCATTTCATTTTCATAACTGCATTTCTAAATTCTATGTCTGAATGCAGGGTGACAGTGCCTCCTAGGAAACAGCATAGTTGTGAATTTTAACAAACGTGGTGTTCAATACCACTCCGGGATGTGCCTTGTCCTTAGTGGGTCGAGCATTTATAGATGTGAAATTCATGGTTTTCAGCTTTTGAACAACATCTTTATTTCAGTGTCACTCTGCTGGCTGTAATGGCTATGATTACTTGAATCAGGGGTCTTGGCACTAAAGGAAGCTGCCTTGCAGTGCACAGTGCTCCCCAGCTGCATGCAGTGTTCCCTGGAGCCATGATATGAAAAGTGCAGCTTTCTGGCCCTCCCAAGTCACTTAAAATGGCTGAGAAATGCCGTATACCTGCAATGACAAATTTAATGCACTCCCAGTCTCTATCTAAATTTCATTTATGTTAGAAAAATGGGTGCTGCATAGCGAGCTTCAGATGTGCTGATACTATATATTCTGAGGATGCAAATAGGATGTTAAAAGATCCTGTAAGAACTGCTTAAATGACTTGTCCCCATCACACTGAAGTTGCCCATAGGTCTGAAGGTGGTACAAAGCACTTAAGGTCCTCGTAGCATAGGAGTGAGTTGCCTGATCTCAGAGAAGGCAATTCCTGGGGGGCAGACTGGACTATGGAAAATGACTCCCACTGCCCTTTCTGCTTTGTAAAAGGAAGCTGCAGCAATGACGACTTTACTATGGAAACCTAGTGCTTGTCTTTATCTTTACAAACAAATTAGATTAGTGGGTGTATGGATGGCACAGAGTGGGCAAAATTCCTTCTCTATATCTCCCATTGAAGCACATATTTCTCTGTGCTTCCCTGGAAACAATAAACAGTGGTAAAAGAAGCAATGCTGTTTTATCTACATTAAGCACTTTTCATAAGGAGATTTAATATACCTAATTAGTTCAATGCAGTAATACATTCTTTACAAGATATGTTCACTTGGAATTTATACCACTTCCCAGGACAGAATATCCTAAGTTTGGGAAACTGGTGACCACAAAGTCACTTTTGTGTTGTTTCTCCTTCCTTCTTAGACCTGAATTCAGAACTTTACTCTCATCTGCTGAATGTGAAGGGTTTAAAATATTCTGTGAAATTAAATGAAGTCTCTTAGAACAGCTCACTTAAATTTGTCATCTTCTTTGGAGTATGTGCAGATGATACCAGACAAATCTCTATTGCTAGACAGCCTCAAGCTGAATTTAACACTTAATCCAGGTCTGCAATTTGTGAAATATCTGTCTTCCCTGTGAGATTGGATCCCAAAGCCAGGCTCTACGTATCTCTGAGGTTTGGAAGAATTAGAAGCTGTGCCTCTAATACTAATGTGAAATTATCTTGGGAGGAACACAGAGTGGTCCAAGGAATTTAGGAAGATCTTTGTTTCTCAGCACTTGAAAGCCTTTTTGGCTCTCTTCCTTCCCTTTGCTTGGCTTTCATAACATCTTCTGATCCATTGCAAAGAGAAAGTGCTCCTCCAGTCTTTAAAAAAACTGTTTGAAGAAATAAAAGTAAATAGCTTAAAAGTTTTGTTTGCTCAGTTTCCTGTGTTAAAATAAAAAGTCCATCCTATTTGTCTTGGTTGTGCTTGAGTAGATGATGTTGGGGATTTGCTTCATGTGTGTGTTGAGACCTTTGCAGCAGAGGATAGAGACCTACTGTGGGTGGAAGGCTGGTGTTGGGGTAGAGCTGACACTTCTCACACAGGATGCCCTACTTGGGGACACCTCTGTTCGGGTGGCAGTCGGGTTCTGGTGGCAACTTTGAGGAGTATTCAGGGCTGAAGCTTCCTCAGACAAATGTAACTAAACTATTAAGTGTTTATCTGTGTAAAACTGCTTTGTGAGGAAGTTCATGAAGGTCATATCTAATCTCCTGTCTTCTGCTGAGTTTAGGGCAGTGTGTTCTAATCAGTCTCTGCAAGTACCTTGTGTACTGTCTATTAATTGTCCATTAACTTGGAGAAACAATGCTGCCCTATGAATTATGGATGGGCACTTAAACCTCTTGAAACCATGTCTAGGTCTGATTCAAGTCCTTCCCTTTTAACATTGAGGTAACTCCAACACTGACTCAGCTGCTTGTCTTGTCTTTTACTTGTTTAACTGAGATCAGAAACAAGCTCTCAAAACCCAGTGTCTGAGTATCACTTGAAAAACTGTTTGCTCCTATTTACTTGTATTCAGGTTGAGCCAAAACAACCCAGTAGCTTTCTGAGGTTTTAGGATGTGCCTTGGGAACAATATTTAAATTATAGAGCTGCTTTGCATTGTTCAGTCATAAGGAAATATTGCAGAAGAAACTCACTGTTTCTTACAGCTGGTTTATTGCATAGAGCAAAATTTTCCATCAGGCACATAGGATACACATAACCATTTAAGAACAAAGGGTAAATAAAAATAATAACCAAAAATATACTGAGAACATGCCACCTTGTTATTTGTCCTTTAATGTTTTCAAAGCATTTGCATTTCAAAACACACTAATCTGTCCACTTTGATTTATTTTTATTGAAATACAAATCGAACTCAAAGCCCAAAGGAAGAGGGATTTTATTTTTTTTTTTTTTTTAGCCTGGGGCAGAAAAACAATTTTAATTTCTTTTAAATGTATTCTGTGTTCCTTTGTTCTTTCTCAGTCAAAACACATGGATTTCAGTGAGTTTTGTTCAACCAAGGAGTGACTGAGGATTGCAAAGGAAGCTCTTTGACTGTGTTTGTAGCTCTGTAAATCTCCCAGGTGTTAAGGCAAGGTCAAGAAACTGCCTTACTTCCATGATAACATGGAAAACTACATGTTTGTGAAAAATGAGGAAGCCTAAGGGGAGAATTTCTTTGATAATTACATGACAAGCACAGGATGCTGGTGGCTGCCTGGGCCCTTTGCTCCAGGGAAATGCTGAAGGACTTCAAGCAGTTGACTCCGGGCTATTTTTGGCATCTGCACTGGGTACAAAAGCAGAGTGTCAAGTGCCCAAGCTCCCTGCAGGTGCAATGGCTGTACTGAGCTGCTTAACATCAAATCACCAAGTATCCCCACTCTTAGGGAAAGGAGCCATCAGAAACAGGTGCAATTTGGATATCTAAAACTATTACTATTCAGTGGGGGAAAACCACTGAATATCTGATCAGTTCAGCTGACCCCACTGGGTTTCAAGACAAGACCCAAGGAGCCCATGGGCTGACCACCAAACTGGAAACCTGCCTCCCCCCGTGAAAAGAAGGCCCTGGGAGGCTGCAGTAGAAGAGAACATCAGAGCATATCCTTAACTTCCTGTGGTTTAGGGCCTCAGGAGGAAACTCTTCCTTGTCATTACATCTCCCAGGGATTTGCTAATGTCCAGTGCCTTCCCAGAGGTAGCTTCTTCGGTTAAAAAAAAGGATGAATTTTGCAGTGAAAGGTTCCTGAGGTCCTTCAAGTAAATATTGCTTCAGTGTTACCAGTTCCTAGCTCTTGGCAGGTTTGCACTGTGATGCAATGGATGAAATAGAAAATGGCAGAACATTCCCGTGATTTGAGGCAAAGAAAAAAAATACAATCCTTTTCAATATTCTTTCCCTCTCAACGCTGCTTTTTATGAGTCAAAAGCTTTCCTTTAATCACGTTGGACTTAATAGACAGAGAGCATCACAATGCCCATGACCACTCTTGGTATTTCTTATTCCTGTGGATTACTTTCACCAATAGACTGAAACCAGAAGACTCAACATATCAAAAAACAATTTATTCATTTGCTAGAAGAGGTATTTTCCTAAATTCTTAATCTCCTCCCCATCTTTTCTCTTATCTCTCTTCACCTGTTTGTCTAAATATCTAATACATGAGCTGAAAGAGGAAATATCTTTCCCCACCATCATATTCTCTGCATGTGAAGAACATTGAACACTTCTTGGATCAGTTAGTATGTTTATCACAAAGCAGAATGATAGTTCTGTTCTCTTTGGCTATGGATGGAATGGGAATTAGGTAATTGCCTAATTAGGAATTAAGGAATGGGAATTCAGGGAATTAACCTAAAGACTTAATTTTTGCCCGTTGAAGTCTGATGCTTCTTGTTACCATCCCTAATTCTTTTCTAATGCCTTGTCCCATGACAAAACACCTGTTACCTAAGAACATAATTCCAAAGCAGTAAAGCACTGTCTTTAGGTGTGTTAAATGCTGAGTGCAGGATGTTAATTCCTACATGCACAAATTGCTGTTTACCTTGTTGCCCTTCAAATTGCTTCCAAAAGGAAAATGCAAGTACATTACAGGCTATGTGCTGGTATGAAAATACATGTATTTAAATGAGCTTTGATATGTTGCATGGAAAGACTTGTGCTTTGCTTTGTGTGTGTGCACCTGGAAGCATGTGCTGTGCCTGTGCACTCAGTGGGCAGCACACAGCAGGAATGTGCAGGGAAGATTAGCAGCCAGAGCATGTGATCTCTGAGGAAGAGCAATGACAGAAAATCTAAGTGGAAATTTACAGCTGCAGCTGGAGATACTTGAACTGTATCAGAATAACCTCAGTAACTCTGCTCTCTGGAAGATGCTGCAGAGGACTAACCCATTTCTTCGTTCTAATGAATAATGGAAAAGGCACTCCAACACTACTAATTAGGAAAGATTTTATTCTACTAAATTTTATTAAGGAATATTAATAAGCAACAACTTGAACAACATTACAGGAGCATGGAGATGTGCAGAGAAGCTTTAAGTGCAGGGCTCGGGTAAAAGCTGCCAAAGAAGAAAGTAGAAACACTCTTCAAAGTACTGCTTGGAAAGGAAGCTTCTCTGGCCCAATTCCCAATTAAGCTCTGGTGAGAGGTACTGGGATCCTTTTCTGAAGATCTAATCCAATAAAGGCAGAAGGGACTTTTGCATCTGATTTCCCAAGCAGTCAACATTCCAACGCAATGTTTGTGCTATTTGGGTTGTGCGGTGCCTTCCAGGACTGGTGCGTGAGCTGAATTGCTCAAACTATTGTCTCAGAATGCTAAAAGGACACCAAACAGCTCTTTTCAGGCAAGGTGCAACTAGATATCAAACAGAGTAGTAAGAAATGGGACCTGTTTAGGCAGCAGACTTGTACAGAGGTGATGTGCTGCATTTGCTGTCTCCTGATTAGGAGCAGCATTGGTCACTGTGCACATACTCTTCTCTTCCCACTGCTCCTCAGGGCAAAGAAAGCATAATGTACTCCAGGCCATGCAGGGGGTTATCATTTAGAGATAGTTGTGTTGATCCTTTGCAGTTTATCTGAGGTACACTCCTGTTAAAAAACAATGGCTGTTCAAACTTTGTAAGATAAAATATGGTCTTTTGAAATGGTGCTGCAGCAGCCCAGCTGTCCCCTGAGTGACTCCTGTGGAAAGTGTGATGAAAACAGGCCTTTATAGTCTTTTTTGGAACTCTAATTACTCCTACATATCTTTGAGTGGGCCTGGTTCTGGCCCAGGTTTTTACTGTGAAGATGACATTTGTGCATTTCCAAAGGCTTGCTGGTGTCATGTAACTCAATATATGTGAGCAGCTGGATGTGTTAAAACACAGCAACCAGGTGACAGCACTGAAATGGGTGGGCCTCTTGGTTATTAGTTTATTAGCTTGGTTATTAAAACAAGCTATTCTACTTTTCCTAAGTCATTGTAGGACCCATTTGAAAGGACTCTGCAGAAGTAAACTGGGTCAGACTTGGACACAGCAATTTTGGGGCTAGTCACTTTTATGTGTACCCATAATGAACAGTGGGCAGACCACTCATCTTGGGAGTCTCAAGTAAATTAAATTAACTGGAGATGCTCAGTTTTACTGGTGAGCTAAGTAAGGGAGTGATGATTTGACTTATATTGTGACATTAAGTAGCAGTGACTGCTTGCAGCTACCTCAGTGCTGCTGGATGTAGGCTGGAATGTACCAAGAAACCAGCATGTCTTTGATATATTGCATCATCTGCCACATATTGCAAACAGGATGTTGCAAGGCTAGAGCAAGGCAGAGGTATGCCAGATTCACCACTGCCTCTTCCTCTTCTCTGCTTTTTTCTCTCAGGCACAGGCACAACTGTACCCATTTGGAATATATTATGTGCAATGTATCATGGCATTTTGGAGCCATCACGCAAATGCTGCCGAAGATTTAATCTGCCCTTTACTAGATACTTACATCCTGTTGGAGCAAGTCCAGAGGAGGCCACCAAATTGATTAGAGGGGTAGAGAACCTCTGCTATGAGGGAAGGCTGAGAGAATTTGGATTATTCAACCTGGAAAACAAAATGCTTTGGGGTGACCTAATTGTGACCATCCAATACCGGAAAGGAGCCTACAAGAAAAATGGAGAGACTATTTACAAGGGCCTGGAGCGGACAGGACAAGGGAAAACGGCTTCAAACTGACAGAGAGTAGGGTTAGATTGGATATCAGAATGAAATTCTCCCCTGTGGGGGTGGAGAGGCCCTGGCACAGGTTGCCCAGAGAAGGTGTGGCTGTCCCATCCCAGGAAGTGTTCAAGGTCAGGTTGGACAGGGCTTGGAGCGACCTGATGTAGTGGTGCAGAGACAAGACAGCTCCTCTGTTTTAAAGAAACTTTGACAAAATGGGCAGCTTTAACTTTTGAGTTAATCAGTAGCTGAAAGATATTGCTTTGTGAGTGCTCATCATCTGCTTCAGTCTGTGAATTCCTCCATGGGGTAAAGTGTCCCACCTTTATCTGTATCTTCTCTTGGTAGCAGTGCATTCAGCACAGGAAAATTCCACTAACACTGAAAATACTTCAGTGAAAGCCATGTTAAAGTTTGAGGGGAAAAAACAAGGTTTAGATCTGCAGAGCAAGCAACTTGATTTACTAATTATGCCCACTGAGGCTTCAGATGAGAAAGCTCTTCACAAGAGTAACATGATTCCTGGGAGTTCTACTTGCACTGACTGGTGCTCCAGTACAATTTAAAGGTAGCATATTTGGAAGAGATGACAATGGGATAAATTTGTCCTGTACTAGGCAGATGAATTCCTTGTGGTTGGGACTCTAGTTGAGGTCCTTAATGCATTTGACCCTTCTTTAAAATATACAGCAAGATGATTGCTGACATGTGCAGCACTTAGGGAATTTGCAGTGGAGCTGTTTGAGGTCCACTTTCATCCAGTTCTGTGGTTGTCACTGCACAGCTGTATTGCATTGGCTGGTCTGGCTGAAGCAGAGACTTTTCAAATGAGAGATAAAGTAGTCATTTAAACTTCCCTGAAGTAGGTGGGGAGGTGACTTATAACTGACTGTACTGGAAGGGGATTGCCTTCCCCTTAGAAAAATGTCTGTTTTCATAAAGAAGCACTAACAGGAGTGCACCTTTTGGTGCACATCATAGATCAGACTAAAAATACTAAGCTATGCATGTGCTGGAAGATCCTTTTGGAGGGAGCTTTCAATTTGCAGAAGTGGATTCATCTGGTGTGACAGCTCATTAGATCTAATATTGGGCTTCCTTATAGCTATCACTGGCGAAGGGTCTCCTGTGGCACCGTTCAGCTTAATCAAACGCCGACTTCCAAAACAGGCCAGATGTGTCTTCCCTCCCCAGTCAACTTTGTAGATGTCTAAAATTAGACAAATGAGTCCCTACACTATGTGTATCTATACTGCCTCTCAGTTGCTGGTGTTAATAAGTTGGCAGCAAGGTGCCCTTGATCCTACTTATCCTGCATTTATAAATAAATATTTGGTGTGTCAGTGACTCAGACCCATTGATTTGAGGTAGTTATCTGAGGTTTGAATTGATTTCTTATCCCTGGCTGGTAAATGTTTTTCTAAGACTTGCCAATTTTCTACTGCTTAGGAAGCTCATCAAAATGTCAAGCTTAGTTTGAGTCCTGAACAGATTGAGAGCAGTTACATCCAGTCCTGTACCCTGCACGAGACCCAGGGCGATGCAGCCATGAAAACAGCTGGAAACTCACTGAGGTTTAAAAGATGTCCCACCTGATAAACTATCATGGATAACTGCTCTTTGTTCACAGGTCCTCCTGGCAAGAATCTTTGCTGTGCCTGAACAACTTGAGATAATAGATTTCATTGTAAATGGGCAGGTGATGTTTCTCCACTGGAGATCGCACTTCTGTGCAGCTCCGCTGTTCACTTACTGTAAACTGAACCAAAAAATGTTTACATACAGAAATGGAGGGAGGAAAGTTTGTAACTGCTGTCTTTTCTTTTTATTGCAAGCCTTAATCTGATTGAATAGCTGCCTATCACTCAGCTATCAAGTTTAATGATGAAGAAAGGAATAGAAATGTGCTTTTGGCTGGGCTCCTTATCCAAATGCTGTGATCTTTGTCAAGAAGATTGACAAAGCTTGTATTCACGGGATTTATTTATGCAGGCTGATATGTACAGTTTGGGGACAAGCTGCTTCTAATGCCACTTCCTTGGAGTCAGATATCAGGGAAATGTGCTGTTGTGGACTGGAATACTGACACACTGTCCATCTTGTCATCTTGAATATTCCTCCCCCGAATTAGCTCCAAATGAGATACAGCAGGGAGCTCTGCTCTTGTGTCTGTACATGGGCTGTGCTGTGGTCTCTTGAACTGAAGAGATGACCACTCTCAAGCAGAAGGTGTTGTTGAAGCAACTGACCCGATATTGTTCTAAAACCTGATGCTGTTTCAGGCTGGCCACCACAACCCAGGAGTTCAAAGGCTAGAAGGAGTTAACAGCAGCCTGACACCTTGTTTCAGGATCAATGGATTTTAGAAAAAATAGAGTACCAGGAAACCAGAGAGTGCATAAATCAACCAAACAAGGGCAAGTCAGTTGCCCTGGAAGCCTCCCTCCTACTGAGCAGGGAGTAGGAGGTTTGAAATGGTAGACTTCAAACTTGCCTTGGTAAATTTTCACAGAATCCCAGAATATTCTGAGTTGGACAGGACCCACAAGGGTCATTAATTCCTATCTTGCAGAGGAGCATCACTGAATGACAGCATGGTCTGCCTCTAAAGATCTTTGTGAATGGCAGCTGCCCACAGTTACTTCCAGAACTGCTTAGTCCCATCCAGAACTTAACGTGGCTGTCTGTAGACAGGCCTTGCTGTAGCTGATTTGTGCTAAGCAGATGGGCAATGTTCAGGCTGTGGGGCATAAGGGCTGACTAACAAACAGTTGTGTTCTGTGAGAAGGGATGATTTAAGTTTAAAGCAAAAGGGATTTTCTGGTTAACTCACAAACAAATGATTTCCATATTTAAGTTCAAACTTTGCCCAGTGCCACCTAAATACATTTTATATCCACCCTAATATGCATGAATAAACATAAATTGTTGAAAGACCTCTCTTCAAAGCATGACAACAGCTTAATGTATTCATTTTGCTATTAGTGTAAATATGAGAATAAACTCCCATCTCTCCCTTGATTTCCCTGTCCCCCAAGGTTTATAATGTCTCTATTAGCAATAGCTGTAGTTAAGCTAATGAAACCCACCAGCAGAAACTCCAAACCAAATCACCCACACTAAGCGACCCTGTGATATTTCTTGGCCCTTGAATATTCCCCTGCTAAATTATAACTGGAGACTTCTCACAACAGCTACCATCAGGAGCAAGTTATTGCTAATGGAAACAGAATTCCTTACTCCAAGCCCATCAAGATTCAGCTGCAGGCCAATGCTACTGCTGAGCACAAAGCTTCTCACTTCCAGCCTGGCCATTAACAGGACTTGGTCCGTGTTGGCAAGGTACAGTGGTGTCCAGACCAGCCACTGTGACATACCACTCAGAAAATAAGTTCATTGACCTAAATTGGTTAGATACCAAATTGAGCAGCTCAGAAAAGGAGCAGGGAGGCAGAGAGTGGTTTCGTTATGGCCCCGTGGAAGCAAATTGAGTTCAGTCTCAGTAGGTAACCCTAGATCTAATGCTCTGGATTATTTTGTTTATTTTGCTGGAGGGAAGTGCTTTACCCTCAACTGGCCACTAATAAGGTTTAAAGAGCCAATTTTATTAGTTACTCAGCTCCACACTTTTCCCCCCTCTTGCAAGGTATTTTAAATAATATGAATCAACATTCAACTTGAAAACATTAAAATACCAGGCAGGGAAATCTCAAATAAGTGCATGAAAGGACATAAAAAGTAGGTTCAATTTAACTGAAAAATGCATTACCCATGTAAGTCCTAAATAATTGCTGAGTGTGGAAAGGCCGATAAAAACAAACAAATCAATAGAATTAATTAACTGGGAGGCAGTGTGGTCTAACAGAAAGACCACAAGGATGGGAAGGAATCCCCTTGTGATTTCAGCCTGTACTCCAGCACTGAGTAACTAGGTATTTAGCCTTCAGTTCCTTTTTGAAGCTGTCTGAAGGATTTAGGTGCTCACATCAATAGGACTGAAATCCTAATATGCCTTTCCTTTGTGTGTCTGCACCACGTAGCAGTATCACTTAATCATTGTGCTTCCAAAGTGTGCTCAAGGCAGGCAGTGAAAAATCAAAGACATCAAGGGCTAAGAGTTTGAACTGTTCTGTTGAAGGCAATGACAAGCCCCCACCTCCCCACTAAAAATGTGCAGGATTTAGTTCAGCCTTCAGCTCTGCAAAAACTAATGATCTTCAAAATTACTGTTCCTTGGTTCACAGTTTCTACCAAGAAATGCAGGAAGTTGCAGGGAAATCCTGGTATCCTGTAGGATGTAATGCTCTGCATTTCATCTCCATGAATGTGTCCAGTTTCTATAAGGTTGGCAAGGCAGTCCTGAAATAATCACAATCCCTCCCTCCCAAAGCCTGTCCAGCATCAACAGAACAACTTGTTGCATCCCAGGCATGAGACTGCTTTTGTAGAGGGCACAGACATCCAGGGGAAGTGGCATCATAGCTGAGATAAAAGCTGCTAGAGACTTGCCTTTTATGTTATTGTTTGGGGTTTTTTCCCTGTAAGTTTGACTGAATTTTCATCTGGGTTTTAAAGCCTTTGCAGCTTTAGGCATAAACTTCCAGGGAATATAAAAGCATGACCTGTAGTAGTGGTACAACTAAGAACCAGCCTGGTGAAAATCTCATCTAAGCACTGTCCCATATCTAGCCTTCTTTCAATCTAGTCTGTTAAAGCAGCCCTGCTTCCTCTCCACCAGTAAATCCATTTCCCAAGTGCTGTATTCTTCATGTTGCTTATTTAGCTTAGCTCAAAATGCAGTTTTCCCTGAGCTTGGATCACAGTTTAAGGTCTAACTCTGCTGGGCAAATCTACAGTGCTATAATGTCTTCTAATGCATTTCAAAGTGCAGATACGGAGCCAAGGTCTGGCAGAGGCTGCAAGTGACTGAGCCCATAAAGCAGCAGACAATTTGCAAGCCCGGTAGTAGATTACTCCTAATTAATCATCCCAAGATACCTGATCTACAGTATAAATTGTGTATTTGTGACAGTCCCTTGACATTATGGACATTTTTTACTTGTCACCCCTTTGCACTTTGATAAATAATCCATCATCAACCATTCTAACTTGACCCCAGTGGGCTGATTTATTTCTGCAAAGAAGCTTCACATTTCATCTCTGCCTTATTCTGCCTTTCTTTTTTTTTCCCTAGAAAATAAGCACAGACTTCTTCTGCTGGCAGACAGCAGGACAAATCTAGAGCAGTCCTGGCTGGACAGGGGTGATACCAAGACCACCACTGGGCTCTGCAGTCAGGGCAATAATTTTGACAAAGTTTTCTTTCCTGAGCCATTCCAGACCTAAACAGGCAGTCACGTGCCAGCTTGGACACAGTTCCTCTAGTTCCCTTTTGCCTTGGTGACACTTTGCCTGTCCAATTGCCCTGCCCCAGTCCATGCGTGAGCTGAAGGACAGTCAAATGCATTTTGATTAAAAACTTCAGTTATCTGAGCTAAAGATCAAAGGTAAATTTGCTTGAAGCACGGAGTTGTCAATCTTGAAAAAGAACTATATTAGCATCAACAATGGGATTAATTAGTCTCTAAACCTTTCAAACACAAAAATACAGCCAGTTCACTGTAATTTCAGCTTTCCTTATTCCTTCCCAATGCCTTCCCAATCCTGCACCCCCTCTGGAAAAGGGACTCTATTTTCATATCAACTTGAGCTCTATTTTGAGCGAAGGGAAGGAATAGGTAAGCAGGCTGAGCAACCAGGCTGTGTAAAGCACAGATAACAGAACAAGCTTTCAACAGTTTCCTTTCAAGCTTTTGTGGAAACCAGAGATAACAGCTGAGCAAACTCTTTGTAGGAAATTTGTAGCACACAGGAATGGAGTGTGCTGGTTGTCTGTGATGGGATGTCAGGAGAGGGGCTCCCTGGGTGAATGTGCCCATAATAGACCAGGTTATCCAGTCAGCTTTGCCTTGGTTTGGATTCTTTCCCGTGAGTGGTTTCCCAAATACAATTTCTTCAAAGATTTTACTTATGCATGTCATTCATCAATCAGCTATAGCAGTTATCTAAAATAGCTACTGAACTACAAATTAACTATTTTATAGCCAAAGTGTCAGTTAACTTGGGTGTCTATGTAAAGCCACACAATTTCCCCTCCTCCAATTTTTCTAAGGTTTGTGATGAAAACTGTCATTTATTAAAAGAACAGTCACTCCTGAGTGTTCTCCAATACTGAATGCTTGCATGCATGAGGCAGGAGCTTGACACCCAAGTTTTACACACTCCCACACAGATGAATGGTGTGAACTAGAAAATAGACACACTTGTGTGCAGGATTGGCCCAGTTTTAACTGTGAAACACAGGAGTCAGATTTGTGTCTGAATGTGCAATATGAACAGTAGTATTTTCTGTCATTCAGTAAAATTAACTTTATCCAGGCAATGAATTTAAGGGGCAGGGAGTAGGGATTAGAGGTTTTTCTTGGAGGAAGGAGAGGGGAGATGGAAGTGATATGGGAGATGCCTGTCCTATCTCTAAAAAAATGTTAAAAAATGTGGTTTGACTTCCCCCTTCAAAATACATCTTCCCATGAGACCTATGTAATATACAGAGGAGTGGCACAACGGATGGTCATCTCAGAGACATCTGTTCAGATCTTAGCCTCAAATCACAAATAAAAAAAATCTTGTTATGTTATCCCAGTACCTGTGTGTGCTTCATAAAACCAGTGGATGACTTGCAGTCTGTTCAAGCAACCCTTGTGCCTGCGGTGAGGGAGGGCAGAATTAGGGCAGGTATGATAACATCTGCTATATGCTGGCAGAGCTGATGCTATTTACTTGCTGGTAGACCCTTGACATGGATAAATATTCTTCTATTGCTTGCTTTTTGGAGACTAATACTGCAGCTTTTCCTTTAGCCATTTTTTGTGCAGCCTGAAAGACCTCAATACCTCAAAAACCTCCTTCCCTTTGCTTTTAGGGCCTTCATCAGAGCATAGAGGCATAAGCCTTGTTTTCAGAGAAACTGGTTAAGAGACAAAGGAAATAAGCTTTAAGGAAACTAGCTAAATACAAAGTCCAAAATTTTAGAGCTTCAGAAATATGAAAGGGTAGTGAAATGCATTTCTAAAGGTTATACTAGTAACATTAAAGGAAATGCAAACTGACTACTGAATATTACTTTTTCACTTGATGTCAAAATTTCTGTATTAGAACTGAAGTAACTTTAACATCAGTGCCCATATTAAGCACAATTTTGGTGACTGTGGCTTTTACTCACTGTACTTGGAAGCTTTAGAATTTACAAGTGGCTTTTTTATAGAACAACCACGTTCATTCTCTCTTCATACTTCCACCTAACTCCCAAACAGACACTGATGGTGAGTGCAGGGCAGAGATTTGTGTGAAGATCCACATTCTGGCTTAAGCCAGCTTTGACCTGGAAAGGGGGGTTATTTTATTCATGAGAAACAAATACCATGCAGCAGTAAAGCTGTCAAATGCAAACTGCTGCTTTCCCTATTTGTCCTGCTCTGTTCAAAGGTCCTTTCTATAGTGCTGACTTTTGCCACGTCTGTGAGTGGCATCAATACTGAACTTGGTCTTGCCACCCTTAAATATTAATATTCTTAAGGAGGAAGGCAGGTGTAATTCTGTGCCACTGTAAGTAAGTGTAAGCACAAACAAGTTTATTCCCATTAGATAAAACACTTAAGTTCATTCTTAAGTGTTTTGTTTAATGAACCCTAATCACCTTGCAAAAGCCTCCTGTGTATACTTGGGTGAGCCAAAAATAAATCCAGTGTGTCTGGGTTCTTAGCAGTATCTCCCAGCAGATACTGCAGTTTCGTGAGTTCCCTTTAAAGCAGGTGCTTTGAGCTGTATTTCTCACTGCTGATTCTCTGCTGGTTTTACAGTCTGTGCTCAATAACTGACCATGGAATTAGATGTGTCGTCAGTTCACCAAAGGCTGTTCTGCACCTCATAAAATATCAGCCTCCTGTTTAAAGTATTTTATGCAGAATGATTTGTATGGAAGCAGTAACCTTGTAACCCTGAATGCTGAAAAAGGCAAAGGAAGCAGAAAGCCAGTCAAATGTGTGTAAAACACCCCTGCAACTATGTGCCCTTGTTGCTCAGATGCACATGAGCTGCTCGTGAGAACCAGGTGTCACTCAGGTGCCCAGACTAGCCCTCCATTCCAAGATCTCTTGAGATTTCATGCACACAATACAAAGATTTGAAAGGATTTGTTTTCATTACATTTTAAATACTTAGTATGGAAAGGTCATCTTGAACCATGACAGAGCTTACAAACTTAAGAAAAATATCTCCAGCTAAGTGATTAACATGTGCTGAGCCCCGTAGAGAAGATCCCATACCCAAGCTCTGGAAGCTGAGGAACACCTTGGTTCCTCTGCAAAAGAGAACAAGGCTGTTAGCTTCTGCACTGAACTTGTCTGATATCCCAGGGAAGCCTTTTTATCTTCTCAGTAGTTCAAAGTTACTTTAGATCCAGGGGGAGGAGGAGGAAGCAAATGAAGTGATATAAAGGATACAGTGATATGATTCAAAGGGCAGGCTAAGAGCTCTTGCAGTAACATTTGGGATCACATGACCTGGGCAGGACTCTCTGTCCTTCTGTTAGTTCAATCTGCTCTTTGGTCCTGACCCAGCACAAGGAGAATTTCACCTGTGAGGATGGATAAGAGTGAGAGTATCTTAGATACTGCTGTGGACTTAAATTAAACCTGATATTAAGGGTCAAGTGAGAGCCCCTCTGAAAAGGTGACCACACTGGGACCTAAGTGATGGGCAGAACAGGGATTTCTCAGCAGAGCCTGGGGCAAGTGGGGTTTTGGTTAACCTCTGCTAATCATGCATTTTTGGCCTCAGCTCCCATGTTCTGATGCCTGCCTGGAAAAGCTATGCCAATCCAAGTTTCAGTGAGGAAGTCTCCTACTGACCCTCACTGGTGTTTTTGAAATCTGTGTGGAAGCTCCTTGGTACAGTGGAAACATCTGTGTACTTGTAGCTACTGCAAAGGGCTGAAGGACTCCTAGTTTTTCTGTCACTATTTCAGTGCTGATTCAATCAGAGGCTGGGCTGTAACACACTTAGTCCAGTCCCCAGCCTCTGAAACTCGAGGTGGCTGAGTGTGCTCAGAGTTGGCCAGAATACCCTTGGCCCCTGGGCCCGCATAGACATGGCTGTCCCATCTAACTTCTTTGGAAAGCATTTGTATTTGCATATTAAAAAAAAAAAAAAGTGGTTAATGGGAGTGACAGATACTTATTACTTCTCATTTCAAACACAGGACTAATTGTCTCCCATTCCTAGTAAGCAATTTAAAGAAATGCTTGTGTAGGAAGAATTAGATAATGAAGCTCTTTTCATCTGACACTTACATGTAATTTACTTTTAAATCAACTCCCCTGGGAGGTGGCACAAGCTGTGATAGTGCAGAGAATATTTTAATGGTTTTGGCAAGAAGTCAAAGCAGAAAACTTTCTGTTTTAATCCCAGGATGCCAGTGGTTAATATTTCAAAACAACAGGGGGTTGTGGTGGTGGGGATGTTAAATGCAATGTAGCAAACTGAGGTCACTGTGATCAAAAGGAGCTGGTGGGGACAGATTTGAACATCTTAAACACCTGCTTATTATGTTCTTTTAGTGTTGTTAATAAAAAAAAAATACCACTAACTTGAAGATATAGGAGGGGCTGGCTATTGGTTGGCTCTATCCCAGCTCTAGGAGGAAAGAAAACATATCAATACATATGTTATTGCTTTGCCATATTTCTTTTATGAACATATATTCTTACAGAATGCTATTAGAGAGGGCAACAGTCCTTTATTGCTGCTTAGGCCAAGCTGGGATTTAAGGAGAGTAGCTGTTGATAATAAACAGTACAATTCTTCACTCTGAGGGTGGTGAGGTCCTGGCACAGGTTGCCCAGGGAAGCCGTGGCTGCCCCATCCCTGGAAGTGTCCAAGGCCAGGTTGGACAGGGCTTGGAGCAACCTGGTCTAGTGGAAGGTGTCCCTGTCCATGGCAGGTGGAAGCAGATGGTCTTTAAGGTCCCTACCAACCCAAAGCATTCTATGATTCTAACATGAAAGTACCATCACTTTGTTTGTCTTTACAGGTAGATTAAACATTTATCCTGTGTTAAAAGACACTTAAGCATTGTCCAGATGAACTGGAGTACCAATTGCTATTTCTCATGCTGAAGCAACAATAATAAGTAACAATAAGCAATAGAAGAATAATCTCATTTGTCTTCAGAGGTCCAGGGGTCCCTTGTAGGGGATTGAAAGAGATGGACCTGGTCCTTAGTGCAGACTTCGAAGAGAGAATGCACATGCTGCAAAGGCTCTTGTGTTGGATGTCTTCTGTGTCCAAAGATATTTCACTAAGAAATGCTTGGTCAGTTCTAGCTTATTAATGTTTCCTGGTAGTGAAGCACAAGCAATGGGAATTAGTCTCTAAAACTGTACAGTGCTGTGTCCCTTTGCTACAGAGCTCTACACAGGCTCTTAAATCAGCCTAATTTCATTCAAGTCTTACTCTGCAGCTGCTGTTAAATTGAGTCCCTGAAGAGAATATAAGTTTTGGAGGCATAAAAGGGCAGAAGAGTGAATGTTTCTTTAATTGTTTTTATCCACCACTCAGAGTCACTAGAGTAGAGGAGTAATTAGGGAATTGTGGTATATTTCAGTAAAAGCACCACTTCCCTCCCTTCCCTCTCCTTTTTTGTGGAAACCATATTTCAGGGTTTGTCACATTTATAAGCCCTAGCAAGAACCTCATATGCAATAATCCCAACCTAATCATATTTTAACTAAGCCCTTTCTGCTGAGATTTATGGTGACTGAAAAAACTCAATAGTAAATAACCTTAATAGCAAGCACAGTGAGACATCAGGTCTGTACTCCGTGACTTTTTTAGTTAGCACCCTTTTTGCAGCTGGCCTGGGAATAATTGGTTCTTTCTTTGCTGTTCCCCAGGAGGTGAAGTTCCCACTGCACTGCTGTAAACAGAATTGCTTTGGGATCCTTAAACCACATGCCTTGCTTTCATCACAGCAGGGAGGAGTGCCAGCATCACCCTGAAAGAACAGACTCTACCAAAGGTCTGAAGGGTACAACTCATCTGGCCATTCCCCACAGGCAGAAACTGCACAGGGAATGGGAGGGAGAACAATTCTGGCAGCCTGATGGATTCACTGTACAATCACTGGGGCTCAATGCATGGAGCTGATATAAACACTCTTCAAGTGTGTGTTTTAGGAGGAAAAATGCCTCCATGAATCTGAATTCTGCAGCATGTTTGACTGAAGTGATCGAGTAAAAATTTACATTGACTCAGAAAAAAAGTATTTTCATTTGTCCATCACAGCTTTGGACAACTGTTCTTTGTCCAACAGCCTTGCCTGGGAGGGCAAGCTGCAGGGATGAGGGAATGAGTGGGGGGGGAAAATCCATGGGTAATGCAGGGACATGAAGGGACTGCCAGTGACCTTTACTTTCCCAGGATGAGAAGGAATGTAGCCATAAGTAAACAGATCTAAATACAACTTTTGGCATCGTGTAGTTCTACTTGCAGAACATATGTTCTGCGTGCATCGCTCCAGGCAACTTAAGCATGTGGATGTTATTTTGTCTTCCTATTTAATGCACGCTCAGACATGTCTGAGGCTGACATGTAAGGTGTCATCTCACATGGGATGATGGCTGATGATCAACTGCCAGCATGTAGGTCCATCACCATCCTCTTGGTGATGGCCAAGAGGACTGGGCTGTCTCCATTTACAGCTGTTGCCTTGACATATTCCTGAACTTTAGCTACTTTCTTGTATTTCAGGGGAAGCAAGGAAAGGAAAACTGTTTGTTCCATTTTTTTTGCCTCCAGCAAATCTGAAAAGTAACAGTTACATTCACAAGTTGAGAGACTTCTTGCATGACCACTTAATTTGGGGAAAACAGCATATATTGGAACCAAACTAAAAAGGTTTGGGTTTTTTTTTAAGAATTAGTCAGCCTCAGTTTCCCTCCCTTCTGCCTCCAGCAACAAGCAGATTAGGCAGAGCTGCCAGAGATGCCTTTTATCTCCCCATTGCTCTTTGCAGCTGTCTGTTGGACTCGTGCTGTTGAAAAACTGAACTTTTTATCTTTCAGTTGGTAAGAATTAGTGGTTTTCTGCTCTCAGACTGCACAAGAACAATTTTCTCCAGGCTACCTTAGAAAGACTGAACTTCACAGGATCAGTGTGTAGCACTGATAAATCCACTATCTGTGGTTTCCCATCTGTTAACTGCTCCTTAGTCTGGATATCCAGCTCCATGTTTGAAATTCATTGGATAGAGTTTTGTAGTGAGCAGACTTCAAATCACTGCTGCTTTGCTTCTTGAATTTGATTCAATAAATAAGGACAGTTCAAGAAATAAAGATGACCTCTTATGCTTAAGTATTTGATGCCAGAGAAAACCACTGAACGTATGCAGTGACATGAGGCCTGATTCTTCTTTGCATGAATCAGTCCCATGCTGATGTAAAGCACTTTCTCCATCTCTCACATAGCCCTCTGTAAACCCACTCCTTTAAGGGATGGTTTAGTCTGGTCCTTCTCTGAGGAGCTCTCTCCAGGTGTCGCTTGCAGGGAAAATAGATGGCAACAGCATCACAGAGATGAGCAGAGACTGAGAGCAGAACAAGTCAGGATGGACCTCCTTCACTGAGACCTGCTGTCCCTCCAGGGTCAGTGACAGCCCAGGTACCCCCAGGGTAACCCAAACAGCTAGGATGTATCAGATGGGGTAATGCCCCAGGACCTCACTGAGAAAATTGTTTGAACTGAAAAAAACTCTGTTTTCTAAACCTGTAGGTTTTACTCTGAAACACTGCTACCTGTTTCAGAGATGGTTCTGTTGCTGCTCATCCTTCCTTTGTGGCTTTTCATTCAGCTTTTCTGATCTGATGCAGTCAATGGCAACTCTCCTATTGACTCTGATGGGGCTTTATATCAGCACTTAATTGATTTACAAGCTCTTTTCGTAAAGCAGTTACAAGTACACATTATTAGATACACCTGATAATTTAGTCATGCTCTCACATCACCACATCTAGATGCCTCAAAATACAAGGGGCATCATGCAGGAAATGTAAGGTTTTATCTGTTTGAGTCTCCTCTGGCCTGGGAGAGGCCATTTCCATCTATGGAGCAACTGAACATTGATGCGTGTGATTTCACCAGTTCTATTCTGCTTTTAGCTGCTAAATGCAGCAACCCTGGTTGTATTAGTCATGAGACATGTAGATTAACAAAGTGAGAGGGTGAAACTTGTACTGGCCTCACTATCTGTCTGGCCAGTAAAGGTAACTCTATGGACATTTCTTTCTCATGATTTCTCCTTTACCATATTATGTAGTTACAGGTCACAAAACAAAAACCTCTTTTTTTAGTGTGTGTATATGCACTTCCTTTCACTTCTGCTCCTGGAAACATTAAATTGGCACCATAGTTTTCTGGAACTATATTTTACATTTTTACTGTCTTTCCTAAAATCAATACACCCTTGTAGCAAAGTCTTATTTACAGGTGATAAGCAGGAAGGAACTGCAAAGCTGTTGCATTCAGTGATGCTCAGGAGTTTTGATAAGGTGGTAAATTTTTTGAGAGACAGGCAGTGAAATCCTGAAAAGCCCTGGGGTGATTTCTTGAATTTGAGATTCGAGATATTGTAGTGAAACCAAGAGATTTTATTGAATATTTGAACTTAATAAGTATTTATATGCAGAAAGGATGCTCTCCGTGTCCTCATTGAATAATTAAATAAATCTTTTTCATACCATTAGGTTGCACTGGTGGACAGCATACACCACTTCTGTGTTTAAAATCTTTTTAATGGTGGTTAATCCTTCAGTCTTTGATTTGCTGAGCGACTGCCATTTTAAAAATCCTCATGGAAGAAGGAAAAGAGAAGCGGCCAAGGGGAAAGAAAAATAATAAAGTGTCAGGATAGTGTGAGAAATGCCCTGGGGAGGTGGCAAACACTTCTGCAATTAGTGGTGTGAAAATGGTAGATTTGTTAGCGGTTTCCATGCATTATTAATAGCAGCAGAAGCAAGAGCTGCCCACTGTTCTCTCTCCTGATAGGGATAGTTTTCTTATTTTTACCTTGTTTTGCTTCCCAGCTGGTCACGTTATCTGACACACTGGCTTCATTTCAAGCCTGGCTGGGAAAGTTGTCCTGGGCACTCACTTAGAGCATCAGCAATTTCCTTTCCTCCTCAGCCAACTGCTTGGCAGCCACGTCTGAGAGGAGATGGCCCCTGCCCCAGCCCAGATAAGATAATCCCCTGCCTGCCTGGCAGAGCTGAGGCTTCGTGATGGCTTCAGGTGCTGTGAGAGATGGTTGTCCCACACCTTTTCTGTCTTTTCTGTATATTGCCTTAATCCTTCACAAGCTTGACCTCAGCACACTCGTGCAGTGACAGGAGTCTCTGAGTGAGCAATAATCTTCCCTCCTGCTCTTGTAGCCTGTTTAGTCTGCCCACATTATCTCCCTGCTGCAAACAGGGACATTAATATATACCTACCTCCTCCTAGAAACAGGGCTGACCGTATATACCTGCCTCCATCACACCTTTCCCTGTGATTCAGAGATGCACCTGCTCTGAATACATTCTCAGCTCCCCTTTTCCCCTCCTACCAGCCAAGCACCAGCCTCTCTGCACTCATTGGAACCTCCTGCTCCTCCCCACCACAAATCACTGCATTCAGTTTCCAGCCCTCAACACAAGGGATCCAATACTGTACCTGCTGTACTCCACGTTGCACCTTTCCCCTCAATCTGGAGTGCTTTGAAGCACAGCTAAGGAGAACTTAATAATGGCACCATCTGGGCACTAAGCTGCATCTTCTCACACGATTTGTCCCACCAACAGTGCTGTTATAAGAAGGTGGTACACGCACAAATGCGCCATAACACACAATAGGTTTGTTGCTGTAACTTGTTATGCTGGTACAAAGAACACCCGAGGTGGTAGCTGCCTGCTCTCACATCAGTTTTGTACTGGTACCCCAATAAATAAGGTACACAAAGCACAGACACCTTAAGCTATGGGGTAGTTGGCTGAATTTCCAGAAGACAAAGAGCTGTCTCTGAGCTACGTTTCACTAATGAAGTCCCTCTCTAGTGATCATCTGTAGAGAAAATGGTGCAAGCCCAGTCCTTCCTCTGTAAAACAGCACCTGGTGCTATGTGAGGGTCTGTCTCAGCCCACCACTTCAGTTCCCTTATATAGCTTCGCTGGGTGGGTCCCCAATTCTCACTGGGCGAACTGGGAGGGAGAAAAATGATGTGAAATTCAGGTTTACCAAAAGATGGGGCTAGAGACCTCCTTCCCCAAAAAAGATGCTGCCCAGCTGGTACCCGGGTACCTGCCTGAGCCCTACAGCAGCTCTGGGGCCCTGAGTACCTACAGACAGTGCTAGAAAGCTTCACATTTTCAAGCTGCCAGGCTTCAGGAGCTGTTCTGCTAAAAGGCAAGTATGGGCAACTATAGAGCCATTGTGTTTATACTTCAGCAAGACACAACTAGACATTTTGGGCCTCCTGGATATATGCCTTTAAATTCTGATTTATTCAAACAGGAGGGGCAGCATCCTTTGAGCATGTTTATTCAGTAACAGCACAAAACAAAAACTAATTAGGTCAGTTCAGCTTGAAGAGGAACTGTAATTTTCTAGCAGCTCAGTCTTTAAAGTAAAATTAGTTTATTATGCTGTGTGAAAACCTGCTACTAGAATCACCCTGTACAATTAGACCTATATTTCTCACCAAAAATGTTCTTTTGATTAGTGCCACAGATACCCAAAGGCAGGTATCTCCTCTGAGGTCCTTTACAGCTCTTCACTGAAGATGTACTGAGATGTATGTGAGAACAGGCCACTGGCTTCTTGTCTTGCATTCACAAGGACCCTTGCATACCATTGATTTTTTTTTTTTCCTTTATTTTCCTCAGAGAGAAATAAATGTTACTTGTCACAGTATAACTCCTCCATCTTCAAAGCACCTTGGCAGTCTTGAAAATCTGGCTAGATTTGTGCTGTAGTTGGGTAGATTTGCCTTCTCGCTGTGTAACATGATTTATCTGGTCAAAGCAGAGATGGATTGACAAAACTGCTGTGTGGAAGAGGGAAGTGTTCTTTATCACTGCTTTTGCAATATAGATTTTACAAGTTGACAACAGGGCTTAATCTCTGAATAAGCAAAGTTAAGTTCCAAACAAGTGCAGTTCATCTTTGTTCACAGGCTTGTAGTGAAATGCTCTACAGGCAGGATGGATTATAACAAACTAGTAAAGCCAGCAGCTGAATTTTCAGGGCTGTCTGGCTCTGGTGTTTGCTCTAATACATTGCTAAATTGTTGGCTCTTTGTGCAGCCCTTAAAGGCAAGTACACACATAAGCCCTTGCAAGATCAGGGTTGGAATCAGGCCTCCAGCTCCTGTTGTGGTGGGAACAGGGTGCCTACTACTTAAGCTGCTTTCAAAATCCTGTCAGCTTCTGTACTATCCATTAACCTGCTGACACAAAACTGATAGCAAGATCTGTTTGCACTGAACTGTTTCTTTCATTATGTACATGTTAGCATTCAAAACCATTGAGTCATTCATAATATGACTCCTGTGTTTTTTCTGCTGGGTGCAAATATCATCCCTGAACTGTCACAGGCAAAGATGGAAAGAAAAGTTGGTGTCAGCCTTAATTCTGTCTTTCCTGGAGGCTTAAATTCAAGATAGACCTTTCATGCCACTGGGATGACTTTTGGATTTCAGCCTCCAGGAAGAAGAGATCAGCGTGATTTTTACAACAAGTAACTTATTTGAACGACTGCTGTCAGTGTTCATAGACACAGAACTTGAAATATTCTGCTGTTTGCAAAGTTCACATACTTCTTTGTATGCTGTTTCTAAGCAAATCTATTGGAGCTCATCTTCCTAAAAATAAACCAACAGATGCAGCCCAATATGTCTGAGCTCCTCTAAAATATACACTGAGCACACAGTATCTGAGACACATTACTATGAAGAACTGGGAAAATATGCCTTAAAAGTGTTTGTGGGTATCTGAGCATATAAAATCTGGTAGTCTGTGAACCTTCACATTGAAGAGTTGATTCAAGATGAGCCTTTCTCCTGATACTGATGGGATTGAATCTTAAGTATCTGCACAAGCAATAGATGCCCTGTTTGCAGAAGTGTTTACTGAATGCAATTAGTTTGGGAGGATATTCACACTTCCTTTTCATTTTTATTTGGTAGACTTAGTCATGTCAACTGGCAGATAAGTGAGGAAGAGAACTTTTACCTGCTATTAAATATCAGGAAGAAAAGACCATGTTAAATGCCTCATTGACTGGTTCCAGACCTGGTATTTAATGAGAGCTGGGCACTACCCAGGCAAGCCAGCTGACAAAGCATGTGGCAAAGTTGGTGATGCCAACGCCTTCAGAAAGGGTAATGGCTAAGAATTGAACTCCAAAGCAGTGTGATCAGTAAAAGGGACAGTTTAGGGAGGGTATCAGGTATGCTGTATTCAGCCCAGGCAGTTGTGGCCCAGGGTAATTGAGGAAGCAGTGTGGTCACAGGTAGGAGGACATTCCTGCTTGGACAAAAATGTGAAGTGGCCCCACTCTGAGTCTGGAAAGAGTTGAAGAAAATTAATCTGACCTTCTGGACCACATAATAAAGGGAGATAAACACTTAAGGAGGAAAATATATTAAAAAAAAAACACTTTAACAATGTCTGTTGGTAGCAACAGCACTATATCTAGTGAAAATGTAATAAGCTACAAGATGAAATGCGTATCATCTTTGCACCATGAGGCAGGCTGAGATTGCTTGCGAGGTACAGCAGAGAGATTTGCACAAACACATGGGTAAAAGCAGTGTTGTCTGGGCTTCAAGTTCAATTCCTGCTATTCAGCTACATAAAATTATCTAAATCCTATCTTGCAGTTGACAGGCACCAGGGCAAGGTCAGTTAATCACAGTGGAGCGGTGGAGGAAGGGAAGGGTTACTCTGATATACACGGTTCAGAAACAAGAGCAGATTTGCCAGGGTTTCAGCTGATCGTTGCTTTTCCTATCTCACAATATTAAAATCAGCTCCGTGTGGGAGGTGAACATGTAGAGATGAAGCCCTTGCTTGGCTATACATGAGGCAGGGAGCCATCGTGAGGTTCTGAAAGGATTTACTTTGCTTGCAAGGAGGAGAAGAATTACTGTGACTAATTGTAGGGTCTTGGACTGCAATTTAGACCCGAACCACGTTAAAGAAGCAAAATTTTTCTAGGATAAGGACAGCGATCAACCAGTTTGGGCAGAGAATTTCTGAAAGGAAAAGGGGAAAGGTCAGGGATAAAAAAAAAAGATTAGGAGGTCTGTAAGAGGGAAAAGCACGGGGGGGTTGAGGGGGAGAACACAGATAGATAATGGAAACATGTATTCGCCTAAAATTTCCATTATTGAATCTGATAATCACACAGTTAGGGCTCAAAAGACTCAGAAATTATTACATAATCCATCCTCCTGTCTCAAAGCAGGATTAGTTATACCTCTGCCACTCCTGGCAGATTTCTGTTTGCCTGTTGCTGAAGGTCATTCAGCAATGAATTCTTCACAGTCTCTGCAGGAAGTCTTCTCTGCAGCTTTACTACCTATTGAAAGCTTTTCCTAAAGCCTACCCAAAACACCTTGCAGTAATTTGAGCTAATTCTTGTCCTAGCCAGCACAAACACAAATAGTCTGTTCCTTTATCATTGCAGCTCTCTTCAGTGTTTGAAGCTTGTAATATTCTCTCAATGTTTTTCTTTATGCGCATTAGTCTTTTGTTCAAGATTGGATTTTTCTTCCAGCCTTTAGGCTGTATTTATTTGCTTCTGCACTCTATCTGCTTGATCCATGCCTTTTATCTGAAGTCTGGTATCCAAAACTGTGCAAGCACAGATGACTCCAGCTACAGCTTTTCCAGGAGAGGATAGAAATAGTTCAAGGCTCTCAGTGACTCTGTGTATCTTTGTATGAGGTTGGTTTTTCTTATCATGGTGGAACACTATTGCTTTGTTATGATCTGTCTTTCTTGTCATGAGAGGCCCAAAAGTGAACACAGGGCTTGAGGTGCAGCCTGACCAGTGCTGAGCACAGGGGGACAATCACTGCCCTAGTGCTGCTGGCCACACTATTTCTGTTACAAGCCATGGCCTGGAGCACTGCATGGGGTTGTTGTGAGCCAAGTGCAGGGCTCAGTACTTCACTTTATTGAACCTCACAGCACTGGCCTTGACCCACTGATCCAGCCTGTCCAGATCCCTCTGCAGAACCTCTCTACCCTCCAGCAAATCAACACTCTGACCCAACCTGGTGTAGTCTGAGAGCTGACTGAAGGTGCACTCAATCTCCTTGTCCAGATCATTGATAAAGATACTAAACAGAACTGGCCTCAATACTGAGCCCTGGGGATCACCACTGGTGACCCACCACCAGCTGGATTTAACTCCATTCCTCATAGGAACAGAAGGGTGGAGGCAGTAACACCAGACAGCTTAGTCAAGCTGAGCTGGCTATGGAGAGCAGCATTCCCCATTACCTCTGAAAGACTCCTAATAATTTCTGTATCAAATCCCTTTCAAATTACCCAAGTCATTAAAAGGCTGCTTAAACAAGCCGTGGGCAAAGCTTTACTGGGCATCACTGAACGCAAAGAGCTGTACAACATGGAGGTAGTGAATGTGCAAGGGTGGACATGGGCCTGCCAGCTGCCTCAAAAAAAAACATTTTCTACTGCCCTGTTGGCAATTTATTCTGTGAATAGGGGAAACAGGGGAAAATGATGGCTGTGATGCTGAGTCACAGAGCTGAAGGATGCTCTGTGCACACATGCAGGTAGGCAGTGCTGTGAGACTTCCCCGGGCTCTCCCATCCAGCTCCAGGGCATCTCCTGGAGCAGCACTGGGTGGGCTGATGGCCCAGACCTTTCACCATCTGAAATGAAAGGCGCAGTAATTGGACAGGACAGAATTCACACTGCTTTCAGTGTCTGCAGAAAGCTATCTTAAAAACAAATACGACGACTCCTGGAAAACAAAGCAAAGGTAAAATGCCCAAAGCAGCTCTCTGCACAAAGCAAACAGACAGGATTAAATGCCTCTTGCTTGGACTGATGAGTAGAATGGGAGAATAATGGAAAGAAAGTATTAAGGGTTAAGAAAGAAAGGGGGAAAGAAGTCTTTTATGTAGGTATTAAGGGTTTAACCCAGTAAATCTTCCTCTTTCTCTTATTTCTGGGATAAAAATAAGACCACTCAGAGAGCTTAGGGGCTAGATTTGAGAAGACAGCCGTGAGTGTAAGGATGCTCAGACACAACTGGGGACTGTAGAAATCCCTAAGCTGCTTTTTCTTAGGAGAAATAAAAAAAATTACCACTTAAGAAGGCTTATGATGTATCTGCATTTTTAGCTGACTACAGTTTTTAAAAATGGCTTCACAGTGGGCTTTGTTTACTTAAATACAGCCAAATCTTTCACTGTCAGGAGCAAAAATTGAGGCATTTGGCCTCTATTTGTCATGCAGCTGCTTTCTGTGGTCAGTACCTGGGGAAAGTGGTCTTTTCCAGGCTAAAAATGGAGTCCAAGGGTGAGTAACCCTCTGCAAGTGCTTGCCTCATTACTGCTATGGGGAATCTGTCCCACTAACTCAGAGGAAAGAGATACCAGGTTTCATACAGGTAAAAAATTAAATTGTGAGGGTGGGGAGGCCCTGGCACAGGTTGCCCAGAGAAGCTGTGGCTGCCCCATCCCTGGAAGTGTCCAAGGCCATGTTTGATGGGACTCTGAGCAACCTGGTCTAGTGGAAGGTGTCCCTGTCCATGGCAGGGGGATGGAATGAGATGATCTTTAAGGTCCCTTTCAACTAAATCCAGTCTGTGAGTCTTACTCATGGTGAGACAGACTCGACACAGCTGTGCTCTACTTTCCCCATTAAAGTAAGAAAATGGAGCTGCTCAGGAGATCTGCACAGAGTGTATGTGAGGAGCTGCTCTAAGACTCAGTTTTATGACCAGAATCACATTTGAAACAGGTTCCTGTTAAGACAGGAAATACTGTTCTTCCTGAAAAAAAGAAAAAAAAAACAACAAAAACCAGGCCTGTTCCATCATGTACTTGGGGTAATTTGCATTTTATGCCAGCAGTAAAGCACAGCAGAGTTATAGAGAATCTGCCAACCTGTTTATTGGGCTTAAAATCTGACTTCCCTCTGCTGCTTTGTCATGAGCAATAAATGAACATTCTCTGAGCTGCACCCATTGCAGCCAGTACAGCCCAGGGTGCTGCTCTGTGGGGAGAGGTTGGATAATCTGTGTTCTAGACTAAATGTGTTGATTAAAGTAATGTTGGGCAGAACATCAATGACAGCTTCAGTGTCCTCATCCAGAGGAGTTTGTGGCTTTCAGTACAGCTGAGTTGATTCTGGGACAGACATGGGTCAGTCACCTCATCTGATCAACTGGTTTGCTTCACAGGCTCATAAAATGCTTTGTGAGCTGCAAAATCCTCTAAGCCTTCCTTCTAAAGAAAGAGAAATCATTCTTTCTTGGAACAGAGAAAATAGATTTTCTTTTAGGAACAGAGTATTTTTTTTTCTTTTTCTTTTTTTTTTTTTCCTTTTAGTTACAATGCAATATTAACAGCAGTTCAAATCTCAATGGTTCTGGACTATTTTGTTGTTGCAATTAAGAAGTCACTATCAGCTATTATCAGTTATTAGTATTATATTTTTTTTAATCCAAGTACATGATTTAGAGATGGAAAGAGAGGATTCTTTTTTGCAAGACTGGTCCTTCTCAGTTCCTCCCCAAAAGGAAGATAATTTTGAAGAGTGAGGAAACTAAGGAAGGATACCTAAGAAAACAGGATTTACTATCAAAATCTGCACTACTATTTCCATATGCAATGCTGATGTAACAGCATGTTAAATATTAGATCATAAAAGTAATCGTAAGAAAAGCAGAGGCCACACTGCAAAAGCATAACTCCAAGCAAAGAAAAGTTCCTTGCACCAATGTTTTTCTAAACAGAACCTACTTAAAAATTAAATCTTACTCTACTATGTTTATATACTTAGACACACATAAACCCCTGCATTTGTGATTAAATCCAACCATAAAGTCAAAATGCCCATATTCAACAATATCCCCACAGAACCGTGTCCAGCACTGCTTTGGCTCTGCATCATCCTTCCTTCAGCTTAGCTCTGTTCCTTCTTGCACCGCAACCGTTGCACTGACTGAGATTTCTCCCACTTAATTTTAGCCATCTAATAATTTGGTACCTTATGTAATACAGTGGTGTAGCTTCCCCTCTGTGGTTAGTGGAGACAAAAAGGGGAATGACCTTCTGGAGGTACTTTGTTTGGATAACCACCTTAATAGGTGAGAGACACTCATTTTCACATTTTGGAAAGCTGAGAGAAAGGATCCCTGTGCTGTGACAGGGAGAGCAGGGAGACCTTCCTTTGAATTACATGGATTTTGGTAATGCTTGAATGGCTACCACAGACACAGGAAAAGGTAATTCCTTCTCCTGCAAAGCAGGGGGGGGTGTGGAGCACAAGGCTCAGCTTCCAGCAGGACAGCAGCAGAAACAAGAACAGACTTTGCCTTCAAGTCCCTGGTCCTTCCACCCAACACAGCCTTATTTCTGTCCCCATCCTTCTACCTCTCCCTGCTGTTTCCAGCTAAGCGTTTATTTATGCCAGGTTTCAGGCAGTTTTCTCTCTGCTCAGATAATTTCTGCCCTGAAAACAGGTGGACAAAATGATTTGATCCCAGCGGAGCTAAACATCTTTGTGGTTCAGTGAGCTCCTTAGGAGAAATGCAAGGAGATATGAAGCTCCAGCATCAGTGAGATTACTCGAGCTTAGTGGCTTAAACCAGCAGCTGGTAAGGGCAGCTGTGGAGCACAGCCTGGTTCAAAAGAAATTCTGTAGTTTGTGTCCCCTCAGAGGAGAAGGGTAGGATGTGACCTACATTAACTAGATTCCAGTTTCATCAATTGTTAAACTTGGAAGAAGAAATGGGAATTCAGCTGAAGGATTAAATATAAAAGAATATTACAAATAGGAAAGGACAGCACTAAAGAGACAAAGCCACAATTCAATCCATTAAGCAAGGAAAAGAGAGAACACAATTTACTAAGGGTATTACTATTAAAGAGGATAACCAGGAAAAGAACAACTAACCGGGCAAAGCGAATCTTACTGAAGGGATGAGAAACCTAGCAGTTGACAGTAGAATGGAGGTTGAAACATTTAATACACTCTTATAGATGTTACCCAGTTGTCACTGAAAAAAGACAATCATCCAGAACCTGAAGGGAGCCAGGTTGGATGGAGTTCTGAGCAACCTGCTCTACTGGAAGGTGTCCCTGCCCACAGCAGGGCGTTGGAATGAGATGATCTTTGAGGTCCCTTCCAAGCCAAACCATGCTATGATTATTGTTTGGGGTGGACATTTAATTTCTGAGGGAGAGCTGAGCAATCTAGGGTGTTTTTTCCTGAGACTAGATGCATACTTCAGTATTGGAAAGGGTCTTTAATGGAAGCCATTCATGTGAGCTAAGAATAAATATTGGCACATAGTGTTTACAAATCAGTTTTGTGTTCCCTTCGTGTCTTTGCATTCTGGAATAGCCATACCGATTCTTCACAAGTCAAAATTACATGCAAATATTTTTCAGGTTTTATCACCAGTCTGTGTTCTCACTTCACCCTGTTGCAGTTGGAAATTACCCATATGGGCAATGGTTGAGGTTGGAGAGCAAATGGTTATTCTGCAGATGAAGCTGGAGAGAACTCTAGTTCTGTGGTGCTGAGTCTGGGTGCCAGCTATTCTGAGATGTCAGCTTAAATGCCCTTACATTCAGTGAAATGAGAACATGGTGAATAATTTACACTTAAACAATGCCTGTGCACAGATCCACGTTGTCTCTTCAGTCTCTGGTCAGCCATTCAGTGACAAGGAGCACTGGATGGTGCTCAGAAGCTGTTGTAGCTTTGCTCCAGACCACACTTGGAATTCCTGCAGCAGGGCTTGAGAAAAGGTTTATCTTCAGCCCCAAAAGATGATAAAAAAGCCTCCTTCTGTCTTTCCTGGTTTTTACTGATTTACTTTGCTAGCTTATCAAGCCAGTGCTTTCCCTGCTAGAAGCTATTCCTCAAGCTGGTAAATCCACCTGCAGGTAGTTCTGTCACTGAAGTAGGTGACAAGGATATACATATGATAAAACTTTGGGCTATATAATCTAGATGGGAACTAAATTAGCCTGAAAATCTGTCAGACACAAGGCACAAATATACAAGTTTATACCTCAGTCACTAAAATAATTTCCTGGTAATGAGCTGCATGGGTCAGGATGAGTGCAAGCAATGAGGTTCATTTGCACATATTGCATGAAAGGTATCTCAGACTTACCCTGCAGTCTGAGTCAGGGGAACAAGTAATTGAACTAAAAATAGTCCAGTAAGTCTCTGAAAGGTAGTCTGTGGTTGCTATGCAGCTGAAAGGCAAGTGTAAGTGGATGGGACATTTTAATATCAACTGCTCTTTTATCCTGCAACAACTCCTGAAAATGAATGTTATGGTAGTGCAACTATTGCAGTTTGATATCCTGTCTTCATACATTTTAGTGCTGAGCATCACAGAAAGGCACAGAAATCAGTGCAAATATCAACAGAACGATATATCTAGGTTGGGTATCAGGAAAAGGGTCTTTCCCCAGAGGGTGGCTGGGCACTGAACAGGCTCCCCAGGGCAGTGGTCACGGCCCCAAGGCTGCCAGAGCTCAAGGAGTGTTTGGACAATGCTCCCAGGGACAGGGTGGGATTGTTGGGGTGTCCTGTGCAGGGCCAGGACTTGATGATCCTTGTTGGTCTCTTCCAACTCAGCATATTCTGATTCTATGATTGTTTTCATGACATTTCTAATGTGTTTTTCAGATAGGCTGTTCTTGGCTTATTCTGGCAAGAAGGGGCATCACTGGGGTGTGTCCTCAGAAACGTGAAACAATTCAGAAATGGGGGAAAATAATGAAGTGGAGAATTTGCTGTACTTGCATATCAGAGAGGGGGGGAAAGAAGGAATGGATTGAAATGTGTGGAGATAAACAAGACTTTGAGAGACAGGAGACTCTGAGATACCAAACAGATAGGAGTCACAGACTAAATGAGCAACAAAATTAAGTCTTCAGCAATAAAGAGGATAAATGAAGAGGGACTGAAGAAGGGTGAGAGACAAATGAAAGTGCAAAATGAACCCAGAAAACAAAACAAAGATTGAGTCAGTCAGTGTGGGTGTGCACGCAGGTGTCTGTTTGCAAGCACAAATATAGAACAGGAAGATGATGATCAAATAAAAAGAAAAGATATAAATGCTGAAAAACATTCTGAAGCTGGAGGGATGAAAAAGATTGAAATAGGAATGTAAGTAATAGGAAAGCTGTAAATTAAAAGATAAATGGGGAGGTATAGCAATTGATATATTAAAACAGTTTCAGCAGTTTTGTGAGCTCCAGTGACAAGGAAGAAGAAAAGCTCTAAAATCCTAAAACCTAGAGTTTTAGGACAAGTGACCTTCTTTAATTAAGTGACCTTCTGAAGCTCAACAGGATGTGAGAGGATGACTCATCCCCAGTCTCACTAATTTCAGATCCCAGATTTCTTAAAACCTAGAGTTTTAGGACAATGCTTGGAAGGTCTGTTGTGTCAAAGAGGCACAGAGGGACTGTAGACCTCTCTGGGATAGGAAATGTGACTTGGGGGCACCCTCTGGCCCTCTCAGCTCTCATGGCTCAGCCATTTTCACTGTCTCATTCTGCCTGCAGAAGGCTCCTGGAAAGATGAACAGGCAGGTCCTCGCTGGCCAGCTTGACTCCCCAAGCTGCACTACTGGCATCTGTGGGTGGTGGTGTTGGGACAAAGACCTTGATTGTTCCATTTGAAGGGGTTTGCCATGAGAAGCTTTTGAGTCTCTTGTTTCGTGGATTTGCAGTCAACTGCTTGTGTTTGCACTTCAGAATCACACTGGAAGTAATTTGGCATTTCCCAGGCATCAGGGAATGGATTGAAAGAGTATCCAGAGCTTAGCTTTCTCCTTTGCAGCACATCACAGCAAACTTCTGGGATGAATAAGAAGTGTCTGTTACAGAAAGGGAGCCCTTTGGGTCACTGATAGGGCTACAGTGAGCCATAAAACTGATGTGTATCTGTGGCCTGGTGAGTGGTTGGGGTGAATTGAGGGAGACAGCAGAGCCCTTCAGGGCTGGTCCCTGCCCTGCTGCTCTGTGATCAGATGACACCACACATCACTGTGAACTGCTCTGTGTCCCCGGTCCTGCTGTAGGCTGGTGGTGTGTAATGCAGCCTGAAAGGGAGGCTGTGTCACCCTGGGAGCTGTGCAGGAAACACGGGGATAAGCAACTGCCTGAACATCTCTGCTTTCATGAGGATGATGTCTTCAGGTTGGATGCCCCCTCAGAAATTGCTCAGTATCAGCTTGGCCTAATTCATCTGTTTAGGCTGTTGATACGAGTTAGAGATTGGATCTACAACATGACTCTACTCTTCAGGAGCTGACAGGCACAGCAGTTCTCTAGCTCCCTGAATTATTCTCAGATGCCTTAACAGTGTTCAAGCACAATACAAATTGTGACACAGGCGATCTCTTTACAAAACACTGAGCTCAACCTCCCCCAAGTCTATTACATATCCTGTCTCCACAGAATACCCTTTGAGACAGCATAAATCATCCCAGGAAGCTTAGTGACATGCCCAGCTCTGATTCAGAGGAGCAGCCTGAACACCTGAATTAGCACAGCCTGGTTGTCATCTTTCCACTGCTTTTCACAGTGTCAAGTCTCTCTAAGCAGAGCTGGAAGTGACCCGTGGCAAAGGGAAGGATACGTAGGTCTGGGCAGAAAATGAGGAAGCAGCTCAGCAGAACACTTGGCTGTTCCCACGTCTGTGCTGTGGCTCACTGTCACCTGGCTTTTGGCAGCACAGCCTCACACAGGGATGTGCTGTGAAGCAGGTCACTGGAATGATCCAGGGTAAAAATAACCTGCCAAGAAATAAAATTGCTCTTCCTCTCATCATTTTCAGCAATGTGGTCTCCTAAGAAGCAACTTCTTCATGGTTTGGGTGTGTGGGAGAGGAGCTTTCAGGCCTGGTGGTTACCAAAGTGAGCCTCCCATGTGGCCTTTCTGTCACTGCATGGTTAATTAAGTGACCTTCTGAAGCTCAACAGGATGTGAGAGGATGACTCATCCCCAGTCTCACTAATTTCAGATCTCGGACTGATCTGGGTAGGCCATGCTGGTTCTCACAGTACCAGAAAATCAGCGTCTCCTCACATCCTCCCATCTTTCCCCCTAGTTTATGAAGCCAAGGTCCTGTCAAAGCAAAGCCATTGAGACCCCCATAGCTTTATTTCCAGCAATAAGTTGTCCTAGTCAGCCTGCATTCTGCATTGTTACATTCCACCTGTAATTTCAGGGGTTTATGGAGTTCTTCTTTATTTCTTTTCATGAAATGCCCTGAAAGAAAATCTATATGCTGCCTTACACCCAGCAGATACTGAATTTCAATTGAGAATTAAGTGATTCATGTCATCTCTACTGAGTATAAAACACAGGGGATCTGTCTGACACAATATATCAAACTGTGGACCATCCATAAGATGTCCAGAGGGATTTCTTAAGCAGTAGACATCCTTTGGCACTTCCACTGCTCAGGTATCTTTTATCATCCTTGCAAGCAATCCTGTAGCATTAGGCATATAAAAAGTTTAGAAGCTGGATCTTTGTTTCTCTGTGGGTACCAATCAGTAGTTTTCTTCATTTCTAACACATAAGTTTCCAGCATCTTCTGATACTCTCACTGATGTTTATGGGGTTTGCTGGAAGAGAAACCGGAGGAAGAAAAGGAGACCACTCATCTGCCCTAAGCATTACTTTGGTTTATATTCATACCTACCTAGTAGTGTAAAATGTAGAATAGGTAGGTATTGAAGTCATTGTAGCAGGTGGATAATTGTAGTTGTCTCAAAAACAAGCAAAAAACAAGCTTATGTGATGGATGGCTCAGTGCTATGAATACAAATACCAGGCTATTATTTATTGACGTTAATAGCAACCAAATGTTAGTAAGAAGACTTGGAAAGGAACAAGAGTAGGAATGTCTGGTAGAGTTTAGATAGTCATCAAACAAATGTGAGTCGTTAGTGGAAAGTGTCACGAAAGAAGGATGGGTGAGCTCATGCAAGGTGTAAGGTAAAAGTCATCATGAGCCTCTGATTCAGTATTCATGTAAAGCTCCAACCCCCACCCCCAGCAGTTATAAAACAATATATTTTGTCATCTTTCAATGCTACATCCTACAAGCCTGTTTTGGTGCAAGTTGCTCATTTCGCAGGCCAGGCTGAATACCATCCACATACAAATAGAGAGTGACATTTTTTATCCTGTGCCAAACGTGATTCAGGCTCCTGGCTCTGGTTGCATAATGGCAAAAAACTTCGGAAAAGAGTGTTCACATGGTCACCTTCACAGTCTTTGCTTCGTCTCTCCTCCAGCATCACCTGTCCCTCTGTGCTCTGGCTCAGTGTTGCCACACCCACCCACCTGCCTGTTACCTGCAGTGAGGAGCAACTTCTTGTCCCACTGTATGACCCACATTCAAGTAACCCTCCACAGGGGTGTCTGTCTTGACAGATTGTGCTTTGAAGACCTGTTTTAAGGACAGAATTTTCTGTAGAAATCCTGGGGGAAAGCTAATGAACACCAGCACCCCATGAAGCAGAATGGGGGGTTTTTAGGGTATGGTTTTCTGCACACTGTTGAGCAAACTTCCACTTGTGCCTTGATTTGTGTAGGTTCTCCCTGAAATCTGGAAAATACATGGATCTAGCCAGGTTCTCCAGCCCAGCTGATGCGTAGCACAGTTAACAGCATAGAGGGGGTGCTGCTCTCTACAGTGTCTTTGGGGTTCAGTATTGAGTGTTCTCCCTCCTCCAGAACAAGCTGCCTTAGCTTTCTTACCAACACCCTCTGTCCTGTTTGCCATTTCACCACCAGATTGGTCCTGGGAATTCCTTTCCAATTCTGATACCACTGATGATAGGAAAGAGATTTGCTGGGGATTTTTCTGACAGAGGAAAACTTTGCTATTTCATTGTGTGTTGATGAGCAGGGCTTTGAAATACTCCTAAGGTCTAGAGTTTAGATACAGATCCAGAAGTCCAGATGCTTATCTAAACTGACTTTAAATTAACTGTATTATCACTTTCCTTCCTGCAAGCAGTGAAGGGATGCACAGTGAGGGGGGATGGGGAGGTGGAAACAGGACCCAGTGAAAGTTGTTCCAAGGTCAAAAATTAGTAGCTTTGTTTAGTTTTCATTTTTTACCTTCCACTTTAAACTTTATGAGGGAGGGCAGCTGGTGTCAGCCAGATCCTTTCAGACTCCACATCGTGCTGTAACTAGGCAGCCATCCACTTCAATGGTAAGGGATGATAATTGCAGGTCCTGGGCTGCAGACTGACGTCAGCTCTTCAGAGGAGGATGCTGACTGCTTAACGAATATCAGTAGACACTGTTTAGCTTCTGCTCAGGAAAGAAAACTCAAAAATTACTTTTAGGGAGCAGTAAGCATCCATTATCTTCTTTCTGATGATAATTGATAGGTGTTTCTCCTATCATTTGAAAAAAAGAGGCCCTGAGAGGAGTTCACTTCCAGAGGAGCAACTTCAAGTGTGATTATGTGGCAAAGAGAACAAGGTGACATATAAGTATAATTACTGGGTCCTTTTCTAGGAGAAAATTAATTTCTGCTAAATGCTCTGCACAGTACAGATAGTGCCACAGTGATTCCTTGCAGATACCCTTTATTTCCTTTTAGTCTTACTGTTCATAATTCCATCTGTAAGGGTTAGGGGTATTCCTTCCCTTCATGCTGCTTCTTTCCCCTCATTTAAGGTTTGTAGAGTGATAGACTTCACAGGTAGGCTGGGAATGGGAAGTTTTTTCCTTTTTCTTAACGACATGAAGAGATGGAATTGGCGTGGGTCCATGTGTGTTTCTAAGTTCCTGCTGTTGCAACTTTGTTACTGGGGACATTTGCACATAAAAATTTAGAGTTAATTTTTTTATAAATCCCTGGAGCAGTGGAAACGGAAGAGTTGCTTGTTCTGGTATTGCACCATTCCTGAATTCTTGCCTTCTTCTCACCACCAAATTTCCTCATGGAAAGGGCATGAAGAAGCCAGCTGAAATGAATCTGACGGTGGGGGGTTGTCTTCATCTCAGTGGGTTGGGTCCTGCCTCTTTGTAGCCGATTTATGATGCCAGTGAAGCACAGAGGTCAGAAAATTAAGGAGCAGACATCTCTCAGACCTGGTCTGTGTTCATCATGATGTAGCTCTGCAGAACTCAGGTATTGTACCTGGGGATTAAATTGGTCCATTAACATTTCCTAAACGGCCAGCTTCTAGCCAGGATGGACTTGCTTTGAGGACTTTCTGGGGGAATTAATTTAAATTGTACCCCTGAGAGGGAGGAAGAGATTTTGGAAACCAGAAAAGACCAGAAAAAAATAAAGGGCTGAAATAAGCAAGCTAATAGTGTTATGGAATTGAGCTTTGTTTTCATTACTGTGATACGCAGCAAAATGCATTTCCCAGTGTTCTTCCAAGCATTCCAGTAATTTGTCTTAATTAGCATGATTTAGGTGGTTGCTTCTAGCCTTTGGAATTTAGCACAAGGTTAATGTATATAAACTTATGATGACATATAGAGAGACTATAGTTGTCTTTAAGATGAAATGTTCTAGCAGCATGGAATAAGTAAGAAATTGGCTGAGTAGGCGGTCTTGTTTCTGCCACCAAGACAAAATACAATAACACACTGAACTGCAGATGTGTTACTCACAGGAGCTTCAGTAGCAGGAAAGTGGGGATCAGGAGTCCCTCTGAAAATGCTTTTTCTTACATATTTGAATGAGGGCTGATTAGTTTTTAAGGTTGTGCCTCTTTGAAACCTAATGTTTGACACGCAGTAGGGTTTTATGTGTCTTAGTGCATTTAATTGTATGGGGCTGGGCAAGCTCAAACCTGCCTTTGAAAGCCAAACTCTTGTCTGTACTAGAAAGGTGGCAGTGAGGTATAGGAATGTGTGAACTTACCTGATGGGGACTTTCAGGTGAGAAAGTGAGACAAAGCTGTCTCTCTTTCAGCCCTGTCAGCCTGAGGTGCATGTGAAAGTCCTTTCCCAAAGGGCTCTGGTAGCCCTTTGCACTGGTCTGTCCTCTGCCCTTGACATTTTTTAGTCTTCATTCATAGAGGTTCACAGCCTTCTGCTTGGGCCTGCAGACCCTCCTTGCTCTCTCTTCTTCAGCAGTACTTGGAGGTTCCTGGAGATTTAGGAGCTTCTGGACTTCAAGTTGTGTTGTAATGGCCCAAGGTGGGACTAACTCCAGCCTTTCAAAGGGAGGTCTCAGGGCAAACACCCTTGTTCTCTGGGTGGTTTTGTCCTGCTCTTTCATCCTGTGCTTCCATTTTATAGTGGTGGTACATGTTCATATGTCCCCACCACCCCCACAGTGCACACACAAACACTCCCTGACCAATGTTGCCTCAACCAGAAGGCCAGAGGAGTAAGAAGCCTCATAATGGTTTGTGTCCAGTGAAGATCTGCCAGCATATAGGGATTGGAGCATCCATGCTTCAGTTGCTCAACTGCTTTGTTTTGGGAGCTCTAAAATAGCACTTTGAGACACTCAGGAGCTTTATATCCACCCATCACCACTGATGCATCAAACTAGAGTTTTGCTCCTAGTAAAGGAAGATCATGGGATGTGCAAAAGGAGGTGTGGTCCCACTGAGAATAGCCTTGGCCTCCATTTGTTGCATGGTGCAAGTGAATTACATCCAGAAGCCAATCTTCTCCCTGCCAGGTCCCCAGGCTCCTCTGCATTAACATGAGTGGTTTTCCTGTTTGCCTTTGAGAGGTGATGTGTAGTGTTGCATGTCATATTTTTTCCCTCAGAGACACCAACTGTGTTACCATGGCTGCTCCATCTCTGAGACAACACGAGAGGTGTCAGCCCCCTCAACTTCATCCACAGTTTGTTTAGCAGCAGAAAAGAAACAGCATTTCTGTCTTCCTTTGAAAGGGGCTGAAAAGTCTCCATAGAAACATTTGTTGTTCCACAGCATCAATACTTTAGACTGTCTTCTTCCTTCATTCTGATCCTTTGCAAGGGAATTTGTGGATGCTGCGTGATTTCTTGGTACCTGGAGGTGAATGGATGGCTTACACAGCCAGGCTGTCCTAAGGGAGAGATTTTAGTGTCTCTGTCCCTCTGATGGGCAGAGCACCAGTGGGTATTTTCCCACTTCATGCTCTGCTGCAACTACCCAAGTTGTGGACAAGAAGTTTTGGTTCAGAATCTCATTTGTATGGGTAGAATTCTGTTACACAGATAAAATTATAATCTCCATTACCAGAAGCTAGTTAATTTAATTCATTGAGGTTTTCTTTGAGGTACTAACTGGAAATAAAAGGACTGAGACTGATAGGAGGAAAAAAAAATAGGTGTTTGGTTCTATCAGATCTTTCCCTCCGAGTTTGCTCTGCAGAACAGCCTCTTTCAGAATATATTAGAGCCACATCATGTTTAAATTGCCAAGGTGATGCCTGAGGAACAATTAACACTACTGGCAAAGTGTCTTATGCAGTAAAGGAGGAGGCAAGAAATCAGGGAGAAACATGGATACACCAGGGCTAGATATTTATCACTATTACTTTCTCCAGCAATTTTGTTTTGCACAAATGCACATGTATTTGAGTGTGACCAGGCATAGGTGTCCATGTTAGCACGTGTGGTATGTTTAATCATTCCCTACTTAAAATCTTGCAGTGGGCAGAACTTCAGACAGGGAGCCAAGGACTGGTGTAGGATTGTTTAACTCTCAGATGTGCCTGTGTGTCTCTCAGCCCAACCAGAAGCATCTTCCCAGCAGGAGTAAGGACAGCAAATCCTTTTTTTTTTCAGGTGACTGGAGGTGCCTCAAGAGCCTCATGCAGAAAATCATTTGCAATCTAGTCAGGAGGGAGAGAAGCCCATGATTACTACATACCTTCTTTCTCAAGGTCTTATAATTTCTTTTTTCCTCCAAAGTATGTCCTGTAAAGGGTGAAAGAAGAAAGCTTGTTTGCTCCTAAATCCCTGGATCTGCTCCCATAAAAAGAGCTGCAGTTCTAAGCACATGGAGATATTTAAGATGAATATTCTGGGCTCTATTCATGCAAATCATTCCCATCACAATGAAATAGCAAAGAGAGTTTGGGGGTGCAGAGCAGTACTGGGGTGATTTCTTGAGGTGTGGGGCTCAGTGTGGGCTGGCAGATGCTGCAGTGGGTGTTTTATTCTACATTCTACATGGGGTGGGGGGCAGGGCTGTGGAGGGGAGATGGCAGCTGGCGAGTGGGCACTAACCTGGAGAGACTGGGAACAGCCCGGGTGCACACTCCCTCATCCCTCCTTGAATTTGTAAGCTGTGGCTGAAGAGGACATTTATTTTTCTGTGGCTTTGAAAGTGTGACTGAATGCTCTCAGGGAGGGTTGTTTTGTGTTTTGAGGCTGCAGCTCCCCTGCTGTATTTCATGTTTACAGTTTATGATACACTGAGTCCTTTGGTGCCTTGTTCTCAACCCTGCAATAGAAATGTCACGAAATCCATTGCAGTGTGTGCCGTCTTCCGATTTTTCCAACCACTTGCTAATGCATTCCATAAGGTCTAAATCACAGCTCCCCTGGAGAGTGCTTTCTCTTGTAGCTCTGGCAAATGTAGCTGTGGGATTTTCTCCCTCACACCAAGCTGCCCTAATGTCAGCTTTTGCCTTGGGTCCCATCAGAGCCTGCACACCCAGCTGCAAACATCGGAAGGGCAAAGGTTTTTGGTAAATGTGTGTTTCCTGTTCATCTTCTTCAGACCCCTTGTATTGCCTCTCAATTGCCCTTTTCCAGCCTGGACTCTCCTAGTCCTTTAAGTTGCTCCTATGCCCAACTGGCTTAAAGAGAAATAAGAGTGTGTGGTCATTTTTCATATTGCCATGAGCACCTCTCTGTTCCTTCAGCTACCCAAATACATCTATAAATTGATGGTGCAGTGAGAGACTTAGATAAGCAATAGATTTATTCCATCACATGAGCAAATCATATGCAGTACTGACTCTCCTTCTCCATGTAGCAAAGGGGATTCCATCAAAATTTCTGAAATCTTTATGTCTAAAAGACAACAAGGGAACTGGAAGTCTCCAGTTCTGTCCAGAAAATAGCCTGTTCTAGGAATCAGTAATCCTAATACAGGCTTTCCCTACTGCAGTCTGGCCACATTCTAGTTTCTCCATTCTCTGCCGTTCCAAGGGTTATTTGGTCATATTTCTCCCTAGAAAAAACTTGTCCGGGATCCAGGGAAAAGGTGCCACAGATGTTTTAATTTGAAAGAGAAATATGGAAAGCTACCTGGAAAAGAGAGTGGAGGAAAATAGTGAGCCATCTCCTGTATTTTTGCTGGTTTATTGCTCTGCCTGGGAGCTTCTCCTGCAGCAGTATGTCATCAGAATAATGAGGCAGCAGGTTGGTTGCTTAACTGTGCACTGGCCAGATCAGTGGGGACTTCAGGAGATAAGTAATTCTATTTGATTTTGTATCCAGGAATTATAATTTACATTCCCTTCACCTTAGAGAGAGAAAGGCAGTCTGGGCTATAATTAGGCTTTTTCCCCCTGTAACCTTTGGTCCTCTGTTCCTCTTATTGTCAGGCAACGTGGCAGCAGCAGCCTTAAAAGCAGGGAGTCATGACAACTGACTCTTCCCAGAGCAATTTGAATTGTTAGAAGGAAAAAAGAGATACCCCTAAAACACAAAACCCTGAAAAAGCAATTAGATCACAAAACTGCATGAGGCAGGAAAATGACAGCAAAGGGTTGGGAACCACCCACGAGTTGGGAGTTTGCTATCTATATATTTGAGTTCTGGGCTCAGTCTTTCACTGGTAAAAAGTTAGTTGGATTAATTTATGTCATCTGGGGGGTCTGGCCATGGCTTCATGTCTGTAGATAAACAAATGCCCACACAAATAGCTAATTAAGTGCAGGAGGAGTGTCTTGCACAAGAGCCCATTAATGGCTTTGGAGCAAATGCCCTGTTGAATTCCACAGAGTGAGATCTCAATCCATTGACAGTTTAGGATAGTCCATCCTGAAGCAATATGTTTATGTAGCACCACACACCAGAGCTCAGTGCCTACCTTTATTACAGGCTTGATTGGATGAAGCTGAGCTTCCAAATTAAAAAGTTACCCCAGCAGTGAAACATTTAGCCAAAATCTTAGACTGTAAACAAAAAAAAAAAAGAGGTATTTTGGTTGATATAAGGAGTGTTCTGAATTACTGTGACTGGATTTCTGCTTAGCATGGCAGGAGAGGTTTTATTAATCTCCACCTTTATTCTTGTTATCTCTCCCATCAATAGCAAAACTCTAGTTATCCCAAGCTCTTTGCAGAGGAGTTTCTATTGTTTGCACATGTTGATTAGGTGCATCTTGCTTTCCGGTCCCACAAGATGTGATAGCCACGTGCTTTTGCCAGCTCACAGGCACATGTCCTGTTGAGAAAAGAAAGCCCAGATCCATTGGTGATTTTCAGCTGACTTCCTTCCATTCAAGTGTCATGTTTTTCATTTCAGCAGAGCATGAACATCTGTGTGACTTTTATATTGTTACAAAACACCTGGATATGGGAAATTGGGGCGTCACATTTCTGTTCACCTCCTAACTAGTAGAAGATCTAATGTCTCCATGCAAATCAATTATCATAGCAAAGTCATGTATCTCTTTGAACTAAGTTAATAGTTTGCCCCTTTGGTCTTCATTCTTTTAGTATAGTACCATTTGTCTGTTCTGTATGAAGTGTGTTATGTGGGAGATCCCACCACAAAGAGAATCTGTGGTTTCCATAAACATCCGATTTATACTCTACTAAAATCAACCAGAAAAAGTATTTCAAGAGTGACTTCATTTTCAAATAGCTCCAGATGCAAAATGCTCCACGACTGTATGTCAGGATTGTAACAAATGAATAGAGCACAGTGAATTAATTTTGCTAATGAGCTTTGCAACCACATGATGCATTTAGGCATATTCATACAATTAAGCATAGGAAAGCAAATCCCAAGTGCCACCCTTTGTCACAGCACTTTGGGACCTTCCAAAGTGTTGTCTCCCCCTCCTTTTAATTTCTTTCCACCACAAAGAAGAGAAGTATACAGATCAGTTGTTTCAACAATTGAAAAATGATGTGTGGTGCGAGTTGCAACAGTATTTTTGTAGCTCTCATTTATTTTGCTATCCAGACAAAAGAAAGGCAAAGCAGTAGCATTTTATAGAGCAGAGAACATTTTTACACAGTTCTCTTAAATCTTTTGAGCAGCCCTTGAACAAAATGTTTACACTGCAAAGAGAATTTAGTAAATGATCCACAAGACTTATGGTGACAACCTGCCCATCTCTCCTGAACCATTGTTTTTTATCCCATTCATTCCTAACATCTGCTGCTGCTGACCCTTTAGCTCACATTTACCCAGTTATAGTGCTCTTTCTGCAGCCTTAAAATATTTCCTGTTGATTTACATCCATTTCTCTTCTATTGTCTGTTTTTGGCTGCTGGTTTTTCTGGCTTTGTAAAGAGAAAGAGATTTTCATTGCTTGTTGCTAAGAACTGCATAACAACATGATTAAAACCTGTACTAAGGGCCATGATCAGATAAAACCACGAGTAAGGGATGTGCATGTCTTCAGCCAACAGCTGAAGCTGCTGTGGGATGTCATTCTTCAGCTCTCTTACTGCTTCTCCAAACCTTCAGTGCTCCAATTCCTACTTCCCTGCTCAGGGAGTGAAGCTCAGCCCCAGCCAGAACTCACTGCCTGCTTACCAGGGTCTTGAGCTCATGAGTTCTCTAAGTCTAGTGATTATGAGGCCGTTATTCCAGGAGAAGAACAAGGATAAGCCTGAAGAGCACTCCAATGGCTTACAAAAGTCAGGCTCAGACCTCAGGGCTCTCAAAGTTAAAAGGTTTTACATGAACATACAGTCAAGCTGTTTCAATAAGAAAAGGAATTTTTTTTTTTTTTAATAAAAAAGGGGGGGGGAAGCATCGTACGAAGAAACATTAATCTGAGCTCTTGGGAATTAAACCTTTGCCAGGAACCACCTCTAATGCTAATCTTCTATTATAGCTTGCATCTGTTCTTTCACTGCAATTTTCTTTAATATAGGTCAATGATAGAGAAGGTTTTATAGATAGAAAAGAGGGTGATTGCCACGAGGGTAGAGCAGCAACTCTGCATAAGCCAGGGAATTTTGGCTAATTGCAAACAAACTTCTGCTTCATCATCAACTCTTAAACACGGGACTGCACTTGGGAAGCCTGGGTTCTCAGCTCAGCCACAGCCTTTCAGGGTGAATTTGGGAAGTCAGTAATAAGGAACCATTGCCCCATGCCTCAGTTTCCCAGCTCCAGGTAGAGCAAGGCAGAGTCCCATTAATGTGTCCTGGCCATGTACAAGGACATCAGCTTTGGAGTCAAGCACCAGGCAAATCCTTTGAGAGTGCAGCCCCATCAGTCCTGTGAAAAACACATTTCAGTCAAATTGCTCTGAAAAATTCTGTAGCATTTCCTTTAATTCTTAGGGTCCCACTGCACTGTCTGTAGGACAGACAGATTTATACCCTCCAAACTTTTGCCTCCCAAAAAACAAACAGATAAAATAAACCTGCTATTCTGTCCAGTCTTTTTCCTGCCTCTCTACCAGCTGGTTAAACAGTCAGCTAATTTATTTTGTGTTGCTTTCCATTAGGAGTGGAGGATTGATGCCTGGAAGTGTTTTAATGGCACTGTTGACCTTGATAACAAAACCATTCAATCTAGTTTTTATTGGTAATGGTATCCAAACCCCCCAAGTCACAGAGAAGCAGCAAGTGGAATAATACCAGTGGTGAGAAGTTCCATGGAATGATATGAGTGGAGAGACCCATTTTCAGTGCTCTCCCTTCCTATATCAGGCCCATCAGCACTGGATGTGACTTGCCTATCCATTAGCAGATATTTTGATGCTCAGAACCATTTTCAGGCTCACTCCTGCAACTTGCTGGGTGCTCAACACCATATGACACTGACAGCTGCAACTGCTACTAGCTGCTATCACAGGGCTGCGTGTAATTTAGGAGAACAATTTACATAATTCTGAAACCTAAAAATATCCCTGCACAAACAGAATGCATTATTATGCGCTATTCTCACAGACGTGGAAATGGCCGCTTCTTTCCCAGCGCATTTTGATCCAGGGATTCTCAACGCCTCTTCTTCATCTGACGGGGCTGACATTTGTGAGAGACATTTAAGGACAGAGAGCAAGTGATAATTATCCTCAACATGCATCACAGGCTTTATGTCAAATGATTAAAAAGGTGCCTTCCAGAATGATTAGCTTTCTGAAACCACTGAGCTGCTGCGTGTCGGCTAAAAGGGACATGAAGTCTGAAGATTAAGGGAGAAGTTGGCAGGTTCCCACCCCAGGGCTCACCTGTCCACCCATTTCCCTCCTCATCCCTGCTGATAATGTTGTCAAGTGCTCAGTGCTGCCCACCCCACTTTGCTCAGTTAAATAACAGTGCTTGCTTTTCATGTCTCCTTGGTGATGCGGGGGGAATATTGGTGACCTTTTCGTTTCCCCGTAACAAGCATCCTTGCAGGTCACGGCAGAACAGTCTGTGACAAAACAAGCTTCTCTGAGCTACCAAATCAGCTCCACAAGGGGGAAATGCTGTTTGGATCACTGATAAAATATATCAGCTAATTACCTTGAGCAACAATACAGCCTCATATCCCAGAGGGATCCGCCTGAGGTCATGGTGACTTTGTTTTATCCACTGCAATGGTCATGGCACTGGCAATGAAATTTTGATTTGTGTCCAGCAGTGATTTTTTTTTTCTGCCCACTAGTGGGATTCAGAGTGTGCTTCTTCCTGTGAGAAGGCTTCACTGAGCTCTGTATGATTTTAGTCTTCTGAGTTTCCTACTGTGAAGTCTGCAGGACTAGGAAAGCTATGGCCAAAGAGCAGCAGCAAATGAAATGAACTATTGCTCACTTTAAAAAAAATCAATAAGATATATGTACTAACTCTCTATATAGTTTTTAGGCCTTGTGTGTCTTGTACCTCTCAATTCTTGAGGACCAGAAGATATGAGGAAAGTCTCTGTGCTGTACTGGTAGGATCACTGTACTGAGCTGTAAATGATGGATGAAATGATAAACAGGGATATCATTCAAAACCATCTTTTTGATTGATTTGGGCTAGAGCTTGTCTCCTTTGGTTCACTTAGGCAGAGCCCAGGAGAACATGCACTTGGCTCAACATGGTCCCACAGATGAATTTAAAAAAAGCCTTTTTGCTCAGTGTCCCATTGCATTCTACAGTTTTAGCCAGGACAAATTTTGGCAGACTAATATTTTATTGAGAATAGCAAATATTTGGCTTAGGACAAAGGCATATTGATCTTTTTTCCTGGGTTTAACACTCCTTAGCTTTCTTTGCCCTCAGTCTCTTTAGAAGCCACTCATTTGGTAAGATCACAACTAATTCAGCCCACTGAGAGGACAGGGTATGAATGAGTCTGGTGGTGTATAAAGTAGACACACCTGAAACTGGTTTCGTATTGATCTCCTCTAGGAAAGACAAGCAGTTTGACTTCTTTTGGATTATTCTGTTTTGCTCTCTCTCTTTTTTTTTTCTAATAGTTTTTATTTACTGGTTTTCAAAGCACAAAAATGTATTCTCCTTCCATCCTCAGTTGCCTTAGGTAACTCTATTCAAGTCAGTGGATTTACACAGATGTCAAAAAGCTCTGCAAAGCCAATCATGCATTTTAGTGATTGCCCTTCACACCCTTGCTTTGTTTGCTCCACACTTCTGCCCGTGGTGTATAAGTTACATTCATTTTGTACCATCACTGAAAGCCACATCAGTTGAAGCTGCAATTTATTACAAACATTTGTTTTCATTTCTGCTAGCACAGCCAGGCTGACTCTCATCCCACTTACACTGGTTTTTCAGCACATAATGACAGGGACCACAAAAACTGTTCCTCATTTACTGGCTTGACATAATACTCAGACCAGTAAAATACCATTGACACCACTACACCAGTGGCCTGAAAAGTGTCTGACACCATACATATAAGATAAAGCTTAATGTTTCCTCCTTCTTTCTTTCCCCCTTTATAAAGACAGAACTCCCTGGGATGAAATAGTCCAAGTCAGCTATTTCGTTTCAGTTCTATCCAATTATACACAGAACAAAAGAAGTCGGCACGTCCTAAAAAAGAGTAAGACCAACAGGTTCCAAGCAGACTTGCTGTGCAGGCACAATTGATCTGAGCATTTGCAGCACATCTGATGTACTGAGGATGGACTGAACCCTGTGTGTACGTGCAGATGATTTCTAAAAGCAGCAGTGGAACATCTAAAGCAATAGAGTTGGGATGTCTGCATGTATCCTCTACAAGAAATGTGTTTGCTTTTTTGCTGCTCTTTGGTTTCAGATCAGGCCTCTTAGATGCCACTTTCCCAGCTCTGACAGCAATGGCAATGGATGTACCTGTTGCACAAAGGAAGGCTTTTGTTGGGGCAGACAGTGGTGAGACTAATTGCGAGTCTCTTGGCTACCTCTGGTTCTCACAAAAAAAATAAATCTAGCAGTTCAGAAGGGTTATGAAAGGAAACCTATGGTGTTATGTTAAAAACCAGAGAAATTAACTGTGGGAATGTGGACCCGTGTCTGATCTGTGTGCTTTGAACCTCACTTAGCAGAGAACTGGTCCTAGGTGGTGGCTTCGCTGTGCTTGTTACAGCACGGTATTCTCCCCAAATATGTGGTATTCACAGAAAGAATAAACAGCTGTCAGCCTAAGCTTGCCAAAATTTCCTATGCAGAGTAATACTTCTGCAGTTTTTCCAAGGTGCTTCGCCTATGAGTAAACATTATAACTCAAATCAGGAGTAAATAGAGCAGAGGAAAAAGAGAAATTCGGAATCTGATTTTGCCTTGGCAGGGAATGATTTCACAGCTTTCTCATACATTGTCTAAATGTACAGACAACTCTTCTCTCCCATTTCCCCTCTAGAAATGAGTGAGTAGGTGAGGAGGGATTTAGTCAAATGAAAGAGAGTTTTCTCTAAGCACATGCCCTGTTATAAACACCCTCAGGTTTTACAGTGGATGGATGAGGACCACAGTATACCAAAGACCACTCAAGATTAACATGTGCTCAGAATGTCTTCTTGGAAACTGTATTTCCCCTTAATCCTCCCTCTTAGAATTCTTCCCTGCCTCAAAAACATTTATGAACCAAGAAAAGAAGGCAGCATTTGGCTGAATCCTGCAGACTCTTCACGTTCCCAGCTGTCACTTCACTGAGCCGTGAGCTCAGTCCATGCAAACGGGAGCAGGACAGTGCCCAGTGTCAGGTGGTTTTTCCAGGCAAGATGGGCTTTAGGCTCAATGTGCCAAATGCTCAGACGTGAATAACTCACAGCTTTTCCTTCAGCCCCACCTCAGTGCTGAAGAGCATTGCTGAGTGGGAGTGCACGTGTGTTACGAGTTAAGAACGTGACTGAGTGAGAATTTCTGCTCGATCCCATGACACTGAGAATAGCAGGAGGTCAGCCAGTGATTCCTCTGGGAGGTGGACTGGGTTCCTGGGGCTGAAGTCAGAAAGTATAACAGGCTTGTTGGGTTGACAGTGTTTTGCAAAGAGATGTAGAGGTGGTGGGGCTTGAGAGGGGACCTCAGACAAAGCACTCAAAAAGAAGGAGGATAAATGCACATTTTTAATGAGCTCTAACAAAAGTCTGTTGAATAGTTTCTTCAATTTAGTTGTGTTTTGATAATTTCCATTGTCCTTTGTTTCCCATATGAGGGTTGTGATGCATCCAGAAAAAAATCATGAGCATTTGCATTGAGAGTCATCCAGAATTTCCATTTAAAATGATCCACTTTGTTACAGTAATTAGCCTTGTAAGTGGAACAAAGCACACAACATTGACAATAGTTGCTAGTGATCACTTCGTAATCAGGCTGCTCCTTCAAGCATTCTAATTTATTTTACTAATGATTACAGGGCAGATGCTGCACAGATTTGCACCTCTAGGAGCTCCAGTGAAATAGAGAAGCAGAAAATCTTGCCTAGTTTGCCTAATCCTGAAGTATCCTGAGCAATTTGAGAGCCAAACTGTTATAAATAAAAGACTTTCCTTTCAGAGGTTTATTGATTTCAGATTTGAATTCACTAACATATCAGTTGCTGTGAAGGAGGGATGTCTGGTATTGAAGTGCTTCTGGGCGGGGTGTGGTCGGTGGGGACATCTCTTACCTACATGCTTTGAGTTCTCCACTAGAACAAAGAATCCCCCAGTAGGTTCTGCACCTTTAAAAAAATGCCCTCATTTATCTCAGAGAGAAAAAAAAGCTTCCTTGAGAAGAATGATAACAAGGAGAAGCTGGTGAGGGGCTTAAACTGTTAATCCCGTGACAGAAATACATATATTTTCTTAAAAAAATACAGGTCCAGTTACATTGTGTGTAATTCTCCACAATTCAAATCCCATGTGAGCATTAATGTTGTTCACCTTTTATGATCCAAAGCCAGTTTATTTAGCCCCTTTAGTGTGCCCTTCTCCATCCTTATGCTAGGGACCCATCAGGCAGATTGTGAAAGGGCAAAATAATCTATGTAGGTACAACAAAAGGGTGTCTGTGTAAGCACAGCCATGCACATACAGGGATATTCAGGTGCTGCTGTGAACTGGTGCTTTCTTTCTGTTTCCTTGGTGTGATCCTTACCCTTTTTGCTTTCCTCCAGAACTCACTGAGCTATTGATATCTGCAGTAAACTGGAGTCTGTATGGGCTTGGGATAAGAATCTTGACTTTGGCTGTTTTTTATTCTGGTTAAAGCCTGGCTAATTTTTATTCTGGTTAAAACCATCAGTTGAACTGCTGCATCTTCCCTTGCCCTCTGTGTCCCTGTATTGTCTAGCTGCCTGGTGTGTTGTAGTGAAAAGTACAACAAAGGTGCCAGGGGAGAATCTAAGAAAGTTACATTTCATCAAGTAAAGAGATAAATTTGATATCATCAAGCTTAAAACAAGGAGAACATTTCAAAACACTGATTTCTTTCATTCAGTCTGTGGGAATGAATTCTCCAAAGGCTTAACTCTTTATGAGTTGGCCAAGCAAGCCTCTGTGTTGATCTGTAGTGGTGCAGGATTCCTGACTCATCATTGAGCAGTTCTAGTCACAGATTTGTGCTGTTTGGTTCACTCATTTCTGGGAGGCAATAAAAAAGTGTCTTGAGAATCATGGTGTCTCTTGGACTTGGTGCCCAAGAACCATAAGTAGCCTAAACTCTAACAGCAGACTTCATGGCCAAGAGACTTCCTCTTTCTAACCCCTTAGGACTTTGCTACTGCTACCTATTTCCTCTCCTACAGTTATAATCCTAGTTGTGGTGTCATATCTTTGTTTGGAAGAACTGTGTAAAAATAAACATGAGCAACATTCAAAGGGGAAACATTCAGAGACACAATTTTCATGTCTTACAATTGGAGCTGGATCCCACCATGAAAAAGCAAAGCTCAAGGAGTAAGATGCACTTAGAGCTAAGGAATGATCTTAAATTTCACCCCCTATTCTGCTCTGTGGAATGGATCAGGAGTTGCCATAGGCACAGCACATTCATCTGTTCTCTCCACGAGTTTCTCTTTGTCACCAAGAGGATCACTGTTTATTTATCTAACAGGCCAAGGATGCATCCACCAGTAACCTACCAGTTACAAAATGCATGTTACTGAGAACACAAAATACACTGTATGAGTTACCAGAGGGTTAAGCCCCTTTGTTCATTAAGATGCCTCTGAGTGGCAGAATTGGTTCTCCGCCAGTTTCATCCCAGAGAACTTGGAAAGTGAACCAGGACAGATTTCCTGCAGTCACCACTCAGGCCTGCTCCTGCCATGGGCAGCAGCAATAACACCCCAGCAGCAAGGGGATTCAGCCTTCCCTGTAAATAAAGCAGAGCTGCCCTTGGTGTGATTCCCAGAGAGGACCAAGGGATTTAGCCCAGCAGTGCAGAGTTTAGCATTTCCCTCTACTCACAGGTTCTGCAGAGAGGCAAAAGCTGCAAGATCTTGATGAGACCAAAATATTAATTCTGTGTTATTGCATCAAGTTTGACTAACAAGCCGCATGAATAAATCTGCAGTCTTAGTTTCTGCCAGCACCAAGTTTCTATGGCAACAACAACCCATCTTATCTTTAGGAATTTCATTAGCAAGGGAGGGAAATGAAACAACAACAACAACAACAAAAAAATCCCACCCAAACCCAAAAAAGATTTGTCAGATTAAGAGCATCATTTCCCTCCTCCACATCATTTTTTGGGAAAAGTCCACTTGGATTTTTTCTCATTTGTAAAGGTGTTTTTTAAAATTCACATCATCGTCTTAGACAAAAAATACAGCAAATGCTTTTGTACCTCTGAATGGGAGAGGGAGGGATCATAAACATGCAGAGTGGGGATGCACTGGAGGAGTGAACACGGCTGTTGCAGAGCTCACAGCATTTAGATGAGCTTGTTTGTGTATGCACAGAGCACCCAGCGCTGCCTCCTCTCCCATCATTCCAAATCAGGAAAGAGAGCTGGGAATGGGAGCCCTTTTGGTGTGTTCATAGTGGAGGTGCCTGGTGATAGAAACGCTATGGGAGGACCAGGAGACATTTGGGAAGTTACAATGGAGCTTTATCTGTTTGTGTGTGTGTGTGCTTCTGCTTACAGAGCCTCAGCGTCCGATATTCCCGACATGGGAATTGAGTTTGTTGGATTTAGAAAGCACAGCTCTGCTTTATCGTCTTCTCACCTTGGGCTGCCCTATACCCTTGTGACAAATAAAATAAAAGCAATTTAGAAAGTCAATTGAATCAAATTGTTTCAGGAAAAAAAAGAAAAAGCCACTTGCACACACAAAAAAGGAGGAAGAGATGACCAGTCTTTGCTGTGGGAAACGGGCTGATGTTTACATGGTCCCACCAACCTCTCCTTGGAGTGTTTTTTTTACCACCCTTAAGCAATAGGAGGGGGGACTGCAGGGCTGTTGCATTCCTCAGTTTGAGGAGTTTGGATTTGACCCTGCTTAAGAGGTTAAAAAGTGTTGCCCTTAATACAGGAACCATCAGGGTCTCAGCTTTTTCCCTGGATCCTCTGGTGCCAGGCTCAGGGAGACACAGCCCTGCATGCAGTGGAGGAAAGATGCTGATCCCTGTCATTTCTGGTTGTCTGTCCCGAGGCTGCAGAGGCAGAGCCACAGAGGAGCTGGAGAGGATGTGGATGGGAAATGACAGGCTGGGGGGAGAGTCAGATAATAGCAGAGGGGAGAGGAACAGGCAGAGTTGAGCAAAGAAACCCAACTGTGAACTTGAGGAAGGATTTTAGGGCAGGGAATAGTTTAATCCAATGTTTGTTCTTCCTCTTCACCTGGAGTTAACACTGCAATAGGAACAAAATGCTCAGTTACTGCCTTTACCACTACAAAGCAAACAGCAGCTCAGCAGCCTTTATGAACCCTTTCTGTTGACTCTGAAACACACAACACCAGATTCACTCGGAAAAATCCCATATAAGTGCTATGAAAAAATGGTTAAAAGAGTGTTCTCCTTCTGTCATTTTTATCTGCAACCAGATGCCAGCTGGGAAGCCCCCAGAGATTGTATTATTTCAGAAACACTGCTGTAATGCCTTTTTTACCTGTTTTACAGACAGTGTTTCTGCTGACATGAGTGAAGCAATCTCCCAATTATGTCAGGGTAAGTGGATTGAGAAACATACCTGCCACTAACAAACATCCACACTCAGATTATTTTCTCCACTTTGCCTAGAAATGGCCAATCAAGACTTTTACAATCACAATACATGCCACACTCCCTGGTGAGCTATATAATTCATCCAGTCGGAGACAATATCACATAGCTAACATATCAAATCACAACACGAATTTTGTATAGTGAATTACAACTGTTAGCAAAGGGCTGTTAGTGAACAATCTCCAGCCCAATTCCATTATTCATGGAAGAAATTTATAAGCAATTCTGAATAACAAATAAATCTCAGAATTTTTTGAACCATCCAGAACCAATTCAGGAGCTGGGAAGGGAGGCAATATTTGTGGAATAAATTATTTGCTGTGAAATTGGTTGGTTGGTTCTTTCTAGCATACCCTTGGGGGCTATTGGCCTGGTACTTAAAAATCAACTAATGCATATTCTAAAAAGGGAACTACAGTATTTATTTGACTGTATCAGACAAATGTAAAGTGATGGAGGTAAACCAATTCTTTGCTCAGAACTTGCCCACCAGTACAGAGATGAGTTCTGGGGAAAGGCATTTCCTTTTTGATTTGTCTCCTAGCTGTCTTTCTGAATGGTTTATGTTTTCCCATGTCCACAACAAAAGCCAGGTAGCTTTGAACAGAATGTCTGGCTTCTAGTGTTTGCCTTAACTCTAAGTTCTCATGCTCTTTTCCTCCTCTTCCTGCAGGAAAGTCACTCAGCAGTGGCAGGTCCTGGTAGGTGTGTTTGCTACCAGGGTAAAAGGGGACAAAGCAACGGGGTTGTGAATGTCGTTTCTCCATATTTCTTGCAGTCAGCATGGCCTTAGCATTGATTGGATTGCATGATTGCAGTGCTAAAGTAGTTTCAGGATATGTGCTCAGATCAGTGACCTGTCCTGAACAGCTGCCAAATGAGTAAGTGCTGGATGTCATGCTGAAGCATGATTTCATTGGGCATGATTGCACACTCCTGGCTGTAGAGATCCAAAACTCGAGCTGTACAGGCCCCCTAGCATAGACACAGAGGTTTATCATCACCACTTTGGTTTGCAAAAGGGACTTGGATTCACTCTTCCCTGACAGTGTTAATGCACCCTGATAGCTGCAAACAGGCTTTGGATTCAAGCCTAAAGGTGGGCTTTGGGTTTCTCAGACAAATCTGCTAGATGGGAATAAGCATTGAGAGTGCCTTACTTGTCCAGCCAGACTCTAACATACCAAACTGAGCACATCAGTTGGGTGACAAGGATGCTCATTGCCATTTGCCATGAACAGAAGTTGCTGGTGAGAACTTGGTGTTACACCAGACGGATGCTCAGACTGTGTTATGTGATGAGCCTTTCTAAGAGGACTTATGCATGAGTACTATAAAAATAAGAAAGTCCTCCATGTTCACAGCTCCAGTGTTGGGCCAAAGAACAGTAATATACTACATTTCAATGTATTATGGTGTGGATGCCCCAACCCTGAGCAACCTGGTCTAGCGGAAGGTGTCCCTGCCCATGACAGGGGGGTTGAAACAAGATGATCTTTAAGGTCCCTTCCAACTCAAACCATTCTATGATTCTGCGATTCTATGGTCAAACCATTCCAGCTCTGAAAGGGATGAAGTGGGTGGTTTTAGGTTTAGGTTTTTATTGAGCAGTCAGATCCCCTTTGTACCCTTGATTCATCCTCGTTACGTGATTCATCCTAATTGCATTCATTAGTATTGTTGCAGATACTGTACAAAATGTTCAGAGAGAGCTGGCTGGGGAGCTGGAGTGGTTGGCACCCCTAATTCAGGAATACCAGTGCTGCTTTCTCTTGGTGCCCTAAGACAGAATCCTGGTGCTATTTTAATTTTGTTTTTCATTACACAAGTTTCCTGTGCCCACCAAGGAGAAAAACATTAGCAGCAATTAGATAACTGGGATCAGCTGCACTCAGGGTCTTGGATCAACCCTACATTTCACCACCCAGAGAACCACAGAGTGCATGGGCATGGTATAAATGAGGAGGATGTTTCCTATTAGGGAAAGTGCTTTCCATTGTCATTGCAGACACTCCCTTATTGTCTACATGTCCACCAGGCATTTTGCAAAATTGTCTTCTCAGGACTAGTTCTTGCATTCATGTGATGACCATAAAACCACACTCTTGCACCAGCTTCCTGAGGGGAAGCTCATGCTGAAGGATCTTCATGTATTTTTCAAAGGTCTGATGTCCACATTGCTGAATACCTTTGTTTCGAAATGGGCTGAGACTTCAGGTGGACAAAAAAAACCCACCCCAAAGCAGATAATTTCACATGCTTTGATGTTTTCTTTACATACAATCACAGAATGATTTCAGTTGGAAGGGACCTTAAAGATCATCTCATTCCAACTCCCCTGTCATGAGCAGGGACACCTTCCACTAGATCAGGCTGCTTCAAGCCCCATCCAACCTGGCCTTGGACACTTCCAGGGATGGGGCAGCCACAGCTTCTCTGGGCAACCTGTGCCAGGGCCTCACCACCCTCCCAGGGAGGAACTTTTTCTCAAACCTGTTTTTAATATCAGTAGAGAAAATATTCCATAAGCTTTTTTTCATTAAAACTGAGTTATAAAATGGCAATTTCTCCCACACTGCCACTATTTTACCATGGTCCTCTCAAAGAAAACATCTTCTCTTCTTCCTGCTCCATGGATATCTGCTTGTGCCCTTTCTCCATTCCTTGTGTTCACTTCACTTGGCTGTATGTTTGCAGGGTTCAGTTCCCTAATCAACATCTCTGTAGCCGTTTTTTGTTGTAATTATATATTTGAGACCCAGTTAAGAACAGTCCCCACATACTATGTGCAGTATAATCGTGGAAATACTATATGTTTCAGAGACTCTATAGACTAAACAGACCAGATAGATGGAGACTGAGAGGAAGTGTGTGGAGTCACTGAATGAAAAGGTGACATGATCAAGGAAGAGATTTAGCTGAGCTCTGCACATTTTTAAACTAAGTACCATTTTATAGCTCTCTTTAAAACATTATAAGGCAACTAGGAAAAAAATCTAGAGAAAGAAATTACAATGCATAGATGCTGCGGGATAAATCTTGCCCTTGTTTCATTCTCTCCCCTCCCCCATGGATTTCAAACATCACTCAAGAGCAAGCTTCTATTATTAGACAAAACTCTCTCTGATACTTCAGAAGGCAGTTTCCCCCCTTTCTGTAAGAAAAGAGGGAATACGATGGTAGGAACCTAATTATGAGCTCAAAAAAGCCTGGACTAGCTGATTTGCTCTTAGCCCCTCTGACAGGAAGCAACTGAACAGTACACTTGAGCTGTAATTATTATTATCGTTCACTCTTCAAGGTGACAACAAATAATTATTTTTAAAGGCATGAAAACAGAATTAACCCTTTCCTGAGACATTCTCTCTCTAAAGAGGCACAGTCAGTTGTTGTTGCAGGTTGGGGAGTGCTGTTTCAGTTGGTTTTCTGCCTTTGAAATACCCTGGCTGCACCAAGAGTGCAGTTTTCAACAGTGAGTAGTGATTTGAGTCCCTTAACTCACCAGGGGTAACTTGGCAGACCCCAGGTTTTAGAATTTTGCTCAAGGGGATAATTTTTTTAGCAGTCAGATCTCTTCCAGATACTTCAGAAATGGGTACCAATTTCTGGTGAGACTCTTGGCTTCAGAGTGAAAAGATTTATTGACGTTTCAACACAGAGGTGTGTTTCGTGTATCAACCATATCATGTCTCAGATTCACTCAGTCTCATGTCATGTAGGAGCTGTGGCTGTGACATCAGGAGCACAGTCACTTTGGGCTTTCTGTAGTGCCAGAAGTCCAGCAATGCTCCACCACCAGCCAGGACTGCAGTTACCTCCTCTGTGCCCTCTAAGCCTCAGTTCCCATCCTGACCTGCAATGTCCAGGTCCCTCAGCCCTGAAAGGTCACTGTCCCCAAGTGGACAGAGCCTGGGCAGGTGCTTCTTGCCCTCCTGGGATACTGATCCAGCTGTAGGACAGTGAAAACACAAAGAGGTGGAAAAAGAAGGCCAGATGTAGGAGACCACTCACCCCTGGGAGGCAACACTCTTCTGTGGGCAGTGAGGGAGAGTGGAGAATGAATGTTAAAGCATTGTCTAGGACTGTGCTTTAATTTACGGCTTTGTTTGTACAACTGTTCATGTTTTAAGACAGGCACAGATTTAGCTGGATGGTAGGGGGGGCTGTAGCCCCTCTTTTGGGACTTCTCAGTGCTGCCTGCAGCTCTAATACATCCCCTTTAAGGCTGAGGTTCCCAACAGCCCCTTTCCCTTGTGGCAGGTGGGGTACATTTCACCCCTGTTAACCCAGAGTTAACCATATCAGTATAGCTCCAAAGGAAAAGCAAAGATGTAGGATCAGAAGCACATATATCTTTCAGCCTAAAAGATTTCACAGCCTTTAATGCAAGGGAAAAATCTATCAAGGCCATTTGAGCAGAGAAGGCAGCTGGGCATGGAGGAATCAAGAGCCTCATCTGCATCCCTCCAGTCAGGAAAGCTGGGAAACCAGGGTCCCTTGTCATCCTCAGCCCCTCCTGAAAGTGCAGCCTGGCAGGAATCCTTGGGTGCTGTCTGAGGCTGCAGGAAGCATTGCCCTGAGTAACACACTGGGAGCACGGGGATGCCATGGCCAAACCTCCCAAGAGGGGACAAAGTGTGGCAGCCAGAAAGGGGAAACAATGCAGCAAGCAATAAGCACACGATTTTTTATGAGTTCAATATGTGGCCAGTGTCTGTAGGAAATCTGTTCTCAATTTTTCCTTACTAGAGACAAATGACTTGCTGTTTTCCAGGCATAAACCTCTGCCTTTCTTCTCTAGAATGCCAAGGCAATTATTTGTGGCATTATTATTTTTTCCCCTCGCTTTCCTTTTCTCAAAGAGTTCTCCCACACACATGGAAACCCAATGCAATGACAGTGGCAGGAATTAATAAACACAGTGTTACACTATTAAATGACAACAAGCTGCAAGGCGGGGAGGAGAGGAGGGCCTCCCCACTGCTCAGTAATGCTTTGATTCAAATTGAAGTAAAAGAAGAAAAGGCAGGGAAATTTGCAGTCTCAAAGCAGACCCATCTGTTGTTATCTTGCCCTGTTTCCCTGAGTGCTATGGCAAAGCACGTTGTACATCTATAGAACTTCCCAGGCCCTGCACAGAGTGCAGGGTACTGACAAGAGAGTACTAGAACTGACACGTTTAGCAGGAAGAGATGAGGAAGAAAGAGAGCAAATCAGGTGTTTAATTTTCTGAAGTGATTGCTCGTAGTCTGGCATTGCACACTTCTGAAAAGCAGAGAATTGCTCACCCCATTGGCAAGTGCCTGAGTTAGATCTGTGCTCAGTCACTGCCTTGAACACTCAGATTTGTGAATTCAGCTTCCCTTTGCTGTTCCGGAAGGATCCTCATGCTGATTGGGAAACTCCTCCCGCTCACTATTCTCTATTCAATTCTTTGTGAAAATTGGCAAATCCAGAAAGTTAAATGCCAAAAAAAGACCAGATGCTCCCTCCCCATCCCAAAAAGCTATCACAGGCATTGGCAGCCAGAGCCATCCCCTGCTGCATTTCAAAGCAAAGGAGGTTAAGAGAGGGGTTGAGTTATGCCAGTGCTGATCAGCTGGGTCTCAGCTGTACCAAGGCTTTAACCTCTTGGCTCAGGAGAAAGACAGAAGGACCTTCACACCCCTGGTTTTCACACACTTTCTGTCTCTGCTGGTCATTACTCCAGCTCTGAGCCTCCTAAGAGGGTTGCTTTTAAAGTCCACGATCCATGGAATCATAGAATCACAGAATGGTTTGGGTTGGAAGCGGCCTTAAAGCTCATCTCATTGCAACTCCTTGCCATGGGCAGGGACACCTTCCACTAGACCAGACCAACCTGGCCTTGAACACCTTCAGGGATGGGGCAGCCACAGCTTCTCTGGGCCACCTGTGCCAGGGCCTCACCACCTCCACAGTAAAGAATTTCTTCCTAATATCTAATCTGAATCTACACTCTGTCAGTTTGAAGTCATTCCTCCTTGTCCTGTCACTACACAGTCTTGTAAATAGTCTCTCCCATCCCTCCTAAGAATCTGCATGAACAGACTGCAGTGGGACACATCAGCCTCTTGAAATCTCAGGAGGTAGGTGACATGGCCAGCTCTGGTAGTGTCATTTTGGGTAGTGACAGATGATGACACTGGTGGAAAATTCTCCCCAACCAGCGTTGCAGGAGGGACCATATGGAGATGCCATCCTTTGTGCTTTGGTCTTCTCATTTTTTAACATGAAACAGAGTTATCTGGACCACAGTAAAGGTATTCTTGGTCCTGCACCAATCACCTAGAGCTTCATGACAAGGAGCAAAGGACACCAGAAAAGGCATTAAGAGAATACTACATAAATGGCATTTTTTGCAGCCCTGAGATAGACTATTCACAGCTATAAAGCAAAGGACAGATTCCAGTCTCTCCACTTAGGGAGAGAAACAGACATCACTGAAGCTCCTGGTTTAGGCACTGAAACAGTTAAAAACAAATCTCTGTCACCCTGTTCCAAATTGAACTGTTGGCTCTAACCTGAGTTGGCCACTGCATATCTGGAGAGAACAAGAGTTTTGCTCAGGAATGAACACTTGTTTCCTTATTTCCAAATCTTCAGCTCTCAGGACCTCCCTGGTTAGGACTTATGAGGCAGTTGTTGGAGCTGAATAGAGCCATCAAACCTGGCCCTAGAAGAAACAATCTAGGTAATCACACCTGGGTTTGCAGAGTAAATTTGAGACTGAAATGAAGAATGATTGCATGAGTAATTGAGAAATGGGCAGATAGGCTTTTAGTAGGAGGCATTATTTCTCTCTTGGTTTAAATATGGGAAGGACACATCATCTCCCTTGGATCACATTTATGTCCTGAGGAGCCTGCATACATAATCACACTGCAGCCAGGACAGATTCATTCTTCCTCCAGCTATTTCTTTTCAGTCCTGGATTTTCTGAGTTTGGTAATTGTTCTTTTTGTTTTACTTTACTTGCCATCAAATGATGCTCTGGAGGCAATTTCATAACCACTAGTGATTTCTCAGTGTGGGGAGGGGTGGTGCTTCCACACAGAGACACAGCAACAAGCAAACACTGCTCTTCTGTAAATTAGTGCATAAGGGAAGGCCAGCCTGAGCACAGCCGTCTGGAATTTAGTATCTATCCAAAGTGTCCAGGAGTAATGAGGTTATGGGAGGAATACTGGCAACATTATCCTAACACCACGGAGGGGTAACCCCTCTTAAGCATGTCAATGGTTCTGTTACCTAGAGATGTCCCTACGAGGGGCAAAAGGCTTGGAGAGTGCAAGGGGCAGGACTGATGTGAACTCACCTCCCAGATATCCCTGAGTGATCCATATCAGCTGAAAGGGAAAGTGAACATTTACCCCTGGGCTTGATGAAGAACAAGGGCTCTTGTAGACATTTCAGCTGGGCTGATGAAAACTGCCACCAGCCTCTTCTTGCCTGTGCAGTCTCTTTTCTACTCCTGATACGTCCACACCCACCCACTCAGGAAGGGAATGGTAAATCAAAAAACTGAGGCGCCGTGACAGGTCTGTGTCTGCAGGGTTAGTGTTCTTTCTCTGAACAGTGCTATGTACAAGGGCTGAGATTAAAGACAGCTGGAGTAATTGCATCGTTCACTTCCTGCCTTCTTTTTACCTCTAGATGTTCATTTAAACATATAGAGAGAGTGTGTGCACACAGGAAGACAAAAGCTTTCAACCTATAATATCCTGATAGTGAGAATTGTCAACACTGCTCAGAAAAAAAGACATGGAAATGCTGCACCTGACACAGAAACTCTGAAAGCAACCACCAAATGATGGGATGTGAATAATCAAGTGAAATAAAGCAGATGGATGGAGGGATAAACACAGATAAATAGATTGACGAGGGTCTGTGTCTCCAGATGCAATTTAGGCAATTAACTCTCAAAGAAACCAAAAAGAGTAATTCAAATTAATACCTTGGAGAATCGAAGTTTATGCCAATAGAAAGAACTGTAGTGAGAGATTTGGCATGAATTCCTCACCCTATGAAAGACAATAAGGTCCAGGTCCTTCCTGGAGTCACCGCTTCGTTCATCGTTCTGAGATGCATAACTTGGTACTTGCTGGGCATTATAGACTTTTCCAAAATTGATTGACATTGACCATCTGGGCCAGATTTTCAAAGCAATTTTGCCTCCTTGGAGACAGGGAGCAGATTGCATGTCACAGTGCTCCTGGAGGGTATTGATATGGTTTGAAAATCTGACCACAAGTGACACAAGAGAAGCAGCTGGTTGCTGAGCACTTACAAATGGGATTCTAAACCCTTGCAAAAACCTGGATTAGGCATTTGGGGGGAGTGGGGTGTACAATCAACATCTTCTGTTGATTTGTTTTTTTTTTTCTGCAAATGTCACCACAAAGAAATATGTGGTGACATATTTCTGCGTCCAGATTTTATCATCAGTACCTCTGTGCCTTCCTCTCTGTTTGTCCAGCAAGCAGCCAACGCCCTGATTACAGTGCAAGGGTTTTTTTTCTTGCAAGATCCCACTCTCATTTCTCATCCTCATCCCAGTGAAAATAATAGGGCTAGTTGTAAGAAAAGCCTTTGAACTAAGTGATTTCACCCATTTACAATTCAGGGAACCCATGGGTATCTTAGATGAAGGCTTAACCCCAAATAAGTGTGATTGTTTCTTTCCCCAAATTGCTGGTTTACAAAGAAGAAGAAAAATTTACATCGAGAGAGAAAATAGGAACAGGTTATTGTGGGTGGGAGGGAGAAGGGTAGGCAAGCAAGGCATGGAACGGGCCAGCTATTTTTCCTCCTTTCTTTCAAAAATCCCTGCCAATATTCTAGCTGTGCCATCTGGCATCTGCGATAAATTTGACTATGTGTAATTGCAAGCTGCAGAGAATTTTAGAGGGGTTGGAAATTTCTCTGTCTAGGTTCCTATGTAGCCATTATCATTGTAATCGTTGAATACAGGAAAGGAAAATTTTCTTTTTTCATACTGTCCTGGAATGAAAAGCTCTTCAGTCACTCCCTGTCTTTTTCACCTCGGTTTGTTTCATTTGAACAGAAAAGCAAAGGTGATGTTGGTTCCCTCCCCATCCTCCATGAATATTTCATGTAATTTTCAAACTATAATTTTAGAGAGACAGAGAACATAACATTAATCTCTTTCTAAACAAATTCCCCACCATGGATTTGTTAATGAGGCAGGAATTTTAAACTTTGATTTTACATTTCAACTTTTCTCCCTTTCTTTTGCTTCACATTTTCTTCACTCATTTCCTTTTGAGCAATGAACCTTCATCAACCAGTTTTACTCCTATTTCTAACCATTTAAGCTACTTTCTGCTATTCATGCATTATTTTTACATTTCTGGCATATGAGACTTTCTTTCGTCAGTAAAGTAAAGCAGAAGCAGAGAACAAGTATTCAGAGGAGGCCTTGCCAAATCCTTTTCCATATGGATGGTTGCTGCTATTTTTTCCTTCCTGTAATGTACATTTGCCCAGATAAAAGATGAAGGCTTTATTAATTATTAGGTCAGGTGAAGGAGGCAGATGGGATGCCATTTAGAGATTTCTGAGCCCTGGAGCAGATCTGGACCTCACAAAGCTCTTACACACTTTACAGCAGCCTGGGGTTGCTCTGTTTTACCCTGTTTGGCCACGACCCCCATGAGATCATCCACCAGCTCTGTGCACTCAGAGCACACTGTGTTCAGGTCATGCCTCTCCCCTTCCCAGCACACCTCCATGCACTGGAGTTAAGTGAGTACTGGTAAACACATTAGTTCTGCACCACCTGCCAGTCTCTGCCATGCCAGAAAAATTATCACTGAAGCAGCTCTGGATGCCTTCCAGGTCTTGTGGGCAAAGGGGCAGGACACCAGGGAGACTGTGGCATCCCAGGACACACACACAGACAAACCGGGACATGCTGCTTTATGAGCAACGTGAGAGCTTTTGTACTGGTCCACTGACCTCATTCCCTCTGAAATTCCCTCCCCAAACTGCAGCAGCCTGGGGAGGCAGGGACGCTTTCCATGTCACAGTCCCTTTGCTCCTTTCTGTACGTGAACAAAGCTAACTGTGGTCTCAGTCCCGGAGTGCCTTTGCTTGTGTGTTCCTCTGGCTCAGTGCAGTGTGCTAACACATGTGGCACTCCTGGGCTGGAGCACAGGCACAGTTCAGAGCAGCTGAAACAGGGAAAACTCAGCCTGAACCTGCAGAGAGACATCCGTGAGGAAGAACTTCTTTCCTGTGCGGGTGACCACGTACTGATTGCCCAGAGAGGGTATGGAGTCTCCCTCACCAGAGACATTTCAGAACCGTGTGGACATAATCCATGTGCTCTAGGACAATGCTGCTTTAGCAGGGAGGTTGGACCAGGTGACTCACTGTGGTCCCTTCCAACCTGACCCATCCTGGGATTGTGTGAGTGAACTGAAGGGCACGTGGGGCAGAAGCTTTGTGTAGACTGTCTAAAGTAACAATGGGAAATGAACAATTAAATGTATTTAGTGCAAACAATAGGATATCCTGTGAGGAGGGACACGTGAGCAACAGGTCTATAACCCTTGGGCTGCTACTATGCCATAAATACTGTCACACCAGCAGGTCAGAACCAGCCTCTCACCTCTGCTTGCCAAGAGCTCATCTGGTTGCTCTTTAGGTTATTCCAGTGAAGGGAGAGGAGCTACTTTAAATAGCAGATCCTGGCTGGCTTAATGTGTTTTGATTGAAGGTCATTAAGCAGTGACCACACCAGCAGCTCAGCCACAGCCAAAGGGCAGTGGGGACCAGGTGGCAGATGGTGGGGACACTTTCCTTTCCAACCTTCATAGTTCATGCCAGAAGAAGACCTGAGTCCACAGCATCAGTCCCAGCCCCTGAGAGAGGTGGTTCAAATCCAGGGCTGCATTTCAAATCTTTCCCTTAATCTTAGTGGGTAAACCTTTCTGTGCGTTCTCAGTGTTAATGTGCAGAGGAGCAAACAGTAAACATCTTCCTATGAAATAATTTGTGTGTTGAAGAGAGAAAAACCTGAGAAGTAGAGAGAGTTGTATTTTGCAGGGAAGCCAAGGCTGTGTTGTGAGCCCTGGAGAAGGTGAGGAGCAATGAAATAGGGTGTAGCAGGCAGGGCACCAGCCACCATCAGCCTGGAGTGAATGAAGAGGCAGCTTTACATGTGCACACACCTCTTTAGATTTGGATCCTGATGCTGTAACCAACTGTGCAGCAAAGCAATGTGGTCAACTGGGATTCAATGGGGAGCACCAGCCTCTTCCAAAAACCCAGAGAGAAAGGTGTAAGAATTGTGGGGAGCTGACCACAAGCTAATGTGTGAGGTCCACAGCTGTATCTGGCTGCTTGGGCAAAAGCCCAAGACATGGGCAATGCAGGAAGCTCCCAGGTCTTTGGCTGCATCTGCGGAGCCGTGTGCTTCAAGTGCGAGCATCACCCCTGCTATTGATCCCTCACAGCAAACCCTGAGCCTTGGGGAACACGCTCAGAAATCATCACACAACCTCTGTGGGGAAAAAGTCAGTATCTAGTTCAAACAATGTCACTGTCTCCCTGCTGATAAAACAGACACGGAATTCAGGAATAGTTTAACAACCTCTTTTCTCAGAAGTTCCCAACCATCAAATTTCAAGGGTTGCTCCTTTGATCTCAGAAGCACCAGAGAGATGCTTTTCTTTTTTCTTTCCTTTTCCATCTTTATTTTAATTTTCCTAGCATGCTGTGGCTCAATATCTAACCCTGCATAGGGCAGAAGACTTCTGCTGCTCTGGTTTGGTTTTGTTTTTAGCTAGTCTCTAGTTGTTCTGGTCTTGGAGAAGGGGGAGGGGAAAGGGAGGATGGGAAGGAGCATCATCAGTTTGAGCATCTCACTAAGTGAAAATGAGAAAGCTCAGAGGAAAAAAATGAAAATAGTACAGTTTGTAATTGTTTTTGTTCTTCAATCACTCAGGAAATAAATTGCTGTAAGAAAAAAAAAAAAAGAGCCTTTGAACATCCAAAGCAAAAGAGAGCCAATAAGGCACTACATTTCTTTGAAAAACAGCCCCTTTTCCTCAGCCCATTTCCACTCCTTCTCATTAGTTCAGATAACTCTCACAACGTTAATTCATTAGGCTCTTCCAGGATTATTTCCCTTCAAACAGCTGCTGAGAAAATAGAAATAATCTCCTTGTCACTGATTGAGCCCACGATTGCGACTGCCAACAAACGTCTCCTGCCGGCGCCGTGGGGAGGTGCCAGGTCTCAGCCCCGAGTGGCTGTTTGATGTTCAGGAGAACAGAGGGAATGAGGGCAGGAAACCTGATTTGGGCTCAATTTTATGGCTTGAAATTATTTCATATGTAATTGGCAGTTGTGATTCAAGGGAGAATCCGTCTTCGGCTGAAAGCAAAGAACAGTCTCTGCTGGGAATGGTTTCTAGAGGGTGAGGTTTAAATGGATCCTAAGCAGTGGAGTTTTTTCACTTCTTTTTTCCCCCTTTCAACAGCAGCTCCTATCTGCAATAACTGTGTGTGTATCATTTTGCTACCTGTGAAATGACCATTTCCCAGCAGCTTTCTCCCAATCCCTCTGTGTTCTTCTTATCCTGGGAGGCTTTGGTCCCAGGTAGGCATCTCAGCTGCAGTTAGGGAGAGGTTATCTGGTGGTTTGCATCCACTCTCCAACTGAGGACATCAGTTAATACAAAGAGAGGATTAAAAATGCCACTTCTTAAGTCTTTTTCTTTTTCCTCTGAACCTGAAAACAGAATCAAAAAGCCTTTTCTGTAACCCAGTATAAAGCAGTGAGGGTGATCGGAGCTGCAGCGGGTTTCTTACCTCATATGACTGCAGCACATTTTATGGAAAGAAAAGGGATAGAGAAAACCACAAAGCAACTTCATTTTCTTGCAGTCTATTGCTGGTCTGTACAGAAAGCCCCTGATCCCAGCAGCAACACGGAAGAAATGAGGTGATATATTCTCTAGGTCTTTTTAATTCAATGAGGCATGGACCATGATGTATTTATGGGATCCAGCCATGGTTTTCCTCAGCCTCAGTGGCCAGCTGGCAGCCAGATTCTGCCTGCCTCAGTTTCACCAGCTGTGGAAAAAAGCAGAAAAGAAAACACAATGCTGTGCATTAGCAGAGGTATAGACAAGGTCCTTAGAACAGGTAAGGTGGTCCATAAGATCCTGCATGTTCATGGATTTCCTGTTTCATCTGCTGGGTCCTCCAGCTCAGAGTTTGCCATGTGCAGCAGCCCAGGAACCCTCACAGCATTTCCCAGGGCTGGGTAACACAGGTGGCTCAGGACAAGGGAGTACAGTCCTTGTTCCCAGGGGGATGGGAATCATTTCTCTGCAACCATTTTTCACTTTCCTGCCCCATCTTTTTGCCTTCTTCATGATGAGATCATCTGAATCCAAGCCACATGTAAGGATCTCATGGCTGTATAAATGCCAAGAGCTTTTTATTCCGCACTTGTCAGCCCTTCACAGGTTTTCTGGTGCATCAGTGCACTTTGTGAAGCTGTTTCCAGCTCTTTTCTGGCTGTTGCAGAACACAAGACAAATTATCAAGGATTCAAAATAGCACAAAAGGTGTCACTTGATATTCATTAGCCAGCCAGATATTTCATTATGATCCCGCACATCTTCTACCTATTTAAGGAAGCAGAAACACACACATTCGTATTCACACGCTTTTTCAGACACGTACCAAATTACCCATTGACCAGAGGATCCAAGCCCTTGAATATCTTCCTTCCTTCCTTCCGCTGTCCATTCATCCCCCATCTCCCCAGAAAGATAAAAATAACCCAACATGTGAGCTGCAATTTGATGTGAGGTTTCCAGCAGCTCTGGGATGTGTGGAAGGCAGCCAGGTAGCCTAGCAACAGGGTGCAGCTATTTGAGGTTGGTCCAGACAAAAAGAAGAGGAGGATTGATTTTCCTGGGGGTGGGGGCAATAGTAGCAGGATGGGGAGAGTTCTCCATCCATGCCCAAAAAGCAGGCTGTACCCAGAGCTGCCATTGCATTTGTATCTCCATCCTGCTGCCAGTTTTCAATGAAACAGAGGGATTTTCAGCTTATCCACATGAATGTTGGGGTGCTGATATAACAATGGCACAAGTGGAGTGGAAAGCAAGACCTAAAAGGTGTAAGGACTGGGGAGGAGAGAGTTGCACCTACAGAAAATTACCTGTGTTGTCAGAGCATTTTATCATGGTCCCTGTATGCTGTGTTACCAGGACAGTTTGTCTCTAATCACATCCCTCACACACACGGAGCAAAGATTCACATGACGACTAGAGGGAAGCTTCTGCAATTTATAGTCTCAGCCTGCATCCTTGCAGGATGGAAAAAATATCCATGGGGCTTTTGCTGGAAGCTTCTGTGGTGCTTCATCAAACCCTTGCGTCGCACCCTGACAGGGCTGCCCTTTCAGCCTGACTGCACAGCAACTACTCACTGCTCCTGAAGTCACACCTGGCCCTTCTTCCAAATGATCAGCTCTTCAAACCTCCCCACCACCTCCCTGGGCAAGAGACGAAGGCTGGAACCTTTCATCTGTCACTGGCTGGAGGCTGACCTTGAGTCAGCTGTTTGATCTCAGCAGGTCTCTCTTCTGCCACTTGTGAAGGAAGAACAATGATACTTCCCTCCATCCATGAGACACTCTGTGAGCTAGACATGAAAAACACCTATCAAAATGCAAAGCATGACTATGATTTATTTAACAGCTTTTCCACCCCAGTCCTCAGCCTCTTCATTACCAAGATTGACAACTGTGCTGAATGCAGGAGCCGACGACATGTGGGTTTCCTGAAATGAGCCTGGGCTCCCCCTCACAGGGAATGCACAGCCTGGCTCCGAGGCAGCCGGAAAGGAGGACTTGGCTGGAAAGGAGGTTTGGCACATTAGCAAAGGGTTGGCTCGGTTCAAAGGAGGCACCTTTGTCTCAGAGTGTGGATCTGCACACAGGAGAGGAGGGGCTGCGTTAGCAGAGGCGCTGGCACAGCCCACCCCCTGCGACTGCACAAACCACAGCCCAGATTTGCTGCAGGAGGGAGGGAGGGACATGGACAGAGCAGCACCATGAGAGCAGGGCAAACCATGACATGGCACAGGATTTCAAACCAAGAAGAGGGTTTTCTGAACAGATTGGGCAATTTGTCATTTTTGTTGTCAATTAAAATAGCCTGCTGAGGGGAAGACTTCGCTATCAGGATCAATAAGGGGCCTTCTTCCCTTTCCATCCTTACTGTGACCAGTTTTACTCTCATCTAAATGCAAATCTATTACCAGCCTATAAATGAAAGTCTAAAATAAAAGGGACAAGAGAAGCCCATGGACGATGTACAAGTGACTGACTCCCTAATGCCAACACTATTAATAACACCCCACATCAGCCAGTGTACTTTGGAGCTGAATCCTAGTGAACAGGATGAGAGGTCTTTTAAATGATCTATATACTCCTCACCAGGGACTCTCTGGCATTGATTTGTAAAGATGGGCATTTCATTTCCACAATTTGTCTCAGATAGATTTCTCTCCATGTTCTCTAGATGTGCTTGCAGTCAGCTCTCATCTGTATTTCAAAATGCTTTTCAGACCAGAGAGGAGAATTTGAAATAGGTTTATATGTGTATGCATGTGTTTTGTGAGTGGCTTTAGCCAAAATCTTTCAGTGCAGGCTTCAATTTTAGAGATGAGCATTAAATTGCATCTGGATAAATTTCTTTTCTTCATGTTACAATTACTACAGAAGACCAGGCTCTTATATACAGATGACATCCCCTAAGACAAGAGCAGGGGATAGACCTCAGCACTCATCTTCACATCTCCTTTCTCTCCTGCCTCCCCAACTCCTTCTCTTGCTATTTTTGAATAAGACTAATGCAATTCTCCATGCAAGTAGTCAGTCCTGTGCCCTTCTCTTGTGAGCAGCCCTTTGAACAAGCAAACTCACCTCTTCTGACCTGTGGAATGGCTTCACATATTTCATAAGAAGAGCCCAAAAAGCTCTGAAGCAAACAACTCTGCAATCTGTTTCACCCTGATTGAACATCAGATTTTAGGTCTGAAATGTCATCAAGTTAAGCATATAATGATAAAACTAGGTCCCAAGGCAGCAAAGCATTTAAGCATACGCTTTAATTTAAGCATCTGAGTAATTTTACTGACTGTGCTGAAATATAGTTTTGGTGGGAAACGTGATATTTTTCTTTGCCAGACCGGGGACTTAGTAGCCCAAAATGTTAGTGTGTAAACAAACCAGGAAAATGCATGCATTAATCATCACCTTTAAGCCTTTATAGGTGAAATTATTTAAGTACAGACATGATTGCAGCAACTGTATTAGCGTTTTGCTCCTGCCAATGGGTCTGAAAGTGCTCAAAATCCAGGTGTTTTATCTTTTACTCTTTATACTAACATTGACATGCTGATGCCCAAAATGATGTCCTCTACACATCCCTTTGTACTTCCTGGCTATTCGACTTTGCTGCAGCAGATCCTGAATTCTTAAGTAAAACTGCAGCTTGATTCCCAGGGGATAGAGGCTGGAATGCATTTCAGTAGTTCGTCTATTCCATACTTATTACTTCAGCAGTCTGTCTGGTCCATCTCTGCAAGGCTGGTGTGGCAATTTGGTTAAGTTCATGAAGATTTGGAGGCTCTCTACCTCATCCCCTCCCCAAAAACGGGACCAGAGTTGCCTGATGAATCTCATCCAGCAGACAGGATGGCACAGGGGGATTTTCCTGATCCTTTCTGCTTCACCAATGTCACCTGGAGCTGGGAGAAACCCCACTGGTTTCTTCATCACAGTCCTCTCACTGTGAAGACCCACTGGAGAGCTGAGCTGTGTTTCAGTGCAGCCTCACCTGCAGCATCCCTGAGCCCCACAGAGCTCTTGTCCTCATCTCACCCGCAACCAGCACCGACGTGAAGGGAGTTAACCTGGGGGGTTTTAACATTCCCACTCCTGACCTCCGTCATGCCATATTTGCTTTCTGGCTTTGTTTCCTAAGCCCTTGTTTAGCAGCGTTGCTTCCCCCTCCTCCCGTCGCAGCCCTTCAGTCACTCGCTCGCCTGATGAAGCCTCCCCGAGCCCCAGCCCGCTCAGTTCCCTCACACACAGATTAGCCAACGGCTACAAATAAAGGCACCAGCTTTGCTTTTCTGGAAGGGATTAATGTGCTTCCAGAAGAATGTCAAATCCACAAGCCGGTCCCTTTGTTCTGCTCCACTTCATGCACATGTGTTTTTGTATAGAGCCCTATAAAAAAAAAAAAAAAAAGAAATTGAAAAAAAAGCGAGGAGGGGGAGGAAAAGAGACAGATTGCTTTGCTATTGCCTGGAATTATCTCTACTTTATGGAGGGTGGAGCAGAGGCAGCAGTGTCAGAGCAACAGTGGATTCTCTGGCTGGTGCAGCCCTCACCATGTTGAGAGTCAGATGTTAATAATTATTTAGCAGTTGAGTGTGCAGAGAAAGAGGGAGGGGGGAGAAATTGAATTTACATGCATCACTACAGTGGCCTTTAAAAGTCTTTGCATGAAAAATGCATGACTGCCCATGCATTATTTATTCAGCAATGAATAGAATTTCCCGAAGATCAGGCTCGCAGGTCAAGACTGACAAATTTGGCAGAATTAAGAATCGTGTCTATCAGCCCAATAGCAGACATGAAGGGAATGGGGCTTCACCACGTAAGGCATTGCTACTTTGTTGCATAAATCTGGCTGTAGAAGGATGTGCAGGGTTTACCCCAACCAGCACTCCCCTGCCAATCTGTGTTTAGCAGGAGAGAGTCTTGTTTCTCCATTTATTGTGGATTCAGATTGGGATCACTCCTTCTTTCCACAATGAAAAGCCTTTTACCACTAAATATCTGTGGCAGAACCTAGTTGTTTTGATCCATGAAGCACCATTTGTTTCAGGTTCTCTTGTGTTTATTCTGTCATCAGCAAGGCAGCCTGAATACAACCTTGAGGCTGTCAGCTGACAAATGCCCCCCAAAGTCTCTCCATCTCTCTCTTTTTGCCTTTCCAATTGTAATTCCTGTTTGAAAATAATTTTGTGCAGTCTCTAGTCCAGCTGCCTCCAGAATACCAATGAAGTACAGGAGACAGCGACTCTATTTTCACTGTCTGCCCTGATCCAGCATTGGGCAATATGCAGACCCTTCCAAATATATATTTTCCTCACCATACACACAGAAATGAACTCATCCCTCCTGGCACGCCTCTCCCCCTACAGACCAAGATTCCAAGCAAAATCATTACTGCCTGACAGTGAATGCCAGTGACCTGGGGAGGAGCTGGACCACGGAGTGTGGGGATAGTTCTGCATACAGAGCACTCAGCTCCAACCTCCTTAGCTAATGATCAGGGGAACACCCAGGGGTTCTCATTCTCTAGAAGAGACATCAGAACTGCTCAGAGTCCTCTCCCTGTCATGACCAGAAAGCCATGAAGACAGGCACATATCAGTTTTTCACACAACTTAGCAGCTGATTAAAAAGGAGCACGTTTAACCTGTGTGAGGGTCTCCTCACAGAGTCATTTGTTAGCCCATTTACCTTTGAGCTCTGCTGGGAAGACTCTTGATGTAGGAGAGGTGAGCTACAGGTTTTGAAGTCTAATAAATACCTACTCATTGCTTAGTGATGGGAGGAACAGAACAGACCTGCAATCACTGTATTTCCTCACCTATGTTGAGTTTAGAGTGGGAAGGAGTGCCTCTCTTGGAGCTGCTCCAGGGAGTCTGTCCCAGTGGGACCCCACTGAACAGGGCAGACAGACCCAGGTCACCCAGCAGGACCCAATGGAGACAAATGGCCTGGGGATGTGAGGTGGGAGAGGAGTAAGGAAGGGCATTAGTTGAATGGAAATCATCACAATTTCTGTGGCAAAAGCTGAGCAGGGGAGACAAGCTAAAAAAGTCAAGTGGGGAATGAAATGGAGACAAGGCAATTTGTGGAAAGGAGAAGCAAATGGTGCAAAGCACTACTAGTGCAGGCTGTAAGAGTGCAACCAAGCCCCTTCTTCCTTTGGCTCATCCCATCACATGTAAGCTTTCCTGACTGCACACACTTTCACCTATGAAGGGCTGAGAAATGCTGCTTGTAACAGATTGATGCTGCTGCTCCTCAGGCTGTCTGTCTCCCGTGGGGACAGAGGGCTCAGGGGACAGCTGTGCCACAGGAAGGGACAGCAAACATCTCAAACATCTTGTGTCCTACCACTGTGCCCCCTCCTTTGGGCAGAAGGATCTGTATCATGAGCCCCAGGTCTGCGCTCTAAAAGGAAATGAAAAATAAGGTTGTGTCAAACACACACAATCCCTGCACACACCAAGGAATCTGTGGAGTTCATCAGCCTGGTACTGCTATTCTCGTGTAAGGCCAGTAAAATTTTCCCCACCATCACCCCCCTCACAAGTGCCATAAGTGCATGATAGGCATCCTACTAGTACAGAAGCATCTCAGTAGCAATCTACTCTGGAGCTTGCTTGAAAATTGCTGTTTGCTGTAACGGTACCCAAGGGAGCACTGCTCTCTAATATTTGTTTAAAGCAGACTGGTAAAAGTAAAGTAATGCCCTGACTCACTTCTCAAGGCAGGCTGTTCCCCATAACATCGGGTAAAATTGAATTGCTGAAAGAATAGCAACAAATTGCTCTGCTCTGGAGTGGGGGATCCTAATCCAATCAAAGCACACAGGCAGAGGGGCAAAGCCTTTGGAGGAGGCAAGTAACAGTTGGCATTTGGTGGGATGCTCGTAGCGAGGTTTCCTGCCTAAACATGAGCTGAGTTTTGGCTTGTTTTATTGCCTGATTAGGATTTGGATGTTAAAACACACTCCTGGTTATGAGAACCTCAGAAGAGTGAGGAAGCCTTAGCAAAGTTGGCCAAAGCCAAGATGAGTACAGACATTTTTGGCATCTGAAGTTCTAAATGCCTTTAGGAAACAGTCCAGCAGGAAAGCACAAAGCGATATCACTTGACGTGCACAAATTTCCATAATGAAGCCAGTGGGAGAAGGAGGAACATGGGACTGCCTGAGAAAAGCCAGAGGCACTGAGTGCCCGAATGCCCCATTCACAGAGCGCTGAGTTTCTACATGGGGTGGGTTTAGTAAGTGGATGGGGTGCTGCTCCTCCATTTACATCTCCCAGCTAAGGGTTAGGGAAGCCTGGGCAGTCCCTACTGCCCTTCACCCTCCTCCCAGATGCGTCCAGAAAATAATAATCCCCCCTGCCTAAAACATCCCCTTTCACGCTGAGGCTGCTGCCTGTCCATGTTCACACTCTGCTCCGTAACAGTCGATCTGATGAAGGTGACACAGCTCAAACACAGCAGCTTTCTTCCCTTTCCCTTTCCCTGCTCAGTGTCAGTCTCTCCTTCTGTACATCTGCACACAGACTGTCTCACTGAGCCCTGATCATGTCTACCCTCGCTGATACGAAGTGCTGCCTTCTCACACCCTCCTCAGCCCTGCTCTGCCTTCAGAACAGCAGCAGAACTCAGCCCTGGAAATTTCCCCATGCAAGGCAATAACCGTGTGTGAATCTTAGCATAAATGTTTGTGAAGTGCTTGGAGATCCCAGCAGGGAAATTGCATTACAGTGAAATATTAAACTACACGGATCCCTACAACCTTGCAGTCAAGTGACCTGAGAGGCTTTTTGTTCTTCCCCAGCCTCTTAGTTTCTCTGTACAAACTGTGGTTCACTAGGTACAAGATCATCTGCAGTTCAGTTGTAAGGAATATCTCCATTACACTTCCAGGCAGTAAGAGAGGGCAGATAATAGAATGTAATGCAGAATCTTTTGTTGCTCGAGTCATATTTATCATTAATTCAACTACCATTTGCAGATGCAGGGATAGAACTAAAATGACTGTCTTTAAAAAATATACTGGTTGAAATAATTCTGGGCATTGTTATTCCTATTGCATGCTGTCGTGTTCATCGTTATCTGAATGGCTCTGGGAAACTGCCATGGATGTACAAGGCTATTTTCATGATTCACTTTTGACACATGTTCTGGCTGCTGCTTTAACAGTGGACTTTTCCTCCTTGCCTTTAATCATTTGGGTCGTATATTGCTTCCTCTGCTTTCTCATCACAACAAACAATCATCCCAGAACAGGTTCATATACCTCCTGAATTCGGTACTTCTGCGCATTCCAGGCAGGAATGTGGATTCATGAATTCTTGATGTGCCTCAAGTTATCCTGCATCCATTTCAGAAACATCCTGTTGCACCCAGAGCTTACCCTGAGTTCTTTGAGAGCTGGGTTTTATTGGGTTATGCTGGATCACAAAATCTTGAAGCCCAACTTCTTTTTTTGAAATGTTCTTTACTATACTTTGTAATTACTGCAATAAATTCCACATGAAGATCTCCAAATGTACATTACTAAATGAGGTTTGTGGCCCTCCTTGGAGGTGTATAAATATTATTATTATTACCACTTTACGGGTAGGGAATTTAAATAATGAGGGGGAGAGGTGACATATCTAAGGTCGTGCTGGAACTACATTGGAGAGGACATGATAATATGAAATTAAATATGGCTCTGACCTCCTAAATCTCACTTCATTAATTTGAACTCTGAATGATGCACCTTCCTTATCCAGAGGGCTGTACAGGGATAAACTACCACTGGGTTTTTTTTCTGAGGATCAAAAAGTGCACTTTATTTGAAAGTGTAATTTCCAATGTAAAGAAAACTTAGTCATATAAAAAATGTTCCTGTCATCCATTTAGTGAGATGGGCATGTTGTGTCTCTGCTGCCCCGGAGACCTCTGGCAATGGAAAGCTGGGGTTACCTGCTCAGGTGGCCTTTTGAACTCTGCATAGCTGAGAGCTTGTTTATATCCCTACAACCAGAGTGAATTAGTGAACTTTAATTCCAGAGCTATTCCTTTTGCGTCCACCTCTTACTAACCTTTAATTATGCCTTCATGCTCCCTCTTGCAGGCTCTGTAATTGACCACAAATTTAGTTGTGTGGCCCAAATCAAAGGCACAGGCACAGAACTGTATTAAGGTCAATTACCTTGTGCTGCAGTTCTCCTGCAAAGTGAGCTGCTTCTGGTAAACTGTATTATTAAACAGGCGGTTATCTAATGCTAAAGTTGCATTAATTGTGCTTTTTCCTCCAAGTAACACTGACAGGTCATCAGGATCCCAGAGGATTGCAGTCTCAGAGACAAGAAGGCAGTTCAGTCTCACTGCAGGGCTGTGATCAGGGTTGGAAATTCATTAGAAAGAAATAGCTGACAGTGGACAATGGTTTTATCTGCTTTACAGCCAGTTCTTCTGGAGGGTCTAACATCTAAACCTATCAAACTTTTGCAATATTAATTAAGTCAACTAATACCCTGTTGAATTAGTGTGCATTTCACAAATGAAAATGGAACTCTCGAAGTTCAGTTGGTCTAAAGCCAGTCTGAACATCAGTGGCCAAGGGTCATAAAATCCAAGGGAGGGGAAAAGGCTGTGAGAACATTGAGTTACTCCTCTTTTAATGTAGGATTATTCTTAAAGAATAATGGGCTGAACTGTATGCAGTAGAGTTTTTTAAAACTCATTAAAAAATGAATTAGAAGTCTTTGGGTGATTTTTCTATGGTGCTAACTGGGAAATCAATCTTATATCTTAAAAAATGCCATAGAAAAAGAACCTCTATATAAACATGGGGAACTGTCAAGTAGGGTAATTAGAGAACTTCTAGATCTGTGAAAGACAAATTCTACTTTCTGTGTAGCAGCACAGAATTCAACAGTTAGCAGGGGATTTCTGAATTGCACCATGTTTTCGCAGCTGAGATTCCCAAGGAAGAGACAAAGTGATACAGATCTTTGTGTTGAACAAACCAACCAAACAACCAAAACCCCTTGAGGTGATGGTTTTCATCCCAAATAAGCCCCAATCAGTGAGGAAGTTGTGTGCACACTTGATTTTGGTTGAATGAGTGGTCAGGTAGGTACCTGAGCCAGGCAAGTGATGGTGTTCCTAAGCTGATTTGGGATTTTTTTACTGGTTTGCACCTATTACAGATATTCTTCATCTCTGCTGTCTTTCCAGCCAGGTAGTTGGAGTTACAGATGCTTCTGCTGCGTGTTAAAATCTATTGCTGTGTGTGGCCAAGCAGCCTGGTTTATATATCAGCTGGAAGCACCTGCAGGGTACAGCTGCATTTCCCATTGCACATCATTTTGCTGTGCTGTGAAGTATCCTTCAGATTTATTTTTTTTAATAAACATCACACATATGGGAAAAACTGCACATGGAAAATGCTGCTGTTTTCATTTACGCAGCCTAATGCAGTGACTTTTAAGAGAGAGATAAGGAAATTGTACCACTGTGTCAAAACTCAGCTTGGTAACAGAATCAGAAAATAATCACAGTTTAAGGGAGAACTGCATCAAATTCCGGGAATAAAGGACACCTTATTATGAGCTGAAGGTCTATGAATAATCCATTATCTGGAATCTGCAGAGGATTCAATAGGAAAGCCATTGCTGTATTTCCTTTATACTTACTGGAATTCAATTTCATTTTGTATTCTTTTTTGACGTTAAAATATTGATGTTTACATCACTGCTACACCCAGATGCCAAAACTGGTAATGGGAAGACAGTGGACTGCAGATAACATGAAAATTAGGAGAAAAATAAGTTCTCTTCTGTGAGATTTATGGCTCCCAGTGGCTTCATGGTGTGAGGTGGCTTGTACTGCTCGGGAAAGGAATCCTATGTTTTTACAGCTCAGGATGAGAATCTGTTCAGGATTTTAGACTCTGACTGAAAGAGCCTTGCACTTTCTTTTTAATTTCCTTATAGTCAAGGTTTCTGATCAGGATAGTCCTTGGATTTACAGTGCTAGAAAGTGTCATCATTCTGTCAGAATAAATCGATTTCTGAGTGACACACATCAAACCTTCCGCCAACCACTTCCAGGAAGCTCAGCCATGCCATGGGTAGGATGTGGCCCCTCGGTGCTGAAGTTCACCCCAGGCACTTCACAGTGGTCTGAACCTGGTCTTGGGCTCCCATATTTCCAAGGGAGCCTGTTGCAGGGGGCCCAGCAAATAGGAGACAGTCCCCAACTGAAAAAGAGCAGGTTTAGATTGGATATTAGGAAAAAATTCTTCCCTGTGAGGGTGGTGAGGCCCTGGCACAGGTTGCCCAGAGAAGCTGTGGCTGCCCCATCTCTGGAAGTGTTCAAGGCCAGACTGGACAGGGCTTGGAGCAACCTGGGATAGTGGAAGGTGTCCCTGCCCACGGCAGGAGGTGTAACGAGTTGATCTTTGAGATCCCTTCCAGCCCAAACCATTCTATGATTCTATGACCTGTAGTTACACACAGCACCCAAGTCAACACTTTCTGACCCTAAACCTGAGCAACTATGGGCATTCAGCACATCAGTTCATCTCATCTTGATTTAAAGCCAGGATTTACTGAGTATTCTTGATCACTTGTTGCAATGGTGAAGTGCCCTAGACGTTAAAAAAAAAATAAATTTCAATAATTTTATTTCTAATTTAATCTTTGCTAAATTCAACTGGCAATTTAATGCCTTTGCCTGTTAAAGAATCCTCTTGTATCAAATGTTCTCCCTATGCAGGTACTCACAAACTGTGATTAAATTGTCTCTTAATCTTCTTTCAATAAGCTTAAATGAACAGCGTAATATCAGTTGAATCTCCAAAAAAAGGCCACCTCTTGATAACTGATTTTCCTAAGAATCTTAAAGCCACAGGAAAGTGTTCCAATTCTTCCCTCTTCTTTTTATTTCTGGCCTCTACTAAATAAAAACAAAATATGAAGCAAGGAATCCATCTTCTGCCTGCTTAGTTGAAGCTCATTTCTAAGGCAGGTTGATGATATGACAAGTCAAAACGTGAGAAGTCCTCCATGGTGCCAAGGTGCTCTTCGCACTGAATTCAAAATGAATCTGAATAATCAAAAAATAGAAGGAATTCTGAGATACGTGGATAGGAGATATCCTCAAAGATATCTTGGAAGAGCTATTAAATGCTGACTAGTTATCTATTATCACTTTCACAAATTATAGTTGCTTTTTTCCCTCTTTATGGCTGTTTTAAGAGATTGTTATTTCTCTTCCCTGGCAGCAGGTGAGCTCCTGCCAGGTGCTCCCTCTCCTTGCCAACAGCCAATGCTGCCCATGGGCCTGTGGAGAGGTGGGACCATCTTTCCTAGGATCAGGAGCCCCTCCAAAACCCAAGAAGGAATCCAGTGGAGATGTTCCCATGTTGCCCAGCCCCTGGGTGCTCATTTCATTGCCCCCAGCACCTCCCCACCTCTGCCTGGGATTCCCTGGCTGTGTGTCAGAGAGGGGCCATGAGCCCCCAGGAAGTGCAGGGGCCAAGAACAGAGCTGGAATTACGGTATAATCCTGAGTTTTGTGATGTGGCAGGAGCTAACGCCTGGTATTTTATGCTCCATTTCCTCAAGGACTAGGAGGTGCTTTTTCTTCTTTTTGCCTGTGAGACCTTTGCAAGAGTCTCTGTTTCTGTTGGCACTGTAAGGGACACTGAGGCATCAAACGCTCGCTGTTCCTGCCTCTGCAATCCCAGGTTAAGTGAGCGATGGGATCGAAGGGTATGTAAACATCAAGAGAGCTTCTATTCTCAAGACAGACAACAAAGCCCAGCATAGATATACAGTTCCCAGATATACAGTTTTGTCAGGTGTTTTATTGACACTTTAGAAAGGGGAGCAGCCTGCTGACCTCTTCCACTTACAATCAATCCCACATCCACGGCTTAAAACACAGAATCGTTTAGGTTGGAAAAGACCTCTGAGTCCAACCTGTGGCCAATCCCCACCTTGTCAACCAGACCAGAGCACTGAGTGCCACGTCCAGTCATTTCTCTAACATCTCCAGGGATGGTGACTTCACCAGTTCCCTGGGCAGCCCCTTCCAATGCCTGACAACCCTTTCCATGAAGAAATTTTTCCTGAGAAAGAATCAACATTAGAGGAGAGTCCCCAGCCTGGCTGGAGGGCTGTGAGCTCACTGTGCATGAACACAGCTGATGCAGACATCTCCCCATTCCTTAGAAGACTTTTTTTTTAATCCAAACTTTAAATATTTAAATTTTTCTCCAAATTTTCAATTTTGAATTTCACAGCAACACTGGTACCAAACAAATGAGAAACTTAGGAGCAATGGAGAGCTAAAGCTTGGATGTGAGCTTTGCTTTGCTGTTTCTTCTGCTGCCTTTGTCAGTCATTTTGTCAAGGTATCAGAAGTGACAATGTCAGTGTATGTGTGAAGTCACACCCGTTCTCACACGTGGATGTCTGATTTGAACACATTCACTGGGAATCTGCTTCCCTGCGAATCCTTGCACTTACAACCTCCTGCTTCAGCCATGGGTAGGATTGGAAAAAAGTATCTGCGTGAGCTTTGAACAGATGGAAAACACCACTGTCACTGTCTCAACTATTAACCTTCTGTGTGTTCCCAGTGATTGCTGCCATGAGCACATTTGCCTAATCTTCCAGGTGTTGCTGGGTTTTGAGTTCTTAGTTCTGCAGAGCATTACTTGGAGAAGCCAATCCTTTGTAGTTATTGGTATTTTCTCTTTGACATCTTAATTGCTTCCTAAATCTCCAACGTAAATGCATCCCCCAAAAAATGTCTCTTGCTCTTCCACTACCAGTTTTATGTACTGACAGAGGCCATGCTGTGGGCCATCATCAAAATAAAACATTTATCGTCAGGAGATGTTTTCAATGCAAAAGCCTTGATGGAAAAGAAGGTGGAGTCCATGGAACTACAAGTCTCAAGGCCTTACCTCTGTGTAGTCGAGGGGAGACTCCCCAGTTGTGCACATCCCCACAGAGCAGAGAACACAACCTATAATCTGGCTGTAAGGTGGTGCCAAGGTGCCAAGGAATTGCCACATTACAGCAGTTGCCAGGTCAAAAAACTGTACTTTGGTGCAGATCTTCAAGAAACTCAGAGGGTATCAATGAAACTGCTCTTGAGTTTAATATTTGGCGTGTGCTTAACTGGGCCTTACACTGCAGAAACGGCTGTAAACATTCAAAAAGTCAAAGATGTGCTGCTCCAAGGAGCTTAATAATATTTAGAATAAATTTCAGGAACATATGTCACTGCACATTGGTTTCCTTTTTTCTTGCTAATACATTTCTTGTTGCCCATTCACCTTCTAATTAACAAACTCAGTGAGATAAATCATTGTTTCCAGCAGCTTAGTGCATAGTTCTGGGGACAATGGCCTGGAAACACAGTACAATACTGTTTATCAGCTATTTCCCATACTCTGGCAGACAAACAAAGATCCCTGGAAAGCGTTGCTGTTGGTGTTCAGTAAAGTCTTTGCCCACTTCTTGGGGCACTATAAATGCTGAATCACCCACGCTGTGCCTCACTGTTGGGCCTGGCAGGAGCTGTTATGGCTCCACTACTCATCCTCACCTATGGGCATAGTGATTATTTATACCCCAGCTGCCTTAAAACTAAAGCAGTTGAGAAAGTGAGGGAGAAAAGCAGTATTCCCAAGAGAATGGCTGAGAATGTCCTTCAGGAAATCAGTATTTGAACCTGTTATTCTTAAGGGGAGCACCTAATCACAAGCTTAAATTGTTTGCTGGATTTTCTGACTGAGGGGAAAAAGAAGGTGGGAGGAAAGAAAACAGCATCGAGGAGTCCAAAATAATAAAAGAGAAGAAAAACAGTAAAGCATGACATACAGAAGAAATAGAGCTGCAAGGAGAAATGAAACATTAGGCATTAAGCTGGGAGGGGAAATGGGAGAATTCAGACTTAATTGAAGGGAAACAAGAGCAGCACAGGCCAAAAAGAAAACAACTCCTCAAATTTGGAAATAAAAATCAAAGACAATATATCCCTGTCTTAAACTGGAGTTAATATTCTAGTGAGTGAGAATAAATTATTTGTACTCTACAGCCCATTTCATGTTTTCCTGATACGCAGCTGGAATGTTTATTATTGTTATTGTTACGAGGAGTAGTTGGTTTCTGAGGGAGTATTGACACACGGGGTCTGTCCTTTCCCTTTCTCCTTCGTGCTCTGCCTCTGCAAGACGAGTGTGAATGAAACCAGGGCTCCAGCCCCAGCAGTGCCACCCACAGCACCGTGAGAGGTCGAGTCACCCCGGGATGTGCAGGTGTGGCAGGTGAGGTACCTGAGTGCTCTGGTGCCTTTCCAGTGCTGCTGTCAACGGGAGCTGAGCAACCACTGCTGCTCCTGCCTGTGCCACCCATTCCAGCTAACTCAGGATGGATGTTAAAATCCCATCTGAGAGGAGGATGTGCTGCAATGTACTGCTCTGTGCTGGGCTCGAGCTTATGCTGCGCTGCAGAGCAGCAGCGCACGTCATATGTGCAAACCCAAAGTGCATGAGCTGTAAATATAGTAACAAAGTTCTTATGCCTTATGTTCAAACACATTTCCAGAGGAGCACGTGCCATGGGGTAGTGGAAGTTGCAGGGATGGGATATTCAGGGATGTAGCAAGGGAGGAGGAGAGAAGACACCCATTGCCTGTGAGGGAACCACATTATGGAATCACAGAATGGTTTGTGTTGGAAGGAACCTTAAAAATCATCTTGTTGCAACCCCCTACCATGGGTAGGGACACCTTCCACTAGACCAGGTTTCTCCAGGTCTCATCCAACCTGGCCTTGAACACTTTCAGGGATGGGGCAGCCACAGCTTCTCTGGGTAACCTGTGCCAGAGCCTCACCACCCTCACAGGGAAGAATTTCTTCCCAATATCTAATCTAAACCTACTCTCTTTCAGTTTGAAGCCATTCCCCCTTGTCTGGTCACTCCAGGTCCTTGTAAAAAGTCCCTCTCCCTGTTTCTTGTTGGCTCCCTTCAGGCACTGGAACGCCACTCTTAAGTTACCTTCTCCAGGCTGAACAATCCCAATTCTCTCAGCCTTTCCTCATAGCAGAAGTGTTCCGTCCCTCTAGTCATCTTAGTGGCCTCCTCTGGAATCATTCCAACAGGTTGATGTCCTTCTTGTGTTGGGGACAGTAGCTCCTTGCTCCTGCTGGGACCTCCAATTGCCTCAGCAGTGTCTTACCCAGCAGGACGAAGTGCTGGTGACACACTCAGCAGTGTGGAGAGAAGAGCTGCATTTGGCCCTGTGATTGCAGGGCTTGGGGGCAGGAGGGGAAGAGACATTTATCCCAGGACAAGAAAGTGCCTTATTATGGTCTGAAGTGTGTTCTGCTCTAGCACACACCAATTCTTCACTGCAGGGAAGTGCTGAGCTTTAGGACTCAAATCCTCATCCACAGCAAGCACACCTGCTACTGCAGTCTGTGATGCCAGAAAGAGTTTCTGAAGTTAGGAGCAGAGCAGATTTTCATATCTTTTGCAGTTCCCTGTCCTGCTGGTTCTCCTCAGTACATCTGGGCATCCTAGGCTGGCTCTGCACTGGGGTTTGTCTCCTTGCACCAACATGAAAACTCAAAAGGCAACAGCTGTAGTTGCAAGAGGTTCAGCCCTGGCTGATCAGCACACATCCCATCACCCCAGAGGAGAAGGAAAAAGAAAATGTGTGACCTGCTGAGGACAAGCTGAGCACAGTGAGGGGATGTGCAGGCTCCAGGCAGAGGAAAGCAGAGCTTGTTTTGGGAGCAGAAACTGAGCAAGCCTCAATCAGCAGCACACGGGAGTGAGTAGAGGCAGCTCCCTGTGTCAGAGGGTTATGTGTGATCCTCCCGTTGCCAGGCTCGAGGCTGGGGAATCCAGGTGGCAGAACAGCAAGGGAGCCGAGTCCATTCAGTTATTATTCAAGGACTCCCACAGCTCTGCAGGCTGCAGTGCCACAGGCAGAGAGATGCCTGCAGAAGACAGAGAAGGGGGACAGGGACGCAGAGAGGAGCCCAGGCACGGACAGCGCAGTGCAGAGCCAGGGAACTGCATTTCATCCTGAACCTTTAACCTTCTGGTGCTGTGCAGGGTCTAAACACTGAAACACAACTGGGAAAGCAGCAAACACATTGAATAAGGAGCTGTCCCCCAGAAGCCTTGGATCTGCCTGGAGCAGCCCCCACTCTCCTGTCTCAGAGCACCAGTCAAGGTAGAGAAACTCTCACTGAGGCTCTTTGCCCCAGGGAATGAGCAGAGAAGGACAAAGGGAAATGTTCCTCTAAACCTTGCACGCTCACAGCCAAGAATTTAATTACATGCCATCTTTTGAGTCTGTCCCATACATTGCACCCTCAGGGGTTTGCTGATTTCTTTTCTCATTGAAACTAATCCCAATCACTTTGTTTGGATGGTTTAACTCCTTGGCTGGCCCAGATGCCTTATTGCTTCTGCCAAGATGCTGTTTCATTCTAAAATTCATGTTTCATCACAGAAGACTCCTGATGATACAGATGATTTTCCTCAATGAACAAGAGCAATTGGGAAATAATGAGGACCAAACAACAGAAAAGAGAAGTGTCAGATGGATCACAAATCTGGAGAATGGCCTGTTCCTGGATGCCTGTTTTCTCAGAGGACCTATATTGTGATGTTAAAGTTCCCTAAGTAAAACAGAAAGTCACGTCTAGGAACATTTCCTTTCCATTCCTGGGGATTTGCAGTCATACTTCCACAGCTGTTGGGAAATAGCATCTTGTGAGCATCTGCCAGTAGTGATAATGTGCCAATCCCAGCACGAGGGGGTGGGTGTCTGATGTCAGGGATATGGGTAAAGATGCACAGATAATCTTCAGTATGAGAACAGATCTGGGAGACCTTTGGTGGTCCCTCATAGGCCAGAATTTGGAGCTATCCCCAACGGAAGGACTTTGGATTCCAGCTTCTTTGCTGCCACTTGTGACCCAGTGTGGCTCAGGGACACTTATTTCTCACAGGGACATTGCTTTGGTTTCAATCATTGTACATGTTATGTCCAGCAATTCTCATTGCAAACCCTGCAGGACTGCAAATTTGTCTTTGGTTAAAAAGTAGAAACTTAAGCTCTGACTAAAGAAAGGAAGCACTTGGAGAATTTTTCTTTGGGATCCATTAGTGAGCTCTTTCCAAGTGATGTCCTGGGTGGATGTTTAGTTCTCAGCATAGTGTACTAGTCTGTGTGAAACTGGCTCTCTTTCACCCTCCTAGTTTGGTCCTGGCTGTCCCTACATTCATCCTCTACTCAGTTAATGCAGACTTCATTACAATCCTGGCTTAGGCCTCAGGTTTTGCCACAACAAGAGAAAGTGAAGGGAGACAACAAAAATTATATCCATGGGCCAGGGAACGTATGTGACCCTTGTGTTTGTCACAGCTGCTTAAAGAAGAGGGTCTTGTTTGCTTCATAAGTGTTGCAATATTCTTCACAGGTGGCTAATGCATTCCACCATCACAGGAAAGAATAATTGGGCAGCCACTTTTTTAAGCTGTATGTAACCAACCATATCAAATTTATCACTAAATGTCACATTTTATCATAATCTAATCACCAGAGAGCAAGAAAAATGAGCATACTTGTCTCCATCAATAAACAAGTGATTACTCAGACAATAACTAGGTTTATTTTCTTTACTTCTGTAAATGTTTGAAGTCTTATGAAGATGCTCTGGAGAAAGGATTATTATTTATTTTGGCATCCAGACGGTACAGTGACAGGAGGTTTAGAAAAGCTAAATATGTTAATTTAGAAATGCTCCTAAAAGTCTTACTCATTTTCATTCTGTGGAAGGAATTTTGGACATCAGATTATTTATCAGATTAAAATGCACTGCCTGTTCCATCTTGTACCGTGCAAGTCCAATGCACAATCACATTACTGGAAAGCCAGTAACAAGGAAAGAGCCAAAATTTTTACTTTAGCTTTTATTTTTAAGGTAACATGGCTGTTCTCCTGCCAATTGGCCCTTCTTCCATGCCCCGTTTTTGGAAGTTACGTAGTATCGAATGCTGACATTGCCAAAGACAAACCCTCCACTGACAATAGTAAAAATAGTTTTGATCCACATCAGGGGAAAAAAAAAAAAGGAAACTATAAAATATGACCTCGAGTCTCCAGTATGTTCTAACATGAAGGAAGTAATGGCTTGTCCCCAGGGGGATGACAAACTGCATCTCTGGTGGCTGAGCAAATCTAACACCACGTGGCACCCGTGCGCCCACCCGTGCCAGGGGACAGGTGTGTGCTGCAGTATTTCACACAAACAGATGTCCTCAGCCAATGCACCGAGCTGCCTGAGCCTCCTGTGAGAAAATAGAGATGTCAGGAAAGGAAAACAATTTCCTCCATGATCCATTTGCCCTCGCAGCTATTCCTCACGCCTCCAGACTCAAGAGCAAACATCTGACGGGCATTCAGGCGGCGGCGGCTCCGCGGTTGTGAGGAGGAAGCGTATGAGGAAGAGCTGGAAAATATTTCTGTGACAGAAATAGCAATACATCAGCTTGAGTGAACGATAAGAGATAAGGACTCATTTTCCTCGCTCAAGTGGAAATGCTAGCGACATCAGTCCAGGGAAGCTTTGCCAAATTTGGCTTCCAGAGTCCACAAGGTGCTTGCAGGACACTTGTGGTTAAGCAGAGAATCAGAGAATGGTTTGGGTTGGAAGGGATGGTAAAGATGACTTTTCTCTTTACCTGCAGAGAGCTACCAGTCTGAGAGCATTTCCCCTCGATTTCCTTGGAAATCCAGGGGAGAACCCATGAGACAAGATCTCTGTGAGTTCCTCATCCATCTCAAGTGTGTGTTCAGGGTGACAGACTGAAATCCCTGAGCAGGAACCCAGGAGACCTGGCTTCAATGCTACTTTTTCTCTTCACAAGTTCTCTCTCCTGGCCTGCCCTTTGAAGCTGATGCATCTCTCTAGACACAGCTTCCCAGCTTTATTGATGGGGAATAACCAAGATGACTCTTCTCTATCCCTGCTCTATTTTATCACATTACGCAAGAAGTTCCTAGCAACAAGAAATTTGGATCTTTTCAGTGCTGCTCTAACATAACAAGAAGACAGCTCCATATATTTCCTTCTAGGGTTTTTTATGTAACTTTATGTGTCTCTGGTTTTCCTGGAAGAACCAAGAAAGGACCTGAGCTAGAAAATAAGCAGAGCCATTAGTCCTTAAAAAAAAGGTTCAATGAGAACTAAGGCAAATTGAAATCTAGGTCTAGAGCAGGATCGCCACTTCACAGCTTGGGTCTATAGCTGCTGGAGATCTCCTTCGAATATGTCCTTTAACCTCTTTCAGACATTTCATTGTAAAGCCCTTGTTAGCTGACCTTTCTATAATGTCACTGCAAAATATCTTCTTAACAGTTGCTGCCAGCTCATGGTGTCTTGGTGACCTAAATGCTGCTTTTGTGCAACAGTGACCTGCAAACAGCAAATGCTGTGGATTATTTTGCATTTCCTACAGCCCTGATGTTGGGAAGAGGGGAGGGAGAAACAGCAACAGCAGGAGGGACAGGCAATGGGGGACAGGAGGCAAGGGACAAGCTGGAGAAGATGGATGGGGGTTCAAGAGGTACCGTTTCTGCGAAGAAAGAGTGCCCTCTGCCCCTGGCAGCTCCTGCCCTGCTTCTGCCAGTGCCCACTCAACATCCCCCCAGTGCCTTGGGCAGACCCCTGCTTTCCATTCTGCAGCAGTTCTTCTGCAAGATGAGATCTTGGGCAGCTACTTTTCCACTTATTTAACTGTAATTAAGCTGATTAGACCAGGGAGGCCAATGAGAGCTCAGTCCTCTCCATACCTGTCACAAGAAGCAGAACAAAGATCAAGAAGATTTTTGTTTTCCTCTTTTTAATTCTTTCATGCAAAATGAGCTAAATATACATTTGATCTTCCTAGTGAACAATGCTTTTTAAAAAGGCAGATGGTGCTTTCTTCTTACCTTTTTCAATTACTGTTTACAACTATTTTCTGCTGCATTTATGAACTACTTCAAAAGCTTTCTTGGAATTCATACAGCCCAGAGTCATTTGGATGTAGTACAAACCAAGCAATCAAGGAAAAGGGGGGTGAAAAAACAATAATAATAAAAAAACCCTACTTGCAGGTTAATAAGATTTCAGATGGTAGAAAAAAAGCAATAGTTCTGAGCTGCTGTGTGAGAGACTCTGAACCTATTCATTTCTGTTCTCTCCCTTCTTATTTTAATGCATCACAGTTGAATTAGCCTTAGCAGAATTTACAGCCCTTTTGGTCTATTGGGTTTGCTGAGTCTTTAATGTCCCAAGTGGTCCCATGATCTGTTAATTACCTTATTGCCTGCAAAGCTCTATAGGGCTGTTTCTCCACAAGAATTCTTTGTCAGGATCAAATTAGATCTGGGGACCCCTTTCTGTGTGATGTCGAGTGTCCTCAGCTCCATGCAGGGAGTGTAAGATCCTCTGCTCATGGCAGGATGCGTTCAGCCCTTTGCAGGATGAAACAGTGTGTGAAGTAAATGATCAAAGTGGCCATTAGATAAATCCATGCTCTCATCATTAACCACCCTGAAAGTTGCAGCAGAATGGTTTACATTTTTCGTTCTGCATCAGGCTTAATTTTGACATTCCCTCTCTTTGTAGGGACAGTTCTCGTGCTTGGCTCTGGAGGGCTGAACAGCAGGAACAGCTGTACTGGGGTGGTAAAACATCATCCTGATTCTTCCTAACCCAGAGGAATTGTCATAAGCAAAGGCATGTTTTGAATGAATGGTGTTTCCATAATGGACAGCCCCACTCAGAAGCAATTAGTGAAAATTTGAGGTGCTGGAGCATGTCCAGAGAAGGGCAACAGAGCTGGGGAAGAGTCTAGAGAATCAGTCCTATGAGGAGGAGCTGAGAGAGCTGGGGGGGCTCAGCCTGGAGAAAAGGAGGCTCAGGGGGGACCTTCTCTCTCTTTCCAACTCTTTCCAACAGGAGGAGGGAGTCAGGTGGGGGTCGGGCTCTGCTCCCAGGGGACAAGGGACAGGACAAGAGGAAATGGCCTCAAGCTGTGCAGGGGAGGTTTAGGTTGGACATCAGGAAAATTTCTTCACAGAAGGGGTTGTGAGGTACTGGAATGGGCTGCCCAGGGAGGTGGTGGAGTCCCCATCCCTGGAGATGTTCAAGGAACGACAGGATGTGGCACTCAGTGCTCTGGTCTGGTTAACAAGGTGGGGATCGTGCACAGGGTGGACACGATGATCTTGGAGGTCTCTTCCAGCCTTAATGATTCTGTGATTCTGTGAACAGCCATTGCACCAAATAGTTCAGACAGATTGGAGTTCTCCCTGTTTATACAATATCTTTCACCCCTGCCTGGCAGAAGTACCAGCAGATTAGGGACATTCACTTTTCCATCCCCTAAGCCCCATGCTAAGTTTGTTTGTCTTCACCCAAAACTGTTGTCCGTGACCTTCTAACATGGCAAAATACAGTAAGGACCAAAATGTCCTAAGACTCTGCCCCTCACTGGAGTCTCTCCACCGGTGACATGACCACACCTTTTCTTCTCTGTGTCGGCTCCTTCCCACAGCACATCCCTCCTGGTGCCATCACCATAGCAATGGGCTTTCACCAGATGGGAGGTAAATTATACCAGGAATAGAAATGGGTAGGATTTTTCATGACTTTCCTTAAGGGAAATAATAACTGCAGTGGCATTCATAATAACAATAATTGTGCAAAGTTAAATACTGGATTCAGTGCTCATACATACAAAGAAGGACTATTCAATTCCTAAAAAAGAGGCCAATCCCAATTCTTTTTAGTAGCAAATCTGGAATGATGTGAGTCTAATGGCTAAAACTGCAGACAGTTTCTTTTTTTTTAACTTCTGAAATACATAGGAAATACCCACAAACCAATGTGGGTACTAATATACCCTTCACAAATGTGGTGGAGGACCATTTACCAGGATATTAGGAGACACTGAGAGAATTGACTTCTATAATCATTTAGAAGCTCCTCAGAAGGAAAAAACTGCTAAGTAAAATAAAATTAAGTCTTAATAAGCTAAACTTATAAGTCTAACATGCCCATTATGGTCAAGGGAAGAGGTATATGTATGATATTCAGATACAAGAGTAAACTGGACAGAGCAAACAGAAGGATTAGGAAGAATTCACAGTGTATAACATCACAGTTGAGAATTTATATGAAGATATGTTTTATGATGACAGAAAGGTCAGTGGGAAAGATGTGTGAGTGCTGCAGAATTGGAATGTGTGGGGATAGTGAACTATATCATAGATGGGCAACAGACTAATTGGTTCTAGTACCAACACAAAATGAGGACTATGTTGTAAATGAGACACAGACAATGGCAAGAAATACACAATTAAAAGAAGGGTGGAGGAAACCAAATCAAGGTGGTGTTTCCTTTGAAAAAAAGTGTTAAAAAATAATGTGGCAAATGAAAGTCTTGTCAAAGCTGGATTGAAAGAAGAAACTACAAGTATAGTCATGTCTGTAGCAATATGCAAAAGGAAAGATAAAAGGTAGAAAGATGTAATCCCAACTCTGCAGACATGCTCCAGGGTGTATTAGTGGTATTACAGGAGATGTGCAAAGTTAGCCAGAGGTAGGTATGAAGCACAATGTGACAAATGAGGCAGGACTGAGCACTGGACACTCTGCCAGTATGAGCTACGTGTTACACTGTGAGCCTGACAAAATGATAGGGAAATAAGAAGATAAGAATAATGGAATTTCTTATTCATTGCTTCTCTTAAAATATTTCCCACAGGCTTGTAAAAAAAGATGAGAAGTATAAAAATTGTACCACTTAGAATCATAGGATCATAAAATGGTTTGGGTTGGAAGGGAACTTAAAGAACATCTTGTTCCAATCCCCCTGCCGTGGGCAGGGACACCTTCCACTAGATCAGGTTGTTCCAAGTCCCATCCAACCTGACCTTGAACACTTCCAGGTTTTTTCCACTTGTTTTCATACATCTCAGCTCTCATGAAAGAGGTTATCACACCAGACAATGGAGAAACTGGATCTACCAAGCCTTTCTGAGAGCTGTGCTGATGGCTGTGTGTCTAAAACTTGGAGGAAAGCCTTCAACAGGATTCCTTGGCTTGCCTTGCCCTGTGCTTGTGTCCCAATAGCAGTCAGGGACTGATGATGATGACTTATGTATATGTCATGGTAGTGACACAGACTGGAAACAGGGAAAGCATCACTGGAGGATGTTGCCCTTCCACACTGCACATTTATAGCCATTCCCTTTGCTCCCAGTCTGGTGATTAGACTCTGCTTTAGCATCTGGAAATGCCATGCTCAGCAATCCATATTTACTGGCTGGTACAATTTACTACAGCCTTATCCTCAAAGCCACATTTAGGAGCCTATGGAAGGTGCACAAGTGTCTGATTTATAAACAAAAGCACCGTGACTGCGTAGACTTTGTTTGGATTATAAATATCAGCCGAGTGCTTTGAGGGTCAAGGCTTCCCATTGCATCCCTTTCTGAAAGGGACTCTGTTAAATTATAGATGTGCTTGTATAAAACTGGCAGCTTTTGCTGCAAGCTGGGGTAATAAATACGTATGTGGTACAGCTGCCTGACTCACTTTAAAGGGTGTCACCTTGTCGTGCAGAGTCACTGAAAGCCAAAGCCAGGATCATAGGGGTTTGATTCTTCTGGGAGTGGAGTTTCTCTGTGCATTTTCTGTTCAGCTTTGGGTGCACAGCTTTTGCAATTGCAGTCCTGGGACTGTGATTTAGGGGTAGGATTTTAATTCACTCCCTCTCTCCTATCCATTTCATAGTCTTAAGCTGCGCAGGGGAGGTTCAGGTTGGAGATGGGGAAGAATTTCTTCATGGAAAGAGTTGTCAGGCATTGGAAGGGGCTGCCCAGGGAGGTGGTGGAGTCCCCATCCCTGGAGGTGTTTAAAGAATGACTGGACGTGGCACTCAGTGCTCTGGTCTGAGTGACAAGATGGGGATCAGTCACAGGTTGGACTTGATCTTGGAGGTCTTTTCTAACCTAAATGATTCTGTGATTATATGATTCTGTGATTGGTTTTGTTCACAGCCATGTCCAGGCCCTTTAGCTTTGCCAGACCTCCCTCACTCTTGTCTCTCAGGTGGTCAGGGTTCCTCTCACCCTCCACCCACTGTGCTGCAGGCCCAGGAGCTGCGATGCAAATGCTGATCATGGTTATTGTTTGCTCTTTCTGCCTTCCTGAGGTTTCCACAACAACACAGGACGGAAGCACTTGATCCCCTCTAAAAAACTCTCTGTATTGAACTCACACTGTTTGAAGGATTAAAGACAAATTATGGCACAGTTCCCTGTCCCTCCTCCTCGATGTACTGCAGTGTCACAGCCCAGCATGCAAAACCCATGACAAGTGACTTTTTTGGGGGGTGATTCCACCGCTTATCCGAGGGCTGCAGTACAACCTCCACAGGCAAGGTCATGTCCAGCCTCAGAGGGACAGGCAAAGCAGGGCAGGAATCTTCTGCTCTTTTGATTCTCCTTTGTACCCCAGTCAGAGCCCAGGCCATGTCCTGCCCACCCCTCTTCCATCAGTGGGCTGCCCTGGGGCTGCCACTGAGCCCCCGACATTTAGACAAAGGGTATTATTTTTGGAGCCTCCCAAACTTCAGAGAAGCACAAATGCTTTTCAGTATCCTGTATCTCGTTCTGATTAACAGCTGGGGGACATTAGGGCTGATACAGTCTCTCCGTGGCAGAACAAAGGCAACAACAATAAAAAAATCTTTCTCTTATTCCTAACCCCCCGCTGGGAGTGGGTGGAAAGCGCTAAACTTTCCGGTACTTGGAAAAAGGGAAATGGTGATATGAAAAGGAGAGTGTCAAAGAAACATCCTCCATTTCCAGCTCCTCCTCCGACTTTGTACTCCCCTCCACCGCCTCCTCCCCACACACGTGCTCTTGAGCACAGTCTTTGAGAACTTTCAGACTTAAAAAATCAACTGTGCTTCAAAAAGAACTAGTGGGAGGTTTTCCCACAAAATTGTGGCACCAGGCACAAAGGCTGGGACTGCACATCCTGGTTTGCCATGGGAGCAGGGTTTGGGAAGAGGAGGCTCCGCAGACTGGGAATTCTCCTCTGGGGAACACAACTGGTGAAGCTCAGTTTGAGACTCCCATGGCTGTGGCAAAGAGCCCAAGGTCAGAGGAAATGTGTCATTTCAGGCCACTTCAGGCCTCATCAGCGATCCTTTAAGTGCACTTTCCCTCTGGAATGCCAGACGTTTAACCTCAAACATTAATGTAATTAATATGGGATAAAAGTGTTTACTCTGGTACCTTGGTGTTTTGACAACAGGTAGGTGCTGAGAGTAGAGAATAAAATACTTTAATGAACAGGAGGAATAATTGCTTTTATTCTAAACCTCCCTAAGTTAAATCATTTCTTTTCAGTTTGCTTTGCTCCTGAGCAGGAAAATTGCTGAAAATGGACAAGACTATTAAAGAGAGTTATAACTGGCATAAACAGACCTTCAAGAGGAGAAATGATGGGACTATATTAGACAAACAGATCTTAGTGCAACCCACTTTCAGTTTATATTGTAATTTTCAAGACCTGCAGGTGATTGCAAGAATACAGATGGGGGAAAAAATCAGTGTTGTGAATTATTAAAAACCAGAGGGCCAGATCTTCCATTAATATGAATCTGCTTGGTCCTTAGCATTGCTAGGATATATAGAGAACTACAAGGGATTGTAGCAAGACTATTTTGAAGGGCAAGACAAGAACGAGACAAAAACTCTCTCATTATAATTTGGGATGAGCTTAGTATTCATTATTGGGAAGGCTGGGAGTAAATCATCCTGACTATTACAACAAGCTGAAGATTTTCTTCAGCCACTCTGCTCTGTCATATAAATTGTGTGTGGTAAATGCTTAACTAAAAACAATTTTAAAAATGTTTTAGAAAACTAAAAATACATCCTTCATGCTATTTACTGCTAAACCCTAAAGTGAGGTTTCTCAGCATCAGGCAGAAATCAAAGAAAAGCATTTGAAACACCTGGAATTACTTAATAATAGTCATTTGGTACCTAAATTACCTAAGAAGAACTCTGGGATTTTAAGTCAATGGAAGATTTACTTCTGATCTCCGCACATTCAAGAACTGTGCTGAGGTAACATTCCCTGCTGTGGGGACCTGGCACAGTGCTAAGTGAACAGCAGCTACTCAGGAAGCTGAGACTCTCCCCTTCCCACTGTTATGGAGATACAGGGAAGCTCATTCCAAAGACTTCAGTTCCCTCATGCTTTGATGCCTAATTGTGGCTGTTCAGGTCTTCTGAAAATCTGGATACCCCCTTCAGAACTGAGGACAGCTGTGGGATAATTGCCTGGAATTACAGTGGGGTTTCTTGGAGAAAATTCCCCCTTTCCCTGGTGAAAGGAAATTCTTCCCTGTGAGGGTGGTGAGACCCTGGCACATGTTGCCCAGAGAAGCTGTGGCTGCCCCATCCCTGGAAGTGTTCAAGGCCGGTTTGGACAGGGCATGGAGCAGCCTGGTCTAGTGGAAGGTGTCCCTGCCCATGGCAGGGGGTGAAAAAAGATGATCTTTAAGGACACTTCTGATGCAAGCCATTCCATGATTTCACAATTCTATGAAATGATGGCATTTGCAGAAATGGGCGGGCACTCCTGCCCCACCAGCCACGGGGACTCAGGGGGGTGGGACTGCTCCCTGTTTTCTGTAAAGCTCTCAGTGGGCTTTGCCTTCACACAAGGAAAGGAAACTCCCCAGGAGCTGCCAGGCTGAATTCAAATTAGGAAGCAGCACGGAGCCAGTTGCTGGAGTGTGTAAGGACTGTCACCAAAAATCCCTGGGCAGCAACACTCCTCTCATGCCTCAGCAGTCACCACCCACCCATTTGCCATCAGAGCAATTTGGAGGTGGGATTAGTTTGGGATCCGTTTGATAGCCTTGGCAAACTCTGTATCCAGGGGGATGAGACAGTCACATCCTCTTATTTCTCCACAGAGCCATTTGTCAGCAGGTGCTCACATCGTTCTGGGTTATAGAGTATCTGGTCTTTTCTATAGTACACACTCATTACATTGATAATTAATCCGATAATGCCTATATGTCTGCTGTTATCTCCGAGGAGCACACAGCCTGAGCAGGGAGCCATTAACACACCTCTTTGTCTTATAGCAACAACAAAAGCTCCCCTATGCTTCCCTCAGCTCCTTCCAGTCAGACTTTAAAGTCAATGCAAAATGATACAAAGGTAAGAGAGGTTTAAATGTGATTTTTTTTTTTTTCAATTCTGGAGCCAAGCCTTGTTCCTGTGGCTGGTGGTGGCATTCCCAGCCCAAGTGGATGGGATCCCAGGCTGAAAGATAAGTGAGAGATCCCTCTCCTTCAGCTTCTTGATGTGAGCAGCCCTCACCAGCTCTCAGAACTAAAGTGATGCCTCTTGCAGCCTGGACAGGGGATATGTGGGTTGAAATGGAAATAGAAATGGTCTCAATGGATTTATTTCATGTCTCGCAAATATTAAAAAATTAAGTCAAAATTAAGAAAATCCAGTCTCAGGTGAGATCATTCAGCGGGTTACTCCTGATCTGCACCAGGGAAAAGATGCCTGGCTTTAGGAAAATCCCTGATCAGAGCACCCAGCCCCCTCCAGGGCAGGTAACCCTGTGGGATCTGGATGAGCCACAGATTTTCTGTTTGTGTTTTCTCACTCCGTGTGTTTGAAGGAATTGGTGGCCAGAAGGCCACCTGGTTGGGACTGACAGGTGCCCTTTGCCTTGTGTTCCTTGGGCTGTATAAAGTCCTAATACAGGAAAGGAAAAGAACAGACTTAGGAAACAAGGGAAGGGCAGCACAGAAGTGATTTCTGCTGAAACAAATGAAACCGTGCTGCAGCTAGGGAGGAAAATCAATTGGGAAAAAAGGAAGGAAGAAAGAAAGAAAAGAAAACAGAAGGAGCATTTAATCTCAATTACAATGTTCTTCTTTCCAGTGGAAGCTGAACTGAGTGGTCTTCAATCAGCCCACAGAAACATAATTCAAAATGAAATTTTCTATCCCCCACTGGCACACTGAGGATCCCACTGCTGTGGGTGGAAGGGGGTCAGCCATGGGCTCTGCTGGCCTTCAGCTCCTGCTTGTCTTCCTACCCTGCCTTTCCAAAGGGTCTTACAGCCCCTGGGAGCCAGAAACAATAATCCCTCTGGCAGCACAAGCCTCTACCTCTCCCTTTAACCTCAAGGTGTGTTTCTTCACCAATCAAGAACGACTGTGGCATCAAGCTGTTGTCCTAAATGGCTGTGGTTTATTTCTCTCTGCAGGCAGCTCCCAGACAAAAGCTGCATCGTAGGTAATCAGGGATCCCAGGACAGCAGCCTCACCACACCAGCTTTCTCTCATCTTTCTGCCCAATTATATGTTGCAAAATGCTCTCCCTGAAAGTAATTAGGTTGTCTTGTTTAGTCCCTGCACAAGTGATTACAGAGAGATTCAAACTTCTGTGAGTGGTGAAATTACCCACAGCAGATCCAGATAAAAGCACGCTCACTGCAGCCTTGGTGCATTTCAGGAGTCTATTTGTACTGTTTGATTTTAAATACACACCAAAGCTTAAGCACATGTCACTTCAATGCACTGCACTGTTCACACTGCAGGACACCTCCCTGCCTCAGCAGCTCCTAATAAGCAAAGGAGGACAACTGCCATTTGGTAAAGAAAAAAAAAGAGGAAAAAATAAAACCCCCCAGAAATGAGTACACCATCATTTAAATGTCTGTAATCCCATGAGAGGCAGCAAATGTGACTCAGAGCCACCCAGCCAAAGGCTGTGGGGTGACCAGCATTCCTCACTTACAAACGGCACAAATTGACATTTTTTTGTTCCCATCTCAGGACTTAAGAACTCGTGTCAGGTTAAGGAGAGGGAGAACCCCTTTCTAAAGGCAGAATCCAGGCAAAGGAGAGAGTGGGCTGAGTTCAGACCTGAAATTAAACACCCACACACATCACACCTGAGGTTCCCACCAGACAACCAGGTTGCCCAGCTGAATTTCTCAGGCTTCAGAGTTGAGCCTCAAGGACACAGAAAGTAGAGCTCCAACAGCACCAAAATAAAAGGTAACTGGTTGGATGGGACACAATTTCTTGTCTGGTTTATGTATTTAATAATTGTTAGAGCTCTTCCTGACTGGGGGTAGCCTGATCCTCCCCCTTCCTGGGGAGCTCTGGGCATGGGGGTTTTGCTGACAGCATCTGCTCCCAGACTTCCCCTCAGTGCAGGGCTGTGCCTGCTCTGCTCTGTAATCACTGCTCAGGCTGTATTGACCAATGTATGGAGTGCTGAGATATAAAGCTCTAAATACCATCCTGTGGTTGTTCTCCACGTAAACTTCCCCCTTACCACCACTCTCCTGCATCTCGCTGTCTTATGTCGATTTTAAAGGGTCCCCCAGGTACAATTTTACTACCCGTGGCAGAATGGAGGCAGATTTAAACACACTCAGTCGAAGCTGCCACTCAGATTCTCAGAACAGCCTTTCTCCCCCTCATGGAGCTGTGGTTTCTGTTTGCAGGGCTCTCCCTGAGGGCCTGGTTTCGGTGGGATCTGAGATGGAGTTAGATAACAGAGGACTCTGCTGTCTGAGCATTTTATAGAGCCTTTTTTCATAGATGTGCACACTTTAAAGGGAGGCAGGAAGGGAGGGAGGGGAAACCACTGAATCACCCAGGTCATGCTTGGCTGTTCAATACAGCACTGAGGCTCAGCCCTGGCTGGTGAGGCAGGAGTGAGGGTCCAGCCCCACACATTTCCACACAGGTTCTGGGATGCCTTGGAATTGCAGCATCTTCAGACCCCCCCCCCCGCCTTGTACAGGTAGTGAGGCTTTGCCACTGCTGTGTGCACTGTGCTGTAGCTGGTGGCAATCCCTGGCTCACACAGACTTTTTCATTTGCCTTGGACAGAAAGGATGAAATAACGTGAGGAACAAATGGGAAGGCGAAAGGTACTGGAAGTGCAGAGGATTTGCCAAGTCAGGAGGTGAAAAGCTGCCCCTCAAATAATTGTGTTCTGTGCATTTTAATCAGGTGCAATATTAGCTGTGCTGGCAGGGTGATGACCAAGGAAAATAGTCCTGGATACCCTTTGCTTTCTGAACTGACAATTCCATTCTCTTCTTGCCCAGAGACACACCATGACCTCAGGTTCGTGGGGCTCATTGTTCCTGCAAAGTCTGTTCTCTCCTTACAGTATTTGACCACCACAGTCAGTGCCATTTGCTGAAGAAAAGGACTGAAATAAATAAAGCCTTGCTGAGACTCCCTGAAAAACCGAGAGGTGTGGACACATGGTGCCTCTCACTGCACAACTCCCCTGGGGCATTGAGCAGGGAGTCCTTTGTACAGCTACAAATCCTCTGGGCTTTAAAACCAGTTCACCTCCAAGAGGACTTTTCACTGCCCAGTGTCTGGTTCATGCTGTGAGTTTGTTTTCTCACAGTCCTACTGTATTCAGGAATCACTCAGCCCTTGGGTGAGTTATTTTCCCTCTGTGCAGGGACCCACCCACCTCTGCAGTCCCCTTGTTCTGAGGCACTGCCTTTTGGCAGTGTGTTCACAGAGGTTGCACAGGGAAACCCTGAGTTCAGTTAAGACTGTCATGTTTTCCTCTATGAAGCTATAAAACATACACAGTCCCCATATAAAGCCCATTTCTTTTGTAGCAGTAAATCCCCATTGAATCAGAATTAATTCTGGCAGGTGGATTATGGCTCTATGTGCCTTCAAGAGATAATAATATTAATGATATATATATGAATATATGTATATATATATTTATGAAACATAAGATTTTACCCTTCACACTCCCCTGCCTCATCCCTGGAAGTGTCCAAGGCCAGGCTGGACAAGACTTGGAGCAACCTGGTCTAGTGGAAGGTGTCCCTGCCCATGGCACATATTAATATGTGCCTGCACAAACATCAACAGCTTCTCCATCATGTACATGCCACAATATTACTGGAAATAAAAGGGCTGAAGAGACAGCCAGGCATCCCTTTTTTATAGGCAGTCACTGCTGTGCAGATTGAATGCAGCAGGGAAAAGCAATAAACCCGGAGCTGAATAAGGCATGGAATAGATTTTTCACCCCTTCTTTGTTTATTTAGTTTGAGGAGGTTAAAGTGGCATGTCTTAGTTGTTTTCTTTTTTTTAAGAAAAAGCTTCACTGATATTTTTCTAAGCAAGGTCAAAACAGAAGTGAGCAGATCGTGGGGTAGGTTGCAAGGAGGGGGGAGAGGGTGGATGTGGAACATGCAGAGATTAATGTAATTTGTATGAATCAAAGACTTTAACATCTTAATTACTCATCTTAGGGTCTCAGTGATTATGCCAATTGATCAAAACCATCAGAAAAATGCCTTCTCCAGGGATAACATGGAGCAAGGAGGGAATGGTACATCTTTAAACGCTAAGTGACTGCAACACCTCCATGAACTGGAGCCTGAACAGCGGTGCTGGAGCCCCACGGGAGCCACTTCTGCTGACAATGCCTCTTCCTCAGCAAACATCATAAACCCACTTCTCTCCCTCTGTTGTTCTTTTCTAGACCTTCAGCCTGAGGATCAGACTGAGGAAAATGGTTCCCCTGAAATACCCATTACTTGAGGTATCAAACTAAAACTCCACTCAGATGAGCTTCTGCACCCTGCAATCTGCTCGTAGCCGTTGTCACCCGAGAGCTGTCGAGGGGTGTTTGAACGCTGGTCCTGCTGAGACGTGTAGAGCAGCCCTTATCCCCAAACCACTGCCATCCCCATGGATCCACTCCTGTGGGAGGAGCACAGAAACAACCATGATGCCTCCCCCCAGCCATGTGTTGGGTGGACAGTGAGCCCATAATTAACTGAATTTATGAAAACATATCTGGAAAAGATGGGGGGGGGGGTGTGTTTCACTGTCCTACCACTGTCATTTCAAAATTCCCTTCACCTATATTTCTTTTTCTTTAGCATTCAAACTTGTTAATTCCCAAGGATTCTCCACCTCTACTACAAAAATTCTACTTTTAGCAGAAGAAATCATCTTATTCCTCCTCCCCCCATCCCGCAACAATTCCTTTTTTCTTGTTGATGGTAGGCAGAAGTTGTTTTTACAGTGAGCCAAAACTCCATAATTCACACAGTAATTCAAATGGCTGCTATAAAAATAGCCCCATCTTCCCAGTGGATTAAGCTGTCTTGCACACCAGACTAGCCGGTCCGGACTGCTGCCAAATGCTATATTTACATTTCCAAACTAGAATCTGTTTCTAATACATTTTTATGGGGAGTTTTGACCCTTTATATTTATTGTTAATGAGCTTTCATCTCTATAATAGCATTTCATCCCAAAGGATCCTGAAGAGTAATTGCAATAACCTGGCATACAAAATATACACAGAAATCAATTTACCCACCACTGAAATGTGGCCACAACTGGAGGGGCTGGGAGCAAGTGAGTGTTTTGCAGAACCCTGGGCTGCTGCAGCTGCTTCCACCACACAGGGACAGGCAACCTGTGCTGGCCCTGCTCCAGGTGAGATATGGAGAAGATATTTAGTGACTGCAAGGCCTGGGAGCTTGGATTTGGGGGCTGTCCACAGGCCATGGGGAGCTGCACACTGACCCAGCAGGGACGTGGCACTGGTGGAGCCCCAGAAACAGCCCCTGCAGGCACCAAGTGCCACCACCACGCTTAGCAGTGGCTGGGAAGCTGCTGGCAAAGCTGGAATTCCTGCTGGGATTGCTCCTCTTCCTCCAGCAAATCCTCCCTCGGATTTGCACTGTGCAACCACTTAAAGCAACCTGCTGGCCTGGACCTGCAGGCTCCAGAGGAGAGCTGGGCTCGCTGTGACCTCGCAGCCCCTCGTGGCATCAGTGTGGCTCTTTGTAGCCCCTGGGACTGCAAAGGGCTGATTCTCCTTGGCCATTTGCAGCAGGCAAACACTGGCCTTCCCCAAGCCCTGCTGATGGAGGAGGGCTGGGGAGCAGTGAGGAAAATGCCACCATCCATCCCTGACTGCCACGGGGCAAACCTCCACACCTTCATTCATCTAAAACACCACTGCCCATGTGGTGCAAATATTTCATCACTGGCTGCTCAGTTTGCAGCGTTTTCCTTCCTGCTCACCCCAGTGGTGCTCATGCTCTGTGCTATCAGCAAGGGAAGCCACAGGGCAGGTTGTTTCTGCCCCCTCCCCAGAGCCCTCCGTGGAGGGACGTGATGCACATCCCACATGCCCAGCAGATGGGTCCTGCTGCAGCAGTGGGATCAGGCTTGGGCAATCCTGTCATGTCAGGGCACTGGCCGAGCCAGGATGAACTGTGTAACCTGCTGTTAAGAGGCTTTTCCATGTCCTCTCTCTTTTTCCCAATCATCATCTGGCTGCTGCAGGACAAAAGCCTCTTCAGCACTAATCCTGCCCAGCCTTTCCCGGCGAGGAGCGGGTCAGGCATAACACCACTGCACCTCCCATCCTTCCTGTGCTTACCATGGATTATTTTCCAGGAGGGAGCAACCCAAGACCTTTCAAATCACTTGTCATCCACCCTCCTGAGTAAAGTAACATTCTCAAACAAAAGGATTTTACCTCTTTTGCCCCTCAAAGGGCACCAGTCCAGGTGAGCAGGGGAGCTGAGTGACAGAGACCCCCAACTTTGCTGGGCACTCACTGTTCCCTGTGGGATCCCTGCAATGCCCCTGCCACTGCTGGCATTTTAAAAAAGCAAAGGCCAAAGAGATGGAAGAAAAGAGCCTTTTCTTCCCCCATCCCTTCCTATAAGTCATTTTCCCTGGCCTATTTTACAGGAACTGAAAATCTATTAGAGGAACAGCTTAATCCGGTTTGACTGTAATAATTAGGGTGCTTTAAAAAACCCCTGACTAATCGTATAAAATGTGATTGTAGACAGTTCAGTGCATGACCCTTACACTTATCACTGGAAGTATTATTACAAACCAGAAACAGCTGGCAAGCACAGAGGGGGATAAAGGGAATAAAAAAAAATCACATGTAAAGGGACAGGGACTGTTACTTTTCTGATCTGGAACCAGAGGCTCTGGCAGCACCTTGAGCTGTCTTTAGATCCAAAGCCCCAAGTCACCTCCAAAACTCTGTTTTAGGAGTGAGCCCCACCAGCCCTGAGGTCCTGTCACTGGCACCTCCTTTCCTCACCCTGTTCTTGCAGGCAGTCCAAGATGACTGGAGTTCCTCTCAGGGCCCTGCAGTCAGCAGAAGTTTGGAGCAACAATGGGCGGCTTTTCCAAAACAAGCCAATCTGTATCAGTCAAGCAGGATGCAGTGTTTTAGGGTCACTGGGTTACAGCAGAAGAGCAACTCTTGCTTCCATGCCTTGGCTGGTGGCAATCTCGTTTTCTCTTCCTTCCAGTCTTTCAGGCTCCAATAGCCATAGTTTCTTCCTTCACTTCCTAAGCCGAGACTGGGGGCAGCTGAGGTCCCACTATGGCACCACCACACCTTTAGTAAAGTTGGGGTTTTTTTCCACATGTTCTGCCAGTCATTCCACAGGATTGCTGCCTGTTCAGGATGCCCTTTCCCCACAAGATGAGCTCTTTCATGTGCTGACACTTCTTGTTCCACCCTTCCTACCACTCCAGTAGGACAAACAAACAGTCCAGGCACCCACCCCTGCATGACTGTCAACTCTTCCAGTCCCAGTGGTCCACAAGCATATTTTGGTGGGGAATTCATCCTCTGAGCCCACTGTAGCATTCTAATATAATGGAGAAGATTGCCCAAAGTGACTCCTGCTTCACCAGGGTCAGTCACCGATGGAGAGGTTGGAGCTGATGGACTTGGCCATCACATAAATGTTGGCCGAAGCACAGGGAAGGCTCTTATTCATCAGTACCACTCAGAGCTGAGCCTGAGCCCTCACCCAGACACCAGCTCACAAAAACACTGTTCTCTAGAGCCCATCAAGAGCTTTAGACTCCACAGAGAGATGACAGCCAGGATGAGTCTGTGCTATCATCAACACGCTGCTTTAATCAGCATTGAAACATATGACCAACCTTGAAGGAGGCTTTTAAAGACTGAAATAATAAGATGATGTACTACAATTCCAATTTTCTCTCTCTCTCTCTGTAACTGTGATTAAAATACATGGTTGATCTTGGAAGCTCTTCTGCAGTTTGTACAGAAACTGTAATAAGAACATTCACAGTGATGAAATTTGCGGCTGGAGTTGAGTTGTTTGGTTTCTTTTGCTCTCCCATGAGTCTTTCTTGGGTCTTTTTTTTTTTTTATTCTGCTCCATACAGATTTTGATCTTTCCCTTATTAAATAGAAATGGTTATCCCCACTGACTTACTTATCTAATAATAGCTAGAACCTTTTAATTCAACTTATTTGATTCCTGGGTTTTTTAGATTAAAGTAAACATACAGTTAGAGTATTACTGGGAAACTGGCAATAGAAGTCCATGGTCAAATTATCCTGTGACTCAATCCTGCAAAGTACTGGATCCTTTTTAATACATTTTACAAGTACTCAGCAGTGACCTCTAACACCAGAGTGATTCCTCTCCTATGGTAGCTCAATTTCACAACTCTGAATACACTTTTTTTTTTTTTGGAAGGAAAGCCATCCAAAGGTTTTATAAAATGTTCTTTAGCCTTTGGGAATGAGTCAATTTAATGCCAGGGTATCATTTCATTTTGAAGAGTTGAAGGATTTGAGGAAATACAATCTGCTTTCTGAACTATGTGAGATGAATATAGTTGTGGTTTTGTTATAAACCAAGTTGCAGAGTTTGGATACAGAGCTCAACTTTCCCAAAGTTCAGCCATGGTTCTTTTTCTGCTGGACTTCCCTGCAGTGCTCCTTTTTTTAACAGCCCTTCCTATGGAGCAGCACCAGGAGCAGGTGGCAAAAGAGACACTGCTCCCAGGCAAAGTTCCTATCATCCATTGGTTTTAAAATGGGAAAGAAGGGAAGGGCCACTGTAAAGCAAAAAATCACCAGCAGCAGATCAGCTTCTATTTGCAATTGAAAAATGGGCAGGAAGACAAGGAATGAAAATGCCTCAAGAATATGCCTCCTGAAAGCCAGAGTCACCTTTGTTCTGGTGCAAGGGTGCAGCCTCTGCTCAGCACCACACAGACCTCCCACCACCCACCACCACCTCCCAGCCCAGGGCACGAGGAGCCAAACAAACCTGCTGGAGCCACGGAGACGCTCAGTCACATCAAGCTTTATTTTAATCCCGTCAGAAAAGTTCAAGAATTACACCAAAAAATACTTCAGTCTCTGCTACCTACTGACAAAAAATACACCACAAAATTATAAACTGTTCAGTGGTTCTGCTGGAGTTTGGGTTGTTGGTGGAGGGGGTGGTTTGTACATTTTGAGTGAGAAATGAATTTACAGGTGGAAAGGGAAGGGAGGAGAGGAGATCAGACGATGGCATTTGGCACTACATTTTTAGCTACACTATACAGTTATTTATCATGATGCCTGTTAGGACTGAGGAGTTCTGCCCTCACACACTGCCTACTGTCTATGTATGTGACAATGAGGACAAAACTGCCCAATGCGGGGGGAAAAGGGGCCAGTTCCTAATTTCCATCCCAGTCTAGCCACGAATCTGAAAAAGCAGCCTCAGTCAAATGTGAACCTATGCACTCTGCTCCTGCTGCTCGGCTCTCCCTGCCTGTGCTCCTGAGGAGCAGAGCTGCTCTGCAGCAAAGGCTTGCAGCTCTGAAAAAAAGAGAATCCTTGGGGTTTCTTAAAATCCCACCAGTCTCCACTAAATTTGTGGGAGATGATGCTTTACACTGCTCAGGACTGGATTAAGCTTGGGATCTGGTCTGTGTTTGCAAGCAGATAGACCCTTGTACTCTGAGAGCTACAGCCACCCCTTTCTAGTGACCTGGAATGACATTGAATGCTGAAGTATCTGAAGCTGGAGGGAAGCAGGAGCATCCCATTTCATGGGTGAGAGAAAATTAGGGGCTGAAAGTTAGAGGCTTAATACTGTTCTATACTATCACCACTTTTGAGAGGTTCCTCAAATCATAATGGCATTTCTTTGTCTCTCAGTAACCCTCAGGAGAGAAGTCCCAAAGGACAAAGCCTCGTGGCATTGCCAAAGGTCATGCAGGAAATGTATGCCAGAAGCAGTAGGGCCCTGATCTCCTGACTCTGAGTCCTGTGCTCAAAAGTATGTTCATGATTTCACTGCAGCAGCCTCTGCCTGCTTCCATCCTGCTCCATGTCCAAACAGCAACTTGGATTTCAGCCTCAGAGCCCAGTCAGGATCACCAGCACTGTGGTGGCTCATTAGGAATGCTGAGATCTTTCTGGATTTACTTGGGCCACTGCACAGGGGTGTGGGTACATGTGTATTTGCACGTGTCTATGTCTGAGGGACGAGGGGACGCCTGTATTTCTCTATCAGCGAATGAACACTGACACTAAATTCAATTTGACAGCAAAATATCCCCCCTTTGGCAACTAAACAGCATCATAATGTCTTTGTACCAGGTTCTTTCCACCCCCCTTGAAAGGATTTCAGCTCTTCCTTCACTGCACGTTGAGCCTCTGTCGCAGCTTTCCAGCCATGACAAAACTTTGCATGATTCTCTTTGCTGCTTTTATCCTCTCTGCCTGTTTACCTAATTTGCTTTTTTTGTTTTTTAATTTATTTTTCTAACAAATAGTTAAGCAATGATTTAAAAATATTTTTACATCGTTAAGGTACAGTCAACATCAAACATGCCTTTGTACAAGAGCTCGACTCGGTTACAAATCAACGAGAACAATGCACGAAAAGAAATATCCATTAAGATGACTCCTGCACTTGGGTTTTATTTATTCCTGCCGTGCTGGTGGCACAGCACGCTCAGCTAGAGCAGTATAGACACGGTGTTGTCCCCCCACCCTCCCTCTTTGCCCAACCACCGCTCGTTCCCTTTAATGACCTTCTGTCTTGGCAGCCTTGGCTTCGTGGTTTGCGGATCCCGAGGACATCCAGGGCGATACGGCCCGGGAGCTGGTCTGCTTGGCCATGCTGTAGTGGCTGATGACGGTGTAGAACCTGCCCCGGGAGTTGGAATCCTGTGCAGAGTAGTAGGCGTCCAGCGAGGCCGGGATGCACCGCTTGTGCTGGGAAGGGGGAGAAAGCAAAAGCAGAGTGACCCCACCAGCCTCTCTCCAAAATCTCCTGGCTGGCTGTTTGCATGGAGGATGTTTGACTCAGTCTTGCTGCAGTTGCCTTTCGGTGCCCCTGGGAATGCACCAAGTCGGGCAGCAGCCTTCAAAACCTGTTGCTACTGGCAACCCTGATGGCAGGCTAGTTTCAGCCCTGGATGGGAAATGGGGGCTGTGTAGGGAAGGTTTGGTGTGTTACTGACAAGCACAGAGACCGAGGCCCCTTGCTGGGGGTCAGTCAGGGCTGGCTAAGCAGCTCTGCTCATGTGCTGGACCAAAAGCTCTGTACATTCAAGTCCAGAATTAATCCTCAGACAAGCAGAGAGGACAGGCTGAGGCTGAGCAAGCAGCTTATGAGCTGCTCTGTTGCAGGGTGTTCTCCTGACCCGTGGGATGAGCACCTTGGTCAGGGATGGAAGCAAGCACAGCCCAACAGGCCAGCCTTCCTCAGAAGTGCAGATTTGAATCTGATTCTGAAATTCATGACTGTCCAAACTTCACTTTTATCACAGAACCATAGAATGGTTTGGGTTGGAAGGGACCTTAAAGATCATCCAGTTCCAAACCCGTGCCGTGAGCAGGGACACCTCCCACTAGACCAGGTTGCTCCAAGCCCTGTCCAACCTGGCATTGAACACTTCCAGGGATGGGGTCCTGCTCTCTGTCAGTGGGAAGCCATTCCCCCTTCTCCTGTCACTACATGCCCCTGTAAATAGTCTCTCTCCATCTTTCTTGTAGGTTCCCTTCAGGTACTGGAAAGCTGCAATTAGGTTACCCCAAAACCTTTTTTTTTTTCCAGGCTGAACAATCCCAATTCTCCCTTTTTATATAACTTAAGTGAATAATTCACAATGACTAATACACCAACATCTTACTCTATTTTCCAGCCTACAGATCATCCCTAGTGTGGTCAAGACTCCTGTGAGTTTATGAGTTTATTCACAGTGAGGAGTCAGTGAATTATTTTGCAAACTTTTTTTTAATCTCAACAGACCAGGCAAATAGTTCTCCGTGAATATTCAATATAAAATCACTGGGCAGTGGGGTTTTAGCAATTGTTACACAGTTTTGTTCTTGATAGAGGCTTGAAAGCACCTAAAAGTGAACTATATCTGGGCAAATCTGGATTTCTTTCACAAAGGACACATGTGTCAGCACTCCAGGAGTTTGCTTTGCATTAAAATGTATGCCAGTAAACCTCAGCTACTTGAAAGTGTGGGAAGCAAAGGCAGGATTCCAGCTGCAATAAATCCATTCACAAATATGAGGGATTGTTCCTGAACATCTGTCTGTAGTGTTCACCAAATGCTAATCCCAGCAATTACAGTGTAACAGTAGCTGATGGAGGCAGATGCACATCCACATTTCCCATAACACTTTTTCCATTTCAACACGTTCTTGCCAAATGTTCTGTTTGGCCTGGTCAAAAAAAGCAGACTGGACTGTAACCATGTAGTCAATTAGAGCCTGTCATTAGCTCAGGCAATTCATCCATCTGAAGTTTCTTACCTTATAAACAAATCCATCTGGGCAACTGTGGTCGTAAGTAAAGGCTTTGTACACCACAAGAAACACTATGCAGGCAAGGAATGCAAGAGCCAGGCTGATGAGAATAGTGACCTACAAAAGAGGGATAATGTTACTCTACATATGTTAAAATGGCATATGAGCAACCTCATAATTAAATGACTTATAGGAACAGACATTCTAACAGACTGCAGCCTTCACTGCACTGTGCACTACTTAACTAAGCATGGTAATTGAATGAATGCTGGATCCAACAGCCCTGAATTCTCACTTTATTCCCATTCCTTCAGGATTGCACATTCCTGTTTAACCCCTTGTAAATGTATGGATTTTGCTGAAGCATTTGTTGTCCTCAATGGCTTTGTGTTCCCATGCTCTTAGTTGTTGCACCAGTGTCATCATCTGCTGGCCCAACAGGACCCCCCAGCAGCCAGAATTGTCATTTGGGGTCTGGTCTGTGTGGACAAACTGCCTTATAACCACGGAAGGTTCTGCTTTTCTGAGACAGAGGCAGGTAAGCAGAGAGGAGGAATGAGGCCTTTGTAGCACATATCCATTTGTGCCTTCTGGGTGATTAAAGAAGGGCAAATTGTGCCTTGCAGAAGGAAGGGAGGGAGAAAGGGAATCCTTCTCTATTTCTCAAAGCTGTAAAAGGACAATATCCCAACCACTGACAAAACCCAGCATGGAAATCTCACAGCATGTCCAAGAGCAGATGCTGGTGTTGGAGGCAGTAGACACAAAACCCACTTTGGGGCTCAAAAATTCCCCCTCTCCTCATTCCCAGCAGGTTACCTTGCTGCACCATTCTGTTTCTTTGCTGTAGCTCCCTTCTCTCCAGCCCTTCCAGGTCCTTCCTAAATAGTTCATTCAACAGCAAGTTTTCTGTCCCTATTCCGTGTCTGGACTGAGGCCCTGACCCTTGATTTTTGCTGAGCTGTGTATTCCCTGAAGACTGAGCAAGGGTCTGTAAAGCACTCACGTTCTTCCCTTCCACAAAGCTTTCTTGGTCCCATAATTCTGCAAATGCAGCATAAATGGCTCTGGACTTCCACTGCCTAAATTAGAGGTGGCTGCACCAGCAGCACGGATTTTGCAGGATGTTTTTCCTACCCACAGGCTCAATCTGTTTGCTTCAGAATCCCACTTTCTCACCATGGCACCAGAAGCTGAGCCCAGCGCTGCAAATTTTCCCCAGTCTCACCAAAATCCATCCACCAAGAGAACTTCAGTGGTAGGATGTGGCAGGGACTGTGTGCCTGACCCTGGCTAATGCCCCTGCCTGCAGGAATGCTGCCACCATTCCATGTGTGTGCTCATCCCCCAAATCATGCCCCCATTCCAGTATCAGCAGCGACCTGCACTAAAGGCATCAGTATCATTTACTGCCCTAGCAAGGAAAAGCCACACATTTTTCAGCTCCATCCAGTCATTCAGGTTTCATCCACCCTGTTGCTGTTACAGTTATGTTACAATCTTCTGTATTTTCTGGTATGGGTGTTCAAGGTAATTGAATAATAGGTACAGACAGAAGTTGTTCCTTGCCTAATGTATAGGAGAGATGATGGTAGAAAGTGGGGAAAACAGTGATAATTCCTACAGGATAGTGGACAGGCTTGTCAGGAATAGTGGCTAATAAACAGCAAGCTGACTACATCTCAGAATTCACCAATAATGTTATTTTTATAACAATAATATTGTGTATTATTATAATCAGTAAATATGAACTAATTGCTTAATATTGGTTCACATTGAAATTTGCTCTAATTCTGCCCCTCGATCATTACAGCAGCTGCAGTGCTGGGAGCAGTGGGATATGCAATCCTGCACGGACTCAAGGGGCCACTGTAATTGCTTGCAGGGCAGGAAAGAGTCTTCTCACCAACCCCACAGAAAGATGAACTGCCTGGTGAGATGTATTCCTACACTGCACACAGCACACTGGGACTATTACTGAAAGGTCCAGGGCTACAATTCTTGTTTTAAGACAAAAAGGAAGAGAGAAGGTAAATCTGTATGCACGGTGTTAAATCTTACCCATCCTGTTCAGGTCAAAACTCAGGAAAGAGAGAGGTGTGGAGACTATCTAGCAGGACACATTCCTAAGTTCATTGTTAAGTCAGAGTATTATAGTGTAAAAAGGTAAGAAGAAAGGGGCTAACAGGCTTTTCCAATGATGAACAGTTCATTGAAGCCTCAAACTGCCTTTTAGAATTACTGCTTGTATTAACCTCCTCCTTGGGGTCTAATCTGCTGCAAAATGGGTCAATTAAGCAAAAGGCAGCAGCAGAGGGAGAAGCACTTACTGCTGGATCTTGTAAGAGAACATGTGTAAGAGAGTCCTGGAGTGTTGGAGAGGGATCTGGTGGAAAAGGAGTACAGTTGTATGAATTGCACTACTCTGACCAAAAAAATTTGGGATCCACCTTCACTCTATCAATGCCCACAGAGTTGAACAGAAATATTTCAGACCAGTTTTATGAAAATCTTGGGTTCCCAACGAAGTCATGTCTCTTTTCATGGTGATAAAGAGGAAGAAGTCTCAGCTGGATTCAAGGAAGATGGAAATGTAATTTCACGAGTTCTCATCCCCAAAAGAAATAATATTACACCTGAAAAAATTGTGAAAAGTCATTTTGGAAAAGTATAGTTAAAAGAAGAGACTTTGTGGATTAACAATGCCAGCACTCTCTACTTTTTTCCAACAGGAGAACTGGAAAAAAAGGCCCCTCCCTATAAAGAGTCACCACATCCCTGCTCTGGGAGACCAATGTGGAAGAGCACAGAGTATATGTCCATCAACTCTCTCCATTTAAGAGGGGAGTGTGTCAGGCCTGGTACTTCCTCTAATTACAATGCAGGTACCAACACAACGATGACAATGACACGAGTCTCCTCTGAGGTCAATCTGGAGGCACTAAGCCAGAAGTACATCTTGTTCTACCAAAGCCAAAGCTCAGGGGCAGCCCTGGCTAGAAATTCAGAAAAAAAAGAAATGCTCAGCTCTCCAGTTTGGCTACTCTGCCCCAAATACAATGTACAAGGAAAAAAGAAATGTTGCTTGAAACCCAGCCTTCAGCAGAAGACAGAACTGAGCTGTCTGGAGTGAGAATGAATGTCTGTTCCTTTGTTGAATCCCATGTACATGCACAGCCTATGGAAATGACCATTAGAACTGCAATTTGAGGGGTTCTTTCTCCTTGTCTGCCCACTGAGTCCCTAAAAATAATCAATTCCCCTCTGTTCTGTTGCTCTGCTCTGGCAAAGTGCTGACATCCAATTCATTCTGTCCCAGGAGCAGGTCCTTCCATGGAGCCCTCCCCTCCCTCCAGGGTGTAATTGAGCCCATCCTCACCCTCCTCCTGCCTTTCATACACTTGCAAAATTACAGCATGACAATATTACACACGATGATAAATGGTGTAAAATTGCTCTGGATGAAATGTCATGTAAGATGTTAAAACCCAGAGGAAACGGAAGAAAAATCCACCCTCAGATATTTTGCCATGCCAGAGCTAAGATCCACCTCTCCAGCTATTCCAGAGCATACAAAGCTTCATTAACATTCAAAAACCAAAGAATCACAGAGCTGCAATACCTAATAAACCTCCACTTTTTTTTTTATGATTAACACGAACCTTGGCAGTCTCTAAGCAATATAAACACTCACAGAGGGGAAATAAAATTTAGTGAGCAGATAAAACCTAGAAGTGCTGCAGGCATGAATCTGTCATGTGCCACTGCTCAAGTGGGTAAAGGAAGGGGGGGATTTGCCTGCCCTCTCCTCAAAATCTTACATGATTCCCAAAGGTTCCCTTAAGAGGGGTGTGTCTGCTGCAACAGAGAACATCATTATCACACCAAAAAACTCCCCATACTCCCCAAAATGTGGAAAGAGGCCCTTAACATCCATGAACGATGATGTCAACCTCCCATCAACAGCAGCACACCGGCTTTAGTTCCTCCCCCCTTCCCCACAGATGAAGAACACGCTGCATTATCACAACAGCATGGATGAATAAAAAGATCCATCCTCATCAGGCAACAGGACATCAGTTGCCACTAACTTTTGTGCCAGGGAGATATGTCTAATTGCAGCTAACCTGGCTTTCATGCTGCCCATGGAACCATCCTTCCTGCTCTTTTTGATTTCATCAACTGCCCAAGATTTTTTTTCATCAAAGATTCCCTTTTTCCCTCTCTCACTACAATGCAAAGCCATATTTAAAAGCCAACCAGGCAACAAAGCCACATCCAAACAGCAGGGCATTTATTTAATATCCTTTTACATTGCAAGGTTTTTACATTTTTATTCCTGATCATAGAATCATTGGGTTGGAAGGGCCCTCAAAGATCATCCAGTTCCAACCCCCTACCATGGACAGGGACACCTCCCACTATCCCAGGTTGCTCCAAGCCCTGTCCAACCTGGCCTTGAACACTTCCAGGGATGGGGCAGCCACAGCTTCTCTGGGCAACCCAAGCCAGTGTCTCACCACCCTCCAAGGGAGGAATTTTATCCTAATATCCAATCTATCCCTACTCTCTTTCTTCTTTCTCTCTCAGTTTTGAAGCCACTGCTCCTTGTCCTGTCACTGCATGTCCCTGTAAAGTCTTTCTCTATTAAGGCTGGAAAGACCTCTGAGATCATCAAGTCCAACCATTAACAAACACCCCCATGTTCACCCCTAAACCATATCCCAAAGTTCTGTTTGAGCACTTCCAGTGTTCATTGCTCTGGCTCTGCCTCTGGGTCACTAAAAATGGTTTCTAAATGAGGTGATCACCTAGTTTGGTACAACTGCAATCCTCATGCTCCCCTGCTAAAGCTCAAACCCGTCCCTGTTCATACTCAGGCAGCAGCCTTATCCTCTGCTGTGTAAAATTCCTTTGGAAAATCACTGTGCTTACCTTTCTTTGGGGGAAAAGCACTCCATTCAGCATAGCTTTGGAGGAACTAGATAAATACCACCTGCTACTTGTGGATCAGGCAAACCCCAGCTGCCCAGGGGTTTGAAACCACCCTCCATCTGCCACCTAAGGGGAGCAATTCTCAGGATCCAAACAGAGGATGTGATCTCCATCAATCTGTCTGAAACAGCACAGACTACCTGTTCCATGCTCAGGTCAGTGTAGGTGCCACTTCTTAGATATCAGGCATGATTTTTTTTCTAAGCCTGGTAAATAAATGTTTGACTCTGGACACCTTTCCCACTGCTCAGAGCACGCAATCTGTACACTTATATACACTCAAAACAGGAGCAGAGCCAAGAAGATGCCACGACCAGGAAAAGCATTGCTGCCTACAGGAAAACCAGCCAGGCCAGCAGCACCCAGAGAAAAGCTAATGCTCTCAGGGAAACTGGAGAGGGACCCTGCATCAGGAACTGGAGTGACAGGACAGGGGGGAATGGCTTCACACTGACAGAGAGGAGGGTTAGATGGTACATTAGAAAAAGAAGTCTTCCCTGTGAGGGTGGTGAGGCCCTGGTACGGGTTGCCCAGAGAAGCTGTGGCTGCCCCATCCCTGGAAGTGTCCAAGGCCAGGTTGGATGGAGCTCTGAGCAACTCAGAGGTATCCACTTGTAACAGAACTGGCTGTCTCCGAGCCAGTCTGCTCTCCCAGCCATGTCCCATTTGGCTCTACCCTTCCTACACACACCACCCCACCATGACACCACCAGTGAACCTCTCCAAGTTTGTTAATCTTAAAAAGAAATATCTATTTCCCGAGATAACCATGTACCCACCAGCAATTCCTCTGCTCTGTGCCTTATAAAGCTGTGAGTGCAGCTCAAGTGTGGAACGAGAACACCGTGTTTCTAAGCAATTTGTCAAATAATTAAATTATGCACACAATAACTAGCTGGCTCAATTATATTAGCCAGTCTCCATCATGTAATATAATTTCTAGTGGCTGTTTAGGCACTAATAGCCTCAGATCTTTTTAACTGTGTCTGGTGCCAGCTGCGGTCTGCATGACGTCTCTCTGTGCCAAGTCAAACCCCTTGAATGGAAAATTCATGGCTCGGTTTCCAAGCCCCCGTTCCTTATGGAAGTTCTAAATGTCATTTTCAATAAGGATGCTTTTGCCAATGAATATTAGTGAATTTCCACTTGGGTAAATAAAAAGCTCTGTTTGGTTTCCTTTCTCTTTTCTGCCATTTAATGCCATAAAAAAATTCCTTCATCAAATAGGCTGGTATAGTGAGATGGAATAATTTTGGTTTTAGCAACACCAAATAAATACAGGACCTTTTTGGCAGACCACACAGGTGTTTAAAGGTCTTTTTCTTTCTTTTTCAACTGTCCTAGGCCTTCCCTCTGGAACTAAATGATCTTCGAGGTGCCTTCCAACCCAGGCCATTCTATGTCTGACTCTGCTGCCTTCAAAAGAAAAGAAGCAAACACCCCAATTTAAAGTGGGGGGACCCAAGAACACTGCTTATAAAGGTGCTTTTCCTCCCAAACCCACGGCCCTAAGAACACCTGACACACCATTTCAGGAGATGAGCAATGCTGGGAGACGCTTCCTCCCAGATCACTAATTTGCGATGGTTTTGCAATTAGTGGGACTGCAGCAGACAGAAACATCATCTCCAACCCCTCCAGAGGGACATGCTGCCATTTCCCACTGCAACGTGCAAAGCCTTGGCTGTGACATTTCCTCCAGTCACTCCACAGGGGACATGACCATGGATACCTTGGCTCACCAAGGGCCTTTTTTAAATGCATTAACAGGAATACAAGATAAATCAAGTCATCAGTGAAGTGTCTCCCTTTGCCTGCAAGACTCAACCTCCTGAAGAGTCTCCTGCATACAATATCCTCCCTTCTTCCTCTTTCCTCATGTTGGAATTGGTGTGGGGAAAGCATTAGGAGCCCTGAATAAGAATGGGTTCAGGGATTAGCACAGAGAACACACCTGAGCTTGTGTTCCTTGCTCTGCCACTGAATTTTTTGACACCTGACACACCCCCAAGTCCAGCTCCACAGACACTCCAGAAAGAGCCACCCAAAGCTGCAAGCATGTAAGTTCTCCAAATCTTGGCTTTTTCTAGGACAAAACCACCCAAACACCAACACCATCCCATGGCCAAGGATCAGGCTGGCTTAGGGAAAAGCTGCGGTGAGTTTGCTTTGTGAAATTATCTTCTTCCACAGGCAGGGCAATTTTCAAAACAATTTCAAACTTGAGTATTGATGTAACGGCCTTATCCTCCCGACCTGTTTTCTGTGTATTTGCCTCTCCCATCATTTTCTTATAGTTTGATTTTCCATTTTCCTCATGAGCCATCAACAACAGAAGACTGGATTTAAAAATGCCCAGAATAATTTAAGCTCTTTATATGCCAGAGCACAAGATATCTTTCCCCTACCAATCCCCAGTCCCTTGGACATCAATAAAATAAAATCAAGGGTCAGGCTTGCGCAAATTAAAACCTCTGTTCAGTGCAGTCTTGTGGTTAAAAACAAAATCACTTGGAAGTTTGTTCCTTCAAGAGGACCAACAAATTCACCTGCATTTCAGCATCTGTGTCTACCATCATGGGTAGAAAACAGAGCTAATAATATGCCTGCATTCATGGTCCAGTACATCCATCTCTCTTAAAAAACTTATTATGTGGGTGCTTCATACGAGGACAAAGTGAGGACTTGGCGAGCAACGTCCCTGGGTAACTTGAGAATTAAAAGCCTTTCCATTTTGAATTAGAAATATGAAGCTTTATTGCTGCAAATGACTTACAAGATCTACTCTTTTAAAAGCGAACAACAAAAATGAACAATCGAGCTGATTATGATGCCTTCAAAGGCACGAGGCCAGTTCCATTAGCTGTGGATCTGACCCAACAGGCTTAATACATCTGCAAGTACCAACAAGAGGGAGCTCAGGTTTGTTTAACATTCAATCACAGCTGGTGCTGCTTTAGAAATAGAGAGTGAAACATTACATGGAAAAATATGTATGAGTAAAGCATTTCACTTCCCTGACTATTTATTTTTTTAGCATTCAGTGGTTTGGCTGCAAATGCACTTCAAAATACACTTCACAACACTCAATAAACTTTGCCTTGGTTTCATCAGCTGAAAACTCTTTCCTCCTCCTCTATCCTGTTCAGTCCCTTTAGCCAGAGCAGCATTAAAGCATCTTTCTTTTCAGCTCAAATGCTGACAAGTAAATTACCCAACAAGCAGGGTTTCCAGCAGGTCTACCCCACAAACCCATAGGCATTTGAATATACTCTGTGACTTCCATTTTTAGACATTTTCTGCATAACAATTAACTTTCTTCTTCTCTCCAAAAATCAATTACATTAAAAAAACAAAACAAAACAAAAAAACAAACCCACAAACAAATCTCTTCAGCTGATTACTCTGGTAGTGCTTGCAGATGGCAGCATAAATAAAATATATTTTGGAGGGTTTTCCTGACTTTGCAAAAAAGTATGTCTGTGTGTGTTTCTGTAAAATCTAATATAAAACAAGAATGCACTGTAAGGAATGATCCATTTCATATAAAAGCCACGTTTTGGGTTTTTTCTTTGCTCTGTTAGGTGGTCCCTGAGTCAGTTGTATAGAGCATTGTAGTTATATCAAAATATACTTTTCTTGCATATGTTTTAGACATGGACATAACATTCTTGGGACCTTGCCTGTACCACAAAGCCAGGTATTAGCTGGGAACTCTTACAAAATCCACAGGGGGAACCTTGAAGGGTTTATAGTGTCATACCTGGGGATGTGATCAGAAATATCTGTTCTCTGGCAGCTGAGCCACAAATCCACATTCGGTTCACCCTCACAGCTCCAAAGTGCCACTGATGATCACAAATGGCTCCATCAATCTCCCTCCATGCAGCCTGTGAGGCCAACTGGGACAGATATGACCTGTTCTCTTCTCTTCCCATTACAGCCAGAGGAGAAGAATGATTTCTGAGCTCAGGCAGAAAGATGATGAGCAACATTTCTCACTTGCATACACACCACAAGTGAGAGTCTGAATCCACACAGGTGTGACATTGCATTAGACAGAAGCAGACAGAAGACCAGGCAGGGATGAGCAGTGTTTTTTTCAGAAAGGAGAAACTGTGACCCTCTGCACTGCACTGGGAAATATTCAACCTCCAAAGATAAGGCAAAGGCTGGGCTCCAGAAACAACTGACTCCATCGCTGTCTTGAGAAGACTTTGGTGCAGTGAGAGCTGACTGACACCCCCGCAAGAACATGCCCACTGCTTCCAAGCCCGTGGGAAAGGAGAGTCCTGATGACAGCTGAGAACTCCCAAAGGGAGGGAATAAGCCTCCAAATCACTCCCTGGGGACTCAAATTAACCCTTTCATATTGACACCTCTCCAAGCCCCTCTCTGAATGCAAGTTTTAACAGGAAAGCACTGCACCAGCCCCAGTGCTACTGCCACTGCTCCCCTGTGCCTGCCACCTTTCTGGCTTTCCTCTGCTTTGTCCCTTTTTCTCCCAACTTGGCTCATCCAAGTGCTGTGCAACCTGGAAACAACATCTCAGCCACAGCAGCAATTATCATGAAAGTGAGAAAAATCTCTGTGCATGAGCCCATGTTCCCTCCCTGGAGCACCACTCACATTAGTGAGTGTAATGGGATCCTTCAGCAGCCACTCTGCATCTCCCAGATAACCGATGTGATGTGGCAGTCGCCATGGTAACACTGTTATTGTTAGTATTAAAAAGCAGTACAGAAAATTGTCCTGCTCATACTCAGAGGAGTCCTTTCTCCATGAGTTACTCCTGCCCTGTGGTAACTCAACAATTATAGGAGACTTCAAATTTAGCTGGCTATTGAATGGGCACAGTGAAAAGCCCCACACCTTTTTTCCTGGGATTCGTTTCTTTGCAGGTTAGAGGAAGAACTATCAGAATACAGCAACAGTCTACAGGTGAAAACACAACACCCCATGGAGAAGTTTGCAGGAACCAGGGCATGGAAGGCGAGTTTTGGAAACAGGAGCAGGAAGAGAGGAATGCCACATTTGGGGCTCTGTGTGTGTGTGCAGCAGAGCAAGGGACAGTTGCCACCTACACAGCTGCAGTGATGTGCCTGTTGAAAACAAGGGCACGGTGGGAAGGCAGAGAAATGTATGGATTTGAGGGAAAGGAGGTGTTTCCCACGGCCGTGCTCAGGTGCAGGCATTTGGCAGGCCAGAGGTCACACAGCAATTCTTCACCACACTGCACAAGACAATGTACAAGACTCCTTGTGCTTATGTCCCAGATCTTACCTATGGGAAGAACACGATCCAGACCCGCTCCCCACCTTCCTCCACACATGCCCAGGACCTTCCTTTCCTCTAAATTGTCATATGAGAGTCCTCCCACAAGATCTAACTGAATTACCTGTGGGTTTGCTGGGTCACCTTCCAGTGGGGGAAGCAAAGGAAGCATCTTCCACTTAGCAAAGCTGCTACCAACAGGAAATCAAGGCCTGGCCCTGACCCAGAAAAATCCTTCTCAGTTAGGAGCCAAGTGTTTCAGATATTGGCTTGGTTTCGATAATGAACAATTATTGCATCAATGTCTGGTTTGCAGGGCGTGGCTGGACACAAACCAATTTTCTTCTAAATCCTTCACATTAGGTCAGAGGAGAATAATTGTTTCAGTATGAGCATTTCAATAACAGCAACATTTGAATGGGTTCTGCTATGTTTTAAGAACCTGATGAAAAGTGTGGGGAATAATTACATCCACTGTTTCCTGGATCTGCATGTGTCACAGCAGTTTCAGAGTGGAGGGAGGAGAGGGCTGATCTAATGATAAGAGATAGATTGTCATTGCACACTCAACAGGAACAGATTACACAGCTGGTGACTCTGAAAACGCATCTTGCCAACTTGTAGCAAGAAGGATGAAGTTCACAGCCTTCTTCACTGAAGTAATGATCAATACTTGCAGATGATTTTTCCAGGTAGATAAACTGCTTGTAAGAAAACATCTTAAATATCTCCACTTCTCCCCCATACACCCACACTCAACTTGTTCTGTTAAAGACAAGTACAGAGTTTAATTATTCCAACTCTGAGAATTTCAACTTCCTTAAGAAAAATGATCCATGAAAAGGAAAGAACTGTTGAAGACTTGTGAAGTCAGGTAACTATGGTAGGTAACTATCACCCAGCTAACAGCCAGTAAATCATTGTCTCCCTGAAAATAATGAATAGCTCTGTGGCATTTAGTGATAAAGGACTCAGACTGGTTGTACATGCACTTACTTGTGTAATAATTTATAATTACATAAATAATTACAATTTATGTAAAACCAGTAATGGACCAGCAGTTACGTGTGTCAACCCAATAGTCCACAAGCCTACACTTAAAGACCACTCCAGTACCATTTCTGCTGCTATTTGAATAAATAAATGCTTCTGGTTGATTTCTGTGTTATCTGGACCGGCTGGAAGAGAAAAGGAGTCCCTGGAAATCCTGTTCTCCAGAAGTAACACGACTCCATTTGATGGATAATCTGCTTGAAAAGCAAAAGAGCATTTGATCTCTTTTCAGTACTGAGAGAAAGAAATAAGGGCAGAAACTCACAGGAATGATGATACTCACATATGAGAGACTGTTCTTATGAGCTGTAAAATAGGATATCACTGGCGAAAAGAAGCAGTAAGCCCTGCCTCAGATGCAAAGGGTTAGACCTGTCATCCCACAAAGGAATCATAGAGAGTCATCACATTTGCAGACCTTCTCTAAAGCACCTCGGTGTTGTCACTGGATGGCAAAGAATAGAAGGAACGAGAGCTGCCTTCAAAGCAAGCAGAATGAAAGGCAAACACCAGGCACCATTCCCCTTCAGACTGGGAAGCCTCGGAATATAGCGTGACTGCAAAGATCTTTGCAGTTCAAAAACTTCTGAGAGGAACACACTCTAAAGGTATAAACACTCTGGAGAAGGCAAGGTCTATAAATCACTGCCAGTCAGCTTAGAAAAACGTTGTCTTTGCTTCTCGGTGGAGAAGTAAAACGATAAAAGAAATTTCTTTTATGTATGGATGGCTCAACCATAATGCTATTTTAACATCAGTTTCTTGTAACCCATCTACACACAACGACTTAAACACTTGTTATAAAGTATGCATAGGGTGACTCATCCAGCTGAAGAATCAGCCTAATTGGTCAAAATTTCAGGACACTGTGTGCTGAGCTATAGAGAATCATAATCTCATCTATTAGGGGATGTGACAAGATGCAGGAGCTATCTCAAATTCCTGGAAGAGCTAGTGTGGAATAAGAACCGTTGCCTAGGGACAGTCTCTTCTTTATGATAATTAAAGAGCTCAGATCTGTGCTATTCTGGATGGTTGAAAAATATGCATGCATAAGCTTAAATTCTGGCTTTGGCTTGTTCATGTGAGAAAGTTGTCTAATAATTCATTAGTCTCTTCAATAAAAGATATGCAAAAGGAAGAATAAAGGGCATCTGTGGATTTTGCTGCCAGGTTCACATGGTCCCAAAATTTCCCCCAGATATCCTGCTCTTCTATATCACAGAATACCCTGAGTTGGAAGGGACCCACAAGGATCATCAGAGCCCTGCACAGGACATCCCCACAATCCCACCATGTGCCTGAGAGCATTGTCCAAACACTCCTTGAGCTCTGTCAGCCTTGGGGCTGTGACCACTGCCCTGGGGAACCAACCACCCTCTGGGGAAAGGACCTTTTCCTGATATCCAACATAAGCCTCCCCTGACACAGCTCCAGCCATTCCCTGGATCCTGCCTCTGGTCACCAGCTACCTGACTCAAAAAAAACCCCAAGAACTTGGGGAGAGTTTCCTTCTTCCCTGAGAATATTCCCATACCAGTTGACAAAAAGTAGAGAGAAGAGAAAGGCAACTCATAGACTGAATTAAAAATGTTAAAAACCTCTCCAGAGAGGCTACTAGTGGGTGGGGAGCACGGGCATAAGTAGTCCAGCAGCATTTTTACACACACATTCATTAATGATAGTCAATCTGCCACATTTCTGTTTGAATTGATAATAATTCTACCGTTTGGGTGAAAAATAAAATACGAGACATCTCACTTTGTATTCTCCAGTAGCAGATAGGAGAGGACCTCCTGGATATGTCTTTGCATCCCTTTACTCTCCTGTCTCTTCCCAGCACACAACTACCATGTTCTGAGATGTTGCTTCTCACACACAGATCATTAGAGCTGTAGAAGCAAAACAGCTCCCCAGGAAAACCCTTAATTAATCACTGCTGTGGACTCACACCAGTTGTACATCTTTTCCCATACAGCTCTCACACATTTGGAATGCACCAAACCAGTGGACCATCTATACTTCATCTACACTTGGATAGACTGTTGGCCTTTCCCTCCAGCATTTTCTACCTGACAGGAGGCTGGAGTCAGGTGGGGGTCAGGCTCTGATCTTGGCTACCAGTGAGAGGACAGGAGGAAAGAGCCTCAAGCTGGGCCAGGGGAGGTTCATGTTGGACATCAGGAAGAATTTCTTCATGGAAATAGTTGTCAGGCATGGAAGGGGCTGCCCAGGGAGGTGGTGGAGTCCCCATCCCTGCAGGTGTTCAAGGAATGACTGGATGTGGAACTCAGTGCTCTGGTCTGGTTGACAAGGTGGGGATGGGTCACAGGTTGGACTCGATGATCTTGGAGGTCTTTTCCAACCTCAGTGATTCTGTGAAATTCTCTGAAATCATCTCTCTTGCAAAATTGAATGGGATGGTTTCCCTGCTTCTGCCAGTGTACAGATACCAACAGCCCAGCTCATCATTTTCCTCAGTGTGTAAGCAAGACGTTGTGGATGGTATTTCCAACACACCACACACTTAGAAGCCTATACAAAACAACCAGCCAAAAAAAGAAAGTTTGATGATCACAGTTATATCATCTTTTTCAAAGCTTTTAAAAGTATAGCCAAACTGAGATCATAAAAGTTAAGTATTTACTATAATTCCCTCTTACAGAAAACAAATGTAAAATGATTTCATCAGTACCAGCTAATAGGCCAGCTTATAACCAGAGGGCAGGATTTTTTAATAACTTCACTAACAATATGCACTGGCACAAAAATGTGGCGCAGTAAGAAAAAAAAAGTACAAAAGGTAATAAATATTACCTATTAGTTCACTTTTGTCAGGAAATAATACTACAAACTTAATGGGATACATGGAAGCCTTATGAAAAGCAGGCTGAGAGAGGCTTATGGTCTTATCCAGTATTAGATGGGAGGCTGACTGATTAATAAGTTGACATTGAAGAGCAGAGAATGAAAATCATATGGACTTCAGGGAAAGGAAATAGTTTAAAAATGAAACTGTGATGCTGCCAGGCTGCAGAGGAAGAGGCCCAGCTCCCACTGGCAGCTCCCAGTGTGCAGGGAGGGGAAGGCAGCTCACACCTCTGCCAGGGCTGTGCTCCCAGCTGGAGCCTCTGGGAGAGAGTGGTGGGAGAACTGCACCCAAAACAGGAAGGAGAGAGGAAAATATACATGAAAGCAAAGGTCTGAATACAACAGCAAGTTGGGCATTTCAAGAATAGGAAAAATAAGATACTCTATAGAAGAAGAAATGAGATTTATCCATAGCAGTGGATGAGCTATATATTAACTCAGTGTGTAAGGATGAGATGTTCTTGATTGCTTTTTTAAAATTACAGGGCTGCAGGATTGAGTTTTAAACACCCAGTGAGGCACCACTACTTACAACATCAACACCGCTGTTTATTGGAGCTCCCAAACCAACAGACCATTTCCAGGAGACTCTACATTTACTGTTGTTTCTCAGGCACATTGTGTCTGGTTTTGATTTGTGTGTTGCTCACACTGGAAAATGTCTGCTGTGGTTTCCAAGACTGGGATTTAACTGTGGTTAATTCACTGTTCCCTTTACTAGTGACACCAATGGGGAGTTACCACTGGTGGTAAATTGATAGTACACATACAATAAGATCAGTGAAGAATTCAGTCAAAATCAAAAGCATGTAAGGCCCTGGTAAGTAAATTTAAATCAAAACGTGATATCCACTAAAAAAAAACCCCAAGAACCTATAAATTTTAATTCACACACTTTTTAAGAATAAATTATGGCTTTAAGTATGCTGGATAAAAGCAAGAGCCATCCTTGTAAAATATATTAAAGTGAATTTCTGGAAAAAACAGAAATGGTACAGTTCTGTAGTGTTTCAGGAGAGAGCAGCTAAACATTTCTCCTTGTAATAAGCTGAACAAACCTTATCTTGAAGCTTATCAAGGATGAATGGGAACAATTTTTCCTGTATCACATTGCAATTTTAAAAGTGATGGTTTTCTTCTAAATTACTAGAAAATAATTATAATAAACTTCTTTATTTCTTGCAACTAAGAACAATTTGGGCAAATGAAAGACTATACAGTTCCTTGAGTCAATTCCTGTTAATTGTTGAGAATGACACCCTTTCACAACAATTTCTAAGCCCAATCTGAGCTTTCCAAGGAGCAGGACTATAACCAGGCATTGCCTACTTTCTGTGTTTTCTACTCAAATCACTGGTGTTTCCTCTGACTTTGAAAATGTAAAATTAAGTCTCACATTTTTATCACTGCCATGCTCTTGGGTTTAGGAAAAGCACCAGGTCTTCCAATGAAAAGGGAGATAATACTGGCAGCTACACACTTGGAGTCTAATTTTAGGAGGAACTGAGCCATTCTAATATGCTGCAGCCAACAGGAACTCAGGGCACTCAATAATTCATGAGTTTCTTTCCACGTTTGAGTAGAGCCTGTTGAAAACCTCTCAAGGAAACATTTTCCATCAGAAAATTCCAATTCCTGTGAATCAAAATTGCTTACAGGGCAGGTTATGCTTGGATACTTCTCTAATATCTCTTCTTCTATGCAGTCTCAAGTGGCTTTAAATCTCTAATAATAACTTTTTAAATGTGAAGAGGGCTGTAATTAAAAGGTGAAACAAACTGTTTCAATCAACATTCACTGTGATTTTTTTAAATTCTTTCTAAACACAAAACCTTGAGGAGAAAGAAGATTCGAACTTGTTTTACTTTCAGTTTGGGCTTGTAAATATTTTTATAATTTTTCCTGGGAAGGAAAAGGATTTCCTACTTTAAATGTACTTAAGAAGGTATTTTTATGCCCATCCTAAAAAAAAAAGCTTTATACTCATGCAGATAAACCTCTCTTTGACCCTGGTGATGAGTGAATTGTTAAATTTGTTATGTCTTTACTGTCACTTTGATTCAGTTGTTTTACAATGAATGGCATTTGCATCAGAAGGCAGCAGAATAACCATTTCTTACCTTTAGTCTTTCTGTTACACCATCAGTGAAGCTGACTGTGAATTCAGCAATTTTGGGCACTCTGAGTTTTCCTTTGTTCTTCTGGTCAGGCTGATACTCTGTTCTTGTTTTCACAATTACCTGGAAAATATCAACACTTTTAAGGTTTCTGCCCACAGAACAAAACATTTTGGATTTGTTATCTAAGCTTTCCTATATAAACCATCCCCTGGACTTGCACAAGCACCATAAATTAACACAAGCTCATCACAGCCTCAGGAATAAGAGCGACAGATAAACAGTCAGGCAGATACACAGAACTAGGACAGTGAGCTTATCACACTGAGTCTTAAAATAGCTGACAGCAAAATGTTTCACACCCACTTTTGTTTAGGACTAGGCATTTAATTTTTATATCGTGTTCAACAGGCACAGTAACAGCCCATCCTAAGGAAGAGCTTCACTAATTAAAAGCTCCAACCTATCAAGCTCCACTGGAGCCAATTTAAATTTAGGCCATTTGATGTCTCATTCATTCAGGCTCCAGATTATCAATATCAATCTGATATTATCACCTTGGGTTTTCCCCTGAAGATCTGTGTCAGTTGCTGATTAATCCAGGTTCTATTAATCTTACAAAAATGAGGTGGTTTGTGCCAATGGAGAAACTGTAAATGGCTTTTAAGAGGGTTTGGTCAAATTACCTCTGTTGCATTGTCAATCTACACTGAATTTAACTGTGATCTAGAATGACCCTAAATATTTTTGGTGAAATGCACCCACTGCAAACACAGTGAAGGTAACAGCTAATTCCAACTGCTCCCAGAGGGGATGAGTGTCAGGGCTGTACTCAGAAACAGCCCTTCAGAGGAGTGAGTGTATCCAACCCATTATGCAGGAGAATCTTGAAAGACCACCCATCCATGAGCCCATGCAGCTAAAGACTGTCTGGAGAGCATTCCAGCAGATCCACATGGTCTCACTCCAGCTGGGAAATGCAAAAGGAGACAAAATAGGCTCATCTTCAGCACTGCCAAGACCCGGAGCTCATCCCTGGAGAAGACACTACTGCTGAGCTTCTGCCCAGGATTCCCAACCCAGGGACAAGGTCCACAAAGCAGCTGATGGTTTGGTGTGGTTTCCAAGGTTTGGGGAGGTTAAAAAAGGATGGAAAGAACATTGTGGCTCTCGATCCCAGCGCCAACACTTCTACTTTTTGGCCCCCCCATTCTGAGCTGCAGGATGTGCAGCCTGGTGAAAATTAAATACTCCAGGAGTGGTGGCTGGTCCAGACTAGAGTGACAAGAGTGATCCTAAAGCCCTTACTTAGAAACAAAAACACTGTGAAGGATTGAAAAAGATTAAGTGATGCACAAGGTTGAGTTCCCAGCTAATCAAGGATTTATTTCCAAATGAAGACAGCAAAGTCTGGTTTGGACCAAAGAGAACCCCAGGTATTTAATCCTCCTGCACTTAATGCATGTGAAAATCAGAGTGACAGAAAACCAGTGAGGAGTCATAAGCCAATTTTCTGGATTCAAATGCAAATCATTAAAGACTGATGAATATTTACATCCTTCAGTGAATCTCTCTCAACAGTATTTATTACTGTAGCATTTGCAATATTAAGACTTGGGAAGAAGAGGGGACAAAAAGCCACTCAAATACATTTATATCAGCATTTTGTAGCTCAGGGTTTCAGATGGCACAACACAGATGACGGGAAATGACAAATGGGGACAAGCTTGATTTGACAGGTTTGGGATAAATCCTAGCACTACACTCTGAACCTACTACGGAATCAAACCCCATTTTGCCCACTATGTCCAGCACGCTGCGGCCAAAATAAGGCAAAGCTCACTCTCCAACCAAGACCATCTGGCCCAGGTCAGCTCCGAGTTTCAAACAAGCAATAACCTCATTTTCTCCCTCAAAAGGAGGCCAGTGCAGTCAGGACTCATGCAGCTGGCCAGCCTTCCAGTCTTCTTGCAGGCCTTTTGTAAACCCAGAATAGAAAATTACAGAGTCTCAGCCAACAACACCTGCCAACCAGTGTTTAGAAATTGCAGTCATTCTGTTTTCAAACAATATCCAACTCCCCCAAATTCATGCTTCCTGCTTGGTATAAATCTTAGCTGCAGACATAATTTTTAAATTTACATGAGGGCTTTTTCACAAACTCTAGCACTGGGTCTTAAGGAAGGACCATGAAGCCAGAATAAAAGAAGGAAAATCAGATTAAAACCTTACTTGTTTCTACATACAATTTAATTTTCTTCCATTCTCTGCCATCAACACCAGTTTTCTTATGGGTATTTTTTCCACTGTTGTCACATTCAACCAATACCCTATAAACAGGAAAGCCTGAATTATGCTGTCTGCAGGGATACAGCATGAGACTGAAAATAAACCCACACAGCCCTTCACAAGGCATCCGATTCAGGTCCAGTAGCAATTCTATCATGTCTGTGAATAAATAACCAAGCTCAGTCCCCAGCCAGATCAGAAGCTACTTGAAGCACAATTTGCTGACTGTGCCAGCAGTGAAATGTGTGTGTCATCCTGCTGGTCAGTGTTTTTCAGAGAAATTTGCAGAGGTATCAAAAACCTTTAGCAGAAGAGGTAAGAAGTACCTTTGCTAAATACCTTCTGGCATTGCAAAAGCTAAAAGTCTGCTCTCCAAAAGTATCTTTGTCAGACACCCGGTGGAACTACTCAGCAGAAAGAAAGACAGGGCAGTCGGTGAGGTCTTCTCTTTAAAGGAGAGCACAGAAATCAAATGACAAAGGTCAAAGAGAAAACCGAAAACCTGCAGTGGGGGGGAAGCATTCAATATTGTGCCAGTAATGACAAAAATGCAATTTTGCTGAGGACATGGGCTGTACATTTAGAAGAACAGAGCTGCCTCTTGCTCAGTCCCCTGTAGCCTAAATAAATCACCCTGAGCGAACTCTTGCAAAGTTAAAAGTGCAAATTTAGAAAAGGAATAATAATCTTATAAAGAAACCTTTCTGTATTTTAAGGATTACTGGATTTTTTTTACTATTTTTGTTGGTTGATCTGTTTTCATTTTCCAGTTTTCTGTTTGAGCTGGGTGGGAAGGTTCTGCTTTCCCCACCCTCCCGTTCCCCGCCATCACTCCTTTTTCACCTTTTCTTTCCATTTTGTCGGTGAGAAAAAAATTCCTAGCAGTAAAGTTCCAGAAATGCTACCCAAATTGCTGTTGAATGTGGAGTAATAAAACCCCCCTGACTCCACAGTCGGCGCAATGATCAGCGTTCATTCATCACCGGCTGCCCCGGAGCAGTTCCAGCCCAGCCCAGGATCCCACTGTTTCCATGCAAACAAGGTACATTCATCTCACACCAGGACAGGCTTCCTGGGAGAGCTACCGGCGTTTATTACAAGCCACAGCAAACACACTGACCCCCATTCCCTCTCCTTGTGGGCTCTGCAGCGTTGCTGACTTGGGCAGAGTCACTCTGGATTGAAACCAGTGGAAGTGAATATAAAACTGGGCTCCTGTGTAGGCTGCAATTCAAACTGAAGTGAAAGAAATGCTCATCTCCTCGTTCCCTTCCCTGGCATGCTCTCACTGTTGGAAACGAGCTGCTGTAAGGGGGCAACTTCCAGAATTGGCAGCAGCTTGGCTGTGCTCGGGCCTCCTGAGTACTGACAATAAACTGAATCAAACCGGTGCTTAAATGGTCAAGTAATCTCTAGAATACTCACAAAAAAGACAATTAGCCTCTTCTCCACTCCCACTGCAGAAACACCTCTCTGCCCATTCTCTGCACTTGTCTCCTTGAGCTCTCAGGTCCTGCTGCCAGCTCCACCAGGCTTGTCTTAACTCAGTCCTCCTGGTGAGAAGGGTCTGGCTGGTCTAAGATGGCATCCCTAACCATAAGCTTACTGGAGTAGAGAATTACTGTATTATTATTTTATTATTATTTATTTTATTTATTGTTTTATTATTTCTGAAGCAACCTGCACACCTGCAAATGAATATTAAAAAGCAAGAGCAGTCCCAACAGCTCTTCGAACTGTCTGAGCCTTTGCGATTGCTGGATAAAACCCCTTAGAACCCTTTTGGACACTTGTCAGCCTCTGTTTTGTTATCTAGGCTCTGATTCAGCACCAGCTCATAACTGTGACCCACTTGGTGTGCTGTGATTGTCCACCAAAGAGAGCAGCCTCCCTGCCAGCTTAGTCCAGCCCTTCTGTAGTGCTTTACAGTCTGAACTGGGGATGGAGCCCAGGTGAATATAGCTCAGGGGATCTCCCTGCAAATTAACTTGCTGCTGTGACCTGTTCTTAAAAGTTTTCACACTATCTCCCAGAGATCCTCTACCTTTAGGTTGCAGAGACTGTGCTGTTTATGGCAGATGCAATAAAGGGGACACAAATAAATTACCTGTGACTTTCTTCATTTTACATCTGATATAAAACTGTTCTTTGAAAGCTGCCTCCGAGATGAGGTTTGCCCAGTGACTGTAAGAATACAAGAGGAGAGAAAAGGGCTTCCATGGACCACCAAAAAGAGGAACCTAATGACAGGAATCCACACTGCAGTCCTTGAAGCTTCCTCCTTAACCAGGTTTATCTGGTATTCGAACTAATTAATTACCAATTCAGCAAAGCACTTAAGCATGCAAGTAGTCCTATTAACATCAGCAGGATTAGCTGGATATTTAAAGTTAACTGTGCATTTAAGTGCTTTGGCTGATCAGAGCTTCAACTGGCTTGAGGCACCTTCCCACAGCCAGTTCCAATGCTGCTGGCAGGGGATCCTGGGAATTCTTAGTCAAGTGCTCAAGGCGCTGTGCACACCAGCATGACCCCCAGGATCCCATATTACTGATAGAGGAGGAGGGGGAAAAAGGACAAAAAAAGAACCTCAATAATGTGCTGAGTCACACCAGCATTTGGTGGCAGAGTCAAGAGTTCAGACCACAGGTCGCTGCTACTTACAGTGCACCATGTTTCTCAAGCTTTCATTAATGACTGACAACAGTAGCTCCAGCAGATTTTCCATACAAATATAACATTTGTGGGATTAAGGGTTAGCAAAGTGTGACTGGGATGGGAAGGAAGTCATATGCTGTATGGAAAGTGGCAGCTCTCTGCAGAGTTGTCCTTCTCAGCCATCCTAGGTCAGCAGATGTAATAACACTCCCCATATCTGGAAAGGTTTTGACATTCTGTTCTTTTTCTTGCATCTTCTGGTTCCTCATTCCAATCCCTCATTCTTCTGGAAGAGCTCAAAGCAGTCTGTAGGGAATGGCCTGTGAAAGCTATAAAACCCCAACACGACAGGACCACAAGCCATATCCATCACACTGCTCCACACAAGCAAGACGTTTGTAATGATACTGTTTGCTAATACATTTATTGAGTCCTAAACCTAAATGCACTTATTATTCCAGGCTTAATGTTAGTGCCATGACTGGAATCAATAGGAAACCTTTCCTTGGCTTTAATGAATGCAGGACCAGACATCTTCTCTGTAGTGATGCTTTGGAAAATTATAGGTGTGCTGAGATGAGAAACAACAGATGAGAGTCTGCCTACACCAGCAGGAAATCCATCACTGACAACCTTGAGAAGGTAAACAGTAGGAGAGTGCTGGGAAGTCTAGAGATTTGGGACTCTGAAATGAAAAAGAAAGCAAGCTTCTAACCGAGTGGGTTATATTAAAAGCATTTGCTTTGAGGAGGAAGGAGCAGAGTAGACATGAAATGTGACAAATGGAAAAATATCGCATTAAGCATGGAACCTTAAAAAGGATTTTCCTGCAAAGGGATGAAGTAAGTGTTTCAGAAAATGAACTGATATGAATTCTGGGTCTTGTGTCCAACTGGCTAAACTTAACATCATTTATTGCCACTTTATATTTGCGTTTGAGCTCTACGGTTTTCCCTGAAGAAACGAGTAATAATATTTAACATAACAGGCATTGTGAAAACTTTAAATTATTCATTTGGAAAAGGACATGTTGCCCTGCTGTAATTCCCACTTCACTGCCACAGTGCATGTAATATATTGTGGTTCAGGTGCTGCAAAGCACAAGCCATAAAAATTTAAAATACTACTTCCTGGGATTATTAATAATGAAGAGTCTCTCACTCGGAGTGGCTGTCGGATTGACAGAAGAGATAAACAAAATGTGTTTCTGCTACCAAGGAGAAAGGTTTCTTCTGAGTTCAAAGCTGGACTTTGTAGTCCCACAAAATGGTTGTAACACCCCCACTCAGTATCCATGTGGATTAGTCAGGCTCTCTTTTAAATGAAAATGAGACTCAGCTTCATTCCTTTCCACACCTTTCTTCATTCCTTGCAGAGAGAGAAGGAAAAATATAAACTCCTCACTGGCACCAATGTCATGGTTTCCTTTGCCTTTGTTACCCAACTGAGCATCAGTAGCTGAGCAGGACCTCAGCCTGAGTCCCCCATGCAGCACCTGCCCAAGGTGTCTGGTGACAGCAAAACGTGACCTCCAGTCTGGCACTAAACCCACTGTGACTGAGGCAAGTTCTCTCTCCTTGAGCTCCAAGACAAGGAATGGCCAAAATTCACCACCTGCTCACACAGAATTCTCCAGTGACCTGCAAGCCTTAATCCTCACACAGAGCCAGCTTCAAAGAGCAAATGAGACGTACACAATACTGCTAAGTTAAAATACTTAGCAGTAAAAGAATGTAGGAGAAGAGATGGAAAAATCATGTTTCAGGGCTTAAAACAATCCTTTTCTTTGCAGGCTTAGGATGAAACATTGCTAGGCATGAGCAGCTCCATGTAGCATCTCCTGTACCTCCTTCTGATTGTTGCCCTGGCTACTGCTAGAAACAGGACACACTGGAAAAGGTGAACCAGTATTCTCAGACTCCCTGGCAAACACCATGCTGCAAATTCCCAGATTTTTAGAGAATTAGGTCTTTAAAAACTTTCCCAAATAATTATAGTCATGTCCCTTCCCATGGGATAGAGAGCTATGCTTCCAAATCTATAGGATGGACACATCTCAGCAGGCAGATTTCCCAAAGATTAGTGTTAAAATTGGCATTTGGGATGTATGTAATGGTAGTGCCCATAGCATCCCAGTCACTATCTGAATACATAACATGTCTGAAATATCAAGCAGCAAAAGGCAAAAAAAAGAGGAAAATTTAAGAGAAAGGTCCCTTGGATCAAATCCATAGTCAGTGGAGAAAGCCAGGGTCAGTACTCTGCTTTTTTTACCCTTCATCTAATAGGTGTTGTGCTGGAAATGAGTTTCACAGAGGCTGGTAGGAAAAAAGTGGTCTCCTGAATCAGTGCCAGGAGGATATTCCAGGCATAAGGAACATCACAAAAGGACAAAGACAGCAAATGTAATCAGCCCTGGCATCACCAGTGAAAGGCAGCACAGAATGTAAAGGCTGCGCTGGGAGCTGAAAGGAGCTGAGAAGGGAAAGGCAGGGCTCCAAGCACAAAAGGAGCTTGGAATTTATCCAGCTAAGTCTCCCTGCAAATCCCTAGGTGACTGTAACCAGCAGGAACCCACAGGAGGCTGGGAAGGGGTGACGAAAATTGATTTCAGTAGGTTCATCCAGGAGAAGGTTTAGCAAAGCAGACAAAAGAATCAATCTCTCAACTGTAGTGAGGGCAAATTGGCTGGGGTAAATTAGCAGGGGTAAATTAGCAGAGCTCCACTGATTTCCTCTAAACTGCCCTGATTTACACCAGTCAAGGATGCAGCCCAGTTTTCCTTTCCAGACCAGTCAGTAACTGGTATGTGGGGTTCATTTCACAGTCTTCCTGAAATGCTTCCACCCTAAGTAATTGGCTTTCATGTTAGAGAAAAGAATAGACTGCAACAGGCTCGGCCAAACCTCCATACCCTCACACACTTTCCCTGTGTCCATTCCTGCTGTTTGTGCAGAATGCAGCTCCAGGGATTGCAGCGCAGACATAACTGAGTTTAAGAGAGGCAATGGAGCTCACAAAACCAGGCGGCTTTAAAGCCCCTCACTCAGACACTGATGGCAGTGCAGTTAAGGAGGGAGATTTCTGCACAGGCTACAGAAATCCTGGGATGTTCAAAGTGAAGCTGTGCAGCAGTAACATGTTATCTGGATGCACGGGAGGCCTCCGGATGCTGCCCCAGGTGCCTGTGAGCAAGTGCCTGGATCGTGGCACAGCCCCGGATCACCTGCGAGCGGAGGGGTTGGTGCATGAGGGGACAGCCAGAACAGCAGCAGTGACATCCAAAAGAGAGGAGCATGAACTGCCAAGAATCACAAGCAGGGCTGTCCAAAACACGCAAACAACATCAAAAAGGTTCCCCCAGAAACGCTGCTCTGCCAGAGAGTGCGATGCTGCAAATATTTATTACAGCTTAACAAGCAGAGGTGGTGTTTACATTCAAATACACATTTAGAGGACAAATGGATTTGCATAGGGTAGGAGGGGGACAATGTCACAGGAGAGGAAGCTCAGACTTTGGCATTTGTGGGGATTAGGCAGAGTATCCCAAGAAAGGAGAAAGGAAAGGATGGGGAAAGGCAAGACAGCCTGCCTGTTCCTTTATATTTGCAATGCTGTCTTTTTATTCCCTTCCTTTCTTTTATTCACACTTTCTTTCCCTTTGCATCCTCCTCCTCCCTTTCACTCCTCCTTTCTCCACCTGCCACATTAGTATCCCTGCCCCATCCCTCCAGCCTCACCAGCAGATGAACAGGAGCACAGCAGCCTGTCCCCAGCTGTATCTCAAGCCCTTCCAGACGTTGGCGGGGAAGGCTGAGCTGCCTCTGGCCCCACCATGTGCAGCAGCTCCTCAAAACCAGCTCCACACACCCCGAAAACAGCCCCACACACTCCAAACGAGCTCCACACCGCCCAGACCACGTGTGCCTCCAGCCTGGCCGGGCTTCACAGAGGGCAGGCTGACATCAGTGTTTCAGGACAGAGCTCCAAGCAGTCCCCGAGGTACAAGAGCACTCATCCAGCTACTATTAATTATTCCTGCTCAGCTGGCCAGGACCAAACATTATTTTCTGTTAAACCAACAGGGACAGGCTGTGAACACAAGGGACCCCCCTGATTTTCAGGAACTCTTGATTGCTCTGTGTAAACGCATGGCCTCAGCCAAGGGCAGGAGCACAGGGCGGGAAAGGCATTTGAAGAGAGCAGTTACATCTATTTTTTTCTTTCTTGGGTTGGATGGCAGGAATTTGCCACTAGAGAAATTAATTCTCGAGCCTCCTGATGCATTCAAAATAAAGAACAATGGACCACATGATAAGCCTTCTGCAGTCTTCACCACAAAAGAGATGCCGGATGTTTTTTCCAGCCCTGACAATAGCTTTCATGCACTTTTGTGTTATGTAAAATTAGGATTTTTCTGCCAGAAGTGAGGCATTTCCTGGTGGATTACACTGAAGTGAGCCCAGAGACCAAGGGGTTCCCAGTTGTTGGTCACATTTAAACAGAATGGTCCCTGAAAAGCTGCACATCTTTCAGCATTATCATTGCAGAGACACAATTACAGCTGAAGCACTTTGTCGGAAAACAAGGCAGCAACACCTCGTCTTTTCCCCTTTGGTCCTAAAAGATAAAAGGCTTGGTGTTTTTTTTGCTTTTTGAATCAGAAGAAATGAGATTCAGATACATAAAAGGCCAGGTCAAGAGCTTGTCACTGGTGTTATATGGATGGATTTCAGCAAAAAGGCCGTGCAAAAATTATTTAGGAGCACCTGTCTCTGCCTTCTGCCCCAGCAAGAGAACAGGGGACAAGGGAAATGACTGAAGATAGTCAATAAATATAAATACACAGCAGGTTTAGCACCCTAGGGGGGAAATTAGAATCCTGGGTACATTTCTCCCCTCGCAGCCACACAACTGCTGACAGAAGGACGAGAATGCTGATGCTGCAGGAGGAACAGCACGAGCCTTGGGAGGGAACATCCTCATTTGGTGGAAAAAGAAATAGTCCAGTGGCCCTTAATTTAAAAACAAAAGATTCCCAAATTGAACCCTCATGAATTCCTGCCTGCATTTTTCCAGCAGCATCAAGGTGGAAGTCAGAGGGAGCTGCTAAGCTCACAGTGCTTTGAGAAACAAGCCTGTTAGGAAAGCACCTCCAAAAGGACAGACAGTAAATTTAAGCACACCTTTAAGAAAGGGTTTTGCCCTCCCACCCCCCACTTCTTAGAATCAAGGAACTATCTGAAAACAGACGGGCTTCAGGGATTACATCACATAAGCAAAAGCCTCATTATTTTTGTTCTTTCTCCCTATCCCTTCTCTGAAAGGGGAGCCAGACATAGAAAACACTTTGAAAGACAGCATGGAAGCTGTGGTGAAACACCTACAGAGGTTAATGCTGAGAGTCACTCAAGTTACAGAAATATCCTTAAAATTAAGGAAAATTGGGTATTTAAAGCCCTTCAACAACAATTTTCAGCCTGTAAATGCCATAGGCTTTGTGGGGTGCTTTAAGGATCTGACAAATAACAGGTTTGATTTTCTTCAACCTGCATATAGCTGTCTAAAACTCAACTGAAAAAAAAAGTCTATAAATGAACAGAGCTTGCAAATATACAGCAGGTGAAGGCATTATTGCACACTGGCAGTAACAGCAGATGGGTTGCTCAGCACAGACCTTGTGCACTCTTGGATCACTATCCGAAGCTGTTACTACTCCTCCTTTACGACAGACTGAAGTCAAAGCAAGGACAGAGCCCCAAACCTCCTTGCCCTGGTTTTGATGCACCCTGGATTGCCCTGACCCCAAGGTTAAGATCCAGGTCGAGAGCTCACAGTTTCATAAAAGAAGATCCCTTCTAAGGGCAAAGAGAAGCTCAGAAAGGGGAGTATTTAGCAGGGTTAGGGTCCTTTTTAGGTTTCACTCACAGGAGAATGCCAGGACAATGCCCAGCTCTTTGTTGAGTGCTGAGGCAGGAGCTGGCCGGCAGCATTGCCTCCCTGTGGTTGCTGTCAGCAGGATTGCTGTCATTGCAGAAAACCTGTGAGCCTTTAAATCCCTGCTGAGCTGTCGCCCATAGACCCCAACACCAGGGCTGGTTTAGCTCTGGTCACTCCTGCAGCATCCCATGCAGGAGGCACAGAAAACACCTTGCCTTATGCTCTCACTCTCCCAGGCTAAAAATCAATTGCTGACAGGTTTCAGGAAAAGACAGAAAAAAAAGTCAATTTTAGGTATTTTTTTTAACCTTGCCTCCTGATTGCCAAGCAAGAATACACCCTGAAATATTTGAAATCCATGTCGACTCCTCCTCAGACTCACAGCCTCACTGAATTCAGCAGCAGCTTTGCTTTCCTAAGTACAAAGCTGCAATTTCCCCCTTTCACTTAACCTCTGCCCAAGCTTTTCACCTGAGGCTCGGCTCCTTATTAGCAGGTCTTTAAACAGCCCCTCTGCCCTGGAGTGAACTCACCCCAACAGAACCTGTTCTACAGAGAGCAAAGGAAACAGATTGTGAATTATTTTGCTTTTATCATAAATAACCTCTCTTCCTAGTGAAGGGATCTCCAGCCCGTTAACTCCAGGCCTGCTGCACACAGGAGCTGAACCACAGCCTGCAGAAATCAATACCTCTGACTCTAATGAGTTCTGAATCATGCTCAGCACGCCTGGAGATACATCCCACTCTTCCAGCAAAGAAAAATATGGATGTCAGTAGATGCACTGACAGTAATGTATGCTAATGAAGGTAATGTAACCTAACAACACGTGAATTATTGATGTAGGCATGTTTAAACAGAAAAATCAGCAAGGAATCACAGCAGACCAATACACTCCAGTGTTTGTTCACCAACAGGCAATTGGAACATGGTGGTTGTGAGAACACTCATTACCACTTTATCAGGCTGAAAGAATTCTTGTTGGGTAATCCATGTCTCACCTGATCCACGAGTCATTTAAATTTCACACGTGTGACACTGGGTGATCTCAGTGCGCCGTTTGTAGTGGCATGAAAGGAGCTACTTTTACACACCTATAGTTTCCTCTGAGGTTTTCAGACATCTATGACAAATCATACTGCTTTGCCTGAATTATTTTGCTTAATCTTATTTACCAGTCATAGGTAAGGGCTGGTTTAGCCTCTCATTCACAATAGTTTTGGAAATCTAACTCCCTTGAATGCAGCAAAGTTGCACCTGATCGTCATGAGGCACATGGAGAATGAAACCAGCTCCTTTGTCTGGCACAGCTCTGGTTTCCAGGATGTCAAGGCAGTTGGCTCAGCTCTACCATAAAATAAACACAGTTTGTCTACCTAGGCAGGTTTATCACATCCATCATCATGTTCTCCTAATGTTATTTAGGGAAAATTCATTTTGCACCACCGTAAAAACAGGATATATGTTCAATAAACATCAGTGTTAATTTTGCTGTTATTCTATTATCCTGTGAGATCTAATCATTCTGTCTGTACTTTGGGGTGAGTTGGCTCCACCTCTGTGGTATCTGGGAACTACATTGCAGACAGGCTTTGTTTTGGTAAGGACTGTTGGGGCATATGGATTTTTACAGTCTCATCATGTCCTCACCAGGTTATATTGATGTGCATCATCCCTGCATCAACAGAGACAAAAGATTTCCTAGTACATGCTGCATCCAAAAAATCCCAACCACAACCCACAGCCAATTGCCAACACACATTCCTGGACATCTTAGTGCTGCATTCAGGTGTGAGAGAGTTGAGAGGGCAGGGGAGAACCGTGTCCTCTGGCCAGGGCCAAACAAACCCCTGGGCTGCTCCCCAGGATCTCAGCCACTCTCCTCAGAGAAATCAGCATCCTCAGTGCCCAAATAAGCTTTGCAAAGCCACGGAGAAGAAAACGGAGCTTAACTGAGATAATTAAAACAGCTGCTCATTTCGGAAGAGTTATCACATTACTCTCAATGCAGGCCATTAATCTTACTGATAATAACACATTTTAAATTGCTCCTCAGTTTCTTCAGCACTTGCAAGAGAAACACGCCAAGCTTTTTCCAGCTGTATTTAAGAATATTTGGGAGGGGAGGGAGGGTTTGAAGAGGGAAGGAGTTGGGGGATAGTTGCGTGCTTATTTGCCATGTAAAAACAGGTAAACACACTATGAAAGATAGCCCCTTTTTATTTATTGAATAAATATGCCACAGTTCCTATCACCAGAGCCCACTGAAAACCACGGGGCACATAGGTGTGCACAACCATGCAGGAGCAGCATCTGATTCTGCTTTACCTTTTCCGGAGCCGGGAACTGCAGGTGATTTACTTCCAAAGGTGTGATCAAAGGAACTGTCTGAAAACCATCTTCGTTGGATGGTTGTTTGTTGTTCTTGTCATTCAAATTACTCCCCAGCTTCACCATCCTTGGACCTTGCTTTCCAGACCTAAAACCAGGAAGGTGATCAATGTCACGGGGGCAGTGGGAAGGGGAGGATTCCTGCCTTTCCCTGCTCGCTGTGGGGTGATGCATCGGTCCCTGGGTTCCAGGGAACAGGACTTCACTTCACCGACACACTTGCCTTACACAGACATCCCAAGCACACTCCTTGAGCTCCCCCCGAGCTGTCAGCACAGACACGGCGGACCCCACACCACCGGCAATGCCACCGCCACTGCTGGGAATGTCACCAGCATCAGGGGGAGAGCCACCAGCACCAGCAGGAATGTCACAAGCACTACCGGGAATGTCACCGGCACTGCCAGGAGTGCCACCAAGCACCACCACTGCCACAGCCATGCCCGGGGACACAGGGACACAGGAACAGGGGACATGGAAAGACAGGCACGCGGGGACGGGGCGCCAATCCCCCACTGACCCTAGGGGTGGTTTTGATCCACCTCCCCCCCCAGTTTTTGCAGCCCCTTCGAGGGTGCCGAGCCCCTCCCCTGCACACCCCGGGGCACTCGGGGGTCCCCCCTCCCGGCTCCCCCCAGGGGCGGCGGGGCTGGGGGTCGGGGCGGGGGGTTCCGCGGGCACTACTTACTGCAAAGCAGGCGGCGAGAGGCGGCGGCGGGGCCGGTTCCCGTGCGGTGATCCCGCGGGGGGAGCGGTGCTGAAGGGACAGCGCTGCGCCCTGCGCTTCGTGCGGCTCCGGCAGCGACTGAGGGCGGGCGGGGCGGCGGCTCCCCCCCCTCAGCCCGCACCGCCCGCACCGCCCGCCGCGGCAGCGCGCGCCCCCTGGCGGCCCCGCCGCGCACCGCGCGTGGGGCGCCCCCTGCAGGCCGCGCGAGGGGCCGCGGCTGCCCCGGCGGGAGGGGGGACGTGAGGGACGGGCCGTGTCCCGGTGGCACAAAGGATGGAGAGGGACAAGTGGGACCTGGGACACTTCCACAGCTCTGCTCGGACACAGAGATTGGGCACAGAGAGCACTGAGGGTGGAGATGACCCAGGGCGGCTGCACGGAGGCGGGATCCCCATTGCTGCCCTTTGGCCCCCGGTGACATCGACCATTGTGTGCTTCACTGGGGCATCACTCGATGTCATGGAATTCCAGAATGATTTGGGTTGGAAGCGATCTTAGAGATCGTCCAGTCCCACCCCCCCTGCCATGGGCAGGGACACCTTCCACTACCCCAGGTTGCTCCAAGCCCTGTCCAACCTGGCCTTGGACACTTCCAGGGATGGGGCAGCCACAGCTTCCTTGGGCAACCTGTGCCAGGGCCTCACCACCCTCACAGTCAAGAATTTCTTCCCTATAGCTAACCTAAATTTCCCCTCTTTCACTTTGAACCCATTCCTCCTTGTCCTGTCACTCCAGTTCCTGATGTCCCTCTCCAGTTTCCTTGTCAGCCCCTTCAGATCCTGGAAGGGGCTGTGAGGTCTCCACACAACCTGCTCTTCTCCAGGCTGAACAGCCCCATGTCCCTGTAGAGAAGGTTCCCCAATCTCCTTAGGAACCTCATGGCCCTCAGTCACGGCTCCCAAGTGCCCACTCAAAGGTCAGTCTCTCTCCCTGATGCCCATTCAAACACCTGAAAAGATGTTGGAGCCACATGGGGATCAGCCTCTTCTCCCAGGCAACAAGAGACAGGACAAGAGGATACCTTCAAGTTGCACCAGGGGAGCTTCAGATTGGATATTAGGAAGAATTTCTTCACTGAAAGGTCGGTCAAACATTGGAACAGGCTGCCCAGGGAATCACCATCCCTGGAAGTGTTCAAAAAACATGTAGATGTGGCACTTATGGTTTAGCAGTGGAACTGGCAGTGCTGGGTTAATGGTTGGACTTGATGATCTTGACGGTCTTTTCCAGCCTTAATGATTCTATGATTCTCAAATGATGGAACAGCAGGACAGGACCAAGCCCCAAGCCCTGCTCAGCTTTGTACTGGATTCCCCTCCAATTTCCAGCAGCCAGACTGGTGTCACATCACCATGAGCAGTCACAGTCCCACCACCAGCATCCCCCCAAACACCAGCCCCTGCAGTGTGAGGCTGAACACTTCACTTGGAGACAGAGGATACTTTGGGATTACTTTAGCCTGATTTGTTTATAAATATAGAATTTGCCTCCAGAGCTTGCTACTTGGCGTCTTTCACAAGACCTAAATATACTCCTTTAAGGCGTGAACTGTTTCCATAATAAAGCCTTTTAGAACTGACTCGTGAAAACTCATTTAAAGCCATATTTTGGCAGAGCAAAGGGAAGTGCTGAATGCAGTCGTAAAGCTTGCTCACAGTACAGAGGGAAGAGCTGAGAGGCAGCTAAAACTACTTGCTACTAACATCACCTTACATGGTCCATTAAAGGTCCTGTTTCCAATAGTTTTGCCAGTTTTTAATGCTTGGAATTTAATGGGTTGGAATTTTCTCTGCCACATTTCTGCTTAAGACCAAACCTCTACAGTAAATTTCATCCAAGAGAGTTTTTCTGGGATTAAGAATAAGGCTCTGCCATATATAAAACTCAACTGTGAACAACTTTTTCTTGGAACATTATAAATTTTTGTCAAGCAGCTTTTTGATGTTCTCAGAATCATCTGAAAAAAATCAATCATGTCATTAGGTTTTGGGAGTTCACATCCAGGAAAGATTTCTTTAGCTCAGTAGTGGGAACTCCTGCAGATCTAATCCATCAGAGGTGCGTTCAGCTCAACGAAATTTCCACTGAAACTACAATTCCAGGTTGCTGCAGACTAGACCGGGTGTAGAGGCCTACAAAGAAAGGTGGCAGGTTGCATCCCACAGATATGGGAAAGTGTAGGACTTGTGCTCTGTAGGGCTGAGGAATTACATAAAAAACCCATTCACTAAAAATTATTGATTAAATTACTACAATATAATGTTTTAATATTGTAGTAATACCAGAAGTCATCCATCCATGCCCACCTGGGCCAGGATCTGTGCAAATGCACAGCAAGTTACACACCCTGCAAAGTCCTTGTCTCGTGCTCTGCACAGAGATGATGGTTTGGCTCAGAATCATCATTAGGACCTTCAAAATGCAGAGGCTGTAAGAAAATCCAAAAGCACAGACTCTGCAAATGATGACAGAAGCCCAGTCTCATCCCAGGCATTGTCAGCTCTCCAGATCCAAGCTAGACAGCACAATTGCAGCAACTCTTTCCCAAAGTTCCAATATGTTACAGATTATGTCATCTGAAGTGATTTGACCATCCAAAGAGATTCACAGATCTATCGCTATCCGTGCATTGCAACTCCATAAAAATTGCATTGTGGTTTTCCACCTTTATCTGGTAATTACCAAATGAGTGCTTTGTTGAAAAACAAAGTGATGTCCTTCGTAGCTTGCAGATACATCTGTGATCTGAAAACCAAATCATTTTCATCCACATCAACACTGGCAATGAATATCCTGCTTAGCCAAAATATTACATTAGTGACACCTAAGTAGATCCTTTGACGTGAGATCTTGAGCAACACTTCACAAACACACTGATGTGAAATTTCCAGAATCACCTGTGCAAACCAATGGAAACTGTGGTTACACAAGTAAAAATAAGGCTGTAAATAATGTTACCTGCTTGTTCCACATCCCTACTCCGTTGAACACACTGATATGCTCACAGAGTTAGTATATTAACTTTTGTTGGTTATACTTGAATACTCTTCAGAGTAACAAAGCTAAAGGGCAATGAGGTGAATCCCCTTCCCTCTTGTGCATTGCTACCACTGTAAAATACCTTTCATGTAGCTGCAAATCTACTGATAACTAAACAGAGCTTAACTCTGCTGGAGATACTCCACAAAACCCAGAGAAAGCAGCTCAACAGGGCCAGCACTCGAGCACTGGCACTTGGAGCCACTTTCCCGCTAAAAGGCTTTTAGTTCTGAGTACCAGCAGCAAGAACCTGCAAGAGATGAGCAGGGGCTGCTTTTACCTTATGACTTTTTACGGTAGAAGCACATTTTAAGCAACATGTATCAGTGGCACCATCTGAGAATTTTGGCGGTGTGGTGGAGGGTGGTGTGCAGGGAGATACTGAAACTCTCAAAGCCTCTTACATCCAGAAACTTCCATTTCCTCCATGAAACTGAACCAGCCCTGTGACTACTTAGGGTCAGTGTTGCCCATTTCAGTTTGAAAACACCTCTTTGCAAAATCCCTCTTTCACAAACAAACAAACAAACTACCAGGAGTAAATTTATATAGCAGGATGCTTCATGGAAAAAAGAGATGCCTAAAGTTTCCAGCAAAAGTGAACATTCTGTAGGGACAACATTAAAGCAAACCCAACTGAGTATGAGAAATCAGAGTAACACACAGATTTTCTTGCAGAGCCAATACAGAGTCTGACATTTCCGCCCACACAGCACAGCTCGGTGACAGGCAATAAGACACAGCAGCAATATGAGCAACATGAGACTCCAGAGGAATAAACAATATATTTCTTCTGTCAACAAAAATATATGCCTCTCTTTATTCCTCTAATAAGTCTCCCACAATATATTAATGCATTGGGTTTGTGTGGCAGGGGGGAGGGGGCTACAGGGGTGGTTTCTGTGAGAAGCTGCTGGAAGCTTCCCCCATGTCCGACAGACCGATTCCGAGGGCTGGCACCTCCGGGATAACAGATTTAAGAAGAGGGGTGAGGAGGAAGCTGCACAACTGCAGCCAGGAGAAAGGAGTGAGAATATGTGTGAGGAACAACCCTGCAGACACCCAGGGAAGTGGAGAGGGAGGGGCAGGAGGTGCTCCAGGTGCCAGAGCAGAGATTCCCCTGCAGCCCATGGTGCAGACCCTGGTGAGGCAGCTGTGCCCCTGCAGCCCATGGAGGTCCATGGGGGTACAGAGATCCACCTGCAGCCCCTGGAGGACCCCACACTGGAGCAGGGGGATGCCCAAGGGAAGCTGTGACCCCATGGGAAGCGCATGCTGGAGCAGGGTCCTGGCAGGACTTGTGGCCCCATGGAGAGAGGAGCCCACACTGGAGCAGGTTTGCTGGCAAGGAGTTGTGACCCTGTGAGTGACCCAGACTGGAGCAGCCTGTACCTGAACCCTCCTGAACTATGGAGGGATCCATGCTGGAGCAGTCTGGAGAATCCATGCTGGAGAACTGCAGGAAGGACTCACGTTAGAGTTCATGGAGGACTGCATCCTGTGGGAAGGACACACGCTGGAGGAGGGAAGGAGGAGTTCTCCCCTGAGGAGGAAGGAGAGGGTGATAAGCTGACCACAGCCCCCATTCTCTGTCCCCCTGTGCCTCTGGGGGAGAGAAGGTAGTGAATTCAGGAGTGAAGTTGAGCACAGGAAGAATGGAGGGTAACAGGGTTTGGGTACAACATTTCACTGTATTGTAAATTCTACAATTCTATTGTAAACAAAATGTCAGTCAAAGTGGAGTTCAGCCTCTCCCCACTCTAAGCCTGAACACATAAATCAACTTCTCTTCAGCATTAATGAATATTATTTTACTTACCTGGTCCTTGATGTATGAGACTCTTACATTCAGTCTCACTTCATAAAATACATTTCCTGCACACTATGCATTTTTCCCTATAATGTTCCTGTTCATTATTACAAGAAACAATATTTTTGTCTGTTTTGATATATTGAAAAACTGGTATCAGGCTTTCAGTGAAACAATTGGAAAATGTGTGAATGGGAAGTAGGAATTACTAAGAAGAGCAACTAGAAAACTTGAAGACACCAGGTGAGAACAAAGTCTCAGGAAGTCCCAATAGTTGAGGTAGGGTAATCCTAGGAGTAATATCATCCACCTTGGCCTATTCTACCCCAAAAATCTTGTTTGTTCCTCAAACATTCACAGTAATTCATTTAAAAATTAGTCTAATATAACAGTGAAAACCAGAACAGAAGTTCAGGAGATGGTTTAAGCCAAATCCAGCCCTGCTCTTAATTCTGTGACTTAACAAATATATACAGTCAGAATTCAGATTTTCCTGGAGAAAACACCATGATGTGGATAGAAAGTAACTTTAGACAGAGCACAGCAACATGGGAATGAATCTCACCACAACCTCAACCTAAACCCAAAACGTGAGACTACTGCCACTAAAATGTTTGCCTGGGGGAACTGCAGAGCTGTAAAAGGAGAAGTCTCTGGTCCTTGTCCGTGTTCCAAACTGCTCCTTACTGCTCATCCCCCATTTTTGGCTTAGTTTAGGACAAAAAAGTCAAGTGAGGAGGGCATTTATGTTCTTTTCCAGATCACTTCACAGACAAATTAACATCATAGTCAAAATTTTTCACCTTCTATGTAGTTGAAGGAATTTAGAATATCCAGGGGTGTAAAAAGTGATCAGGTCCATTTTAAGCTGGGGTTAACTACTCGTAGTCCTTGCTGTGAGGAGCTCATCCATTTTACAGAATTACATCAGCACCACTGACTTCCTGTCACACTCTCATTAGGAACAAGAAAATAATCATAGAGCAGAACGGGGGGGGGGGGGGGGGGGGGGGGGTGGGGGGGGGGGGGGGGGGAAAGCCATGTTAATTTATTATTCATTTCAGAATACAAGAGATTACAGAGATTCTGGAAGAGAAGGAGAATTTGTTAGTGCCTTACTGAACCTTCCTGCACAGCTCTTTGGATCTGCCTCTATTCCTCCTGGATGCAGGAGGCAATAAATCTCACACAGTCAGAGCACAAATGAGTTCTGGAGATGATAGAAATCAAGCATGTTCACAAGCAGCCCAACAACATCCACAGTTCAGCTGAGACACTCGGATGAGACACAAGTGTGGGTTCCACATTTAGTGGAAGAAGAGGAGATCCTCTCATTAATCTGCTCCATGCGCTCAGCACAAGAGACACGACAGAGCCCAAAGAGGTGCCACAGTCAATAGGAGGTCAAAGCACTCAGCACCTTCAGCCTCCCTGGATCAAGGCATCCTCCCTTTTTCCTTAGGGGCCTCCATAACTTTTGCTTCCAACAAAATGAAAGTGCAGCTTCACACATTAATTTTCACTAGGCAGTAACTTTCAAACGTGGATTTTTCTGCATCAGATCAGAGGCTCCTGATGCTTTCACTAATAAATGAGAAACTTCCTGTGATTATTTATTAAAAATCCACTGTGGCTTTAATATACTTCAATAAAATTTGCTCTTTTCCCCCTAAAGTAAACTTCCATTTAAGTGATAGGCTCTCCTGATACTTCAGTTTGCTGGAAAGCCCATGTTAAACCCCTCCAAGTATGGCTGCTTTGGTTTTTATGCAAATTCCTACCATCACAGTTATATAAGTGCTTATGCAATAAAAATATACGTCATACACAAACCTGCCCATGTCACTGAGAATTATTTACAAGAGCTATAAATCAAAGTTTCATCCAGTTTTGCTTTATATTTAAGGACCTACTGCACACACAAAATGTCATATAAGCCCAAAGTTCGCTTTCAGCCACTTCCCCCCCAAAAAAAAGAAAACTAGAATTCAGCTGCCTGCTGAAGGCTATTCTTTAGTCAGAGTCCATGCAAAATTGTATTAGAAGCTTTGAAGTTAAAACATGAACATTGACTACCAGAGAGGGCCCTAAAGACAAAGACATTTACTGGATGTAAATGTTCAGTGAAGACAAAGGTCACTTTATACTTTCCCAAAATCTGACCATGTTGGAAACTCCACATCCTGTTCTCAATTTTCCTTAAGAGTTGAAATCTTTTCATTGAAGGAATCAGCAGGGAAATATTATTATCCTTGGTGATTGAATACGTTGTAATGGCCAAGTTATGATAACCTCAGTGGTCATGGGATGGCAGAACCTCAACTGTTGGGGCAGAGAAATCTGTTTCATCCCAACTCCAGAGCAGATGGGGCATGAGCAGAAGAACTGCCCGGCAAGCCAAGCCTCCAGTCTGCAGGAAATGTGGTTTTATCTGAATTGGTGGCTTTGGTCCAAATCAAGCAGGAAACAAATCCTTTTGAAAATGCCCACAAACTGGAAATTCCCAGAAAGGTCACCTCAGAAACATCCAAACACTTCCAAAACACAATTCCCAAGTTCCCAAGCCTGTGGTTGATCAGTGACATAGTCTCTGGCAACAGCAGCAGCATCTGCAAACACCAGCTCCACACAGTAGCTGTGGGAGCTCCCAAGCCTCTCTGGCTCCCGTGCAGCCTGGATGCTGAGGACACCCTGGGAAGCCTGCCCAAAGTCACAGCCCCATGTCAGGGAGGACAGGAGCTCCTGCAGTCCTGCTTCAGCCCAGCCTCTTACCACTTCCAGACATGGAAATCAGCATGGAGTTCAAGCTCCCAGGACTTTCTTGCTTTTAGCTTTACAGCAGGTTGGAAGTGGTAGCCCAAGACCACCAGCTGGAGTTTCAAGCCTAAAAGCCCTGAACAGTCCTTGGTGACAAGGGACAGAGAACTCCAAGACTGAGTTACCTGGGCTGACCCGCCAAGAAGTGCTCCAGGAACCAGAGGAGCTCATTTTGGCAAGAACTCCCCACATGGGATAACTTCAACCAAAATATTTGAGGCCCAGAAGATGTGCTATTTCCAGCTAAACTGTGTCCAATAAATCTCTAACTAGCAGGGAATAGGGATATAAGCCCCCAAGGCCTTATTCTCCATTGCTTACCTTCATACAGAGTTTTGTATTTATGAAACACAGGTAAAAAAGCACTTATCCAGACCAACTTTTAGACCTTGAGACAAGTGACTTAACACCATTGTTTATGGATAACGAGAATTCAGCAGCAATGCCTTCAGCTCCTCTGTGTGCCCTGGCTATTTCCTCCCCCACTCTGTACCACAAGGAACCTCCTCAGATCTCTTGGCAACTGTTCACTGAGCTGAGATGAAAAAATTTCAAACTTTTAGAATAAGCTAGAGTTTGTGTTCCTTGTAGAAAGGTAAATTATGCACTGAGAGCAAGGCAAAGACAAAGTGTGACCTCTGTATTTGCACATCTGCTTCAGTTCACACTCCAAGTGAGATTTGTTATTAAAAACTTCAGGTGACTGATCTGTGTTTTGAAGAATGTGAAGGAACAACAATTGCTGCCCAGGAACCACAGCAGGGCAGTATGATGTGACGCTTGCTTTTGGTTCTGCAGTGATGATTAAGGACTTCAGAGGAGAAACAGTTGTTTTCTGAATCTCTGCTATATGATCCAGTGCCCCCAGGTTCCCTTATTTATTTATGATTCCTTTTAACAAAGAGGGCTTAAATAAAGTTTTTCATGTATAAACCAACCTTTTTTTCCTTGTCAAATATGTTACTTACTTGGACCATATACAATATTTTAATGCAACATTACAATTACTTTTCTTCTGCAGTTTACACTTCAGTGGTCACATGAATTAAAAAAAGAATGCCCAGGGGTCTGGGTGGATGGGGATGGCTGTCTGGTTTGTAAAGCTTGAGCTGGGTTCTTCTCCAGACCCTTTTTTCAGCAGTTTAACTGCTCTGGCTACCCTTGTTCCCAGCTGTACCTTTCAAATCTGGTCACTACAGTAGAAAGCTGCATTTCATGGCACAAGTTAGAAGTGGAACCTGAATCAGCATTTTGCCCCGCTGCAAACAGCTTTTGTGGCCCAAAGTGATTTGAAATGTAAGAGTCCTTTCAAAGTACTGCCAGCTGAAAGTTCTTTTCAATTAATAGATCCAAACCAATTAATTATATCATCATCACTGTACAGACCTTTTTAGACTGCAAGAGGTAAATGGATAGGGATGATCTAGGGCCATATCCATCTTTTATAATTTCTTCCTTTTAAAATGATTTTGCATAGTCCCGTAGACAGAGGTCTGTGTTTATCTAAAGAATCTTAACGTGTTTGCTAAACTTCATTCAGAGATTCAGGTTAATGCACCTCGTCTATCCTGTTAAAGTAGCAATTATGCATCTGGAAGAAAAGCTCTGTTTCCAAGGCCCCTTAAGTCTGTGCCAGTAAAAGCACCATCTGCAGCTGTGGTTTACAAGAAAAGAAACATTAGAGCAACAACTCTCCAATTTACAAACCAGGATTATAAACTAAAAACTCCCCCCACAAATATTTCATTGATAGAACTGTGGGGACAGGGAAACCATCTCATTTAGTCAAAAAAAAAAAAATCCACCGAAACCCCACGTGTGACTCCAAACATGTACTTTGAAAATACCAAAGAACTATGACATTTTTGCTCTGCCAGAAAAATGATCACATCTTGATTGAATACTTTGCCTTCTCATTTCCTTTTCCAAGCTGAAATGTCAACTATTTTAAGTAAAATCAGAATATTACTCAACCACAAATCAGAAAAGAACCTTGATGCCAGAGCTGTCCTCAAAAAGGCACATTCAGTTATACACCTTCAGTTTTACTATTAAAAAGCAGAGATGAAACCCTTCCAAATGCTTCACTGCTTAATGACACAATCACCAGCATGTTGTTAAAGCTCAACACTCTGACATTCCAGTCTTTATATCTGTAAACACCAAGATATTATGCCATGAGAAAACAATTCTTTTATTGAAACTAAGGATGTCTAATTGTGACAGGTGAATGTTTTAGCTCGAGAGATGAAATTCATATACATAACTATTTTTATGCAGTTTTCATGTTCCATTTACACAAATTGCTGGTTTAAAAGGCTTTAACAGTCAATCAAGAGTTCAAGTACTAAACTGCATAACACAAAAACATTATATTGTGTTGTTGAAGTCAGATAGATAAACAACATTTTCTGATTATGATGATACCATTGTGTGCCTCACAGTGAACAGTAACACAGAAAACATTCACCTGGTTTCATATTCAAAATACTTGCTGAGAATCATGTATAAATGGATGAATGAACAGAGAGGGCTATTGTGTAATATTTTAATACAAGAAAGTCAAATTTATTCAAATCAGTAAGAAAAAAAAGTAGGGTTTTATCGTGTGTGGAGTTCTGCCTTACTGAATTTGTGTTTGTTTATTATTCTGACAAGCTACAAAAATAAAAGATATAAATACAGAGACAACACTAAATGTGTATCTTTTCTTTTGCAAGAAAACTGTCACAATATTATGCTCATTAAAAAGCTTTCGAAAAATAATAGCTCAGTGAAACACTTAGACTTAATGGCTTGAAATAAATATCTTGCAACAGAGCTGTTTAAGCCACTATAAAAACAAACCTCTGAAACAGCAGAAGCACAAACACCAACGAAACAACAGAGAACCTGTGTTCACTGAAGTCACTTGCAGTCTCACCATGGACTTCAGGAAGAACTAGATCAAAATAAGAGCTTTCACTACTTTTACATTTCCTTTTCAACTGAATCTTCCTTTATTTTCTTGCTACACCCAGCCAAAGATGGACTCCTCCTGGAGAAAAAAGTGACAAAAGTGAAGTGGTGCATTCCCTTCAATAGAAAAAAAGTCTCTATTTAAAGTGTGCCAAATAAAGAATATTCAGATTCCTCAGATTTTACTTTAGGATTTAGCACAATAATAGGACAAAATCCACCTCCCCACCTTGGCAAAGCATACAGTCCTTCCTGTGAGGATGGAGCTGTTCTAGTCCCCAAACACCATTGAAATCTTGAAAAAAAATTGAGTTCAATGTCAATAATACTTAATTTTCTAACTGGCAATTATTATTATAACATTAAACAAGATCAATGCATCTCTTTTAATATTAATTTATTTCTTTTAGTATTTAAGCTTGCTTGGCAGTTAATGGACTGTATACATACCCTGTCCAGGTATGCCCCATTCTGTGAAGTTTGGTTCACACCAGAGCCTGCAGGAGAACATTATGTGGAGGCAAATCATCATTTTCAGTCACATTGAATCTAATCTTAATTGCAACATTCCGAGGGGTAAATAGGGAGCATTAGAATTCAAGTAGACTTTTGTTTTTTGTCCTCAAGAAAACCATTTATATAGACAGTAAAATGCAACATTAATTTTCAAGCGTTATTAATCCAGTAAAAAAAAAAAAAAAGATAAAAATGAACCCACTTTATTCAAATTTGTTGATCCATATCTAAATGTCTGCTCGTATGATTCCATTTGCTTCTTGATTAATGAAAAATTCAGATCAATAGGAGAATTATCTCCTAGATTTGATGTTGTGCAAAATCTACTAATTAGAAAGAAGTTATTAGACTTGATGCTTTTCACCTAAATAGGGTTTAATAGTAGATTCTCAGCTGAAGCTCCAGAAAAAGGAGATACAATTACAATTACAATTACAATTAAGGACAGAGTAAGTGGAGAGGGGAAAGGGTTGGTTGATTGGTTGGTGGGGTTTTTTAAGTCACTGGAAATTATCTATAAAGAAAATGCTCTCCCTCAGAAAAGAAATGAATGTCTGAGAAGGGAACAGGCCCTATCCATAAATACAAGCTTAAGCAGCACATTGTTTATCCATAAAAAACAGAGAAACCATTATGGTAAGATGGTAAATCCACCCAGGATGTCATATATAAGCAGAATTTTGGTTTGGATTTTTTTTTTTACAATAATTTGAAATGTTTGAGGCAATAACCCATTGAAGATTTCTCCTCCTTTTTCCTTGTCCCTTGTTCTCCTTTTTCTTGATAGCAAACAAAGTCCAGGAAGATTTTTTTTTTAATTCACTATCCTACATATCCATAGATCTGTGTGTCTTACATATATGTCTTTGTCCAACATATACATTCATAGCTGTGCACAAACACTTCTGCAATGATCTAAGCTGTAGGAGAAAGCATGTGGAACAGTTTCCATACGAGGAGAGATTTTAGTAGACTGGAACTTCTTAGCATAGAAATATGACAGAGGCCAATGGAATCTCAACTGATATAAAGAATATGAATAGCACATAATGAACACCCAGCATGTCATAATTCCAGAACTAATCAGGAATTGGTTTTAAAGCCAACAAAAGAAATGCTTTTCCACATAATGCAGAATATTTGCAAAATAATTGCAGAATACATTGTTGAAGTACTGTGGAATTTCTTCTCCTGTTCCAATAACATCCTGGATTGCAGAGGACATTCACTGGGGTAGAGATTTCTGTTCTGAACCAGAATTGCACTTCTTTTGTTCTCATGAAGAAAATTTTTGAGGGAGTATTTTCTTGTCACCTACATGGAAATCTAATCTAACATTTTACAAGATAAGATACTGGCAGAAATTGGCCTACATTTTGGGATATACCCTAACTCCATGTGGAAAACTTCCATCAACACAAATGCAAGCGAAGCAGAAGTGTTGTGGGTGAACATGTCATTTTGTAACTTGCCTGGTAACTCTTCATGGATTAGCATATTCTTTTTCCTAAAAATTCATCAGACTGTGAGGCCAGAAATTCCAATTCCATTTGTAAGCATACACTGTATTATCTTAAATTGTGCAGCAACTACAATGTCTCTAATTGAAGTTGGCTCAATGCACAGCACCAGTTTTAATTCCCGAGTCATTTTCCAGTAATGAAAGAGCTGAATTCAGTGCACAGTGTGAGAACATGTTCGATGGTTATGTTAAATTGTGTTACAGCAGCCTTTGGGGAGCATCTCATTTATTTATTGTCTGTATGAAACCAACTGCTATTTTCCTACGTGGAAAAATAAATTGTTATTCACACAAGTAGTGCCTTGGACCGATCTGTGAATAAGTTCAGTTACACATTTCACATGTTCAGTAAAACTTGCAGATGTTTTATGTTCATGTCTTTAATGTCAGATTGCAGCAAACACTTCCACCATCCTTGCTCCAAATTAATGCACAGAAGACCCTCAATGAAACATAAGGGGCTTTTCAAATAAGGCTGGAAGTGTCTAAAGTATGCAATGAATTCCATTTGTGAGTTGTAAAACCTACTACCCAAAACAAACGGCTGAATGGACCTTAAACCTTGGGATCTTGAGTCAAACCAGTTGTATTAATAATTTGTTTTTTCTAGTAAAATAAAACACTATCAGTTTATTTCCTACCTTCTCCATCCAGCTGACTGCAGGCCAACAGTCGACTTCTGAACCTTTCATTTTCTTCAAGCATTTTTGAAATGACTTTCCAGACCTTATGCCAGACTTTGGACTGAAAGATAAAATGTGAAGCATATCAAAAGTTTGCATTAAAACATCTATTGGGCAGACCTTTAAATTCTACACAATGTCTATGAAGCCCAGATGTTGTTTTTTGTTTTGTTGTTGAGGACTGGGAAGAAGGAGAAGTGAAGAACGGATATACATGTGGAATACTGGAAGAATTGCCTCTATTTTTAAGTTAAAGCCATAAATTCCTCCACAAATTTCCACATGAGATCTCCTCCTCCTTTCTTGCCTAGAACTCTGTGTTTATCCAGGACTTGTGAAGTACCTTTCTAGATAAGTAAAGCTTAGGAAAATGTGTGTAGAGCCATTAAGCTCTCTTCAAAGCCATCCAAAATGGGGGGAAAAATAAGATTGTTTATTTTTCCAGGAGCAAAACCTTTCCCATGTGATCCCTCAACAGCAGCATAACTCAGGCCCCATGCTCAGCTTCCAGAATGCTGTTGCTTATTTCATATGAAATCCGTATTAATCTGTTTTATAGATGTTGATAACCTTTATTTTAGAGGCATAAAGCTCTGTCTGTAGTTGGCACATTTCAAACTTGTGCCTTGAAAAGATTAAATTGGAATTGTTGATAAAGGCACCCAGACAGAGGTGGCCTAACAAACAGAAATAGCTGTTGATACACTGAAGTTTGGACTTTTGCTGGACCCCATTTGTGAAACTAGTTTAAAGATAATGCCTTTCTCGTGGATATTTATTGCTAAAACATATCACATATTCCTCATTCTTTTTGAAGACTATTAGATGTACCAGCAGAGTGATATTCTAGGATGTTATTAGCTGTTCCTCTGCAGTCAGTAGCATTTTACTGTTTTCAAATCAAGTATCTATGACATTACTCTATTCCAGTCTGGCTGATTACTTGTACTTCACACATTACAAAATCTCATAACAAGTTACTGTTTAATAAATGTCCCTTTCAAAATTTCAAGCATTTGAAAAACTAATGAACAGGAACAGAAATACATCTGTGAAGCAGAAAGCAATTTTGCATTGCTACAAGGATGGTGTTAATACCTCCGATTCCTGCCTTCGCTTATTTGTAACCTGTGGGAGTTCTTTGTTTAAAACACGAGAGGAAGAAGAGCTGCAGAGCTTTTTCCTGCTGGGTTTCACCCACAAGGTGTGCAGTGCCCTGGCCCAAATCCAGCAAAGCATTTCAGTACAGGCTTTAAGTCAACAGCGTACTCTCATTTTTCAAGGTAAGCACACACTTAAGTGCTTTATTGAATAAAAGCCAGGATTTTAAAGCCTCCAGAGAGGGAAAATAATACCATTTTTTCTTTTCTGTAAGTAAGGATTTCAGTAACAGGCTACCAATTCCATCTTTTAATCTCCCTCATGCGCTCTCACACACAGAACAAACAGGAAGCAGTTTTCTCAAATGCCAAGGCAACTAATTCAGCTCCCCCATTTTATACCTTTTTCTTCTTTCGTTTTATGACTTTATCAACATGTTTTGAAGGGATGGGAAAGTCAAAGGTGTGAGCCTTAGCTTTAGCCTCTTTGTCACCTAGAAAGAGAAATTAGAAAGCATTTTTTGAGTACTTACAATATATTCCTAAGAAAGCGGTTGATCACTGGAAGTGTTCAAGGCCAGGTTGGATGCAGCTCTGAGCAACCTGGTCTAGTGAAAGGTGTCCCTGCCCATGGCAGGGGTTTGGAATGAGGTGATTTTTATGGTCCCTTTCAACTCAAACCATTCTGTGATTGTACATTCCTATTAAATTTTTCACCGATGTAAGTTTAACACCCAGTCTAACTGTGCTGGGCACATTAAATTACAGAATCGCAAAATACCTGAGGTTGGAAAAGACCTCCAAGATCATCTAGTCCAAGCTTTGATCAAACACCACTTTGCCACCCAGACCAGAGCACTCAGAGCCACATCCAGTCATTCCGTGAACACCTCCAGGGATGGGAACTCCACCACCTCCCTGGGCAGCCCCTTCAGTACCTGACAGCCCTTTCCAGGAAGAAATTCCTTCTAATGTCAGACCTGAACCTCCCCTAGCACAGCTTGAGGCAGTCCCACTACTGCTGATACAGACAATAAGACAATGTTTGAGCCACCTCCACCCCTCAGAGAGCAAGGGGAGCCCCGGTGGGACAATATCCAAAGCCCACCCCTGGGAAAGGGGTTCCCGACACACGGGGGGCACAGCCCTGAGCTGTGCCGGGCCCGGGATCTCTGACACCTACCGGGGGGGCGGCTGCTGGCTCCCCCCGCACGGCAGCTCCCCGGGCCGGGGCTGGGCTCGTCCTGCGGCTCCGGGGCGGCCCTCGGGCTCCTGGCCGAGCCCGGGGGACTCTGCTCGGAGCCCCGCCGGGAGCCCCGGCCCAGGCGGATCACGGAGCCGCAGCGGTGCGAGCCGAAGCTGTTCACATACACGAGGGGCACGGGAGGGCGGCTGCGGCGGCCGCGCTCCATCTGCGGTGGGGGCGGCCAGGGGGGCCGGGGCTGAGGGGAGCCGGGGGTCGGTGAGGGGAACCAGCGACCGAAGAGCGATGAGGGGAACCGGGGCTGAAGGGAGCCGGGGGTCGATGAGGGGAACCAGGGACCGAGGCGCGATGAGGGGAACCGGGGCTGAGGGGAGCCGGGGACTGAGGGTCCGTGACGGGAACCGGGGCTGAGGGTGGTGAGGGGAGTTGGGGGCTGAGGGGAGCCAGGGGGTCGGTGAGGGGAGCCGGGGCTGGGGGGGTGGATGTCCCCCTTCCTCCGGCCAGCGCTAGGGTTTAGCACATAGTGCTGCTGCCCGAAGCCACGTATTGATACATTTCATGCAAGATATTGATCTATTCCTGCCAGTGATAGGCGGACTCCGGGCTGAGGGTTGGTTGGTGCATTGTTGGTCTCTACAGCAGAGGAACCAGCGGCACCTCCTTGGTGCGGGTGCTGCCGCAGATCCTGCACTGACAGAGTGAATTTCACCCCAGACAGTCCGCCTGCTCCAGCCGCTTGCTGAACAGTAATGAAACATTAAATACCTGTTGTCGTGTTGTCCTTCAGGCAGCAGCAGCTGCGCGACACCGAGAGGACGCCCGGTGTGGTCAGCCCAGCCAATGCAGGTGCTCGGCAGAGACGTGTCCCACTGCAGCAGTGGGGTTTTGCTGGATATGGACAGTGACAACTGGATTTCTGAAACCACTTAAGAGCACAAGTCATAGAATCATAGATTGGTTTGGGTCGGAAAAGATTTAAAGATCATTTCATTCCAATCCCCTATCCCAGGTTGCTCCAAGACCCATCCAACCTGGCCTTGAACACTTCCAGGGATGGGGCAGCCACAGCTTCCCTGGGCAACCTGTGCCAGGGCCTCACCACCCTCACAGCAAAGAATTTACATCAAGTCATTTTCTTTGACACTGAAATACTGCTCTGGATTATTTCCCAGAGTTTCAGCACCCTTGGCTGCCCAGAGGAGGGGCAGCATTGCGAATTAGAAACAATAAATTCTATGAAAATGCTTTTTTTCTAATTGTTGTAACAGCACCAGCAATATGAATGGTGCTGACAATGTGTCACCCTTGGGAATGGATCCAAAGAGACCACGAGGTCCTTCCCAGACTTGAGGAGGTTGAGGGTCCCTGTGTGTGTCCAGGAAGGGCAGGGAGCTGGGGAAGGGTCTGGAGAGTCAGTCCTATGAGGAGCAGCTGAGGGAGCTGGGGGGACTCAGCCCGGAGAAAAGGAGGCTCGGGGGGGACCTTCTCACTCTCTACAACTCCCTGACAGGAGGGGGGAGACAGATGAGGGTCGGGCTCTGCTCCCAGGGAACAAGGGAAGCGGAAAAGAGGACAACAGGAGACTGCCTCAAGCTGTGCCAAGGGAGGTTCAGGTTGTACATCAGGAGGAATTTCTTCCTGGAAAGGGCTGTCAAGCATTGGGAGGGGCTGCCCAGGGAGGCGGTGGAGTCCCCATCCCTGGAGGTGTTCAAGGAACGTGGCACTCAGTGCTCTGGGCGGGGTGACAAGGTGAGGATCGGTCACAGGTTGGACTCGATGATCTCGGGGGTGTTTTGCAGCCCCAGTGACTCCGTGATTCCCAGATCCCGTGTTCCCGGCCGGGGGGTGCAGTGCGGGCGGGCCCCGCCAGGTGGCGGCCGCTCCCACGGAACCCGCCGCTGTCCCGGTCCCGCAGCTCCGGGCCGGGAAAAATCCCACGGCACCGTCCTGCCAAGTATCCCTGGATTCCCAGCTATTGTACACACTGTCATAAAAAGGCATGTTGTGTATGTAGCTGGAAAAGAGAAAAAACAACTCGCAGAGGCACAGCCTGACAGTTCGCCTGAGTAATTTGTTATTTCCCAATTATAAAAGGGCATCTCCTGCAGGCTCCAAAGGGTACAGACTAAAAAGGAGGTTATAGATATGACACAGCCACCGAGTCAGGAGCCTTGAGATCAACTGTGACCTCAAATATCAACTATGACCTCCTATATTAGGAAAAAGTTCTTCCCCCAGAGGGTGGTTGGGCACTGAACAGGCTCCCCAGGGCAGTGGTAATGGCCCCAAGGTTGACAGAGCTCAAGGAGCGTTTGGACAGTGCTCTCAGGCACATGGTGGGATTGTTGGGGTGTCCTGTGCAGGGCCAGGGGTTGGACTTCGAAGATCCCTGTGAGTCCCCTCCAACTCTGGATATTCTATGCTTCTACAATTCTCAACTCCACCCCTCCCCAATCCCAAAACTCCCTCCTTCTCTGCAAAGACCTGCACTAACCAGCTGTCCCAGTGAGGTGGCAGCCAGCAAGTTCAATTTGGGGGTATTAAACCCAGAGAGAAGCAACCCAAAACCTTCATTAAAAACCACTCCTGGTGTACAAACTTCCCCAGGTCCATCACTCACACAGCCCTGGCCAAGAAATCGCTTCTTTAGCTGAAATACACCTCAGTCCACTCCACAACCCCCCAGTGAATACTCACACATAAACCTGACCAGCCCCATATTCATTCCATGACTGTCCCCACACTGTGCAGGGACACTTGCTGCTTTATCTTCCCGGGCAGGAGCTGCCTTTGCCAGCTGGCAGGATGCTTCCTTCCTCCGGCCTCATCAGGGCATCACAGCTGCCAAATCAGTGGTTTTCCCAGCACCTGTATTTATAGAATATGCTTCCACCCTGCTAATGCAAACACACATGCCTCGTGTGGCACATTTTGTCCACTTTTCCCAACAGCACATTGCCAGGACTTTGATCTCAAATGCAAACTCAGCTCAGATCCCTTTTAGGATCTGTTGCTACTCAGAAAAATCAATGTCACCTAAAATCTATCTGCAGATCTGTCAAGTTCAGCTATTTTAACTGCATGCTGCTCTTCATCCACCTTTCCACACGTGTGAATTGACTACCAGCTGGCCACTATCTCTGTATTTATCACTGAGCAAACATCTCAGCTTTTCACCACAGCTGCAACTGTCTAGTTAAAAATAGCTCAGATTCCAGCTTTCAGTCTGCACCTCATCGAGTTTGTTTTGTATTCCAATGCAGCTCCTCCAGCTCAGAACTTACGTTGGTTCCTGAATTCCATTGTTTCAGTTTTACTTTGGCCAAGTATGTGCCTTCATCTGTGAACCCTTACAAAGGTTTTAAAATGAGGCAGGTTTTGGTGGTAGCAAACCTACAGCTCATGCCAAGGAGAAGGAAGAAAGGAGCTGATGGGATATTGCTGCACACACAGTGATTCCCTGAATAAACCCCACCCTTCTGCTGCTGGTAGAGATTTGTTTTTCTCTGAGCATTCTTTGCAATGGAATTCAACAAAGTACTCACATGATTCAACATAATTCACAAAATCAGGGAATGGTTTGGGTTGGAAGGGACCTTAAAGCCCATCCAGTTCCAACCCCCTGCCATGGGCAGGGACACCTTCCACTATCCCAGGTTGCTCCAACCCCCGTCCAGCCTGGCCTTGAACACTTCCAGGAATGGGGCAGCCACAGCTTCTCTGGACAGCCTGTGCCAGAGCCTCACCACCCTCACAGGGAAGAATTTCTTCCATACATCTAACCTGAATTTACCCTAAAATTCAATATAACTCAGGCAAGGCCAATTGCTCATTAACTGTTACATTATCTTGATCAACTGCAGTGAATACATGTGAAATAGGAATCTAACACTGTGAACAGGGATTTTCACATGAAAAGTGTGCTTATTCTGACAACAGCTACACTCAAAACTTGTTAATTATACCCTCAGCAGTAGCACAAACAATTATTCTATCACCTTCATTTTCACAGAGTATTTAATAAGAGTCACTGGCATGAGGTTATTTCATTAGAATGTGGTTACTCTACAGAAGACACTGGGGACCATTTATTAGTGTAACCAGGAATCATTATAAAAACAAAAGTCACCACTTCTGGTAAGTCAAAGCAATGCATTTGCCTTCAGATTCTGCTTACTTGTAGAATTTCATCATTTACCCTGGCTCTCAGTTAATTGTGTGAGCAATGACTGGGCAGCAGAGAGAGAAAATGGTCAACTGCCCTTGGAATGCACCTGGATTTCATAGCAATGAACCTGCACATCTCCAACTGCTTTACAAACCATACACATGGGAATCACTTCCTCCACACCACTCCTAAGGAGAGGCCTATTTTCCCATCTCTTCATACTGTGCATAAAATTATTTAGCAGACTGTAAACTGAGTTTGTTACATAAAAGCCTGAGCCTCCCCTTGAGAGATTTCCAAATCACTGAGAAGATCCATAGGCTTTATAATCAAAACCCAAGTCAATGAAACCAAAAACCCTTGGCTTAGAAGAATTTCATGTTACAATATTTAAATAGAGATTGCCAATTGGAAATTAAACTATGGGGAAAACTCAAAAAGACAAAACAAGCCCTGAAATAACACCAGAAGTGAACTGCCTGATTTCCAGGGAAGGTTTGTAGTCAAGTGGATAAAGCAAAAAGCAGGAAAGGATTTCAGTTGCTGTGATTTCATTTTCCCACAAAAATGCGCAAGTTATCAGTATTAAGGGATGACATCCTTTGTTTCCAAATCAGAGACAGGAAAACTTTACCATATTTTAGGCTGCAGAGACTATGAAATTAAATATTAAAAGTTACTCCTGCTATTCTGGGGAATGAGCAGTCAGACCCTGTGTGAACACACTGCTGAGAAACTTCAGTGACAAGGTGGGGATTGGTCACAGGTTGGACTCAATGACCTTGCAGGTCTTTTCCAATCTCAATTCTGTGATTCTCAGCAGTGAGGCCTCTCTGTGATAGCACTGGGGCCTTTGCAGAACTCAGATATTGAACATTCCCTGCCTCCATACCCGCAGGGATCAGGATGTTGCCAGAAAAGGAACTTGAGCAGGGCTCCTGTCTCCGTGGATTGCTCACTCTGCAGAGAAAATTGAAGCAGTCAGTGCTTTGTTCCACCATCACATTCTTCCAAAGACACCCTCCCCCCCGTAAAAGCAATGCTTGAGCAAATTTTCTTGCCACTGACTGAAGAGCTGAGTTGATTTTGCCAGTGTACACAGAGCAACATCTGCCTGTGCACAGCTGGCCCACTGAAGCAAAGCTGGGGGCTACTGCCTGCTGCTTAGTGATGAGAATTCCTCAAAAACCTAAGAAATTGCATTTAAGTCACTGACAGAAAATTCAGAAACACTTGGCATGAGCATCCTCCAACCCAAACCAGCACTGGGCAGGAGCTTAAAGCCACAAGCACTGTCTTGTAAAGCGACACTCCTAAATTGACAACTTAATGCATAGCAAGGCCTAAACAGTCCCTGAGCAAACTGATCCTGGTCCATGAGTCAGCAGAACTGTCAGATGGTGATTTACAGTGAGCAAACACTTTTTCAAGCCTTGGCTTGGAGAAGGCTGGCAGAGACTTCTTTTTTCTTTAAATGCACTGCCCTACTATTGCATGGCTGCCCTTCCACAGATTTCAGATCTGGGCTGTTATTAAGGCACACAGTGTGTGTCCACTGCATCTACCCCATCACTCTGCCGTTTAAAAACTGTGTTCTTCAATCCCATGAAAAGCAAATCAATTCAACCTGCTACAGTTTTGGAATAAAAAAATACCACATAGGTGAGAGCAATAAAACTAAGTCCATTTTAAACATTAAGAATAACGGAAACCCAAAAATGTGTCCTCAGAGTTACCCTTTACCTGCACTGTGTTCAGAGGATTTAATCTCAGCTTTCATGACTTACCAGAAATAAATTTCTGGAAGCATAGTCAAACACAGACTTTATATATTGTTATGTTTCATATATACCAGGAGTACTGAGAACTTTTGACCAGCAGATTTTGTGACAGAACCTTAAGAGAACACGGTCTCCCAAGTTCCATAAACAAGGTGACTGAGAAAGTTTCCCTTAGTGATACATATATTCAAATAAATCAACATTTAGTATCAAATTGTCTCTCTGACAAGCTCTACAAGAAGTCAGGAAATTATAGTTCCTGTGTCATGAAAACAGGTGATATCTGATGGCATCAATCAGAGCATCAGGATTCAGGAAGACTTTCAGTGATGTATTCAGAGCACTGATTCACCCCCTTCAATTTCTATGACTGCATAGACAGCTGTGAGTATATTCTTATCCCACAGGCTGTTTTTCATACTGACAGACTGAATCAGCTTATTTTACACAGAGGAAGAGAGGAAGAGATGCCAGTGTTTTTCCTCATCTATCCTTTCTGAGGCTATTACTTGTCCTAGATTTCCTGTAGGCAGGCACTGTGCATTTTGGGCTGGGGCTGAGCGAATAAACAGCAGCTGGAGAATCTGGACTGGCAGAAGAAACTGTCCAGCAACAATATGACAGCTCAGAGACTGTCTGGAAGATACACCTCAGCCTTTAAATCAGCACGAGATGGGTTATATCCACCTCCAACCAATGTGGAATGTGGCAGCTCATTTAGTGCAAGGAGCACCAGGGAGAGCTGGCAGTGACTGTGCTGGGGCAGCTTCTGCTGAAAGGAAAGAGCTGGGATTCCATACTGTGGAAATTCTGGAATTTCACCCAGCAGGCCAACCTCCACCTTCTGGAGTCTGCCTGTACCATTTATTTATAGCTTCAGGACACACTGGAACCCAAAAGGGATTTGTTACGTCATCTGTCCTAGAAAGTTACTTCCCAGCAATTCAGAATCAGCAAAGGCCATCATGTGATCACTACCAACAGTGACCATTTGGAGTTTTGAATGCTCCAGAGCTTTGGCATTTCACCTTACTGAGTTGAATGTTTTAGATTCTGCCTATATAAGAACATTTTATTTATTAAATATTCACAAAGTATTTTGCAACCTTCAGAACAAAAGAATTTTAGACTGAATATGCACATCCTCAGCTGTAAATCAGATACTGGATCCTGATAAAACACTTCTAAGTTTACAGCACTTTGAACTGAAATCAGCCAGGGAGTGCCTTGTTTGTGAAGGACATTGCTGATTCCACCACCATGGCATCCAAAGACTTAAACCCTCCATATTCCAGGACCAAATTTCAAGTCTATCATAATTGTTAAAAAACATCAGATAAGCCTCTGGTAAGCACCATTTGCACTGGAAAACAGTGACAGGAATTTGCTAACACATCGGAGAGGCTGAACTGTGACTGTTTCCTAACAATCCCGATGCAGAGAATGAAGGGATAACTCTTTCCAACCAAGTCACACTGGTCACTGCTGTCTGATGCTGCTTGGCTGGCACAAAGGGCAGCACTGATCCAGCCTCTCTTTCTCACCCAAAGCATCCCAGCTTTTCTGTTTACACACTCTCATTTTAAGGGAATGGAAGTACCTGCAGGAGCCACCAGGGAAACTTTTCATTCTCATTAAAAACTAGTTTCTAAAGGCATTAGCTCCTACTTGGGAGCCAATGGCAAGTGATGTAATCAGCCTCAGGCAGAACTAATCCCAACCCTGCAAGATCTGCATTTCCTGGAGCACCCACACAAAAGAATGATACTCACCATCTATTTAACATTTACACCACCATTCCTTCTGTGATGGAACAAGAGATTAGCGACAAAACTCTTGAATTCTTTCAGCACAGTTCCTGCTGAATATCCTTGAAGAGCAAACACATAAGGTTGTAACACTTCAGGGAACTTTTCAGAACTTTAAAATTTAGATATTTTAAATTAAAGACTGAAATTAGCAAGCTCTTTAAAATGCCAGTTGTCCTCCTTCTGTTTCTATCAGATCACAACCATGAGACAATTTAAAAAGAATCCTTGTCTGTCCACGCCTTGCTGGGCTCTGCCCAGGCCCCAGTCTGGTTATCTGCTTCTCCCAGCTGCACAGTGGTTTCTGATTGATATGCTAAAGAGAATTGGGATTGTTCAGCCTGGAAAAGAGAAGGGTCCAAGGTGACCTAATTGTGGCCTTCCAGTACCTAAGGGGAGCCGACAAGGAAATTGGAGACTATTCACAAGGGCCTGGAGCAGGGCAGGACAAGGGGGAATGGCTTCACACTGACAGAGAGTAGGGTTAGATTAGGTATTGGGAAGAAATTCTTTCCTGTGAGGGTGGTGAGGCCCTGGCACAGGTTGCCCAGAGAAGCTGTGGCTGCCCCATCCCTGGAAGTGTTCAAGGCCAGGTTGGACAGGGCTTGGAGCAACCTGGGATAGTGGAAGGTGTCCCTGCCCACGGCAGGGGGTTGGAACAAGATGATCTTTAAGGTTTCCTCCAACCCAAACCATTCTAGCACTACCTGTGCCTCAGGGGTTCTCTCCTCACTGAAGAGTCACCTGCCCAGTTACCTGGATTTCCCAGCTGTGTTTTGGGTTTCACCTCTCTGGATGAGCTGCAGAGAACACTGAGCACAAACAAGTGACCCAACTACAATTACCTGGCCAGGCTGACACACTTAAGGCTGTGCAAAGAATAGGAAGGGCAGTGCTGGAACTGCTGAAAGGCTTTTCCGAAGCTCCACGAGGTTTCTACTGAACACTCAACAAGCACCAAATTCACAAAATTAAACACTTAGCATGCAACACACGGACCCAAGCAGGAGAGAGGGTTCTCAGAGCGTGATTCAACAGAGAGCAGCTCTAGAGCCCTCCGGACACAGCCCTTCCCAGTGAGCAGCTCTGCCCATGGATTTGGTACTGACTGGGCGCAGCGTTCAGGGCTCTCAGCATCTCTCACCCTCCTTCCTCTCCCCAAGGAAACCTCACTGCACTTTTGTGACCAGAACAGGGCACCAGAACTTCCCCTAAAGCCCTTTTCACCTCACACAGCCACACACGCACCGTAACCTCTGTCAAAATCACGTCCCCAAGCCCCACGAGCTTCAGCCACAAAGGAACAAGTGTCTACAGGAAGATCAAAATAAAAAGGTTAAGGAGAAACATTGAGTTAAAAGTTTTATTCATTCAACATCTCACATTACAAATATTTAAAAATTATATGCATACTGGTATAAATAGTCATTTGCAAACTATTTAATAACATTAATTTTCACTAGCACTTCAACAAATGAACTCTTTAAAAAAAGTAACTTGTGTTATATAACTTAGAGTAGAACATACAAAAATATGAACTTAAACGTGAAAATGACTTTAATAAAAAATGAATTACCCTTATTTAAAATGCTATAATAAATACTACAACCTCCCCATACACAGTAAAAACTATATGGAAATTCAGCCAAGTAGTACAATTAACTGACATACTTAAATAACTTTTCCTTCTGATAATATGAGCAATACATTGGGGGAAAAACATATTAGGGATTAGTAAAAACTAGACACCCACTTGCTAAAAGTTTCACTTCCAAAAAATATAACAAAAAATCTGATGAAAATTATAAAAACTAATTATACTTTAAAATTTAAAAATATAAAAAATAAAACAGTTGAATACAATATTGTCCCAATTCTTACAATGCTATCACAGTAGCTTTAAAATAAGATAATAAAATAAAGCAAATGACCAAAACCTTTTATTCCATTTTTTTTAAAAATAATCTCAAATTTACATTAGTAGAAAGATTGATTTCTGATTCTTTTCTTTAGAAACACCAGCAAGAAAGAGGATTTACTAGAACAGTAGAAAATGACATTTTTAAATGTCTGCAATTAAAAACAAAGAATTACACTGCAAAGATCTTCCAGAAGTCTGAAATAGGTATTGCACATAACTTGAAGTTAACTTGCCACAATTCATCACATTCAAGTTTTAAATCACCTTTGAACAGAAGGTTTTAACTCTTCAAAAACACAAGGGGTGAATTATCAAGTCTTTCCAACAGCATCCTTATAAAACGCTAAATTCAGTCACTGCAAGGTTGAAATTTGCATTCTGCAGAGGTCTGTGTATGGAGAAGTAGAGACTATACCAAAAAGCACGGGGCAGTGGGGTTCCTTTACATATAAAATAATCAGAAACACTTTATTTTACATTGCAAAAATAACCATGTAATTACTCTGTAACTACACTGGAAGTGCCTGGGCGGTGCCAGGCCAGGGGGATCCGACTCCACGCTCCCCAACCCCGCTGCTCATCGAAGGGACACCCCACGACTGGTACCTAATTACACGTTAATCACGTCTGGAGCTACATGGTAACCCCAAAACTACAAACCCCATGGAATCAGAAGGACATGTCATCACTATTGAAGCACAGAGTAATGTATATAATTGTTTATGCCCTGTAAATCGAAGTGTAACCAAAGGATCTGTAAACACGCTTGTCACACAATCACAAGTGAATATTAGTAGAATAACAATTTCTTACATTAGTCATGCATACTAACATTACATGCCTGCCACCCAGCAGGCTCTCTTTTATTCTTTAAATATAATTTAAAAGAGCAGACACATTTCTGCATCAAACACCTAACATCGATTCTTTATTAATAATAAAAATGGCTAAACATTCACCAAAAACGTCTGCATTTGTGTATAATTTTTAAAAACTCAGTAAGAAGCGGTAGACAATTTTGATGGTTCTTGACTTTTAAATTTCTACACTATATTTATGCATTTAAATTTCATGGGTCTAAAGACAAGTGTCATTTGTCACTTTCATGCTTTTCTTCTTTAATTCTCAACTTTACATATACTATTTCTTAAATTATATGTACACCAAATACCTGGTGCTGGGCTAAGATGTTTAAGCAACATGCTTTCTTTTCTCTGCAGATTCTAAAATAGCATTGCCAGTGCACAACATCCATAATTCAAAATGTATGCAGAGCACTGAAATGTATAAAAAGCAGAATATAAGAAAATAAAATTTATTAAAATTATTTATATTAAAAAATGAAGTATATGAAGATCTCTCAGTAATAAAAGTACAAAAAGCTACTCTTTGCAATATGAAAAATTGAGGTATTGCATAAAGAGATATCCCGTCAGTGAAAAGTGTGCCTAAAAATGCTCACTGTTGGAAAAACAAGATATACAAAAGTAGTGCATAACAAATATACATTATGTGCATGACAAAATAAGTTAGCTACAAAAACACTGTACCGAAATTCAGCAGGTCATGTACAAAGGGAAAAAATTATTATTCAAAGCTAGTTCTCAAACAGTGTTATTTCTTGTAATGGAAACCCACCTCACCTGTTTGCTGGGTAGGATCGGCACAATAGCACACCCCAAGCCACCTACAAGCATTAAAAAAATTAAAGGAACATTCCAACTATAATTATGTACTTCAGAGAAAAAAAAGTCCCTGACAATCTACACAAGAGCACTCTGCATTTGCATTACTGTTGTCAATATTTTCAGGGATTTCAGTAAAAGCAGCTCCCTTGCTATACTTGACTAGTAGACAGCAAATGTCTCCATTTTGACCTTTGGAACTTGGTAAGGTATAAGTTCATTAAAGCCTGTATTGAAAATAAAAACTGCTTCTCATACAGATAATCGGGGCTGGGGGAAGGGGATGAGGGGGGCCCACGAGGGCTTTTAACGGAGCAGATGTTTTCCAAGCAGTGCTGAGGCAAGTCTTTGGTTTGGGAGACTCTGGGATAGTCCCAGGCCACTCAGAAGATTGCCAATAAATCAGTTTATTTGCACACTGCTACATCATCATTTGAGAAGTTGGCCAGGGAATTAGTTCAAAGGTAATAAAAATAATTTTCAGAACTACTCCTTCATTTGACTATTTCAAACTAACCCCCTGCACAGCTCACATGGACTGGGTTAATGCTTCTCAAGGTACAACTCAGTTACAATAAAGCCGGCATTAACTTTGCAAGGTTGGCACTTCAAACACCTGCGTGTCTTTATCTCCCCATAGTTAGTTCTGAACAGGTGGAATCTTAGTTGGGATCCTTCTACAGGAAGAGTAAGAAAGGCGTGTGCACACGTGCACCATTCCATGCACAAATTCAGAAAATAGTGCAAAACAAGATTTAAAACTCCTTCAGTTCATGCCGTCTGTTACCGATAAATTTGAGGGGATTTTAAATTAACTTTACATGGGAAACCAATAAACAGCCAATTTGAGTTTGTGTGCCACAATGGAATATCAAAACTTCAGTAAAAATCAGTGATATCCTTGAGGTATCTTTAGGTTTTCTACTTTTTCACGTCAAAATGGAGAGCAAAAGCTGGCCCCTGATGAATGTTAGTATATTAGGATATAGAGTTATATATAGCCATCAAAAATAAAATCTATATATTTATCCTTCAGGAGAGGAAATGCCAGTTCACTAGTTGTCATTACTCTAGCTTTGGTAGAATATCTAGGGTTGTAACCAGACAATTGAGTTCTCTCAAAGAAAAAAAAAGTGCACTCCCCCCTCAGTAGTAACTTTACTCAACTTTTACATTCAGGAATTCTTAAAATGTAATCATTTTGATGAAAATATAGTAAGCTCTGCCTATCTCGTTAGTAATTTGGATGCGGGTGGTAGCCAGAGGCACGGTCAGATACACACCGAGCTAAAATTTCAGCCTCAAAACCCTTAAGAGATTTAAAAAAAAAAAATAAAATCATTATTATAGTGCTGCTTCAACTTTGCTCATGCATTTTTGTTGCTTTAAACATGCTCTTTCCTGTTGGTAGGTAAATGCTAACTTCATCTGTTGCTGGAAAAATCCAAAGTCCAAACAAAAAAGAGAGGCAAAAACAGGCTTCCCTGGGGGAAAAGTGTCAGAACAGACTGATAGTGTTATTGTTACATGGTTATTTAATAAAAGTATTATTATGTTCTTTATTAACAATAATTTAATTAAAAAACCAAAATACTCTATTGTTTCAATTCTCTTTTCTTAATATTTTTCTCTCCTCTAAGAAAACGTTGCAGGAAATTAAGTGTTCTCTCGGTAGTAAAGACAAGAGAATGCAACTCACTTGCAACATGTTATCGATACGAAAAGGAGTTCCCAATACAGTTTTCAATGACAAGGTTCTATAAAATACCCATATTATAGGTAATTCTTTCATTATACTATTGTTAAATTACAGACTACTACAAAAGGACATGCTGTGTGAGTAAGAGACAGGGCGGGGAGGGCTGGGGGCAGTCGGGAGAACAGAAGAGTGCACTTAATTGGAGGCCTGCAAATGAGCACTGCAGTGATCCTTTAGTTCCAGCGGAATGAAATATGTCTCGGGCGATCTCCTCCCTCCTTCACCAGGGGCTTGTGGAACTCCCTGCCAGCGCGTGAATGGATAGCAGCCCAGCAATATTCACAGTAATACTGCAGACAGGTAACGTTAGCACAGAAAAACGGAGCGAACTTCCCACCGCAACGGGCCCCCTGACATTCATCACAAAGCTGATCATCCAAGACATATGGCTTAACTTCCACCTGCGTTCAGAAAACGAGAAGAAAGTTCACAGTGCTTAATTACAATGTAGATAATGACAATTCCACAGCACCTACTCTCTGTGTTGTAGCAGGATGGCCATCAGAGTTCTGTAGCAGGGAGTTTGCACTCAAGAATTTCTGCCCTGATTACACGTGATCATGGCTGTTGAACACCCAAAACTCCAGTCACTTGAGAACAGTTCTGCTCCCAATCCCTATCCTTAAAAAAACCCCAGAAACCAATGCTGACCATCAGCATCACACATGCTGTCACCGATTTATAGAAAGGCCCAATCAACCTATTGCTGATACACAGACTGCCATCAAACCCCTGGAAAATCCTGAGGGGTTATTTTTAAACACAGTGATGCCCAATTAAGATCCTCCCCATTCAGGCAGGAATGGAAACTATACAACACTGTAACTGCAGATTAAATATGCATGTGGTCTGCAAATTGCAATGTCGGAATTCCCAACATTAAAAAAAGTCATTTATTATCTAAATAAATAGCTCATGTCTGTATTTTTTTGTCATGACTTAGTCCTCTCAGCAAAGGAAATCCACCTGATCTTGTTGGGATACAATGAGAAGCTTAACAGGGAACTGATTCCCGCCTACGCTGTTGGCATTAAGGGCCAGGTGATGGGCTGTAATTCAGTGCAACAGAAACAAATATAGGTACAACCTCCTGCTCTAGAAGTGTTTGTGATCCTTCTCTGAAGCCCATTTAATTAGATGTATTCACAAACATTTTCAAACATCCAGACTTCAACTGGTATCTCTACTGTTATCTCTGCATCTGCCCCTGGGCTGCTCCTCTCTGCACCTCATAAGCCTCTGAAATACCTCAGTCAAATAAGGACATTCACAAGTTCTTGTGTTTTAAAACTTACCCGATTTTAACACAGTCCAGACTGAAGTAGCTTGATGTCATTTGTGCTTACAGGAAATATAAGCTACTTAGAGACAGCACAGCAGCCTTTTTAATGACCTCAGTTTTTCTCCTCTTCCAGTGCTCAATTTGCATTTCCCAAAACCCCTTTGTGCCAGCTCAGAAGAATGAATTTGTAGAAGAGCAGAAGCAGACAAATATTCTCCATCCCCTAGTCTGCTATGTAGTGCGAGGTTGGGAATGTATTGAGGAGTGTTGGCTCCTCCAAGTGCTAAAAGGACGAAGATGCTACACAGGCCTCCTTCACTTGGTGATTCTGCTCTGTTACCTCTGCTCAGCCACCTTCAGAGGCCAAACCACAGCACAGGTGTCCTCAGCACATTTATTCAGAGTGTGATAGGAACTGTAACTGCTCCCTGAGCTGGTTACAGAGAGATTTCCCAGCCCCAGAGAAAAAACTTCATCAGGTCCACTTAGGGTGGCAGCACTTGGCAGCAGTGCAGGCCACTGAACACTTCATTTGCATTATCTCTGTGAGGGCACACCCTTTAGCAGCACCTCCTTGCCTAATTTTACAGGAAATCCCTTATTGTTACTAATTTTGTTTTTATTTTTACAGAAGAATATTATTAGAAAATTCTTAATAAATAGTACCTTATTAATAAAAAGCTGCATTGCCACTGTTGTACTTTTACCTTCTTCATGCACCCAATCCCTCCTACAATGAATCCTCTGAGCACTTATCTCCACACATTTATTCTGAACTACACAAAAAAATGAGGAAATAAGGAGAGTGGGAGGAGAGAAGGAAGGGGAAATGGATTGCAAAATCTTTGCTAGAGTCCACAAGTACTTACTTAAATTTGTAGTCCCACCAGCTTCAATGGACCTATTCACCCAAGTGTCTGCTTATGCAAGCACAAGTTGCACAAGGGCGGCCCAAATTATTTGTTCAAAGCTGTTCAGAACTTATTTCGGAGCCAAGATTAGAACAAAGACATTCCAATTCACAGGCCCACAGTCAAATTGTTGTTACAATTCTTCTACCCAAGCTTTATAGCCAAAGCAGGAGTGAAATGATAATGAGCTAATCAGCCAAGTTTGGAGGGTTTCCGCTGTATTAACTATAAAATTAAGATCAGTAGTGACAGTCATGTAGGAAAAATCCAGGGACAAAGGATGAATTAGACAGAACAGGAGATGTGAGCATCTGAGTTTCTCAAAATTGTGGTTTGAAGATCCCTGTAACTGGCAGGTACATTTTATAGAGATGAAGAGGGCAGAAGCAAACTGCAGATCCATTTGGCATATTTCTCTAATTTAAAAAAATAAGGAATAAAACACAGCCTTTACACAAGCTGTAGGGGATGACTGTGAGGCTGCAATGCACACAAACAAGTTTAAAAGGCATTGCCATGATGGTCTTGGACACACAGCACACACTGTGTAACCCTGGGGTGGTTCTGCCCTTCTCCCAAAAGATGCAGAGCAGGAGTAAGAACTGCTCCATCTTTGGCAGATACCTCACTCCCTGCATTACACAAACACTACAAATACTTGCAGTGGGAGCATATGATGAGTGCAATATTCTTATAAAAGGGCAAGGCAGCTGACTCGCTTCCCACTGCGCTCAGCAATTCGAGAAAGTCTGTTTCACAGTTGCCTCCCACGTTCCAGAACCAGCAGCTCTGTACCACTCCTTCATCTTTATTCCGTGTTGTATCTAAGTGGCACAATCCAGCCCTAAATATGCAATTAATCCGATCTAACATTTACAGCCTCCGCAGTGACACGTGTTTACAAGGAAGAGCGTTTCCAGAGGAAGCGCGGAACGAGGAGCGCAGCCCTTACCCGTTTATCAATCTCTCCGTGCTGCAGCTGAACAAAGCGAGCGCTGATAGCAGCAATGTAACTCTGTTGATTAGAAAATGCCACCCGCCCAGCTCCTTTGGGGTACTTCAGCTCGGGGTCTGTGTCGATTCCAGCATAGCACACCCCTCCGTACAGCCGGTCCATGATCATCGCCAGCTCCACTGAACCACAAAGGAAAAACAAACGGCGCTGTAGAATTGGCAGGTTTTTTTCCAAAAGCATCAAATCGATCGGTCCGGTTGTGTTCACATCCCCCACTTAATATTCCCTTGCTGAAATACTCGTTTCCCCCACTGCTCCCCAAACGAGGCTGCACATCCAACATGCCCAGTGGAACACGCAGTGTGTACCTGCTCGTAAAGGCCGAGGAACACCACCAACAAAAATGGTTTTTCTTGGGTCAAGAGGCTGTGAACCATCCATAACAAAATCACTATCACTAAGGTTCCAAGGCCGGATCTGAACCTATGGACAAAAAGCCTTTTTTTTTAACCATTCACAATTCAAAGTATCTCAGTAATATAAACTAAAACAGTGTCCTACAAAGAAGAAAACTTCTTAAACAGCCGTACTTTGTAAACTCAGTTTCTACTTGTTCAGCAATCATTTCTCAAAATGAAGTGGTAATAAGCTCTCTTAAGACAGACCATTTGACCGTACTAAATTTCAACACTTCCTTGTTAGCCAAATTTCTGGGAAAAAAAGCTCACCCTCTACTTACACATTTACTTAATCATGACTGAACTGCTCTGTACAACTCCCCCCTGGTGCTCACAGATCTACCCTGCTCATATTGTCCCAGCCAAATGTGAGCACTAGACCAGCCTTATCTCAATGCAACAGGCTTCAGAGTTGCCTGTTTATTTACTATGCTGCTTTATATTTGTCTACAGCTGGCCAAATTTGAAGCACAGGAATACAGCAGAATTCCCTCCAAACTCTTAACAAGCTTGCATCAGCCTCCAAGCCATTTGTACTAATAATTTATACTTCGATGACACGCTGTGCTTTTTAGGATTTGTCTCTGTCAAAACATGTTACCTACAACACTCAAAGCCATTATGAATTCTACATTTTCATCAATAACAAGCATAAAATACCCGTCTGGAAATACATCTTTTTCTAACAAAAATATGCATTGTAACTAGACTAAAAAATTTCATGTCTAGTTCAATAATAAGTAAGTTGGTCTCTTTTCTTTGAAAACTTAATTTGACATCTTAAAAATTTTAAACACTAACATTCTGAAGACAGAAAAGATGCATTTGAAGAGGCCAGTTTTTGGTTATCACCCAGGAATTGTGCAGGCCCTGACAATTCCACCTACCGGTTTGTCTTTGATAGTGGGGCTGGAAACACAGAGATAGAGCTTTCCATCTTCTTCAATACATGCATCAATCAGTGCCTGCACAGAGCTTTCATCTTGGAACAGCAAAAATGCATATCCTACCAAAGGGAAAACAGGCACATAACTGGTTTTGCCTATTTGCCTATAGGATAATAATTTAACCCAGAATTATGCTTGACACCATGTCATCACACTGTCACACAGCAAGGGACGAGCTTCAAGGTGCTCTCACACATTTGCAGCCCTCTGGTTGATCATATAAGAGACAAAATCTTTCCCAGTTTCTGTGGAAGCCATTTAGTCCCTTTAAAGAACTATTTAGGGTTAGGTTAAAAATGAAGAACAACAGGGGGAGAAAAAGTAAAATGGAATAAAATAAAAACAGGAAGCTAAGGAAAAGTTCTTTTAGTGAATAATAATTGCAAAGCCACACTCTAAACTTCACCAGTTTATAACAATCCCAAGGACTAATTGTTTGGATTTTTTTCCCCTAAACATTTTGTCATTGTAAAAGCAGTCTTGTCTAAAATGGAGTCTTATAAAGAAAAATTATTCTGAAATGCTCATATGCTGTTGGTTTTCAGTTATTTACCTTTAGGAGGAAAATAAGATTTGCTCTCTGCCTTGTGTGGCCAGTCTACAATCAAAGGTCCAAAGCGACGAAAGCTAGCAGTGATCTCATCTGTAACAGGAGAGAGGAAAAGGCATGAATTTAAATCAAAATAAATTGAATTTAAGACATCTGAAGAACACTGATTTCAGGTAGCTTCATCCTATAAACAAACATTCTGTGACCCTCAAGGTTCAGCTGCTCAAAGCAATGATCAGTAGCTGATGAGGAATCTTTATAACAAGAGAGCACCCAGCAATGTTGTGTGTCAGGATTACACACTAATGAAGACAGAAACCAAGAAGAACACTACTTGCACTACATATCTATTCTTAAAATTAATCTCAGTTCAGAGCAGCACTTAACCCAAATTTAATGTCAAAGCACATACATGAAATGCATTCTAGAAACAGGATCAGAAAAACCTTAAAAATTCAACTGTGGTGCAGATTTTAAACTGGATACTCCTTATTCTAATTCACACTCGTGCAGTTAACAGGATGAGCCCTGACAGAAGCAACTCGGAAATTCAAGTCACTCTCGTCCTACAGGAAGATCCTGTTCTTCAATATTTGGGGTCCAGAGACCAAAATATTGACATACTCCTCTGCTTTTAAACCCACAAAGGTAACAAAGTTAAGAAACTAGCAAAACCCAAACAACAACAACAAAGAAAGAGAGACAACAAGGTCATTTTTCCTCTTGTAAACACCATGTTATATTTGACCTTTTAATAATAAAGTAGTTCTAATGTTTGACGTGAAATTCAGGTTGCCATGTCACAGCAGTGCACACTGCCACACATTATGAGCTCTCTGACATAATTAAACAATTCTGTGATTAAAAAAAAGCAACTTCTCAGATTTATTCCTGCATTTCTTTTAACCACTATCCCAGCACACTCAGACATACAGAACACAGAGCTCTGGTGAAACAAAGCTTTACGACATGTGTGCATGACTTTTTCTATGTTTTTTTTTATAACAACTGCAATGTTCTGCCACCTGTGTCTGTCTGATGGACCCACCACAAATTCCTGGTGCCTCATGGGATGCCACTGGCACAGATTCACTCCTGTCTGGGTTCTCACCACGCACATGTTTGAAGCTACCACAGGACACAAGCACTGCTGGAAACAACCTCAACAGCTACACATGAGTAACCAAACAGAGAGTTAGGACTTACTGTCCTATATAAATTTTGTAGAACCCTGAGCAATACTTTTCTTACTACTGACTTTGGGGGCCTGTAAAATGATTGCAATAGATTTCTGAGTTTCAACAGGTGATATTTGCTTATTTTTGCACTTTTATACTTTTCATACTGCTGAAGTCAGGTAAATGTGTGGTAACGTGACGCTACAGTCTAAACTGACCTGAATTCTCTCACATTTGGCACAGACTGCAAGTGGTAAATGCAAAGATCCATTTCTGTATCAAAGAGTTTGGAAAACAATCATTCCTTAGCTAACAGACAAAAGGTTTCGCACCCCAGCTTTGCCATTAAGGCAGAAGCAGCTTTTCTGGGTGAGATTTTCTGGGTGTACCTTCATCAATATCTGGTGGCAGTCCCCCCACAAAGACTTTCCGGGAATATCGCTCCACGCGCTCTCCGTTCTGGTGGGAGAAGCAGTGAGGTGATCCCAAACCACTGTGCAGAGTCTGATCCCCACGTCCATCATCCAGGAAGCCGTCTTCCATTGGAAACAGTGAAGACTGACCTGAAGAGGGGGTTAAAAAAAAAAAAACAGGAAAAAAAAACCATACTAACAGAACAAAGCACACACTGTTTAAATAATTGGAAAAAATGCACCAGTTGCTGCATCAGCAGAACTGTGAGCAATCCGCCCTCTCAACGAGCAGTTATGTTCTCAATTTCATATGACCCTTTTGGTTTTCAATAGCATTCAGCAGCTCAAATGCATTATTTCCTACCTCCTTCATAACTGCGCTGCTGCTAAGACAGACTTGAAACAAACTGGTATTTCTAACAGATGCTCAAGTTGACCATTTGCTATATTTCATGTTTCCAATTAGATTTCTTTTAACAAGTGTAAAAAGAGAAGGGAATATAAGCAAGTCAAGCCATATATCACATTTTCCAGTGAACAGCTTCTTACAGTGAGTCAATACGATTTCATGGTGCAAATGGGAAAACAAGAATTCTACCAGCTAAATACATCACACATTTAAATTAACTGATATCAAAGCATATCATAAACCACCCACTTGTAAATAACAGGAAAACAGGAAGACCCACTGTCATTTACTGCAAAGACTGAAAACTGTCCCCCCTACAAGTTTACTTTGATGTTATGACAGAGTTCCGTTAATGGAATCGTTCTAAGAGAAAATGTTGTAAGCTCCCCCTCACAGTCCAGCTTCCCCCTATGATAATCCTTTATCACAGATTTCCTAATAATATTTGTTACTTTCAAATAATATCCTTTTATTATAAATGCAATTGCATAACATCATAAATAGAGCACCTGCTGTTCTCTTCCATGAATTCCCTGTTTAGTTACAGTATTCAAGAGCTACACAACAAACTGAGTAGACTTCTACTCATTTAAGGAGCATTTTAGGAATAAATATATATAGGGAAAGTAAGTAATGAGGTGTGCTACAAGCTTTAGGATACATTTCCTTTTGCCTATGATGGGATATACTATGTCTGCTTTTTCAGGATTCATCACAATCTACCACAGAAATGTACTGGTGAGGTTAATTTATCCTGCTCTTGCTTCCTTCCTTTGAAAGAAATTGATTTTAAAAAAGAACACATCTTGAGAACAGAAAATTTCACCAATATCCAGACGTTTGCCATGCAAAAAATCAAACAGCTAACAATGTGAAAGAAAAAAAATATAATAAAATCCACTGTCCATAGAATTTACATGAATAAAAAATGGAAGGCTTGATCAGGTTGCTTTATTTGCAATTTCAATAATATTTTATACACCTTTAATTAAAATAAAAGTCACGTATAATCAGGCCTATTTCTGTAGCTGGGCAAACCTGCTTCCTGCTCTGAGAAAAATACTGTAATATTGACTTAAACATTGCTTTTCCCTAATGAACTGCTGCACATGTCATTTGTTTCATGTCTTAAGATCTCAGTCCTGCAGGTATCGGTGGGAGGGAGCAACTCCCCAGACCCAACCAGCCTTTTCAGGTTCATCAGCTGCTGTTGGGTAACTCAACAGTCACGTTTGCAGGATCTGGTTATTGAACCCAGCAGGACAGACATTCACTATAGACTATGTTCCATCAGCACCCAAAATAAACTTCTCCAGCATTGGCATTCATAACATACACACAAACAGCAACACAGCCCCCCGGGGTAACAAATCATACAGGTGATGTCCACTGTGAGAACTGTGACCATTTCAGCCTCAAGTACTCCCTAATTCAGTTAAAATGTTGATTTATGGCATGCAGACTATGTAAACTTATGTGAAACTGCTCCTTTATCATCTTAAATTTTGGACTTTGCCCTCTAGTAACAACTTAAGGTTATTTCTCCCATGAGACATTGTCAACATTAGAAAATTAAATAGGAATATTGTTACCTCGCCTTCTCCCATATGTCCTTGCTGCATGTTAAATGAGAAAGAAAACAGCCTTTCAATCATTGTTATAAGGACCAAAAGACCTTGTTTTATCGCCTTTATACTGACTCAGTGATTCTCAAGCCTTTTCATATCCAGGTCATTTAAAATGGTGTTCACAAGCTGACCCCCCCACCCTCCACGACTTCCTCACACCATCTCTGTTACTTACTGATAAAACACATTGACAGGAGACTGACAAAGTGGATATGGATAATGAAAGAAACTTTTTGAAAACAATTTTAGTCCTCAATTTGCACATTAATTTTTATTTATTTATTTATTTTAGTCTGTGTCTAGGTGTGTGCCTATAAGCAGATGGATCTTTTCTCATGCACCAAGTTCTCTGCCTTGCCAGGCTGCAGAATACTCTAACACTGATCTTCATCTGAGCTGGAGGAAAAGCCCCAACAGAAAGAAAGGGAAAGACTATTGGGTTACTTTCTGTTTTGAAATTAGGTTGATATAAAAGCTTTGCACAACCCACAAAATCCTTGGTTAAGTTATTACTGGCAAATAACCAGCTGAAATACTGACAAGTCAAAGGAGAAAATGTCTGGGCCACTAAAATTGCCTTCCAGACCCTCTGCAGTCTGTGTACAACAGTATAGATTATCTCATATTAACTCAGTACACTTTACTGGAATAATTCAAGTTACCCACCGGTTCCTACTTTTCATGTTTCAGAACAAATCAATTCTACCACTAAAAACCACAACATTTTCTGTGCTGGCTTCCAAGACCCATTGTCAGAGCATGGCCAAACTTTCTAATCAAACTTGCACATTCTTTCTCTTTTAATCTCATTAAAATCTGTTTCTGAAAGTAGGCCAACTGTTTTCAAAACTTGGATTCTCCTGGTAAGTACTATGAGAAACTCTGAGCACATCATGTGTTTTATTTTGCTTCCCCATTCAAAACCAAGGCCGACAATTTAAGCATTCAAATATTTGTAAACCACAACAATACAGGAGTCGTTTCCTCTTTCAAAATAAAAAGTGTATCAGTCCAATTTACTTCATGATTATTTAACATCTGTAAGATCATTTCACTCCTCTGATCTTTTGCAGGTAGAGGCACTTACAACACCAAGAACACAAAATGATGAAGCCTCGGTTTTTGGACTGGAGCATATTCTTGAGGCACAGGTTTTAGGGGAGAATCTTAAAGGCTGAGAGCCTTTACAAGTATAATTTTTTCCATGGTAATTTTGAATTATACAAATCCAGGATGCTGATATAGTCCTCAAAGCAGAAATTTAAGGTTCTTTCACAGAAAGTAATCACAATCTTACTGCATCCCTGACAAAACTCAGCAGCCTTTGCACGTTTTAGAGAACATCAAGCACTTTCAAAACCAGCTCTGCCTATAAAGCCATAAAAATCCTGCTTGTGGTTTCTAAATTACTAACAAAACCACACAGCCTCCTTCACTCGGTACACCCACTCCTGGCAGCAGAGCACGGAGCACAGACCCGATTCCCACTGCGGATCTGTGACCACGTTCAGGTCAGAGGACTCCTCACACCTTCATCACCTGTGGCACTCAAGGCAAGAGGATTTTTCTGCTCTACCAGAATCAAAAACAACAACAAAAGGTTCAGCCACCAACTAGGACATATTTCCAGTGCCAAATACTACTGAAGAGGTTTTGAGAACCAAATACTAAGATTTTTTTTTTCTTCTACCTAATTTGCTTCTTATTTTCTGCATTTGCTTCATCTAACCCGCAAAATACCAACATCTGACAGTTCAAAACATTTCTCAGGAGCCACAGTTTATAAACTACCCCAGTACAGCACAGATACAAACTTTCTCTGCTCACTGAATGCAGAGTTCATCACACGCCATTAATTTCACACAATGTGAAACTTTGTGAAATACAAACAGCATTGAAGTGAAGGAATGTTCTTTTGGCAAGCCAGGAAAGCAGCTGAGTTACCCTTTCTGTCCCTGGCTTTCATAATTTCATATTAAGAAAAATCTTTGCTACAGGAATACCCAGCTCAGCTCCTACACAAATGAAGCCTTAAAATGCTACCAACCACGGAAAAAGATTTAATTCAGGACACCACAACACTTGAACGTCCCCTAAAAGAGACAACTACAAAGTTGGTTTGGATTCCTCAGATCTGTTTTTCCCTTTCCCATTTCTTCAGTGTTTCAAATAATTGCATAAAGGGCCTAGGAGAGATTTACTTATCTCACAAGATGTTTCAGCAACAATTATGTTACAAAACCTAAAAAACACAAAGTATTTGTGTAACTAATTGATCTGCTCATTAATAACAATTACTTTGTCCCCTCAGCCCTCCCTGCAACACTCCTTTCTATGTCAGAAACAAAGCCATGCAGAAAGTCAATGATCTTTTGCAAAAATCTGCTGCTTTTACTGTCTGTCATTTTAAGGAACATCATGAATAAGAAACCCACTCAAATTTTTGTGTCTTCTCCTCATTTGAGCCCATTTCCCTCTCTCCCTTGTTTTTTAAAAAAACATATATTTTGTGTCTAACATACCTCCAATTAAATATGCTGAGCTTTCTTCCCTCTACAGGAAGCACTGAAAAGACTGTCAGGATGTTGTGTATAATCCCACATCCCAATGACATTCTGCTGAAAAAGCATGAAAAATATCTGCAGGAATCTTAAATCACATCCTGAACCCCAAACTTCCTACAAGCTTGGCCTGCACAAAGTGTGTTCAGGTTGAGCACCTGGTTCTTGCTGCCTTCCCACCTGCAGAGTGATTTCAGGTGTATTTTATATCTATACCACCATCAGCTGATAGTTGTGCTGGTTTAAGAGTTAACCAGCAGGGGAAATGAACTCAACTCAAAGGAGAGGTTATAAGTCAGGATAACAATTTACTAAAATAATACAGTAAGTACAATCATACAAACAAACAATTGGTCTTAACCCACAAAACCCAAATGTATAACCCAGTACCCTGGGGCATGAACAACGTGGTGTTCCTTGGGCCCCGCTTGAGTCCAAAGTAAAGGGAGAGGGGAAGAACCTGCTGGGGGGAGAGCTGTTGCAGTCTGGTCAAAAGTGGTGATTGCAGTGAGATGCTGGGGAAAGAGCTGTTGCAGTCTGGTCAAAAGTGGTGATTGCAGTCCAGTGGTGGTCTAAGTCTGGTTGAGAGCGATGAGCTGCAGCCTTCCTCTGGATCAAATGTTCTGAGACTCCAAGATTATATATCCTCCAGTTCAGGCAGGAATGTTCAGTACTTCCCTCAGGGCAGGGAGTTCCACAAAGGGTGTGAGGACAAGAGCATCCTCCTATCTCACAGGCCTCTTAACACCTAGTTTGTAGCCTGAAGAGTCAGGCTCTGTGGGCAGAGGGTGCGAATAGTCTGTTGACAACAGTTTCTGGGAAATGGCATGGAAGGCTATAGAATACACAGTTTTGGGTTACAGCCATACCATGATGAACTGATCTCAGCTGTCCTAACTAGGACAATGGTTAAATATTATTTAAATAGAGAAAAGTGTAAGAATCCAGATTTTTTTTTTAAAGGGTTATAATAAGGTTTTGTTTATACTGAAACCTTTCTGTATTATTAATGGTAGCTGGTCATAGGTGGCCAGTTGCTTATACTGAAAAGCAAATATGACCAACACCAAACATAGCTTCAAGCTTTCACTCAAACTGTTCATACTCTGAGAGGCATTTTCTGCCCCTAAGCAGAAGCAGGGAAGGTGACTAACTGTTGCTGGGCTGTTTTCTATTTCACTTAGGACTTAACTTTTACAGAAACAGAAGTATCAAAGTTCCACAGGATTATTTCTCAAAGTGAGCTAGATATCTGTTGAATCTATTAGAGAAAACATTTACACTTGCCTTAGTTTTACTTTTAAGTTATAGAAAAATAACTGAAATATAATTTGGCTTAGCCATTACAACACCAAAGCCTTATTTTTACTTTTTTTTTTCACTGAACTATGTTTTGCAATTATAGCAAGATTTACAATGCTGTGCACAAGGCCATTAAAATATGAACTATTATATTTTACTACCTTTTTCCCCACTACTCCCTGAGGGCAGGTAGGGTTGACTGTAACTCAAGAGAGAGATTTTATCATCATTTCATGTTTCACAATGCCTTTCAGATGTCATGCATGGATCACATGTTTCTACCACAGGTAAGAGCACATTTCACAAGAGGTTCTATAAGGTCACCTCCAGCCCAATTTCACATCTCTATAAACATCTCCTTAACCAAACCAAGAGCAGAAAAATTCTAAAGAACATCTATTTTTAACATACCTTTGGTTAAATTATCTCTATATGAGGGTGCAATTTAGACACCCAAACAGATATTTTGCAGAGAGGTATAAATAGTTTCTTAAATTAGAACATAAAAATCTTATCTGCCTGTATTATACACAAAAGTATTTCTTTCTATTTAATAGAGCCTTACAACTTAAGTCTTAGATGACATTTTCAACATGAAAGCAGATGACTGACTGTAGTAACAGGACAAGGGAGAATGGCCTCAAACTGACAGAGAGTAGGCTCAGAGTGGATATTGGGAAGAAATTCTTCCCTGTGAGGGTGGTGAGGCCCTGGCACAGGTTGCCCAGAGAAACTGTGGCTGCCCCATCCCTGGAACATACACACAAACCTCCCCAAGGCCAGGTTGGCAGGGGCTTGGAGCAACCTGGTTTGATGGAAGGTGTCCATGTCCATGGGATGATCTTTACGGTCCCTTCTAACTCAAACCATTGTGGGATTCAAAGACAGGCAAAAAAGGTACTCTTTTTAATGCATTCTTTGATTTTAGTTCTAAAATAGTATGGACAAAAGAATTAGGCTCCAGTTCTATGACTGTTAACATGAGCCATGTGCCTGTGTGCAAAAACATTGCCCCGTTCAAGCCCTTAATCTCATTCCAGTCAAATTCTCCCAAGCACATGATATTTTGACTGTGGAGCAACAGCCAATGCATGGTAGAGAGTGGCACCGACCCAGGATACCTGATCCAGCAAAAATTCCATCAATACAGAATAAACTGAACAAAATTTTTAACAAATCTACACTGACATTGAACTTATTCCATGTCAGACCTTTGCACCTTACACTCACAGCCATCTTTGACACTGTCAAATGAGATTCCTGTTTTAAAAACTGTTTTCCAAAGTAAGCCACTAAAAGGGAATATAAGAGATTCCCTTTTTTACTTCAAAGAATGAAAAACATTCCAATAGTACTTTCTTAATCTTAAAACAACCTTAAGAAAATTAAGCACCTCTATATATACATCTGAAGAATGTGTATTTGTCACACTTTAAGCAATGTCAAAGCCAGTATTAAATCAGCGAAGCAGCCTCAATCTGGCTGCAGAGTAAAATCAAGGATTTGCACCTTTGGAAGTACTGATTCTGCAAAATTAAGCAGCAGAGATGCCAAAACCTGTATTTCTCTTCCTAATATATTTTTAAAGAAATACAATGTAAAAAGAAATTTTTTAAAGCATGTTATAAGAATTTTAGCTCTAGTTTATGTCCAAAATGTCCAAACGAATGCTGAAAAACAAGAGTACTATTGTAGATTGCAAATATTATGCTTTATTTCAAGTAAAGCCAGATGCCTGAAGGCAAGTATTTACCATTCCTTCTGTCGAGAACAGTAACAAAATGAAGTTTGTGTTATTCCACAGCATTCAAGTACAGGTCTGACTAGAATCTTTAATTTTAAATTACAGGTCACTGTCACAAAACAACTGACAAACAAAAAGCAAACAGGTTTCTTTTCTTCAAAAACCCTGAAGAAAATCTACCTACACAATCATTTGGTAAGTAACACTGTTTTACCTGTGATTATGTTGAATTAATTGGGTTCACATGGTAAAAAGGTAGAATCTGAGTGAATGGCACAAAGCAGATTCTCAGCATAATAACTGCTAACAGTGAGTGTTGACAACTTTATACATCAAATAACTGGGGGATGGAGGAGGAGAAAAGCTGGGAAATACTCAAAGGGAAAACTACAGTTCCCAAGCCTTGTGCAATGAGCTTCAAATTCTTGGGACTTAATTCTGCCTAAAGCAAAACTGCCTCACTGAAGAGATGGTGCAGTTATAGTCAGAAAAGAATCATCTTTGGGGGAAAAAAAACCACACTAAAGGCTCTCATTCTTTACAGGCTGCCCAGAGAGGGTGTGGAGTCTCCCCCTCTGGATTAATTTCAAACCCACCTGGACTCATTCCTGTGTCACCTGCTCCTGGTGACCCTCCCTTGGCAGGGTGTTGGACTGGATGATCTCCAGAGGTCCCTTCCAACCCTGACAATTCCAATGGGATTCCCTGATTCTCATGCACTGCCCATCCCAGCTGCAGTGGCAGGCAGGGACAAGAAGGCACAACCTGCTTCCAACTCGGCCACTCCAGCCCAGCCCAGCTGCAAATCCTCCTTTGTCAGGAGCTCAAGTGAACTTGATTGGGCAACTGAGACAAAAAATCCTAGACATGATTCCAGCATGTAATTACAGAACCACAGAATCACTGAGGTTGGAAAAGACTTTCAAGATCTTCGAGTCCAACCTGTGACCCATCACCACCTTCTCAACTAGACCAGAGCACTGAGTGCCAAGTCCAGTCACTCCTTGAGTACCTCCAGGGATGGGGACTCCACAATTCAAGCCTAAGTCTGAAGGGGAAATGGGGGAAAAAAAAGGTTAACTATGAAATTCAGTCTGTGTGAGGGCTTTAAAACCCACCACCGCTATTATTGCTTTGCTGCTGATGCTCTCAGGTCTGTCAGACTAACACAGGGCCATGTGGGCTGAACCTCAAGACGTGATTTTCCTACATTTCAACAACCACTTAACTACTCCTGAAAGGTGACAAACCAAATACAGTCTCCTTCATCTCAAAAATACAAAAGCTTCAAAGCCAACTTTGAAGTTTTCTTTGCTATCAAAATACAAATAAATCCTCTCCTAAACCAACCTGCTATAAATCCTAAACAATTCCTAAACATAATTACAGCTTTGTCTACAAGGTATTAGTATTTTTTCCCTAATTCCAGTTATGTTACAGTGCAATACTGCAAATCAATTTAAGTGAAACCCTTAAATATCATATCTATTTGAACATTCTCTTCTCCAGGAACCCCCACAGGGTCTGAGATAAGAAACCAAAAGCAGAAGAACAAATCATGAAGCACAACCCTCAGCTGGAGACTGGATGTTTGTTGGAATTATACTGCATTTCAGGAAAGCAGGCACCCTACTGCTGGTGGCACTGAGCTTTATTTTATGTTCATGTATGACTGCTGGAGAATAGACAAGAAGTTATAAAATCATCCAATCCTTTGCCTCAATACATCTTACAATTTATGATATAGAATAACTGGCAGCATTTATCTTTTGAACACTTAAAGTGTTACTACATTCACTTTAAAATTTAAAAATGAAGGCAGAATTTGCAACTGGGAGAAGGAAAAGCATTACACAAATCAGCTTCTCAGCCACAAAACTACTTCAAAGGTGGTAACTTCAGTAAATTCCAAAACACATATTAATGATGGACTTTCTGACAGAAGGAAAGGGAAGGATGGGATGACACATGCTAAAAAATGTATTTTTTAAGTGACAAAACAATTTCTCACACCTATTATAGAATTTATTGAACAACTTATGAAAGCATATGGAAAAGGTGCAAAAACTTCCCACATCTCCCATTCATAGTCATAGTTCATATCACTGTGTTCCCAGACTCTTCATACGTAGCATTTCACCCCAAGAGCTGCTGGTATCTGCCTACACCATCCCACCAATTCCCACACCAGGAATTCTGCCTGTGCTTTACTGAATCACCTGCATGTGACTTGCAAGAGCTGGATTTACACCACAAGATTTAAACCTGGGGTTCCTGAAGTACAATAATAGGTTCAACGCAATTTATTTTTGTCTGTGGAAGGAATGATCACAAGACAGCCTGGAATGCAACATGAGGGCTTTGTTCCTTTTTTAACCATCCTCTTACTTCACTCCCAAAAAATAAAGGAACAGTAACACAAGCAAGTCAGCATCAACCTATGAGGAAAGGCTGAGAGAATCGAGATTGTTCAGCCTGGAGACAAGAAGGCTTTGGGATGGCCTAATTGTGGCCTTCCAGGACCTGAAGGGAATTTATAGCAAAGACGCAGAGGTGTCCCTGCCCACGGCAGGGGTTTGGAACTGGATGGTCTTTAAAGTCCCTTCCAACCCAAACCATTGTGGGATTCTACAATCAAGCACTCTCCAGTCTCTGCAGCACAACATTTCCCCATTTTTAATTTTTACAGTGAATAGCATAGGTAAGACACTAATTTTTCCAGTTACATAGGTGAAAAAAAATGTACTATACACTTCCCCACACCCAATCCAAATGGGAAGATAAACAGAAAACCATACTTTAAAAGAATCACCACTTCATTTCTTCTGCTTCCATTAAAAAAAATGGTGGACAGGACCAGGCACCAGCAGTATTTATATAAGTATCCCCACATTCCATACACAAAATTTATCCTTTCCTCATATCACCCATCTGACTGCTGAGCTGGGATTCTTGCTAATGGGATTTCTAAGTAAAGCTGAAATACCACTCCCTGCACTTCACTTGACATGTGCATATCTAGAGAGAGCCCATCACTACCCCACTCACATGAAAGCCCAATTATCAAGATTATCATGGAAAAAACAGCTGACCAATCTGCATTCCAACACACAGTGCATTAAACCAAGTACAGATAAATCTACTGTGAGATGTATTTTCAAATTTGCCTTAGCAATAGTTCTTATCATTCTACCTAATGCTGAATTCATATAAGTAGATCCTGAATACACAAATTCTATATGCCTCACAATTCCTTCTAAACACATCTACAATTGATGCAAAAATCAAATTTCAGGGTGCTGCATAGTCACTTCTGAGTATATGCAATTACTGCCCACTACTAAAAAAGTGTTTCTGTTGAAACTTTCTTAGGAGCAAATTTTTCCCCTTTACACTCACACTTCAGCACTCACCTCCTTATTTTTCCACAAAACTCAGCACCATTCTCACTATACCCACTTCTTCAGTTTTAAGAAAAGCACATCAGGCTTTTCTTTCTGCTTCTTTCATGCCATTTACAGCCTCATAAACATGACAGTAGAGAGCATGCAAAATGGGGCTAACAAAAGACTCAAGTGATTCAACATCAAGGCAAAAAGTGAACAAAGTGAGCAAAAAGAAAAAGAGACAGGTATTTTGAGCAATTTGGGAAGGGAGGCAGGCAAGTTCTGCGTCTTTTAAAACAAAGAACAGACACTACTCATGAAATACAGCTCCAAATTAAAGGCTGCTTTGAAGATGATCCAGAATGGTCAAGGATTATCAAGGCAAGAATTCAGAAAAGACAGAAAAACCTCAAAACCCAGTCGGTGGACAAGGCAGAAGATTAAACACACTTCTAAAAAAAGAGATGGAATTAATTTCACAAAGACACAAATACAAAAAAGAAAGAAAGCAAAAAAACCTTAGAAAGGTTTTAATCAGATTAGCAAGGCTGCTGTCATGGCATTCCGAACGATTTTGTTGGCTGTACCACTCTTGAAGATCAAATCACTGAGTTAGACATGAAAATATTCAGCAGTATTTCGATGTTTTGCTGTGTTTTAAAGATCCCTAAATGCCACATCATTTACAGCACATACATTTTTAGGAAATATCTTGTCTAAGGAGTACAAAACACATTTAATTTTCCACATGGCCTCTGGTGATGGGACAGCATGTCAGGTCTACTCCAATGAGTAGAATGAACTCCAATGAAGTTCACAGGCATCCTGACACTGATTCCCAAATTGGATCAAGACCAGAAAGCCCTGGGATACTGTACTGCTCTGTGGTGGCAGGGGAAGGAATTTCCTGGCCTCCAAGCATGGTTGCATTAATACCCTTTAGTTTATTGCTCAGTGGCTCAGTTTTGGACAGAGCAAAGATCAAGGTATTGCTCTTCCATTAATAGCCCACCTCAAAATCCTGCAGTGGTGAAGGAAAAACATTGAGTTGTTTGACTGTTACTTGATATCTGCATTATCAAGACCCACATTCTATAATAATCAGCATTTCTCACAGGTATTATCAGAAAGTTTAAACTACTTAGGGTGCCCCAGCATAGGTAACCAACAGTATCTGTTTCCTTACCTTGTTTTCTTCCAGTACTATATTTAACATTATATATATTTAACATAAGTCAAACCCCAGTTCTGAATGCAGTTCCAAAGGCACATAAATGTCAGCATTTTGAAAAATTCCTCAAACTCTGAACAGCACCATAACCTACAAACTACTTTCCACACACTTAAAATTAAGAATATCAGTAAATCCTGATGAAGTAATTTTACATCAACAGCAATTCACCTCTTCCAGCTGTTTTCCACCACTGAAAACAAATACTAAATTGCCACATTTCAGTACATAACTTGGCTTGTGCTACTATTTACTAAATTATTCCAGATGATTGAAAAAATATTTTAATATACCTTAAATGTCACTTCCCTATCCTGGGATTTTTTTAATTTGCATTGTAATATGGGAATTTGCAGGAAATAATAAAACTAACAATAAAAACTTAACTACTGCTTTATTTTTCAATATGCATCCCTGTACATGCATACAAAGCATTTAAATTATTTATTGGCAATTATTGGGAATGCACAATGTTTTCTAAAATAGTGTAAATGGGTCTTGGTTTTTTCCTGTCACTTGTAACAGAAAATTAAGGTGAAAAGTCAAGGAATAAACATGGCATTCAGTGCTCTGGTCTAGTTGACAAGGTGATGATCAATCAAAGTTTGGACTCAGTGACCTTGGAGGTCTTTTCCAATCTAAATGACTGTATTATTCTATGAAAAAATTCTCAAAAGTATTAACCTAAATTACACTCTACCTCTGCCTCAGGGCAACCTGTATCTCAGTCCACATGTTTTCCAAAGAACCAGCAAATTCTCATTTCATTTATATCCACTTAAAATTCCAGACTGCTATAAATTTTAAGACTTTTTTTTTAATTGACCCCATTTTCTTATGGCATACAGCACCACGAACCCAGCCCATGACTGGATAACTTAGAAGTCAGTCTAGTTCCAAGGCTTTCACTGCCAAAAATACCCTGTGTAGCTCCACATTCCTTCTCTGGCTACACACAAAACCCACACCCAGAGCTCGCACTGCCAGTGGGGGGTTGTAGGTAAGGAATCAGAAGCCTGAATTATGGAAGGGGGAGGTGCCTGGGGTTTTAACACAGCCTTATGAATCACAGAATCATGGAATGGTTGGGGTTGGGAGGGGCCTCTGGAGATCATCCAGTCCAACACCCCCACTAAGGCAGGGTCACCCAGAGCAGATGACACAGGAACACATCCAGGTGGGTTTGGAATGTGTCCAGAGAGGGAGAATGACTTCCCTGAGCAGCTGTTCCAGTGCTCTGCCACCCTCCATAGAAAAAAGTTCCTCCTTATTTGAGGCAGAGCTTCTTGTGTTTATGGCTATTGCTCTTTGTCCTTGAGAAAGTCTGGCACCATCCTCTCGACACCCGTCCTGCAGATATTTGTATGCACTGATGAGATCCCCCCTCAGTCTCCTCTTCTCCAGACCAGCCAGGCCCAGCTCCTGCTGTCTCTCCTCATCAGAGAGTTGCTCCAGACCCCTCATCCTCTTTGTGGCCTCCGCTGGACGCTCTCCACTAATGGCAAAGTCTCTCCATAGCAGTTTAACACCAGACTGAGAGGAACACGCCAGCTCTGGGAAGCACAACACTCCTGGTGACCTTTCCATCCCAGCTCAGGGATGGTATGCTCCAAATAAACTCACTGTACCTGGTGGTGTTCTCCTCTCCCCACTCCCACCTACAACATAAGTCCCAAAACCAGCCAAGGTCCCTGAGAATCGCAGGTGAGCTGGGAATTGGGAGGGACCGGCTGGAAAACGTGTGCCCTGGCAGGAAGAGCTGGGGTGTGTGTGTGTGAATTTTCCAAATTCTGCATCTCTTCCGAAGAATTTAGTTCAAGCCACAAAGCCACATATCCATTTAAATGAGAAAGCTGGGAGTTTATGAGGTAATAGCTAATGAGTGTAAAATCATACATTATGTATGGCTTGTGTCCATTACTTCTGTGTCAGGGCAGAATCCAATCTATGAATCTGATCTCAGTGTTTATTAATAGAAGATTTTAGTTTCTTCCTGTTGCCCAGGTGATTTTGTTTTCTTACAAGATTGTTGGCTGTTTCTAAACAAAAGCTCTGATAAGCCCCAAATATTGGAAAGGCAGGGGTAACAACAAACACTTCAATTGCCACAAGAGAACTGGGAAGGGAAAAACATAAAAGATTAAAAAATTAAAATATTGAGTATTGCCCCAAAATTTTGAGTGTTAGCTACGTTTGGAAAAAAGTGTGCCCTTGCTTGTTAATATTCTAGGATATAGAATAGTAGAAATTATAATACACCTACTCTAATCCACCTGAAAACAGTGGACAGCAATAGGAATGGGAGCTGCTGATTTCAAATAAAACACACACTGACTGTGTTTCCCCCATCCTGGCTCCCTCAGCATGGGTTGCAGTTTAGTGCTATTAGACCCAGTTCAGCAATATTTTGAGACAGTAGAACAATTGGTTTCCCTCTTAATTAATATGCACTCAAGTCTGCAAATCCCATTAGCCTTTCCTGGCATAGGAGGTAAAATTCAGGAAGATCCTGAGCAGGAAACATTCACACAGTAATTCATGACAGCTTCCAAAGACAATTAGGGCAAACCTGAACTGTCTGCAGCCTGGTGCAGCAGAAAGGAAAGGTTTTGTGCATTTTATTTGAGGCTGGATTAAAACATTACACATTAAAAAGCTGCAAATGAAGAACCCCTAGATAAGACTGACCTTCTTGGTCAGAACAACCACTGATGCTGCTCCCCAAAGTCTGAGGTACAACCACCACAGCAGCCTAGGAAAAACCTCAAAATATATTAAATTACATTTTAAAGTAGGTCAGATTTTGTCCCATGCATATATAAAGGATCACTTCCCTAAAGAGAATGTTATTTGGCCCTTGGCAAAAATTGGGACTGATTCTCATCAGATTCTCATTAATTTTCTGGATAATATAGAAAACCAAATGGCCTGTTCTACTCAAATAAAATGAACATGCTGCCTAATCCATATGACTAGAAAAGAAGCAACTAGTTCAGATTCTTAAACACCATTCAGAAAATGCTCTCAAAACTATTTGGATTCCTGTCATCCAAGAACACTTTATAAGGTTTACATACTTTCTTCAATTTTAACATAGTTTTTCAGATCCATATTAAGGGGCTGATGAATGCTTTAAAAATACAGCTCAGACTATACACTTGCTTGGAGAAATCCTGAATGGTTCTCATCATTCTAGCTTTCCAGCTCTAAAATTTAGAGCTAGAACAAAAGCTAAAAAAAAGTAAAAAATACTGTTTGACCCTCTCCCTCAGTGTCTGTGTGTATAACTTTGACCTTAGTCTGCTTGTAAAACCTTTCCTTTTGTGCACAAGTATGCTTAGTTTTTAAGACTCTGTCACACTCTCAGCACTCATGCAGACACTGAGCTGTTCACACCCACATTTTTACAGGAGTGCTTTGCAGTGCTAGAAGCAGATGGACTGGCCTGCTGCTTTAATCCACTCCACCTTGCATCATTTCCAGGCAATAACCTTATATTCTCAACTGAAATATAGGACATTTCAGTCATAAAGCAGCCTGCGGTCATAAAGTATTTAAAGACATTTCAGTGTCACTTAACAAGGAAATATTTAGTCAATCTACTACTATTACAGTAATGCTCAAATTGCCATCTGGAAGACCCAGATTCAAAAATCAGTCTCTGGATTCCAGGCTCAGCTCACGAAGGCCGAATACATTGTAAAGAAGATGCAATTAGTCTCCGGGGAAAGGCTTCTGCAGGCTGACGTTGGCTGTGCAGCACTCAGCACACTCACTCGGGTGGATAAAAATAACATATTGAAATGGCAGCTGCTCAGCAAAGGAAGAGGATTTGAGCAGGGATAAAAATATACCTTAAAAGAGGGGGGAAAAAAATGGTAAAATGCCTATCCAAAGCATTAAAAGGTAATAGTGAATGCAGTGAATCACTGACACTTAAGATTCACCTTTTAGCCTCACACAGGAAATGCTATTTATTTCATAAAACGAGACAACCCAAGAACATAATTAATACTGTCCTAAACAAATCCAAGGCTAGCACAGCTTAATCACCTCAGCCATAAGGAACACACCGCAAATGGATTTTGTTACATTTTGAAGAATTCCTATTTATGATTTTATTTCAGAACCCACAGCCTGCTGCTCTGAACATATCATTGAAAGACAGAAATTATTTCCAAGAGACAGCGGGTTCCAAACTGTGACTGATGTCTATGATCATGTCCATACTCTAACTTGTTTTGAAGCCACATTTTAACATAGTGCCTCTTTCTCTTGAAGTCCATTACAGTATGAAGGGGGTGCTGTCAGTGCTGCACACTAAACTCATCTCGAGCCAGTATTAAAGCCTCTCACAGACTCACAAGATAGCAGTGAGACCTATTAGATCATCTAAATTATTTCCATGCCATTCTGAGATCGCTCTCTCCAGTATGTTTTATTAGTGTCTTGCCCAGGCTATTTTTAAAGTCTCAAACCCAGAAGCTTTTCCTTTCTGAGAGTATCCAACTTTAGTTCAAAGCACTGCATGCACTGATTAACCCATTTAAAATGCAAAGCGAAAAACTTCTTATGGCTCTGCTTATTTAAATGCAGGTGCTTGAAATGGCAAGCAAGATTTAGCTGACAACCATCATTTGTCCTATTTTAAGATTTCTAGATCCAAGGTTTAAATAAAGATGGGGCAAGAAAAGTGAAAACAGGAGAGACAGGATCTGTGTTAAGACAAAATCATACAGCCACTGACACAGATGGAAAATAAACACAAAAGGCTTGTGATCACGAGCCCCACTTCAGGCTTGGTGTGGAATGTTTTGTACCAGCAAGTCACGATTTTTTTCCAGCTGTATCAGTTGGTTTAACTAAAGGTATTTCCTCTCCTTACAAACCCCACCCTACTCAGGGATGATCTCTGCAGCATTACCACGGCACAGCGGATGCTGGTTTGAATAAAGATCCATTCCTAAATATATTACAGGAACTAAGTCACTGTGTGCTGTGCCAGAGCAGCAGCAGTCAAATTCAGTGTACTGCACATTTCACTATAAGCAAACTTCACGTTCTTGCCGAGGAGACTCTTGAAAACGAGGCTACACAACAAAGTATTTCACGTAGGATCACTTAAATTTCTCATCTCAGTTTTGAGGCTTTTTTCTATATAGTTATATAACTATTAACCTTGATACAGAGTAATTTGCAAGAAACCTAAGAAATAATTCCCAGAACAGGACCTAGTTGATATCACTGTCTTTCAGTCAGTCTGAGACAACACATACAGAACTTTGGCCAAGCCACAGATGACTCTGCAGAGGGGATTAACAACCAAGCTAAAGCAGGAATTAACGAGTATCAGAACTATTTGTATTCTTTGCTGACATACTTATTCCATCATTCTCAAAACATGTTAAGCACTCAAAAAAAAATAAATTTCCAATGCAAAGAATCCTTTCAAAGCACTTAAACAAAAAATCATACTGCTTACAGAACTCCCCTTACTTAGTTGCTGAATATAAATACATGTGGAGCTGACTTTGTTAAATTCAAATTTAAAGGGAAATTTTATTAGTTCTATGGCCATGTCACCTTGGGCCAGATTTCAGCAGCTGTAACCCGGTTTGGGATGGCCTGGCAGTTGAATAGAAGGTCTTGGGGCAAATACCAGGTGCTGCAGCCAAGGAAGGGCACCTGATTCTTGGTTCTCTATATGATGCTGGAGGCATAGGATGCTGCCAAGACAGCATATAAATCAAATGAAAGCTATTAATATGTGTCACTTATAAAATCCTGGTCCCCACTACGTAAGGAGGGAATGTATTTTGGGGTTTTAATCCATTTGGCATTACTTTTATCTACAGCAGGCTCCCCTTGTCATTTCAACAGGAAAGAGTATTTTGTGGTGCTTCTCATCACCCTGAATGGCTGCACAGCACTGGGGATGGGAAACTCAAGCTGCCTTTCCAGACCACAGCAAAGGCAACAAACACAAGTTATTGCCAGTTTATCAGAGGTTGGTCTTCTGAGCAAGAATCAGTATTAAAACAAGTCAGATTTCATTATCACCACAAGCCTTGATAGCAAAAGAAATTTACTTGCAGAAACCACAAGTACAGGTTTGTTTTTTTAGTGGTCTCATGACTGGTAACAAAACTGAATTCTAGATAAGAAGTGTGTGTGAGAGTTTGACTTCTCTACTCATACAAGGAACCACTGAACTGAAATGGATTACTCATTCTACAGAACAAGAAACTAAAGTTCTGAATTGTAGACCACAAGCAGTTTCTATTCACACAAAATTATACACAGACAATACTTTGAATACTTCATAAGTTGAGGTATTTCCAAAGCAAGATTACCTTTGCCAAAAAACTAAAAAAAAATAAAAAGAGAGAAATTCCAAAGGCATGTCAGTTCAACCTCCTTTTTTCTTTCCCAATGGTACCAAAAAAATCTGCAATTTAAGGCAGCACAGAACTGAAAAAAAAATGTACCTGTGTTGCAACAGCTTCATCTACAGACAACTGAAAGAGGGTGCCCACCCCAGCTGACCATGCAACAGGTGCACAACGTGACTTTTCCTCATCAAAACCAAAGTTTCTTATTCTAAGTAAGCACCTCTTCCCAATTATTTACTGCAGGAAATAGTCTCTTTCTAAATTTACCTTTCAGTGAATCATTTTCAGCCCTCATTATGTCAATTAGTGAGTTCTCCAGTGAATGCATGTCGAAAGTCCTCGTGCGATCCTGCAAGCAAAAACAAACAGAGGCAGTTTAGGCAACACACAGCGTTAAATGAGACCATCTGAAACATAAAAACTTCAGTTTTCTTCTACATTACTACAGCAGAATGAAGCAAAACCCATACACCAAAGGCAGGCTGATACAGGAATATTAAAAATTAGAATATTCTTAAATAAAAATCTGATCTATAGTTATTGTAACCAATCATTTAAGAACCCAATTCAATATTTAGTTTGCATTCCTTTCTACACAGCAAAACTTTGTTAAAAGTAATTTCACAGTTAGGAAGTAAAGATCATATCCTGGGAGACAGAATTGCAAGGACAAATCATAAAACAGGTATTTCAGTCCAAATTTAAGAAATTTTAAATTCCAGAAACATGTAGAATTTCCTCTACCTAAACAACTATCTCGACACCTGAAATAGTTGAATTCTGTGCAGTCAGTTCAAATTCTACATAATTCTAAGGTAGTCCACACAAGCAGGAGCATTCCAAACAGTCTCATTTACTGGGTGACAACTTTGCTTTGATTTTTAATTCTGTGAATTCACAAGCTTGGCATTCCAAGCATTTCTAAAATTAAAGGAGGACTCAACAGATGGGAGGCACAATGTCTCCTGTACTTTACTGTTTCATTACCTCCAGCCACCTGAAGTATATTACTACATATTTCTGCTTCCTATTAACCAAAGGCATCATTTAACACATGGGTCACACTTTCTCAATCAAACAACAAATTCCACATCCTATAAATCTGATGTTACAGCAACATAAAATATCCTGGCACTGCCTTATTTTAATTGGCAAATTCAGAATAACTGAAATTTCTTGTAAACTCTGAAATCTTTACAGTACCTTATAAGGTCACAAAGAGAGGCAAAAAGCCACCATAGTTCCCAAAATTATTCACTTATCCATGTTATCTGTGTATTTATACATTTGGATTTGGAAAAAAAATTATACAATTATATTAATCCACCTTTAATTTAGTTTTTCTCTGTCCAAGAAGCGCTCTAACATCAATTCTAAAGATTTTATTTCATTCCTGTTCTAAGGAATCCCCTCTGAACCAAGATCAAGCATTAGAAAGTATCTGTTCTAACAAGAAAGCAAAATGTGAGTAGTTCAAAACAGACATTTTTTTGCTTTAAGCTGCTTCTCCACAACTATTGTTATTATAGCTCCAAATAATGTTTTTTGTCCCTATCACTGGCTGTGAAGCTGAAGTTTCTCCAAAGCACACAGATCCTGCTTGGAACATTTTTAAAAAGCAGTGGTGGAGTAAAAAAGGGTATTGCACAGGCTGTTGTGTATCAGGTTATAATGGCCTTTACTCCAGTGCTGAAGCAGCAGCGACTGCATGTTGCAAGGGGGGTTCTTGATATCACACAGATCAGATCCAAAATGAGCAGTCATTCTGGACTTTAAATATCTCATACATACTATTTGAAGAGCAGTGACACACCAGCTCCTAGAGTCCTGATCCATTTCCAAGCTGTAAGTTACATTCTGACCACTAAAAAACCACTGCTTTTCAATTAAATTTCCTGGTATTTTTCCTCTCTTCAGAACAGTTTATTACTGAGACAGAACAGGCGACGTATCTCAACCCGGATGTGCTGCATTTCAAATAGCATTAGAAAGCCCAGGGTTTGGAACCAGTTGCTTTATTAGTCTAGCAAATATCAAATTTACTATAAAAAGCAAAGCACTGCCCTGTCTCTCCTCAGTATTTATTTCCGTGGTCATTTCTATTACAAGATAATTGAGGCACCTCAGAGAAACCATCGCGAGCATTTAAATTCTAAAACTCAGTGTTTTACACATTTCTTCCTTTATAAGCAGTATTTAGTTGTTTTGACTTCTCCTAGTTCATAACTTAGTTACATTAAAATCCTTTAGCAGGATTGAGTACAAGTCCTGGGGTCTTGGATCCATTAGGATTCAATAGCTGGGAAACTCAGGAATAGGCACTGGAAGACAATATCTGCATTTCCAGCAGTCCTCACAACAGGACAACAGAAAATAGCCTAAAACACAGGTTGGAGAAAACCTGACATCCCTCAGTAGCTTCTCCTTCCTGCATTCTGGTTTTCAGCGCATTGTATTAACATCAAGTGCACCCTGTGAACAGCTACAAAATTCTTATTTCACAAAGTGCAGAACCTAAGTATTTCCATGTCTTTGTGGAATTGTGGCACTTAACATTTCAGTTGTCTGAGAGACACGAAGGGAGTAATCCAGGCCAAGTAATTTCCAGTTTATTGTGCCGTGTATGTGCTGGGACACGTGAGCCAAAGCGAGTCTCTTCTCCCTAAAAACGTCTGTGTTGGGTTGAGCTGTAAACAAAGGCTTTGCTGCAATGGTAAGTTTTCAACACTGAGAACAGAGAATTTAAATATTTGAGGGGAGAAAGTGGAATTGAACTGGTTAGCTAACAGGGACATCACGTTCTCCAATAGAAGTTTTTTGTGGTGAGGAGTTTACAGTTTTCCCTTTCTGAGGGAAGCAGCAAGGTGTCACTTTTTCAGTGTAAGGCCCATAAGCTGCAAATCACACTGCAAACACTTTAAAACATGACCCTGTGCACTGATACAAAAGATTAACTGGTCAGCAGCTATTGGCAATCCCATAAAAGGAGGAACAGCTAAAATGTGGCCCACACTTACACTCTCTAGTGGTTCCAGTCACTTGTCACAGCACTGGAGATTTCCAGAGGCTGGAGCACCCTCAAAATGCTGCCATGTTACTGTCTCTTGCCTATTTTTCCACCTTTCCATTTCTAATCATCACTGTCAATGCGTGGTGCTGAATGGCCCCTGGGAAGATCGGCCTTAGTCTTGGCTTGTTGGAGTTTGCTCCTCCGTGTCTTTGCTTATCAATTAGGACAGAGCAAACCATGTTAAACATAACTATTGAATTTTGACATATTCCTGAAAGCAATGCAGCAGTTCCCCTCTCTGGAAACGCAGAGAAATTCAAGAATTTGGTATGTCAGTAACCCTGTGTACATCTAGGCAATGAAAAGATGTCAGTCCTAAATTAAGACCAGCCAAAATGCTAAGCTCAATTGGGTCAGAGGTTTGCACAGTGCTTATAAAAAAAAAAAATCCATTAATTTAGTTGATTACTTGCCCAGATATTGAAAGTCACCATTGGTAGTTTTTAGAATTTTTATACAAATTCAAGTCCTTTTATAGCAAAAATGTTTTGAAAACAGTAGCCCAGATTTGGTCAGTCGTAACTTCCAAGATGGCCAGTGCATTTTATGAGAAACACATCTGAAATCTATCCATGTATTATATACCTGAAGTAAAATTAAAGGCTGGTAAAGGCTAATGGTAGTGACCATATCACTGAAGAAATGCCTAACTCTACATTTCACTCCATAACATCAAAAATAGCTGTAACAGTCAAGATACTGATCATGAACTGGTAACTAGATGTGATACATTTTATTTATGAGTTATAAAGCACATAAACCATACTGTGCCTAGGAAAAAACTGATGTTTTCTTTAAAAGACTTCATGCAGAGAGAATTAATAACAACGTGGTGGTGGTTTTAATGAATCAATTCACAAAGTTACAGTGCTTTCCATGGAGCTGAACTGCTCACTGGATACTTATTTATTTATTTAGAAAATAAATAGGGGTAATGACTACCCTGGACTAAAGCAGAGTGTGCAAACTTCAGTAACAAAATGTGGCTGCCACAGCCTGGTATTATTTCCCTGGCTTGATCACAGTAAGCTGGGCTTTACACGAGTTTGTTTAGGGCATCTAAATTTTACTTTATCAGAGGGCTCAAAGGACACACACATTTAGACCTGGGAAACAGAACTGAGGCAGACAGACATCATGTTAAACACAAGGCCACCAAAAAATAAAAGAAAAAGAGAAAACCAAACCAAACATACAAGAAACCAGTCAAACAAACACCACGGAGCAACAAAAAGAAAGAAACCTGCAGTCTTAATACATGACTATGTTTAAAATTTCAGTCAACATTTCAAAAGACATTCATTACACATGATTTTGAACAAACAGTGCTGTTTTCACAACATACAAGAAGTGACAGCCAGCAGATCTGGTTAAGAACGAGCTGTAGAGACTCTGAATGTTCTACAACAACAAACAAAACAGTTTTGGACTATAAACTGGCCATCTCTTTCTACAGAAAAATAAAATTATTCTGATTCTTCTACTGTCTAGAAATAATTTCTAAGTGCGTAGACTGTTCCTAATAATGCAACCTCACTGCAAAGAGAGAAGAATTCAGGACTTTCATGTCATGACTTTGTCCTTGGACTCCTGCAGCCTGGGCAAACCACCTCTGTGACTACAGTGATCTCCCCCCTGGCACCCAGATTATTTTATGTTTAGAGATCTTGTAAGAAATGGAGCCACTGGTACAGAGGAAATCACTAAATTCTAATCCCTATTCCAATTTTATTTTTCCAAGTCCAAAAACATTTCATTCCAAAAAGACAGTCACTTGGTGCAAAGCACGTACGAGATATACTGGGACATCCTCCCATGCAAAAGAAATGAAATGAATTTTTCATGCACAGGAAGACTATACTTTGCACTTTAAAAGCTCATGCCTAAATTCTCTTGCACGTCAGAAAGATGTACATTCAACTTAACTATGAAAGTGCAGATTTATTATATTTAATCTGCACCCACAGCACTACCATCACCTGAACAATTAAGATTCCAGAACCTGAGAGTTTCTATTCAGTGCTTCCCATGAAGGGCCTCCCAGGGCTAAATCCCAAAATGTACAAAAAGTCAAGCCTGGCAAGGTATGAGCTCTTGTTGGTAGCTAAGTCTGGGCCTGATCTCTTAAAACAAGGTTTATCTGAAGGCCAGGGCATCAATAATAATGCCAAAGATGCCATTGCACCAAGTGATTTACTGAAGGTGACTAAGGAGTATTTATGGAGTAGCTGCAAGTGGGGCTTGTTTCATACATTTAAATATTTGTCAAACCAGATTATTTATGCAAATCAAAAAACTCACAACTACATTTGTACCCTCATTATAGCACAAGAAGCCTGAAACTTTCTGAAACCTTGTTCCTGTTTCCCATAACCCAAAAGCTGTGTGTCTCAGGCACAGTAAGGTGTACAGGGCGAGGCAATATCATCATATTTATCATCATAAATACAAGTTCCACATTTTTCTTTTAACTGCAAAGCAAATTTGGACTTGATTATGCTTCTGGGTAAGCTTCTCCTCCTTCCCACCACCCTGCAAATGCTGTATTCCAGCTTCCAGTTCAGTATCCAGTGAATTAAAAGCTTTGAATAAACAGGTTTTTCCTGAAAGGATGTTGCTGTATTCTGCCCGAATCATCTTTTATAGCTTCACCAGGGAACAATAAGAAGGAGCTGGAAAAGTTAAGTGGCACATCAGAAAGGAGTTTTTTTGGGGAGGGCACAATTCTGGTTTAGTCAAACTTGAACTTTTTAAGTGTTAGAAATGACAGACCTTTATAGACATTTCCAGTAACGTGTCTGATTCTATTTTAGCCACAAATTAAGTTTTCTATGTATCTTCTAGAAAATACTTCCCATAATATCTTGTGTTCTCACTCTTTATGCTGGGCTGCTCAGTCTGCAACTTTCAAAGCAAAATGCTTAATAAGAGTACTCCTTTTAATCTTAGGAAAAGACAAACATAATTCAAATAGCTTCTAACAAAAGCTCTCTTTAAACAGAAACCCTGAGGTCAAAAACACACAGGAGGGCCAAAGCCCAAGTATTAACGTCAGTAGTAAGTTTATAAAACAAGAACAGTGTTAACTTCCACAGCACTTAACTTGTGCATGTCATACCACATTAGAGTGCTGCTAATCCCACAGATCAGTAGCTGTGGGGAACAGCACACAAAACACTAATTACTACACAACTGATGTAGTTATAGAAAAATGGGTGAACAGGTTTAAAAATCCAACTTTAAGTATTTATTCTATTTTCAAATGATAGCTTGAGATTTCTTGGAATAATTGCTGTTGCTAGAATAAAAATGGCATTCTGAAAAACAAATAACCTCTTTTTATGCAACCAGCTCTCGTGAGTTATGAAAAGGTTCCTCAAAACCAACTATTAAAATAAAGGGGCATGGTAAAGAAATTTACTTGCAAAATCTTTTCAAGAGGAAAGTTTAGCAAGTGCATTCAAGAGGTTATTTTTTTAATCCCAGTTCCCCGTGAATTTGTTTCATGCACTTATTAAACCAACCCATTTCTGTGGGCAAACAAATGCTGACGTACAGCTCAGAATTCAAACACATTTTGTAATCACGTATGTGTTTTCTCAAACATTCCATATCTGCCTGGGGGAAGAGCAAGTCTCTCTGGCACAGCCCCTGGATGGATTTGGAAGGGGTTATATACCTGGAAACCAGCCACTGTAGAAGAAAGGAAAAAACATTTTGAACAAGTGGATATAATGAACTGCTCTCATGTACAAAATTCTTTGTAATGGGCAGTTATTTTCAAGCCTGATTCCAGGAAGAAACACAAATTATTTTTAAGCATTTTTACAGAACGCTATTGCTTCACTTGCTTGTGTCTTCAGAGACCAATTTAAAAAACATCGTCACACATTGAAGATGAGATCTGGAAACCTGGAAATGCCTATCAAAGCAAGATTTATGCATTGCATAACAGGCAGGATGTTCCACTCATGAGGAAGTGCAAGTACACAGCAAAAGGAAAGCCAAAACAATCTCAAAGGCAGTGCTGCCCTAAAACACAATTACTGAGCACCCAGTTTGTCAGTGCTGCTGGGAGACAAGTAGAAGGAATTATTTTAAAAATCAGTAACTTGGAAAGATGCAATAGTCACAGCCAAAGCATTTTCATGTATTAAATCTCAAGGAAGCCTGTCAAAGCCAAAAAACTCCATTTCTTTTCTTTTTAATTTTAATTCAGGAACCATTTTTTCATTTGGAGACCATTTCCTTTTCAAACGAACACACAAAGAACAATGGCTTTTCTCTTTTCAAAAGACCTTTGAAGGGGGAAGCCTGCCCAGTGGCTAAAGCACAACATCAAAACTTAATTTCATTAACAGATCTGGTAAGTCTTCTCTGACCTTGCTTTCAGTTCCAAGACATTCCTACAGACATGCTGCTTCTGAAACATTAGGAGACAGAATTCCAAATGGAAAACACTTAGAACAGAAAGCACCGGGTTTGCATGCAGCCCTCCATACCAAGCACGGCATCATCAAATTGCAAGGTTATCTAAGAGATCACCACAGTATTTTCCTTTCATCTGAACCATTTGGAGCACCCACTTCATCCCAAGAATCGAAGGGCCACGGGCAGAAATGTTTGAAGTGAGCAGGAATTCACATCAGTGGCTTATAGGGATATTATGCAACATCGTCCTCTTCAAAGAGGAAACGAGCATTTACTCCTGGTTACCTTAAGATTCCCATCAAAACAGACAGAATTCTGTGTGTCAGCAAGCTTTGGAGTAGAGACAACCTCTGTGAAAAAAAGAAAGTGATCCCCAAATATTTGCAGTTGCTGGTTTGCATTTTGCCTTCCAAAGAAACTAATTTTCTCTAGATTGCAGCAACACTCGTTAATGATTTAAGCAGCAAAACATAAATATTAAATGAAAGGGATAGTTGTATCAAATTACTCCATTATGTTGCTGCAGCAAAGACAGCTTTCAACTATTTCCTAAACAGGAATCTAAGAAGATTCCAGTAACAAAATAGCCTTGTCCAGTACATGATTGCTACCTCGTCTAGTACATGAAGGATACTTAATATAAAGACAGATAGATGCATGAACATAAATATATAATATCCTAAAGTCCTTATTCTGCTTTGAGGCAGGCATAGAATCAGCATAATCAAGGAAAAAATAAAAAGACATCAAAGGTCAAATTTTACATCATTTGTTTCCAGCAATTCAAGAATTCAGTGTGCTTTCAACACTCAGCTAAGTGACCAAAGGAGCTAAAGATTTTATACAAAAAAAAAAAAAAAAGTTATAAAAAGTAGTTGTCCATGATGGCTTCAAAATTAATCAGCATCTTTCTAGGGCTGCAGTGCTGAAGCCCTGTTTTGCTGCCCTGCCCTTTTCCTCACAGAAGTGACAGTACTGGACTGGAAAGCACTTCACTCCACACTTTCCTTTTCTTGGCACGAAGGAGTGTCAGACTTGGTCTTGACATGTACAGCTTCATCTGAGTGTTTATGTAAACAGACACCACCATGCTACACAAAAATCATTTCTTTACCATGATCAAACTACATGTGTCTGCTATTTTATGTCTGGAACGGCATCCACAACTCAAGGTTGACTTTGCCAGTTTTCTCTAATTTCCTTGATGCCGATCCAAGCACGTTTCTATCCCTGTGTATATATTTGGGGCTTATACACAGCAGCAAGGACACACTTGATCTCATTCTGTCACTCTGAACATCAGCTACGTGTCAGGGTACAGAGTGAATCAAAGCCTGAGCCAAGTCTCGCTGCAGTGAGGCTGAAAAAAGACCAGCTCCAGCTGTGCCCTTTTTCTAATGGTTTCAGTGTATAAATTCCATATGTTGGATACAGGTTGATTATATTCATTACAAATCCCGACATTAAAATCAATTATTACTATATGCATTCTAAATTTAGAAGGGCTCTACCTGATATTGAACCAGCCAACAGCTCTGCAGCAGAAAAAAGGGCCCTAAAGGAAAGTTACTGCCAGAGCTGCTGTGCTGTCAGCAGGCCCTGCACAGCACCAAAAAACAGCAGTTTGCAAAGAACCCAACTATCCACAAACCCACAAAGTCATTATTAAATGTATTTCTGTTTCTTTACACCGGGAGACACATTGTACAGTTTTTATCTTCGAAATTATTTTAAAGTAGGTCACCCTGGGTGTCTTGCAGCATGGCCAGAAATACTGCAATCACGTTGAGATTTTTACTTTTGCCCTCATTTGAAGAGCTTGAAAAACAACCCTGGAAATGTAATAGAGCTCTTGGGTTGTTTAATTCACCCTAAAGGAGTTTACAAAAGGCACACACACACATAAAAGCTCGGTTTAACTAGTGGTCAGATGAAAAGAAGAGTACTTCTGGTTTAATTTCTACTGTAAATTAGGTTCAACATTATACAATTCTTTTCAAATTCATAACAAGTCAGCCCCGAAGGAGAGGCTGAACTGCCACTGCCTCCTGCCAGGAGAAGGCCATAGCAAAAATATAGGAGACCACCAACTGACACTGGTCCAGATCTAATTTTAGTGATGATTTAATGGCTTGTAACCAGAATTTGCTGCCATTACTGAGGAGAGCAAACTGCACCAATTACCATCCTGTATAAAAAAATCAAAGTTTCCAAAAAAAAAGCTGCTACACAAACTATGTTGCACTGCAAGTCCACGTGATACTTGAAAACAAAATACACTTTTCTCAGATGTGGTACATTCTTGAGTATTTTAAAAGGCCTCAGATGTTTCATACTCCAACTTTTTTTCCTTATTCCTTTTTGTAGATTCTTGCTGCTAAATTTCTTCATTGGCTATTTCTGTCTATGTGTTAGTATTAAGCTGAAGGGAAAGTGGCTAATACAGGTGGCTGGTAGGCAATAGATATTTATCACCATCACTATTAAAAAACAACATGAATCACAGCTTGGAGGATCATTCCCATTATGACATTTCAAGTTCAATATGTTTTTTTTTTAAGTTGCAAGCACAGAAATCCTACAACCAGGCTGTGCTGTTCCAACACACTGCACTTCCCAGAGCATTTTAATGCACTTTGGGGTCATTTTTCTTACGGACAGAACAGAGTGTGCTCACCTGAAAGGGAAAAATGTTGTCAGCTCTATTCAAACTGTCTTCCATCCACGATTTTGGAGCGAAGGCCGAGCTGGGCCGGGCGTACTTCTGCAGCTGGATATGATTACTTGCAAAATTCTTCTTTAAGGGCGAGATGGAGTTCAAGGGTGTTATCCCTCCGTTCAGTCCCCGGCGGTGGTCTCGACCTTGGGACCCTCCCCACCCACCGTATCCGCCGCCGCCGGGGCTCCATGAGGATGGTGTGGGAGAAGGGCTTTGGTAGCTGCTCCACGGAGAAGGTGGCTTGTTAAGATTATTAGCCAAATGAGGCAACTGATTAAAAGCAGCATTTCTGTGTGTGAATGGAGGTGGGTGAGGACTTGCAGGAGACCTCCTCTGTTGCTGATGCTGATTGTGATGATGCTGAAAATGGGGGTGATGAGGGTGGTGCTGAGAGAGGGGTCCGATCTGGGGGGAAAAGCTACCACCAAAGCCAGGGCTGACGTGATGTGGAAAATTCTGAAACAGCAGAGCACCATTATTAGCTGAGGCAGTAGGGACCCCTCCCTGATGGAAAAAACTTGCATCTTCATTGATTATTGTAGAAGAAGAAGGAGGAATAGCTGCAGACCAGTTACTAAAACCAGTCAGAGAAGATGCAGTGGATGTCAAGGGCTGTGTTGAAGTACCGAGCCCCGAAGCCTCTTGATAATCAAATCCTGTTAACACCGGCGATTCTATTCTGATTTTCTCCTTTCCATTGCCATTCTCTGAAGAATTATCACCCTGATTTTCTTCAGTTTTAGCTTTCTCGGGTTCAGAGAGCATGCCTGCTTCCTGACTTTGACCAGGGGAAAGCTGCTGTTTTTCTAGGGACTCTTGCTTTTCCTGTTGCTGAGTTTTAGATTTTTCTGACCCCAGAATCTCATCCTGAATATTATGGGCAGCTGGAGCAGGAAAGAGCCAAGCTGACCCAGCACTACTGCCATTGGCAGCTGTGTTATTATTTATAAAAGCAGCAGGGCTGGGGGTTGCATTTTGATGATGGTGTGGAGGCTGCAGATGTGGATGAAATCTGACTGGAAAAGCTGACTTATTTCCAGTGTTGTTTTGCACTAACACTCCAAACCCGTAATCCCCCATTTATTATATTTAGGGTTTGAATCCTCCCTGTAAGAACAAGTTGATGTTTAGTGTTTAGCTTGTCCTCTTCTGAGGCAAGATTAGCAAGTATCCTGTTTTTCACTAGATATTCCAGTTTCTCCCTCCACGCTATTTGTTTCAGATTTGGATAACGATGTTTTATCTTTTGCAAAAGATAGATTTCTTCAACTATTTCAATGTGTCAATTTGTGTCCATTTCCTTCCTTTGGGCAGGAGGAAGGGAAAAATAAATCTTTGGTTCACAAAATAAGAGGTTTCCTTTTTCGAAAGGAAATGCACAGCAATGAGAGAAAAAGCTTCTGGCGAATAAGGATAAAGAGATTCTAACTATGCTGTTTTTTTCCTCCTCAGCAGCCTTGACTCGCCCATAAATGAGTTAAGAGGGAAGAAAAAAAATACAATGACGTCTGGTCCCTCAACCCCTTGGCAGCAAAAAATAGATTTAAATCTGGAATAATTTAATACATCTCTATAATCTAATATATATTTGTGTCCTGTTTAAAAAGAGTCTTTGCTGTGGACAAGGGAAAAATTTACCTCAGGATCTCAGCATTCAGAGGGTGAAAAGGGTAAGTGAGTTGCAGAAGAGGCTTTTCCCCCGTGCTGCTGGGTTTAACCTATTATATTTAGCAATAATATACACCGTGTGTGTGTATGTGTGTGTGTGTGGTTGTTTAAAGGGGTAAGATCTTATCTCAGGAAATCAGTATTCTATGTGTGTTGGGTGGGGAGTGAGTTGTGCAGAAGGGTGGATTCTTGATGCTGCTCCTTCTGGGCTGGGTTTCAGAGCTCGCCAGACTCGCTTCTTATTTATGATCCAATATTCGCGTGTCCTTCATAAGAGTCCTGGCTGTCCGAGGAGGGAGGTTTTCATCTCAGAAATCAGCATTCACCGTTCGGGGAAGGGAAGGGAGGGGACAGCGCAGGAGGAAGGGGAAGGAGGTTTCTCTCGCTCTCTGCTGCCGGGAGGGTGTTTTGTGGTGCGGGGCTCGCCTCCTTCCCCGGGAATCGCGGCTTTCCCGCAGCCCAGCGAGCCCCTGGAGACGCGCTCCCTCCTCAGGCTCTCGGCGTCCAGCGGGGCCGGGCCGTGGGTGCCCCGCGTGTCCCCCCGCCCTCGCTCGAGCCGGGGGAGGCAGGAGGGGTTTTACCTCAGCAGCGCAGCAGCCTCCGGCAGGGAGGGGAAGGCGCGGCCGGCCGGGCTCCTCTCTCCCCCATGGAAGGTGTTTAAGCGGCTCTCCCGGATCGCCCGGCGGGGTCGGGGCGGGCTCTGTGTCGGGGCGCAGCGCTCGGGGCTCCGGCGGCGGCTGCTCGGGGCGCTCGCTGCCCTGCGGCTGCTCGGCTCGGCTGCGGGCGGGCCGTGCCCCTCATGGACCGGCCGCACCGGGGGGGGGGGGTTCTCCGCGGGGACGCTGCTGCGAAGATCTGCAAAGACCAGGAGACCGACAGCCTTCGGTAGCCGGCGACGTGTCCCCGGCGCGGAGCCTCCGCTGCCACCGCCTCGTTTCGCGTCTTTTTTTCCGTGTGTTGGCTGCCGCCTCCCCCGCCCCCCACCCCCCCGGCGTCCGCCGCAGCCGGTGCCTCGCTGGTCCCCGCGCGGCCGCTGCCCAGCCCGTGCCGCCTGGACCGAGCGGCCGCACCAAATGACAACCAGCTGGCGGGGGCCGCGCGGCGCTTCCGGGGCGGTGGCGGCCGCGCCCCCGGCCCGCCCCCGGCCCCGGCTCCGCCCGCCCGGGGTCCGCTGCGCGCCGCCATGTTTGGTAAGGGCAGGAACACCCGGGCTGGGGCGGCCGCCCCGGCGCTCGGTGCGCCCGCCCGCAGCGCGGCCGCCATGTTGAGTGTGGGCAAGAGGTCAGGCGGATGCCGGTGGGGCCGCCATCTTGGAGTGAGGAGCGCGGCGCCCGCCATGTTTGTGCAGGGCAGGGCGTCACCTGTCACCGCGCTGACAGTGTGTCTGTGGTGTGATACAGAAGGGTTTGGGTTGGAAAGGGGCATTAAAGATCATCAGATTCCACCCCTTGCTATGGGCAGGGACACCTGCAACCAGACCAGGTTGCTCAGAGCCCCATCCAACCTGGTCTTTTAACACTTCCAGGGGTAGGGCACCCACGGCTTCTCTGGGTGACCTGTGCTAGAGCCTGAACACTCTCACTGGGAAGAATTTGTCCCTATATCCAACCTAAATTTTCCCTTTTCAGAGGGAATGGCCGTTCCCCTTTGTCCTGTCACTCCAGTCCCTGATGGAGAGTCCCTCCCCAGTTTCTTTGTAGCCCTATCAGATACTGGAGGGGGCTGTGAGGCCTCCTCACAACCTTTTCTTCTCCAGGCTGAACAATCCCAATTCTCTCAGCCTTTCCTCATAGCAGAGCTGCTCCATCCCTCTGATCATCTCAGTGCCTCCTCTGGACTCACTCCAAGTCTGTGTCCCAGCTGGGTCCCCAGAGCTGGAGGCAGCTCTGCAGGGGGGTCTCACCTGAGCGGGGCAGAGGGGCAGGATCCCCTCCCCTGCCGCCCACGCTGTGGGATCAGCCCAGGACACATCCAAGTCCTTCTCTTCAGGGCTGCTCTCAGTCTCATGGCTAATATCTACAACTAAATACTCCATGAAAGGCTGCCTTTTTGTAACATCCTTCAGCACCCCTGGACTGCATCCCCTGCAATGGCTTGGGTTGGAAGGGACCCTAAAGCCCATCTTGTTCCATCTACTGCAGGTCCAGTTTATACAAGAGTTCATTTTGGGGATGGGCGCTCTTTTTGCACATTTGCAAATTAAAATATGCTAATAAAAATATAGTTCAAAATAAGTAACAATATCTAGTGAAATTAAAATAACTATATGTAGATACATCAGTAGAAAAATCAACTGTAAAAGGAAACATGCAGAAACTTTCCCTCAGTAGTTTTCATTTAGTAGTGGGGTGTCCACTACTACTTGCTCCAAGACTTTTCTGCCCACTCAGTCATCTCATTGTAGGTTTGGATGATGCGTCTTTTTTTTTTTTGAGTCTTTTACCAAACCAAGTATTTCCCAACAATTTTATTAAATAAGTTTTTTGTTTGCAATCGTAGATACCTTGTTTCATTGTGTGAAAACGGACTTGTTTACATATGGTGAAAACATCATTGTGAAAATATAATTACTGGGTTATAATTTCCCCTTTTGTTTACTGCTTGCAACCTATGTGAGCCCATCTGATACTAAGTATTATTTTCTCTGTATTTTTCTAGTCATACTGTTATTATCATCATTATCATCAGATTCAGGGTTAACAGGCACTTCTGTCAGGATGCCATGAACTTGGCTCTAGCAGCAGATTGCTATTCCATGAATAGTTTGGGAAAGACTGAGTAGATGGCCTTAATTTAATTTCAGGCACACCCTTGCAATGCATTAGGGTAGATGCAGATCCACTAGAGTGATACGAGCAGAACAACTTCCAAAATCTGACTGTAATCACTTCTCTTGACAAACATGGTTTGCTCAAACCATGGGGGGTTTCTTAACAGCCAACGCTGGGATGGTATCACTGCCCAGCAGCATTTGTGTCAATTTATTCAACCTCTGAGAAAAAGTGCCTGAACAGTGCGCAGGGATTGCAGCCACCATAATAGTTACACAAAAGAAAGTGAGAACTGTCTATAAATAAGACAACCTGTGAGGGAGTTGCCGCTTTGGTGGCTGGATGATGTAACGAGAGTCTCAAAGAATGCAAAGCATGACAGTGTCATAGAATCACAGAATGGTTTGGGTTGGAAAGGACCTTAAAGATCATCTCATTCCAGTCACCTGCCATGGGCAGGGACACCTTCCACTAGACCAGGTTGCTCCAATTTTTTTAATCACTCCAGCCATGAGCTTGAGCCCTTGTAGAGTCAAATTAACCCTTTATCACATAGTGAGTTACACACTGATTTTCCTGTAGCTTATGCCTTGACCTAACTTTTGGATGAAACTTGAAACACGAGATCCAAATAATTAGAAAACCCCAAATCCTTGGGCATCGAAGTAATGTGAATTTAGCTAATTTAGAAATTTAATCTTAAATTTCCCTTTACCACAACAATAAATATCCAGGACTATTTTTCAGTGGGAAGGAAAGGGCAGAGTTTTCTCAGTAGCATTTACTTACAGTGGTGAGATTCATGCCCAGATTTGCTGCCACATCTACTGAGTAGGTCCCTGCAGCTCAGTCCTGATGTATCCAACGCTTTTCACCTGAAAGAGGTTTCAGACTGAATGACACTTGAAGTGCTTTAAATCATCATGGTACCTTCCACTAATCACTACCAGCATTTAATGGATTCATTCCTGGAAGCACTTCAACTCTTCTGGGTACCGTAGAGGAGAGGATTCCTCTGGCCACTCCAGCTGACATCATTAGGCAGCTTTAGCTGATGACTGCCAATGGCTTTGTGCACTAAGCAGGCTCCCCCAGAATCAATCTCCAGGGTCACAAAACCCTTAACAACCTCTTCACTGTGAGACTAAATCACAAGTGGGAACATATTGCTCTCCTCTGAGGATTAGATTTCTTACCCTGCTTTTATTCTGACAATATCACCATAACACGTCATGCAATAAGTTCTTGACTGTGACTCAGGTCACAGGAAAGATTGAGGATGGCTGAACTGGTGTAGAAAAATCTGTGTGCTCACTTTTGCTCAGTCAGAAATAATCTTGAGATCTGTGATTTGCTCGGGTCTGGTGCAGGGCCTGCTCTGTCTTTCAGTGTTACATACAGTGAAACACAGCAAAGGGGAACGTCTTCAATTTTGTCAGGTGTGCTGCATAGTCTTGGTAAGGTCATATGCCCCATGAGATGTGGAATTGCTAATGATAATTTAATAGATTGGCTCACAGATAAACTAAACCTGAAAGCAAATGGAATCCCCAAGAAGCCTCTCCAGCTCAGTCACACGACTCATCCTGGGAGAATCTAGGAGAGCAGATGTGCCCTTTGTGATAACACTCTGCATGTTATCAAATCAAGGTCCTATTGAGCTAAGAAGTGAAAGGACTTGCAGAGCTGAGAAGGAACTCCTTATGGAAATGCCTTGCCAGCAACCCTCTTTTTTTTTTTTTTTTAAATCAAAGTACCGTCAGCTCTCATGCATCTGCTGATTGCAGCTGTCACAGTGTCATCCAGAGAGAAAGGTGAGCCCTCGGTGACTCAACACATGAACGTCAAACACTAGCACTGCACACACTGGAGGAACATCACATTGATGCACCTGTTTTGCACTGTTGGTGGGGAAACTGAGAATTCAAGTCTCAGTTAACGGCTGTGCAGTTAAAGTCACATGCCTTAAAAAAAGGGAGCAGAAAGAGGATAAGAATCTCATTTATAGGGGCAGCATTATCAGCTGTATCTTATTTATCAAAAACCGTAACTGCTGTTTTCTTGAATGTCAAAAGGCCTATTAGGACGTTCTGATCTCCAGTTTTATACTAAAAATCGTTGCTGTATCTTGCCCACACAAAGGTCTATGGCATATTAACACAGTTTAGTAAATCAAATTTAAATTCAAGATTAACACTATACTTACAGCACAGGGACTTGAGGAAGAGTGCAGTGGGATATGTTAAAATTCAAAGGGATCATTTATGGGATTATTAGTCACTCTAGATGTTCCTCTACATTACTTTAGGTCTAGATTATCACAGAAGACACAGGACTTGCTCACAGTCAGTGGTAATAAAAGCAGCCAACAGATCGGAAAAGCTGCATCAACATTTTATCCTAAACAATTGCTCCAGGAAAAAAAAAACTTCAGGCAAGCTGTCAGTAGCTAATATTAGCCTACACATACAGAAAAATTTTTAATTTCAGAGCAATTTTCAAAGACTGCAGAAAATGTTCTCTAGGCTGCAGAGAAAATCCAACAGTTCGTTTTTGTGCTGATGCAGCTGCAACTGCTGTTTGCTAGATCATATCTCAGCTTGGTCATTGCAATATCAAAGTATGATTTTATAAACCTTTTAACTCTTGTGTAAAACACACTATACATGCTAATGGCTTCATTTGACTAAGCTGGCTTCGTCATTTTGCTGCAGCTGGGTGAAGGTACTATATATTGATATACCCTCATATGTTAAGCAACCCCTTAATGGAATACATTGCCTTGGAGTCTTTAGTCTTTATGAAAAAACCCTTATCACTGCCCAGAGAACTATTTTGTGTGCAGTAATTATGTAATATTAATGAACAGTATTACATACAATTTTTTTCTAGCCCTATTCTTTGTATGGAATGTACTTCAGAATGACCTGACACTGCAAAAATGCCTCTAGCTTCCATGGCTCATGTAAAATACAATAAATACGTAAATAATTTAGAAGAGGAAATAGGTGGTGTTGCAAAGGCAGTGGCATTCTTACCACTGTGCTTCAAAATCTGCTGATGTGACCTTTGCAAACCCATTTTTCTTTTTCCATTTAAGGATACTGCTTCCTCAAGATGGACAAAAGAAATTCCACACAGACATGGAGTTTTAAAAGGCCAATTTGAAGGCTCACTTTATAATTTTCTTTCTGAAATTGTAGAAGGAAAAAAGCACACAGGGAGGTATTTGCTTGCCCACCGTAGCCTTTCACAGAGAGCCTGGCATATCTCTGTGCTGTGATGGGATTCCTGGAGCTAGAAGTTCCTAAGTTTTGAGCCAGGGTGCTCAAAATCTGAGAGGCTGAACCTGAACCCAGTGGATGAGCCATCCTCAGACGTGCCAGGACAGCCTGTCCAGGGGCACCACCCATTGTCCAAAAGGCATCTGGAAAGCGATGGTCACTCAGTGGTCTTCAGTGAAAGAGGCCTTTTATGCTATGGAGACTTAGCTTCTCAGTCTCTTGGGGTTTAGGAAGTTTTTCCCACTTTGAAGATAAATAACTGCTTATTTAATTCCTGTTAATAAAGGAGGAATGCTGGGCTGTTGCAGGGGGCAATTAGTCAGGGCTTGCAAAGTACACTTGGTGCCGAGTATAATTTTTACTGCAACTCGGTGACACCTTCATTTCTCAAAGTAAGATTTCATAGCCCGTTCATTTACAAAGTGGGCTAGTGCCTTTGGGTATTTGGGAAGGGCAAAAAGACAAATTGAAAAGCATCAGATCATTTAATTTGAAAGTGCATTAAGCACACGCCTTCCAATTTTCTGACTAAAACGTTCGTTGGCTTTTTCCAAAGAGGTTTGTATTCAGGGCACAGAAATAGTTTATGGATTTTAGATTCCTGAAATACTTAACAATGCTATTAAGGGGAGAAAAACACTGGCTTCTTGTCCTAAAAAAAAAACAGATTCACGTGCAAAGTGTTAATGAGCCCAAGTGACAGCTTAAGGATAAATATAGCATAACCCTCAGCCCCCAAAGTTAGCTAATCAAACATTTTCTAGAACGGAATTTCTGAGAAGTGTGGAATATATAATAGAAAAAGCAAAGCTAACAATAATAAGAGTCCAATTCAGAGTGACCAAAATGAGGTAGGTCTTTTTTTCCACTTGGGAGCCACAGTACCCCCAGCACCTGGAGCAGTTGGATCCTTTTGGAGCATTGCTTGATGGAATCTGTAGTCTCCAGGCTGCATCTCCATTATTAAAAAGGAGAGCAGTGGCAATCTGCTCCATTTTAGGTAAATTAAGTGCAGCTCTTTGGCTCCTGGCACATTCCCAGCGCGGCTTTGAGATGAGTATAATTCCACAAAATCCATAGCATTCAGAGCCCAAGTCTGCTACTTTTCCCCCTTCCCGTGCCTTGCAGATAATGGGGAGTCCTCTGTTGGGGTCTTTGCAGGGAAGAGAGATATTGTGCATCTGCTTAATGAATATTGGGTTTCAGTGTGCTGAGGGAACAAATTCAGAAGAGACTTCCAGTTTTTCCTTTGAGTTCCACACCTGATGGCTTCCATGTCATATTTCCACTGGCAAGGGAGGGGGGAATGTTGCATATTCCATGTTCCCCTCCTTCTGCCTTGCAGGGTGAAAGAGGGTGTGTTTCCACCAGCAGAGTAGAATGAACTCATGCTTTCCAGTTTTTCCCCATGTTAGGAAATAGGTCCTGTCTCATTACTGGTGACAGCACATATTGGTAGGTCATAGAGCAAAGGGAGAGCCTTGCGTAGAACAGCTGGGGCCCAGAGCCAGAAATCTCATTAAAGTAAGCTGCTGCTATTTCCAGCCTGTAATAGAGCTTTGGAGCTTGATTATATTCAGTGAAAGCAGGTCATTACAAACACAGTGCTTTTTGCATATTATCTAAATTGAAATAATAATATGTTCTCTCCTTTCATGTGCTGTATTGATAAATCCCAACTTATGAATGAAACATGTTGATTAGTTAGTTAAAAATAATTAGTTCCATATTATGCCTCCAAGTTTAAGGCTTGATTAGTGCAAACAAATAACTTTTCTAGATAATAAGTCATTTACAGAGTATTCTCTTAAGTGGAGCACACAGGCATAAAAATAATCTGCAGCAATAAATTGTGTTATTTGTTCTCTCTTTTCTCTTTGACTTGAAGTATAACAGTACTTTTAGAACTTGAGAGACAGAATATTTATATCTATATGCAGATTCTGATCTCAACAGCAACTGCCACAGTGCATCTCTGGCGTTATTCGATTGAGGTGGCAGTGAACCAGGTAAGAATGTGACCCACAAGTGTTCTTTGATTCAGTCTTTCTGGCCACATAGCCCAAAAAGAGGAACAATCGTTTCTTACAGTGACTGAGAATATTGCTCTGTTTAGCTTTTTGTTATTTATCTTGCGTTTAAATATCCTGATATTTGCATCAGAACTGAGCTAATGAGTGGTTTTCCTTAGCAGTGGAAGTTCTTTTGAAGGAAAACAAAGCCCTGCATGAACATTTTTTTCTAGTCATTGGTTCACGGAATCCAGAACTATTCAACAGTCTCCATAAGACCAATCCTGAATATGAACATTTTCCTGAACCAGGGCTTAAGGCAGTCATATGGACAAAGATTTTTTTTTTTAGCTCCCATAGGGTTCTTCTCACACAGGCAAAAGATGGTTCCAAAACTGTGTACAGGAGACATCCCTTAAAGAAAGGTTATACATTGATAGGATTATGGGGTATACACTGTAATAAAATTAAATAACATCCTGGTAAAAAGCCTCGACTCTGTAGATACTGTCTCTGCTGGTGCTCCCACCTACAGAGCCTCTCTGATGGAAAGTTATGGCTCTCAATTATCACTGTGAAAATCCAGCCCTATTTTGGGAGTGCTTATAACTTGTAGCAGTCATCGAAGTGTGGGAGTTTGACGGCGTTGTTGGAGAATAACAGCCTTGGTGTTTGGGCGCTGAAGCATGACAACCCTGGATGAGGCAAAAAGACGCTTTTGAAAGCGTTTTTATAAAACCCTTTTCCTTCCCGGTTGACAGGAAAACTTGCAAAGACTAGGAAGAGAAGCAGACTGCCAGGAAGGGAACTAATTTGATAGCAGGAGTTGTGGATGGACACTTGTCCACCACTGACTGAAACCACCAACTTTCCACCTATATATAACCACCAAACAGCCAGGAACTATAAATGGCTAAATCTCTACTCTTTTGTGAAGGAACTGAGATGACTTACTGGTTAAAAACTCTTCAGTCCTTCCCAGTCCTCTCAAAGGGCACTTACTGAGAAATGGTAATGGTTTACAGTCTCAGAGTGCTTTTAAAGCACTCAGTGTCAGAAAAAATGGCATTAACCCACTCTCCTCCCCATATTCTGGACCTGTTTCTCTTTGCTAATCAGGAGTAATTTCACTGAAGTGAAGGGAGTTATACAAGACCTGTGTAAAAGTGGAATCAGATCCATGTATCATACATTTAAGATTCCTGGCAAAATATGCTGTATTTACTTGAGGAAATTAAAACATTTCAGAGTTTGGATGATTTAAGGGCTATGTTCTTACTTCCTAGAAATTAGAACAGTACCTCATGTAATCAATAAGTGTATAAAACTGTCTAAAATGCAAGCATTGCAGAGGTCAGGAGTGGAAAAAACACAGCTGAAATCACTTTACATGATATACTGGAAAAGCAACATTATTTTTACCAATAGCTCTGAGAAGCCATTGCAAAAAGCAAGAAACTGATTTAATGGTATGGCAAACAGCATTTGTTTAATAAAGTCAATTTTTGCCACTTCCATGGCAAATAAAACACAAAATTAGACTGCTCAGTTGGCTCCAACCTCCCTTGAACTTTAAGAAATTCAGGGAAACAAGCTCTTGGGTTGGACCCGTCTGTGTTGGAAACTCCACACTGCAGTCATACCACACTATCAGTATTATTTTTACATCAAATCACAAGTACCAGGCAGTGGGGGGTGTATTATGTCCTCAACAGTCTGGAATAGAAATTCCTCAGTTACATATGAAACCTCTCCAGTGTCTTCCACAAGAAGTGTCTCCATTAAGACTAATGAAGTGCTGATTCTGCACAAGAGATGCTGCAGATCCTCCAGCAGAGCTGTAGGAGAGAAATGGGCTCTTAAACACGTAGGGAGTCACTCAGCTTCCACCCTTGAATCTGAAAGAGCTGCTTGAGGAGTTTTCATAGAATCATAGAATATCCTCAGTTGGATGGGACCCACAAGAATCATCCAATCCAACCTGTGGCTCTGCACAGGACACCCCAACAATCCCACCATGTACCTGAGAGTGTTGTCCAAATGTTCCTTGAGCTCTGGCAGGTTTGGGGCTGTGACCACTGCCCTGGGGAGCCTGTTCAGTGGCCAACCACCCTCTGGGGAAAAAACCTTTTCCTAATATCCAACCTAACCCTCCCCTGACACAGCTCGGCCCCTCGAGTCCTGTCACTGGTCACAGAGAGCAGAGATCGGTGCTGCCCCTCTGCTGCCCCTCGTGAGGAAATTGTGGGTTTGATGAAACTTGGAGGTGAGCAAGAAACTGAAGGAGGAAATATCCTGGACTTTGAAAGCATAAATAAGCTGCACAGTTTTCTGACTTGTAATAACTCACTGTATCAGCTCCTGGGTTACTGCAGGGGTACAAGGAGGCTGCTAGAAAGAGGAACAAACAGTCCTCTGTGCTGCCCCTTCCCCCTGCCCTACAATGCTCCAAGGCTTGCGATGTTTGGCCAAAGAGTGGTGAAACCCCAGAGCAACTTTGGACGACACATGCTGGTGATCCTGAGTCATTGGCTAATGTTAAAGGCAGACCTGCAGTCAGATGTGCTGTGTGAAACAGGGACTTTGCCATCAGTGAAACTGCCCTCTGGTTTATGCCTGATCTGAATTTTGCATCACATGTGCTCCTAAAGACATTAAAAGAAATTTCTGTGAACATCCTGTGAGGGGAATTGACCCCTGCAGAGTCAGCCTCAGTTTTGAATGGGTTGGCTTTTTTGGCTTGTCACATCTTCCTAGTCTCTAAACCTCTGCCTTTGTATTATAATATGTTGGACCATAAATATCTGTAATGGAACAGATTACATCAGCTACCTTAGTGCTGCCAATCTCAATATTAAACTCTGCAGCAGCAAGGAGCCCTGCCCAAAGGACTATGACAAGTATTCAACTCCATTTATATTAGAATACAAAGTACAGAATAAACCTATATAGTTTCTGGCAGCTGATGCTACATGTCAGATAAGAATGGCACAGGGGAGAACAGTGCCAGAGCATTGAAGTTCCTTCTTAGATTAAGAGCTGAGGATATTTGATACATGCCCTTCCTGAATGAGCTGTAGGTTAGTAATTTTTTTTTATTTTTATCTTTTAAATAGTAAATCCCCAATACCCAAGCAAAACCAAAAGGTAGTTTTGTTTATTTCTGCACCCACTGACTCTGTTAAGGATGTGCTGGCTGCAACAAGGGATAGAGAGAGATCTGGTTAGATTTTAATGTATTTTCACCTCATTTCAGATACTCAAACGACACTGGTTAAGATGCTAAAAAATATGTTCAACATTTCCTTGCAGTTTCTGTTTACTCAATCAGCTGCACATTGACTGTACTGTCCTCACTACAGTTTCAAGTTTGCTTGAGGTTGTTTGGGCCAAATAAAATCCCATTGCTATGAGTTAAGCCAACATTAGGTTCCAGGGAGCTTGACCAGAACTATTGTCCCCATGTTAGACTGTTCATCAGAACTTTTTTCTTTTCCAGCCTTCATTGTGAATATTCTTGGAAGAGACTGCTCAAAGATTGAGGTAGCAAGTGTAAAATAGTTAGACTCAGTGGAACACAGGTTCTAAAATGTGGGAGACACGATTCAGCATTTCAGCTTTTCAGCATTAATGATTTATTGTTTATTTTTTTGAAGATTTTCAAGGGAAAAACTGTACTGACTTCTCTGCATGGGACTTAGAGATTCTGTAACTGGAAAGATAAAGAAGTTGGCAAGATCTTGCTTTATCCACCATGCTGTTCTCTGACTGCTTCTAGCCCCACAGAGATGGCTTCATTCCATTAGTATTTACTGCATATAAATTGCAAACAGCATGTTAAGATGCTCTGAGGAAAAAAGCAATAAAACCACAGAATATATGAATGCTCAAAAATTGTATTGCTGTTGTAGGAATATGGAACCAGATCCTTGGGTCCTGTGCCTTTATTTCAGCAAAGGAGCTGGCCTATTGTTTCTATTTAAAATTGGTTGCCATGGTGGTATCATCCGGGCTTTCACCCTCATGAAAATCGTTTGCATCTGTGACGCAGAAGCGCTGGCAACCCAGTGTTTGCATCTACCTCCAACACAGGGGTAACTGTGGAAATAGAACCTGACACTTCACCTGTGCAGAGTAAATAGGTTCCTTAAACATCCATGTACCGTTAAAACTGTGTGGAAGTGGAAAAACTGGTGGTTTGATCTTCTGCAGCTCCTGAGGCTGCAGAGACCTCAGACAAAGTGGAAGTGTTGAAGTGAAATTCCACGGCCAGGCTGACCTTTCCCCTGGGCGTGACCCTGGTGCACAGTTTTGATTTTGCAGCACCACCTGAAATTTCTGGGAAGTTACAGGTCTCACGTTTTTAAAGTGATGGGAAGCCCTGCTTGACATTCAGATCTGCTGATACAAGAGTCTCTCTCTTCCATTTTCTAATGAGCCTCGATCATTAGCCTCCTTATGTCACAGGCAGCTACTGATCCCATTAATTAGGTGAATGGCAGCCACCAGGACACTCAGAAATGTCTAGGAACAAAATAATAGATTAAAAAAGAAACTCTTCATATGCGTTTATCTTAGGTGGCAGTTCAACTTCTGACCCAAACTTGCTATGGGCTTAGGTTTAGGGTAGCAGAATCTCATGAGGGCCCTCCAAAACTTCCCCTGCTTCCCACTTGGTGCTGATCCTGTAGGGCACATTCACAGAAACAAACCCCAGACAGTCCTGGGTCTCAAAGGGACTTTTAGGCTTAAAGCTTTCTCTTTAATTAAAAAAGTTCTTTTGGAATACTAAACCTCCTACAAGGAACAGATGGGGTTAATGCTCCTCCCTGCATTAGCTGTCAGCACTATACTGTGAACAAAACAGCAGCAGATTTACTAGCTAGAGTAGTGCTTGTTAAATTGAATTACATCTGGAACATTAGTATCAATCCCTTCCCTTTACCTTTATTGGGAAATCCTCCTTTCCAGCATGAGTGATAAGTGGGGGAGGAGGAACTCAGGAGCAGCTGTGAACAATGAACAAGGACCAAATGTTATCAGCGGGAAAGAAAACCTGGTAGTGCCAACTGCACAATGGCAGCTCTCCCTGTGCAGAGCAGGGTCGGCCTGGGGTGCCAGCTCTGTATTCCCTTCTAGTTTGCAGATGAAACAGCCAGGCAGTCTCCTGTCTGTCTTTCCAGCATGGATATTGTATTTCAGCTGATGTGCCTGCAATGCTGATTTTGCTGAGCTGGAAGAGAAAGATCTGCAGTGTAAGAAATTATTGAAGGCAAGCAAGAACCTCGTTGTCTTTTGGCGATGTCAGTGCGACCCTTATCAATAATTGAACAGCTTTTCCAGGAACACAATCGAGAGAGACCAGAGTCTGTGCTACCACCTTGCTGCTTCAGTCGACTGTTCCAGGAAAAGCTGTTCTCCAGAGGCAATATTGTGCTGTTCCTTTATTCCACAGGCTCACAGTATCAGAGCTGAGGCAGTGGTCCATCTGATACATCACTTCCCACCCACACTCTCATACTTAAAAGCATCACAGGCTTGAAATAGGGACCATTTTAAAAGGGACTGCCCTGTCTGCTGCAGCCTGGAGCCCAGTGGGGTGTTTGCAGAGAGCTGAGGGTCTTTCACAGTCCCGTGAACCTTCAATGTTGACTTTTCCATTGGAAAGAGGAAAGCTGCAGGTCAGAGCTTCACTCCATTGCTATCACAAGGACTTGGCAATAGTCACGTCTGGATCCTAAGGCCAGGAGCTTTGTATAAAAATTGAGAAATAGATTCCTGAAAGCTCTCTGTTAAAAAGCTGGCACCTGAAGGATGGGAGAAGCCAGGTGTCTTCGTGTTTGTACCACTCCTGCAGAAGACATCTTTATCTTAAGCCCTTTGAATTAATATGCCACTCTAAGAAGGGGCCAACTTGTAATAAATGCTGAAAAAAAATCAGCCTATAAGGGGGGAATATCAGAGGTTGCACTTGTTAGGCCTTTCCTACATGTGTAATGTGAATGATAAAAAGGTGATAGCTGTGCTCTCCTGGCAGCAGTTTTTGTGGGACAGAATTTCATCCCTTACCTCAGATCTTGTGGGTTACTCTGAAGGCATAAAGGGGGTAGACACTGTGCCCTGCAAGGCTCTGCTACCCTGGCATACTATGGGTAAGGCCCTGGCCCCTTCTCAAGTTCAGCCTTATCATTACATTGCAATCAGGAAAGGCGAGAGAGATTTCTGCAGTAAATATTGTATCAGGCAGTCTGGGCTGCTTCAAATGAGAGCAGCTCATAAAGAGCTACTAAATATAAAATCATCCTCAGGGCAACTCCAGTTTAAGCCAGGGCATGTCAGCTCTCAGAGAAGCACAGAATCTTCTGGGATGTAAATAAGATAAAGGCAGGATGAGGAGGAGAATTAGAACTTTACAGTTGAAATTCTGAAAAACAAATGGAAGACGTGCCATGTAAAAGGAGAGGAACAAAAAAAAAAACCCATCAGAAACATGAAATGTCCAGTATGTGCAGTCCTAGAGTTTGGAATTTCAAGTGTCCTCCACCACAGTATCATGTATTTCTTAAACTAATCACCCATCCTGCAAAACATGGTGTCCTCTCTATCTTGGAGGAGCTTTAAACTCATTCTAACCCTTCTCTCCCCTCTGCTTTCTCCAGACCATTTCTTCCCCTATTTTTCTACATAACCCAAAACATACATGTCCCAAAAGCCACTAGCAATAAACAGAAATGCAATGATTAAATCTTTCACTGACAGAACTGAGTCTTCCATCACTGCAGTCTAAACTCCACTTACTAAAAAGGCAGCAGATGTTCTCTGTGGTTTTCTGTTTTGTGTCCACTGGTTCTGTGGACGGCAGATCTAGACCCAGTTTTACACTTTACATGGGTGTAGCTTGGCCTAAGGAGGGTGCAAGGGAAGCAGATCTCCAAAACTCCCAAAACAGACAGGGTATCTGGTGGGGTCAGGTTCCTGCTGGATATTATTGAACTAGTTCAGTGATCCATAACTAGATCTGAACTTTGCTGCTCTGGCCTATATCTGACAGAGATGAAAGAGTCTATCTATATCCTCCGGGCCACACGAGTCCGTTTCTGAGCCGTATTGTGTTTCCAGGTTATGTTACCAACAGCTGACTCTGCTGACTTCTTGCATCTGAATCATTCCTCCACTTTTATGCATGTTTTCAGCTGCAGAATATAGTTAATTCAACAATATATGGAAATCAACAATTATCAGTAAATGTCGAAGTTTAACGAGGTGACAGCAGGACACGCTGTCAAGTAGTTAATCGTATGAGCCTGACCATGCTGACAGGTTTACAGATACCTTTGCTAAGCTTCAGTGTCAACAAGATTTTATATATTACAGGCAGGTCCTCTCTTGCAGGGTACTTGCACCATCCTTGAGATGGGTGTCCTGGTACTTTTTGCATGTACACTCTATTCAATAGGCATGTCTCTGAGATGCTTTTCCAGTTCTCACAATACCCAGGCCAACTGCACTGCATATAATTAATCTGCCTTCTGATAATAATCTTTTAATCATGACATTAAAAGCATAATTTAAAAAAAAAAAAGAAAAGAAAAATAAAGCAACAGATTATACAGTACAAAACAACACCAGTAAGGAAAAGTATCTATGTCCCAATCTACTTTAAGCCAGCCCAATTTAACCTGTGGTTTTATCATCTCCTGCTGTATCAATTTAGACTTATCAGACCTACTTTCCTACACACATCTTCTAAATGACTGTTTACCCCTGAAGCAGGTGCCTCACAGTCTTTTATCCCTGGCACCCTATGAAAAACGAGCAAGGAAATGAAGTAGGATGTATTTGACAAGCAAGAATGGAGGCAGATTAGGTGAGCACCTAAAAAGGAACTGGGAATCTAATTTGTCTTGGTATCAACAGTATTCAAGCATCTAAACATCTTTTAGTACCTTGACCCAATTGACTTGGGCACAGTTCACCCAATAAATCTGCAGCAGAGCAATTCGAGTGTCCCCGGGTCATCTGCCAGCACCCAAAATAACAAACTGTGATGGTTGGGGAGAGTTATAAATGGTTCTTCAGAAAAGTAAAGGTGTTACATGTGACCTGTCAGGTCAGAAAAAATCCACTGGCTTATTTCTTCTTGTGCAACGTTGACTTAATTCTGGCAGCTTTCCTGAGGTGTGTGTGGCTTGTCCCAGAGTCAACTACTGCTGTGGGCTGTGGGCTGAAATTCATCCAAGGTTCTATAGATCTTCAAGCCAAACTCTTGCTCTTTGTGCAAAATGTGTTGCAACAGTCAAATCCTGCCGAGCCCCAGAAGCTGGCCTGGGAATTGCAGCCCTGGATGCTGGGGCTGGGGACAGATTCCTTTACCAACACTTAAAACAAGAACACCAACCTGCAGAGATAATTGAGCAGTTGTTGCTAGGAGGTTTCAGAGCTGCTTTCTGAACTCCTTCTAAAATTGCATGTGCTTTGTTTGGATTTTTAAGAAACTTTGGGAGCTAAATACGGCTAGATCAAAATCACCATAAAAGGAAATTGGATTTGATGACCCTCCATTTCCTGAGACTAATATTTTCTGGGCACAAAACAGCTGTTTGAATCTGTCTCTGAAAGATTCAGGAATGAAGAACAGGTTTTTTGACACTGTTTATTTGCACTAAGATTGGAGCAGAATATCTCAGTCCAGAATGTATAGAGAACACACACACAATATACACTTGTACTCATCATTGCAGCGATGTGTGTATATACATGTATATACAGTGTATACAAGCAAACCTCCTTCCACATTCATGCCTGTGGTTTAGTTGTCATAACACTTCCAATAGAGCTGGGCACAACCTAATTTTTCACATTCCTTGATCACTGAGCCAAAAACATACGATCAATTTACACTTTTAAATGTCTATATCACAACTCGGATTGTTTCTCAACATGTTACATTTATTTTAAGTTGTTTGAGTTCTTCATAAAAGTCTTTTCTATTTTTCTGATTGGACAGTAGAACTTGAGGACATCTCTGTTTCACAGACAGATTAAAAATAGGTAAAAATAGATACAGCAAACTTGTTTACTCAGGACCTTTGCTGAAAGGAGGAATCAAACTAAATCCACTTCTTTGCTGCAATCAAAATCTGGTGGCTTTTACTGAAATAGTTACCATACAGCCCTACTGGAGGCAAGGTACTGTAACTTTTTTCCTTAAAACTCAACTGTTTCCTTGGTGCCAGTTTTTACCGATAAGTTATGAATGTCCTAAACATGATGGGTAAAGGAGGGAAGAGCCCTGGATTAACTTTAGAGAAAGACATAAAGTTTAATAAGGTCAAATCACCCACTGACAAGAGAGACATAAGGGAAGAAGAATGAGAAAGGTCATAAAGTATGTACCTGCACAAGTAATTAAATAATATTACCAAAAAGCAGAGTTATCACATAAAGTCCATTAGTTTTTTGCACAAAATCCCTTATGATTGGGGAGGGAAGATGGCATATTTCCTAGAGTCCGACTGTAGTCTGAGAGCCATTAACTAATTCAAAGTAGATTTTTTGGCCCCATCACCACAGTAAATCATCAGGATGAATGGAAAGTGTATTTAAACAAGGTAATGCAGCGATGAATCATCAAATCTTCTGCCTGCTGAGATAGATCACCCCTTCACATGGGACCTGCTTGTCCTACCTCTGACTTAGGTGCCACTGATTCTCAGTGAGAGAAGTCACTGCAGTTAAATAAAACCACAGCTTTTTCCAAGTGCCTTCAAGAGTAATTTGTATATTTGATTCATGTTTCAGAGGTGGAAAAATCATTAAGCCCATTAAAGGAATAATATTGAAAGCCACAGTGCAGGGGAGGTGAGGCCTGATGGCTTCAGCTGGATTGGGAAGAGAGGGAGAAACCAGTGTGTGAGCCCTGACTCTTCCACTGCAGAAAGCAGCGGAGTGGGTGAAGCATCTGCCTGTGGCAGAGATGCTCTCACTGAGGACAGAGAGGAACGTTCATCAACAGCAACAAAAGACCTTGGAGCATTCCTCCTTGGCCCTTTATTTCCTGAGTGTGTAAGCCATGAATGATGAGTGTGCTGAGGGTTAAAGTAAAAATAAAAAATCACTCTCTGGGAAAACATACAAGAAAAGGGCAGCTAAATCTCTGACAAATGAGAATGCTCTCAGGGTGTCAGCAACAGGAGTTCTGATTTACACTATCTGGAGGGAGAGATAAGGACTCCACAGTACAGCAGCATCTAATAAATGATGCCTGCAGCACAATAACGAGAGCAAGCTCTTCATTTTATTTATTTATTTCACTGTTAATTTAGTGTTCCTGAAAGCAAGGGCTTTTTTTTATTTTATTTTTGTTTTACCTCTGGTCACTGGCAGTACAGCCAAGTTCTCCCTCACTCACAGCTCTGTCAAAAGACACTTTATAAATAACTGGAGATGAGGATCTTCACCCCTGACCTGTGGGATCTACCACTTGAAAAGAAAGATGAGGAGCACTGACGCCTGGCAGACATAGCACGTCCCTGCCCTGCAGATTTGCTCACACAAACCTGCCTGGTTCAGACCTGGTCTTCAAAGCAATAAGCAGCAGGGCCATGTATATGTGCTGAGCACATGATGCACATAACCAGCAGCTCTGCTTATAAAACTAATCTCATTTCAACTTCTAGAGTCTGCTACAAGTACTTGAAGTCTTGAAACAAGAAAATCATATCAAAGTTGAAATATAAAATAACTCCTCCACTCTCACTCCCCCACAACTGGAAAAAATCAACCGATAATTTGGAAGACAAGTTAAAAAATCACCTAAACGTCTAATCTGGAGCTATTTATTCTGCTTTGCAGGAAGGATTTCTGCATGGCTGCATGATTTCAGTGCACTTGTTCAGAACAAGAGATGTTGCAAACACCTACTTTGTTTTTGCTGCTGCTTCCATGTTCCTCATTCCCTCCAGTCTGTCCCTGGCTCATTAGTCATGTTGGGGCAATGATAAGGTGGAGAATGATTACATAGTTGACTCAGACTTTTCCCTTCCCAGTACAGATTGTGCTTGGATCCCTCCTGGGTGGAGACTGACCTGAATGCCTTCTTTAAACCATACACATGCAAGTCTGTACTGTAATGATTTCCACTTTGGTTACGTACCTGTTCCTGTTCCCAGGGCTCATCTTTCAAAACAGGACAGTCCTGATTCAGGTCCTGTTGTTGGCTTCGTTGATTTGAGTGAGAAAGCTGCAGATCCACACTGAAACAACTCACATTTCTCATCTGTCTTTAGAAAAAACATTGCTCTGTGCATTCCTCACCTGTTATTACGTGCAAGTGAATTCAGCGAGTGAGTGAGCGTGTGTTGTGACAGTCCCCTGAGGAATATTGCCTCTGGAAATAACTTTCCAAGGGACTCAGAAAGTGTTTTGTGAGCGACTGCATTTGGAGATACTCAATGGTGAGATTCTGGTTTTGCCTCTCTCTCTTTCAAGCCCTGTTAGGACAGGGGTGTTTTTTACCTACCTCAACAACGTGTAACTCCTACCCTGAGACAGGCCAGGGCCCGTCTCCCTGGGTAACACGATCATAGCACAGGACAACTGTCCTTATATGCCAAGAATCCAAGGATGTGCTCAATCTTTTCTCCCAAACCTTCCCTTCTCATGTTTTGGTTTTGTTGTGGTTTTTTTCTAGAAACTATTAATGTCCCTTCTCTACCAGCCTGAGCCTTGGCTTCCTCCTTGACTCAGTCTTTGACTCAACATTACGTCTGAGCGCGTCATTTCTTCTGCTTTATGTTCCATTTTAGCCTTTCCTCTATTCCCACACTGAGAAAAATAACCTGAACACAAATTGTCCTGTGACTTGCCTGTAGCAAACTTCTCCTTTCTGCCACAACACCACCGGTATTACCTGTTCAAAGCCACTCAGACTGTTCCTCCTGTTGCTCCACAGCCTCCCACTGATCACACCCTCACGTCCATGCCCTTTGCATGCAATGCTTATGGAAAAGAAGGTGAAAGATGCAGGGTGAGGAGAGGGGGTTGGATAGGAAGTTTTGGGCAGTGAAACACAGAACTGCTGGCAGCAGGTGCTGGATCAGCCCTGCCAAGGTACCACTGCTCCAGCCCTGAGCTCCTGCACAGCTCTACCTGCTCTTCCAGTTCCCAGCTCCCACAGCTGTCAAAACACTTCTGCCAGGGAAAGTAATGCTCTCCTCACCTGCCTCTGGCCGTACCTTTGTAATAAGCTTTCCTGCCTTAGTCCTTGCTTAGAACCTCTCCTGCTGCTTTGCACTTCTGCATCCAATTCAGCCGCCCACAGGAGCGCCCTGCTCTGCCCCAGCCTGCAGAGGTCTGACCCACTCAGGTCTGTCTCCAGCAGAAGAGGGGCTTCTGGCACCTCTCCTGTCATGTGCAGACATGGTAATGCAAAAAAGAACCAGCTGATACACTTGGTCTGCTTTCCCCCAGCTTTGCTTTTTTTTCATGTCAACTTTAGTGCCTCCAAATTCTCACACTATTGCCCAAACATCAGCATAGGTCTGAACCCAGCTGTCAGCTGACTTGGCAGACTAAGTGCTTAACCCACTTGTTACTGAGGCATCCCTGCATTCCACCAAAATACATAAAAGCTAAGGAACTAACATGTTCTAGACATTAAATCAGGCATCTGAACTCATCACCAACTTATTTTGCTTTTAAGTTCCTTAGTGATAAAAGGGGCCTTGACAGAGTTGTTTCAAAGCTGCTTAGGGATTTAGATTAATCTAATTTGGGGGTTTGGGCACCTACACATCATAGGCTGCACTGAAAATCACAAGATAAACTGATTTTCTCTGTGACAGAAGATGCTGCTTCCTCAAGTGAAGGGAACCACTTGCCTTGCAGCCAAAGTCCACAAAGTCAGAAAGGCTAAAGGGGATCGGGAAGAAGGAGGGGAGGCACATTCCCAGTGGAAAATGCTATTGATCCTTTGCCATTACAGCAATAGCCAGTAATACTGTAACATGAACTAACCTGCCCAACAAAGCAAAATGCTCAGCGATTTGTAAAAATCCCCTCTAGAATGTAAAGAACAAGACCAGAAATGCTATTTAAGGTTTGCAGGTTTCCTCAGGCAATGAAAGAAGTAGAAGCCTGATTAATCTGTGATTTGTTTCTCTGCAGGCGAACAAACACATCCCTGTGCTCCCACACAGAACTCTCTCGGGAAGGGCTGGTGGTGGGTTTGTCAGTGCGGAGGGAGAACATGCTGAGAGAGGGAGAGGGAGAAAAGTCTTTCCCTGCCCTGAGGAACGTGCCCTCAGCTGAAGGCAGGGCACAGTTCTCCCATCTTGGGCTCGTACAGCGTGGCCAGTCACAGCAGTACTGAGCTTGGAGGAACACCCCAACTCGGGTACATTTTGTGAGAGAAAGGGATCATCTCTGCTGCCCTGACCCTAATAAAACTTCTTCTTTTCTTTTTTACTGAGTTTCAGAGCTAGAGCTTGCTGGATGCCCTCTGAAATGCTAAAGAAGCAACTCCCATTGGCGCAGAGGAGCCAATAGCAAGATTTGGTTTGGTAATGTACCATTCCAGATACAAACTGAAATGAATGTACCACCGTGCAAACAACTGCATGCTCTCAGAAAACACCCTCTGGAGAATTATTGGAAACCATTTCTATCTGACAGGCTGGCACTCAGCCCTCTCCCCAGCCAGCATTCACCCCTCTGGTAGCAGCTAATGAGCACTGGGCAGCACAGGTGGAGAAATACCACAGTAAAGCAAGAATTCCCATGATCTTTAATCATGTGGCTTGAAAGGGGAAGAGGCACTATGCTGGACATCTCCTGACTTCACAGGGAAGTGGATCTAACTGTTGAATATTATTATTGTAACACAACAATGCCCAATGGGCCTTAGGAATAAAAGAGGCTCCATTGCACTGTGGTGCATCAGCATTTTGCAACAAAAATGTGGCAAGGATGGATGAGAGGAGCAAGTGGGTACAGACACACCAGGCAGGGGAGCATGAGAGCAAATGAGTTTTCAGTTTGCTGACAATTCTGTAAACATGAATGAGTAATTTTGTTTGTCTGAGATGTTAGAGTTATAAAGAGACAGCTTGGCACTGGACAAAAAATGTTTCCCTCTGGACTTCATAATAACCAAACTCCAGAACATTTTTAAATGAAGAGTCAGCCTGAATCAAAACAAGGATTAAAAAAAAATGAAAGTCCTATTTGAATGTCAAGTGGAACGGACTGGAGATTTTTGTGCCTTTTTCAACATTAAACCAAAAGTGTTTTGGAAAGTTTTTTTCTTCCAAATCTTTTCTTGCGAGAAGGAACAACTGGGCTGGAGGCAAAGCATCTCATCCCTGCAAAGACCACGTGGAAACAAGCCTGGTTATCTGGATTCATGTCAGCTGCCAAACCACTGCTGTGGTTTGCAGTGCAGTGCTGGGCTGAGGAGGATTTTGAAGAAGAATGTGGAAAGGGAGAGGGAAGCCTTGAAGGTACCTACCAGTATAAGGGGAAAAAAGATGGGAGTGAAGGGTAGAAATGTTTAAAAATGGAAGAGGAAGGCAAAACAGAGAAGGGATCTGAGCACTCTACATCCTAGTAGACATGACAGATAGGACTGGGATAGTGTGTGAAGGCAGTTATTTCTCTGGGATACCCTGGGGAAGGGGGAGCCCAGGGTGAGAAATGCTGCAGCCCAATTGATGAACCAGGAAACTGATCCCTGTATCTTGCAGGATTTGAGACTAAAATGCACACTCAGAAAATGCATGTCTCAGAAAGCTCAAGGGACTAAATATAATTTCCAACTTGAAGTGATGGCGCCAGCCAGTGCTGTGTGACTCATGCTCAGCCCGGACCCCTCGGAGGCTGTGGAGGTTCTGTGGAAAGTTTGATACTGAGGCAGAAGTGGAGGGAGAGCTGACCTGGCCATCAGTGGTGAGTGGAGCAAGGAGACATGGACCACCTTCCCTGGCAGCTTAGAAGGCCTAGAAAGGACATCTGCTGTCACCAGATGTTTTCTGGGAGAGATGGGAAGAGGAACCTTCTCAGAGATGTGTGCAGGGGTGAGGAGCTACCAGAGGAATGAGGCTGCTTTGCAAAGCATTTACAGTATTATTAATCAGGCAGGTTTGGGACAGATGGCAGGAGCTAGAACAGACGACAGCTCCAAACAAGGTGGAACCAGAGAGACCCCTTGGCAGAGATGGGCATCACCATACATGGTGTAGAGCTCTACATCCTCCTGCTCCAGGTATGAGCTGGAATTCATTCCTGCTCTGTAATGTGAGAAATAAAACTGCTGGGGAGTTTTCCCGCTGTGAAAACTCACGGTGAGCCCATATAAAGTTTGTTCCTCCTCAAGCACTTGCGTACGTGAGCTCAGTATTTCCACCCGTGCTGGTGCAAGGACTACTTACTTAGCTGTGTGGGAATGCCTGGAGAAGGCCTTTGAAGAGGGCTGGATCAAACTGGAATTTCAGTTTTAATTAATTGCTGTAGAAAATGTCACCGGTATTATTCACCCAGCTGTACTCTTATGTCATGTTTGCCTGAGACAAAGTTCTCCCATGTACTGTAATGAATCATAATATTTAAGATGAATACACAGCAGCACTGACATTCACCAGGGCTTTCGGCAGCTGGAGCTCCACCAGGCTCCTCTCCCAGCTGCAGCTGGATGTGCTTCAACTTGACTTGTCTCAAGCTTCCCAAAGTCCTTGCCTGCTCAGAGACAGCCCCCACACCACATTCCCAGGGCACGAGCTGTGGGGAGAACCTCTCTGCACTCTCTGCACCGGTGATTTCACCACCCTCGTAGGATCCATGAGTCTGCCAGGCACAGCTGTGGTGGGAGGGCAGAAGGTGGTGTTGATAGGACTGTAAATCACCTTTGCTTCCTGCTGATCTCCAGAGCTGACAGAGATCAGTCTGCTTCAAGCAGAAGAAACTGAGTGAAGGTGGGAAGAGGTGCCATTATGTATGATCAGCTCACGCTGCAATTAATGCTTTTATTTATTTATTTATTTTAAGATCTCTTTGCAGAGCAGGTTCCTCTCTTTGAGTTAAACCTTCCACCACTCCCATTTCTGCCAACACCCACTGGTAAGGAGCACTGCAGTGAAATCTAATCAGAGCGGAGATCAACTCATTACCCTGAGAAGAAAACGTGTCTCTCAGACAAAGCAGCAATTTTGTCTGAGTCATTGCAGCATCTCTGAATGTATCCAAAACAATCAAAAGCTGGCTAAACCAGTCCATTAGTAGCAGAGCCATCACCTTTTTTTCCTCCTGCATAGTCCCAAGGAGAAGTCGTGTTCCACTTGCCCTACTCCTGGCAAGAAAACCTCTTGCTCCTTTGTTCCCATGATTAATAATTCAGAGAAATCCCATGGCCTGAGTGTTCATGTTTCCTCTTTGTTACAGGACAGTAAAATGTGACAAGAGAAGGAACGCTTTTGATTCCTTGGGCCAACTGGTGAAGGGCTGAGAATGGTGTAATCATCGGTGTGGATGGGGATAAACAAGCCAGACTTGTGCGTGCACATGCGGATGAACATAAACAGGAGGAGGAACAGCGTTACCATAGAAATAAAGAGCTGCCTGAGCAGACATCGTTTGTCACATCAGCATCCCTGCCACGGGGTGCTGCCTCAGCCCTGGGGCTGTGTGAGGGTGGTGGTGCCTTTGGGTGTGCAGGTGTTCAGCTGCTCAGCAATCCTTCGTGGTGCCACTTGGGAGAACTGATACTGAACTCTGATAATGGCCAGAGAAGTTCTGCTGAAGGAGCAGAAGTGCTGTCTCTGGTGCCATCCAGGAAACAGGCTTTGGAGCTGGGTCTGGAGCACCAGCCCTGCTTCCTGCCACGGAGCCAGGGATGGAGGAGGCTGGTGGGAGACGGACAGCTGAACACCTTGTCAGGCAGAGGATGTGCAGAGTAGGGCCAAGAGCTTTACATTCCTCATTTGGTATCATAGAATCATGGAATGATTTGCTGCAGGTGGAGGAGGAGAAGTTGTACACAGAATGGTTTGGGTTGGAAAGAACCTTAAAGATTATCCAGTTCTGACCTGCCTGCCATGGACAAGGATACCTTCCACTAGACCAGGTTTCTCAGAGCTCCATCCAACCTGGCCTTGAAGGTTTGCCTGTGGATCTGTGCCAGCCTGTGGTGGAGGTGACAACCTGTGTTCTCCTTAGGATGGGCTACAATGACTAATGCAGCCTCATTTACAGCGAGACAGAAAGGTTTGGGGTGTACCACTGCCCTGGAGGTACAGAGCCTTTCTCTTTGTTCCCCTACAAGATCCTCACTTAATAGGAGTAGAAGCCCAGTCAGGGTTTCCTCACACCCTCCCCAGGGGATGGCTGGAGTTCACAACACCAGCAAGTTTCCTGCAAGCCTTGTGGAATTCAGTATTTTTCATAAAGTCTAAACTCCTGGACTATTCTCATTAACTGAAAGTCTTAGCTTTCATTTTTTCCTAGGTCTCATGACTGCAAAGAAAAGCTTAAAACCATGACCCTTAAGCCTCATAAATCAGAAGTTAAATAATTTCTTTTTTAAACTCAGCCCAAACATCCCTATTAAAGAAAAAAAAAAGAGAGAGAGAGAAGCAAGAGCTTATGACATTTTTTAACAAGATGGTTTTTGTTATTGTGGGAGAAGCTGGGGGCTGCAGAACTAACATTCAGAATATATAGAAGTATCAAACATAAACATAATACAATATACATAATATATATTTCAGGTCTGACCTTGCAAGTCCCTCCTAGTTTCTGACAGAGAATTTATTGTCAAGACATGTTCTCCCCTTGGCCTTTGTGAAAACTGCCGATGGAATATGGGACATTCTTGGAGAGAACAGAGGAGCTAAAATGATAAACATCCATGATGCAGTCAGAACATACAAGCCTATAAATAAATATACCTGAATGCTAACAGCTTTCAGTCAAGGAAAATTGTTGTTGACCACTCGCCAGCAAGTCAGCAAACAGCTGTGGAAAACAGCTCTGTATCACCCTACAGTCCGTGGTGCCTCTCAAACCACACAAGCAGTGAACAGGCTACAGAATGTTGTTCTGTCCCTCTGGATGCTGCCCCAGTAAATGATTTTCCTTGATCAAGACTTAATCCAATAAGGAAGACATAGTAAGAATGTAAATGTCAATTGTAGTTGAGAAATTTGACCTGTTGGTCATAGAAGCAGCTTAATTTAATTAGAGCTACTTATTGTAATAAAACAGATGCCTGTTGTAGTAAGAGTCACAGACAACTGTGTGAGGATAATGTGAGGAAGAGGAAAAGAGGGACATGACCTAAATTGCCAAAAGTGAGAAACTGCAAGGTCAGAGGCAGGACAGGCACCTCTGTTTGCTGTTCCTGCCTTCTGGACTGTGCCAGCACAGCAGCAGTAACACCCCACGCTCGGGAAGCATTTTTCATCAAGGCTTTAGGAGAGCTTTGCTGGCATTGATTATTTAAGGCTCATGCTAGCACAGTACAGATAGAAAAGCTGTAGCTCAAAGAGGTGAAGTGACTTGTCCCACGGTCACCCAGGGAGCCCTTGGGAGCAGATCCTGCCTGACCTGGCACCTCCTTGCTCCAGCCAGCACGACGTGCACGGGCTTTAGGAGGCAGCGCGTGAGCACGTGCAATCGCTCTTGGCTGTCAGTCCTCTCATCTCCCAAATTAGACTCAAGTTTTCCTGCTTTCAGATTCATGTGTAGAGTATTTGGACTTGGTTGTGCAAATTTCTTGCTGTGTTAGAGGTTCGGGCTGGTGTCGTCAACATACGATGAAGGGCTTGACACTGCTTTGGCAGACCAAGGATTTCAGTGTGCAGAGTGTAAAACCCTGAAACCGAGGAGATGAACTGGAGGCCAAACAGATTTGGTCTTATACAATTGCCTAGAGGTACTAAAGCTTGGTTTCCATGCCAAAACCTTTAGTTTCTCTCAATCACTGAGACTTTTCAAAGTTTAACTGTTACTTGGCACAGCAAATCGGAGCAACTCTTGTAACACTCAGTTTTCAAGTGTTTATAAACAGCCCTTCAAAACCACCTGCAATTAAGTAAGCAAGTTTTCACACTTACAGGTCCAGATCTCTGTTTTGCATTTTGATGTGGTCTCAACAAAACAGTCTCAGAAAATGTGGGTGCCAAAGACAAAGCAGTGTTTTGTCTCAGCCTAATGCTTAGCACTCATGTCTATAGTTGGTTCAGATGCAACTCCAGAAAACAGGATGTCTGAATATACATTTAATCAAGGAAGATAGAAGAAAACTGCTTTTTGATGCTAAAGGAAAAGGATGGGGAAAGGATAAAAATACTCATTTCAAAGGCAAGAAAATAACAGCAGCAGAGTATGGTAAGCACTGAAAAACATGCCACAGAAAGTTATGGGATTCCAAGACATGGCTTCCACCCAAGAATCCTACAAGCATGGCACAAGCAAGCTCAGATAAAGACATTTTTAAACAGCCCCTCAAAACAAAAATTAACAGAAGGAGCTGAACTAGAAAATGTTCACATGTAGTTCCAGAGCAGATGGACTGTAAGTCTCTGAAACAGAAGGTCTCACCCACAGAAGTTTCTACCCATCCTTAGAGTACGAGCAACAACAAAAGCAGCATTTGTAGATCTGGATGTGCTCGTGTTCACTTACCTCGGTGAGACTGGGAGTCTCAACGCACAGATTTGGAGGTTTAACCACTTGGGCTGGGTGCTGCCAGGCTCCCAGACCTATGGTTGTTATACAGTTCATCACTTAAACCCCACTTGTGAGTCAGATTCAAGGTGTTCTGTAGGGCCATGTGCCTAATGGGGGATGCTGTCCTGATGAGGGTGGGGGGCAGTGGGGCCCTGCCTACTGTGCTTAAGTCATCCTGGTACATAAAGCTGCAAAACAGGGGTTTAGATCCAGAGTTCATTGATATTTGGTGCTGAAATCACAGTTTGGGCCACCTCTACCATTCAGGGAGAGCTGGACCATTGTTATGTAGCCCACTGACCTGTCTGAGGAGGCACAGGTCGGGGAGGAGGCACAGCCAGTGTCTGAACACTGTTGCACAATAGCCCTGCACTGGGGCTCTTGTGCAAACCAGAAAGAAAACATGTTTTTTCATTCAAGAAAGGTCCCCAGTAACAGTATTCTATTGACCTGAAGAGCAGTCTCATGAAGTGAAAACTTACAGGTGATATATACTGGTGTTATATATCTTAGCAAGAGGACAGATGGGATGTAGAACATCCAAACTTGTCTGGGAAGCTGCCTGGATTTTTGTCTGTCCATATAAACCTTTAATTGCAAAAGATTAGGTAACATACACACCTTTTGCCCGTGCTTCAGGTACCTCAAACTCCTGCATGAATTAGTGGGGTCTGGGCATCTCAACCTCTTAACCAACCAAGTTCTGAACAGCTGAATGAAACATCAGTATTGGGGGCTTACTGGAATGTGAACAGGCAAGACCTTCACTGGGGGTTGGAGAGTCTGCAATCCAAAAGGATGGAGGAGTTGGATTTGGGGATTGCACTGAGAGCAGTGCTGTGCTTGAACTGGTAGATATGGATCTATTGAACTGGTTCTTCCAGCACAGCCTGAGTGCCCGGACAACTGGCGTTTTTGTAGTGTAACAGCACGTACATGAGTGACAAGGAGTGGCTGACTGAATAAAACACTGCAGCAGGAGCAATAATTTAGGAGTCCATTTAAGACACGATGGCTTTCAGGGCTGTAAATACCTATGAAATCTTTTGGTCACATGGCCAGAAAGCCTTGGTCAGGCCGGTCCAGGCACTGCAGTAGCACAGTTTTGGTGCTCCAGAACTGGTGCAGGAGGCAGACAAGACTGCAGCACCATGCAGTCTCATCTGGGACCCTCACCTAGGTGGTCCCTGTGAGCACTCATACCTTATACACAGTGGCAGATTAGCAAAGGAATGTGGGGGAAGGAAGGGGCCTTTTCCAACATTCGAGATCCTCAAGAGGAGAAGCAATTGTCAAAAGAAATAATTTGCATAGAATCCCAGAATGGTTTGGGTTGGAAGGGACCTTAAAGATCATCCAATTCCACCCCCTGCCATGATCAGGGACACCTTTCACTAGACCAGGTTGCTCCAAGCCCCGTCCAACCTGGCCTTGCACACGTACAGGGATGGGGCAGCCACAGCTTCTCTGGGCAACCTGTGCCAGTGCCTCACCACCCTGACACAGAGAAATTTTTTCTAACATCTAATCTAAGCCCACTCTCTGTCAGTTTAAAGCCATTTTATAATTACACACCCAAGCTGTTAAACACACCTGGGAGCCTTACCCACCCTGCCTGTCCTCTGGGATGCTGGAAGCACCCTTCCCCCTGCCTCGCCACACCTCAGCAATTCCAGTTGCCAGCCTACGTAAACGTACACCCACATAGATCAGGGATCTATTGCCAGGAAGCTGAGCACAGATCCCAACTGCTCTAGCTCCATACAGTAGGCCTGGCTAGAACATGGCAAGAATTCTCCCCTGCGGGGACTTTTAAGCAACTGCCAATAATTTCCCATGCTCCCGGTGCCAGTAATAAATAAATAAATAAACAGGGGGGAAATGCAAATGGAGAGGACACGTAAAACTGCCAAACCAAATTCAGGGCGCGAAAGAAAAAAGGAGGAAGAAAAGAAAAAAGGCATTGAGAAGAACACAGTCTAGCCAGTAACACTTTCCAGTCCCATCCATTGCTGAGCTCAGAACAGTAATTCCTTGTTTGCAGGCTCCTCTGTTAGAAGCTAAATGTGATTGCAACTGAAGTACATTGATTAACCCAAAATAACTTTCCCTCAATTTGCTGGCTGCTCAAGAATACTCAGGAGACCTGCTTTTGTTCTGAACTAGTCACTCAGGAGCTCTGGCTCCGGTCCTTGTGCATCTATTGAAACTGAGTGAACCAGAAAAACGCCAGGAACTGCACAAGGACACATAGTACAGTTTAATTAGTTTAGAGAGAGGAATTTATTTTTTTTTTTTCAAGCATCACTTGGGCAAATTGTTGTTGTTGTCGCTGTCCTTTTTTTTTTTTTTCATGGTCTTGTTAAAATAATTTCATGGTTGCAGTTTTTGTTCCTGTGCTTAGCAAAGCAAACTGTAGCGGTCAGAGCTGGCAGAGGCCTGAGGGGGAGGGCTGGGACAGGCTCTCTCTTCCTACAAAAAAAAAGTAGTGCAGCATTTTATCACACTGCTTGCAAAATGATGCATTTAAAGGGCAGAATTGTCAATGTCAGATGCGAGGCTGAGGTACCTATTAATAAACAGCCTCTGCATAGGAAATTCTTTGCAGACTTTAATCAGGAATTTTCCATAGTAACGCCGTGTTCCTGCAGTTAGCTCAGTGACAGCGGTTTAAATTCCACCCAATGGACTTTGCATTTGTCTTTGAAAATAGAAATAATGCATGTGAGATCACAGGTGCTTCGTTCCCTTATTAGCAAACATTTCATGATAGCTTTTTATTCCTCTGTTTTCCTCCCTGTACATATATGTAAGCTGAAAAGGAGAGTTAATTTTAGAATGACTGAAAGATCTGGAACCAAATCTAGCCTAAAATTCAAGTTCATATTCAATGCTGTTATTATCATAAAAGTTGATCTAAGAGATCCTGCCACAAAATGTTGGAAATCTCACAAGTCACCGCTCTCATAAGTTCCACAGTATCATGTATCACATCCTGCAGGACTGGCTGTTGCCATGAGGCTTTTGCCACATGTAAACAAGGAAACAAGCAGCTTCTGCTTTGGGATTGAACTCAGAAGTGAGAAAATCAAATCTCAAGCCTCTACAGCAAATGTCTCCCTTTGATCCAAACTCCAACCACGGGGGGGTTTTCTCCACCTCCAGTTCAGCTCTTCAGACACTCCAACACTATCCAGCTCACTGTGAGTGCATAAAACTGCCTGGGAAAACAAATGCTGGCTCTCCTGCCATGTTCTCTCTATTGCCTTCAATCACTTTTAGCTCCTTCAAGCCAGTTTCATACATCTCTGGCCTAACCCACTCCCAAGCATGAGTGTCTTCCTTGTGTGGCCAAACCCTCCTTTCCTGGCTCTCCGAAATAGCCTCCCTGAGTTTTGTATGCCTGCAGGCACTGCAGTCCCAGTTTATCATTCTGCAATTAGCAGGTGGACTCTCCTCTAGTATTACCTATCAATCCCAATAATTGTCCTACCTACCTCCCACTGCAAGATGGAGTCCTAAAAAATCAACACTACAGAGCCTTAGATCCAACTCCTACGTTATCCACCTTATCCCAAAAGCATTTTGTTTGCCAGATAGGGTTCATGACTACTTTTCTGCTAAATTCCATGTGTTACAGGCTATGCATGCCAAAGGATAAATAAAAGTTTTTAAAGCCTGGAATGGGCTGCCCAGGGAAGTGGTGGAGTCACCATCCCTGGAAATGTTCAAGAAATGACCGGATGTGCTCTGGTCTGGTTGACAAAGTGGAGATCAGTCAAAAGTTGGACTTGATGGTTTTGAAGGTCTTTTCCAACCTTAATGATTCTGTGATTCTATTACTCCATGGTTTGATGGCTTTCCTCTTTATTCTGGTTTTCAGTTTTATAGACCAAAATCAACTGCAGGGGATTTATGCTTAGGCCACAATTTGCTTGAGGCTAAAAGATTGTACCAAGGAGGTATCACTGGCTGTTGGGCTTGTTCATATACTTTTCTCCATACATTACATCAACTTTGAAACACTGCTGAAGAGAAGAAACTAGGCTAGATGAACACCTGCTCTCAGGCAAACTGCATTCTGTTCTTAGGCTTTTATGAAAGCTTTTGCTCTATGGCCTAGCAACAAAAGGCTGGAAAGCTGGTTGATATGGATATCGTGGAAATGTACCCAAAGTGCTGAAAAAATTACATCTGTAGGAAATGCTATAATAAAGAATCTGAAATCATGTGCCTTATCTCATGTGGCAGTATCAGTGCATTTGCAACAGGCTGGAAATAACAGCTATTGAGACAACCTAATGGAAGTGCAATGTGCTTCCCATGGCTTTATTTCTTTTTCAGGAGCAAGGATTAACAAATTCAGCAGCAAACTCAGACCCTGCGTTCAGCAAAACTTCCACAAGCAGCTTAAGGAGTGATTGATGGGTAATTTTCCAGATCTCAACAATAATAAGAACAGCAACAAACATGAAAGGATCCAGCAGCATTTTTGTGTAGTAATGTTTAATGGCTCAGTGTCCCATTGTAACGATTGTTCCCCGGGTCTGCGGGGGGAGCTGGTTTTAATCAATGGAGCCCTTTGGAATCAAATGCAGGTATTTACTCGAACACAACATGCAGACCAGTGTTTGTCTAGCTAGCAGTCTGCCTGTGTCAGCTAATGCTGTGTTTGGAAGAAGTTTCTGACTCTGACAAAGAAATGGATAACCAGACATTTCCTCATCATCCCATCTAAAAACCTGGGAGTGAACAGCATCCATGAATGAGAGGAGAGACTCTGCAATCAATAAAATGAAGCTGGCCTCAGAATCTCAGCAAATAAACAAAACCATGATCCCAGGTCAGCCCTCAGGTTTTCAGCAGTATAAAGAAGAGAAGACAGGCTGATGATTTTCAGTGTTTGGCTGTAGATCCTCTTTTTTCTCCTGGTGCCTGTGGGAACTTCACCAGACCAGGAGGTCAGGAGAGGGACCACCACTTAAAATAATGACTGTGAGACTCTCAAGGCTCTTCTTTTCACAAAGAAGAATTACGTCTCCTCTTTCCAAGCATACTGCCATGCCCAAGGTCAAATCTGAAGGAACAGAGCCACAGTTACATACTCAGACTCTTGAGGAAATGCCTAATCCAAGGGACTGCCCCAGCAGGTTACCCTCATGTGACACACTGCACTACTGCCCCGTGTTCCCTGCCCAGGGAACCAAACTGAGATAAAGCTGAGTCACAGTTCCTGACATCCATTAGTCTGGCATTAGTATGTAATGATGCTTATTATTGCTTAGTGCTTGATAAGGACAGGATCCCATTTCACTTGGGAGTGGTCACAGCACAAGCCTGACAGAGTCCAAGAAGTGTTTGGACAATACCCTTGAGCACATGGTGCGACTTTTGGGGATGGTCCTGTGCAGGGCCAGGAGTTGGAATTGATGATCCTTGTGAGTCCCTTCCAACTCGGCATATTCTGTGATTCTGTGACTCTGCTACAAGCAGACAGTTTGTAAAATAAAAAAATGAGCATCCCTTACACCTCGTAAGTGAAATCAAATTGGGATGAAACCCTGCCTCACTCCAACAGTTGTCACTAGGTTTTTAAACTGTACATTAAACCAGCATTTCAGCAAGTTGGGAGAGTGATATGAACCCGGAATCAGAGGCCACGAAACCCTTTTGTATTTGTACAGCCTCTGCCAAAAGTGCTTTATTAGCAGGTCACAAAGTCTCATAGGCTGGAATTTCTGCAGTAAATTGCATTCAGGCAAAGCTCACAAATCATTAGCCATGCAATCTTGTTTATCCTGCTAGGACTTGGAGTTTGTCCTGTTACAAAATCAAAGCAGCAAGGTTCAATGGCTCCAAGTGAAAAGCCTAATGAGTGAATAAGATACTCCAAGGAGGTATGAGGGGACAGGAGGGACAGTCACTAAAGGTAAACATGACTGGGAGACAGCATATGAATGGTCCTGTGGAGGCAAGATTCCCCTGAACAACCAGAGAATCACATCAGTGTTACTGGGGGCCCTGTTGTTTATTCTGCAGCACAGTGGGGAGTTTGCTCTGGACACCAACAGTCCTGAAACAAGCTAACAGCAGTTTTTATTCTTTCACTAATGCATGTGATTAGGACGTGCACAAAAAGTTCCCTGGGAAATTAAGCACAGTCCAAGTTGGGGAGATCTGCCTGGTGGGGGGCAAGGCACAGAGCACTGGATTATGGGGATGGCGATTTCATTAGCAAAAGCTTCTTAATAATATTATTTAAAAGACAAAGAGATATTATACATATTTTTTCCATGTGACAAGTCACCAGACTTTGCTCTGCAGAGCTGAGGCCTGACCACAGTGGGCAAATCTTCCCCACGACCTGACACTGCAGCTCGTTGCAGGAGTCTGGTGTGGCCCTCGGGGGCTGTAATGCTGCTCAGAGCAGCCCAAGTGGAGGGCCCACATAATGAGGGGTCTTGAGAATCAGACACAACGGGTTGGAGGAGCTGAGGAGAAAAAGTGAAGGTCCAAAGGAAGCTCTTTTACCTCCTGGTGGTCCCTGTGATGGGCAGCAGTCAGACAAGGACCGGCTGGCTGCACAGGGGCTCGTCCAGCTTCCTCAGGACTGGGTCAAACAGCACAGAGCCTTTGCTCCTCTAGAACAGCTTTCTATCATTTACTGTCAAACTGTTAGTTGCCAACTTTTTGGGGAAGTTTAAGGTACCATAGTTCTCGGGCTGCACCTTTCCATACTCTTAGCAAATCCTCCACTTCAGACTGCTTCTCCAAAACACTTGTTATCTTTGGCTACAGTGCCAATAAAAAGTCCAGCCTCTGTGCTTGTTGAGACCTAATCTAGAATAAGATACAAGTCAAATAATTATCAAAATCCAATACCTTTAAAGTACATAACAGAATTATTCTTTGCACGAGTCATCTGTTATAGTCCAATAACATTCTCCAGTTTAAAGTGGTTTTTTTAGATGCTTTCCCTGTTAGTAGCACTGAGATTCTGGCAGCCCATTGCCCACCACGGATCATCAAAGCGCCCAATTTGCAAACAATTCAGAGGCTAAAATATATTTGCTGGTATTCAGCAAACTCCTCTGCCTATCAGCTGAATCTGCAAAGCATATTTGGCTCAGGAGAGAGCAGCAAGAAGGGATAAAGGTTGATTTAGCACATAGCTTTTTTCATAAAATTAATTTTTTCCACATCCAAGACAATGTTTTATAAGCTCAGGCTAACTTCACAGAACCCAGAAAATCACCAAGGCGACGCTAAATGTCAAGACTGGCTAAAAGCAACTGAGCCATTGCAGCACTGTACATGTGAACAGGACTGTGCCACTTCTGCAGCCTGTGAGCAGGGAAAGCCATGCACAGCTTCACCTTGTGCTCATCAGTAATTATACAGAAAGCAGCACCCTCTGCCCTGAACAATAAATAACCAGAAACAACACAGTGCTGTCTATGGATTCCATACAACTGGCAGAGGGTCAGAAATTGGGTTCAGTTGCAGTGTGTAATCAGAAAACAGTTCCATCTCCTGTGAAAAGTCAATTTTTTTCTTTCATTGTGATGTATATTGGCACTTGTATGTTCACAGAGTAGGAAGAGCCTTCTTCCAATTCGATAGAATATTGTTTATGTTAACATTGATATTCCCCTTTCTGAGTGCTTAGAACGCTGTGTGGGAAAGGCTTTGCATTTATATGAGGTCTTTCAAGAACTTATTTTGTGGTACCCAGCAAGTTCAGTAGACAAAATGCATAGTCTGATTATACAGCAATTGTACTAAAATGACATATTTTAAAAAAAAATGGTAGGAGGTACCCTTTGGATTCTCTCTGCTTGAATGGCAAATATAGTGGGAATAGGTGAATGCCATGAACAACTATTGTCATGTTTCCTCATGAGTTCCGAAGTGTATTTTCAGTTTTGCTCCATTGTTTATGTAAATACCTGTTGAGGAAGAGGAGTTGCACATCACTCTTGAGGATCGTTATTAAAAATTGATTAGATTTCCCTTTTCATTTTTCAAACCCATCTGTTTCTTTGAGGGAGCCTGTGTAGGGGAGAACCCTTTGCTAAGGGAAATTACAGACAGAGCTACTTTTAGAGGACTGTCAAAAGTGATCAGGCCTCAATTCTGCTGCATGATATAAGCAGTTCAAGGGCTAGAGTGAAAAGAGACAATTTCTGAATAAATGCTTGTGGAGGCAAGGCTGACATTGTGGCCCAGCAGCTCCAAAAAAAGTACAACCTCTCTACAGACTCCTCTGGCAGATAATGGTGTCACAGCTCTCCTGCCTTCCACATGAGCCCAACCAGTACAGAGCCAAACCCTGCTGTCCACAAACCCCATCAATCCTGCAATGAGGATCTGCACCACGGAGCAGGAGCAAGCCCTGCAGTCACATAAATACATATTCTAACACCAGAAGAAAAAAAAAATCAATATTACAGGCCAGCTGGCATTAGGCAGGATGGGAAAGCAAGAGCAATTGCCAGTTCTCTGATGCACTGCAGCACAGAATCGTGGCAGCCGCTGCGCTGCTGACGCGGCTTTTGGCTCCTCTGTTCCAGAAAGAGCCATCAGCACCAAGCATTGCAGGTAAAGACACTTTCAAACTACAAATTTCCAAGGAAGTTACCCTTTCAGGGACTTAAAAGATGAAGTCATTGCAAGGACACACAGTGGGGAGATTTAGGAAATGCTCTAGCCAAATAGAGATGAACACTGGATTTGCTCTTTCCATCCTCCTGCCCAGTTTCCTGGGAGCGGTGGGTGCAGAGAGTGCTTGTGCTTTCAGAGAGGTGCAGGACTGGGAAAGGCAGAGGGAAGAGGCACCAGGCGTCATAAATAGAAGCCCCACTGGCAGCAGAAATGAGGAATGGAGACAGCAGCCAAAGGAAGGGTTACCACAAAATCCCACAGGGACGATTGATGTTGGCGTTTGGCCACAAGAGAGGGAACACCACTGGAGCCTGGATCGGAGTTATGGGCTCTGACCTGGATGGGGAAGATTGGCCAACTAATCTGTCACCATCAGAAGGGCTGCGGCCACGTTTCCTTTGATTTGATGTGTGTTGTTCCTCTTGAATAAAATATCTTTGATATAAGTTTGACATAAATTGTATTGGTCTTTGTGGCATCTTCTCATTAACATACTTCTGAATATTTAAATTACTAAAACTTTCTGTTTAGATAGATACATATATATTTAAATTGTTTTTGCTATCTTTCAGGTAACTAATCTATGAGAACTGGCTTAGACTGTATGCTCTCTGTAGAGAACTGCTGTGTGCTCCTCATGCAGAAACAAAAAATAATTTGAAATATTTAGCCATATGTTTGGATGATTTTTTTTCTAAAGGCTTCAGGGTTGCTTGTATTTATCTTCCAGTCAGCTACAGGATAATAGCAACAGCAAACACATTGACAATGCAGCACTGTTCAGTTTTCCCACTTCACTTGTGCAGGTTCCATCAGCTGCGATGTCCCAGAAGCATGAGCTTGCTGTGTGAAGATCAGTTCCATTCCTCCGTGACCCACACAGGTAATGATGTACTTGTATACTTTTCCAAGTTTTACCAGATGTGTCAGTGACTCTTCTACTGTAGCAGCAATCCACTGGTTAACTTTGTTGTGATATTGTCTGCCTTGCCTAAAACAGCCACACAGCCGGAGGAATAAGCAACGTGGGACTCTTGGAACTCAGAAGCACCAGGACTTAAAGCAGCAGCTGAGGTGGTGTGACAGACCCTACACACAGGGGTCGTTACCAGACCAAGGGTAATTCAGCCTCGTGGCTTTGTTCAGCCAGGAACATGCACAGAGGTGAAGGAACAGACCAGCAGTGAGGCCCCAGGTGGGCCCACGGGTGTCTGGCTTGGCTCTGACCCCCAGGCACAGCATCCTGCAGGGATCTCGCCACACGTGAGCCTCAGCTGCCAAGCCCTGCTGCCAGAGGCAATTCTAGGAGCTGGAACAACAGAGAGTATCCTCTCACCATCCAAATAAATACCTCTGCAGTTGTTCAGGAAGGTTTCCCAGCTGAGGAAAGGTTATGTTGTCCGTGCACCTGCTGCCGTTTCCCCAAAATATGGAAAGAATTTTCTGGGTGTCACCAGTAAATTCTCTGCCTGGCAGAGTCGTCACACAGGAGTGAAATCCTTAAGAACTGATGGAGCTTTCCAGACTGATCTATGCAGCAACAGTGCCCATGCAACCTACCCCAAATCTGCTGCTTCATGCAGATTTTTATGGTTAAAGTAGATTTATTGTTTAAGTGTGGTTAAAATTCGTGTTTGTTTGGTAAAGAGTCAGGAAAGGGTCTGGGAGCATATCACAGCACACTGCAGTGGCTTTGGCTTGGGTCTGTGCTGAGTGTGTGTTTCTGGGAATGAGACATTGCAGCCAGAAAACCCACCTCTTTCTTGCATTTCCACGAATTCCAGATGCATTGGCAGCTCACCTCCGGCCTGGGAGCAGCCAGCCAGGAGGGGAAATATGTTGGGCTGTTTTCTACCCATGTCTGCCTTCAGAGGTTTTTGGGCTTTCATTTTTTAGACTCTTGCCCTACCCTGAGCTGAGGTACATAAGCACTGTGTGTTAAAAAGGTGGGTTCTTAACTGTCTGTTAGGACAGTTTGTGGCCTTTGTGACAAAGTTAATGCCATGGTTGTTAAGAAGAATAAAGTATTGATTTGTCTGTGTTTTCGAAATAACTTGAAACTGTGATATGGTTCTGCCTTATAGCAAAAATCCAGACTGTATTTCATCATTATAGAAGTGGGGGGGAGAGCGAGAGATTCCTGCAGAGATTATTGTATTTGTGAGACTGGGTTTTTTTTCCTCTCTGCACATGAACAGCCCATGTGAGACTAAGTACTTTCCATGTGACTAACTCATTCCCATGCTTGCTGTGTAACAAGGCATTTAAAGCACCAACAGGCAAGGTCAGAGCCTGTTTGTTGATGCTAATGTGAGAACAAACATTGCAGAAAAAATTAGGATTATGAAAGTACATGTGTGTTGCCCCCAAGTCTGTTCCCTTCTGGGGAACAGCCTGGGTTTGCCATGGACTCTTTACTCTCTGTCCCTCCATGGTCTCCAGTGTCTGAGACAGAAGGGAGCCCCACTGGAGCAGGAGGGAAGGAGAAGGAGCTAGGTCAGGTTGTGCTGGATGTCGCAGCTGCTGAGCTGATGTGGGTAGAACCCACATCTTGCTTCCTTGAACAGCCCTTATCTGCCCTGCTCCGTTAGTGCAGTTCAGTATCTCCAGGAAGCAGGGAGATTCTTACACTACCAGCTTAGTATTTACTAGTGTGATAATTTAGATTTTTATCCTTTGTATTTTGTTAGGTCTTCCCTTTCTCCATTCAAGTCTGTGTTCAGGACAGCAGGAGCTGGGCAATCCCTTGGTGATAAAAGCAGGCAATGAATTGGTTAATGCTCTGTCTCAAACTAAGATCTGAATACATCTTCACTGAATTGGGGTTTTTTTAAGTTTCCTGTGTACATAATGGTGGTTGAAAAGAGCAGATTAGCATATGTATTTCAGAGGTATGAACCTTTTGAGGAGGCATTACGTTTTTAAGCCGAACTATAGCTGTTTCAGTAGGAAATTTTATTTGCTTCTGAAATGTACTGGATGTAAGTCAGAACAATGCCCCAGAGGTGGATCTATCAGTAATTTATACAGCTCCCTGCCTCACATAGGAAGGAGATGTATCAAAGCTTGGCTTGATCACTAGTCTCTTCCACATCTATCTCCTGAACTGTCTTGCAGCCACAAGAAAGCCTGGTCCATCCAACTTTGGTTCCCAGCCTCACTGTGCCCAGTGATGTTCTGCTGTGAGCGGCACCACAGTGGGTGAGCTCTGTAGCTTCAAGTGCTGATGACAGACAGATCTGAAGGTTAGTCCCATTTCCCCATGGGGTCAGTGGAGGGAGGGTCAGCCTGTCAGTCCCTCAGTCCTCAGCTTTGTGTCTAACATATCCACTTTACTACTGCAACAGTGTTAATCGGGTTTCTGTTGGGGTTTTTTTTGGTTGTTTGGTGTTTTTTTTAATGACTGCTGGAACACCTTTCTAATCTTTTTTTAACCTTAGAGCTGTACAGAAAGTGACAGCACAGTAACTATTTGAAGCTCTTCTGGATGTTTATCACTGACATGGCAGACACGACTCTGGGCTGCTGCAACTTCAGCAGCCCTGGGGTGAAGTCCTGACACCTCCACTTCTGGAGGACAAATGTGTGAATGAGCAGCCAGCAGGAAGAGAACATTTATTGATCCACCACTGGAAGTATAAAGGGGCTTTACAACATTACTGTCAGTGACAGGCTGATTGTGCTGATTAAAACAAAATAAAACGAAGAGGAACTGATCAAATATCCCCCAGCAAGAAGTGATGAAAGTGTTCAAAGCTCACATAATGTAAATCGTGGTCTGCAGCATTTCTAATGTTTGATAAATCACTGGCGTAAGCTTGCAATTAACACTAATGAGATGTAGCACAGAAATCCTTGCAAACTGTTCAAATCAAGTTTCAGCTTCTTTCTGGTCCATGATTTACACTGCAAGCAAAATCCATTTTCTCTCCAGCTGCTAGTGGTGCACAGTCACTCCCCAACACACTCACAGTCGTTCAGCAGCAACCGCATTTTGCTGCAGAGGCAGCGATGTAGGATGCTGGCTATTGACACACAAAGAGGTGGGAAGGGACAGTTACCCAGGCTTCAAAGTCATCAGACCACTAGCATAGGTTCCAAATACTTCTTGGTTTTGCCAACAAATCTGATCACTGGGCTAAAGGTCAGGAAGTCACTTTCCTCTGACTTCAGCCACTTTCTTCCATCTCAGTGCATCTAAAATCCTGGGAATAGAGAACTGGCTCCCTTTAGCCTCTTGTACGTTTAACTCACTGTAATTCCTGCAAAAACACTTTAAACCTGAATGAATCTCCCCAACCTAAAATGGCCCTGACAAGCCTGACTGCCATCTCTTTTGCTTTTGTTCTGCTGGAGGCTCAGCTCTGCATCTGTGCAAGAAACTGTGGGCTCAGTTTATTCGCAGTGTGTTTTCTGCATGTTGAGAGCGATTTGTATCTTTTATCTTGGGAAGTAAAACTGAAAACACTGAGGGGGTAAAACACAGGATAGAGAAGGAACTGGATGTGAAATTAAGAAATGCAAACTGTCACCCTTGAACACAGTGTCTGCAGCGAGGGAAGGTGAGGTTACTTGGCAAGCAAAGAGCAAAATGAATGGCAGTTGAAAGGCAGTGTTTTGATAGGCACTAATTATTAAACTGTAATTAGCACAAGGATGCAGTGATCTGTTCAAATCCCAGCTAAGCAAACAGGTAGAGGTTAAAGACAAAAGGAGCTGCAGAGTTGCTGCAGAGGCTGAGCAGGCACAGCATGGCCACATGCTGAGCCCCTGTCCTTTAGGACATGAAACTTTGGACCTGTGTCCTATCATCTCTTGGTTTGTTCAGCCTGGAGAAGAGGACACTGAGGGGACACCTCACAGCTGTCTACAACTTCCTCATGAGGGGCAACAGAGGGGCAATTCCAATCTCTGCTCTGTGTGACCAGTGAGAGAACCCGAGGGAACAGCTGGAGCTGTACCAGAAGAGGGTTAGGTTGGATATTAGGAAAAGGTTCTTTCCCCCAGAGGGTGGTTGGGCACTGAACAGGCTCTCCAGGGCAGTGGTCACGGCCCCAAGGCTGCCAGAGCTCAAGAAGCATTTGGACAACACTCTCAGGCACATCGTGGGAGTGTTGGGGTGTCCTGTGCAGCTCCTGTCCTGTCCTGGTCAGACCTGGATTCACAGCAGGCACCCTGGATGGCCTGGAGAGCCCAGAGGAGTCTGGGGCCAGGAGGAGCAGCCAGTGGGCAACTGGAGCTGCAGAACAGGTTGGGTAGGAAGCCAAGGGCTGCTCAGCCCAGGGGCCATGGCTGGGCACCAAGGCTGGATTGGATCTGGACATCTGTAGGCATTGGAAGCTTGGATGGAATGCAGGGCAGGGATATGATTGGGCTCCCTGAGATGCTCAACTCAGAGATTACTGCAGCTGGAAAACAACACCTACATCAGAACCACTGAAAATCAGGAGAGCAAGGTTTTAAACTGTTCCCTCCAGTATAATGGCAGTTTCAATCATATTTATCCACCATTAGTGAAAATCTGAGCCTCTTAGTAACAAACTGTGGTTAAACATATTGTGCTGTTGGAAAGTCTCACTTTCCCTCTCCTACCAAGCTCTTCTGAAAATCCACCAAGGGCTGAGAGAGACCTGAAAACTTTTCCTTCTGCCTTGAGGATGTAGTCAGCTTGTCACTGAATCTAAAAATAGCCTTCAGAGTATTGATTAACCTGTCTGAAGGAAGCAACAATAAATTAGAGAGAAAAAAATGAAACCAAGCAAAGCCTTAGAGCGTATTTGACAGCAAAATCTGGGTTAGAAGTAGCAGAACGTATTTTAATGAGTGGCTGCTGCTTTGTAAAGATACTATATTTTTATTTATTCTCAGCCAACAACACTGTACCTATAGAAATCCATTCAGCATGGTACAAAGACCTTTCTCCTAGGAGGGTAACTTATCTCTTCAGTGATTTGCTCCTGACTAATTTTTTGTGTCCTTTTCTTTTTTTAAACATGAGATTATCCTCCAGTATGTGGTCTGGAGTTTGAGAGTTTGCTTGATAATCTCTTGGCTATTTGTGTGGATTTAAACATATAAAAATTATAAAGATTATTACCAAGAAAAGTAAGCCTCTCTCCCCCCTTCTCCCTCACTGAGGGAACAGATCCAGCCACACACAAAAAAACTCCAACAAAAATAAAACAAAAAATACTACAAAATCCTATTGAGCATCTGAGAAAAACTATGACAATGCTTAAAAATAGGATAAATAAGACCTTTCTGCAAGATTTTATGATCTTGTTGCCTCATGATTTTATATTAGATCGTTAATTGACCATTTTTAAAATCCGAGAGCTTAACAAAGGGCAAACTACTGCTCCAAATACCACAGTTTCTTTGGAGATGAAAGCAAGTACATGACTATATGGAGCATGCAAAAGTGCAGCGTCAAATGTGGATTCCTTTGCAAAAAACATTCTTCTGTTAACAGGATAAATCCAATTACAATAGGCAGATACCTATGATCACATCAGCTTGGTGATAACTCCTCCTCCTGTGTCTCAGTATCTCGCAGTAAACCAACAATCAGCATGTGCAAACACCACATGATAGATGATCTCTGTTGTTATGACCTTTCTCATTATGAGTAATCTCATCTGCCCTCACAAGTGGCGATAACTGCTAGGTTAGATTAATGCTCACATATATTATATTTCAGATCTCATGGATGTTTTTTTTCCAGTCGTATGGGTGTAGTAGGATGGACTGGGAAAGGTCTTGCTGAGATCTACGGTGAGGGAAAGGAAAGGATGACTCCAAAGACTGTTAAAGGGTAAATACAGTCAGCAGTGAGGTGGAGGTTTAACTCCTTATCTTAACACCTTCACATGCTTTTCTGAGCCAAGTGACTCCGACTGGAGCCAGTTGACTGAAAGGTCAACAAGCAAAATGCAGAGTCTGGAGAAAGAAAAAGTTCACATGGGGGAAACAATTCTATGAAAAATCTCAAAACAAACACCAGAAAACCTCACTGTGCCAGAACAGTCCTATGGCATGGAAACATCACAGCACCTGGAGGTCTTTCAAACCCAGTCAGGACCAGTAATGACCAGAACAGCCTTGGGAAAGCTGCCTCGCTGCCTCTGCAGGGACCCTGAGCACAGCAAGCACAGCCAGGGCACTAACTGGTTTCTTGGCCAAGCTGAAAAAAATTCCTAGCAGAGAGGCTTTTTTCAAAAACCAAACTTCACTTCTCTAGAGACACACCAGACTTTTGGCCACTTTTGGCTACTGCCACAGGTCGGGCTCGTGGGTAGGTCTGCAATAGGGAACAAATGTTTTCAGCACAAGCCCAAGCCTGTCTTCAAGTCTATATTCAGTCAATCCAGGAAGCTGGGATGCAACTCTCTGCTTAACAAATGTTTTTTGAAATTGCATGAGAAGTCTGCCACCCATTAGTGTGAATCCCTATCGGCACAGGGAGATGTTCCAAGTATGCTCACTCCCACTCCATCCCCACCAGCCCTTGCACTGGTGACACGTGGCCAGCAAGGCAGACAGACCGACTGTGGAGTCCTTCCTAAGTCCCAAAATATTCCATACTACAAATTTAGGCTGCTTTTGATCTTGATAAAGGCTATTCTGAATAAATCAGCTAGCCTTTCTGGGAAACACAGAGTGTTTCTACTGACAGAAGTTGGAACAGATGCTACATGATTTTAGCTCTGAAGATGTTTATATTTCCTCTTTGCCTGATGGATACGGTACTTTAAATTTGCTCAGGTATTGTGAGACAAGCAAAGTGAAATAGATCCTTTCTCCAGCTTATTCTTTTCATTTAGAAATTGTTCATAATTTACTTCTGGAGGACGTACTGTCAGATGTAGAGGAGGCCCAGCAAATTTCTAAATGCATCTCTAATAGAACAAATACATTTGCAGTGTCACGAAGAGAGTGATCCTGCAGGTGAAATGTTTGCTGTGGACAGATTCACACCAGCAATTCCATTGCAATTCCAGTGCATGTGTTCTCTACAGCAACTGAAGTGGGAAGGCTACAACACTGAGCACTGTTTTGACACTGAATGGTAGCTAATTAATACAAATTGTATAATTATCTTTCCTGTTTTTCTAAGAATAGGTCCTCAGATGACAGTTGTACCAGCAGCAAACAGGCCCTTACAGAATTCTAGCAAGAGTTTGTATCTTCATTGTACAGTGGGGGAAACTGAGACACCGAGATTTTAACTGACTCTAATCAATGGCAGAAAGACCTTTGGATCTCAGTGCAGCCAAGGTTTACCCTTAGGAGTTTTAAATGACCTTCTCAAGTCTTAACAGAGTGAACCTGTGACCACCACAAAGCAGTAGATACAACATCAGCAGTGTCACCTCAGGTCATCTGGAAGAAATCTTTTACTTACAGAAGAAATTCTTCCCTGTGAGGATGGTGAAGCCCTGGCAAAGGTTGTCCAGAAAGGTTGTGGATACCCTAACTCTGGAATTGTTCAAGGACAGGTTGGATGGAGCTCTGAGGAACCTGGTCTAGTGGAAGGTGTCCTGTCCATGGCAAGAGGTTGGAACGAGATGATATTTAAGGTCCCTTTCAACCCAAACCATTTTGTGATTCTATGATACAAGAAGAGAGGGAGAAGGGATTTTGTTTTAAAACACTAGGGTCTGCCTCACCTCATGGAACTTGATGTCAAATTCAATAAATATATGTATTACATAGCACCTGGAGAGGTTATTTTCTGTCTGCAGATGGGTGCGTGTTGGGCTGTGTGTTGTGTTTAGGACAGAGGGGTTAGCCAGCCTTCTTGTAAGTTTTTATTTTGTTTGGCTTTTTTAAGATGAAGGAGAAAATACACCTGCCAAAGAAATGAACCTGGGTTGTAAATAAATGAACTCACAGAGGAAGGAAATATTTGTTTAGCTCTTATTCTCTTTATGCTACACCTGGCTGCCAGAGCCACTGGAAAATTTCTAACAATCTTACCAGGCTATTTGCATTTAAATCGCTTTTCCTGACATTATGTAAATCTCTTAGTAGAGCTGAAGTTTTCTTTTTCTCTCAGGAGCTGCACTCAGTGGCTTGCTCAGTCCTACCCCATTGTCCTCCCTCTGCTCCACTGGGTTACAACAGCACCACACGAAACCCTGGCTCTCACAGGTTTTGTCTGGAGCTGGGTCAGAGATGATGGTTTGCTGATTTCTGAGACCTTCACAACAAAATTACATTAAAAAAGAATTCATGCTCGAGTCTAAAAGAGAACACATGATTATGTCCAATGTTACCACGAGTCTGAGGTGTTCTCATAAGGCTGTGCTTCCAAAGTGACTATCCAGAGGTATTTTCACTATTTAAGAATTCTGCTGCCTTGGACTGCAGCAAGAGAGTCCTCTTACCAGAGGGGGAACTGTGGGGATAATTTCTTAACCCACAAGTTTGCATTTTCACCTCTGTGAGTCTCGGACACCTGGATGGGGCATAAGGTTTGCAGTTCTAGCCCCAGCCTGACTCCAAAGCCACGACTCTGTCCAGGCTTATGAAAACACCAACATCAGATCAGATACTTGATACTGAAATTCTGTGAACTTAGGTTGGAATGGTGGATTAAAAGAACAGCATAAAAGCAGCGGGTGCCTGAAAATTGCAAACAGAGGCAATGTCAGCTGTGCCTTCTACAGGCTTTAACTCGAGACAGTGAATAGGGGCAATTAAAAAGACGTAAGAAAACCATCTCTGCTCTAATTCTGAACCTGACTGGAGACTGCTCCTGCCCCTACCTCAAATTTCCAGAACTCCAGGACTTTCCTGATTAACTTCCAGTAGTGCCTGTGGAGTGCAACACCAATGAGACAGAGCACAGAGAGGCTACAGCAGAAAGTCTTTTGACACTGAATATCCAGGCGCTCGCTCCTGACATACATTGCTTAGATAAAGGGGAGTTTACAACACACCACCATTTGCCAATCTCATGTTACCCAGAGAATGCCCATGTGTCAGGGAAATTCCCAGCTGGTAGGTGGGATGGGCTACTTTCCATAGGAGCAGCATAGGGAAATGGGAACAAAGACTTGGATGGAACCCAGGGCTCATAGACACTGCACTAAAGTTATCTGGCTATTTGGGTGGGCACACACACCTTAGCTTGGAAAAAAAAAATTAGACCTTCATTATTGTATCCTCTTAATGTTGTCATAAATGAAAATAGAAATATCTGGACTTTAACACCAGACATCTCTTCAGAGAACATCACCTGGTGTTCGTTAGTCGCATTAGCTGAACATTTTGCAGCCCTCTCGAGCAGTTGTAATGTGCTTTTCACCCTGCTCTCTAGGTACTGGATATACTGTAAGGTTTAGTCTTTCCCCAGCAAACCACTAATGTTTGCCAAGTACTTTGAGATCATCTGATGAAAGGCTCTATAGAGCCACAATCTATTATTTCTTAGTCAGAAAAACACATTTGCTGAACAGGGAGAACAAAAGAATGAGCTGTGGGCCCCCAATAAGCATTCAACACAAGTTAATTTGCTCAGCAGCTGTATTTTGCTGAGACAGATTGCATATTTTCATTGTTAAAATAAAAATGTCCACTGGGCTTGTATCCTTCATGCTTTCCATCCCTGCCTCTTACATTCCCAGTCGAGTCTAGTGAACAAATTCAATTTCTTTAATAAATGAGAGATCCGCTCAAATAATTTTCCTTTTGTCCAGGCAAAAAATTAATGAAGCCACAAGACATACAGGGCTGCAGAATCTTCCCCCCTCATGGAAAAAACTTGTGGAAATCTGGCATCTCTGAGGGCAGGCAGTACGTGTGAATCATGGCTGCCTGCCGACGTGCCAGGTCCAGAGCACTGAGAACAATAATACTGCCCTGCACCAACTAACCTTCAAGCTTAGTCACAGTTTCACACAGCTAATGAGCAGAGGGAGCAATGAATCTTGGATTTATGGCTCTCTGTTCCGATAGATTTAGCCTGAAGACAACAGCAGCATTTCCTTGCATCGCTAATGACTTATCTTGTCTTCAGGTCCTTTTTGCTTTTTCCCTTGTCCTTCCCTGCACCAGTGAGGAGCTTTTTTTAAAATCGCTATTGGATTTTTAAAAGCCTGCTGGGTAAATTCTTATAATCAGCTCCTACAGTAAAAATACAGAGTAACACCCATGAATCTGCCAAATTTTGCTCCTCGTTGTTTTTCTCCCTGTCTCTCCTGGATCAGATTGTTCACACAGAATTATCAGGGCTGTCGTGCAAGAGAAGATGCTTTGACTCCAAATCCTGCTTTCATGTGTTCTTTTGCAAATTACCCAAAGTGACTCCAGTTTTATTTTTAGCCCAGAGGTGAATCATTCAGGAAAATCTGATAAAATCCATTTAACCGCAGTTAAACTATCAAACCTGAGTGAGTTCTAGTTAACTTTTAAGAAGTTTACACATGATTATTTGAGCCCACGTGATTAAAGAGGGCACATGTTTATTTTAACTCTAACAAAATGGCTTTGGACTTAGAACCCATGGAGAATCAGGTCTGTAAACATACCCAGATTTACTGTATGGAAACATAATGAAGAGAGAACTGGGGGGAAAATGTCACAAACAGAGAATTGGGGTTTATTTTGAGGAGAGAAGTAGTGAGAAGGCAATGCCAATGCCCAGAGCTCACGTGAAGCACAGTTTCAGCCTTGAGCCTAAACATGCCTCACGTTAAGAGAGCACGTCCAGGTAAACTCCACAGTCCACCTGGGACAAGGAGGACAGCAGTGGTGGGGACAGCAGGGCAGAAATCCACCACCTCTGAGCTCTCGTTCTACCAAGAGGCAGAGAAAGCTACAGACCCTGTTTTCATGAAACTAAAAAAAGAAAAAAAAAAGAAAAAAAAAAAAGTCAAAGCAAGTCCCATGCTATTGACAACCAGCATCTGTAGAACAAAGTTGGGCTCTGCATATTGGATGTGAGACAATTCTGTCCAGCCTCCACCCACATATAATATTTATATATAGCCTCAGAATAAACTCTTTTTTATAATCCTGCCACAAGCTCTCAAGCAGGGCAGCCCTAGACTAGATTTTGCTGTCGCTGTAGAAAAGGAAGAGCATGTCTCATTTTATTAAAACACTAGACCATATCATAAAAATTTAAAAATAGTGCAGAGTGCTACCTTACATAAAACACTGCCCTGAACTGCCTTCTACCCAAATATACTGTAATACCAGAGCAAGCCACAGACCAATAAAGGGATCTGAAGCTGATGTTTCAGATGCATAAATGGACCCTTTCCACTGCAAGCCTACATGAGAAACCTATGCAAAATGACCAATTCTCGTGCAATTAAACAGTATATCCATCTACCCACAGCAATCTTTCATTCCACTCCATTCTCAAGCAAGTCTAATTTAATTAACTATGTTTTTTCAGAGATGCTCAGGGGAGTTCTGTGCCCTTCAAAAACTCAGTGGGACTCAGCTTCACCCACCATCTGTGCTTTTGAGTAGCCTTTTCAAAACACCCATGTGGGAAAGAGCAGGACCTATGAATATCTGGGATGCATAAGACACTTCTCATGGCATTTCTGATGCCTCACATTCTGGCTTTTCCAGTGCTGCCATATTTCAAAGGCAAAAGTTGTAGTTTTTCTTGCCTGCAGCTCCAAGGAGGTTCCTGTCCCCAAGCCAACTGCAGTCTGCTTGTTGCCTTCCTATCTTTTCTCCACAAACATCATCATCTCCTTCCCCTGCACTTAAACTAACCACAAATATTTTGACAGAACTGAGATAGGAAGCAATTAGACTTTCAGTTATGCTGGCACTCTAAGGGGATGGCAACCTCTTGGCCTGACACACTAGCACAGTGTATTTGACTTCAGCTTTAAGTTTTCATTCTATTTATTCTCCAGTGATTATAATATCTCTATGATATTTACAGACAGTGGAGAAAAATCTCTTGGTCTGACCAGATGACGTGGCTGTCATGTGAACCCTTGGAGCTGAACTCTCATATTTGAACTTCCAAGATACATTGGCCATGCAGGATTGAATCCAGAATCCCATCACAGCATGTGCATGATCAGTCTGGCACTAGTAAAGGGCTATTTTAGCAGGTTGGGGTCTGACTATGCAACAGAGAAGAGGACCTGGCATCCTGACTGATACTAAACAGAATCAGTGTTAGCTGTTTGCCCTTGTAGCAATGAATAGTAACCTTGTTGGGTTGTATTAACAAGAGCACAGCCAGACAGCCAAAGATGGGATTATCCTCCTTTCCTTAGCATCTGTGAGGCTGCATCTGGGGTACTTGGTCCTGTTTGGGGCTTCTCAGGATAGAGACAAGCTTGACAAACAGGAGAGGGTGCAGCAGAGGGGCACTGAGGCATCAGGGAGCTGGAGCACACAACACACAACCATGGGCTGAGAGGACCAAGTTTTTTTAGCACTCAGGAGAAAAGGCCATGGAGGTGTTTAACTGCAGTTTTCCACAACCTGAAAAGAAAAACAGAGCTGTATCCTCTCAGAGATACACAGCAAAGAGAGGAGAGGCAGTGGCCATAAGTTACAGTGAGGACAATTCAGATGGGATATAGGAAAAAAAAAATTCATGAGAATGTTTACACTGCTCAGAGAGTCTGTTCAATCTCCATCCTTGGAGATATTCAAAACTCAAGTGGGCAAGGTCCTGAGTAACCTGATCTAAACTTTGAAGTTGACCTTGCTTTGAACAGAAGGTTGGATGAGGTGACCTCCAGAGGTCCCTTCCAACCTAAATTATTCTAGGATTTTCTGGAAAAAGTTCAGATGCAGAAGTTATCTTAAAAGCACTTCTCTGAAAGATTCAGCTAGAAATGCAGCAGCTCCCAGGAGGCTGTGGCAATCCTGATAAGGTGTCTGGTGTCCATAGCTGAATTCTCAGGGGAACAGCTCGTGGGACTGTATGGCTGCAAAACTAAAGGCTCAGCCCCAGTTCAGCCCTGAATGCTGAATCCTATCACCCAGACTGATCCAACTCAATCCAAACAGTGCTCCCTCAGCTCTTCTCTAATGACAATAGGGGTTTTTTTTCTTTTAGGAGTCCAGTCTACAGGCTATCACAACAGCAGTGCTTCCCGCTGTCAAATTCACTTTTTAAAAGCCATGAAAAATGGAGTGAAGAGATTATGGAGGGATATCTCCACACAAAAGCAGGACCAAAGTAAATCTGTTTCTGTAGTGGGTCTGGGAGGGGAGATCAGGCTATTAGGGGGGGACAGAGAGATCCCAGTTCTTTGGAAAGAGCCATAGGTTACCTGAAAGGACTATTTGTCCTTTTCACCCCCCATTCTCTGGACACTCACTGGCCCCCACTTACTTCCTTGGGAGCTCCGGTCCTGTGGCACCAGAGGAATATAAAACAAGCTGGTGACAGTCACGGATCGACCAACGTCCCCTTGGCCACTCCCTGTTCCCTGCCCTTTTTAACTGACTTTCCTTGAGGCAGAGGTCACAGAAGTCAATAGCATGGATCTTTTTTCAGGTATCTAGGGCTTTCTCACAGCACAGAGGAGCCACATATCCCACATGGAAGGGGCCGACCTCAGTTGGCTGCACATGTGCTGTGGGGATGCAGCACAACTCCCCCACGCAATGTTCTCCATCGTGCAGGAATGTCTCCACCTGCATTTATGCCTTTTGCCATAAATACTTTCTGCCTTAATGAGAATTCACTGCTCCAAAAATAACTGTAATTACCCAAGAAGCAGAGGAGCCTATTTACAAGATTTAAAGGGGAAGAAGAAAGAAAAATCACTTGAAAGAAAACTTGCAACACTTGGGCCTCAAAATACAAAACTGAATTGAAAAGAGGCAGCTCCTTCCTCTGGGAGAGGCTTAGCCTGTTTGGAGGGGCAGGGGAATGCCCTTCGTGGCACTTTGCCCATGCCAACCATCAGGAATTGCTCAAGTCAGGTGGCAATAAAATACTTCATGAAGACCAATTACCCCTCATGAGCAAACTGTCTGAAGGGGGGGAGCCCTGGCAATAATCACACCTGTGAAAATTTATAAGTCTTTGCTGAATGTAAGGGGAAAAAAAGAAAGAAAGCATTATAAAGGCATGAGTGTGCACAAGAGAGTTCTAGAAAATAATAATTTAAAATAATAAACTTGTTACAACAGCAGCAATGATTGCTGTCTATCCAGGCTCTGAATAATTCAAAAGGTTCCTGCTTCGCTTAGGATCTCAGGGAATTTTCAGACCTGCCAGAATTTTCTGCTGGTAAATAATGTATCTCTGGTGTTCAAACACTCACAGTCCCCAATTAATACTATAGATTTAACACTGCTGATTTTGAAACAGGAGGAAATCTGAGGAAGGTAAATTCCTACTGAGCTGCCTGGGCCTTCTGTCCTTCCCATTTTCACCTTTACTTTTGGCTGGTAAAATTGCTAGTGTGTCTCGTAGATGCCATGTCTACTCAGATAATAAGGAATTAATACAGCTGATTCATTCAGCATTAGCCTACAGAATAATTCACAATAGGACTCCAAAAAGGGGAAAAACATAAGGGGAAAAAAAAGAGGTGCCACATAACCTAAACATGGCTATGAACCAAAAGTTTGCATTGAGACATTAAACAATGATGGCATATAAGATGAAAAAGTAGCAATAAAGATAATGCACATCACATGTGGAGGAGCAGGTAAGCTGAAAGCTTTCATTTGAACTACTAGATTTTGCTAGTTTAGAGACTCCTGGATCTAAGCTGGGAATCCAGCTCCTGCTTTACCTGAATTCAAAACAAGGTAAATTAATGCACAGCTCAGCAGGTCCGGGAGGGACTTGGAAAAGCCTTTTCAAACATCCTTCTCCGGTTTTACTGATCATTTCTATTCTACCCCATGACCACTGAAACAGAAGGACAAGCTGTTCCTCTGACTGATAGGGCAATTTTAGGAATTTTCCTCTAGTCAGAGTGGAGATTCAACAACCTCTTTGTAAATAAAACCAGAGTTGAGAAAGGAGGCAAGAGCCCAGTCCAGGAGAGTCAACAGTGACCTGGGAAATTAATTAGTAAAGACAAAGGGAGGCCTATTTTTTCATGCAGTGTCAGATTTTTTCTTCAATACAGACTGTATTTCAGACAAATTTTCTTCTAAAAATATCTGAACTTTTCACTGCCTGTTTGTGTTCATCACAGGGAGAGTGCACTCAAGTCACAGCCTTGTACCAGCAATGCCCTACATTTCAGCTCACGTGCTCATGTTCCAGCTTTTAAATGAACCAAATTTCAGGATCAGGAGATTCTGATGCTGGAATAAGTGTAAGACAACTGCAGGAGAGCACCCAGCTCCTACCATGTCTCTGCTTTGCCCTCCAGGTGCTGGTTTCTTCCCCAGCCCGTGCTGGTGTCAGGTGCTTGTCCTCGTGGTTGTCCTCTTGTTACTGGTCCCAGGGGACAACCAGCATCTCTGATTTCAGGGCACTTTGTCCAAATTTTTCTAGACCTGAACTTTTAAAATATTTTGTTTATCTTACTGCTGTGGTTCCTATTGTTCCTGAACTGTTTTTCTTATTAAATTACAGAGGGTTTGAGTTGGAATACACCCTCCTTTCCAAATGTGCCCACTGTCGATTGGCTGGCTGCAGGGCGAGGGGGAGAGAGAGCAGAGGAGAATTACAAGGTTTCAGATTCCCGTAAACAGAGAAACATTTTTCCAGTCATCAGTCTGAGCCCAGTGGAAATAGGGCTTCAGTTTCCTCTAGTTAACGCTGGGGATCTGGTGGCAAGGCTGTTAACATGCCTCTTTTTTCTCCAGCAGTCACTGGATGCTGTTTATTCTGCAGCTGAGCAGCAAGACCATGTGCTGGCAGTCATTGCTGCTGTTTGCTTCAACTCCTTCCACACTCTGCCAAGTGTGTCCTACTTGCAGCCCAGGAGCAGGTCCAGGCGAAGGTCCTGCAAATGCACCTGCTTTTCTCAAACCCTGGCTCTGAGGAAGGGAAGCCACTCTGAAGTGGCTTTAGGGACTAAACTCCCTTAAAGGACAGAATCAACTTCCCTGAATCACACAGAATCACAGGATGGGTCAGATTGGAAGGGACTGCAGTGGGTCAATGGTCCAATCTCCCTGCTCAAGCAGGGTCATTCCAGAGTACATGGCACAGGATTGCATCCAGATGGTTCTGGAATATCCCCAGTGAGGGAGAATCCACACCCTCTCTGGGCAATCAATGTCTTCTTCCTCATATTTAGGTGGAACTTCCTGGCCATCAGTTCCATTATCTCTTGTCCCATTGCTGGGCACCCACAAGCAGAGCCTGGTCCATCCTCTGACCCCTCCCTGCAGACACTGACAGACATTGTTCAGGTCCCCTCTCAGTGTCTTCTCTCGGGGCTGAACAGCCCCAGCTCCCTCAGCCTTTCCTCGTCAGGGAGATGCTCCATCCCTTCATCATCTCCGCAGCCTCCACTGGACCTGCTCCAGGAGCTCCATGTCTCTCCCGTACTGAGGAGCCCAGAACTGGACACAGAACTCCAAATGTGTCTCACCAGGGCTGAGCAGAGGGGGAGGATCACCTCTCAGACCTGCTGGCTGTGCTCTTCCTGGTGCACCCCAGGAAGAAGTCCATCCACTTCTGCTCCTGCAGAATCCCACCAGCCCTTCAATTGAGCCACAACTGTTGTTTCTTGGCTTAACTGTGTATGGTGTGGGGTCTAGGTTAGGAAGTGTCTCCTTGTTGTGTAATTAAAACACCTGGTGCACATGTGGTCACACTCCACAAACGGTGTATTTAGTAACCACCACAGTGCAAACACACTGTAGGTTGTTGCTGGGCCACCCGTCGCCAGACTTACACATCTCTTTCCATCAGTCAGCGTCAATATTTTCCCAGTGTGGTCATGCAAACACTGCTCATTTCAGAAGAATATCCTCTGACTTGCCAGTAGCAATATCCTCAGTGGTTTCCCATCAAGCACTAAACCAACTCAATTCAAATCTGCCTGCAAAAGTTGATCAACAGCCTGTGCACAGGCGTGAGTTTTCCAAATACATCACTAAACCCCTCCCTAGGAGCTGAGAACACTATATATGACTAAAAGAGCAAAACCACAACGTGTAGATATTTGCTTGGACATGTGCAGTAGTAATATTAACTCAAACCCTCTGCATATCGCTACCACTTGGGTTCACAGTTCCTATGTGTACCATTCATGAATGTTGCACATGCCTAAAAGGGCAAGAGAATTATAGTGCTGCATTTGCTGACAGTGCCAGCTGACACACTTAGCAGGAGGGAGTCTTGCGGTTAAAGCTCCCGTCTGGGCACCAGGAGAGGTTGGGTTTATACTTGGCTTTCCTTGGCTTCCTGTGTCACCTTGCTGAAATCACTTTGCTCAGTTCTCTCAGCCATGAAACCAGTGATGGTGAGCTGAGGTGCAGACTGGGGAGTTACCCGGTGACCAGCAAAGGACAGAGGCTGTGGAAGTCATCTTTGCATTGTATACATGTATATATTTAGATGCACCACAAATGGCTTGGTAGAAGGGGATTCAAGCATGGAAGTCGCTTCCTAGAAACTTCTCTTTGTTTGGTGGCTTTGCACACTGCATGATAACATTTCCTCGCTGTTGCTGTGGGCACAGATCTCCAGATGCACCCAGGGCAAACAGCAGCCTCTACAAAAGTATTCCTGATGCACCTGTCAAAGATTACAATTAATTCATGACTGTTTGATGGCTTATGCTAAATGAGTTTGGCTTCAATCCAGTTTCCATTGGGCAAGTGTCTCCATCTCAGGAACACCGTGACATTTGGCATTTATTGTCCTCTTGGCTGGCACTCCTTCCCAGGGCCACGTATGGAATGTGTCAGGGGAACAGACTCGCTTTTCAGGCCCCAATCTGCATTGAGGTAGGACAGTACAGAGGAGCCTTTTGTTGTTGTTCACATTTAACTTCCCTCTTGAAGACAGATGGAAGAGTTTGTGTTTTGTAGTTGTTAATACAGCACCTCTCACCACTGCAAAATCCTCTCCATGCTCTATCTGACAATTCCTAAACCAGTCCCCTCCTGATACAAGGTGTTTGTTCACAAAGACTAACCCATAAGCTCTCCTGCATGCTTAGATTAGCATGATATGATTCAGTAATTTCCTTTGTTGCAATCTCTCTCACCCTGTCAGCACATTCACTCGATATTGTTTTAAGCCCAGTCCTTGTGCGAGGTGACAGCCTCTGTCCCCTGCTCCACACCAAGCTGCACAAAACAAGTCAGACAGCAGCATTCCTGTGCCAAACAGCGTTATGTTCCCAGTGCACTCCTGATAGCCATGGTAACGTGGCTTTCAAACAGCTGACTGCCTCCAGCCCTCCCCAGCACTCCTCATACTCCATCACTGATGGATTTTTGGGGTTTTGGTGGCCATTGGTACTGCTCCATGGCTTGTGCCCTCGGAGACTTCACCTTCTTCTGTGCAACTAAGGTTAAAGGCCACATCACCAAAGTCACATTTATTTCTTGTACTGGTTCAGGTCCCTTCGTTGAGGTTTGGAGGCTGATCTCAGTTCCTACTACTGTAGAAAAGCAGTTGCTGCCTGCCCAAAATCTCTGCTGCAAGGCACCCTTAATCAGCCCCCAGCACTGCAGTGTGGCAGGTCCTTGCTTTCCCACAGGACAAGGACATTCTCCATGATGCTCAGCAGAACAGGGTGCACCCTCCAGCACCCACAAACCAAAGCTGGGTTCTCATACCTGATCAAAACCTTCCTCCTACACCCTAGATTTCTGAATTCAAAACCCTTCTAGAGGAATGTGTCAGCACCCAGCCAGTGGGAGTGAAATGCCAACTTCTGTAGCAGATTGGAGTTTATTTTTAAGCAGTGTCAAAAAAACCACCATCCAAACCAAAGCAACCTCCCTGAACACACACACACACACACACACACACACAAATGAAATCAGCAGGTAGAACAAACAAGCCCAGCACAAGAGCCAGACCTCAGCATGGGACACTGCTCGTTCCCCAGGCATGATCCCAGCATATCTCAGCCACCTATTTGTGCAATTCATCGAGGAGACGGCCTGGCAGCTACTGGGGAGGTGAAGCACCTTTTTTTGGATCTCAGTAAACAGGAAAACAGGGAAAGATGTGAGAAACACTTTCATTCACCCAACACATGGAAAAGGGAGAGCTTGGAAGTGTGCTTGTGTGCTGGTCTCCAGCATCTCTCCTGCTCTGCACCAAACTCAAGCCCACCTGCATCCCAGCCCACATGGCAGCCAGGCTCAGCTCCCCCAAAATCCTCCCAGTGTCAGGGGCACCAGTGGCACTCAGCACTGTGCCAGCTCAAGCCCAATATTTTGGGGTCTATCACTCTATTCCCTGCCTTGAGGTAACAACATGTGGCCTCTCCTTGCTGAGCATTTAACCTGTAACTACTCCAGGTGTACCTTCTGTGTGTGTCAGCGAGTGCTTCCAATCCATATTCTGTCAAGATAACCCAACTGTATTTTAAAATAACATTCTCATTATTCATAAAAGATAAAATTCCCTTACCATGAGTCCAAGACATTATGCCCTGTATTTCCCTCTAAATAGCAATCCATACACACACAGGTGTCAGAGAGCCAAAAGCCTTATGGCATCATCCAATCCACCCCTTTAGATTTTCTCTTCTAGTGTTGCCCATTTTCTCAAGACCCATACAGCTGTCCAACTGGTCACAAGTGGGGCTGAAGAGGGCAAGGCTGTCCACAGCTTCTGTGATATTCATCCAGGGAATGGGAATGTTTTCTTAACTGAAGAACTCGGATACATGCCAAGGTGAACTCTGTATAGTGACCTACAGTTAATGCTGTAGTACCACTGTAATAACTGTAATAACACAGAATTCAGATGTGCTGAACACCTGGAAGGATGGGAGGATGTTTAAATGAGGAGCCTCTGGAGAAGAACTGCCCCTTTACATAGTCAGTGTGTGGTAGTGAGGGTTTGGCCTGCAGCTCTTGGCTGGGGATGATGAGGAGGAGCAGCTAAGCCACAGGCAAGCAAAGCCCAGAGGCAAATACCTCCAGTGGGAAGGAAGGAAAAAACGTATCTGGAAGTGTCAGGACGGAGGGTGAAGAACCACCGGCTGCCTCCTCATCCTCCCTTCTGTGGGGAAACCCTCAGAGAGAGCTCACAACACACACGGGGCCAGGATGGTTTCTGGGGGCCCGCAGGTACCTGCAGCGGCAGAATCAGCGCGCAGACCAGACATGAACAACCTCCTCATTAAGCTGCTGCCTTGTGCTGCTGAGGCACATAAAGAGCCACCAACGTCACATCCCAGCCGCATGCAAAGCTGCCTCTGTGCAGCATAAATCATGCATGGCCACATCATCTGCTAGGGATGCACAGAGCCGTAATCGCTAATTATGCCGAGGAGGACGAGTTACCTGCGGGATACGGCGGGCGGAGGCTGCACTTACCAACACGCACATATGGCATGTTTCTATATTTGAATATTACAGCTCTGGTTTTATCTCCCTTAGTACGTGGCAGTTTATACATCTGGAAGGAGGTGCTGGGACTTTCCATTAAATGAGTACCAATGACTTCTGCTTTATCACCCCAACAAAGAAGCACAGCATTAAAGGGCCCATGCAAGACCTCAGATGAGTAAGCCCCAGATGTCTTATTACACACAGGCTTTTCATAGACTATTTCCAACTTGGAAAACAACTTAGGGAGCTAAAATTATACCCCTATCTGCTGATATTTTGTGACATCTACTACGCAGGCACAGAACTGCTGTGAGAAGAGCAGATTTTGCATTTAAGGGACTCCAAAGGCATTTTTACATGAAGTCCAAGTAGGGGTCTGTGTAAGAGCACAGGACAGACCCAGTGTGTGTCCATCCTGTGCAGCAGCACAAATGCCAGTTGATGGGTGTACTGGCAATACCAGCAATGTAGCTGCAGCTGAATTCCAGTTTGAAACCTGTAAACCTATTTAAAAGCTGTGGTAAGTGGCAGCAAGGTCCAGTATTCTCCCATATATATCTGGAGGCACACACATGCTCCATCTTTAAATATAACAGGGAAAAAAAATAAATCTCAGGTTGAATAGCTTCCCCTTGCAGCAGAATTTGCTTTAATGCTTCTCCCTGGCATCATTCACACTCTGCTGATACTGGTTTCTAGGCTGTGGGTAGTGCTTGTGCTGCACTGTAACAAATGTTGTACAATGCACAAGGAGTCATCTGCTCTCTCCTGTATGTGCATTCACCTGGAAGGTTCATTACAAAGGCAAGTGATATAGCAAAGATGGTTCTTGCAGATTCAAACCTGAAAGCTCAAAACAATCAGGAGAGTGAAAGAAGTTACATTTAGACAAATAACCCAATCTGCTGTCAGATTCCCTGAAGTGCCTTCCCACGTCTCACCTCTAGTGTGCCTAAAGTCTGTGATCACTCCTGGAATTTCGCAGCACACCCCCTAAGTCCCCAAGGTGGTCAGGAGTGAAGGCCAAGACTGAAGCATCTCCTACTCATTCCCTGTTCACATGAAAGTCTGTCCCAGAAGCTGCACCAATTCACAAACCATTTCATCCTCAGCTACCTCCCATCTAACCTTATAAACACCCTAATCTTCCCGTTTCACTTTCAGAGCTCTGCTGTTCTTTTTCAGATTTCTGAAGTCTGGCTTTGCAGTTACTAAGTTATTTTCTCCTCAGTCACCTATTCAAAACACAACCCAAGAATACAAAGGTCATCCTCTTCCAAAACTATGGGCAAAGCTATACATCTCTGGTGTACCTTTGCTGCTCAGAGTTCATTCTCATTACCCTGGCACATAAATCTCTGGAGAGTTACAAGGGAAATCAGGTGCTCACTGTCCTCAGACATTTCCCAGAGTGCCCAACAAAAGGATAGTACATCTCTGATATCAACATATTGCCTGTGAACTTTGAAAGCAGCATAAAAAATGAGTCTAAAACTTATTGCCAGGAATAGAATGGCAGGATGCATTTGATATGCATGTAGTTGAAAAGTCTTCAGAGCTAATGGCTTGGAGTGGTTGGGGAAGCTGACAGACTCCAATAGATTGGACTTTTTAACTTGCTTTTCTTTGGAGATGACATTGATTGACTGGGCTTGGAGTTCACACGGAGCTGGCACCAGCACAGCAAACAGCCAGTTGCATAGAGAGCCCAAATGCCCCACGAGCTTTGTGGTACACATGCAATTTTAGCATGCTCAAAAATAGAAAACAAGCTCCAGAGCTGTGTGATGCAAGCCCTGGCCCCTCAAAAATAAACCGTAGGCTTCCCCATGGTCCACATGTGCCCAGAGGACACTCAGAGGTGCAACTGAAAACAGGCAATCGTGAAGTTGGAGAGTTTAATCACCTTTGTGCTCTTGGAGCATCTCAGGGGTTTAGAAAAATTGAGATATGCAAAAAGACAGCAATTGCCTGAAGGTTAGCTGTGCTCAGGTAACATGGAGGGTTAAGGTAAGTCTAAAGGTGCAACCCCCACAGTGGGTGCTCAGCATTCTTTGGGGTGGTCAGCATAATCTTCTTCCTCTCATCTTGTACATGATGTGAGGACACAGATAACATTTCACAGAAGTTCAAGAGATTAACATAATGCTTGTTCAAGTCTGCAAGTGTGGCACAAATCCTGCCAAGCCTCCTGTCTGCCTCCAAGTTCTAATCTGCCACCTTGTCCATGTTTTACATCCTGCAAGCATGACCAAGTGTAAGGGAAGAAGGTTGTTGGTTTTTTTTCTCATCCCACTCCCCATATTTTAAAGAAAAGCTTTCAGGAATGAAACAGCTGTTCCAGGAGACAGACAAAACACAGCCCTCCTCATACCCAGCCCTGTACCTGGGGCAGGTACACACAGCTGTCTGTACACAGGAGCCTTGGCTGACTCACAGAGTTGACCAGAAGCCCTAATTACAAACACCAGTGCCCAGCCTGTCCTTTGTACAGGCAGTGTTTGTTGCCAGCGCCAGCCTGCGCAGAGCTCCCGCCTGCGCCATCCCACACCCTCCAGAGGCTGGGGCCAGAGCATGGATTTATTAGACTCACCCTCTTCTGAGGTTGGGGGCGGCGGGACAGACTCGTTTGATGACCTGCCTTCGGGGCTGAGCAAATGAGATTCATTAGGATATGCAAAAAGCTGAGAGCAAAGCAACCCTATCTTTCTGTCTGAGCTCCACCGATCTGATAAGAGCGAGTTGCTCCAACATGTCTGCAGAGGAAGATCTGAAGCTTTCTTCTTCCCATGCATTCCCAGATAGTCATTGCAACTAATAGACAAATAGGTCAGAATAAATAACAGCCCCCTCATTTCCCCCAGTGTGCAAGCCTGGATGGCTTAAGTCAAGTGTTAATAAGAAATAAGGCTGCTGTAACAAGATGTCCTGATGCAGGGCAAAGAATATGTAGCATAATAGTGTCTTTCATACATACCTTTCACTAAAAGCTTGTCATTACCCAGACAGAAGAGACAGCATTTGCATAAAGGAGCAGAGAAAAAGCAGTTTGAATGAGGTGATCCAAAAATGGAGTCATCAAGTTGCTGAGTTGTTGTATGAAATAATACAAAAGTGTATTTTGCTTAAGTTCAGCATTTTCTTAGCAGCACAATAGACAAAGTAAAATTAATGCACAGAGAGAGTGTGATTGGAGGTACAAGCCAGCCTGTTTTCTTTTATAGGACTCAAACATGGCCCTGCAGTGTAAGTGGGTGATGGTGAAGGAAGACCCATGTAAGTGTGTGTTGATTATCAGTCCCTCATGACAGGCCGTGTGGTTTTTAGATGGAAATGCTGGGCTTGCCCCATGGAAAACAAGAAGCAAAGGCTGGGGGAAGAGGGACGCTGGAGCAGGTAGCAGGCAAACCTCATGGCTTCTGCTGGCAGTGCTTAACATGACCCCACTGAGAGCAGAGGCACTGAAATATTGATTGTGGCTCCTTGGCTTGCTGACAAAACATTTGGCCCCTTTGCTGGGGCATTCAAAAGCTGTTAGCAAGCAGCTATTACAGAAAGCAGTATGCTCTCTTAAACCAGGGCAGGGGGAAGAACAAGAGCTGGAAAAATCTAAATTTAGCAGCCAGCAGTTGGGCTGTTCACTCGGGCACAGCTCCCCAGCCCGTCGGCAGAGCTGCTCCCGCTCCGCTCCTACCCAGTGAAGGATTTTCGGTAGCAACCATCACCATGGTATCACAGTGCCGCTGCTGTTCAGCGATTTTGCCAATCCCTGTGGGTTTACTGCAAAACTCATGACATTTTAGGTGCAGTGAAGGGGCAGGTGGGTGGGAGGGATGTTTCTTAAGGCACCAGCTCCTGGAATCAAGGGAAAGCAAATGCAGCGCTTCACCTTTTTCTGATAAGAAGCATATAGTCCTCCTGGCTGCAGAGCAAAGCTCCAAAGCTCAGGAAACCCAGAGCGTCCTTGTCTGAGAAGAGGGAGGAGGTAATTGCGCTGTCCCCCTAATTTTGAGGGGAAGAAGAGCTGAGTCACAGGATTAAAACTCCTGGAATTGGCTGTAAAGAGATGGTTTCACTTCCCGCCTCTGACTGTCGCAATGTCCGGGTTGCAAACAGCGAGAGCAAACATTTTTAATACAATTTCCATGTTGATTTTTCAACTATGTCTCTCTTAACACCCGCTCCCCCCGGGCCTGTGCTGTTCTCTCTGTCTTTCCTGCTGCCCGCTCCGCGGCGATGACAAACCGCAAAGCATTTCCCAAGAGTGAGAAATCCTCACAAGAATCATCTGTTGCAAGTCCTGTCTGACAAAACCGTGTCAGAGCTTTGGGGACTTTCTCTCTATTTTTAATTGAGAACATTTCCCCCTGCTGGCTCCTGTATCCCTGCTAATATGGCGGATCTTGGACAGGAAGCAGCGCTCGTGCCAGGATGTGGAAAAGCTGTTGTTCCCACCTGATTCCTGGCGAGGATTGATATATAAAAGGTGCACATGGGGCATCGCTGCCGCGCGAGTGCAGGGCTCCCTTTCTCCCTTTATTCCTCCCATGCAATCAGCATTCTTGATTTAGTCCCTTCTTATCATGGCCTTGCAGTATCACATCTTGGCTTGGTATTTAGTCTTCCAGAGGCTTGAAAGGGCAGCTTCTCCTTGAGTTTATCAGCTCAGATGGGGGACGCTGCTTGATGGTGTGCCAGGGAGCTTCTGTACAATGCCTTTTATGTCTCGATAAAGTCAGCGTGTCTATTTAATTAGAGAGATGGTGATACAAAAGGCTCCTCTTGGATAAAATCTGGGGGAGAAAACGTGCTACCTGACTTGAAGGGGAAGGGGGGATGGATTCCCAAACCCAACAGAGCCTGATGAGAGCTGAGGGCACAGTAACATGGGGTGGTTTAGCAGAAGGGAAGGCAGCAGCTCTGCCAGCAGAAGCCCGTGAGCAGAGAGCCATGGAGCACAAAATTAACACACTGGCTCATCAGGAAATGTTAATGTGGGCAAGGTGGGGAATTGCTTCATATGGGCAAACAATCTGTGCAGAAGGGATAAGCATGATCAAAACCTGGTACAAATCTGGGCACGCTTCTCCAAAATCTGCCCTCTACCCTCAGCTTGAGGTTCAAGACAGAAAACGCAAAGCCCTGATTAAGGTGTTAATTCCTTATGGCACAAAAACAACAAAACATTTTGCTGAAATGGCACAAAATTAAAGAATCCAACGGGACTCTTCTAGAAATGATTAAGCCACTGCCACACAGATCCCAGGAGAGGAACTTCGTGGCTTGGAGTAAGTGGTTTGAGGTTGGACAACTTTATTCTCATCAGAACAGTCCTAAAACCAAACATCAACTCATGTCCACTACAAATGCTGGCTCTGCTTTCATCTGCCATCCTCTCCTGAAGTTCAACCAGACACTTGTTCTCCCCAACCTCCACCATTCCCCACTGCTCCTGTACACTGCCCCTAACGGAGAGCTGGGACCAGCTTCACCCAGCCACCACCTCACCTCTTTACCCATCACACAGGGGCCATTTCCCCCTTTGGAATGGTGGCAGTGGAGCCAAGTCTACTGACAGCATAACCAGATGCTGAATTTAGTCCCCTTGCATTTACAGACCACCTGGGAAGAGCAGAAGGTCTGGTGTTACTGATGTTTTACAGTCAGAGAGACTCCAATTTCAACATCCCAGATGAGCAACTGCTTTATAACCTGCTCAAAGCCTGTCTGGATAAGGCCACAGGCAAGGTAATGCACACAGCACTTCTCAGGAAGAAGGCCAGAAGAACATTAAAAAGTAATTGGAAGGCCTGAGGGATCAGGGGAAGAAGAAGACAAGCTCAAAGAAACCAAGAAAAAAACCTGAGGCATGGCAGTGTGTGAGTGCACTTGTCTGAGAAGACCTAAAAAAAGGTCATGTTGAAGAAAGTGAGGAAACTGTCTCTGAAAGGATTCTTTGAAATGGTAGCAATGGCAGGGAAGCAGTAAATGGCAGGCTGCAGACCCTGGGAAAAGGAGGGAGTTCAACTGGAAGATATGTCTCCAGATCTACCACAGCATTGCCTCCCAAGTCAGAAACCTCTACAAAGAAAAGTTGAGTGAATGTTACCAATACAAAAGTAACCCCCAAAATATTAAGAGCATATCACTCCTTTATGTAGCACTTTAATAAACAAATGCTTTCCTTTTCATCCAGAGAGACCTCAGAATTACACAGATGGTTAAAACATATCTATAGTAGTGGTAGTAATTTAGACATCTCTCTGGAGGAAAACAAGGTTTTAGCCTTTTTTTTTTTTCTTTTAAATGGCAGTGAGCTGAATTTTAAGGTGGAGTGAGTTTATTTCTGTCGTGGTTGACGCAGAGAAAGCTCCATCACCCACAGATAATGGCAGATGGTGAGCCGTGCCCAAATCCATCAGGCAGAGGCCTCAAGTAGGGATTCAAAGTATAACTGGGGATGGTATTTCTCACTCAAAGGGCAGCAAATGGAAACAAAACCAGGGTAGTTTGGATACAACCACGGTAGCACAAATCCACGTGCTCCAAACAGCTCTGCAAGTGGCAGAGAAGCCTCTGACGAGCCCACAGGACAAAAGATGACACAGAGTAAGGAAACCACGTGCATTCAGCGGCTGGGTTAGTTTTATCCAAAACTGTTAACTTACTGGTGTTTCATTAAGGTGGATGAATGGTTACATGGCTCAACAGAGCTGATAATCCTGTGCCTATGGTGCAGTTGCAGAGAGTATAAAATTTTCTGGAGGTGGTGGAGGGGACTCTCGATGCACCATATGGTCTCTTGCAGCCCTTGCGCTGCGCCGAGGCTCGTGCTCTCATGTGACACACCATTAGCGAGTCACATGGAGCAGAAAGCAATTTTATGGCCAGATCCTGCTCTTAGAAGCTATGATGACTAAACTAGCTAATCAAATCAGCATAAATTTGCAAACACCGTTTTAGCAGCTGTGACCGTAAATATCATCAGCAGAATGTGAATAATCCCGAGCACAAGATGAGTTGAGTAATGGGTTCCCAATGGGCGTTGAAACCATCAACCCGCTGCCTGGCAACTCCGAGGCAGGGGCGAGGGGGGGGTTGATTATGATGAGCCTGAAACAGCAGATGCAGCTATCACGACAAAGCAGCTACAGCACACACACCAGAAAAAGAGGAAAGAAAAAAAATCATTTACAGAGACAAATGATTGTGGTGGATGCCCTGTTCTCACCCCAAACGCAGGCACATGTGCATGTTCCATGTGGAGGGATGTGTTTCAGCATTCCCAAAGTGACTCATTTGGCATTTTCCAGGGACCTGCAATAGACTCCACGCACACACGTTACCGTTTTGTCAACAAGCCATAAAAATAATCAGCCGAGGTGAAATTCACTGAGAGCACAGACACCGAGGCTAAATTTGTTTGTAATTTGTGCCAGCTCCTGCTAATGGGAGCCAGGGTGCAGAGCTCCCGGCACGGACAAAGGGGAGGGGGGAAAGCTGCCGAAATTAACAGCACACGGCAGCCTTAACCTCCCCTCTGGTGAGGACCAGCAGCACGTGGTCCCAGAGCAGATGGAGCAGGCTGGAGTGGGCACGGCCGGAGCGGAAGGACTATCCCATGAATGGCTCTGCCAGGGGCCCCAGGGAGAAGGCGGCTGGAAGCACAGCCAGCTTGTCCCCAGCAAAGCCCTTTAGAGAGGGAAGCGGCTTTTGCAGCTCAGAGAATTGAACACACCTCCCTGCACCTGCCAGCAGGAGCCTGGCTCAGCCACATAGATACGTTTGCAAAAAAACAAGGGAAAAAAGACCAACTGTGATGCCCTGATGGCTTTTGGTAGGCTGGTAAAAATACTTGGCTATTATGGACCATATCCTGGTCTGATGATGATATGCCACCTACTTTGAGGCAAAATCCAGAGTCTAGAGGGCAGGAGAAATATAGCACTGCCTCTTGCATTGCATAAAGACTAGGGTTTGCTGGCATCATCAAAATGTGATGAAGAAAAGGCCTAAGTGTGGGTATATTTATGTGACAGTCATTACACTCATGCCAATAAGGCAACTTTTAGCTGGGCTCTAAAGCCAGTCTGCAGTGGTGTAGAAACCAAAGTGGACAAGGAGTGAGAATATTTCCAAGGAGCTGGCAGCCCAACCTTGGCTTCATCTTGCTGCAACCGGTCTTGTTGCTTGGAGAAGCAAATGTGGAGATACCCTAGGCTGCTGATTTAAAGATTACTTGCACCCAAATGGATGGTTTGCAGTATTTCCTTGGTTATGTTGATTATTATTAGTAATAGTATTACATTTAGCTTTCAAGCATTTCCAAAAGCCTACACTCTGCCCAGCATAGGGGCAACCTTCCTAAGCTCATAGATCAGGAGATCTGAAGACACAGAATTCCCTAATAACTGGCAGACATGGTGGACCAACACAAATGAATGTGATGGGTTCAGTGCTTAGAAAATGGAAACGAAAGCTGAAAGAAAAAAAGGAAAGACAAGTTCTTCCCTGGCAAAGAAGAAAAAGGACAAGTGACAGAGCACCTTGACATGTTGATGGAGAACATCAAAGACAGGGGTGGTGCCAGGTGCTGGTTCCTCTGATCACAGCAGTCTCAGTTTCTGCCAGGAAAGCTTGTACAAGCACTGGCACCATGCACAGGGAGCGTCTCAGTAAATATGTGGAAACACCCGTAATAAGAATAGGAAAATATCAGAAGCAAATGCAGGGGATGGAGTTGCCTCCCATACCAGCACTTAGGTGTGTCCCTCAGCAGCTTTCTCCAGAGAAGGTCTGTGGTTTGCATTTGGGATTTTTTTCACTTGTGTAACAATTTCAGTAACCTCTGTCCTCCTAAAGGGGAGTTTTTTCAGCAGTGTCTCTCCACTGAAGCTGTTTACTGCCCACTGACCTGAAACATGTCTACAACTGTGTGCTCCTGACACCAGAAGTAAACGAGAAGGTGGAGGGAAAAGAGCTGCTTCTCTTGGTGCGGAAAAGAACTGCAGGCAGTCAGAACTGGGCTCAAGCGGCAAAACCAGCAACAATATTTCTCCAGAAGACAGAGATAATTTGGAACAAAGGGTCACCCTCAACATGTTATGCTCAGATGAGCCCAATCTGAAAATATACACCAAGATCTCAGTCCAAGACAACACACTCATCATGAGCCAGACCTATCACGAGTAACCAGTTTCTCCTTAAAAAACACACCCCAACTGGAACTCAGTGACTAAAGCCAGGGTGGAGAATTATTGTCAGAACCAGTACAAATGCTGGAACATGATTTAAAGCCCTATTTCAAGGTCTAGAAAATTCCAGCTCACTCTTCAGCATGTTTTGCTGCAGCATCAGCCTCTGCATATCTGCACTGTGGCTGGGGCTGGGGCCAGGAGGTGCCAGCTACTACAAAAGATTGTTCTTGTGCTATTCCTGGTTTGATCCAAAACAAAACATACTGGAAATTTTGGAAGAACATTTGTTCCCATCAAACATCCAGCCCAAGCCTCCCAGACCCATGAGCTCTGGGTAACTCAATGGAAAAGCAAAGAAACATGTCAATTTGTAGATGCAGAACTTTTGGCAGCGGTTGCTGCTCTTTTCTGTGTACACAGAAAGCCTGTCCTTTGTGCACACAAGGAGCTCAGTTCATGGGCATTCAGGGATACTAGAAAAGAGCTGCCTTTCCCATACACATTTTTCCCTAAGAGACATAAAGATGAAGGATATGTTCACCAATTTTGAGAATGCTCACAGATTTTAGTTGATTAATGGGCTTGTTGAAGGCAGGGGGCAAATGTGATTGTTACTTATTTATGGTGCAATAGCACATCCCGAGCATATTCCACCCCAGGAGCTGCCACAGGGCCCACGTGACAGGATCCTTCCCAGACTGCAGCCATCGGGTTCATGAGATAACAAAACCTTTCTCTGGCTCCCTGTGCCTTCAGGCAGGGCATGACTTGGAGCAAGCCCACCCACAACAAGCAGCACGCCTGTGAGGAATAACCCAGCCACGGTGCCATGTGATACCTCCCCCTTCCAGGGGATTCTGAAAGCCAAGCATCCTCGAGCTGTTTGGACACTGGGCTCCTCTCCAGCCAGACATCACTACCCCAAAGTCACTCCCCTTCAAGCCCTCCCGTGCCCCAAGTCTGGCATCCAGCTGCAGTGTGTGCAGGGACAATTTTTCCTGGGTTTATAGAAGTCCTAGACTGCATGGGGTCTGGATATTGCCACATTGCTGCAGGGACAGTGTATAAAATAGTAATTTGTGGTCTTGGCTTAGAGCTGAAATAGATACGACAAACAAAGCCAGAGAAAATCTGCTGCGGTTTCCACTATAGCGTAGAAGCACTGAAAAATACACTGCATCTCACTTATAGTTACAGCTACAGGACAGTGGCAGTTACAGTTATTCTTTGCACACTCTGGTGCCTGCATGGCCAGTATCACAGCTGGTTCCATCCAGGCAGATGGGGAATGAGCAGAGTAAACGGGGTCCGTCTACCCTACCCTTGGGAGCTGTGTCTGACGAGCAGTTTACAACCGGCATTCAAAGATAAACCTAAATTAGGTGACAGTTTACCTCAAAATGCAATAAACTCTTGCACTTGAGGAGGTGGCTGCACAGATCTCCTTTTTGATGCCCAAGAGGGGCAGGGCTGGAAGCAGGGGTGTTTGCAGCCAGGTCACACTGGGACCAAGGGAAGGGGTTGGTGGGTCAGAACCCCTCATTTCCCACATCAGACCTCCTGTGAGGCCCAGCTGGTGCAGCAGGATGGCTTCCTCTGCTCTCTGACCATTTCTGCTACAATGGGAGCAATGAGGAGGGTTTAATTCTGGATAAATACCACTGCCAGAAAGAAGTGTTACTGCAACATTCCAATTAGAGAGAGGTGCACACAGCAAAGTCATCTGCTTCACACTCCATATTTTTTCCCAGCAACAGGAAAAAGGATTTTCTGTCACCGCCTAAATCATCAGAGCTTCTTGCCTGGCTGTTTCAAGCACAGTTTTATTATCCCTTACATTAACTTCTGGGAGCACTGTCATTTTTTCATAAGAGAATACCAGAGTTTGAAGTTCCATGTGTTGGAGGGGTTTTTTTGGTTTTTGTTTTTTTCATCCACTCTGGTTTTGTTTCATTTTTTTCCTGGTAGGGAAGCCAGTGACATTTCAGAGCAGCACATTTGCAGTATGCTCACTCAGAAAAAAATTAAGGTCCTGTCTATGCACTTTCCCTCAGAAAACGCCTCCCAAGCTTGCAGCACCACAAAAAAGAAAATCTGATTTCACAGAAGCACAAAGACACAAATTACTCCAAAGCAAGGTCATGCAAAATAAAACCTACCATTAAATACAAGAGCCTGGAATCAAGAGATCCCATCTCTGATTATACTCATTCCCCAACAGAAGTTTTGCCTGAGTTAGAGCTGCCGGGTCACATCCATTGTTTCCTCACACATACCATTAACCCAAACGGGATCACCAACGGGACTTCTTGAGCCTGTGTGCAAAAGGCTTTGACATGGCGTGGTTTTAATCCTCACATACAGCCACATCTTCTCACAGCAGGTATGAGTGCACAGGTATGTGCTCTGGGCTCGGCTGTGACCAGCTCAGGGCAGAGGCACAGAGATATTGGTGTTACCCGTCTACCCCTCTGTCTGTGCTGGACACATCTGAGGCTGAACACAGCCCACGCTCCCGTCTCGCAGGCGCTGGGGTTTGGAGGTCAGCACATAACCTCCCAAATTTCAGGGCTGGGAGGGTTTCAGCAGCACTGCTGCAGTGGGAGGGTCGGACACAGGGAAGCCAGGGAGCAGGACAGTTACGCTTCACTCAGGTTGGAAACAATAGGAGCAAACCCGAGTTTGAACATAAGCATGTCTCCACCCAAAGCAAAGCCATATGCAGCTCGGCTCAGGAATGAGAACTATGCAGCCAGAGGTTTCCTCTAGTTATTGTTTTGGGTTTGGGCTGCAGTGCACAGGGAGGGGAGGAACAAAAAATACAGAGGGTGCAGGAAAGAAGCTGAAACGCAGGTACAGCCATGAGAGCCTCAGCCCAACCTCAAGTCCTGGTTTCAGGATGCAAGACACGAGATGGTGATGCTCTCTGCACTTATTTTCTCACCCTCCAACGCTCCTCACTGCCCCTGGTCTCAGCTGTACCCGTACAACAGTTTGTGAGGCGCCGATGTCTGTGTGACACGTACCTGTGACATCAATTTGATTCACACAGACACCTGTCAATTTTGCATGTTCACTAGACAGCAGAGCATAGCAATGTCTAAACAGGAACTGCATTAAAAAGATCAAGCTCCAATAGACTCCTTTCCCTGAAAAAGATATGCCCAAGAAGGCCCCAAATTTTCATCTTTCAGCTTCAATTTAAAAGACATAACCTGAAGCATGTGCTATGATGAGTGAGAGACACTTTAATTTCTCTTTCCCTCTTGTGCAGATTAAGCTAAACATTTTTCCAGTCCAATATACAGACATTCACCACTACCCTGACTCCTTGCCAGACCTGCTGGCAATACAGATCTGTGGAGATTCATGAATATTGACCTCTTAACTAGTAAGCTTCACACAAACTGTGCCTAAAATCAGATGTAAGTTACTGACCAGCATTCCCCTCTAACATCACCCCTGAGCTCCCAGCAAACAGAGTATTTTGCCAGCTCACTGTGCTCTTAATCCCAACTCCTGGCTTTTTTGGTGCAGACAGTAGAGGCTCAGGGAGCAGTGGTTTTATAACTAAGCTGATTTTAGCTCAAACTGCCAAGGAAATGGGTATTTTCACTTTCTCCTCACTCCTGTGCCTACCTTTGTCCTTCTGTTGGCATGAGCACCAGCCAAGCCAGGGAACTGATCCAGCTGGAAACTATCTGCTTGTCTTTTCTCTTTCTGCTGGGTTAGTTTTCAGAAGGATCAGATTCCTAATCTGGCAGATCGCTAGAGAGCTGATTTTGGCACCAGAGAGAACACATGACCCAGCAGCAGGGACTTAGATCAGCTGAAACCAAGCCTAAATCTACGCCTGCAGAAAACACCCATGGCCCACCCTGTGCCCACCCATGCAAAGATCATCTGCCTGCAGAAGAGGCTTTTTTCCACAGTACTGTTCTGCTTCCAGAAGGGAACAGGCACATTTTCAGTGGTGCTGAGACATGACCTCCCGACTCTACCTGCTCCACTTGCACATCCCTTGCCACTGCTCTCCTGCCCCTTCTCCTCAGCTCTTAGAAAAAGCCTAGGGCTCCACTCCAGCCTTCCTCTTGGATCAGTGTTATCTTTAAGCAGGTCTTTAAGCAGGTCTTTAAGCAGGACCATGCCACTTACCCAGGGACTTTCTGTCCTCATGGACACTCATGTATTTACCACAGACACATGTAAGATATGCATGTGCATATTCTAGTTCCCACAGGCTGAAGAAACGGGCTGTATTGCTCCAAACCATTACTACTAAGCGCAGTGTTTCTATGGCTACACCTTCATTCCTGCATTCAGCAACACATTCACTCTGTCTGTTTGTCTGTCTGTCTGCCTCTCCCTTGCATACACACAAACTAGACATCCCTTCTCTCCTCACTCAGTCTCCCCTCTCCACTCCAAATAACACCTCCACTCTTCCTCCCACACACAGCCTAAAAATTCGGAGTGGCTGTTTTTTGAGACCCAGCAAGAGGGGGCTAACTGATTCCAAGTGCCAGCAATCCCACAGTCTCCCAAGCCTCTAAGCCTATTTACAGCAAAGGTGGACCTGGTCATGTTTACTGGAGATCTCTAGTGTTATTTATGGTGGCATGAAACCAAAGCAACACAAAAGAGCAGGTAGACCCCTTGGTCCCCCAAGCTGCTCACAAGAGGCTGAAGAGCTGGCCTGCTGAGTGGTAATAAAGAAGAAAATATCTCCCAGGAATGCTTGAATAAGAAACCTCGTGCAGGGGAGGTCAGCAGTCCCTTGGCCTCAAGGTGACTTGTTTAACAGTGTGAAATGAAGATATCGGTCGGATGTTGGGGAAATGCTAATGGCTGGGAGCAGCTTATGTCAAGCTGAATAAATCCCTTGCTCTCCATTCTGAAACACAATGGCACATGAATGACTAAGCAATTCTGATAACAATTCAACAGACAAATGTCAGCTTCCTTTGATTAAACATTACTTGTGGAGCTGTTTCAGGGCAGCTAAAGACACATCAGCCTATCTGTCTCGCCCCAGCCCTTCCAGCAACCCAGTCAGGGCAGAGAGACATTTATTTCACAACAGCTACAACTGATTTTTTTTCCAAAGAAATTGGAACTCCAGTAACATTTGAACTAAATCTAGATTTGTGCAAGTACAGCTGGGAAAATAAAAAAGGCAAAATAGCTCCTCTATTTTAAGGCTTCAGTTCCACTGTCACTTCTCCCTTGCTACATCAGTTATCCCTTACAACAGTAATAACATGGTCCAGTTTGGAGATATAGGTGGAACCAAGCCATGTAATTACCACATTTCCACATATATTCTTGCGTATTTGCAGTACTGAAATAACACTCCTCTAGCACGCAGTTAGTCCAGAAAAGCAGTTCAATTTAGGAATGTGGCTAAAACATGCAGCTGGGCTTTTATATGCTTCAAGTCAACCCCATGTTTAATTATGTCCCTATCTGTGCTGTAGGTCGGTCCTTTACAAAATGATAACCAGTAACCAGTCCTTTTATTTTTACAGGGAAATCTACGTGAGCAGCTTCTCCCAGTTTGAAGCTCCTGCCTCGCCAAGCCCCAAACCAGTTTTGAATGATGAAAGGAATAACCTCATCCGCACGCACGGGCTTCTCCCCTTGTCTCCAGTCAGTTGTGAAATAAGCTGCTCAGCACTGCATCCGTAATGGGGACTGCAGTGCAGATGGCAAAAGCACAGTCACAACTCGTGCTGTGCCTCTGCCGGGAGAGGTGGGTGATGCAACCAGAGCGGCTCGGAGAAGCAAGGAGGAGAAGAGAGGCTGCTCCTTCTGAAATGTTTTCACCTTTCTATCTATAGAAGAGGCTATTTAGGGTAACAATAACAGGGGATGATGTCCAAAAGATCCTGGGTGAAATACTGACTGCACTGCAGTCTGTGGGAATGAGGATTTCATCCCATGATCAATGTTAAGCTGTGTTTCAGTGATGGTTATTGCTTTGTAGTTGAGAGAATTCAAGGAGAAAAGAGCACAAGAATCTCCTACACCTCCACTGCACTGATCTGTTGGTCGCTAAGAAGGAAAATAGTCCCTTGAAAATGTTCACAGCCACCACCAGCCCCAGGGGCCTCATTGCTGTGTTTGACCTTAGTCTAGAACAGAGAGTGATCATGCTATTTCTCTAATTTTGCTCTCAAGAAAGTCCTGTGGCTGCTTTCCTTTCTCCTGGGCTGGGAAGGAGCCTGTGGAACAATCTGCCCTTGTAAACCCACAACCCACATCTACAAGGGTAAGTCTGTGCTACTTGGGTTGCTGTGAACCGGGACTATTTCTTTAGATGAGGTAATTGGCAGATGCTGAGTCCTGCAGGCAGAGGCCTCAGAGGAGACATCTACACCAAGTATGTATAAAAATTCATAGGGACAATGACTACGTGTTTGCGTTTAGGTGTAGGTATATACCCAGCAAGTAACTAAAAGTCAGAAGATTCCTACTTGCCCTGGCTGCAAAGGGGAATTCTCAACTGATCTTTGCAGCTCCCATTTGATAGCACAAAGCCACTTGCAAAATCACCAGGTTGGCCCTTATAGCTCTGTTGTTTTCAATATTCTTTGAGAGTTTCCTCTGATGCCTGATTTGCTTTATTAGAGAAACCTACTCAAAGGGATTTGTGTGCATGCTCAGCTTGATTTGTGAACTCCAACAGGAGGGGCAGCCAGTAAAATTAATGAGGTTCTGGGCAAATGATTGCCCATGCAGACCCACAGACATAAAGCATTAACTGACTGTCTAATTAACAAAGGCCACGTGCCCGATTAAGCATGCAAATGCTGCTGCTTATACACACACATTGACACACATTAATGTCTCAACGAGGATACATTTGCAAGTGTCTGTTTGGCACGATGATGGAGCACACAACCTGCTTCCATAAACACTTTTCAGTATGCAGAATATACATACATGAAATAATCTGCTGCCCGTTTCTGTAATGAGCACAAATTCTTTCTGGAAAGCAACACAGCAGGTCTCCAGGCTCATGCGGGCACTGCTTTAAAACCACCTTCTAGAAGGGGGCAAACGAAGGACAAGGCAGCCTTGAAAGAAAAGTTTTAACTCTGTTTCAGTCATCTTGTCATGCAAGTGAAGGGCTGCTTTCATGTTCCAAAGTCGTTGTACTGGGTGATAAGAGGTCGGGGGCATACGGTCCTATTCCTAACTCTGCTCTGTTCTTATCACATAACACTCTCTGGGTCCTCATCCCCTTCCTGATTAAAGCTCAGTTTTTTAAAAAAATTCACCACTATAAAATTTGGGGGAAAAAAGGAAGAAAAAAAAAAGGGGGAACAACCTAAATCATCCAACATAGGAGCTAGAAGACAGCAAAGTCTTGGAGTGGGGGTTACAACACAGGATACCTGTTCTCCATCAGCTCACATAACTCAATTAGCTGTGCTGCCAGATCACATTATTTTGGGACACAGATATGATCACTCAGTTGGAGAGGACAGGAAGGCAAAATTCTGGAAAGCTTTGGGCAATTTCCGTGTGCCAGAGAAGAAATTTTCGGCACCAGCTGCAGCCCCTTTCCTGTCGTGGAGCAGGGTCAGTGCCCCAGAGACCAGCACCTGACCTGCAAAGGGTATTCCTGGGAATGCCACGAAGGCCAGGAGTGTAAGGGAGCTATGAAGGATCCTGGTCTGCATGAGACACGGATGTGATTTGAACTTCTCACCTCTGAGTCTTGAATGACCAAATCCTGCCCTCTTCTCCTCTGTGTGCATCTCTGCTCTTTGCAGCAGGAATTGCACAGAAGGCACCTGAGCCTTCACTTTGCATTTGCGGAGGGCTGGTGGGTTCACTGAGCTGAAGCTCAGGGTTTCCCTCAAGCCCGTGACTCAGCCCCACTCCCCTCTAAATGCTCAGAAACTCACGTTTCTCCAAGGGTCCAGGGAGGTCAAGGGGGAGTGTTAGAATAACTAGTTATGTCTGTGGTGTGCTTCCTTGCTGCTGGAAGATTTCCAAAGGCTTTTCAGGTGCTGATGAGACCTTCCAGCACATCCATTTAGAGTCTGCAGTTTCCCTTCCTTCCTGCATTATTTACCATACAATCCTGAGCTGCTTAAAAGACTGTTTCAAGCTATTTTCTGAATCATCCTTCCCTCCCTGTGCTGCTTCATGTAATAATCTCTCCGAAATCTATTTTGGGAGTGGTGTTTTGCAGCAGAGAGTTGTTTTGTTTGTTTTTTTCCAACTGTTCTGCCATAGAAGTAGAAAGTTGGTTCATTGTTGTGAAGTTGCTGACAAGGACAGGATTACAGATCCTGTGTCCTGACATCCTTGCCTTGCTCCACTGTCCTCTCTGGAGTGGGGACATAGAGGCTCAGAATGACAAGAGCAAGGCTATGCCCATTAATTTGCTCCTGCAGAGCTGCTCCTAATGATGAGAGCTGCAGGCAAGTGTTTGTTTTTAGAGTTGTGTGAGGATGGCAGTTCATATTGATTTCTTAGAGCAAGGTCCCTAACAAAGGTTTTGGATTCCTGAATTATTCTGATACGGTGCAGAGCACCTTGGCAGTCTGACTGTGTAAGAGTATGGACACTGCTAGCAGCTAGGTTACAGAATAGGAACAGAAGTAATAAAAGAAGGGGCATATTTTGAGCTGAACAAATTGGAAAACGCTTTTTTCAAAAAACACCCAGAAATCCCGAGTCTTTGCACCTCAGACCTTATCCTGGAAGTGAAGACACATTTTGTGCCAGAGAAACTACACTTAATTTGCTGCCTGAACTCAGTTTCTCAGCCACCCGGTTTCTCAAACTTCATATTAGATTATTATTTGCAATTTAGCTGCCCTGCTCTTACCCTGAGAGCATCTGACCGGGAAGGGACAGCACTTCCACACCATACACTCAAAGCTGAAGTGCTTCGCTTGCTTCAGCAGTTTTTGGCAAAGTTCAGTGCAGTTCTCAGCTTTGAAGCATAATTGCCCAACTACAGCAGTGACTTCAGTCTACAAAGGCCAAAAGGAGAGAGAGAAAGGAGGGAAGTGGGAGGACAGCTGAGAATAGCACATTTCAGATGTGGGATACAGTTATTTCTTTTTGGAGGCCTATATCTGGATACTGCTGCAAAACTGGACAGCTAAAACAAGAAAGCAGATATAAAATGAAAGATCACATTAGAAAGCACACACACCCAGACACCATGGCAGGCAAGAGCTGGGGGACCTGTGTAATCACAGCTGTAATGATTCTATAATTTCACATCCAAACATAATTAGTCGAGGTACGTTCTTTGACAGCTAGAGATTTGCAAAATTAGGGTCAAGCAGGTTCATTTTTTTAATTGCTCTCATTTTCCCCCTCTGTGTTGTTTCTTGTCATTTTATAGGCTCCTCCCTGGGCCAGATTCATCCCTGGGGTAACTCCCTTTTAAAAAAAGCCCCCATGAATCTGATCCTTTGTACCTTGGAAACACGGCAGCAAATAGCTTTCTGCCTGCGTGACTGGCCTGTCACGTGTTGGCACATCTGAAGGACTGTGTGTTCAGCTTGCCAGCCCTAAGAACCCAATTCTCTGGGAAAAAAAAAATTAAAAAAAATCAAACTCTGGGCTGCTTCATACATTATTGCTGTCAACTGCAGCAACAGCAGATAGTAGGCAACCAGCCTAATTCCAGCAAGATTAGTGTCTGCAGTTTCAGATGGCAGCAGGACATGCAAGACGCGATTTGAATATGCGGCCAGATTTCATTAACTAGTTGGATCCCACCAAACTGAACAAGCCAGGACAGAAAGCTTTCTGTGTTCAAACATCCCATAAAATGGTCTCTCTCAAAGATGATGCTCCCTCGGTTTAGGCACATCAGACACTTGAATTGCTTATTACATTTGCTCACTCTGTGCTTACTTGATGACCCTCAATTATCTGAAGCAGAACTGTATCACCCACAAGCTTAAAGTTCCTGTGATAGCCCAAAACATTCATCACTGACACTTATTTATGGAAGAAACTATTTACTGTGAAGGTGAAGAAACCCTGGCACAGGTTGCCCAGGAAAATTGTGGATGCCCCATCCCTGGAAGTGTTCAAGGCCAGGTTGGATGGGGCTTGGAGCAACCTGGTCAAGTGGAAGGTGTCCCTGCCCATGGCACGGGGTGAGGAACAAGATGATCTTTAAGGTCCCTTCCAACCCAAACCATTCTGAGATCCTGTGGTTATTCTGTTAGTGGATAGCAATTCCACAGTTATTCTGGAAGTGGATAGCAATTCCACTGAATAGAGCCCATGTCTGTGCAAACAGCTCCCCAGGCAGAAGCCACAGCCCAGGTTGGGGCTGGTGGAACTCAATTACCTGACCGGTAGTTTCAGCTTTGCATGGAAACAGCCAAGGAGAACAAAGCCAACAGCCCCAGCACAGCAGAAAAAACCCAAAGCTGTATCTGGCCACACATTGCCTGGCCAGCACTGTCTGTACACATCTCCCCAGGCACTCTAACATAACAGCTGGAAACTAATGTGGACATAAATGGTGTGCACACACATACAGGTACAAATTCTCTGTGCCCTTCACCATGGCACAAGCCTTGCATTAATTTCATAACTGGGTGACAGTCAGAAGTATCAAGAATCACAGAATCATTTAGGTTGGAAAAGACCTCCAAGATCATTGAGTCCAACCTTTGATGGATCTCCACCTTGTCAACTAGACCAGAGCACTGAGTGCCATGAAAGAGATAGAAACTTTATATAAACACACCCACAAACAGTGAACATTTCTATGGGTATTACTTGGACATATTTTTGAGTCTGGGGAGGCTTTTGTTTAGAACAGAAGACAGGAGATGTGATTTTTATTTTGTTTTCCTAGTAGATGCCCTGTGTCTTTTTTCACTCTCAAAATCCTTTTAGTGATTGACTGGGATATCTGAGGCCATGGTAAATCCTCAGGTAGTTGGCAATGAGGTGCATATGGGTCACATGAGTTGTAATGTGGGGAGTAGAGATTACATTTGTGCAGCACACAATGCTTTGTTATGTTATATTAATATTTACATAATCTATAAATATGCTAATTTTATATGTGAATCTTGTCCTCCAAAATAGCAGAGTCCTTCACAACACACAAGAAACCCAGCTAATTAAAGGATACAGCAACACACACCAAATGGCAAACTGAAATTGGTGACAAGGTCACCAGGACACAAGTTTTAGCCTTCAAAAAGTAACAAACTGTAATGTCAACACTGCTTGCCATTTTATGTCATCATTCATAAAACCTCCTTTATTCAAAAAACAGCCACATGAAAGGAGAAGCACCAGCCATGAACTTACAGAAATTTCAATGCTGCTGTTAGATGTCTTGATTTGAGAGTTGTCCCATAAAACCAGAAAACACAAGGGCATTGCATGGAAGGTTTGTCTTAGACAGCCTGAGGAAAAGGCCCAGTGCCATCCCACCCTGAACAGCACCCTCCACGTGCTTTCAGGTACTCGAGACAGCTTTCAAGGGCTGATACAGGACATAATGACATGGATTGGAATCAGGATTCAAGTATAGGTCCAATTCTGGGCTCCTCAGGACAGGAGGGACATGGAGCTCCTGGAGCGGGTCCAGTGGAGATGAGGAAGGGATGGAGCATCTCCCTGATGAGGAAAGGCTGAGGGAGCTGGGGCTGTTCAGCCTCGAGAGGAGACACTGAGAGGGGACCTGAACAATGTCTGTCAGTGTCTGCAGGGAGGGGTCAGAGCATGGACCAGGCTCTGCTCGGGGGTGCCCAGCAATGGGACAGGAGGCAACGGGCAGGAACTGGTGCCCAGGAAGTTCCACCTGAACATGAGGAAGAGCTTCTTTACTGTGCAGTGACCGAGCACTGGAACAGATTGTCCAGAGAGGGTGTGGATTCTCCCTCACTGGAGATATTCCAGAACCATCTGGACACAATCCGGTGCCATGTGCTCTGGGATGATGCTACTTGAGCAGGGAGGCGGAACCAGATGACCCACTGTGGTCCCTTCCAACCTGAACCACTCTGTGATTCTGTGATAGGCATTTCCTCAATCCAAACCAACCAGACCAGATTTTAGAGGCTGAGTCCCGTCAACCCTAGAAACCCACAGCCAGCATTTCCAGGCCTCTTTGTAGACTGTTCCGTTAACAGAAGTGAGGAGCCGTCCACTGACATGCCATTTTAGAGAGCAACAACACAAACTCCATTAAAATAGGACACCAGGAGACAAATTGAAAAGACACTTTACAGTCTGGCAGCAAAGGCAACAGATTTCAAAAAAAAAAAAAAAAAAAAAAAAAAAAAAAGGAGTCACATGAAAGCATATGCAGCCCCAGTGAGCACATATGGAGCCTCCTGTCTGCTCAGGTGGGCAAGTCACAGCATCTGCATCTCATTACCCAGGCGGGGAGACATCACTCAGGGCTGGGGTGAGTGGCTGAGATTCCCCCAGCGCTGGAATGGGGTGACACTTTGGCAGCATCAGCAGTGAGATTGGCCTTTATCCTTCACAGATGTTGCTGTGCTAAGGACGAGGAGGTGTTTATTTTACAGGATGATGGTGTCTTGGCCTGTGGCACACAGCCAAACAGCCCAAGGTCAGCTCTCCATATATTGCATGGTTTCTTTGGCATCCCTCCCAAGCAGCTATGGAATTCTTGGTTGCAGCACTGGTGAGGCAGGAGGGGAGATGGGGAGGGTCCCTACGAGGGGAATGCTCCAAGTCTGCCATGCCCAGGGTCTGCACTGCCCAAGGCAGTGACACGGGATCTCCTCAGAGCCTACGTGTCCAGGTGGATCAGATGCTTTAGGTGCAATGAAAAAGAAAATGTCGTGCTAATATTCTCACTCATCTTCTTGTCATAACACCATTTATCTCCGCTGATCCAACTTCAGGTACAGCCAGATTGGGTGTGCACCAAAGTTCACCAAACAAAGCCTTGGAAAAGAGTATTTCTGCCACTAAAGAAACTCTTTTCTCCACATGTGCTACAAAGCCAGAACAGTTGGCTTTCTTGATAAGGGCCAAATCCTGTGTCACTTATACCTGTGTCAGCATAGAGTAGCTGCTCTGAAGTTGAGTTCCTAATCATATTAATTTCTAGAACTGTCAACTCAGTATTTGAAAACTTCCCAAGTATTCAGAATTAACAGCTCTCGTGATTTCCAGTGGTGCAAATGAAATCAGAACTTGGCTTAATCTTAATACAGAGAACAGAGGAGAATAAAAAAGAGCTTGGCCCATCTCTACCTTCATGGAAAAGTTCTGACTGTAAGGTTGACCATTTCCAGGTTTGGGGAGATTTTGGAAGGTTATTGCTCCAAGTGACAGCTTTCCATTTGCATTGCACTTTCTTACACACACCCATTATTCCCTAATCAGTACATGTGGAGCTCCTGAATGAACACAGAGGAACTCAAACAGTGCATTAAGCAACATTCCCCAATATCTGCTACTGCCCATTTTGCACCAACTGCTGATAAAATCAGCTCTGGGGCTCCAAGTTTTTCTCTCAGTCTGCAGTGAGCTGATACAGTGACCACTAAGGAGACATACCTAAAAATCCTCACCCTGAAAGCCATGCTGAGTTCTTTGCATTTTAACAATGGAAAATATAAATACTGTAGGAAGTACTTGAACAAATAACACCTTGTTCCACCAGAAAGGCAAGCATTTGGCAAAAAATACTTTATAATGCAAGTTGGGTTTATGTACCTTTGAACTGGAATATCCTCACTTTCAAATCCATCCCCCCACCTCCCCAGACTTCAGTGAGGATTAATAGTCCTGCGTGCCAAGAGAGTTCAAACACTATTTTTAATCACATCTTACAACCACACTGTCCCAAATGCTTTGCATGAGAAAGCAACCAAGGGAGCAAAATGAGAGAAAACTGTGATGCAGAGCCACAACACAAGGGAGAGATTTGTGCTTCGGATTCAAAGCCCTCGCAGGAAAGAGTGATCTCAAAAGGCAGAGACAAGGGAGGATGGAAAAGTCGTAAGAGATGGGGCTGGAGCAGAGCTGAAGAGCTGACAAAGTGGAGAGAAAGAAGGGAGTGTTTTGTAAAATGGATTAAGCTGTAGGAGCCAAAAGCATTAGAGGGGAAGGCTTGGGGCAGAGGGAGGGCACTCAAGGACACTGCAGCAGAGCTTGCAGGCGCTGAACTTTCTGTTCCCGGCTGCCTGTTCTGGAGTGTGTTCTGGGGATGCCTCCCCCTGGGAGCTCGCCGGCCGGCCGGAGGTTGTGGAGCCGCAGCTCCGCGATGCTGCTGTTGTAGCATGACAGCGGCACATAGGCATGTTGTGACACAGCAGCTTTATATGGTCCTGCTGGGGCAAAGGGAAGGGATTTGCAGGTTTTACAACTCCAGGGACCCTTCAAGGCCCACAACAGTAGCCACTCAGTACATGTGATTTCAGCTGTTTCCTTTTGCAGAGGACTGGAGCAGTTTTTTTCAGGTCTGTTCTATGTGTTGCTCAATTCTACCCCACTCTGCAAACTCCTTTGAGCTGGGATTAAAATCTGAGTAAATCTCAGCCAAAAAAGAAGCCTCATGTTCTTTGCCCAAGTCTGGTCAGGGATCCCAGAGGTGATTACAAAAGTTAGTAAATATTAACAAACTCCCTTTCAAGACATCATGTACAGTCAGCATGTCAGAGCTGGGAAGTTTCTTCTCCAATACACAAGGTGAAGGGGCTGTGTTTGGCAAGTGGATGCTGAGATGTGGCAGAGGACCCCAGGGACAAGCTGGAGCTGAAGTGTGTGCTCGTGAACACAGCCTGCTGGGAGCAGGGGGTTCTGAATGATTCTCCAGCTCTTTGCAACTCAGCCCTCCCTTCCTGCAGAACCCACATGCCAGAGGCAGCTGGGCAGTGCCTTGAGCACAAGGTCAGGAAGGGGGAGAGAGGTTGTTGTGCTGAGCTGCAAGAGGCAGCACTGAGGATGGGGGAAGGCAAGAGAGGAGCCAACCATGCCAGTCACATTCTTGGTGTGGGAATGCCAACAGGTTTGTCCTGTGCAGCGTGGGAACGTGTTTTTCATGGAGTGAGAGGTCCCCACATGTGCCTCTAAATATTTAACATATCACTACAGGATGTGTTTTCGTTCTGGGGATGAGTAGGGTATAGATAGGCCAGAGGAGAGAGGAGGTGGAGCAAGTCCATGGTAGAAGCAGAACTAGCCCAGGTTACCCTATGGCCCTGCAGACCTCCCCAAGCTGCATTTTGGAAACAGACTTAAAAATTTGCATTGAGGGTCGGCATGATCCAGCCACAGGTGAATAATAGAAATGCAAATGGTTTGCCTCCCATCAACCCCAGCAAGGAGAAATCAAATCCAATTAATCAGATGTATAATGTTTTAAGCCAGGTAGTTCCTAACACCAAGCATCTGGCAGGGAAGACAGGATCCATGTGTATTTGCCATCTTTGCCACAGCAGCACAGGGAAAGTTCCTGTTTTGCAACCTCAGCACTCCCCTCCAAGGGGCTCTGTCTTTTCCCTCACGCTCCCAAATTCCATGTGAGCCCTCGAGGAATGGGGGCCAGGGTGATCCAGGCTCAGCACTTCTTGCAGCTCTTTTCTGTGTGCCAGGGGCCTGCCCTCCATGCAGGAGATTTTTGCTGAGGCATACGCTGTTTTCATTTGCCAGAAAGGAGCTAAAAACTAGCAGCCTATTTCTTGGAAAAGGTGTCTCTCCAGTCAGCCAGCAGTGACCTGAGCCCTGGAGGATGGAAAGGAGGGGCTGACACTTCTGTGCTGCCTGTCACCTGATTAGAAACAAATTGGCAGTAACCTCACCCTTACGTAGGATGGACACAAATGCCAGGACACAGAAAGCATGAGGGCTGTTTACAGTGGAAATGTCAGAGTATCTCAGTCCTGCAGGATACACAAATGGCTGCTGCTCCCACCCAGGCACAAACTGTAAATCCTGCAGAAAGGGTTTTACCTCTTCTCCCCCAACACCGCACATGGTCCATCATCAAACTCCTTGGACTCACTAAATTTACCTTCCTGAGATGATAAACCTGCCTCTAAGTAAAGGCCCTTGAGAAAGTTTCAGCCTTAGGAGAAGGATTTTGAGAGTGCTGTGCTCAGATAAGCAATCTGTGCTGCATCCCAACTAGAACATCTCACGGGCACGCTCGCAGTAATTATTATATAAGAAATAGTTTAATATGAGATTAAGTTCCTGTATCCTTTGTACTCACAGACAAAGTACGAGGCAGCCAAGGAAACAGAGGAGCTTTATAATTGTCTCATGTTCACACACATGACTGCTACTGCTGCTCAGCTCTTAAATAGCACAGCACAAACCCTAAGTTAGAATTCCCTGTGCACCCAGTTCTTCCATTAACTTCTCTATGCAAGGAATGCAGGATTGAACACCATCACGCAGGGACAAGCCAGTGTCCTTCCCATGCTCTCTGCTTACTGGGAACTCCTTGAAAGGCTCAAACTGAAATCTCTTACTGTACTGAAGCAGACACTGTTGCTCATGAAAACATGCTGCACACACTGCTTTGTTTTTGTAGGGTTGCTAGGGAGCACTGTTACTATTACTGATTTTTTTTAAGGCCTCTGAACTACTTATCAAAACAAGTGATTCCACGCGCACCAGAAGTACTGAACTTTCATTCCCAGTGCAACGGCCCCTCCGTCTCCCATAAGCCAGGATCTGCCTCCCGCATCTCCCTTCTACTTGGCAGAGCAAGAGGGAGCAGAAGCAATAGCTGGGTCACAACTGTAAACTTGTTTATTGGCTGGCTGGGAGCTACAAACAGTGGCTGATTGCTAAATTCGGCCCATTTCACTCTCACTGGGGGACTAATATTGGACTTTCTCTACTATCCAGTTTTCATAAAACTTGTAAGAACTCGTTCTCTCTGGGATTTGATGAATTTAGCTGAAAATTGGCCAAAAGCTTTTTCTGAGGGGAAAAGGGAGTGCTGGATAGGTAGGCAGTCAAGCTGTACAATGTAGAAATCAGGCTGAAAGCACATACAGTAAGGAACTACCTAGATTTTGCAACTAAATACACAGGAAAAAACCTCCAAACCTCATCAAGTCCCAGATACTCAGTATCATATTTGTAGCTGCATCTGATAATGATCCTTCTGACACAGAGTATTTAACAAACACACCTTGGACCTGGCAAGTGTGACTGACAGAACAGTGATGTGATGAATATTCACATCAGGATGTTGCAATTTTAATGACATAGAAACCATTAAAATGCCAGGGTCCAGAGTGCAAAGCAAACGGAAAAGGCCTGAGAAACCCAAGCTTTGCACCTTTTCTACAAGACAGAAGAGAAAAGTAGCCTTCACTTTCTTGAGTTTTCCTTTTATAGGACCTTTTTGAGAAAATTTCTCATGGTTGCTAACAAACATTCGGCTGCACGAGCCTTAGCAACACAGGGAGAGCGTGGGTGTGACGCACCTGTGAACACACTGCGATCGTGGCTCGGTGTACGTGTGTGTTAACAAGGATTTCTGCACAAAGGATGGTGCGTGTGGGTGCACAGACCCAGAGGCAACAAGGCCAGTGCACCTGATCTACTCATCTGATCACCTTTGCAACCCAGCATGTGAGTAAATGTGGAAATAAGCACACCCAGGAGGAAGCAGGGTTGTGCAAACACACATCCCAAAGTCACACACTGGTTAAAGTGGGCAGGAACCCACCCAGGAGGTCATCTGGTCTAAACTCCTACTCAAGCAGAGCCACCCAGAGCCAGGTGCCCAAGACCATGTCCAGACAGCTTTTCAGTATCTCAGAGGATGGAGAGTCTACAAACCCTTGGGCACCCTGTTCCAGTGCTTCCCAATGTTCCAACAGACCTTTCTGTGTTTTTAAGTGTGTCCACTCCCTCTTGTCCTGCCACTGGGAATCTGCAAAGAGCCCAGCTCTGTCTTCTTTACTCCCTCCCTTCAGGTATTTGAAGACAAGAGAATGGAATAGAATCATTTGGGTTGCAAAAGATTTCCAGGATCATCGAGTCCTACCTTTGACCAGTCACCACCTTGTCAACCAGAGCACTGAGTGTCATGTCCAGTTGTTCCTTGAATACCTCCAGGGATGGTGACTCCACCACCTCCCTGGGCACCACCTTACAATGTTTGAAAACCCTTTCAGTGAAGAAATTCCTCCTGATATCCAGCCTGAACCTCCCCTGGCACAGCTTGAGACTGTTTCCTCTCGTCCTGCCCCTTGTTCCCTGGGAGCAGACCCCAACCCCCACCTGGCACCACTCTTCTGTCAGGGAGTTGTAGAGTGAGAAGGTCCCCCCCGAACCTCCTTTTCTCGAGGATGAGCCCCCCCAGCTCCCTCAGTGATGAGATCCCCTCTGAGCCTTCTGTTCTCCACACAGAACAGTCCCAGCTCTCAGCTTCTGCTCACAAGAGAGCTGCTCCAGCACCTTAATCATCTCAGTGGCCCTTCATTGCACTCCCTCCAGTAGTTCCACATCTCTCTTGTCCTGGGGAGCCCAGCATTGAACACAATACTCCAGACATGCTTATGAACATAACCCAGTATTCCTAAGAACTCTCAAGGGGGACTCTCAAATGCCAGCAGTGTGACAGGCATTTAGGTTTGTGAATGCATTCTTCCTAAGCCTGGAGACTTCCTTCTCATTGCCTTCCTGCTAAGATGTGACTCTAGGATGAACAGACTCAGGTGAGGAGGAATTTGGTGACAAGGAAAAGGGAAAAGGAACCAGACCTGGAAACGTAATGGCCTTCAGAGCAGGGCTGTGCACCATTCCCAGGCTCTCAAGACAGGGCTGAGGCAAGCAAGGACAAAGCAGCAGCTCTTAGACCAGTATCTCAGAGGTCTTCAAACCTTGCTACTCATCAACAACTTAGAATTCTGAGTTTCATCTCGTGTGAACAGCTCACTCCTCAGAGTCCCACCACATTCAGTAAGATTATGTTTATATTGAAGAAAGCTTTTTATTGACACTTTTCTTTCAAATAATTGATAAGCTTCTCCTGCCATCCCCACTTTGATCAGCTTCAACCCCCATTGTGCCCAAGGTCTGGTATAATTCCAGCCCATCTCATTATCTAAAGCACCAGGAGCAGGTGGTGTTTACAGGACTTGCCATAAGAACCTGTATTTCTACACAAAGAACACAACTTGGAAGGCCACACTGGGAAAAAAAATTCATTCAGGGCAAACACAATTCAGCTGTATTTAATTATGTATCTCTTTGCTGTCTTACTCCTATCCCATTTCTTTTTCCTTCTGCTTTCCCATTCTTTCTCTCCTTCCTTGTTGTCTTTTTCCTTCCTGAAAGACAGAATCAGCATCCACTGAAGTCAGGGAGGAAACTTCCCCAGCCTTCAGCAGTGTTTGAAACCTTTCAAACCTTCTGACGTCTCCTCCCCAGGTAGCAAATCACCTCAGTGAGTTTCACCATGTCCAGTATGGGAAGAGCATTAAACCAGGGAACAAAATGAAGGGCATGAGAGATTATCTGGGCCAATCTCTCTGATGCAGTTCAGAGTTTTTTTCCCAGGACTAAAAAAATTGAGGACTGTAATATGCCAGGATGGATTCAGGGAGGTTTCAGGAAACCACAGATGAAGCATCTTTGAAGGCTGAACTTGAGCTTTTCAATCAACTTGATGGAGAGTGGAGAGCGTGGACTACTGTGACTGTACTTGGTTTTGGTGTCAACTTCAAAAAAAAAAAAAAAAAAAAAAAAAAAAAAGAGGAGCAGTGGTAGACCCTCACCAGGGTCACTTGGAATCCTGAGCTCCACCATGGTGCCTCCAATTCATTGTAGCACTACCTAAAAGATGCAATTTCTAGCCTACACCACTCCACCAGCAGCTTTGTCACTTATCCAGCTTTAGGTGATTCCTACAAACACCTGGAACGTAAAGCTCAGATCCAACATCTGTTCTGTGTGCTTTTTTATTATCTGCTGTATTTTCTTTTAATCCCTTTTGTTTACTCGCACAATTTCTACAGCCCTGTGCTTCTGCTCTGGATCCCCTTCCATTCATCCTGGGAGAGCTAAGGCTGTAATCCACCAAACCACGGAGACCTTGGAGAATTTGCACAGGCCTGAGGAAGCAGGAGGTACTGGAAACACTTAGCTATATATGTTGAGGTACCACATCTCCACAATGGCACTTCCCTCTCTGCTGCTGTGAGCCTGATTGGCCAACACATGGACCTTCATCCTTAGCAGCCAATTTAAAGGAAGTTCAGAATCACAAAATCCTTTAGTTTGGAGAAGACCTCCAAGATCATCGAGTCCAACCTGTGACCCATCCCCACCTTGTCACCCAGACCAGAGCACTGAGTGCCACATCCAGTCATTCCTTGAACACCTCCAGGGATGGGGACTCCACCACCTCCCTGGGCAGCCCCTTCCAATGCCTGACAACCCTTTCAATGAAGAAATTCCTCCTGATGTCCAACTTGAACCTTCCGTTTCCTCTTGTCCTGCCACTTGTTACCTCGGAGAAGAGGCCGATCCACACTTTGATACACCCTCATTTCTGCTTGTTTTAGAGAGTGATAAAGTCTCTCCTGAACCTCTTTTTCTCCAGGCTAAACACCCTCAGCCAATCCTCATATGACTCACTCCTAATTCAGAATTAGCTCCTAATTTCAGGGTTTGCAGAGCAGCCCCCACAGCCCTCCCCACTTCACAGATGCTCACAGTGTGAGCCACAACACCCCCCCAACATCTCCAAGCACAGTTGAGACCCAAACCTTGAACTTAACCCCAGTTCTTCTTTCCAGTTGCTGCTAGGATTTGCCAAGCTTTCCATTCAGCCATGCTCAGCTTGAAATTAGGCTCTGTGCTAAGCACTGTGGGAAGTTGCAATGGAACAAAATGGACTACAAGGTTGCCGGACTTATTTTTCACTCCTTACATTAACTAATTAGCTTTCTTCCTCATTAAAGTCCCTTCAAGCATATCAATTACCCAGCTCTGATGGCAAGGACGGTACAATAGCCCTCAGTGCAATCAGATGAGTTGGAATTCAGCACAGCAGACCAACAGGGTAGAGGATTGGGTTACCCGTGTGTCAGCAAAAGGGCATTATTCTCCTGACCTCCCTTTTGCAACAAGAGCTGAATGGTGGTTAGGAGAGGGGAGAGGAAATGCCAGCAAAATAGCACAATAAGCATCTTCCAAGGAGCTGCAAGGGGAAACCAGTGCTGTGACAAAAGACAAGGGAAATATTTAAATGTCGGTCTAAAATTAGGGCAGCCTAAAACTTGGCCTCTGTCTTCTTTTGTTTCTATCTAATGGGAGCAGCCTTGCAATTCCTGTCTTGGTTAAAACAATTCCATCTCTCCCCTCTAGGAAAATGGAGACAATGGTGAAGGCAAGGGATCTGTCTTAGCAGTGCCTCTGCTCTCAGAAGTCGTGGCCCAGCACTGTCCCACAACAAACACGCTTATCCCAGCAACAGCAGACTTCCATAGGTAAATTTAGGGTCAGCCTCAGTTTTTCCAAGCCAATTTGCCCGCCGTTTGCCACAGGAATATCGTATTTGTGAATTGCTGCTGTTAACTGGGTTCTCTGCATTGTCCTGTACCTGAGCTGCACGTTCCCCATCTGCCAGGGACTGTCACAGCTCTGCTTACCTCCAACGCAAATGATTTCTTGAGCACCAACAAAAAAGAGGCAGCAGCACTGACACTGTATCTGTTCATCTTAAACCACCACATTCAGTTGGGCACGGGGATGAAGATGCATTGCTCCGTGCAGCTGAATACTTAAAAGCACCGAGACAATAAGAATGCATTAAACTTTTATCTCCAGTGCTACAGCTACAATAAGCAATCAAAGAAATTGCCACTCTCCCAGGGCTCCGGATTGCCTAAAGGAAACTAACTTTTGTCTGTGTGTGTGTGTATGAAGAAAGATGGATAAAAGGATCTCAAATACCAGCTGCAGTGTGTTTGGCTACTTTGCATTAGTCAAATGATGAGCACTGCACAAAGCTTGGGCGAAGGCAGTTTAATGCAGTCATATATAGGCAGGAAGAAATATGACATTTTTCACTCCAAAGATTTCACGATCAAGCCCAGTTGTTGGCTGTTTTTCTTTCCAAGTATCATTTTATAGGAGAAAATTACCAACCTGCTATTCTTTTCAGAGTCACATTCTGAAAAAAAAAACCAACCTTTTCAGAACTATGTCTTTCCCATGATACAACATTTGGGGGCCTGGATGTCACTACCAGACTGGTATAACTCATCTTTCCATCAGCAGTAGCAATAGCAGGATTATCAAATCATGTTATAGTTTTTAACACCACAACAAATGAATTTAAAAGCTCTCATAAAAACTATACATGTTCTTCTTCAATTTACTCTCTGGCCATTTAACGATGTAGAAATTTCATTTCTCATGAAATATCCACAAACTGGCCCCTTTCCTCATGAAATATGCATGAATTATAGAATTCCTTATGCTCTTGAGAAAATAAACCACTTTAATCTGAGAAAATTCTCCATTTTATAATGTCAGAATGCTTTATTTTCTTTTTTTGACTCAGAACCAGGTTGGTTTCAGAAAAGGAGGTGCTTGGCATGTTCCAGGCTTTTAAAGTGAAGGGAAACACTGTTTAAAAAAAAAAAAAACAAAACCAACACACACCACAAAACCTGATATAGATAATTCCAAACCAAACGTTTGCTTTTCAAATGTTGTCTTCTTGTTTATTTTCCCACAATCCTTTAATGGGCAAAACTCCCTGGTAAGAAATCATAGCATTTAAATAACTTCCTGTTTTCAACCCACTTTGTTTCTTGGTTTCACATTCCTCTGTGTATGTTTTTGCTGTAGTGCAGATAAAACCATGTGAGTACCAACGAGGTATTTGCTACAAGAACTATAACACCCTTTTCTCCATTTGATTAATATAGCTCTAGGAAAAAAAAAATCCCCCATCACCCCCTGGGCACAATTGTGTCACTTACAGTAGCACCTCTCAGCAAAGAACCTGCACGACCTTTACTAAGAAGCAGTGTTATGCTTCACAGTGTGTCAAAAATATACTTTGTAGAGCATTAAAAATAACCTTTTGGAGAGGCCCTTGATGGTTAAAGCCAAGTTGGATGGAGTTCTGAGCAACCTGGTCTAGTGGAAGGTGTCCCTGCCCATGGCAGGGGACTGGAACAAGACGAGCTTTAAGGTCCCTTGCAACCAACCCATTCTGTGGTTCTATGGGAAATAACCTTTTTTTTTTTATATCCAGCATGAAGCATTTTTATTTCAGACTTTTACTGGAAGCTTTAGACTTAAGAAGTATCGGGGGCTTTGCAAATTATTAAAATGAACCCCAAAGCATTTCACCTGGGCAGGAGACACTGATGTGCCTCAAAAGCAAACATACTGGGAACTGTTTCCCTCTGTGAGCTGCCTTAGGCCCCACAATGAGTAAAGGCAGGAGTAGGGGTGGCCTCTCAAATCCCAGGTAAGGGAACAGCCAAGGGCCAAACCATGGCCATGGCCAGACACAATGTTCAGGGCACTCCAGGCTCCTCATCAGGTGCAGTTGTTCACACAAAGAATGAGAATTCACAGCCATAAACTCCTCACAGCAGGCAGGTTTTCCTTTAGAGCTTTAAGCATTTTCAGCTCTGCCGGTATCTCCCTCAGTTTGGGATTTCTGTAGCAACTGGGGCTGTTACACACACCTTTTCATTGCATTCTTTCATCGCTTTCCAGTTCCAGAAAGATATCAAAATAACATCCTCTCACCCCATCCCCAAAATACCAGGGGGGTATTTTAAAATTAGAGGCAGAAAAACATTTCCCTTTGCAAATGGAACAGCCGTGTGAAAAAGGAGTGTCTCTCCTTCTCATAATGGGAAGGGATGAGGAGGGTAGGACACACAGGCCTAAAACTAAAGCCTCAGGAAGGAGATTTCATGAAGAAATGTGCTTTTTTTCCTTGAGAATAAGCAGTATCTTCCTGAGACCCATCATTTTGATTCACTGTTTCACGTGTAAATAATTTACCAGGCTAAAAGGTCAAGAGCTGCAGGTCCTTAGAGAAGGGAACAAAAGTGCAAGCTGTAAATAAGAGACGAGTAACTTATGTGGAGCATAAAACGTGTTATGAGGCTACACAGAGATATATATATGCACAAATCCACATAGAAATAGGCTAAATCACAGCTCCAGAACCGCATACGGAGGCATAAATAACCTCTACTCCATGTTTGCCTCCCCTTGAACTTGACTTGAGAGCAGGAAGTAAAGTGAATGTGATCTTTTGGGATAGAAATTACACTTTTAAATTAGATCCATGGTGCCCAGATGTACCGCTGATGGATGCATGAAACAGAGGGGCAAAAGAAATTAATTTTCGACCTCCTCATTTTCATCTTTTCATCCTCTAATGTCAGAGTAATTGCTCCTCTACTCTTGGATGTGACAGAATCTAGTCCTTGCTTCTCTTCAGAAGGTGAGGGAACAGCTGGTTTCCTTTCTGACACCAGTGTATTCCCTATCAGCTGTCAGGCAGCATTAGGTCCCTAAATGCTCACAGCATGTCACGCTTTCCTCACGCTCAGAAACTCTAAATGTGGGGCTTCGTTCCCCAGTTTGAGGAAGGATAGTGCAAGGAGAAGAAAAGGGTCAAACTCTGTTCAGGTTCAAAACTACAGAGAATTCCAGGGAAGAAGTTCTGGAAGGACAAAGGAGTAGAAATAAGCAGAGGACCGCTGACGATCACAGTATGTTATCCTGACACAGACATTCGAATGGAAAGATCAGAAATAAGCAGCACTTTGTCCCACACACCTCACTCCTCACAGTGGTTTTTATAGCAGTACTGCCCTCAATAGTAAAATCTATGGTATGGAAAATTTCTCAGGCTCAGTCAAGAAAGGTAAATACTGCACTTGGAGAAACAGCATTTTGTCCAGCAGTTTGCACAGATAGCCCAGGTTTTTGGTTTTACTCCCATCTGACACTACATTCCAGAGCAATCAGCACCAATTCATTTCACCACCAAAAAGCCAGGCCTGTATTTCCCTGCCTAGTGGGGCAGTTATTGAATTCATCAGCTTAATTGGCATTTTTTATAAACATTTATAAAACATGTGAAAACTTCAAATGGAAGCCAATTATTCCAAGGGGTTATATTACACAGATACACTCCAAGGTTTCATTGGATGATCTAGTATGGAAAATTATCCCCTTCTGCATATATGGCAATAATGTTTATATTATTTTTCCCACATGCTTTTAGTCTTTCATAATAATGGAAACAATGATATAAGAATGAACAACTGACATTTCTGTTTGAGGACACAGCATGAATCTCCTCTGAAAACCTCTGCAGCAGCTCTGCTTTACAAATATATTTTCCTTTGGTACTTGGAGATACTTTGAGCTCCAAATTATTTCAGTTACAAGATAAAAAACACCAAAAAGATAGAAACCACCAAAAAGATAGAGAATAAAACGCCACCCTGAACTGAATACAAATTCTGTTTACCTCCATCTCTGTTATAACACCAGCTACTTCTATATTATGCATATGCATACACACACGCAGATATATTTACATATAAAATAAACCAATGTATAAATTACAATATAGTGTTTCAGAAATATAGTGATTCAGAAAGTGTGTCACATATACAGCATATGTTCCATGGATAATATGTGGCCCAGCACACGCAGAGAATACACATTTTTTTCCAGGGCTCTGGATCCTCTGAAAGGTTGGAAGTCTGGGTGCATGGTGCACATTCTTTAGGGGAGAATTACGGGCTGGGGAACATTCCTCCAGCTTCTCAACTCTTTCAATGATTTGCCATGTGTGTAGCCAAGCTGTTCGCTCTGTAAATCTACAGTTCCTAAGAACTCTGGCACTTCCTCTGGCTGCCAAAGAAAGCTCAGTGCAGCACTGACCCCGATCCATCCACACACCCAGCAAACACAGATTTAACTACTGCGAAATCTGAAGCAAAGATTAAACAGCAAGTTTGGAACTGCTGACACCAAATGGACCAAACTCAAGCACACATTTCCTCTGCTTCAGCAGTTCCTACACTGCTCTTGTTACCACCACAGTGCAGAGGACAAGGGTTGTTTTCCTGAACTCAGCTCTGAACAGGCTCCCCAGGGCAGTGGTCACAGCCCCAAGGCTGACAGAGTTCAAGAAGTGTTTGGACAACACTCTGAGGCACATGGTGGGATTATTGGGGTGTCCTGTGCAGGGCCAGGAGTTGGACTCTATGATCCCCATGGGTCTCCTCCGGCTTAGGATATTCTGTGTGAGAGGAACAAAGTCTGAGCTTCTGCAAAACAATACAACCCTAAAAAACTGGGGAAACTTGGCCCAAGGCCTGCAGGCATTGATGGAATGCTCCTAACAGAGAACAGCAAATTTAGCCCTCACTGACACCACTGCTGGATTCACCTTGGTTTATAGTCAGCTCGTGCTACACCACACGTTATAGTTCTCATGCACAGATGTATCAGGGCAGTATCTGGGTTGCGAACACACCAGGGAAAAAGCTCACCTGCTAATAACAGCAAACCAGATTTGGGTCTGTGCTGCTGGAGGTCCCAGTGCAGGGAGGAAGGGAAGCAGCTTCCACGGCTCCTACCCGGGAGCAGCTGGTTTTTGTGTTGCACAAGCTACTATGGCTGCTTTGATATGAACTCAGCAGCCTTTTACAGGGACACAGCACTGCTGGAGCAGAAGTGTGCCCCATTCGTGGTCTTCTCCACCTCCTGTAACCCCATTTCCAACCCAGAAAGCCTTTCCTGCAGAGGAAATAGAATCATAAATCACAGAATGGTTTGGGTTGGAAGGGACCTTAAAGATCATCTTGTTCCACTTCCCTGCCATTGGCAGGGACACCTTCCACTAGACCAGGTTGCTCCAAGCCCTGTCCAACCTGGCCTTGAACACTTTCAGGGATGGGGCAGCCACAGCTTCTCTGGGCAAATGAAGGAGGTGATGATGAAACTTAGCTCTGATGTTACTTTTCATAGTAACCAATTGACCTGCTTACCCTACCAAACCAAAAACACACAATCAACTGAAAACCATAGTCCCTCTTCAATGCTCTGTGGCCTAGTCTGCCAAGAAAACCGGCACTACTGCAAGAACACTACAAATTTTCAGTTAAAATGGCCAGACTTCAGTATTTCATAGCTAACAATCTGGTGTGTGTGTTGACAGAGGCAGTGGGAGTGTGTGAACACACAGGTTCACCCTCTGCCTCCACAGTGATCCCTGTGGTAATTCCATCTGTGTTTCAGCACAGACAGTGCCTGGCCACAGCCATCTCTTCCAGGTTTCTCCATCTATTCACTGGCAAGGACAAAGTTGGTAGAAACTAGACTCAGTAAATGGCTTCAATTTTGTGGCCAGAGGTTGCCAGGACAAGGAAGAGAAAACTGCCAACTATGTCTCCTCTGAACAGTCTGGATCTTTTAACAAGGACATGGGAGCTGAAAGTGGAAAACCGAGAGAGAGGGAAATGAACCTTCTCCTCTTCCCAGCCACAAAGATCACTCCAGAGAAACCCAGAATCACTGAGGCTGGAAAAGACCTCTGAGACCATCAAGTCCAACCTGTGACTGATCCCCACCTTGTCAGTCAGACCAGAGCACTGAGTGCCACGTCCAGTCGTTCCTTGAACACTTCCAGGGATGGGGACTCCACCATCTCCCTGGGCAGCCCCTTCCAAAGCCTGACAGCACTTTCTGTGAAGAACTCCTCATGACCAGGGATGTTGTATCTCAACATGCAAAAGCCAATGACACTGCATGAAACAGGGTTCAAGGAATATTCTGGAATATTGGCTTTTTCTGCCTCTGTGGCAGCTCTTTCTGGGCACTGGAGATGGGCAGGATCAAACCAAGCCTGGTATCAGGCCAAAGCACAGACAGAGACAGAAATCTGGTCTCCACTGCCCAGGAAGGGAACAAACTCCATGTCCACAGAGGGGTAACACAGAACACACCTCACAGCAGTAATTGCACTTTCACAGGCTTAATGAAAATGAGAAGCTGGGGGAACAGGGACCCAAATGAGTGTCAGCCCTGAGGAAAGCACAGGTAGGATTCCACTGCTGGGTATTCCACATAGTGGGCACCAACCTGCCCACTACACACCCCTTCCAAGACCTTCTGGGTCATACAGGATCACAATGGTGAGTTTTCAGGGATAGCTCTGAGGAACACAAAGGACTTGAGCACCAATGAAAACAGACTTCATTTTTTGGTACAACTTAATTTTGTCAGCCAGTTGCAATGACTATGAACTCTTTGTAGGCAGCTGTGGCAGTGGGTGACTTTTTCCCTGTGATATGAGAATTTTCATGGAAAGAGGTGCTGGTTTACAGATCTTGTGACTGTGGTGACAGGAGGGGGTGAAGAATGAGGGCTAAGAAAGGAGGAAACCTGCCAGGCAGTGGTGGCAAGCACTGACAAAAAGAAGGACTGACCTCTGGCTCTGGTCACCTGTGATAGAATGTGTGATTTGGTCTTTTACAAACTGAAATTGCAATTAAGTATCTCCATCTCCCCTAGTCTACTAAAGGAATGGTTTCAGGGGGATTGTAGCACAGGAAAATAAGATGAAAAATCATTGCTTTGATTGTTGTTTTTTTCCAAATAACTTTCTACACCATTTTTTTTCTATTTCACCTGAAATAATCTTTCTCCCTAAGCTTTACAAGTTTGCTTCCCCCCACGGCCTAATCATTTATCCCATCATGAGAACTGCATCTTCAAAGCAGTAGCAAACAGGTAAGATCTCTCCCTTCCTGTCTTCTACTGGTCTGAACTGTGCAAAGTGCCTAAAGCCTTCCTTGAGGGCATGGATATAGGGGGAGTTCACAGATCTCATCAATTTTGTACTAGAGATCTGATGCAAGGAGAGGTTCACAGTTCTCCTCCCTGGGGGACAGCCTGCTTTATCTAAGACACCACAGTTAAATATGCTCACTGTGTGCTGTGATGTTGGGTAAAAATAGCCTGATAAAATAGATTAAATGTTCTGTTTTTCTTCTTCTCCCTGCTATAGATCTCAAAACCATTAAACGCTGCATGACCTCAACCCACAGCTTGTAAGCAGAACCAATGAACCCTCATTATTCCTTATAACTACCTGGTTTACCCCTTGCTCTGTGCCCTAAAACATCAATTGTGTGTCCCTTTGTGCCATCCTAAGAAACACATCACTGCCTCCACCTACAGATAAAGAAAGAGACCTCACACAGGGACTTTGAGCAGTGCTTTGCTCCTACAGCAGGATCAGCACCAGCAACAAGGCAATTCCCGACAAGCTAGGAGACATCCTGGGTACAAGAGGTTTCACTCTCCTGCACCATGGATGCTCACAGTTTCCTTCAGTAATTTGTTAATTGGGAGGAATTTTCACTTGTGGCCTTCCCAAGTGAACCCCGGACTGGATTCTCTGAGTGCCCTGTGCTGCTGAGGGACTGGTTTTTTCCTTTGAGGTCGCTGGCTCCCAGCCCTTCAGTGGGAAGGAGCCACCCCAGGACAGCAGGAAATTCGCGCAGAAAACATCCACCTTCTGCGAGGGTCCCAAGAGAGGGACCATCCCTCTGCCTTCCGTTGCTGGTTTCCTAATGAGGCTAAAAATCCATTAATTACGTCTCTGCCTCGCGGGGCGACAGCGGAGGAGTAACCGGGAGGCACCGGGACAGGGATGGGGATCGGGATGGGGACAGGGACCGCGGCCGCCGGGTGCCCTCTGCCGGGACCGCCGCGCCGCTTCTCCCGGTCCCTGCCCATGCCCGGTCAGCAGCCGCCTGCTGGGACCAGTGAGAGAACCCGAGGGAACAGCTGGAACTGTGTCAGGGGAGGGTTAGGTTGGATATCAGGAAAAGGTTCTTCCCCCAGAGGGTGATTTGGCACTGAACAGGCTCCCCAGGGCAGTGGTCACAGCCCCAAGGCTGCCAGAGCTCAAGGAGCGTTTGGACAGTGCTCTCAGGGACAAGGTGGGATTGTTGGGGTGCCTGTGCAGGGCCAGGATCTGCACTGATGATCCTTGTGGGTCCCTTCCAACTTAGGATATTCTGTGGTCCCCCTGCAGTCCCCTGCCTCCAGGAGTAGCCAGGGCCATAAAAGCTACTGAATTAGGAGGTGCGGGGTCCTGTGGGATCTCTGTCCTATAAAAAGCATTCCCAGGCTGGTTGGAGAAGTCTCCAGAGTGTCCTATCAATGCTGCCACGTGTGCAGCATCAGCACAGGGCTCAAACAAGCACCCCTGGGGGTCCCACTGGGGCAAGGCACTTCCATTAATTCCATGAATGCATTCCTGCTCGGGGTTATCTCCCCGTGCAAAGGCAGCGCCTGCCCTAGCGCGATGCCAGCGGGTTCTGTGCTGGTGTGAGCTGGTCACAAGCACTGGGGAGGAAGGACTGCTGGCAGCTGTCAGGCAGGAACGTGATTCCAGGGATGCTTCTGAGTGCCTGGGTGAGTCATGGGGGTTTCGTACCCGACTTGAGATAACCATCACGGAGCAGTGACAGTGACCAGGCACCCGCAGAGGGACAAATTCTCCGCTGCAGCAGGAGCTTGTGTGTCTCCCCAAAACACAGTGGTCACATGAGGTGCTGCTGTCAGCATGGAGTGTGGGCTCTGTACATGCTGCCAATTTGCCCCTCTTCTCAAAACTTCCCTGTGAGGGTGGTGAGCCCTTGGCACAGGTTGCTCAGAGAAGCTGTGGCTTCCCCGTCCCTGGAAGTGTCCAAGGCCAGGTTGGGTGGGGCTTGGAGCAACCTGGGCTAGTGGAAGGTGTCCCTGAACATTGCAGGGAAGTGGAATGAGAGGGTCTTCAAGGTCCCTTCCAACCTAATCCACTCCTTGATTCCATGATTCTGAGAGCTCACACCGCTTCCCAGAGCTGCTTAGTTTTAATTAGGGAGAGGACAAGGCACTGCACGTAAAGCGTTGCTCATTCACTAGTCTGGAAAAAGACAGGAGAGGCTGCACCTGTGCAGGGCATCTCCATGGAGGACGGATCTTTACATTCATGCACAGCTTGTCCTCCTGCGTTAGGATGGCAATATCCTAATGAGCTCAATTATTCTGTACAGCTTGATTAGGACTTCTATGGTCCTTGCTGGTCCCTTCCAGCTCAGGATATTCCATGATTCTGTTATTCTCATGTGTTGCATTTCACAGGTGTAATCACAGTGATAAATGACAGTGATGGTTCAGCACACACAACCCTTGCCCAGGGCAAACCCCTCTCCAGGACTGGTGTCCAGAAGGCCTCTGCTGCTTCCCTTCCTTTGTGTGGCAAATGAAACTCCGGTCACAACGGAAATACAGGATAATCCCACACAAACTGATATTTTTTTCTGAATTTACACAAGTGCTGCACTCACTACGGCACAGAATCCACACTGCAGTCGCAACCCGGCTGGAAACCCACTGCCATATCCCGATATCCTGGCTGATAACCCTCTGGGACAGGGGATCCCTGACCCTCCAGCTGCACATCTGGAGCATCTGTGCGATGCTGAGGTGCACCCGTGCCCTCTGGCTGGCTGACCCTTCCCCGGAAGGACACGAGGAGCAGAGCCCTGCGTGCCCGACACCCTGTGACCGCCCTGGCCGGGTTATCCCGGTATCCCCATCCCCACCGTTCCCGCACAGCCGCCGGTGCAGCCCACATGGCGCGGCGCGAACTACAATTCCCATGATGCCTCGCAACAAAAAAAACGCGTCCGCCCTCGGCCCAGCGGAGGGCGCCGCGGTGCACGCCGGGATTTGTAGTTCTTTACCGCCGCTCGGCCACCCACGATCCGTAACGCGCCTGCCGTGGAGGACTCGCCTCCCCGTGACGCTCCTCGCCGCGGTGACGCGCGCGGGACGCGCCGGCGGCGCGGGGCGCGGGCCATGTCGGAGAGCGGCGGCGGCGGCGGGGCCGCCCCGGGCGGGGGCGGCGGGGGTGGCGCGGGGGCCGCGGGGCCCGGACCCACCGACCCGGCCTCGCTGCCTCCCGGCGACCCGCAGCTCATCGCCATCATCGTGGAGCAGCTCAAGAGCCGCGGCCTCTTCGACGGCTTCCGCCGGGACTGCCTGGCCGACGTGGACACCAAGGTACGGCCGGGCCGGGGACCCCCCGCACCCCGCGGGTCCCGCACTCGGGGGCTGCTCTCTCTGCCCGCGGTGTTTCGTGGCCCCGCTGTGACCCCCACCCGAGGCTGTTCCGGAGGAGATCCCGGCTTGGAGCGATATCCACACCCCAGGGGAGGAACAGGCCCGAGAACAGGCTCAGCCTTTCATGTCCCAGCCCAGGCCTTATTAGGAAAAGAGTTTCCCATAAGAACAGTGCTACTTTTTAGCCTATTCCTGTATTTCCAGTACTAATTCCTGTATTTCCAATTTTCAAACCCAGACACTTAAACCTTTCTCTAATGAGACTCAGACTGTTCTATTTCTCAGACACTGATTCTCTGGCATTAATTTCTTCTCAGCCACCACGTGAACCCCTGAGCATTTGTTGTCCACACGAAGTTGGGTAGTTCACAGTTGCCCTGTCAAAATTCAGCACTTGTTGGATTTTGCTTTCCCCAAACTTTTTACTCTTTCAGCAAGAGCCCTGTCCTGGGAGCTGCAGGCGTCATCCAGGCCCAGCAACAAACCACTCCTGGAGCTGTCAGGTCACCTGCACAGAGCAGCTTTGTCAGTGCTACCCAGGACAGACACCACACCTCTGTCACCAGCCCATCATCCCATATGCACGTCAGACCCTGAAATATAAATGTCACCCTTTTGTCCTTTCCTTGCATCCAGGATGTGGATGGTCCTGTGTATTTATATGGGTTTGTTAGTTAAATTCCTGTTAAGTGCAATTAAGTTCCCTCAGATAAAACTCAAATAATTATCTCCTTATTCTTATATGTTCTTAACTTCTCTGTTACTGCCACAGAGGCAAATAATTCAAGTTTTTTGTTAGTGAAATTGCTCAGCCAGTTTCTGAGAAATTCTGGGACGGAGGGTTTGCAGACAAGAACTTTACTTAAACAACTCCTGTCTGCACAGTTTTCATTTCACTAAGTAATACCATGAGCAGACAACAATTTAAAAACCAATCTGTCCAGATATTTGAATTATTGTAACAACACCCTGAGTGTTCTGTGCCAGTTGTGTTCTCAGGCAAAACAAGATTCTCTTTGTCCAGAGAGTGAAAGGAGGGAGAATATAGACAACAGAGCAGTCTGTATGTGACAGCAGATGAATTGTGAAGGGCCCTGGCAGGACACTACTTTGAGGTATTTTAGCTGTTCAACTGGATTTATTTTGATTTTTTTTTTTTAGCCAGCCTATCAAAATTTGAGGCAGAAAGTCGACAACTTTGTATCGACCCACCTGGACAAACAGGAATGGAACCCAGCCATGAACAAAAACCAGCTACGGAACGGGCTCAGGCAGAGTGTGATTCAGTAAGTGAGCACAGTCTGTAAAATGGCACTGAAGCTGCTGGATAAGTAACACATCCCCTAAGCCAAGTAAGAGTTTGCAGAATTAAGCTTTTCACGAGACTTTCTGCCGTGCTCTCCTGAGTTTCATTATAATAGGGGATGCAATCTCAAAATGCACATTATTACTTTATCTGAAATTGGTATTTTTGATTGGTGAAATGTTTGTATTTGCTGTCCTGCCAAACTATTGCTGCAAATAGCCAGTGCTGTGCCTGATGTACTGAGCTGGATGACCTTGATCTTTATCTTCAGAAAAGGGAAGAGGCTTTAAAGAAAGAATCCTGAAGATGCCAAAGTTTGTGTGTGTAGACTCCAACCACTGTAAGGCAACAATCACCTCCTCTCTTGCAGCAGAGAGAAGCTTTTGTTCAGCTATTCTAAGATACTACATTGAGGGCCACCAAGATGATCAGCCTTTCCTCCTATGAGGAAAGGCTGAGAGAATTGGGATTGTTCAGCCTGGAAAAGAGAAGGCTCTGGGGTGACCTAATGGTGGCCTTCCAGTACCTGAAGGGAGCCTTCAAGCAAGATGGAGAGAGACTTTGTACAAGGGTTTGGAGTGACAGGACAAGGGGGAATGGCTTCAAACTGACAGAGAGTACATTTAGATTGGATATTAGGAAGAAATTCTTTACTGTGAGAATGGTGAGGCCCTGGCACAGGTTACCCAGAGAAGCTGTGGCTGCCCCATTCCTGGAAGTGTTCAGGGCCAGGCTGGACAGGGCTTGGAGCAACCTGGCATAGTGGAAGGTGTGGAACTGGATGATCTTTAAGGTCTCTTCCAACACAAACCATTCTGGGATTCTATGATTCATTTCCAGCATGAAATCAGAGAAAGCCAGATTAAACTGTTGCTGAAAGAATTAGGTTTAGTATCTCTTGCTGCTGCCTCCTGGCAGTCTGAAATATGAGCTTTGGCTTATTAGAAGGAGAAAACCTTTATGGTAAAAGGCATGGGGAGAGAGGCAGTTGAGAACTCGGTCATGGCACTTTTGCTTCTAAGGAAAACTAACAGAATGTCTGGGACACAGAACAAACTGTTTCAACAGCACCTCCTAGAACCTGTAAATCACAAGTATGTCACATTAGTCTGTTTAATCTGTAACTAGAGAAGGGATGTTCTCCAATAGAAGTACAGAATTTCCTGTCATTACTCAGAGTCCTTGAGATACGTTTGTCTCAATGCTCGCTCTTATTTCGTGTTACTGTACCACAAGAATTAAGTGGATAGTTGAAGAATGTTACATCAGAGAGCCTGTGGTGAGTATAAAGTGCTCTTAAGCAGGCCATTAGTGTGAAGAGTATACCCAGTATTGGGGAGTTTGAAGGGTCCCTGTCACTCCTGGAGTTGCAAGACTGAGCTCTGAGGGAGTCCAGATATGTTTCATGCAGGTACAGCTGTGCTGTCACCTGGAGGTGACACGATGTGCCCTGACCCTGCACCCTCTCACTCACCAGCATTCATGGCCTTAATAGTCCTGTGGCTCCTTTTCCCAGTGCCAGGCAACGTCTCCATTTCCTGTCCCCTGCTCCCTTGCAGACATGACTTAAGCCTTCTAGACAGCCTGTGCCCCACAATCCAAGAGTCTGACGCAGCCCCTGAAGTAATAAGTCACTTCAATTACTAGTGTTCAGTCCAGAAACTTTGCTGTGTGCTCAATGTCTTGTTTTTATAATTAATACCCATCTGTCTAGACTAACAGTTACAAGGAGCGAGTGGCAGTCCTGTTATTAGGGGGCAGGGCTCTTCTCCCTCTGGTCAGCCAAAGAAAAGACTGTGCTCTCACCTGCCCTCCTCCTCAGAATAGCTTGTTTCTCTTGTTTGTGCCAAAATGTGTTTGTTTGCTTTCATGTTGACCTCATTTCCACATGAGCCCTATTAAAAGTGGCTCTTGTCCAACGTGTCATTTAAGTACCTGGGAGACCAGATGTGAGTTGTTAATTCTGTAGGGAGCAGTGAGAGGGGGTGAGGGGAAATAGGTGATTGAAACAACTCCCTGTTAAGGATCTACTGAGTAGGCTGCAGTTCTCACCATGTTAATGCTAATTGCAGTTGACAGGAGGGCTCTGGAGAATTACTGGAGGAGATCGGGGAGAAGTTTTTCGGAGGAGCTGAATGACTTCTTTGTCTTTGTTCAAGGTCAGGAATGCTGGAAGCTGGAGTGGACAGAATTATTTCTCAGGTGGTGGATCCAAAACTAAACCACATCTTCAGGCCCCAGATAGAGAGGGCGATTCATGAATTTTTGGCTGCACAAAAGAAAGAGGAAAGTGTGCCAGCTCCTCCTCCAGAGCCTGAGAATAAGGATCCTCCTGCTCCATCTCAGGATGCCTCCTAAAGGTCTTGTATCTCTGCACTTACTGCTTACATTTTTCATGTGCCTCATCTCTATATAATGCAAGATAGAGGAGACATTGGTTCTCCCTGGCTTGGCAGGGAGGACACTTTGATCAGCAGCGTGTTGTCAATGTCACAGTCATCTGAGCTGCTCCCACTGAAGTGTCTGCTAAAAATACACTGGGACTGAAGACATAGGTATGATGTAAAACAGCTATCAAGGAACACTGTAGACTCTGCCAGTGCTGATTTTAGAGCAGGCCAAAAGGCCTTTTATTCCAGTAAAGCACATCCAAAAGAAAAAAAAGCATATCCAGCAGCGATTGACTTGGAATTGGCTCGTTAGCCTTCAGAACTATATCAAATGGATTAAAAATATATATCCTTTACTGAAACACAGCCAAAAGTAGAGTGGTGACAAGTTATTGTGCTTTAGCATTGAAAGGTTTAGATATCTCTTCTTTGGAACATAGACTGGAGTGTTGAATTGTTAGTGACCGAAATAATCCCCAGTCAAGTCAGGGTAACATCTCTGAGGGTGAATAAGTTCATTCCAAATTAACTGGTCTAAATAGAGCAACCTGTCTCTTTCCAGCTGAAAGGACTGAGGGTGCCTTTGTTGCAAACAAGTTCATTCTGGCTTTTGTGATTAAAATAACTCCAGGGACCATAATTGCCACTCTGTCTTAGCACAAATGACTATGTGCCCATCTTTGCTAAGGCCCTGGATCTAAACGTTGGTTTTAATATTGAGGCCCATGTGCACACTACTGAGGAACCACTATCTTGATGGGAAATTCCAATCTGCAGCTTTGCTGGGGAACCTAAAGCCATACTGCATGAAAGGAAGTTAATTGTCAATTGTTCCATCTGCCAGGCTTTCTGAAAGCAAAAATATTCTTTCTCATCTACAGCTGATTTATTAAGAAGGAACAAGTAACCTACAATAGCTGTTCCAATGCTTGGAATTACTAGAGCAACTAGCATGGGGTTTGGCTCAACAGTGTAAGTTTTAAGTGCCTGTACTGTCACCCTGAGTTTTTTACCTTTGACTTGCAGCTTTAAGGCCTGAAATCTTCACATTTATGTGGTTCAGGTAGTTTAAAAGTCCATTATAACCTTCAGCAAAGTGCAGCTGTTAATGTATTCTAGTCTGTCCAGATGCAATGACTTGTACCTGTACGTCCTCTAAACTCTCTTTTTTTTCTTGCAGGGAGTTCTGATACTGAGCAGCTGCAGTTGCAACACGCCCTGTTAGATTGGCAATGGATTGCTGTTCCCTTTGGTGCAGGACTGCTGTCTGCCAAAGATGAATAACCTTTATCAGACCTGTGGGAAGGCATTGAAATGGTGAAATTCAGGTGCACCTGGAGTTCTGTGTGCAGAGGCACAGCCAGAGTGTGAAGATATTTTTGCTGTGAACTGCAGAGAGCAGCATGTATTCATTAGTCATGGGGGTGGGAAGGAAAAGGGAGTTGGCTGTTGTCTGGAGGGGGTAGGGAAGTGGTTTGAGATGATACTAATAGCATGAAGAAAGGAAAGAGGTTTTGGGGTGGGATATTCAAGTAAGAGCTGTCAGATGTCCTTGGATACAAGCCAGATGAGAGGAAGCATCTTGCACCTCGGCTGCATAACACAGCATTGAGTAGTAGATGCCAAGTCAGGTGTAACTGCCTGCTTTAGGAAGTACATTTCCTGTTTAAAACTGGAAATAAAGCTTCAGGATCAATTATCTAGATAACCTCTGTTGCATCACAGGAACACGTTTACAGTTGGCTATGACTATAGCTGATTTAACTCTTATTTCCTAAGTAGCTCTGGGAAGCAAAGGGCAGCAGAGCAGATGATCAGCTTAAAGACTTCTCTTTCCTGTGAAATTTCTCAGGTGCCTGGTGGAAACTGTCCTATGCTTTCAGCTTGAATGCATGCAGTGTCCTCTGGATGACAGTCAAATAGAGAATGTGATCAACTTCTGCCAGCAAATGTCCACACCTTTTTGCAATAAAATATTTCAAAAAGCATCTCTGAGCCCTGGCTTTTTTAGATTTTTTTTTTTCTTAAGGAAAAACTACTTAAAGAAATCCCAGAGTCCCGATTGCTGGAAACCTGGTGAAAGTGTGACCTTACACAGCTCATGGGTTAATCCAGGTTTAACAATGTGGGCCTGTTTCATATAATGAAATAAGATGGTTATTAGTATTCCTTTCCATATAGGATGTCTTTAAAAAAATCTAAAATATCATGAAGACTGAATGAGTAAAGGACTCTCTCCTGAATGTTGGTTTGGTGGTTAAAGACTGCTCTCCAAATCTGTAGTAGATGTTTTCCCTTAGAGCCTTAAGGGCAGCTCTTGGCAGAAAAAGATCTCTTACATCCTTGGTAGGGTGTCTCGACCACTTCTTTGAAACTGAGCCATTTATTTGAGGGGAAAAATGGTTCAAGACTCTAGAAAGAGCAAATGAAAAGGATTCTGACTGTGCTTAGGCAAATTCTGTATTACAACAGCAGTAGCCAGGGAGCAAGGACACCAGTTCAGTTTCTAAAAGTAGCAAGTAGAACTGGATTTACTGCAGCGAGGGGGGAATCTGAACCTGCATTTCCTACCTGACGAGTGCTTTAGCAGATGAGTTAAGGAGAACAGACTGAGCCATTGTGGTTTTTGAAAGATTTCTCCATTGTTCTCTCTTGACTGTGGTGCTGTGTTAAACTGGGCGCTGACACTGCTGTGCCTTTGGCGGGGCTCAGCCTGTGCACAGCTGCAGTGACTATGGGAACCTTCAGAGCAGAACTGAAGCACCTAATGAGTTCAGGCAGCCAATCCACATTTGGGATCATAGGCTTTAATGTTTGAGGTCTGAAGTCCTTGCTTTGGATCACAGCCTTGGAAGTATACCTGACAATAATGGGACAGTGACAAAACTTATGATGAGGAGATGGTAGAGGAAGAGCCCTTTGATGATAAGCATCTGTCCCTGGTGACTGATACAATCAGGATTCCAGCCTCAATAACTCAGTGATAGTATAGAAATCTCAACACCAGAACAAAAGAACAAGTTTGTACCCACTGCAGAAGTGAAGCTGTTCCTGTAGCAGAATGTTGGACTAAAGTTAGTGTATGATTCAGTTTTTGCTGTGCTGGATGTGTAAAGACAGTCTGAGGAGTTTGCTGAGGCAGAGGGGCCTAAGACACTTGAATTCAAGAAGCAGTTCTCACATTGTGCAGACATCTCAGTTTAAGCAGCACTTGCAGCACTGCAGAACTTTCCTTACTTTCACACCATCTATGTTCCCTTCTTTCCTATCAAACCCTGGACTGCAGCCTTACAACAGTTCTGGTGTCTGTTACTTTGACAGTGTCCCAAATGCTGTCATGTTAGAAAAACTGAGAGCAGAAATCTGCTGCCTTTCTCCCATTATTCCTGAAAAATGTAAATGTAATGCATATCACCAAACACACAAAGCAATTCAGGTTATTTTTACAAACATACACATTTTAGTCCAAGATAAATTTAATTACAAGTACTGAGCAGGAGTTAAAATAATGAATAATGTGTTTCTAACATTCTTGAAGTAAAACTGATTCTGTAAATTATTAATAGGAATTTTCTGATACACTGGCTATGTAATTGTTCTGTGATAACTCCAGAGATGCAGATAACAACCTAGAACAGGTTACCAACAGAGCAAGGCAGCCACCACAGCTCCTGATCATCTCAACAAGACCAGTTTCACCTGAGGGTGGATTTTGGGCACGTGCATTCCTGAAGTCCTTTTGCAACTGCAGAGAAGGTTTTTGACTGGGTCGTTTGGTTCAGGTTCAATACCACAGCATTAATTTAACATAATCAGTTCGGGAGGCATCTCACCATTGTGCTGCTGAGTGACATGGAAAGAGTAACTCGGTGTAAAGGCTTGAGCCAAGCCCTTCTCTGCCCTCATCAGCTGTTCTACTGACCAGTAAAAAGTTCCTTGGCAAGTCAGGCACTGACTCAAGCAGATTTCACCAAAAGAAGCAGAAACAAAACTGCCATTTCTATGTGATCTCTAAGGTCCCTTCCAACCCAAGCCATTTGATGATTCTGTGATTATATATTTAGGCAGTTCCTGGTTCAAACTCACAAGGGACTGGAGCAGTTTAACTCTTTCACAGATATTTTGTGGTTTATACTGTAGTGAAAAATATATTTTACCGGCTTTCTAAAAGAGAGCTCAGCTCAACAGCTCAGGAGCAATCAGGGCCTCTCCTATGCACAACCACCAGCACTTACAAGCACAGGGACTCCCTATTCCCTTCCCTCCTTTTCACAGCGTGGCTGTTCGCAATTCGGCCGTAAGAGGGAGATAAACTATTACTGCATTTCTCCGTCCCCATGCCTCGGTGCAAATCCCAAGCAGATACAGAATTCCAAAGCCTTTGCTGACTCCTGAGTGAATCAACTCAGCAAGGTGTGGAAACAGCTTTCCCGAAGTGTTTCCACAAACTCTTTACTTGTCTAGTGCAAATCACACAGTAGATACTGTCATTTTCGAGAGGTTTCCAAGTAATAGGAAGCAAATATCAATTAGGATCAGGGGAAAAAAGTGAACAGCCCAAGTGATCAGGGAAAAAGTCAGATTTAAGATGTGAAACTATAAATCCTGACCAACCCAAATCTGTAACTCACTGATCTGGTCTGGGGTGAACAAGGTTGAGGCTAAAACAGTAACAGCAATGCCTGCAGCTCCAGCTGGTTGTGCCATGAGATTGTATCAGAGTCATTGCTTCAGTTCCTGCATTTTTGTGATTCAGGTGCTGAGCCCACAGCAGTGCCGAGTCAGCCTCAGGAACATGACTGGGCAGTAACCAGCTCTTGTCTAGACACCATCGAAGCCACGGCACAGAGAAATGTGCTACCTCAGCCATCAGACTGGGAGCTGCTCCACCAAAAATTCCCTCCAGCACTGGGACAAAGCCCAAGGAAAGGCACCACAGCAAAATGCAGCAAGTCCAACCCACCTGTCCAGGCTAAAGGAGTGCGAGGACCTCCTATTTCACTGATTTCATCTCGCTAACTCTCAAAAGAACTAGTGCCTTTTACAGTAATATCTTTATAACAGATCCCTTTTTCTAAGCAAATAGGTAAAATAAAATCCCCAAACCAGTTCAGGTCTTGGCCCTACAAAGAATTCAAATAAGGACAGATGGCTGCAGTTTGCTTTGCAGAGCTGAGGCCCTTGGGAAGTCCAAGCAACTTCATACAGTAAAATGCATCCATTTTGGAAGGGATTTGTAACAGAAATAGAAAACCATTACCATGAGTTTTATATTTCATTGCAACTCTGCAAAAGGGAGATAAAATAATCCCGTTTCAGAGAACACTCATAAATTTCACATTTTCTACAAGGGGGCAGCACAACTGCAGCAAAAAAAAGAAAATCCAGCCATAACTCTTCCCCCACAGCACTCCCTGTGAGACACCAAGGCATTAAATCACTCTTCTCTCTAGCTCCTCCTGCTAAGACTTAGTCCTCTAAGTAGTTATGTCCAACTTCTACCACCACAGCAAAACCAGGACTCTTTTTACCAAGACAACCAACCTCAGAGATCACCAACACCAGCCTGAGCTCCACACCTTCACTCACTGGCTTCTCCAACCAGCAAAAAATAATGCTACAAATGCAAGACCTTGCACTAAGCACCCTACCAACACAAAACCTTCCAAGGAAACGTAAATAAAGTCCAGTTCACCCTTACCTTGCTCTGGAGAGCTGTCTGCTCCACTCACCCCAGGCTCTGGCACTCTCTGTGTTCCCAACTCAGCCCCAGCTGTAGGGGCTCAGTGGAGCAGTTGATCTCACCTGCATCCAGGGCACATTTGAGCCCTTGTCTTCCCTCCCCACCCCACCTCCCTCCCAGGGAAGGAGCTAAGCAGTTTCACCTGCAAAGAGGGACAACCAGCTGTGACCCTGCTTGAATCTCCACTTTCTACCGGGGAGCTTGGACATAGCCATAATCTGATGCAAAAGTCCATCTTTCCCCAAATGGTATGGAAAAGTGGGGTTTGGCAGCTGCTGGCCCCACAGGTGATTCCTGACAGTTCCAGCTCCCAGCTCCCCAGCCAGTTAACTGGCTCAAACATGCAGAACTGGCAGGTCCCCGAGGCTGACACTGCTCCCCAAAATATCCCACCTGCTTCCTCCAGGGATGTCACGAGGGTATGAGGGGTGGGGGTTGTCAAGCAGGCACCCTCAGTGGCTTATTATGGGGACAGATTTCTTTCCCCTTTTTACCCACGACTAAGCTCAGTGCAGATTCTCCGGGGTACCGGAGGGTACTGGAGGGGGGCACCGGGCGGCCGCTCCATCTCGAGCAGATTTACAGCAGCCTTCCCAGCCCCCTTGGCTGTCGGGGAGCCGCAGGGGTCCGGAGGGCACGGGAGGGGGTTGCTGTGGAAACAGCACGCCCCGGTCAGCCGATATCGAGCCCCCCTCGCCCCCCACCCCGCGGCCGCCACTGCCGACGTGCGGGGCCGCGGGTGCAGCTCCGGGGCTGGGATCGGCAGCGCTGGGCTCTGCGAGGGGCAGGGGAACAGGAGGAAAGGAGTTTTATCAAAAAGATGCAGGATACAAGACATGGGAGTTTATGTTTGGCTGCTTTTTTTTTTTTTTATTTTTTTCCTGAGGAACATAAAATCACAGTTTTCCCGACCAAAATCAAAGTCTGTCCCCAAGACGCCGCTATTTTGCCGTTTGGCACCACTTTCACCGTGGGGCTGCTGAGGAAAACAAGGGGCTGAATCAGAGCTGGTCACCCCAAAGCCCAGCTCATCCTCAAGCTGCAGTGTTTTTTGGGTAGGAAATAAAACATTTATCTGGTTACAAGACTCACCGACACTCAAATCAAATTTTGTGTGCTTTGGGAAGCTGGTCTCCTCCACAGAAAACAGAAGAAAAAGTGGAAGTTTGGTGGGTAAGCTTAACCCAGGTCCCTGTTAGTTAAGCCATTTTGTATAGTTTTTGTATCAAGGCAGGGTTTGATATCAGGGTTTCATGGGGAGAACTGGGCATGCAGACCCCAAGGGGATCACACATACCTCCCAAAGCCTCACTGCCCAGCAGAGCTGCCTGAAGAAAGTTATAGTGGGAATTTGGGCATGAAAACCAAAGAAGCATGTGAATGAAGTGCTGCCACAGGTGGAAGAGCCATCTCATGTCATGGTATCCTTAGGGACAAGTGCTAGGAAGTCTGCACCACCACAGGGAGCCCATATAAAGTCCCATTGAAGCCCATATGAAGTTCCTGAAAGCACCTGTGTAAAGAGGCAATTGATTTCTTGGCCAGTGCTGCAGACATAAGAAATTCAGGGAAATGTGAATTTGGGTATGTTTTTAATTAAGTATTAGGACTCTTTGCACTTTGTCCGTCCCAAGTGCACTTTGTCGGATCCCACTTGAGAGAAGTGCTCACTATCCCAAAGCCAGGGAAATCTTCCAAGCTCATAATTAAGAAATGTGTCCCTGGAGGATTTCCTGACCAGGATTACTCCAGGTCTAAGGACAAATCTGGGTTTTGCTTTGATTTTCAGCCATCTCACCTTTAGAAGCGTTGGTGAGATGATTTGCTGCCTTGACCGTTGATCTTTCCAGAACAGATTAAAACATCCTGGTCTGTCCCTCTCAAGCTCCGTTCCTTCTGTTACGCCTGAAAGAAAAACCTCTCCCAGCCAGAACTGTTTTACTCTGGAGGCTTCAGGATTTTGAAGGGAGCAGCTCTGAGAAGCAGTAGGAGAGATGACAGAGCTGCCTTTGAATTTAGCTGTGATGAATAATTTGTAATTTCTGTAGATGTAATATGTATGACATCCCTTTACCTCTGTGAGAGCTTTTGACTTGACTGCAAAGAGTGAAATCAAAGGGATACTAATGAAAGTGAACTGAAGCGAAGGCAGAGCTCAAATACCAACCTGCAGGACACCAAGTCACTGGGAGTTACTGGAAAGTGATCAATGGATAATAATCCCAGCCACACCAGCAGTTCAGACTTCTGCAAGCATTAACCCAGGGCAGTTGCAATGTGAGAGCCCATCCAAGAGAAATAAAGGCATGGAAATAATGTTCTTGGGAACTGGAAAAGGGTTCCAAAAGAAACAAGTTTACAAGATACTGGCGCATAATAGTAATTAAATTGCTCTCACTGGAAAGCAGTTGATACATAGCAAAGAATTGGTCAAAACCTATAGAACTTTAATCAGAAATAAATGGAGAGCCTTTTATAAGATTCAGTGGAGGGAAGAAAGTTTGAAAGGGCACAGATACCCTTAAACAAGGTTCTTCAGAAAAAGGTCTGAGGAATACGAGGAGGAGGAGGAGAGAGAAAATGAGAAGATTTAAACTGCCCATGTGGCAGCAGCACCTTGTCTGAGCCACAAAAGGCACATGGTGGGGTTGTCCTGGGCAGGGCCAGGAGCTGGACTTCAGTGATCCTTGTGGGTCCTTTCCAGTTCAGGATATTCTGTTATTCTATGATTCTAAGATTCACTCTGCTCACATCCAGCACTTTCCACCAGCAGCCTCACTCTGCAAGATAACACATATTAACACTGCTGACACCATATCATCCTAAAGATCTGGATTTCTTTTATACAAAAAATCAGAGGCAAACCTAAATGGCAATAAAGTTTCAGGAGGTCTTAAAAGTTCTAGGAATCCTGAGCATTTTATTAGGTGAACTAGCAATTCTGCAGTAAAAATTGCTTTGGGTTTTGCTGTTCAATTGTACTTTTCCACATTGCTTTCAGCTTTCAAGATGTTAAAGAGTTCAGCCTGCAATGCGCTTTGGGCTGCAGGCAGGGAATGCATTTGTAAAACATTACATGCCACTTCTGCAGAAAATGGGAGTCCTCCCCATCAGCCACGCTCTCCCATTTCTAGCAGAAGATGGTAATAAGCATAAAAGAAGAACAAAATCTAACTAATGGGAATTTAAACAATCAGAAATTAAATGATGACAGCGATTATGACAGCTCAATACTTGGTAACACCTTCACCTTTCCCAGATGTCAGAGGATAAGCTATTTTTACTGAAAAGAGTTGGTAGAAACTGGAGCTTATTTGGACATCTGCAGCAGAAATTGATTTAAAGTGATTTGAGCTTTGAAAATGGGGTTCAGAGGCAACTCATTGGGCTTTATTTTTCTGGAAAAGGGGACAGATCACTTCGCATTCTTGGCGCAGGATCAGTCTCTTCACTGCAATGCCTGTCAGTCACATTTAAATATGTGCAATATTTATTCTTTTCACTTTCTGTATCTAAACATTTAATAGGCTTTGATTTTAGACTTTGCCATTGGGCAAGATGAAGGTGGCGCTTCCTCCTTTCGGGCATATCAAGGCTCTTTTTTGGGGGGGGCTTTTTTTCTTGCTCCATCCAGGGCAGAGGAAACTATTCCCTAAATCACAACATTATTTCCCTGTCCCACTTCCACCCCAGCCAAGTTTCATCTCCCACCACCACAGTCCTTCCACTGGCAGTGGGTGATGCACCAGTGCTGACCCGAGCCCGGCTCAGGTTTATTCACCCGTCGGCTCCATCGTTCCTACTCCAGCCCTGTGCTCAGCCATGGCTGAACTCTCCGTTCTCCCCATCCGTCTGCTGAGTCTGCCTGGGCAGGAGCACGTCAGCTCCATGTGCCAGAAGCACTTGATCCATTGTAATATTAAGTTTCATGCTGCAGCCTTCAGTTATGTGACCCGGAATGTTTGACCTGATGTCAGAGGGGGCCTCGGGCTACGCAGATATTTCCCCGGGGCACCCTGCCCTCTTTCTACAGAAGGAATCTGATCCACCAACAGGAAAAGAATAAGAATTTTCAGCTGTCCCATCCCCTGTGAAACAGTCTGTGCTACATGTGTCTAATGTAAGGTGCTCCTTATCGACTTGCTTTCTCCTCTTTTCCTTCTAGGTAATAATCCTGTGCTAGTAGCCTTGTAAGAAACATTTTTCTTTTGCCATAGCATCTTTTACAGCCAACACCCCAAATGGGCTCCTGACTTGCAAGGTGCTAAAAAGCTGACAACCCTGTTATCCACAGAAATCCAGGCTGGCCAAAGGCATGCAGCATTTTGCAGAATCAAACTGCATTTCTGGGATTCAATTCATCCCTCAAGGAAATCCAGACACCTCTGGGAGAAGTGACAGTCCCCTCAGCGTTCCCTTCAGCATCCTGTGAAGAACTACACGTGAAACAGGGAGATTATTCCTGATAACAAAATTCACAGTAGCTGGGAGTTGATCCCCCCTCCAATATCTGTTATCCTTGTGTTTTCTAACTGACTACAAAAAGCAAAGTCCAGAGCTCCACTGGCACTAGGAGAGGCCACAAACCTTTTATGTAGGAAAATGCCTTTCAAGTTTATTTTCTTACCATCTACTATTTTCAAGCAGGGGATAATTTTTAATGACCAAATGGTCTTGAAAATAAAGAAAGGTATCTGGATATGGGATTATTACTACTATTATTTAAAGAGCAGCATAGAAAATAGATTAGTTTTTTACAGGCTTTAGCAGCTCAGAGGTGGAAAACCCTCTCAGAGTTTTTGCAGATGCCAAAACAGGCCTGGATTCTGCAAAATGTCACCCTTGAATGGGCTTTTGCCCCTAAATGACATAGATTTCACAGATGCTTGATCTGCCTTCCCAGAGTCCAGTTTGGGACATCTCGAAGTGGCTGTTGCTGGGCTGTATATGCAGATGTGCCAAACATTCACATGTTGCTGATGGAAGAGTAATTTTTTGGCCATTAACAGGTGCGAGCGTCAGCCAGACGTTTGATCTGGCCCATTTGTCCACATGGCATCTAGAAACTGCTTCATTAGGCCAGAAGCATATGAAAGAAAAGCACAGTCACAACACTGAGGGTGAACTTGAGATCTCCTCTGCTCTGATTCCAGCTCCAGTTGGGATGCTGTGCTTCACCTGGGGTACCATTTGTAAACTCTCTACACCCATTACCTCAACTTTTTAAGCAGGAAAACCAGGAGCAACCTTTCCCCCAAAGTCACTTTTTGAAAATTAAGGTTTGAAAAATGTTCTGAAGACTAAATCCTGCTCCAGCGCACATCCAAAACCTTCACAGTTGCTTGAAACTGAATGGCATAATGGAGATAAGTACAGCCAGGGAGTCATTTGGAAAGTCCAGACAATGACCACCTCAATCAGAGCTGCTTCCTAAGGCAGACATCTAAATAAATGCTAATGAAATAATTACTACAACACCCCCAACCAATGGGGGCTGCAGTACTTAAAAGTAACAACAGCCGAGAACAGACTGTCCGTTAAAAAACAAAACAGAACATTGAAAAGCCGCAAAAGAAAGCAACAGTTTGTGCATTTCAGAGCTCTGAGAAACACTGTACCTTTGAGCCAGGCTTTTGTTCAAGGGAAGGCTTTTCCCTTTCAGCCCTCCCTTACTTTCACTGCCCGCTTTATCATTCATGCTTTTCGCTTGCCACATACCCAGATGCTACAAAAAAGGGCAGACTGTGGGCCCAGCTGAAGTGTCCTGACATCAAAAGGCTCCCATTGACTTTAACGGACATTTAACCAACCCTCTATAAATCACTGAAAGTCAGTGATTAAACAGACAGACCCCTTCTGAATGGAGCAGAGACTAACAGAACGCCCCTGAAATTTAGCTCCTCTGTTAACTCCAACCCTGCATGCCTGGGGGCACGTCTACGATGCTTTATCTCCTAACCTCCATGCTGAGAGAGCTGCAAAGAGAAGGAGTTTCCCTCCGAGCCAGAGAAGAATTTCTGTAATTGTAGCCCTGTCTGGGATGTTACATCAGGTCTTCTATATTTTCTTAGAGTGGAGAGCATCCCAAAGCACTGCCAACCGTTTGATTCCCAGATCCTGATGTTAGACCAAGTTCTGCATTAGAGAGGGTACCTGGAAGGTAGTGGATGTCTTTAGACAATCCATGGTGGAGGTTCATTTGAGGTCCATGACGCACACTCGGAATCCTGAACCTACTTTGTTAACATCGGTAACTGATTGACCAGCTGGGGCTTTGCCACTGCTGTAGGTGCACTGGTGTGCCCACTCAGGGAGCCCTTCCAGCTCACACAGTCGTTCCAGCACGTGCCTCACTGGTGAACCTCAGGTCCTCCCATGGAAATTTGTTGTGTCTGCGTAACAACCGTGACGCAGTTCATCGACGTGGGAGTGAAACATGACTGAGGTCGTTCCTTCTGTGCATATTTGACCATGTCATCTGCCCAAGAAGTCACTGCCCTCCCAAAGGCCACCCCTCTAAGCAGGGACAACCATCTCTCACCCGTCTGTTAAGGCAGTCACCAGTTCCTCCTGCACAAAGCAGCACTGGGCTGACAGGTTTGATGATCTGCAGATGATGTTCAGCCTTGACTCATAAGCCAGATATCTCCTGGAAATTTTATATCCCTGAAAAGGCAAAGTGCTCAGCTCATTAATGGGACACATCTCTATGCCTGACCATGGGCCACGTCCTGAGTTGCTGCTTTATATACTCACAGATAAAGCATATTTTTTAAAAAAGTAAAAATAATTAAAAAAAAAGGTGAATCCTGAAAATATATAGTATCTCAAAGATGTTTTTTTGAAGGAAAAAAAATCCCCTAAATTACTTCATCAAAATAATAAGGGAAAAGTTTACTGACCCATGTTACGGTGGCTGAGGTTGTGCTTAGTGTACCTGCCCCTCGGCATTTCTGTGCTGCCAGATCATTCCCTTGAGTCTCCTGGCAACTGGGAGAACAAGCAGCAGCCCCAGAGTACTCCTGAAACTACACCAGTGCCAGAATAGCCCTAGGATCAAGGTGGCTCCAATCTCAAATTTTGTGCAAGCTCTGCAACCCCCCCAGTCTGACTGGACTTGTCAGCACTAATTTGGCCCTTCAATGGATGACAATAGTTCCTAGTGCTTGCACTATTCTTTTACACTTCCCAAACAGCTTTGGTTTGCAAAGAGCAAAGGGGGAAAGCCAGACTCTAGCACTAAGGCCCAGGTCTAGGGTGAATCACTGAAGTTCCCATCAAGAAAGAAGAGCCAAAACCTCGGGGAGACTCGGTGAGAACCAGAACTCACATCCAGAGCAAGTTTGCTTGTTTTGAAAGCGTTTCTGCAAGCTATAAAATTTTGCAAAATGTCCCACATATGTTTTCTTACCCTTCTCCAAGACCTGAAATTTTGGCATTGGCTTTTAAACATATTATTAGCCCAGCCAGACTCTTCTATGAGGTCTAACAGATGCATCACACTTGGCATTTGCCTCAGCAAAAGACACATCCTAAAAGCAGCACCAGCTCTACCCAATAATGAGTTTTATACCTTGGTCAGGCCAGTTCTTTGCCCTATCCCTCTGAAGAGCCCCACTCTACACCTCAGACCAGCTTTGATCTTCCCAGTGGGGACACTGTTGTTGAGTTTCACCACTGGCATTGGCTGCTCCTGTTTCCCTGCTCAGCCACATCTCCTGGTGCTCCCAAGGTCCTTTCCTGCCCTTGCTGTGTCCTGCAGCACGTCTAAGTGAACCCAAAACTCTTCTTTCCCATCACGTCCATAGCTCTGGATGGCTGTCCAGCACAGCAGCCAGAGCCGGCCCAGACACTGTGACGGGGATGGGAGAGATTAGGTCAGTATTAGATTTCAGTCTTCCAGACGTTCATATGAAGCAGCTCCTTCCGCTTTAACTACTTTCCTTTCAAATTTTTCAGCCAAGGGCTGTGTCCAGACTGTGACCAATACACTGCTGCACAGACTGAATGCAGTGGCTCAGAAAGAAGCCTCATTCATAGCTGAGGTTCACACACAGAGCAGCACAGCCACATCTTTCGTGTCATCCACAAGTGTAGCCCGCAGCTAGTTTTCTTTTGTACAAGATTTCATGCCTGTGTCTTCAGCCAAAAAGCTGTAGAACAAGTTCACACTGTCATTCCAAGTCCTCTTCATGCTTTCTAAGTAGTCCTGAGTGCCAGAGCCATGAGTTTTCAAGTTGATTCTTTACCTATTTATTCTTTATTTTCTTTTTTTTTACAGTATATCCATTTTTAATATTCATTTTACATTTGTTTCTTATTCAGTTTTATTTTGTCTTATCCCACCACATCTGTCTCCTCATCACCCTTTGCAGTGCCTCTCCCAGTTCAGTACTGACTGGAAATTCAGTTATTGTTCTGCTTACCCATCTCTTCTGCATCACTAACAGAGATGACAAACAAAATTAGGTCTAATATTTTAAAACTAAAACATGAAGAAAACTGACCTCTCAACTCAAATCCCATGATTTGCCTTATTGCCTGAAGTTGCTAAAACAAAAAAGTACTCCAGCAAAACAACTTTTGTTATTCTGCGGGAAAATTCCTAAAGAAACAAGTATTTTCCAGTTGTATTTCTATTTTTCCTTGAAATCGGTGAGCTTCTTTAAAAAGGAATGTTTGTGGAGGGGGAAAAAATTTGTAAAAAATTACCTTTTTGGGGTCTAACAGCCATTTTTCCTGTTGTTAAAAAAGCCAGTAAAGCATTCCTCCAGTAAGTGAGAGGCCATCTTTCTCAGTCAAAGAGGTACAGCGCTTGCCAAAGCAGATTCTTGTCTGAAGTGACACAGGGGACATGAAGGAAACCTGCAAACCAAAAAATCCAGTATGCAGCTCCTGTTCCCAGCCCAGCTTGTGCCAGTGCTGGTGCCACGTGCTGCTGACCACCAGCAAGAACCAAGCTCTGTGCGCTTCTGAGGGAAGGGGGACAACAGTTAATGGTTGGATTCGATGAGCTCAGAGGTCTTTCACAACGTTAATGATTCTGTGAATGCAGTTGAGACCCCAGAGCATCTTTTCTGGTGGAGGATCCAACAGACCCCTTGAGCTGCCAACCACCAGGGTGACCCTTCCAAGGACAGTGAGACCCAGCGATGACCCAACAGAGACGTGCCACCTGCAGTGACTCTGAGCTCCACTCTCTTCCACCAACCTGAAAATCTTTCACAGAATAACAGAATCATTTAGGTTGGAAAAGACCTCCAAGATCATCAAGTCCACCCTGTGACCCACCACCACCTTGTCAACCAGACCAGAGCACTGAGTGCCACATCCAGTTGTTTCTTGAACACCTCCAGGGATGGTGACTCCACCAGCCCATTCCGGGGCTTGGCAACCCTTTCCATGAAGAAATTCTTCCTGATGTCCAACCTGAACCACCCTTGGTGCAACTCAGGTCAATCCTGACACCTTTGTCTGGGGTGGAGGGGAATGGTCAGAGGCTGCACTCACACAGGGCACGAGTTTGTCAGTCATAGCCATCAATTTACTACTGTTTTGTCTGCCAACCTCTCTGTGCTGCAGAAAGGAAGACACTGCATCAGAAAGCTTTTGTTCAGTGAGGTTGAATTCTTCCTGCAGCTGTACACAAGCAGCTTTTTCCCTAAGGATTCAGGTGGTAAAGCAAGGAGGGAGAATGTGGTTCAGGCATTGCCAGTGTGGCAACCTCCAAACCTTTCCCTTGCCTATTCAGTGCTGTTTGTTCTGCTGGGTAATCAAGGCAAACAATATAGAAATGTGCAGCAGTGATGCCTCCCCAGAGGGCAGCTCTAACTAGCTGGGATTTGGGAATAGTAAATCTTCCTATGAGTATCTGCAACAGCTCCTGTGCTCCACTCAGCTATTCCTAGTGAGCGCCCGCAGGCACAGCTGGCTTCACTCCTCCCCTTCCAAAACTGCAACTCTGTGGTGTTCAGGAAACACAATACCAGGGACTTCTCTTGCAACTTTTCTCGGTATTTTCCACAGTGGGTGAAAAATGGGCCCAGCTTCTCTGCAAGTCCTTGCAAGCTCAGCCCAGCTCCGGATGACACAGTCTGGTCCCGCAAAAGCACGGCACATCCCTGAGTTCAGGAGCACTGCAGAACATCAGATGGGTAATACGTGTTGTTCTTTCCCAGTGCCAAGGGGAAGTGGTTGCATTGTGATTATCTGATGATTGAAAAGAGACACGCTTGGAAAGGTTCCTGAGCAGAGTCTTTCTCTTTGTGCAGAGCAGCACAGCTCAAGCATGGGGCAGCACAGGGTGCTGTGCAATCGACCCCAAGGTTTGCGTACCTTTGAGTATTTTTAAATTGGGAGCAGCTGCTGGCAAACTAGCAGGGATGTTTTATAGCTTGCTGACAATGCCAGATTTTGCAGATATTAGAGCCCACACTCAGTGGCATCTCTGGAGTATTCTGTTTTTACAAGCGTTTCCCAACACACCACCAAGAATGCACAAGAAATGCTCACATTTATGCCATCGGGGATCAGGGATTGTTTGTCCCCTTCCACAGTTGACCCAGACGTGCTCCCTGCACTGCAATCAGCCCATGGGCATGAGCTTGGTGGGGAAGGGCTAGTGTCTCTCCTCACTGGGGATTTTATGGTTGGTTCAGGCCACCAGCAGTGCATCTGTTGTCAGACGTGGTACTCCCTCACCTGAGAAGTTATTTGTCTCAAGAGTTTGCTTGTTTAGAAAAGGAGATTATAATATTTATTTCCCAGCAGAGATGCAAAGCCTCAATCATTACTTAAGCAACTGAAGGTTTTTATCTGGATGAAGCTAAATAAGTGTAAAATTATAGAGGGGATTAAGACAGATTAAGAGGTGCCTGTTAGTCAGAAATCATTCCTGGTGGGCTGGGAAATTTTCCAAGAGGCTAAACATGACTTACAGCATCACAAAGCAAGTATCTTGTGCTACCATATCATTGCTACCATATCACTCCTTGTGCTTGGAGTCATCACCTCCAGCAATGCCTTGGAGATCTGCTGCCTGCCCTGCTGTTCATGGGTCCACACCCGCTGACAGCCTCAGGAATCACACTCAGATGTCTCTGGAAGTGAGACCTCCTCAGTCCCTGCACCTGGCTGAAGGGTTTCACTCAAGCAATTGTGGACATGCCTCAATCCCTGCTCACTACCAGGTCTGGCACCGCCCTGAACGATCGCTTTCAGCAGCTTCATTGCCCACAGGTCCTTATCGTGGATCTACCACCTCCACACCTCACAGGATTGGATTTTTTTAAACAAAAGTTATCATTCTGAAAAAAAAAAAAAGCACCACATCCCTTCTCTGTGTGCTGTCACAATGGTGTTGCTACATCCCCTTAAAGGGATGGTGTGCAAGTGCATAAGTACATTTCATCAGTACTATTTTTTGTTCTTTAACTCATTTTAGGGGGTTTGGACAGGGATCTCAGGGCTGTCTGTTCCATTAGGAAAAGATAGTGCAACCTTTTACCCATCACAAAGCCATAATACTATATTTCTTGGACCTCGTATGTCTCAAGGGTGTCAACAAATCAGAAAGTGCAAAGACTGTGCACACTACCAGGGAATAATATTTCTTTAAAATAAAACAATCTCAGCATTTTATTTCCCTTCCCTCAATTTGCTTGAAAATTGTGCAACAGAAAACTGTTTCAGACCAGATAACAGACAAGCTGCAGCTTCAAACTGCAAAGCAGCACCGGATTACCTCTGGATTAAATGCTAAAAAGGAGGCCTTGCTTATTTTTTGAAAGAATAGGGGAAAATATAATGCTTTAAAATATTTTTGAGGTCCTGGGACTTCTGGTTGTGTAACAACCAAAACTTCTCTTGAGTCATTATACCCTCCTCTTGTTAAGTTCTCATTTGTTTTCACACATATGACATATCAGCTTCCTACATCAGTGGGTAGGAAGATCATACCTGCTTTATAATCCTTTATAATGCTGCTTCTCCTTCCCTCAAATAATTTCTTCCAAAAAAAACCTTTCAGGTAATCAGTCAGCCCACAGACCTAAAGAGAATCGCTGTCTCCTGACAATGACATATTGCCTGTATTTTAGGAATTCTAAAAAAAAATCAGAGAGTATATTTACTGAGCTGATCTGTACCTGGAATCCTCCTCTTGATACTGCAAAGGCACATGGAGCCTGTGCTGAACAGAAACCCAACAACATGAAGTGAGATTCAGAATAAAAGGCAATTTTTTTCCAGTTTTTAGAAGAAACTGAATTATGACACTCAAAGACCACTCCTCCCACCAAAAGCCTCTTCACGTAGCTTTGCCCGTGAAAAAGTTGTTTGCCTTCAGGATGAGATTCAGGACCTAGGATGGATGCAGCATGCTCCACGTGAAGGAAAGCATCCACAGAGTGTGAGAGCTGCTGATGAGAGAAGCAAAAAGCAGGAGAGATCCCAAAGGCACAAGAGCCTGAACAGCAGCAGCTGTGAATATCTGCCCTCCTCCTCTCCTGGTTTCTGCTGTTCTTGGATAAAAACATAAGGGATTTTTTTGGGGTCAGTCTTAGAAAGAAACGGGTTAGCATTTGTTTTTCAGGAGGCAGAGATGTTTGCAGCTGAGCAGCTCTGAGTGGCCAGAATCCCACACTAGGGCTTGTGATCCCTGTGGATCTCCTGCTCCTCCTCCCCTCAATTGCTTGGCTCTGCACAGTCCCTGTCCTTGATGGGGTGTTTATCACAGCCTGGCATTTGAGATGTAATTAGTTGCTCCTTCTTCATTCTTAACACTTGAAATGTAAGCCTTGAATCTCATTAATGCAACAGCCAGGTTTCTGTCCAGAATTATGGAGCTGAGAGCAATGGGATGGGCATGAGGATAGGGCACAGCTGGCCAAGCTTTCTCATGCCCTCCCGGAGACTCCTTCTCGCCAGGCCACCTCTCAGAAACACACTGGATGACTGAAATGACTGGAACAACCTGGGAGCTGGACTCTGCCCTGTGGTTGTCCCTTTCTGGGCTATCCAACAGCCACAGTGTGAGTGTCCCTCCCATCCAAAAGCAGGGTAAAGCCAAGTGCTTCCTTGCTCCATGACAACACGATGTGCTGGCAGAGAGACACAGCTCCGGGTGGGCTCCAGACCAGCTTGCAGGTGGGCACTGAACAGGCTTGGGAGCCCTTTCAGCTCCCAACGACTGTGTCCTGAGGCTCTGCTCAGTGCCAGGACAACTCATGACAAGGGTTTATCCAGGACAAACAGGAATTAATGCCAACAGAAACTGAACCCAGTTCAGAAAGGAGAGGTCCCCCTTGTCTGTAACACAACACCCAGCACAGCCAGGGATGTTTTCTCTGTAATGAGATAGTCTGACTAGGGGACTCTGTTAGCAGTAACCAGACACGCCTCCCTCCAGCTTCCCCTTCTCCCTTTCCAATACAAGGAATCCCTTCTCACCTTAAAGGAGCCCAGCAGTGCACAGTCCTATTCTCAGTACCAGCCATTCCCACCCAGAAAGGGCTACTGCTTTCAAGATCTAGAAACATCAGCCCCCTTCTCTTACAGATCCGTAGCTCCCTTTCAACTCCCTAAGGACTCCCCTGATTTTATCCAGAAGAAAACATGAGTTTAAGTAAGTCCTCACAGCCAAAATCTGTATTTTTTGACTTAACAGAAGAGGTACTAAATTAAAACTCTCCTAGCTGCTGTACAGGTGAATACTCCTCAAGAAACCAGATAATCAGGCCATGTTCCTCATTAAACAACCCACGGTATGAGCACCAATATGTGCTATTAGCTTGTTGCTTCTAAAGGATGCTCCACACCCCTTCTCTTGTCTTGGAAATAGCCTATAACTGTGACTGTAAATTTAAAGAGAAGGCTTAGAAGTGGTGATGTTGACACAGGGGCTGACAGGCTAGTATAGAAATTGGGAAAATAAAAGAAAAGCTTAATACCACAGCTGTATCTCTCCCACAACTGGAGAGAAGCATCAGGTGAGGTCAGAATCAGCCATCTAATGAGTTTCATTTGATCCTTTTTCTTACCTGTTTGAGTGACTTCGCAGAATTTCTCTGCCTCCTGTATACTTACTTTTTCCCTCTGATAATCTCCTCAGGCTAGTCCAAGAGAGCCCATTGAGATGTCCCCTGAAAAAAGCAAATTGACTGACTCTCACCTGTTTTATGCATAAGGGTCATACGCAAATATATATTTACAGCATTAACCCTTTTTGCCAAGCACAGAATTCCTTCCAGGATAGGACAGCACATCTACAGATGCTTGCCTGTCCTTCAGCTGTGTTAAAATCTGCCGTTTGTGCTTCCCAAGCAAACCAGACTATTCTCTGCTGCAGCCCTGAGCTCCTGGTTGTCAATCCTTCTGCAAAACTTAGAGTCACCATTTTACATCAGAGAGAATTAACGTTGATGGCCCAAACCTTTGCAAGTCTTGGAGCAGACTCATGTTCCCTTAGGTTCTTTTTACTCCCAGGTTAAAAAGGAGTTTGAAGAAAGAAATCTGCCTCATGCCTAAACTTCAGTAAGTCCCAAACCTGTGGAGCAAAGTTCCAGCATCCTCAGAGGTCTCTTCCTGATACTGAAAACATGTAAGTGGTTTCACCCATGGAAGTGTTCAAGACCAGGTTGGACAGGGCTTGGAGCAACCTAGTGTAGTGGAAGGTGTCCCTGCCCATGGCAGGGGGGTGGGACTGGATGATCTTTCAGGTGCCTTCCAACCCAGACCATGCTGTGATTCTCAGACGCAGGAGGGGACCCCACAGAGCACTGGGGGGATGTCTGGGCACCACAGTTGGCTGCTGCTTCCTCTCTGCCTTGGTGGCACAGGCCAGCACATCCTGTTGTCTGTTGGGACCACAGAAATACTCATCCCACCACACAGCACATCCCAGCTGGATTCTGAAGCCACTTCTCCCACTCTGTGCTGGCTTTGGAAGTTGCCAGTGAAATAGAGGAAAAAACAAACTGATGCCACCCAATAAGAGAAAATTAACAATTTCCCCAAGGAGGCGGCTCAGAGGGGACCTGGCATTGTGTAGATAATAGGGAGAAACAAATGGCAAACCATATTTTAGCCCATAACATCCATTTCAAGGCGGACCCAGCATTTACACTGGCTCACATCAACCTCCCTTTGGCACTTGGCAGTAAATAAGAAGCAACTGCAACAGCCCTGTGCTCTTTCCAATGCAGAACTGGATCACTATGTACTAGGGGAACTGTGCCACCCATTGCCAGTTAATCCAGCTTCAAGGGCCCTACGAGGAAGAACCCCTATGAAGTAATGAGAACCTTATACTAAACATGAGGCTCTTTCTAAAGGGGCATTCATATTCTGAGGGGAAGCAGGAAAACACACATGGGACCACTAGAAGCTGCGTGCTGCCTGCTTGGTACTTTGAGTTCTATTTTCACATTTTTATAATTATCACATAATGCATAATGTGACACAAACCAGGAGACGTCAGCTCCGTGCAGAGCCAAACCGAGCACGGGCAGGCACTGCATGATCCCCACAGGGCCAGCCCAGCCCTGAGCTGCCCCTCCTGGCCCCATCCCAGGAACACCAGCCGTGCCCCCCTGCTCCCTGTGCCACCTTCACAGAGGCAGCACAGCCCTGCCTAGTGCAAAGCTGCTCCTGCCCCCACAACTGCTCTTGTCTGCAGAAGATAAACCCCTCAGACTGCTTCCAGTGGGTTTAAATGAGGAGTCAGAGCCTGCAGTGGGTCACAGCCTCTCTTGGACGTTCACCAGCCCACAGAGCCAGGTTTCCAAGCCGGGCATGTGTGCTCTGAGCTCTCTGAACTGAGAAAGTCCAAACACAGTTGACCTTGAGGTGCCCTGTAGGGTCTGGCCAGCACCCTGTCCTGGCAGGACACCCATACCCTGATTTCATGCCTGTCTGCAGGGCACACCAGCCTTGTGAAATCCTCATGATGACAATTCTCCTTCTTGGAGACATGGGATAAGGGAAGCTTATCACAAAAGCAATTTACAAAAGTTTTCAATCAGGCCTTCTGGCTCCCTCTCCTGAGGGTCCCTCCCCAGGGCACCCATCTGGCTCTACATTCCCCCTTTCAGGGATCTTCTGTTCTCCAGTCCCTCTCCCCACAGTCCCTCCTCCCAGTTCAGACACCATCCTTGGCAACCCCTTTGCTCTGCTGCAAGACAGGCCAGCAGCTTTCTCTGTGATCAGTGGTTTCCTTGAGATAGGGCAGATAACATGGGACTGGGACTTCATAAGTCCTGGGAGGTTTTCTGTGGGCTCATGACAGAGGATGAAGGCTCCCACTCTATGGATTACCTGTGGTCTGCTCCTCCCCAGTCTGATGAGGCACCTGCTTTGGCTCCAGCATCCTGACACAGGCACATTTCTATTGTCAGGTTCACTCATACAACAGTTTTTTCTTATTAAAGGACATACATATGTTTTTCATCCTCACACTTGATCACAAGAAGTCAACCTTTGCTCAGCTGTCAGAACCAGTTGGCTGAACCTCCCTCTGTAAAAGCAAAGCCTGCAGCAGTGTGCACTCGAGTTTAGCCATGACTGGCACAAGGCAGTAACACTGAGAGATTTTTGCAGCAGATCATGTTGAGAAGAACAGAAATTATCTCAAAGAGAGCTTTCCCTGTATGAAAATATGTTGGTTTCTTCAGAATCAAAAGGTTTTTTCTCCCTCCTCACCCTGACCTGCAAGACACTTTCCCAAGCCAGACAAATTTAGAGTGCCCTAGTGCTGTGGAGCAAGGATGAACAAGAGAGAGGAATAAAACATCTTTTTTCCCTCCTGTAGGAAAGTATTATCCAAGCAACCAGCTGCACTGGTGGGGGGGGGGGGCTCTTCCAGAAGCACTGGCATGCTCTGCTGTTCCTAGACTAAATAGATTGTTGGGCTTCTCCATCCAATACTGCTTTACAGGAAAGCTGTACAAAGTAAATATATTCCTTCCAAGGCCAACCCCCTTCTTGTGCCAACTCCCAGCTCAGAGCAGATGTCCGTGGTTGGGCTGCAAAGCCCCCGAGGAGCAGGGGGTCTGCACTGCCCAGGTGTCCCCAGCTGTGCGGGCTGGGGGCAGCTGGAGGGGGCTGGTGGTGTCAGACAGCAGCACAGCAACGAACTGAGAACCACCAGAGGAAATTCCTCGCCGAGGATATGGGAGTACAACCCACACACAGTCAGGGGCATTTCAGTCACTTAGTGTGAAGCCAAAGAGTTGCTGCGTAACCTTGGGTAAGTGGCTTAAATTTTGAAGAGGCAGAGCGGAGCAGCACAGCAGGTCTGAAGAAAACTGCTCTGTTACCGGCTCTGGGAGGGAGTGTCCTTTGTCAGAAAGAGAAAGAAAATGTGATGTATTGTTAGAGATACGTTAGAGAAAGAAATGGGATTCAGCACTGCTAAGGTTGTTTCTAAGCCTGATGCAGGAAAAAACTCAGGACTGAGTAAGGACCCCTCCTCCTGCACCATGGGTTCCTAAGCTTCACTTCAGAACTCCTCTTGCAGTTCCTCCACCACAGTGACCATGAAGTGCTGGGCACTGTCCAGAGATGCAGCATAAACACCAAAGGACCAGTCTCTCACTTCAGGGAACCCAAGATTTCATGTGATGCCAAGTGGGGAGTGAATTATAAGAAATCCATCATGATGCAGATAAAGCAAGAGGATAGTTCTTTCACAGGGCATATACAAAGGAAAAAAGCCAGTAGTCTGTACACCCATCTCTTTTTTGCTGCTTTTAAGAAACTTGCAGCGTCAGGCAAAATTGGAGCTTTAACCCCACAGCAATGAAATTGCCTTTAAAAAAAAAATTCTGCCTGCATCTGAACTCTGCCTGCATCTGGTGGCTGAGAATGCTGCCAAGACCTTAACCCTCTGATATTAACAGAAAGAGATATTGATGAGCGTCCCTCCGGCGAAGGAAACCAAATGGTGTTTTTAACTTTAGTGGATTCTTTACAGATTTTCAATTCCTTAGCAAGGCTGTTGCTCCAGACTGGGATGTAATTGAGATGCATTATCCACTCGCTCAAAAACTTTCCCAGGAACACATGTGTGCACACACAGACCGTGCATTCAGCTATAAATACATACCGTACCTGCACAGGCATTAAGCTGCTGTTCATGGGCTGTCTGGAGGTTTCTGCTGCCAGCTCGGCTGCTCAGTCAGTCGGGGCACTCAGCACTCCCAGCTCAACGTGACAAACGCAGCAAACACAGAAACCCAGCTCATCACTGCTGGGTATCTGACCACAGCCACAAAGAGGGTCTTTTAAGGACCGGTTCTCATGAAAGACAAGGATTCTGGGTCTTTTCACCCCAAAAGGGATGTTGAATCTCTTTAGCTCTTCTACAGACCAGGGCAGCAACTTGCTGATAAACCACTCACCCCACCTCTTCATCCTGTGCTGTGTCCTCACTGGAACAAACCACCATCTGTGCCCAGCACGGCGGAAAATCTCCCTCCAAAATCTTCCAACCTCCTTTATTATATTAATCTTGACAAAAAGCCAAATTCCATCAGAATAGACTGATCCTATTCATAGCATAGCATCTATTGGGATGAAGAAAGCATGTCCTTGAAGGATTTCAATGGCATAAGGACCTGAAGCCATACCATTGATTTCAACGTAATATTAAAGAACAACTCTAGTCTTTCTTTTAGCCTGGGAGTATGAATGGCTTGCATTACAGGTCTTTAGTGAGAGGCAGAGGGAGGTGTAAACCCACCGTTTTAGAGTCCTACATGAAGCTAAGAAAAATCATATCCTCCTCTTATGAAAAACAGAATGAAACAAGATATGCTATCTCAGAGGGAATGATTCATCAATGAATCCTGAAGCACTTTAGGAGAGTTAAGCGTGTACACCAACAGCATCCACTCTGTCCACCTGCAGCAGGGAGAATTAATACACAGAAAGGGAAACTGAGGCACAAAAATCTTATGATTAGTGTCTGAAAACAATCCTGTAACCAAACCAGTATGGCAACCTACCCACTCCAAAAACACAGACCTACCCCAGTGCAAAAACACAGACCTGCCTCACTTCAACTTCACGGCGGATTTCCCTCAGCCTTGAGCACGATGGAGCCTGTGGGACACAGCTGAGCAATTCAGACCATATACCCCAGAGGGCAATAATACTTCTACCCATTAATTAGGTACATTTGTTACTGGAAATGATGGTAAAGTGATTCAAGTTGGTGAAATAACAAAATAAAACCTCCGAAATCAAGAGCTGCTTGCCCAACCCTCACTTCTGCAGCGTGAGCACTGCAGATGCTGTGTCTGGTGGTCTGGCAAAGGTCAGGTCTGTGGTGAAATGCCCCTTCCCATACCAAAGCCCAATGTCATCATCACAGCCTGAAGGGAGTGGGAGTACGGACAGTCTGACTTGAACCAAGCTTTGGAAACCTGAGAAGACTGCACAGGATTAGTCAGAGGGAACACAAAACCCAAAAGCCACAATTACCAGCCAAGCAGCAGCCACTCTGCCCAAACTGCTCCCAGCCATCCCAGCATTGCATCTGTGGGAAAAGCCAAGTGGAGAGTGCCTGATCCCTCCAGCAACACCAAAGGCAGCTCCTGGCTGACTCTGCCCAGGGAAAGGAATACAAGTTTTCAGCGCTGGCATCTCTTGAAAAAGGTGTCAGGAAGCCCACGGGGTGGGCAGTGGAGCGAGGGGGGTCTGGCATACACAGATTTAAAAAGCCTTAGTGAAGGGGAAGGGAAACCACCCCACGTCTGTGCCTATTCCTGGATATTAAAGAGCCTTTTAGGCATCTGAGATATTAGGGATCACACTCACTTGATGCACAAGAGATGCTTTGAAATGGTTACAGCCTTTTTATTCACAGAAACTCCCTCTGAGTTGCCTTTTCTTCTCTTTGGGCAGAAGTTTATACCAAGGTTTTATTTGGCTTCAGGGCAAACATGATGCTTTGCAGGAAAGCACTGTCAAACAGACCCCTCTCCTAGACAAGTAATTATGAGAACAAACAGCTCCTTCTTAACCCACAGGGGAGTCTGCCAACCCCTCTCTCTGCTATTCTCGGCTTCCTGGCTTAGAAAGGGTTACGTGAAATCTAAATGAGTGGCTTGTCCTCCTTGGGCGGGTTGGGAAACTGTACAGATTTCAGCTGGCAGAGCTGAGCTGTGCTGTGGGTACTCACTGCAGGTTACCCTGTAATGGTAACAGGAGACATCCTACACCTTCCCAAACAGGACTCAGGCAAGTGCAAAGTGGTGTTGCAGCACTGTAGGGTGGGTTTAGAAGTGTCAGGTGCTCTCCAAAAAATACAAGGCAGTTCCTGCCCTAAAGACCCTACAGACTAAATGCAAGGTGATGCTACAGGCAAAGATAAATGTGCAGGCATTTTTTTAAGTAGTAGGATAAACATCTGGATAGGATGCTGTGAGTTAGAGGGCCATTATGATGGATGACAGAACTGGGTGCAGTGGTCAGAGCACAGGGAAGTCCTGAAAGCAGGATCAGCAGCTCTCCAGGGCTCTGTGGTGGTCTGAGTGCAATTCAAGGAACTAATTTCCAGCTGAGATGTCTAAACACAACTCCTAACTTTAGTATTGACTAAGTGCAACATTTTAGATTTGCTGCGAAATCTCTGTATTTTCCACTTTGTTTCATAAATCCGTATGGAGCTTCCCTAATGCTTCAGTTTTAACTGCAGTTCTACTATTGTCTTTGTCAAACAGACATTTTTATCTCACCTGAGAACAGCCAGTGTAGGTCAAAATTCACCGTTTTAGTACTAAAACAGAAAGTGTTTGCAGCTCCACAAATCCAGGGAAGGAAAACCAGAACCAGCACACAAGATGTCACAGCCTTACATTTAAGACGGAATAAAACTTCACAAAGTAAGAGGATTTCAAAAAAGGATCAAGCACTAGTTATGAGTGGTGTAAATGAAGTGAAGGCAGAAATAATATGTAATTTGCTGTCAGTGAAATTATTAGAATCTGGCCTTTCACTTTTATTGGTGAGACAGTGCAAAAATGTGCTGGTGTTCAAAGAGGACATCCTAGATTCAGTAGGAAAAGAATAAATCACAGAGCAGCCATTCATTAAAGGAGTTAAAAGTCTTCCCCAGAGCTGTATGACTCCTTAGAGAGCAACTGATCACATGTTCTCAGAGGTATCTGATGAATTCTCTATTTCTGGGCACTTCCCTTTCTAACTCTGCTACCTGGAATGCCCTTTTTCCCTGACGAGAAAAAACACATCCATAAAGCTGAGCACTGAGAGAGAATGGATGAAAAAAAGAGGGTTTATTTCAGGGAAGCATCCAACAGTTCAGCTGTTCCTCATAATGCACCTCAACTAATAGGACTTCACCTAACCCTACCTTTATACATGCCTGGACTGTTCCTCACAGGAGCACTAGGATACCTGTCCTGTTCCAGCAATAGCCATCAGCTTCATATGTTTTAAATTTGATGTGCCTCAGGAGACTTTTCTGGGATTTCCAGTCGGTCTTACAGAATAAATCAAGATTCTCTCTTCCTTGTTACCTCTGAGGCTTCTCAGAGAGCATCCCTGTCTGTATCCTCTGGGGCAGAACAGCACAAGTTGAAAAAATATGAGCAAAGACAGGACCACCTTCAATTAAAGGTATTGCAGACAGATAACAGGACAAAAGGGTGGAGGGAAGTGAGGGAGAGGGGTAGCATCCTATGTTCTACTTGATGCCTTGCCAAACAACAGGAATGCTCAGAAAGATATGCCTTTTGATCCTACTCTTGATCAGAATAAAACTGATATCCAGCCTTGGAAAGAGGACAGTATCAAAAAAAACACGAATCAAGGCTATTGTCTTCACATTTGCTTACTGAACTAGAAATGCACAGGCCCTATTCCTAGAAAAAAGGGGAGATCACTCCTCTTTCTTTGTGTGAAAATAGTGTGAGAATGGGGGAGAAATCCTTCAACCTTTCAAGAAGTGTTTTGCAAATGACCTCTCTGACTGAGAAGCTCTGGATGAGTAAATATTACTAATAATATCCCTGGATTGTCCAGAAGAAAATGAAGAAGTGGGAGGACAAAACGAATCCTTGTGTTGAAATCATGGAATGGTTCCTCATGTGCCTTGCAGTCCAACAGACATCTCAGCACACACACAGCACCCAGACCAACACTCCTGCTCTCCATTTTCTTTCTGACGAAACCATCCATGGGCAGGGAAGCAGGATGGATCCAGGAGAAGGATGGAGGGGTACACCAGCCATACATCCCATCTCCATTACTGGACAGAGTTTGTTGCATGAAAGAAACAAGAACACATTTCACTGGTGCAATCAAAAAAAATCATTGGCCTCACTGGGACCTAACATTGGTGCTATTATGATGTTGGGGTGAGAAGTGTCTATTTATCCTCCTTTCATTTCTTGTTGAAAAGCACAGCCCGTGTCAGAGCTGAGGAGAGCTGCAGCACAGAGGAGACATTATTCTCAGCTTTGGATTAAGATCAGTATTTTAATGAAAGCACTTATTAGCCCCAGCTGGGGCTCAATTTTCCAGTGAGTTGGGAAAAAAAAATATATTGCCCTGGCCATTCTGCTCTGGGGATTGCACCGAGACATCTGAGAGTATCAATTACTGATCATAATACTCTATTGGAAACGAACAGCTGGGGAAAAGCCGCTGGCTGGAAACGACTGGATTGCTTTACATTTTAAAGTATAGTTCTTGGCTATATGGTGTCCATTTTTTTCCAACTCTGGGATCCTGACTGCTCTCAATGGACTGCAGTAGCCTTGCCCTTGCCACCTTCTCACACCAGTGCCCCCTCACCGCCCATCAGAGCAGGCTCAGTTCTCTGCAGAGACAGTACTTGGTCTTGGGTTGCCCAAAGTGTGGAGCGTGGCCTCAGAGGTCCTCCTATGGGTTGTGCATATTGATAAGAGCCTCCTAAACCCTCCACCTCCAGAAGAGAGATGTTCCTTGTATTCTGTCTCCCAAATGGCCTCTGGGCCATTCATGTGCCAACACATATGGCTGCCCACGGAAGTGGGAGATGTGTCAGTTCAATTCCTGACTTTAGACCCCTCCCAGAGCCTTAACTCTGAATTCCCAAGCATCCTGTACTGCCTGGGGAGGAGGGATGCTTGCCCACGGATTAAAAACAATTTTATGCTGCCTAACTCTGCTGCAGCCTGGCACTCCCTGCCCTGACAGCATCCTCGCACTCTGATGGGAGAGTGTCCTGTCCCCCAGGCAGGGCAAGGGCAACAAAGGGAACTGTCATGTCAATAACTTGGCTTTGACAAAATTGCTGTGTGGGAAGAGGAGCATACAGGTCTCCTCCTTCCTCCTGCAGTTATGGGATGGAGGAATGACTATGTGGACACGAGGTTATTCCTGGAGAACACAGATGCTCACATCCCCTCTTGGAATGTTTGTACCGTCTGGTGACTTAGGCACACAGGCCCCATCAAAACAGGCTTAGGAAGGTTTGTAACTTAATGCAGGGATAGAAGGAAGGTGAGTAAGCAACAATGTAGGGGGCAATGGCACAGAGGTGTCTGCACTTCCTTGTACCTCCAGAGGAAGACAGACCCTGAGCTGGAAGCTTGCAGTGTGAAGTAAAAGTTAATTCCACCTCAACACTTTATACAAAAACTGATTCAAAAATGGATGAAATCAGAGCAGAGCTGGAGGAAGATGTTATTTCAAAGTCAAACCTCATAGAATGCACAAGAGTTTCACAATGAGGAGCAGAGCCCTGCCTGGTTCAGCAGGGCAGGTTGGGGGACGTGCATGCGTGACGTTACACTTGCAAAGGAACTGGCACAGGGGCAGAGTGACCACAGCAGTGGGTGTGTGCAGAGCCACCAGCTTCTCCCTCGTGGCCCCCAAGGGTGGAGGAGGTGGCAGCACTTCCCTAGTGCCCCAAGGGTTTGAGCAAGGGGTGGAGGGAGAGACACTCACAGATGTGTGCCAGCAGTTTCTGGAAGAGTTTAAAGCTGTCTTCACGTGAACAGCTGCACTGAACTGTAATGGATGGTCACTCCCAAAGGCAAACTGTAAATTTACCAACAGAACAGGCTCTGTGTGTCTGTGTGTGTGTGTCTGTGTGTCTGTGTGTGTACCACACATTTTCCTGGGGCTGGGGGCTGCGTCAGGGACAGGGGAGACAGGAGGGAACCCCACTCCAGCAGTTGCCAGATTGAAAGCTTCACATTCTTTCAGCAGTAGTGGCTGGAGTTATTTTTCTCCACTTGGAATTTCAGATCTGGGTGGATTCTATCAGAATATCAAATCAATAAAATGCTCTGTCTGGGAACCTGGTCTCTAAATTCCACAGAAAAAACCCTCAGACTTCAGGAGCTTGTCCCCAGCTAGCTAGGGATCAGGTAGCTCAGGAGTTTGACAATGAACCAAAAGAAATCACAGGCATGTTTGCCTTGAGAATTGTCCTACTGCCTGAGGTTTGATTAACTTTTTTATTCCCCTCATCATCCCCACAACCAGTTCATCCTATAGCTGAACTGAGAGCCTGATTCTCTGGAGGGAACAGAAGAGAATATGGATGAAAACCAAACCTTGAATGATTTTCCCACCATTTAAAAGAGTAAAAAATCCTCACTGCTGGCCCTACACTATTTTCACAGCCCTGTGATAACACAGGGCTGGAGAGGCACCTGTTCAGATCCAAACCCCAGCCAGTCTGACATGATACATTCCATCTCCCACAAGCACCCTCCAGCCGGGGACACAGTGCTCACAGCTGCTCTGAGCCCACAGGCAGATGCTAATCCTCATCTGGTGGAAACAGGCAAGGAACACCTGAAAAGAAACCGAGCCCGAGCATCACACAGACCAGCCATTCAGCTCAGGCCAGTCCCATTAGATTTGGTTGACAAAAGAATCCAACGTGCACATTTATAATTTGCCAAAAAAAAAAAAAAAAAAAAAAAAAAAAAAAGCAAAAAAAAATTGGGAAGCAAAGCTTTCCCTTCTGAATGGAGAGTTTCTGTGGCCCAGCCTCCCTCCTCGTCAGCAGACAGGGTGGAATTCCCAGGCTACGGGGGAGCTCTCCTGGCGCTGATCATGTTCTTAAAGGCATGTTCCCAATCAAGAAGGCTGGGATGAGGCATAATAATTGCATAGGCTTCCTGAGAACTGGCTTAATATCCCTCAAGACTGATTTAACCTAGTTTTTCATTCTGCTTTCACATCAAAAAATAAAGATCTGTCTATATCTTGATATACTGCAAATCAGGAAATGGAGGCGTATGGTATATCTCATCCTCCCCTGCCTGGAGCTCTCCGAGGCACGTTGCCAAGGCACAGCCGCCTTGGCTTTTGCAGACACTTCCATTGTGTCAGCAAAGCTGTGCTGATTAACGCTGGTGAGAAAGAGAAACTAGTGGCCTGTTAAAGGTCTGAGAGTCAGGAGCCATCTAATCCTGGGCTGGCACGTCCTTGAAATCCCTGGGTAATAATTAGCGTCATTACCAGCCTACATTACACACCTATTGATCTGTAAAGACAAATGAGGATGGAAAGTTTTGTAGGCCCCTGGCCATAGCTGGTTGTAATGATCATTAACACAAGAATACTGGAAAATGTGCCTGTGTTATTGGACAAGTGCCAATCTTGTACTTACCTTTGGAGCCTCTGGAGCATCTTGGGGCAGTCCTGAAATCCAGAGGTGCATGCTGGCATTTCCCTTTCCAGCTGAGCTCAGGCTGTTGACCTTCTGGCAGGTGATCCCAAGAGGTGCTGGGAGAGACTCCAGACATGTGCTGCCACTGCTTGTTCAGCTGAGAGAAACACAGAGAGGTTGTCAGCTCCACGTCAGCCAGAGGACCTGCCTGCAGCAGATCCCCACCCTGCTGAGGGCAATTAAAAGCAGAGGGCAGACCCACGGCTCCATCCCAGGGGACCAGCTGGGTAAATCCCAGGGAGCACCCCAAGATAAATAATGCAGTCTGGCCCCAAAGCCACAGCAATGTGGATGCAGACACACTAGTGTGGCTGGCTTGTAGGAACACTGGGCTTTTCTGTTCCCCAAGAGCAGGGTGAGCCTTTCCTGCAGGGATGGCCATCAGTCCCTGCTTTGACATTAGTACAGACCTTGCTGGACCGGTGTCAGAAGTGAGCTGGCTGTGTAAAGTTATCTTTAGCCTGTCCTACACATGATAATAGAAAGACTGTAATTGTAACTGGCCTTTTTCATTACAAGTGCTTTTAATCCTGTAATAAATGGATGTTCTACAGACCAAGACACGGTTATTTTATGTTGAATGTTGCAAGTTTGGACTCACAACTCCAGCTTTAAAAATATAGATCTCTAATAGTTCAGTAAAAAGCTGCTCTGAGGTCTGTAATAACAGATACCTTAGAACTGGGCAGCAAATGTACCCCAAACCCAACACAGCATCATCATCACAGTACAAGATATTGTGAGGCTGAGCTCCATTGCTAAGCTGGCTCAGCATAGCAGACCCCTCTGTGTGACAACTGGGGAAGGCATGTTTGATGCCACATGTTTGTGATACAACAGGGCATTTGCAAAGCCCAAAATGTAAATTTTGTCCTAAAAAAAAAAAAAAAAAGTGGCAGATGAATTAAATTTTGGGATGTAGTGTCATGAATATGAATTGCTCTGAGCCATCCTGGTGAATATTAATGCTCCTTGGTCAAGCACGATCCCATACAAAGCCACACCTTGTCTGGCTCAAGTAGCCATGCGAGCCCTGAACTCCCCTTGGCTCCCTTAGATCCGAGGTAGGAAGAAACAATAGTCCCTTAAAACACTTGGGACCAATTCCCAGGTTTCTTACTCACTCTGAGCTCAGTCCTTACTCTTGCTGTGGCAGCAGCAGCTTTACCTGAGCTCACAGCCCCAGTATCCAGGCTCTGACAGCTTTAGAGGCCACTGTCTCCAGCAAGAAACCAGCTCCAAGTCCAGCAACTTCACTTAATTTTGCTGGAATAGTTGTGTGCTCTGTGATGCAGGGCTGCATCCCACTGCCCACGACAGCTCACACAAGGACAGGGAAGATGGAACAGGCAGTTCCCATCAGTCCCTTAAGCCGATTTGGGTGAACACAAGCTTTGCTACAGAAACTCTACAGGCCACATTTTTGGCAGATCCTGGGCTATATAAACAAATAGGAAACATGACCTGAGCTCCCATAAATTTCCTGAAAATCTTTAATGACTCTAAAGGCTTAATAAAGTGTTTCACAGCAGAGGCAGCAGCCAGTAATTACGGGCTTGGAATCTGTGAAGCTGCAAGCCGAGGTCCAGCTCAGTGATTGAAAATGCAAGCAGTAATAACAGCTCTTTCAGAGCACAACACAGCTCTTTTGCCATCATATACCCGACTTTGTGAGCTGGTGCATCGCCAGCCAAGCATGTTGTCAGCAGAAGCTTTAATCAAAGGGCAAAATACATTAAATATAGAGACTAGTTCTTGCTGATGGAGTTGCAAAGCATTGTGAAAGTGTAAACTGTGTGCTGGAAGACCATGATTTAGCAAAAATTATAAAGGAGCAGCTACAGGCCCTAAAAGCCAGTCTTTTACTGGAAGTAGGACGTGCAGGAAAGTTTGGGACCTGCCATCGTATGGGAGGGTTGTCACTGCTGTACCCTGCTCCCAGAATCCATACACAGGGATGAATGCACCACATCTGCATGCAGGTGGATGCACATTAAGTGAAGCAGGTTTAAAAGAAGGGAAAGAGAGAGAGGGGTCACAGGCCTCCCTCCAGGTTCAAGGGGAGCCACTGTCTCTCACTGGTTATTCCAATCATCACGGGTCTGGGAAAGACATTCCCATAGGAAAACACAGCCTCACACACTGCTTGGAAAGGCTGCCAGTCCCAAGCTACTCATCTATCACATTGCTCTGACTGCGTTTACAATGTTTTTCATCAGCACTTTGGCCATCTTTTCACTCTTATACATGGTTCTTTTAGCAAAGCCCCTCTTTAAAGCCAACTGACAGGTTTCAAAAGCAAGCAAGCCTGTTAGTTTTTCCTTTTGCCTGTCATTACACAAGAGTAGGGCTTGAGATCCAAGTTTCTATTAAAAAGAGGACTAAATTAAGCTCTTGCACGATGTCTCTAGAGATGCATCAGTCAGTGCTTTCTTACACATTCCTTTCACAGTAACAGGAAAGTTTGTATACCAACCCAACTGCAGCTATTCAACTGTCAACCCCCCCCATACATCAATCCACAAAAGAGCAACCAAACTCCTTTGAAACTTCTGCAGTGAGGCAGTAGAGAAGAATTTGATGTTTAATGCTTTAATCATAAAGTTGAAGGCCTCCACTGATCCATATTACTGATGGCTGCAGGAGAGCTCGCACCACACACGGGTGAAGTAGAAAAGTCAAGAGAAAGGGAACGTCAAGGAAACAGAACTGAAAGGCACAGTGAGCCCTATACTTCCAAACATTTTGTTAGACTCCTTCTGGCAAGCATGCCTTTTCAAAGATCACTGCACAATTTGTTACTTATTTCTACAAATTTAGAAAGAAAATATCTCATACGCCTGCTGCAATCAGCAGTGCAACAAAGCAAGTAAACACCACATTTGTTAATGTTTCCAAAGATCTTTCCATCCCATTGAACTATTCCATTGGTTCAATCTGTAGAACAAGAACGTAAATAACTTAGATTACTTATTTTAATTAAAAAAAAAATAAAAAGGACCTCTCAATTTTGCAGTGCTGCATCCCACAATCTCCACAGCCAGCCCTGGGATGTGGGGAATAATGCAACCTTCAGTCCTGCTTTAGCAAAACAGATGAAGTTCTTACTTGTTCTTCTCTTTCTGGTGTTTTTGGAAAATACAGAAAGGAAAAAATTGTCAGACAAAAATAGTCTATGTGTCACTTCAAGCCAATCACCAGGGACCTGGACTCAGAGCCCATTGAAGTCAGTGGAAAGATTCCTCCCGACTTCCACAGGGTTTGGCTCAGACCCACACCAATGTGCTTCTTGCAGGTGTAGGTTTACATGTTTCTTTTTAGACTGCGTGAACAAAGACTGCCCTCAAGAACCACCTTAACCACAGCTGCATTTGTCTCTAGCAGGGAGCTTCCACCCTGCCTTCAGCAATGTTCCTGGTCCAGGGCCAAATCTCCAAGCCAGCACATCCCTCTGTCTTCTCCAAACCTGTCACTTTTGCAGGGCCCACATTTCTAAGTGTCCAGTCACACAGAGCTGGCCTGTCTCTCCCCTGCATTTTTTTTTGCCCACATGGCTCACACCACTGCCACCCAAGCGCCTGCAGAACCATCCAAAGTTACCCAGGAACTGCAGAATTAACATCCCACATTGACATTCCTCTGAGGAGATGTGTCTGTTCTCTGCTGCTGGATTGCAGGACAGGGTACACAGTGACATACACACACACACACATATATATAAACATTTCTTTCATTTTCATTTTATCCTTTTAGATAGTCCCAAGCAAACTGTCTTCTGAATATTTCACTTCATATTCCAGAATACTGAATGAGGAACTGGGAATTTTTAATCCAACTTGAGGTTAAAAATCAAATTATTTTTTTCATTTCTTAGATTATTTCAGCTGGATTCTAACTCCAAGTGTATCAGGCTCAATGTCTTGAAGGCTCCACCAGGTAACACAGGCATCACTAACAACCAAGAACTAAGATCTCCTTCTGTGTTTAGTGCAGAAGAGATGCCCACACTAGTAGCAGTTCTGCAAACCAAACAGAAAGTGAAATCAATGTGAACCTCGCTTAAATAGGTCACTTATCTGCTTGGGTTTTCCCCTCTACCCCCCTGCTCCCCAAATGGTCTTTGAACATTCAGAGTTCTTCAAGTCACCAAAGGGACAATTACACACTCCACTGAGCACAAAAACAAAACTTGCATAATACAGTGTTCAACTCAGAGGGTTAAAGGACGCCCCCGGGAGCAGCAGCAGTGACAAATAAGCATGTTGAATGTTCCTTCACCTTTCTGACTGCTCATTAAGCTTTGGCACAGTTCCATGTATGAACTCACTGCACCAGAACAGTCTTGGTCCCCACTGGTGGGTTTGTATGTGCAATACAAACAGGTCCTGGGATGGGCAAGCACAGGGGTAACAAATGTGCCAAAGGTAAGCCAGGCTCTGAGGTCCACCACACTGCAGAAGGTGATCTGGGTCTCTTCACAAACTGGAAATGAACATGGAATATGCCAGGGACAACCCATGCAAGAATTTACTCACTTTGACAAAAATGAAACTACAGCCATCTCTAACTCTTGAGCACAGGATGAGGAATCAGGAGAGATTGGCTTTCTGCCTGGTTCTGCTGCTCACTCCCACACTGACACTGTGCCACCTTTCAGCTCTGCACCTTTCCCTGTGCCTCAGCTTCCCCATGTCCATTGTGTGGGTCTGTATGTCAAAGCTACTGAGTGGATTTTTTAAAGAAAGCAAGCCAGAAGAGGGAAGGGGGAGATGGAAAGGCAAATGCTTCCAGTATTAGTCAGCCCTTGCTTTGGCTGAGTAAGTAGCACAGAGAAGTGGAAGTAAAAGGAACCACGAAGGCTGGAAGCACTAGGTTTCAGACAAGTCCACTGTGACAATGATGCCCCTTTAACAGAGGGGACAGTTCAAATCAGCAGCCCTAAGCTTGGTCCTCCTGGGCTTTGCTCGCAGCCAGCAGTGTTCAATGTGCTGCTTTGTCTTTCAGAAAGAACATGTAATTGCTATCTCTCATTATCTACAGATGTGCAGATATCAGAACTGACCCAACAACCAGACTGAGCTGCTGGCCAGAGCCAAGGACTGAGGTTCACAAGAGGCTTAGGAAGACTATCCTGAGAGATGAGAATTGGGTTTCTGCTGTTCAATTCAAGCCATTCACCCCTTGAAAACACCTGCTGGTTTCTTCCCTCACACTCTCAGGGAAGCAAAAGACAATTTCATGCTGTTCCTCGTCTGCTTCCTCTGTATCCTTCCATCAGTTCCCACCAGTGGCTTCCCTACCAGGTGTCACATCTGGAGGGATGCAAAACTGACAGGCAGAGAGATGCCTGCATGGCCATCTCAGATTAACCACTTCCATGCTTTTCCCTGTGTAAATGTGGGTTCAGTCACAGTGTCACTGGTAGGTAAATAAACGGAGACTGTGGAAGTTCTCCTCCAGTTTGGGACGATATCAATTGTATGATCCTGGCCCTGCCAAAGCTAACATCAAATGTTGCCTTTAATGCCTGCAAAATTATAACAATGCAATGCTGTGACATTCCCCAGAGTGATTCTCTTCAAAACAAGACAGTGGAACAACGAAAAGATGAAATGTCCATCTCTGCAGGAGCTCACCAAATGCACGTGGGAGAAAGGAAGCAGGAGCCCAGCAGAGCACAAACCACAGTGAGAGGACCTGAAGCAAGGTGAGCATTTCGCTTCTACTTTGAAGGATTAAAGTCTTTAGAGGACAGACTGATAATCTTGCAGCATTGCTCTATCAAAGCATTTTCCTGGGAAGAGGGTGTGGGATCACTACACACAAGGACAAATAATTTCCTAGTGAAGACTGAACCATTTGATGGCAAAGTAAAATAGAGAAAATCCCAGATTCCTGGCAGTGGGTGGCATTTACAAATCACTTAGGTTAAAAAATCCTGATAAAAAAACCCGCAAGCTAAGAAATTTCGGGCACCCCCAAATTTCTGTGCATTTATCTAGCACTTGTCAATTGAGATTTCTGCTTTACATGTGAACTCCTAAAGACACAGAAGTGACTTCCAGGGGATCTCTGGAAACGATAGTGACTTGAAAACTAAAAATATTCCCAGATCCTGGGTAATGCCCCACTGACTGACCACTTTCTTAAACACAAGGCAGCTAAGATACTGGCTAAGCTACAATGGTGTGGGGTAGAAGATAACAGGATTTATAGGGTTATGTTTAACAAGGTTGAAGGTTAACAGGATTTTAAGGTTAGGATTTAAAATAACACAGGAAAAATGGGAATCCACAGTTACAAAGAACTGCCTGTATTATTAATTTCTTACTCCCTGACTCTGCACAGACTGTAAATCAACCCAGATCAGGAGACGTCACCAGCCAGTTCTGTCCTCTCCAGCCCAGAGCACTGGGCTGGCAGACAGGATACACAGGGGTTTTATTTTCAGGGCTCTGACATTGAGCTGTTATGTGACACCTGGAAAGTCACACTACATTTCTGCTTCTTCTCCCACCAGCTGTTGGTTTAGGTTATGATTATTACTATTATTTCTACCCCTGCTGCTACAGGCACTACCACAGGAATCCCCCGCAGATACCAGGGTCTCATTGTGCAAATCACCATGTGCACACAATTCTGTAAAAACACTCTTCTCCCAGGAGAAATTTATGCCCTAAACCAAAGGAAAACAGGTGGAAACAGGCAGAAGGCAGAGTGCTGGCATGGGGGAAACAGGGCACTGAGGAAGCCCCCTCACGCCGGGCTCACGGAGTGTCCTGGCCCAAAGGTCTTTTCGGGACTACTAATCATCGCCATGGTATCAGCAATACACAGTTTATAAGCACAAAGCTCCTGCGATGCACAAGGGGATTAAAAACACAGGGAAACAGATCCTCAATGCCCAGAAGAAAATCTTCAATTCACACCTTTAATCTTTCCTAACAATTGCGCTTTTGCGTATTTGAGTTGCTCTCCGAATATTGCTGCTTACAAGTATTTGACACAAAGTCATGCCAAGGAGCACTTTTGCTTGCTTTTGTTTTTCCATGGACGCAGAACCTAAAAAAAAAAATCACCTGCTAGAAATACTGGACTGCCATGGCTGCATGGCCTGAGTTTTTCTTTCAACATCATGAGATTTTAGGCGGGTTTGCTTTGTTGTGGGCTATGCCTGGTATGGACTGGAGCGGATTATAGGTTTTCTTGCACTTCTATCTTCATTAGTTCTACATCACAGGGAGTGTGGAATGCATGCATCGCCAACCCAAGAAAATTAAGATGTGACATTGTTTTTCAAGGACATATGCTTGGGGCATATGTTTTTACCCTACTTCTCCTCTATTAATGCATAAATCCCAAATGGAGTACCAACAAAAATAAAGGGGAAAATCGTGACCCAGTTTAAGGTTGTGTGGGGTTTTTTTCTTTCATTCTTTTGCTTTTCAAGGCAAAAGACAGAACAGAGGCCACAAGGAGAGCTGCCAAAACACATATGCATGTTGGACGCTTTTGTCTAAAGACACTATGAAGTGCTAAAATATTAAATATGTCAACCAGAAAGGTTTCCTCTGGTCTTTGGAGGAGTTCTGCAAAATGGCAATAAAAATGTAAAAGAAGAATGTTGAATAATCAAATGTGGTTTCTTTTTTTAAATGTAAATAGTGAAGGCTGAGTGTCAGTGAGTTGAGGCTGAGTCCTGGATCCTTCAGGCTTAAGAGCAGAGACAGCTCAAGGATCTTCAGCCCCATTCCTTTTGCTGTGCTGGAGGGATCATTTCTAGGGATAAGAGACTAGCAAATATCCCAAATTGTGAGCATCAAGACCAAAAATACTGCATCAGAGAGTTTTTTGCACCATCTAATCCAGGCTCTGAAATTCAGAATAAGCTTGGTTTTTCAGTTCCCTTGCCCAGCTCTGAGTTGTTCAGAGCCAAACTTTAGACTTGGAGCTGTTTTCCAGTCCTAATGATCTGCTCAGGTCCTGACTTCTCCAACAGTACTGCAGGATGCAGAGGAGAGGATGCAGAGAAGAGGATATTTGAAAAAGCAAACAATTTGCCTCAGGTGAACTCAGCAGTGACCCCCAAATTCAACCCCAGAGGTCAGTAAACAGCCACTGAAGGGCAGCGACAAACATTGCTCACGAGTTTGAGAACAAGCCGGGACATAAAGTCCACTCTCCCTCCCCAAGTGTGTCGTGCTGTTTATCATCATTGCTGCTGTTTAGTCGTTCAGATCACACTTCCCCACTCCATCACACAGCACAGTGACAGGGCACTCCGAGACACTAAGATCTGGAGTTGTAACAGGAACCCTAAACTGTGTTGGTGGCACTTGTTTTTTTATTATTATTATTATTTTTGTCTGCAAGTAAATACCAAGTAATTATGGTGTTCTGAAGTGACCTTATGGAGCATGTGCTCAAGTCCGTGGACCTCAGCCAAAGCTACTATTGTGGATTTCATGCCAAGGCTCGGGAGAACCCTGGCTCCCTCCCATTGTTTTCTTTGGCTGGGCTCTATGAATTCTCAGCCTGGCAAGAAAGCCCCATTTTAAAAGTACTGGCAAACATCGTGCAGTTTGTCACACCACGGCTTATGATTTAGGACCTTGATTTAGGCTCAACACTGGGCTCTTTTGTTTCGCTGTGTTGGTACATCGTTCGCAACTTTGTGTTAGTTAATAAACGTCAGTCGGCTGGGAGCGTGGCATGTCCAGTATTGCAGAGAGGATTTTCCCTTGAATATACAATCCATAGTGGGAATGACTGAGGGAAATTGAAACAGCTCTATCCATCAGCCGGAGGCTTAAGCTCGTGTAAACAAGGCTTTCTAATACAATGGATGCTTCAGTGATAAAATGATATTGCTGCATACCTGGGTAAACTCAGAGCTGGGGGATAAGGATTTGCACTTTTTTTTTTTTTTTTTTTTTTTTTTTTTTTTTAGTAGAAACTCATTTTTATTTGTGACTCGACCTCAGAAATAGAGGTGAAATTCAAAAGGATTAAAAAAAAATAAAAAAGCAAAACCAACTCTCTGGCTCCACAAATCCTTCTTACAGGTCCCTCAGGCTTTGCTGGTACACAGTTATAAGCAAAAAATGACTCTGCAAAAAACAGCCCTTTGGTAAAATACAGCTCTTGCACAGCTTGTGTATTTTGGAAGCCATATTTGACCATTTTACTAGCTAAGGATACCAAAAACCAGATGCTGAGATTCAGACTCCTCCAAATCCTCTGTGCATGGAGAGGAGGGGGAAAAGGGCAGGCTGAATATTTAAAATCAACCTAGTGTGAAGGAGAAAAGTCTTCTTTTGAGAAATAGAGTCAAATAGCTGAAAATCTCTATACTTTTGTGACTGGCACTGCTGAAACTCAAAAGAAAAAAACAGCCCTCTGTCCTACTCATTGATTGGAATTAATAAAACAGCAAGCATCTCTCTGAAAAAACTGTCACTTTTTTCACTGTCAAACTAATCAAGAGTAATAGAATACAATTAGTAAATCCTGGGTAAAAATGTAAATGAGCCAGTAAACCAGATAATTAGTAACCATACTGGATAATATCACCAGTGACTGACTTGGCAAATGACAAGAGAGATGAAGCTTAGACTCAGGTCTGTTCCCACTAATGCTGAGCCTAGAAAACCAATGGTGTGATTGGTGCTACTCCTTGGCCCCTGCAGCCAGTACAGATTCCTCTGGGGTCCAAATAAACAAGGAAATGTTTCATTTCCTCCCTGTATAGTCCAATGTACCCACCTGTAAGACTTGGTACTTCCAACTTTCTCGCTGGAGACCTTTGTTGGTTGTATTTTATTTTATCTCCGTGTGATTTGAGGGAGGATTCAGAATTTGGGCTAGGAAATGAAAAGTAGGGCCACTCTAATATAGATGTCTGTACAAAAGGCTATCAATTTCCAACCCTTACTGTCTCTTTAACAGCTTAAAAGTATAAGTGAAGAATATCAGAGGAACTGCCTGCCAGTGCACGTTCTATATTGATAAAAGAGGGGGGGAAAGGAGGAATATTACTTCATGACAAACAAGAGAGAAAGAAGCCTGACATGACCCACTCTCTGGAGCCTTATGGTGTCAAAGTTTGGTGATGTCCCCTCTAGTCTGTATCTCACCCCAACAGGTTTCTCTGGGCTTCTGGCTGATTAGTTTAACCCAACACAGACACGTTTTCCTCCTTTTATACACCTTGTCTGAGAAAGTACAAAAGTCATCCTTGCTTTGTGGTATAACATTGGAAGCATGGGGGTATGACCATATCCTGCTCATACCTAATCATGGTTACAATTCCACCTTGATCCTTTCTCTGGCACTTACCCAGAGCACTTCTAACCAAACCAAAGCCAATTCTGACCAACATGTAGCAATCTGGATCCTGAACAGCTTGGAAACTCCCCCTCGTTTCATTGGTGAGTCTTTTTCAATACCTGTCAGAACAGCCACAAGCATTCCAGGGTCCAAAAAAGCACAGGATAAACCAGAGCTAACTGCAGGGAAGGTATCTCCACACCCATGTGCAGTGGGTGGGCTGTGGAGGGATCCCACGTGGCTCAGTCTCAATTTATTCATGGACACAACTTACAACCTGATGAGCTGCTGCGGTTTCTCACTCAGCCTCAAACGCTCTCACAGCTTTTCTGAAAATACACCTTAAGGTTCCTTTGCAACCAACTGGAAGCTGACAAAATAAAGACTCTTGGATTAACAAGGTAAAGGGTCAACTCCCAGGCACAGGACCTAGAGTCAGACCCATGTCACAGCTCGTTGGTACAAATCCCATTTAAGCTAAAGAAAACTAAAATGTGTGCACGCACGCCCACTCTTATGTCTATGTACACTTCACACCAGCCTCTGTGATTTCTGGTCCCAAGATCATACACAAACAGGAAAGAGACAATTTTGTGCTTCAGGTGTGGCTGAAATCTCACTCAACTCACCATGCTCATGAGAATTCAAGGCTGGATCTCACTGAACAGCTGACCTGACTTCAGTCTTGCCATATGAGGCCAAATCCTAACCGAAACCACCTGTGGTATTTCAATAATATTAAATCCAAGCTGAATTCAGCTTTGTACCTGACTCACATCCAGCATCAATTTCCTTGGCCCACTTCTAGTCTCTTGCTGTCAGCACTCCAGGGCTGAGAATCATGGAAGAATAAGCTGCATTCTCTTAAACCTCATGGCCAGTGCTGCCAGCTGAAGTGTTATCCCTGTAACCCATACTGGGGATGGGGATTGGGTATGAAATAGAACAGTTTGTTTTCCAAATCTGATGCAAGGTTTCAGTTATTCAGTTCGCAGTTTTGACTACAAGAGGGTTTAGCCAGCTCTGACAACATATGGATGTGGTCCATGGTACTAGCTGTTTCCTATAGGATCTGGAAAGATCTGAGGCATGACTCTGTCTTACTGCAGCACTTGGAATTTGCTGTGATGCACAGGAGGAGGAATTCCTGGGAAAGGCCAGGGCCTCTCCAAGGATGATCCCAGATGCTCCCTTCATAGCACACCAGGTCCAGAGTGCAATATTCCAAGATCTGTTTGTTTAGCCAGCATCTGGCTGCCTGCAAGACATACCACTGTTAGTGACCAAATAGGAAAACTCATTTATTGCTATCTCTTTTGGCCTTATTTATAGAACTATTGTTAATATCTCAGCTGCTCTGTACTGGACAGCAACAGACCTTATGCCATATAAACATGTCAGACACACACTTCACATATCTGCACAGAGGGGAGGATGTGTTGGGTCATTTCAACCACAGCATAGAACTGAAGCCCCACCAGGCCATCCTGATTATGGAATTTAAACAGTAAACAGCCCACTGATTCACTGTTTCAAATACATAATCTTTTCAACCCCCTCTTCCGATACCATGAGGGAAAGGTGATGCTCGTGACCAAAAAATGAGAATGTGGATGTGTGGTGCAGGTTCATCTCACCAGTACAGGTATACACAAGCAGGAATGCAAACATTAGGCAGAATTGTTTATGATATGAACAGTGGGCTGGCATCTACCATTTCATCACCTATTTCTGTTAAAAGACGAATCCTCATCTCTATTTGCCACCAGCATAGAGGAAATTGCTTCAACTAACTGTATATATGTGACAAAGTAACTGTAGTTATGCTCACGTGCCAAAATGAGGGAGGGCCACCAGACGTTCTGAGGACAGAACAGCAATTTCATCCTTGTACAGGAAAGATTCACTGAAATGAAGATATCAAGAGCAAGAAGATGAACAGAAGACCGAAGAAGAACATGTTGCTTTTCCCCCCTCAAGGGCCTGATACCACAACCATTAAATCAGTATCAAAACTTCCAGTGCATTCAGAAAAGAATTTAAATATTTCTGGAAAGAAACATATTCTGTACAAAATGTCATTTCTGTTGAAAGAATATTTGGACAAGAAAACAGTAATTGTTATTATTGGCAATATCACAGAAATAAGGCCCTGGTTGTCCTTTCTTAGAAGGGTTAAACCTCCTATTATGAAATGGGAAAACAATCTTGGTAGGGAAAAATTTTCCAGCCAATACCCATCCAAAACTGCAGGTCATCAGCAAATATATCCAAATACACAATAAGGTCATACGAAGAAATTCAGAGAACAGCCCTCTTTCTCTAGAATATTAAGTACTGGAACAAATAACAGCAACATCCTTACGAGTTGTTCACATTTTTCCCAGCACAGCTCTTCATGCTGAGAGTTGCTTTCTTTTTCCTATCACACTGTATGGATTTTTCTCTCTCATCATCTGTCTCCCCTCCATTCCAAGTAAAGCAAGGAATATGTGTTCTTCTGGAGTCACCTATTAGACTGCAGGTCCCTGGAGCCTGCAGACACAGTTATCCCAGCTAGAAGCCTTTTTTGTTTGTTTGGGGTCTTTTTAAATGAAAGAGAACACTTAAATAACCCCTCCCTCATTCCTCTTCTTGGTTTCCTGTAACCCTCATGCCACCCAGTCCCATCTCCTCATTGCTTTCACCTTCTCTCCTGTTCCTTGGTCCTTTCCCCTTGCTTTTTTTTTGTGCCAGAAGTGGCTTTATCTACAACTATAATCCTTACCAAGGAAGCCTGTTGACACAGGTCTGACCACAAGTCTGCCATACCAGCCTTTAGAGGGGAAAATACAAGGTAGATGAGTTCAGAGATCAGAGCTCCTTCCCCCACCACTCTAGTCAAAGGCAGAAAATTTGCATCTATATCACAAAATATGCATCTTGTCCATACAGTCCATATTTATATATAGTCCATATTTATATATAAATATAGTCCAGTCGGTTGTTACAGGTATAGCCTAAACGTATCTTAATGATTCCTTTGAAAAACCTCACTGTCTTTCAGATCATTCTCAGAATATTTCTTGCCCCAAGATTTTCAACAATGACTGCTATAATTTCTTACCCAACCCTAATACCACACTTCCTTTTATACTGTATAATTATTTCTCATCCTACAGTGCTACCTTAATGTTATTTTTTTAATAAATCACATTCAGTGTTGGCACACGTGACCCAGTTCAGGAGAGTGATGCTTCAGCCACTAACACTCACAGGTTTGGGGCGAGTTGGAAGCTCCCCCAGGGATGAACTCTTTGGAGATACACACACATGGAAAAGAGCTTTAAAATTAAAAGTAAGACCATGGCAGTGAGTAATACAGAAATAGCGTCTCCAGGTTGGGACTTTACAGCTGGGGCAGCCCATAACACTGCAAGCCTTCTTTTTGCAACAATAATTTTAGGCAGAGGGGTCATAATACCTTCATAGGCTTTCCATAAACGTTTTATACACTGTTGTGGCAAGATAAGGTAAAAAAAAATAACTTCAAAACTTTGAATGCCCAAAATTTCTTAGTTGTACTTCTCTAATCCTCCCAGAAGTGATATAATCCTCCCAGAGCCTATTGAACCAAGGTCTGTTTGCTCAGTCCAAACATTATTAATGATGTGGGCTCGAAAGAATTTCTTCTTTTCTCTCTTCTCTTAGTTTCCACATTTTGGACAACTTTTCAACAAAAAGATGAAGCACTATCTGCTTTCAAAGTGCCCCTAATTAGGTAATTACTGGGAGCATAAAACACACAAATTTATTGTAATTGAACCCACCGCAGACTGAGGCCAGCCAGTGCTCAGAGTTCACTCCACTGGCAGCACAGAGACATCTTACCCTGTCCAAACCCTTTTTCTGTAAAGGAGTAAGACATCTCCAGTGTCCCTCACGATGGAGTTACACTGCTGACCCCTTCCTGAACAAACTTTGCAAACCACGAGCACCCACATCTGAGCAGAAACCAAGATTAAACACAGTTGTTTGCAGAACCTTTTCCTGCAGAAGTTCTCAAAGTTCTTTTCCAAAAGATCTCCCTCCCATCCCACAGACATCCTGTACTGGGTCAGCAGCTCACCACCCGGCCATATCTCAATCCACGCCAGGGACAGAAGGAACTTTTTGTTCCTTCAGCAGCTCCTGGGAGCCAGATCTCCTGTTGCTCCCCAGCAGTGGCCACAGCCCTGCTCAAACCGGCCATTTCTGGGGTCAGTCCTCTAAATCTCAATTGCCCCCCATGCTCTTCATTTACGTGTCTGAGTCAAGTGAGATTGTCCAGCCCTTGGTACCAGGGCAGCCAAGTGCTCTTCTGAGAGCTGCCCAGCACCTGCCCACAGGGGTGTGGATCTCTGCCACTGTCTGGGGATAGAACAGGGCAAAACCCTTCGGGTGAAGGGAAAAAAACCAGCAAGTGGCAGGCTGGCTGGATGTGTATGAACTCTAGTAAATTGTTTCCATTGAAAAATAAACATCCCAAAGAGGAAGGGAAAAAAAAAGAAAAGAAAAAAGGAAAAATAAATTAAAATATTTAGGTTTTATAAATCAGTCATATTAGTAATTTTTTAATATTTATTTCACTATGTTTCTGAAATATTCCAAAGTTGGAACAAAGTACAGCATCTGAGTTAAACATTTTTTATTTGACCTGAAGTGATTATAATTCTGGAATTAGTTTTGGGGTTTTTTTATCCTGCCTGCTTAATTCAAAATCAAGACCTTTCTTCTGAATTTTCAGATAAGCTAAGCAAATCTGAAAAATTTATCAGTAGCACAAGCCTTGTTGTGAATTATCTGATATCCTCGCATGAAAGACTTCCTCAATTATTAAAATATTTTATTTTCACCTCAAAATTTCTGTTCCCAAAGGAAAGTTGACATTTATAGTTCTTTCATGTCCCCAGAATCCAACCTAGAGCTGTGAAAGCAAGAATCCTCAGGTTATTTCTTTGTATTATATTGTCACCATCAGCTCAGATTGTATTGTCAACTTTGCTTGGGCTTAGCTTCAAGACTAATATTAAACTGTGTTGCTGCATAATTCTGTGGCTGTTTCCTTAGTCATTATGCAAGCTAATAGGTCAACCTTGGCTTTTGGTAAGTCATAAAATGGAAAAAAACTCAGTTATAGGAGCTTTTGAATTCCTACTAGACAACATGCAGTAATTCTTGTTCCTGAGTCATACTGCAAAAGCTTTTTATAATATCTTGCATTTGCTCTCAGAGCAAGTGATTACACTTCTGTGCTCTTCCCCAGCCATCCAAAAAAGATATTTGAGATTCTCTGTGCCAGGAGGGATGAATGTGCTGCAGGGAGCACTCCCACAGTCAGCACGTGCTGGGACTGCAAATCCTGAAGTGCAGGAGTAAAATTTGCATCAACATCTGCTGTGTCCAGGGCAGGAAATGCCATTACGTGCTTCGTTCACTGTGGATGTAGGAATAGATTTCGTTACCTTTTAGGGTAAATATACAGCTGACATCAGGGATAGGGTTCAAAAAGCATTCCTAAAGCTTCCATGTTCACAGCACAGGCTGGCAGGGGCAAAGAGAACAAACTGCTGTAGCTGCCCAAAGAAGAGGACCCATCCAAGCCATTTCACTCACAGATACGTCCAAAACATACCATGCTGTTCTATGAAAGTTTCTTTTCTAAATGTGACCCAGCTCACAACCAGGGGTACATGCCTGTTCATGGCATCTGGCTACTACTGAAAAAAGCAACTGGGTGTAGACCTTGAGTATTAGGGGCAGAGGACTGACCTTTTCTCAGGTCATTTTCTGTCCCTTTTCAATATGAATTGATTGAAAAGAGGAACGAATTTCAAAGATAATATAAAATGACTTAGCAGAAATCCAGGCCCTTCCATGCTGGCAAGATTGGTGGAACACATCCTGTTACTTTGGAAGGCATCACCGCAACACTGCTCCTTCACCCTTTCCCTGGTGACCACTCTTGAAAAGAAAGAGTCACACAAAGGCAGGGAGATCCACTGCTCCCCACGGGGCACATCACAGAACAAATCTGGCAAACACCTGACCCGAGGAGGAGGAATCAAAGCAGTGTCTTGCAGAGAAGGAAGATCAGAAGATCCAACACTGCACGTATTGACTGAGCACTATCCAAGTTCCAGACATGTCACTGCTCCCTGTTATCCTGCTATTCATGAATATTCACTGCCGTGTGTTTCACAGGACAATTGCCGTCCTCCTTACCAGTAAACTCAATCTGTGAGTCAGGATAGGAGCTGACAATTGAACCAGTTTCCCCATTATTCAGTGTTTCCCATATTCCCACTTTAAAAAAAAATAAAATTTAAAAAACCCTCAGTCATCTTATGTTGGAGCAAAAACAATAACTAGCAAATTTGCGAGGGGACATCTCATGAACAATTCCAGCGCTGAAATCTGTTTTTATCAACCATCTGTCTAATAACAGCTCCATGACATTCAAAGGGAAAACATGCAAAATCTGCATCCCTATTTTGGCACCTCAGGAGCACAACTTGGTTTTTAGAACCACCAAGTATCCAACAGTCCTCATGGAAGTCAACATGGGCAGGGGATAAGCAACAGTGGTTTGGACAGAGAATAATCACAACAAAGAGATGATCTTTGCTACATCTGCCTTCACCAAGCTGGATGCTGATGTGCTTTCTCACATTCACACCACAGGAAAGGCAGAGCCAACAGGAGGGAAACAGCCAGGACACAGCATCCAAAAAAAAAAATCCCTCAAGATTACTCTGATGTATTCCTGGGGGCAAAGGTGGATACAGAGACAAGGTGTGCATAAAACTTCCTCATTTCCCCACAGCTGGGGTTTATTATCAGCTTTGTATATCTGTATTGCTCCAAAGTTTGCTTTTAACAGACGTATTTCTAGTAACCACTTCTAAACTAGTAACATTTAAATGCAGGCTATGGGCAGCCTGCAGCTACATGTGCTGTAGAAGCTGATCTTGCAAGCCTGAGTCAGAGCAATAACTCTGCTATCAGCTTCTTAATTATGATGGAAATTACTGGAGCAAATTACCATAAAGATTTAGGAACATTCAGTCCATACTGACCATTCCAGGTCTGATGCAATACATATTTGCTTTTTCTTCATAAATGTTAAAATGCTTTCCTTTTTTTTTCTTAACAGTTTCCTTTTCTTGGGAACATGGAAAGAAATTTCTTTTCACCGTGGCAAGGTACCAAGAAGACAGGTGGCTTTATGTGTAAACAATGATAATAGGGAAAGAGGTGATAGAAATTCCACCCTGCACACTTTCAAGTCTAACACACAAGTTCTCCACAGCATATAAAGTTGTGTCGGGCAGAAGAGGGTCACCCACTTCACTAAATCCTGGCTCAAAATCATTACCAGGTCTAGAACCCACTTATGGACCTTCCTCCACTCCCATTTTAGTGCAATTACTCCACAAATCCAGGGTTGCATGCTCACTTGGAGGAAAAAAGTGAGAACAACACTAGCTGAAGAAACCAGCCTTGCACCAATACAGCTGTTAAAGCCTGATCGAGGGAAGCAAAACCTTACACTGATGTATTTGTTCACAACTAACAACTATTGGGAAAGATAACAGCCTGCATAAAGCATAGAAATTCTCTGGGAAAGAACTAAAGCACTATCAGTTTAACTTGATGTCTTTGTTCCTGCAAATATAGCTTTTAAAGGAGTCTGTGTCGAAAATTACCATTTCATTGCTTTCAGAGAACTAACACTGTAAGATAAGTCAGACCAAATTCAAGGCATTAGTCTGTTTTCAGTAGGGAATTCCTTCATGTTGGATTAACCAAGATTTACTTGGTTTGCTTGTGTTCTGTCTGCCCGTGTTGTCTTTGTACAAGTTCCAGTGAGCTCCGCTGGAATTAATGCACTGATAGGGTCATGCCAGGGGAGCCTCATCTGAGATAAACCAGATTACCACTGGCACTTAGTGGTTCTTAATGGTGCATTTGAACTGGCGTGTTCTTACATATTTAAGGCTGAGAGAGGGGGGATTTAGGACCAGCAAACTGGCCTTCAGCTTCTCACATGAACTTGTATGGCCTGATCAGTAACCGTGGCTTTTTTTGTCCCAGAAACAAGCACTTCCCCCTGTGTTCTCATACCTCCGTGGGCTCGGAACACAGTGTTCCTTCCCATGCTCCGACCAGGAGGACGATGAGGGGCTGGCCCCGAGGGGTGATAATGAAAATGCCTTGGTAATGAACCCATCTGGTGATGTCCTCACTGGCCTGGCGTTCGGTGCCAAGAAGCTCAGCAGGGGTCACCCACTCTTTAGAGCAAACATATGTACAATACGTACGGATTTTACTTTCCCTGCGATTTCCACCCGCCCCCCGCTGCTAATGTTTTAAATACTTTCCCTGAAAATACTTCTCTGCAGGAACGGCTGCTAAGCACATCTCCAACTTCGCTGCTGTGCAATCTAGAGGCCTGACCTTTTCAAGGGAAGAGCGTCCCAAAGGAAGCCAAGCACTAGGTATGACAGGTTCCACACTTCCAAACCCATACAGATGGATGGATATCAAGGCAACCCCCGTATTCCTAATCTATAAAGGCCAGGATCTGCTTTCTAGCACTGGGCTGAGTGACAGACCAGCATCCGTGTCCACAGAGAGAGATGTTCCTTCTCACCACAAGAGTCCCTCTTGGCAATACTGCCTGTCTTTGGCTGTGCTACCTCCACACACACGTGGACATCATCTAACAGAGCAAAAACTGGCCCAGGCCATAAGCTTGACACCAGAGTGCTACCACTGAAACAGGCAGTGCTGTGGCAGCCCTCAAGCTTGTGTCCTCTTTAGCCCACCAGCACAGAAGTGTCCCAGGACATCAGCTGGCCCATCATCTCCTTCAGGACAAGCTCCCAGTATCCAGAGTCTGGGAGTGAGGAACCAGCACGTTCATCCACAGCCAAAGTCTGCAGCACAGGTCCATCAGTGTGCCAATGACACTCTGGTCTGTAACAAAATAGTGTGGCCAGCAGGACCAGGGCAGTGATTGTCCCTCTCTGCTGGGCACTGCTGAGGTACCTCGAGTCCTGTGTCCAGTTCTGGGCCCCGCAATGCAAGAGAGACATTGAGGGGCTGGAGCATACCCAGGGAAGGGAACAGAGCTGGAAAAGGGTCCAGAGAGTCAGTCCTGTGAGGAGCAGCTGAGGGAGCTGAGGGGGCTCAGCCTGGAGAAAAGCAGGGACCTTCTCACTCCCTGCAACTCCCTGGCAGGAGGGTGGAGCCAGGTGGGGTTCAGGCTCTGCTCCCAGGGAACAAGGGACAGGACTAGAGGACATGGCCACAAGCTGTGCCGGGGGAGGTTCAGGTTGGACATCAGGAGTCCCCATCCCCAGAGGTGTTCAAGGAACGACTGGAGATGGCACTCAGTGCTCTGGTCTGCTTGACAAGGTGGTGATGGGTCATGGGTTGGACTCATTGATCTTGGAGGTCTTTTCCAACCTTAATCGTTCTATCATCCCACACAGACAAAGCATTGGCTCCTTGCCACCTCCTAACAGACATCACAACTGGAGATGCACAGAATGGAAGGCGTGGAAGGAAAAGGAGCCCACCATAACCCATGCCAGGGGACAGACACTGAACCAAGCCAACTGCTGGAGGATTCTAAGGAAATGTCCAGCAAACAAAATTAATGGGACAAGCAGCACCTTCGGCCCCACTGGTCCAGAGGTCTCCCAAAGCTCAAAAGTGCCCTCCTCTGGCTGATTCTGACAGACTCGTCCATTATTGCTGGGATAACATTTTCTGTGGGAAAGAATGATTAAAAATGAGCTGCAAAGAGATCACTGAAGAGCAAATTATTCTCCAGGAGGAGGTTTTTCAAAACGGTCTGAGAAGGGCCAGCTGCAACTTGGGTCCCATCACAGACCATGTACTGGAACAGCCAAACCTGCAGGGATCACTTCCCTCTGAGAAGTCCTCAGCCAGGGATTGTGGTTCAGGTCAGGTTGTGGTTCTGAAACCTTATGTTTTATGGCTCTCAAAGTACGTATTGAAAAAAAATCAGCTTTCAGAAGTGAGTTCTGAATCACAGAACACAATTTTCTGGCTCACAGATTTCCATACTGCTAAGTCATCTTTGGACTTCTGGCTCCAAGCAGTTGCCTGACATATCCCAGACAACTATTTTAGGAAAAGGCAATTCATGCCCTAGAAATGCCTGTTTTCTCTTTGCCGACTGTAACAGCAGTCTAGACAGTGAGCACAGATGGAGATCTCTGTATTTGGTCAGGTGAATCACACCCCTACAGACTCGGGGTTTCAAAATTTCACCCTTTATCCAAGCTCGAAAGTTGCTTTACTGGCTAAAGTTATTCATTACGGAAACTATTCACAGGTATCTAAGGAATCACTGACTTTTCTATCTGTCACTGCATATGTATTCCACCAAGGTGTGTTACAGCATTCTTTTCTTCTTTCATTTTAATATCATGGGGAAGTTCTCTACTCTCCTCAGATGATAATCCCACAGACTAGTAAATCTTGGATTTATTCTTTCTCATCCTCCCTTATGGTATATCTTGGGTATTTCCTGGAGATTATGTGTTTGCATTTAAAGACATTTGATATATAATCAACATTTATGCTTATATACCTTATAAACTTTTTAATTAAATAAATACATTTGTTTAAATAAACCAATCTAGAATCTCATTACTCAGTTCAGTCTTGTGCCACATTTTTCAACTAAGTCTCAAGATTAGCTGATGTCAGCAAGGAGCTGATGAGAACCACAATTCACAAGCCCCTCTCCATATATTTAAGAACGTTCACAATGGTTTAAGAAAAGAAGAATGAAACTCAGGCTTTCAAATTAATGAAATTAGACGCTGTTGTCTTTCAGAAATGAACCAATTCAAGACAATTACCAGGAGACTGCTGCAGTAAGGTGAGATTCCCAAGGCAGTGCTTCACTGTGGAAAGCCCTAGAATACTCTTCTATAACACTGTTATAATTTGAAAGGACATCCTGTATCACAGTGTAGGAGTAGGGGTAAGACCACCTTTTTCCAGGATGTATTTTTGCCAGAATGAGTTAAGGCTGAGCTGCCCAAGGCTCCTCTGAATTTAGCCATATGTCCCTCTTCACATGTTTGGGATCTGGCTTCCTAAGGTCCCCTCCAGTTTGACAACAGCATTCAAATCACCATCATTCTAGCTAAAAATACCTTCCAAATTACATTGATTACAGATATTTTTTTTCCCCTGATGATTTGCCTCCCCACGTAGCAGGGAGTAGCCCTGTTTTCAGTTGGTAGCTCTGGCATGACATGCAAACCACCCAAGATGTTTGCTTCCATTCCCAGCAGTCAGGACAGAGTATAGTTGAACTTCTTGGAACATGCCAGACTTTGGGGTTTGTTGCATGTAATGCTAAGTGAGCTTCCTCTCTTCGATTTCTGCACCAAGTCATGGGTGACAGAAATGCTCTTCATTTTTCACTGACAGAGGTAGCTCCACTCTAAGAGGTAATGGCATGAGTCTGCTTGGCCAACTCAGACAGGCCACTCTGTTCTGCTAAAATCTCTGCCCACACCCATCCTCCTGAGTTTGTGACTTGGCTTGGGTTTTTCTAAACAGACTGTTAAGGATTTACTAAATCTAGTCCCAAAAAAAAAAAAAAATACATGGTATTATAAAAATCAACTGCCTGGCTTTGGTTTTTTCCAGTTTGGTGATACTAGAGCTACATCACCCAGTCTACTGTCCCTGACAGTCTGAAGGCTGTCTGGGTGTAACTGATGCTACAGCTTGGCATGGAGTCCCTGTTACCACTGGCTACTGCAAAGGAGGATGAAAGCCAATTATAGTCCAAAAATGTCAAGTCTTCTTGCCTTACCATTAACACTGGAAGCTTTATTATTACGAAACACTTTTAACACAGTACCATCAAAAGAGCCAAGGATGGGGCTCATTGGGCACTAGACGTTCACAGTGAGGTAAGTCACTTCCTAGCTTGGAATTTTTCAAATAAAATTTTTAAAAAAGGACACAAACAGGGCAGGCAAAGGGTGTGCTGGGTCTAATTCTGAGATTATATGAACTGTTTGAGAACTTTTCTTCCCCCTGTCTCTTGAATAGCTTCTATGGGAGACATCTATGTGTGTACTTCTGATATACTGTAATGGGTAATAATAATTAAAGCACATCTTCAGTAGAAGATAAGAGTATATTTCTCAGAATTCCTACCAAGAAATAGGGTGATTTGGCTTGGCAGAATGGAAAAAAAAAGTGGAATATTATGTTAATATCACAGGATCTACCTTTCTTTAAATATACATCTCTCATGGTTACAGTTTAACATATAACCATTCTCTTTACAATTCTGCTTTCAATAGTCTCTCAAAATCAGGACCCAGCTTCTTCTATTCCAGTCATTTTCACTGCAGCCAAGTCTACAAAAAGATTTTAACACTTCACATGTTCATAATTTCTTTAATCAGAGAACTTTAAAGAGCTCTGCAAACATTTATTAACACTTGCAACAGCTCCACAGGTCTGTTGTAGGGAGTTCTCATTTTATCCTCCATGTACAGAAAGAGTAACTAAGGTAACAGCAGGCAAAAAGTATTAGACTTCCCACTTCCAAGCTGTAGTGTGTTAACTATTAGATAATTCTTCTACTGAGAACAGCTTAATGCTGTAATGTACAAATATTGACTATTTGTGCTCAAGTGCCACTCTCAAAAATCTCCTTCAGAGGTAGCTGCATCGAGCTAGTTTCATGCAGAAAGTATGGTCTATTTGCAAAGTTTGTACAGGGATTTTTTCTGCCAGACTGTGGAAGTCCAGGCTGAAAGCATCAGTTCAGACCTTGCAGGACAGCAGAGCAGTGGAAGATCCCTCTCACTAAAAACCAGGGGCCCCATAATCCACACTCCCCCTGAGTTACTACTGTGAACCAAGGCATGGAGAGGTGTCACCTGGGTCACTGGGCCCCTCTCCACTGTCACCAAACGACCATAGCAAGTCCTTTTCTCAGCAGAAGGTGACCAAAGAGGCAGTCCCGGCCTCACCCCACTGTCAGTCTCTGCTCTCTCTGCCACGTTTGGGAGCACATTTTTCTGACAATGGAGTGAGCTGCAACAAAACAAACTGTGCAACTTTTCCAGGCTGGAAAAACATCCTGAACCATTGCCTCCCTTCCACCCCATTACTAATCACTGTAAACAGCTGTTCCCTGTTTTTCTTTATCCCTTTTTTTTTTCATTATTGTTCAATATCACTCTAATCAACTGTTTCTGGCAAAGACAGAACAGGAGAAGGAAAATCCTATTTCCCACCCCACACAGCCGAAAAAGGTAAAGGCAGCTTGATATGATTCTTCAACTCCCTAGAAATTGAACTGAAACGCCATAAACTCATCTCATAATCTGCAACATTCAAACTGCCTGGTACTCAAATTCACACCAGGGAATTTGAAACCAACTATTTTCCATTTTCAGTCCTCTGACCCATCCAGGTCTCTTGAACAACATCTAATGAAGTAATGGGCTCAGATTTTGCCAGTACCTACCAGGGTAGGTCAACCTAGAACAGCTTGAAGCTATTAAAATGGTTCTATATATTTCTGTGAACACATGTATCATCAAGTCAAAGTGATGAAGTGCCTGGTACAGATAGATTTTGGAAACAGTCAAGAACTGTTTGTTCCCAGCCCTGGAGGAGTTAGGGATCCCTGAGATGGACCATAGCTGACAAACGCTTCTAGTGCTCAGGAGAGCCTTTAATCTTCATCTCAGAGATGAAAGTCCATTTTGGTTATCAGTAAAATCTTCAAAGCTGAAGGTGATGTGACTTGTGCTGTTTTAAAAAAAAAAATCACCACACAGATGGCAAAATAAATGCAGAAAGGAAGAACCAACTGTGAGTTTGTGTGTTCACCGGCCAACTCTTCAGCTGCTCAGAGTAAGACCAGTTTATACTAACAGAAAGCCTGCATCTAAAGTTAGGTGGGTTTTTTTTATTTGGATGGAGACTTTGCAGTTATTGGTTGGGGGAGGAGGTTGTTTGTTTTTAGGGGGGAGGACTTGGGGGGGTTCTTTGTTTGTTTTTGTAAGGCTATTGAGGGATTTTTTTTTCCTCTATACTGATTCTCTTCCTCCCCAGATCTGCTCCCCTAAAGCTGAATAGGCTCCCACAGAATCACAGAGTGGTCTGGGTTGGAAGGGACCTTAAAGATCATCCCACCCCCTGCATGGGCAGGGACACCTTCCACTAGACCAGGTTGCTCCAAATCCTGTCTAACCTGGCCTTGAACACTTCCAGGGATGGGGCATCCACAACTTTTCTGCACGAATACATCTACCAGTGCAGCACCACTGGTGACAGCTGTGATGAAAAACTTTGTAGAAAAAGCCTACTGCAAGCAAATAACAAATATATTTGAGCAATAAATATAGCCCAGTTCTTAGCTTTGACTAGGCAGGACTCACATGATTGCAGGTTGGCACTAGAACATAAAAACCCTCATGTCACCAAGCCAAAAAGCCTTCCAAATATCACTTCTCCTCCCACCTCCTTCTGGGTTTTGCAGGAATTGTTTCTTGATGGTCAACCCTCGATTCCATCTGCTGCACCATCGAGTGCAGCAGCCCTTTGCACGTGAGAACAGAAGAGCAGGGCTTGTTTCCAAGATGATAAAGGAATGTGGCAATTTCTGAGCAACTGGCATAAAAAACTGATTTTGAACAGCAGGCCTTGCAGATAGGGGACATCCAGAAATTAAAACGAGAGCAGAGCTCCTGAAGGTCTTTTGGTTCTTTGTTTGCTTTGTGGGGGGTTTTTTTGCACTGAACAAGGAACAGGTGTTCAGCTATTTCATAGCCAGGAGCATCATTCCAGTCAGAGATGGCTCTCCAGCATACAGGGTTTTCCAGGAACACATTTGCACTCATTAGCAGTTATTGCCACAATGGTACAAGTCAGCACAAGCTTGGGGTGCTGGCACAAATAGAAACTTGGTTGCTGTCCAGGAAAGCACACTAAGTTTGTTTGAATGAGGTAAAGGGAGTTACAGTGGAACAAAGCATCCTCTAGCTACCTTTAGCTAATCATAAAAACAAGGTAGAGAAAAAGGGAAACAAAAGTAATTGTGTGTTAACTTGCACGTTCAAATATCATCATTAAAAACACTTTGCCAGGCCTAATGCTCACAACTCACACATCAGACTTGCCTATTCAAGTGCTGGGACTATGGATATATACCAGGTACCTCTCAGGAAAATGCACCTAATTAACCTTTTCCATGTATCTCCTCATTATGTGCTCAGACTTACAGTCCTTGTGCTTGAAAACAATCCTCCCACTTGTGCACCCCACACAACTTCAGTATCTAGGCCTGTATTTTCACAGATTTTGACATTTATTCAATAACTCCATACCTTGTACTCAGCCAGCAGTTCAGTTTCCATGGCCTTCAGGAAGAAATCCATTTTCCATGCATATCCAAAGGTATCAGCTTATATCACTCCTCAGACACAGTATCTTATTTTCACTAGGCTCTAACTAATTTTATTTAGGCATTAACTAATTATATTATCAAATCTGATCCCTGACAGTAATTGCTCTCTAACAGCTACTGTCTGCCCCCCCTCAGCTCTGCATCTCCTCAGCAGCAGCCTCACGGGAGAGGCTCTGGTCCTGATGGACATCAAAACCAAATCTTTCTTTCCTGCCAAGAGGCAGCTTTTGTCCACATCTGCCAGCTAGAAGCTAGGCCAGGAACTACAGCATAGAGTGACACATCAGAAGCAACCAGACTTTCTGGAACAATTTTCAAAGAAGAAAAGCCTGTGTTTTGGATAAATGAATACACACATTACTGGTCAAGAGCATTAACTCTACATTACTCCCATTTCCCATTTGCCTCCTGCCTCTGAAATTCACCTCAGTGATGCAAACAATAGACTCATCTTTCACCTTCCTCAACCTTTGGGAAGATAGCATGCTTTTTCCATTTCCTCTGGGACCTCAGGAATCCCAAATCCTGACAGCGTGAAAAGGCAGATTTGTCCCGAAAGCTTGTGTCCAAGAAAGCATCTTGTTTGCCAGTCTTCTTGCTGTTGTGATGGCAAATCTAAGGGTCCTGTACAGTCCCCGTGAGAAGCCATGAAGGGTGTACAGAAGCCCCCATGCTCTGAACTGCATTTTTGATGACACAGGAGGCAGAGAATAGCCCTAAATGCAAACAGGGCTAAGGATTTGTGGGGACCACGAAGGCAGGAAGGAAATCCCACTCAGGAGTTCAAGAGCTTCCTGCAAAGACCACGAGCTGTGATGAGGGAAGAGCAGCAACACATCCATGCCATGATTTGGCAAAACACTGAGTCTGGTTTGTATCCTGACTATAAATGTCACAGCTGCATTGGGCAAAATGCAGCACAGGTATAAGCTCTGTCAGTTCAAATTGGTTCAAAACATTTCAACATATCAACTCTCTACCAGCAGGCTTTGTGCCAGATCAAATACCACCTGCCTGCACCACTCTAACTTCATGCTGGATCAAGTACTCTCCATCCTCCAGCTACAGCATAAAGCTGAAATAAAATGGCAAAACAGAGAATCACTGAATCATTTAGGTTGGAAAAGTACTCCAAGATTGAGTCCAACCTGTGACTGATCACCACCTCGTCAACCAGACCAGAGCTCTGAGTGCCACATCCAGTCGTTTCTTAATCTGGTGCAGATTCTGCAGGAAGGCAACTGTGCTCCCAGCCCTGACCTACATCAAGTTGCTGCCTCTGGATGCACAGATCTGGTACTGTACAATCACAGCCTGAAGATATACAGCCTCTTTTCCCCCCCAAAAAAGAAATAAAGTTTAAGAAGCTCCTACTTTCTTGCCTGACCAAGTCTCCTGTTCCCTTCCTTACACCTCAATTCGTCTCCTGTTTTCATGTGCTGATGCAACTGGTTGTGGAGCTCTGCGATAAACTGGGTCAGAGAAACTTCTGAGCAGCAGTCAGGTTGGTGGTTTTTTTAATTTTGGATGATTTCATGTCTCCACAAAGAGCTGCCTCAGCACAACTGAGGGGCAATGAATTGCGTGGGAGAGTGCCAAGAGCAAGTGGCCAAATGTGGGGGCAAAACTAAATTGCCTCTGCTGCTGGGGAAAAAACATTCATGTAACTGCTCTGGAGTAAGTTGGCTGCCAAACTCTGGAGCAAATGATCAGCATAACATTTGCATTTGAATTGAGAGAAAAATCCCCAAGGAGCATGTCTAGGCAGGGGGCTAGTCTGGAGTTGGTCAGAGGTGGGATGGAAGGAGGGCATTCTTCATGAAAATTGGGTAAACAGTTCCCCAGGCTGCTACACACTACAAGGATTTTGGGTTGTTTCCAAAACTTTTACCTATCTATCTGTACCTTTGCCTTGAGCTTTAATAAATAAATCTTCCCTTTGCCTTGCAATGAAATCTGTCTTGGATCATGGGACCAGGCTCTGCGCAATGGAAAAGCTCATCTAGCTAATTAATTACTGCTCCTGCCTCCCTCAGCATCAGAGAACGAATCCAGGTCCTTTGGCTCCAGCTACACGGTCTAATAGGAAGGCAGTTTTAATTACAGCTGGGCACTGCATCCTCCCTTTGCAGTCATTGAGCTCAGTCCACAGCAGGGAATTTTCCCTGTTGCAGCTTGTGGGAAATCCATGGGATCCACAAGCATGGGCCAGGCTGTGGGAAACCTGGACTCCCACCTCAATTCTGCATCTTGCCCAGGGTGGTAAATACATGTACCTGCTGCCAGCCAAGTCTACTGCTGGAATTTTTATTTTCTTGCCTGTTTCAGGGGAAAAGGGGTGAGGAAGGGGGAGGTGAAGATGGTAGCAGAATTACCACATATAGTCATTAGAATCATTAACCACAGCACTCTAAATGAATCATTAGGCATCACAACAGATCCACACATGCTTCACTTCTTAAAGCTTCCTGACTTGAATCCCTGTTTTCTGTACAAATGCCCAGTGATAGTTTCAAGCCCGTTTGCAATGTTACTCCTGCAACTCCTTCCAAAAAAATTACTAAACAGATGAAGCTCTGCTGAAGGACCAGATCTGTTTATAGAACATACTTTTCTTTCACTAGACCAAATATGTTCAGCGCTCTCAAATAAATATGTACATTAAAGACTCTGTAACTGACTAAATCAGAAAAAGAACGAAATAGCAAATGGGAAATTATATAACACAGAGCAACTACAAAAAGGTGCATTTAAAAATATTATATGCATGCTCTTTGGAGGCTAAATCTGAGAGAAATATTTTTAAAATTCAAGTATCGAAGACTGAATAAATAGTTCCATTAGAAATAGAACACGAATGTGAATAAAAGGGATTATCTTATTTTAAAAAAATTAATAAGTCCTCAGCCTGTATCATTACAACCTAAACATTGTCTTAGCCTGGAATATAAGAATCTGAAAGCAAATCTGAGTCGACAAATAAAGCAATATTGGTTTGTTTGCTTTTGTTACTCAAGCTAAATTTTAAAAAAAAAGTAATAATATAAATCATATTTTTTCAAATTCTATTGTTCTTATTACTCAAGCAGCTATTTCCACAGCCATATGCTTGCAACAGTACCTGGCAGCAGTTTCAATAAGTTATCTGAGTATTACAAAACAGCTTTACAACAGCAGACAAAACCACTCCATTCAACCCTCCTAAACTGATCCCCTTTTGGCTCCCACTCCACACCAGCCTCTCTGGAACAGCCCTCCCCATATCACAAGGCTGCTGAGATCAAGCCAATTGAATTAAAACCCCAGGAAATCACAATAGGATTAAAAAATCCTGAGGACAGAAGCCAACCAGCAGTTTTTCCATGGACATTAATAAAAGCAGGATCAGGCCATAAACACACCACCATGACCTCCCAACCTTTACTCAGGTGTAGAGGTCTGGACTGCTGCTTCACGTATGTTTGCACAGCGCTCAGCAGGCTGAAAGCAGCAAGTAATTATGCAAGTCACAGTTGGCTGCTTTGATTCAGTTCTGTTGCAGGAGCAGACTCAATACTATTTACCATATCTCTCTAATCCTTGAGTTTGTTCTGATTTAACAGAGAGAAGGTGGGCAACATTCATCAGCAGAGCCCTGAACGCATAGGTAAGCGAAGAATAATCACCACAGCTCTGTCAGTCCAGATAATATCATCTTATCTATCAGCTGTCTGCAGTTTATATGAGCTGCTTATCTCAAGGAGCTGTTAGATCTCAACTTTAGCTCAGCCTGTTGTTTGGTCTTGTTTTCTTCTGCATCCATTTGAAGCTCCGCTTACTGTGCTTTTCATTTTGCATAAAAACGCATCAGGGCCTTGAGTTTTATTCCTGCTACTGATGCAATATGGTCTTAGCAACAATGAGAACAGTGAGCAAGTCATAAAAATAATAAACCATGCTAGGTCTGGAGGCTATGAAATCAGTTCAAACATACTGCGGGGAGCTGTACTGCCTGCACCGAGACACATGGCTTTCTATGGGCACCAGCCCATTTATGAGTCATGAAACATAATAGAGTATTGTTGAAAGCTTTGGGACCATGAGAAATTATCTACTGCCCGGCATGGGGAATGGTATAAACTGGCAAGGAACTGGAGTTACATTCTTTTACAGAAATGAAATCAGACAGCCTTGGCCTGCTTTCCAGTATACAAAACCACAAATCATGAGGACAACTCCTTAATTAGGACTAATATTTTTTTACTTTTTTTTAAAGAGTTGCCACTGCACTAACCAGCCAGGGAAGCCAACATTTGCTCTGTCCCTAACTGAGTTATAATGGGGCAGAAAACATGGGGAAGACAAAAAGGAGGGGTGAGACTATTGCCTCAGCATGAGCTACAAAAGAAAATGCACCAGGTGACATCCCCTCATGCTGAGAATTTGGCACACACGTTCAAGTAGAACAAAAGCTATTTGCTTAATATTCTGGTGTGATAACAACGGGGTGCCATAGGTGTGCATATCCCCACACAGAGGAGAGCTGTCAGAGTGTTCTGCAGCAGAGAGCACAGGGCTGGATATCATTTCTAATCCAAATGCCACATTCCTCCTGGTTCCTGTGCCTTTAGAGCAAAACTGTTAAATGGCCCTCAGGCTGAGAAAGCTAAAGTCCTATTTTTAAATGAATGGTGAAGAGCTTAGGAAATTGCATAACTGCAGGAATACAGCGCTTAGTGGATAAATACCTGATGGGGAGAGGAAAGAAGACAAAGTCAGAACCTTCAGTGTTATCCAGTGAATGCACATGGAGCAATGGGCAAACGAACACAGGAAGCTTTGTTTAAACACAAGAAAAAGTTGCTTTACTCCTAGGGTGGTTTGAACAAAGAAACAAGTTGCCATCAGACATTGTGGAGTCTCAACCCTCGGGTGGAGGATCCTTGTTAATTTTGGAAATGCTACACACTCCTCCGGACAAGGAGAAAATAACATGTGTATTCTCTAACAAACTCCAATAAACTGATATAATCTGGATATTGAGTTTTTATTACATATTAGTGAGCCCAGAAAGGTCATTAAAATCCCAAAGATTAACACCTTTTAGCAAATCGGTTGCTAGCCTGGAATTGAAATATGCTAAAGGAAATTATGGCCTGTGTACCAGTGATGAATGAGGAGAAGAGAACAAAACTGAATGGATATCCAACTAGGAATCATTCAGTCAACCACATTTTCTATTGTGTAGCAGTTGCATCATGTTACACACAGCCAAAAATAATAAATCAGGAGCTAACATCCCTCCTGCCATGGATCATCTGAGATGGGACCAGGAAAGGATGGGATCCATTCTCTTCCCTTCCCCAAGGAAATCTGATTGATCAAAGCATAAACTCTGCCTGAAGCATGTGATTACCTTTGAGACTGATGACATATTTTCCAAGTTCAAGAAGTATTAGTGGCCCTTAGAGACCACAGTTTGGCTTCAAATTTACAAATCCCTATGAGCTGCATAGGTCCAGTATGTCAACTGGCCTTCAAAACTGAGCAATTGGTTTGTGGAGGCAGTGGGTAGGTGCAACTCTGGAAGCTGAGGACAGACACCCGTTCCAAAAGTGACCCTCCTTAATATGAAAAAGAAATAAATGGATCCATCTCACTTCTCACACCCAGGTTTAAAATTCAAGTTTCAACTACAGCTTCAGCAGAACATTGTTGTTCTGGAAGATCCTCTAGAAGAGAGAAGGAAACAGCAGTGGGCAGAGCACTTCATCGGGATTCAAAATACATGGACATGGCTCCTAGCTCAACCCCCAGCTGCCCACGAGTCCCTGAGCAAGCTGTTTCAGCCAGCCTGCTGTTTGCTTCATCCTGCAAAGCAGAGGCTGCAGGCTCTGTGCCAAAAAATATCAGGACAATGTGCCTAAAATAGAGAGTAAGGCATTCAGAGGTCATGGTCCCAGGCAGGCGGTAAGGAGGGGAGATACAATCTAGTGCAACACGTACTGACAGTAAGGAAAGATGAAAGGGGAACCCCTATGAAAGTTTTCAGCTTAAAGCTGATCTGAATCAACAGAAAACACCTCTCTATGAGGACATGTACAATCTTTTGGGGAGGGACTACACATTCCCCATACCTGCTAACTGCTCAAACCAGGATGGCTTGTTCCTGAGCTGCAGGAACTTCTGAAGGTGCACTTACAGTGCAACTCAAAGTACAAACATTGCTCTTCTAGACATCCCCAAGGTAGTGTCATCAATACTGATCTAGTTAGCACAGAAGTAAGGCTGACAGCAGGGGGAATTTCAGCTCAGGCTTGTTATGGTTGCCCAAGACACTGCAAATGTATTTGGCAACTCAGCATCTGCCAGTGCCATCACTCCTCTGCTGTACAGGCACACGAAGTGGAGCAATCACACCTTCACCTGGACAGCAGACATACCCTGTGAGACAGAATAAATGCTGTAGACCCAGGAATCAGGCAACTATGAAGAATAAAAAAGGAGAGTGTGAGTTTGGGGAGGCCTGAGGCAAACGCTTTGGACCGGTGAATGTCTGAGTTTCGCTCCAAGAGTGAGATATCTTTCGTTATATTGGAAACCATCGCTACATAAAATTTTATATTCTCCCCACACACATAGAACTGAGAACTCTTGCATATTACTGTTGTTCCTGGATAACCGAAATGTCACCTTCATACCTACTTGTGGGTTGCAGTTCCACCTCATACTCTCTAAAAGTGTAGCTGGCTCATAAAAAAAATAAAACCCTCAATGTTTGTGACAATCACATCTACTTTAATGTCTTCCAGGTTCTTGGCTGGGATGACACATCTCAATAACACGGCAGAAGAAAATGTCCTCTTTCATACAAACTAGACTTTTGTTTTCCACAAAGCTTTTCCAAGTCCTGGGCACACAGTCACACTAAATTCAACCTCTCTGACTTTACCTCTCTGATCCAGCAGTAACTGGGAGAGTAGATTAAACCAGAGTTTAAAGCCATGTCACCACCAACCATCTTTGGAGAAAGACTGAGAGAGGATCCAGAAAGGATTTCATCTTTAACCTACCAAGTAGGGTTACGGAAATAAAATCTGAAGTCCTAGAACTTTGTGAATTTGAATAAGTGGTGAGTTTTGGCCAAGGAAAGCAACGAAGGTGAAAGCTGGACTTCAAAACAAATATTTTCCTGCATTCCTAAAAGGCCTTTAGTTTAAAAAAAGCATTTGTAATAAAACCTAAAACAAGTTTTAAAAAATTCAGAAGCCAAGGGCACAAACAAGTTCCAAGACCGTCAGAAGAGCTGTATCATTGCATAAACTGTGGGGAGAAAAAACCCCATTAACTTAATGACATTGGTCAAAAAGTCAAGTATGAAATCAGAGTGGGGTTTGTTTGCGTATTTGTTTTTAAAAGGGCACACACATTCTAAAACTGGTTTTGGTTGGGGGCCTCTCTTTTTAATGTCTGCCTTCTTTTCCTCTAGCTGTTGTGTGCCACTGACTATTCTGGAACAAAATCTCACCTCCCTGAATTACAGAGCTCTTATAAGTTATGCAACGTAGGAAGCAAAAGCTCAGCAATTGTCAATATTAAATAATGTCCATTGAATCAGCCAGTCCATCTGTGAAGTTTTCTTCATTATGTAGATTACACCACTGACATATGGGAGAGATGTTTCTGTTGTAGTCTAGATGAAAGAAGTTAGAAATGTTTTATTTCTCGACTAAAAAATCATATGGAGAGCTTCACAAGTTTATAGGGGCTCCTAATATGTTTTGCCTTTGTCCTTTTGTGTGTACTTCTTTTCTTCCCCCCACTTCAATGTGTAGACTAATTACAGTGATAAAACAACTCATAAGATGTGACTCACACAGTCCTAAAGAGAACAATACAGCACTACCCTCAGACAGGGAAACAGCCCAGCTCACAGCAGGCAATAACTTCAGGCCTGGGGATCATTCCCACGGATGCTTAGATATTGAGCTTAATTGCAAGGTTAGGTAAGTCTAATTTTAGATTCATTTCATACCCACACATCCAGGTCCAAACCCATGTTCTTGAAAACTGGAGGTTAAAATGGATTGCTTTGTGTTTTGCATTTGCACGTATAGCACTGGGGGAAAACCAACCCCTGGTGTTTTTGAGAAAATTCTGGCCGTGGGTGTGGCTGCCCAATGCCTTCTGCATGGAATTTGCCCAGAGATATCAGACAAGATGCAACTCATTCATCTCTTAGAAGAGGAACAAGGACCATTAGTGCATTGAATGTGATTAAGACACAGCAACTTGTCCTTGTTGAAATGAAGATCAAAACAGGCAAACACTTACTGGGCAATAAAACTCAACTGCAAGCATTAACAGCAGTACTAAGCAGGTCTCCAAACTGCTTATCTAAGACAAAATCCTGTCCAGTGCATTAAACCATCTCCCACTTCAGGATCAGCTGGACCACCCAATACCAACTCTTATGATCATTCCCATGACGACCGAGGAAGGGGGTGCACAAGTATCTTAGACCTTGACAAACTCCTTTTGTGTGTATCCAGTTCCCAGCTTTTGGCTGCTACTCCAGAACTAGCATTGCAGCTTGCTTACTTGTGTGGGGTGTGCCAAGTGCACCTGCTGATAAATCCATAGGGAAGTCTCTTTGTGCATGATTGTGAAAGGACAAGCACACAATTGTACTGGGGAATAGAAGATGAAGAAAAGCAAGAGAGAGGGAGTTAATGAAGACAGGCTGAGGAAGTCGGGGCTGTTCAGCCTGGAGAAGAGGTGGTTGCATGGAGACCTTACAGCACCTTCCAGTACCTGACTTCTGTGAGGAAGTCAGAGAGAGACTCTTCACCAGAAACTGTAGTGAAAGGACAAGAGGGAATGGCTTCACACTGAAAGAAGGGAAAATTATAATAAATATTACAAAGAAATTCTTCCCTGTGAGGGTGGTGAGGCCCTGGCACAGGTTGCCCAGAAGCTGTGGCTGCCCCATCCCTGGGAGTATTCAAGATCAGGTTGGACAGTGCTTGGAGCAATCTGGTCTAGTGGAAGATGTCCCCACCCATGGCAAGGGGTTGGAACAAAATGGTCTTTAAGGTCCCTTCCAATCCAAATCATTCTATAATTCTATATAAGTCTAATATAGTAAAAAGCAAATCACACACAGTTACAGACAGTATTCCAAAGCCTCTCTCATGCCCTTTGCTATAGCCATCAGATGACAGCTCACTGCCATTCCCATCCATTCCCATCCCAGCTGTTGAACCACCCACTTGCTGTCCTTATCTTCTGTGACATGCAGAGCAGATGCCAAAGGCCCCACATCACAAAAGACTTCAACCAATGCATGGTCTGAGCCTTCCCTGCTCAGCTGTCACAGCCATAGTTCATTGGGAGACAAACTATAGATTTCTTTTCAGAAATGTTGTATTTCATGCAGTTTCTGAAAGAGCATTCATCACCCTCTCAGGAAGAAGGAACTGTGTTAAGACAACAAACCCAACATCTCTGCACATGTGTTTACCTGACTAATGAGAAATGAGGAATGTCTGCCTGTATGCAAAGTCAAATTCCTCCAGAGATCAAGTATGCTTAGATCTGGCCATGAGAGTAACTAATAATACGCAAGTGTTATGAACTATTTACAGGCTTAACCCAACTGCAGTGAAGTCAATGGTTTAACTCTCCCTCCCTTCAAAGGAGAAAAGGGATCTGGCCTTGGCACATACTTGAGGCACAGCTCACTGCTAGGCTGGCTCATCTCCCTGCCACCAGTTTAGTAGCTGTAGCCTGTACAGAATAAGTCTCCAAATTATACCTACTTACGGTTACAGCCAATTCTGAAGATTCTCAGCCTTCCCCCCTCTCTAAATGTCTTTATTTGCGACAGAGATACTAAATTATATAACTAGATACACATGTAGGCTTCAGGATGAACAGAAGGACTGAAAATCTTGAATCCTTTCTGGACTAACAGAGGAGGTTCTGTCTCAGTCACTTTGCTAACCAGGCAGAAGTCATACTACAGCCTCCTGTGAGCTCCTGCTCTCCAGACATTGCTGTCAAGAACAGTAAGAAATATCCCTGCAGCACCATTCTCCGAGGAGATGCAATTAAGATGCCTTTGCACCTCCACTGCATGCTCACCAGCACAAGCTCTTTCGATACAAGAATGAATTTAATTTGGCAGTCAGAGCACAGGAATGGCATCCAGAGCTCCTGAGCCTTGCCAGCCATTTGTCCCATTTGTTCAACCATCTTGCACAAGCCACTTAATCCAATTTTATTTTTCTTTTCAAGCTGGTTACCTGAAATAGGGCCTGATCCAATCCCCAAAAAGGCAAGTGGGAAGTTTGCAGCCCACTTCGATGGTACCCATGGGCTCATAGGCCTCTATGTCTATATTTAGACACTTAAATATAGTAGTCTGGGCTTCAGAGATTACTGAGTGCCCACAGCTGCCACTGATCTCAGAGAGGGGAAAAGAACAAATCTCTGGTTCGAAGGGTTTCTCAGCTGCAGGCTAGGAAGATATAATCAAGGGAAATGTCATTGTGTTCTTGCTGTGTTATAGATTTCAGTTGATTTATGTAAGGAGAAATCCATCTCAGGAATAAGCTACATTTTGCAAATAATATATGGAATACAAATATGGTGTAGTAGTAATACTACTGTCAGTTTTTAAAACTGTATTTGCCCTATGTACAGTGCAATTCTACAGACAACTGTAGAATTGTCTGGTTATGTTATGTATTGTATCTGGTTATGTCACTCCTTAAGAGGACACCGGACACAGCAAATTCTCTTTCCAAATGCAAACCCAACACATTTTAATTCTGCCATTTAAGGGAAAAGGGGAAGAGAACAAAAATCTTATTAGAAATAAAATAGTAATCCATCCCCCTCCTGAAAGAGCATTTGGAAGTTGATGGATGTGGAAAACCCAAAATCTAGCAGCTTTTTCCAAACTGTCTCTGTTTTACCCCGTGTCATTTCCATGGCTGTTGCATCCACAACAGCAGTCCCTGGGATATGGCATGACTCCTGGAAAGAGCTACTGGGGCCAAAAAACCTAAAGCAGCTCCTGCCTGGGTCTAGTGGCTTTGATGGGCAGATTAGATTTCATGCCAACACAGTTATTCTGGGGTGTGGAGGGGAAATAATCATGAGTGAAACAATGATTGATCTTCCCTCTTCATTGTACAAGAATTTTGATTCAGTTGATCTGTCCTTTGGTGAAACACCCCTTGGATATTAGGCCAAGGTGAGGACCTGATTTTTTCCATTTACAAATAATAACAAATTACAACATGCATGAAGATTCTTTAGCTTTGCTTGTGCATTTCTCTCTCCCTCAAAAGCCAGGCTAGAGAGACACAGTCATAACCAAAATCCTGAGAAAAAAAAAACCCTAGCAGCTCTCAAGGGCAGAGTGAAAGTCTGGACTTGTAAAAATACTTGGGCAACAGTCCAAGCAAAAGACCCAATCCTTAGAACAACTAAACAAAGGAGAACAGGTTCTTGTCCCACATCAGTCTTTAGAGGACAGTGAGAATATGCAGAACTGTGGTCCCAAAGCATTTAACATCAGTGGACGTGAAGAATAGCCTTCTCCAAGAAACGTGGGAGTGCTGCCCGAGAACCCACTGCCAACTTAAAGGAGATGGAAGGAGAAAGATAACCCAGATACAGATCAGTGAATGTCAACTTATTTTTAAACCTGCTCTGCAATGACTGAGAGCTGAAATGCACCAAGCAGGACTGGGTGGCACTGGGACTTATGTCACTTGGCTGTGATTGACTCAGTGTGTTGCTTCATCCCCTCACACAAGCTAAAAGATACTTTATTAGTAAAAATGTTGAGATCAAGACAGGCATTAATCAGTACAACTCTCCAAATCCCACCTACACTCAACTACTTCCTTATGAAGGGATAAAGGCACATTGTTCCACTCCACAAAACCCACTGGCCACGACTGACAGATGTTCTAAACCTTGAGCTGCACAGCAGAGAAGGGCCAAACACAGCCAGGTCTGTTAGATTTCTCATTGCCTGGTAACCTGTGTGTTCAAAATACCAAGCCACTCACTTCCTTGGGAGTTTATTTTTCCCTTAGGAAAATTATCTGTTTCTGTGAATCCTCTTCATTTTCTGTTCAAGTTCGAGATTGTGCAACTTCCCCAATACACCTCCTTTTATAAACTAGAAAGGACCAAAATGACTAGCAAAAGTGCAGACACTGGTTTCCTCATCTGCCCCTTGTGACCTCTTCAGTTGATGCTGATGTTGAGCTCTTAGGGCTGACTGAATTGATGCTCTTTGCTAAGGGTTTTTATACAGCAAATCAAGATAGATGTGTAAACTGTTCATAAGGAGATGACAGGACTGTCAGTGCTGCACCCAAGCACTGGAAAACACGAGACAATGACTGTACTCAACCAACACCTCGAGTCTTTCCTCACTTCTCCACCTCCCGTCTAATCCCTCTGGCAACACCAAGAGTGCCAAGGTCTCAGTGGCCATTCCAAATGGCACATCAATGCAAAGAAAGTTTGAAAGGATTTGGTGCTCTTGAAGCATTGGCAATGCTCAATTCCCCTGGCACCACGAGGTCTCAGGATCCTGGCCAGTCTCCAGCTTTTTCCCCACACACCAGCCTCAGGCACCTTTCTCCACCAGGAGACATTAAGGAAACTTCCCTGTCTGACCATGTGCTCCCCAACAAGGGTGTGGAGTGAAGGCCCTTTGCAGTGGGTCTAACACAAGTTGGAGGGTCCTGGGCATGTCCTTTTCCCCTAGTCTGGGCACCTGGCACATCGCCTTTCCTGACAAGAGCAAAAGAAACAAAGAAAAAACCCACTTCTTTGAGGAATAGGGGCTTTTGTGAACAGAGGGTCTCCATGAGGCAAGTGGAAAGTTACTGGGAGCCTCTTCTGACCCAGCGTTACACCACAGAGCAGGACTGCAATGTCCCAAGAAGATTCAGATCTACGCTGGTGCCACTGATGTCAGAGCTGGGCTGGCATGTACAAATAAATATGAAGTATTTCAGTGCTATGTCACAATGGCAGCAGTCTCTTTCCCATATTTATGCCTGCAAAATATTGCTCCACAGTATCAGAGAGGAATTCTGTGCAATCCAGGAACTGGTGACAAACTCCTTTAATTGCGCTCAGAAATATATTCTTAGGAATAAGACCAAGAAGTCAACTCAGCTTTCTTCTTGTTAAAAAACCAAAATAAAAATGTAAAACTGTCTGATGGGCTGGGAGTGAAGAAAATGAAAGTGTTGATCAGCTCAACAGCTGGAAAAATGACTACTGGTACAAATAAAATTTTAAACACCCTGTTAATATTTTAAAGATTGTGTGGCTGGAAAAAAAAAAAACAGATTTTTGTTTGTTTGTTACTGTTAGGAACTTACAGCTGCTGGAGAATCAGGTTTCCATAAAACCTATCTACTGTTTAATGCCACTAAAAGCCTGGAAATTTAACTTCTTAGATGCTTAACATTTACAGACAGTTACTTGCTGGAAACCTATAAAGGAGATGTGACAGCTACAGTGGGGATTTTATTAATTTCAACATCAAGAAGGATGGGGAACTTTGTAAAGAGAAAACCACCCTTGTCCTTGACCCCAGAGAGCCTTTTGTTCTCCCGCCTACCAACAGGGAAGAGCAGATTACAAGATAAAATATAGGAGACCTGGGAAACTGGGTTATTGCATTTGTTTCAGTTCTGACTGCCCTCATAACACGAGCAAGTATGTCAGATAGGGTGCTTAAATGTGTCTTCTTGTCCTGAATGTCCAACCTAAGGGACAAAGCAGGCCTGGTTTTCACAGCTAGCCACCTTTCTTTCACAAGTAAAGCCAAGGAAAGCTGCAGATGCTCTCAAGCTCAGCTCAAGGACTTGAGATCAAGCATTTAAGAGGGGAGGTCTACAAAATCAGAGGCCACTTCTGAAAAGGACTTCTATTTCTCAGCAGTTCACTCAGCAGCATATAAAATTTCCAGAGAATTTGTTTTTAGAATTTTAAGTCACCTTAAGCAAAGCTAAATGTCAGTTTTAATAGATTACAAAACCTCCTCTCAATTCCAGTGCCAGCGGTCAAAAAAACTGTGAAGCAAAACTGCTGTTGCCAGCACAACTCATCCTTCATTTCTTCAGAGCAGTGCAGCAAAATTATAACTTGACTATTAAATACAGTTTTGGTTTCTTCCTCTAGAAATGATGAACAGCTGATCCATTTGTCTCAAAGTCAATCATAGTAAAAAAAAAAAAAAGTCATACAGCCTAGTGATGTTGAACTCCCACTTTCTTCATCTCTTAAAGAAATCAGGGATGATTTCCACAAACAAGTCGCACTTCTCAAATACCTCAACTTGCAGTTGAGTGCTACCTACTGCTTTTCCTGACTAGCATTTCAGACCAGTCAGAGAATCCAAGCAAAAGAGCCATTAAAAAATAACAGGGGGTTTGTTCCACATCATTTGTGGATTTATATTGATGATTTATATTGATGATGATCATGTTAAAGCAAGAAACAAAGCAGATTAATTATTATAAATGCCAGTGGTGCAACCATTGTGCTGCTGTCTGAACGTCACTTTTCCTCACTTTTGAACTGAGCAATTTGTTCTGGGCTCCACATCACAAAAATGAATGAAAAAAGATGGAAAACTGATGCCAACCTCACACAGATCATTTCCAGATTCCAGACTCTGTTTCACATTCTTTTGTCTTTGATCCTCACATTAGTTCAAAAGTACATGTTTACATCAAGGGCATTACAGCTGACTCAATAATTCAGAAAGACAAAATGTTTGAAAGAAAATAAGTGGTTAAAGAAAGTATTGAGGGTTTTGTTATCAATTTATGTCATGCCATAAAGCAGAAAATTACCTTAAATATTGAAAGAAAGGACCTGCATGACAGATAAACCATGGGCAGCCGAAAGCACTGGGATTCTGGATAACAATTTACAGCAGCAAATACTCTTGAACTGTTTAACTTTTACAAGGTTTCAGAGAAGGAGAAAGTCTAACTCTGCAGCAGGCAGACTCTAACCCTAGAAATAACTGTTCAAAAGCATGAGGCTCTTTCATCATCCCTCACTTGATGTTTTTGTTCTCTTATTTCTTTTGTATTTGAATTATGAAAAGTTTGAGGGTTCCACGCCCCCTCACATGATCTTTACAGGCTTTCTCATGGGCCTAGTTCTTCTAGATTTGCTTGAAAAGGAGTTAACAGGTAAAAATGACAAATGTCCTGTAACAGCTTCCTCTCCACTGGGTTATTACACTCCATGAGTCAGAATACACACAAATTGTCCCCCACTCCCACTGAGGTTTAAGTGGCCTGCACTAGAAGGCAGCATTAAAACTTAACAAGGAACAGTGACTTCTAACTTATATTTAGTAACAGTCCTTCTCAGCATCCCTTGCATCACAACAGTGACACAGAGAGCAGTAGCAAGAGTAATTTAGTGTATATTGTCCTGGAGCAGAGAAACAAGCTGACACACTCTGCATATCCATCGTGGGGCTCAACATGGCACAGCCACAACAGAGCAGCCAGAGCTCCAGTTGCCACAGCTCCATCATCCCTGAGCTCAAACACCAAGGTCCTGGTAGGAAGGACCCTAGAACTGACTTCTCTGGTTGGCATCAGCTGCACAGTCTCCAGGCAAGAGCAAATGCATGTGTGATGGCAGCAGCCCTTTTGCCAGGTAACTTCACAAACAGTAATTTGTGATGTCACAAACAGTAACATTTATCCAGTTTCAAAGTATTTCACAGCTTTGGTGGCTAAAGAGATAAACTCTTTCCTGTAGCAGTGATCACCTTGAGGGACACTTGCTTCTGCAGCTATATGGGGAGAATGACTCTCATTTCAGTGAAATGCAGCACTGTGCTTGCTGGTAATCTGTCAGTGGCATGACCTGGGTTACACACACGTCCTTCCTTATTGTGGGAAGTAAAGAATACAAAACCCTTCTGTTTAAAATCTGATCAGATTTCCAGAAGCCAGGGAAAATAAAAATAGAGTGCAGGTTTGAGAGCTGGAAGAACAATTCAGTGATTCATCAGAAACAACACAGGTCCCACAAGAAAGGTTCTCTCATTAGAATGACTGTTTAGCCAAAAACCCAACTATGTACTAAAAACCCCCTCCAGTCCCAGGTTTGACCCAGGATTATTAATCCACTGTGCAGACTAAACTCTTTCCCCCCCCCACCTCTCATCCTTCTAGGTATATCCCATCTCTCCACTGGTCTAACATTTCCCTAAAGCCGGAATTACCCCCATGCTCCATACCTGAGCCCAGTCCCAAACGTCTCCCCAGTACAGTGGATCACTTGTCTCCCACTGATGTTCTGAACTGAATCTCATTGCCTTGGATGAGATCCTTCTTCCTACTACAGCCTCTGATCAGCCCAGATTTCACCTCTAGAGAGCCACCATGCAGCTATCCTCCCTCTTTTACCATGTCACTGAAAGAATGGCATTTTCATGGTGAAATTACCTTTCTGGTTTTGGGGCTTTCCAGAATTGATAAAAAGACTCATTGACTGCATCAAGTTCCTAATGAATTGCCATTTTGTATACCACAGAATTTAACAGAATAGGGAACTAGCACCTACAGCTACCAAAACCTTTTATATAAACTCTTGAAAAGCTGCTGAGAAAATTAACATTACAGCCTAATCCAGTGGGAATACTACTTTAGGTCACACTCACCTCCCATGTCAAGTGGAGTCACATTTGACAACCTGATTTACAATCAATTCCCCTATTCTTACACTTATCCCTCTATTTGATGGACAGGTTCCAGCAATATAAGTTACCTCCAACTAATTTTATTAAACCCAGTGACCAGCACACTCCACTGGACAGGAATTTAACTCCTCAAGTGACTGCAGGTCAGACTCCTGCAGTTCACTCCTGTCTGCAGGTGCACGAAAGCCAGTGCTCTGATGGAGAACAGTAATTACTGGAACGTGTGAGATGTGGCAGCAGCAGCCTGCAAAGAGTGTGGCCACCCTGGCAGCACCTACAGAAACTCCTGTTAGGTGGGGATTTAAAGTCAGCCAGGTCTTGTGTCATCATTCATCAGTCTTCTTGGCTTTCCCTCTCCATGAGCAAATGATGAATATGACCTTCTTTGTTTGAGTTCTTGCAATGAAGCACTGTTTGCATAAGGCTCTTTTTTATTTATTTTTTTCCTGCGGCTTGTTGACTTTTATAAGACATTCATAAATTTGTTCTGAGTGCCAGTGAGATGCTTAATGGTGCTAAAGGGAAGGTATTAAGGATAGTCAACTCATGTTAGAACAAGCCACTTGAAAGTAGCTATAAATATTTGTCTGGATTTCATTTTGCTAACAAACAGCTTCTTTTCTTTCTCTCCCCCTCTTACCCCCCTAAAAGAGTTGATCTCATAAACAACAGAAGAATTTTCACATTATTAAAAAAGTGCATGTCTGGATTTGTTTTTTTAATAGAAACTTTCCTATTGGGGACATTTGAGTCCTTTTATTCTGTCTGCATGGAATCAGCTCCCTTTTCAGGAAAACCTTGGCAGCTTAAGACCTCCAGGGTGAGCTCATGTTCTTTTGCACTCCCTCAAACTCATCTCTGCTCTTTCATTGCTCTGGCAATGAGTTTAGGCTAGACTTAGGGACTGCAGTGTCCTAGAACTAAGCCAGTAGCTACACATTCCTCCTCATTTTGCTCATAAGCACACTGGAGGGTTTTGGATTCCTTCAGGACTTGGAGCCACTTGCCACACAGTTTGGAAACTCCACCCCCTCCAGTCCTACTGCTCTAAGGTCACATTGACACAGACACACAAAATATTCCAATCTTATTGTCTTTGGTACCAAAGTCCCTCTCATTGGGAACTATGACTGGTAACTGGGAGCTACCACACATGTAGTCCTCCTCCAATCCTTGTCAGCTCCAGGGCAGCAGAGACAGCTTTTCACACAAGAATAGTCCAAAGTTGCTTCTTGGAATCAGCAGGCATCAATGCTGAGGGCTTGTCTCTGCCTCTGGCTGTGGACAGACACAGCCCTTTCCTTCCCAGAATAGTCTCTGCATGCATTTCAGAACTGAAAGACCAAAACTGGGTTGGGATGCAACCCAACGCTGGAGATTTGAGAACCTCCAAAGAGCTACTGCTGGGACAGATGAGCAGATAGCTCAGCACTCAGCCAGCAGGAGAGCAAAGGAAAAGGGGGTGTCCAGGGGAGCCAGATGGGGATGAGAGGAAGCCCCCCACCTCTTTGAAAAGGGTCTAGGAGACTAATAGGAGTGGGAAAACAAGGTTTGGGATGGTCTTTTTGTTTGGTTGGTTTAACTCTGTGAAAAGAATGAGTTGTCAATGTAATTTTTTATTCATTTTCTTGGTGCTTTCACAGACCAGAGCTCATTACAGCAGTCCAGAAAGGATCAGCAAGAAAATCTTGAACACTCATCTCAGACAACTCTCCTAAGAGTGAGGGTGAGTTGTAGCTCAGGAAGGACTGACAGCTTCGGTCTAAGCTTGCAAACCAACTAACATTTGCAGCCTAAAGTCACTTCCAAAAATATTCAAAACTAGCATCCCCCAGAGAACTACCCCAAACAGCAAGGGAAGCATAGGAGAAAATAAACTTTCAAACACAGAGCTCTAAACTGCCTCCAGTGGGGTTTTTTTCCTGGATACTTTTGGATTTTCTGGGTATGTGCACAGCTACATCCCATTATGCTCCGTTATAACACATCATTATGGCACAAACAAACCCTGTGCCTCCAGCACAGCAATGGAAGAGACCTGGCAGATGGTCCAGATCAGCAGAGATAAGACTAAACTACTACACAGGTAAGGCACCTGCCCAGGGCAACAATGCAGTTCCCTGCCAACCTGCACCTCACTGCTTCTGTTGCTCTGCTCTCCTTTTTTCTGAAATGCCACATATATCACTCAAGGAGGTTTTCCAGTGCCTGCAAATGCTAATTGCCATGGTTTGTAACATTCTGTACCCCACTAAAATTAAATGGCAACCCAGCAGCTCTGATGATATCATGGTGAATGATTTATCCGGCAATGTAGCACATTCCTGCACTGTTGCTTAAGCAATAGGGCACAGGGAGAACGTTTGAGTGATTAGTTTGCCTCTAGTGTGGGCTACAGTCAAAGGTTAATGGCCTTGAGCATCCAAGAAGTTCAATTAATGCCTTGAAATGGACTAGCTAGAAGGCCTGAGGCTGTTATTAAATGGAACATTAACACAAGGAATACTATTTCATGCCTTTGCAAACATGGGTAGAGTACTTCTCACACCCAAAGCACTCCAGCCATGTTCTAAATCAGCAAGCACCTGAAGAACTCTTTGTTGAGAGACGGGCCCCAAATGCATTATGGACACACTTCCACCCGCATCACAAGCTTGAGCTGTTTAGAGAGCAGCATTTGGGTGAAAAGGCTTAGAAGAAGCTGTGGTTTCTGGCACTATCAGGAAGCAGCAACATGCAGTTTTATGCCACCCCCCCCCTACCTCTTCAGTCTCCACTCCCACCAAAATGCCCAAAAGTCTGAAGTGATCACAGTGAAAAGTCCTTCACAGTCCTCCTGGGGAAGGTAAAGAAGTGCTGGCACTCCTTGAATTAACTTGTCAACTTCAGCACAGTTAATGACTATGGGAACAGACCCATCCCATACACCACAGAAGTTCTGTCACATGGACTCATGGCTCTGCTGCATCCTCATCATACTGCATGTGAGGGGAAGAAATGTGAATGTCAGTAATTAAGAGCTACTTCAGCAGGTGATTTATTAAAACACTCTGTCGGATCTCCCATAAATCCATCTAAGCAACCCATCAATCCTTCCAACTGATGCCATCAACAGTCATAGCCCTCCACACCCTCAGAGGAGGGTAGGGAGAAGCAGCCAGCACATTCAGGGGTCACAGGATGCCCTCTTAAAAGATTCCACTAGTATAAGTGGAGCTAAGAAGAAACCTTCAGGGACACTGACTTGCATAGGAACAACCCACTCCCTCAGTGCCCTTGAAATCTCACATGTTGCTCTCTCTAATTGCCCAGTCCCAGCTTCTTCCTCTGAAGGAGGCTGATGCAAGGCCCTTTCTCTACAGGCTATCCATCCATTTTTAGTTCACTTATAAACCTTAACCTACAACACCTTCTTGGCCTGGACCAAACCAGCTGTGATGCAACAAGGTAGATGTATGTCACAGTACAGCCAGGCCAGGTTTGCTTTTCTGAGGCTGCCCATCCCAGCTATAAAACTCCCTGCCAAGACAAATTGGATTAAGCTCAGATCAGATTATGCGAGAGCTGGGCTGTGGGGACTTTTCACTCCAGCCTTTCTTCAGTAAAAAGAACTCCAGAGGCTCAGCATGACAACAAGAGAAGAAAAAAAGGAGAGAGACCGAAGCCATGAAGAGAGAACTGGGCTCCTGGGGAGAGGAGAACTAAGAGGGATAAGATGCAAGGTAAATAAAAAGGCACAAGGGCTTAGTTGTGACTTCAGAGAGAGAAAGTGGGGGGTAAGAGGTCAAACTTTACACTAATTAACCTTGTCTCAGTAAACCTTGAAAGCCTGCAAGCACCCCAGTGACTGCAGCATGGGCAGTCAGGTCTGGACCATCTTCATCTTTGAAACTAAGGATGAAAAAAGTGACAGTTCCACCTTCAGATCTCAGGCAGTTTGCTATGCTACAGGTCTACCCTGAAAATTGGAGTTTGCTCTGGAATCTCCCACAGCATCATTTGTAAGAAAACAGTATTGTCAAAACGTGCACCTGCTCCCTGATCCAGCAAGGCACAAACATATGAGCTCACCTTTAAGTACAGGACACTGTTAACCCAGCGTGACTATTCACAACCTGAAATCATTAATCACTAAGCATTTGCTTAAATACTTCTCTGGATCAGGAAAAGCACAGTCATGGGTGTCCTCAGGCTGCACAATTAATTAAAGCAGTACCTGGTTCTGCCAATGCTGCCGACAAACTGGTAAAAATCATGCAGCAACTAACACAAACACAGAATACATAATACATAAAATTTAATACATAAAATAAATTGAACATCCATGTCATGTTCAGCGTATATATACAGAATACAGAAAAAGAGTGATTACATCGCTGCTCTCAGTGGATAATGGAAAAATAGTAAGCCTGGTTTGGATGTTCTGGCAAGAAAAAACAGTGTGACTGCCATTTAATGCCTTTACTTGTTGGCAAGAGAGTCCAAATTCTTGGTGTATTAACATTGAAAAAACATCATAGAAAAAGTTACTTTATTCAAATACTGCCCAGACAGTTTTACTCTGATAAAGAAAACCAATCTCCATAGCACATCTCTCTTCTAATGTACCCCATCAGCATAGAGGATCCAAAAAACCACTGGGAGATTCATTCAGAGCTTCTGCATACAGACTACAGGGAGATTTTTTTTTCCATTATTGGTGCAGTACTGCATTACAATGACATACACCTGGAGTTACTGCAGTACAAATTAACTTTGTCAGAATTACCAGGAAGATCTACCACTGAGCCAACATCATGAGCAAAACTGGAGAGTCCCCTTTTTATGAAGCTTCTATTTGGAAATTTTGCACACGTTTTTTCCTCCTGCTACAGAATTTAAATACAAATTTTTCACGATTCGAGGAAGGTAGAGTCAGATCTACCTAGCCCCTAGCACACAACAATCTAATTAATAATCACAGCAGAAAAAATAACATATCTGTATTCCCATTCTCCCAGTATGAGGTACCAGTGATTGAGAACTCCTGAAAAGCCCTTTTTGCTTCCCAGTTCAGTTTGTATTTGCTTAAGCCTAAGGCAGACAAACAAAACACAAGCCCCCAGGAATCCATAACCACTCTGATGCTTCTGGGTTGCAGATCATCTCCACTGCCATCTGTTTTCAGTCACTTCCAAACAAGTTCTGAAGAGTCAATTGTTTTCTTCTAGGAAAAATAAACATGCAAGCTGCTATTCACCCGATTTCCAGCAATTTTCTGCTGTGGGTAAATGTAGCTTCAGATTTTAGAACTAAAACTCATTCTCATCCAAGGAATTTTGCAATATAATTACCTCATTTTTACTGACTTGGATAACTGTTGCCCCTTAAGAAGAAAAAAAAAGAAGGAGGGGTGTAAAGTCTGCAAGACTAATTCCTCCTCCTGCCCCTTTGTTATAAAACCTTGGAACAATTGACAGTGATTAATCTCACTTGATATTTCTTTGGTTTTCTATTTGTTGATTTAAAGGCATTTTATGACTGATTGTTTTCAGTTGCCTGGACAGCTGTCGGATCTGTACTGTGGTTTGATTTGGCTTTCAGGGAGAAAAATTATTATTTTTCTTATTTTTACAGCTCCAACACATAGTGGCTGACGGAGGTGGCCCGTCAAAAACCATATATGTGAAACCAAAACTACCTCCAGATTGAGAGAAGATTGTCTACAGATTCTGCAGGCAGCTTACACAAGCAAGATGTGGAAGGCAATAATACAGCCATTTTTTGTTTTATTACTAGTTTTTATGATGCCCAGCTTGCACATTGAGTGCACATGCTCTCAAATACAGTGGCAAAATCCATCCCTAGGTGTAACATCAGTGGCTTTACAGGAGTAACTTTGCCCTTTGGAGCACTCCTGGCAGAGCTGGAGGGGAGCTTGCTTGGGGGCTGGAGTGCTCCAGTCCGTGACGTGTCCTAGGAAAGGCTGTGCTCAGTGGAAGCAGTGTGAAACAGGCTCTAAGTTTCTGGACCACAAAATGATGACAAAATAAGACATAAAAGAGTCAGTAGAACTCAGGAGAAGAGGGCGCTAATTCTGAATAGCTCAATATCCATAATCTTCAACCTCCTGCCTCTAAGAGTGACCCATAGCCTTGACTCTGAACCTTCCTTGCCCTCAGTGGTAGCCAATTTTCAGTATTTCAAATGTCTTCCATTTTACCTGCATCTCACAGCTGTGTCCTCCCTCTCTTTCCTGGCTCTTCACTTCTCTCATGGTCCACCTACAAACACGTCTAACACCACTTATATGTCAAGCCTGGCTCACGTTCATGTTTCTCTGATTCCAAACTAAAATCTCACCAGCCTCTATCTCAAACAAATCATGGAGAAAGAGCAAACACTTGTCAAGGTTCCTCCTCCAAATTATATAGAATAAAGTTTCACAAAAGCAGAAATCTTTGTTATTAGACAGTGCTTTCACTGCTTTCACATACAACATTCACGAGTTTTTGTTGTTTTCAGAAAGCATATGAAAAATCAGGTTTATTCTGGAACTGCAGGGATCTGCATGATCACAACTGCTTTTCTCCATGGTCTGCTGCGCTCATCTATACACAATATCAGGGCTAACAAATGGACCAAAAGCAAAAAAATCAATTTGACCTAAAACAAAAAATCCAGGCTCTCTTCAGCCTGGAAAAGAGAAGGTTTCGGGGTGACCTAATTGTGGTCTTCCAGTACCTGAAGGGAGCCTACAGGAAATATGGAGAGAGACTATTTCCGAGGGCCTGGAGTGACAGGATGAGAGGGAATGGCTTCACACTGACAGAAAATAGGTTTAGATTGGATATTAGGGAGAAATTCTTCTCTGTGAGGGTGGTGAGGCCCTGGCACAGGTTGCCAGAGAAGCTGTGGGTGCCCCATCCCTGGAAGTGTTCAAGATCATGTTGAACAAGTCTTGGAGCAACAGGGTCTAGTGGAAGGTGTCTCTGCCCATGGCAGGGGGTTGGAACAAGATGATCTTTGAGATCCCTTCCAACCCAAATCATTCTGTGATTCTATTATTCAAAATTTACATGTGAGCTTAAGCGTATGGAGAGAGCAACTGACTGCTATTGACTAAAATTCGCTACAATGTAGGCACTTTTGCACAAAACAATTGATGCTCTTACTGCCGTGGCATTTTACTGGACAGATTATGTGATCTGCTTAACATATCTTCCTGTTTCTCCTTGTCCAATTAGTAAAGACTGGGAGAAGACTGCTCCAAGCCAAGCACTAGGTGGTAGTGGCTTAGAGACACAGTCTCAGTCCCTTTTTGGGATCTATTGCTCCCACTGCCCAAAATTCACAGCACATAAAACAACCAGAACAAGTGCTCAGAAATATAGTGAAATTATGGATGGGTCTCATTATTTTGCATACTTCCTACAAAGAAAGGTGTCTCCAGTTCTCTTCACCACCCTGAGACACCCTCTCCTTCCACTGCCCCCATTACTTCTCAGGCTCTCTCCATTAGTATTCCTGCTTTTCTGCCAGCTCTCCTAAAAAAAAAAAAATAAAAAATAACCCACACAACTCTCTTTCAGTTGCCAGATTATTATTCACCCTTTCAGCCCATTCTGAAGCATCTTACATTGTTTAGATGTGATGCCTCTCTGGTTTTCTCCTTGAGGGCCTATGGCCCTGCTACTCTTCTCAAGCTTCACACTTATATTTTTCATGGAGTTTTACTTTTCCTTGTCTAGTCCCTTCCTCCACAACACACTGCAAGCAGTGGAAACAAGCCCCACATTATGCCCTGAGAGCCTGCTTATAACAATAGATTTGAGCTTGTTTTGACTAAATCACTCATACAAACATCTTCACTCCTTTGCTTTCTAAACCATGGCCATAAATTTTTGGGAAAACAGCACAACAGTTGTATATTCACATCCATGCCCTCATTAGCTTCTCTAACACACCAAAAACATGGCCCATCAAGTCCACTAGGCCACATTTAATCAGGTACAACACAGATCTAGCCCTACAGACTAGGGGTGTTTTCCCCACCCTGACACACATACAGACCTTTTAATCCAACTGAAAGGTCTGGAATTCCTTTCCCAGTTCCACAAATCCCACTGTGTTCCTTTCCCCTCCATCCCCAGTCATCTTCTTAGGGTGCCACCTTATGCAGACATGTATTCCTGCTGCAGCAGTGCTGCCTTCTCACAAGTCACTTGGACACAGGATGAATTGAGACCATCCTTGAACAAATCCCCATGGTGTTCCCATCTCCTCTGCTTTCCACCACTCTGGTCTCATTTCTGTCATCTGATTCCTCTTTATCCACATGGCCTGTTCTCATACCCATTCACGTCACACATTTAAGAAGGTGACAAAGAATGTCAAATGTCTTTATAATCCAGCTAAACCACATTTACCGCTTCAACCACCAGCTTAGTTCACTGTTCTCCTTTTAAACAAACACAAACAACTCCAGAAGATCCAGCAACAACGGAAACAGGCGGGCAGCAGAGTAATACATGCTGAAACTCAGCATGGTCCCCCATTAGGGGGAAAATTTCGAGTGCTTTAACCATGACAAACAGCACCACAATGAATCAGTGGATATGACGGGTCAGCCTCTTGGCTGGTGCAGCGCCAACAGCTTCCACAGGGGTTCATCAGGCATGAATTGGCCCCATATGTGAAAACCCTCTACAATTTGTCCAGTTTCTCCCATCCCTGTGGAGCAAAGTCTCCATATGTGAGATCCCACAGAGCTGTCAGCCAATGTCACATTTCAATAAAGCAAAAACAACCAGGGCTGCACAAACCAGCGAAGCAATCCCATTGCTCATGAACTGGCAAGTGACCTACGTTGGCAATGCTTTTGTTGATCACAACCCTTTCTATGGAACAAAACATAGGAACTATCACGCCAGAACAGACTCAGTGATCCATCTTCTCCTTGTCTCCTGTCTCCAGCAGGGGCCAACATTGATGCTGGAACAGAAGATTAATAAGGGATCCACGAAGCCTGCAAGGCACCTGGGTTGGTTGTGCAATGCTTTGCCCTTGACCCAGGGAAAAACTCCACTGTTACATACAACTGTGCAATATGTTATCCCAGATATGAAAGACTGTCAGGGGCTGTCAAAGAAACATATGTCAAAGTCAGAGGATTGTCCTTTCTTCTTGTCTCTTTATTTTAGCTTAATATAACTGAACATCCCCTTCTTAAGATCAAGTCTTTGACTTTACAAATAATTTCAACTTTGTGTCAAAAAGTAATATTACCATTCTTACCCATATTAATATATCTTTTCTTACAAAAAAAGTAGTTTCATAGTACTGTTATTTTAACCTTTCCCTGTTTCACAGACCTCTAATCCCTTTCCTTGCCTATTCAACACCAAATTAATGTTGATCTATTCAATCTCTTTTTAGATAAATTCTCTCCCCCCAGACTTCATAAAGTTTTATTATTTTCTGACTTTATTCCACCTTGTCTTGGACATGATTTATATAGTTCGGCTACAAAATTATTTAGCTCAATCCTAAACCAAGATTGCATTTTCATTCCTACAGTGCAAACAAATAGATCATGTGAAAATAAAAAAAAAAAAATTAAAAAGCCTGAAACAATATCTTACGGCCTGTTGCATCTGAAGCAGAGTTCAGGGAAGTTGTTGCTATTACAATGAACTATATCCTTTCTAAACTGAAATTTATTGTAAGTACAAATCATGCTTCATTTCTAAAGTGGAGATTGTGATAAGGGGACTGTTTTATTTGTATGTCTTTTTGTGAATGATTTTGCAAGTATTAAGCCAAAAGAAAATACAATCTGATCTATTAAATCTTCTATTTTTCCTATCCCTGAAACAAGTACTTTTTAAATGCTGTGCCTGTGAGCCTGCTAGAACACACCAACATGAAGAACTTTCAAACTAATTTAGAAACAAAGTATAGACACTTTTGGTTTAAGCTACTAAAAATAAGAAAACATTTGGCTCACTCACTTTATATATTATTAATACTCAGAACATCTCCTGATTACGGAGACTGAAGCAGAGAGAGAAAACGTCTGCATCCATCCCCAAGCTGAATATTTTCTGAAGTACCAACTGCCAATTCTGGCAGCCTCGCCACCCTTGTTAGGTGATAAATTAATGCTCACGCTCCCACTGTGCCCTTGCCAAGCAGGCAAAGCTCCAGCAAAAGCCTGGCTTGTCCAACCGGCACCCACCCTCTAGTGGGATGAGGGGAAAGTGCTGCTCCCGAACGGGTTCATCCTGCTGTAACGCTGAAAGGACGCTCATTTAGGATGAGCACGCCAAGATCTAGCTCTCTTTGCTTCTCTCTACCCTGCACACACCTGTTGGATCATAAGGCATGTTAGCTGTGAAAGATGATCACGGCCCTGATGAGCTTCACCAAGAAAATTCAGGGGTAATCTTTTCTTTACAGCTCTGCCTTGTGCTCTGCAGAATCAGTGCCATTTTAACTACACTTCTATAGGTGACTAAGCAGTGATAATCCAGTTAATTAGTGGCTGTGACTATCATTCTGTATCAAAAATAAGGTGGCCAGCAGGACCAGGGCAGTGACTATCCCTCTCTGCTGGGCACTGCTGAAGGCACCTCAAGTCATGTGTCCAGTTCTGGGCCCCTCAGTGCAAGAAAGACATTAAGGGGCTGGAGAGTGTCCAGGGAAGGACAACAGAGCTGGAGAAGGGTCTGGAGAGTCAGTCCTGGGAGGAGTGGCTGAGGGAGCTGGGGGGGGGCTCAGCCCGGAGAAAAGGAGGCTCAGGAGGGACCTTCTCACTCCCTGCAACTCCCTGACAGGAGAGTGGAGCCAGGTGGGGGTCAGGCTCTGCTCCCAGGGAACAAGGGACAGGACAAGGGGAAACAGCCTCAAGCTGTGCCAGGGGAGGTTCAGGTTGGACATCAGGAAAAATTTCTTTATGTAAATAGTTGTCAGGCATTAGAAGGGGCTGCCCAAGAAGGTGGTGGAGTCATCACCCCTGCAGGTGTTCAAGGAACAACTGGACGTGGCACTCAGTGCTCTGGTCTGGTTGACAAGGTGGGGATTGGTCACAGGTTGGATTCAATGGAGGTCTTTTCCAACCTTAATGATTCTCTGATTATACCTTTCTCTTGCTATAAGGAAACAAACAAACACACAAGCAAATATATATGCCTAGGGGAAAAAAAGAAATCCAGACCATTTTTCTCTACGTATCAGATAAACCAATACAATTGACTGCAAAATTAGAAAAGTGGAACATTGTTGTTCAATAACGAGCACCACAGTTGTGGCACAACCTGTGAAAGGGAGCAAAGCTGTAAACAGGTTTTAAACCACAACCAAGGTCAGCTGTACTAAATATAACAAGCAAGCAGTTCTTAGACCAAATCACTCTTGAAAGTGTTTACAGCAACTGAAGCCCTCATTCTAATTCCCACAGCCAGGGAGGAGATAAGAAAGATGCTTTGCAAGGGACAGACAAGTAGGACAAAAGATGAGATGCTTCCCCAGCTAGAGAAGACACAGCCGGTACCTGGGCACAAGGTCAGCAGGTCCAGTAGCCACAAGCAGGGTCAGACAAACTCCAGGGACCCAGGCAAACCCAAATCAAGCCAGAAGGTCCAGGCACAAGACTCAGTACAACAGCCCCATACCATCAGGGGCAGAGCCTAAATGCAGCATGTGGTGAATGAGTGCTCAGGTAGAGCCAGTCAGGGCCTGCTGACACCTCCTGAGGCCTGGCAAACCTCTTTATAAACCCAGATTAACGATCCCTATTGAATTCAGGTGAGTCAAATTAGGTCCAAAAGATGTAACTAAAGATTTACAGTGAAGACGCCAAGTGAAAAACTACTAAGAAATATATTCTGTTCTCAGATGTGACTGCAGGGTTAAGGATGAAAATAAAGCAGCCAAGACCACTAAAAGCAAGATGGGACCTGAAACAATTGAACAGGACTGAGGAGAGTATGATCCTTTTCTCAACATGATGCAATCAGCAGCCTGCAAGGCAGACTCAGGTCTAGAATGGAAACAGCATGAAGTGAAGGGGGGGGGGAATAAAAATAAAGCCATCTTTCATGGATCACATGGTCCCATCAGGAAATATGGAAACCTCTGACTTGTCTGGCTCTCTGTCTCTCCCTCCCTATGGGTCTTCTGCAGAAAGCATAGCCTGTGTGCCCAGGAGGTGATGAAATCCCTAATGCTGTATGGCATATGGGGAATTTGGGGGATTGCAAAACAGGATGTTTCTTGGAGGAAATACAGTCTCAACAAGCAAAAGGTTCAAGTACGGTACATCTCACCATGATGTAAGAGCTTGATTATGCATCTCGCTTAAAGCCCAGCTTAGGGTTTTAGTTCTAGTAGAACTAATGGGCAACACCTGCTGCGATGAAAACAATTTCCGTCCCTGAACTCCAGCAGAAGTGTTTATCTTTTGAGTCAGAAAATGTTCCTCTAATGTCTGAACAAGACTCCAGGGACAGGAACATATGCCCAGAACTGACGTTTCCGCGCATTAGATAGCTTATAAAAATGAGAACTAGAAAAACCTGGTATCGTCAGACATCTTGTCCAATAAAGTCATTAAATGGAAAGTACAGAAAGGTTCCTCTAACGCTTCCTGTCCCTGCCGCTGTAGTCACAGTTGCTCTTTGTAGAGCAGAAACAGAGGCTACTGAAAAAGCTTGCTGGGGTAAATTGTGAGTTCAAAATTCAGGGCTTTTCCAGACCTATCCCTGGCAAAATGACCACTGGCTTCAATGGAAACTTTACCCAAATATGGGCCTCAGGACTTGGGCCTCTTAGTTTAAGTTACTAATTTTATTATTAAAGGTTAAACAGAGCTGTTGACAGTACAAACTACTTTCTTACGTAAGCAGTGAGTGTGTCAGATATATGAGATAAAACAATACTGCCAAGGCAATATAGGTTATGGGTGAACGTCCTTTCACAGAACACACTGCTCTGAATCCCAAGTTTCACCCTTTTCCTCAAGCAAGACTCCCATTTAAATCAACTGGAGCTCACTGTGATCAGGAGGCAGAGTCAAGCCTAAGGAAGGACCTCGGAGTTCAATCACGTTTGCTACAAAGGCTTTGAGAGACTGTAGTTGTTGAAAACACAGAAGCTCTACTTTTACAGAATAAAACCTGTCAGCAGTGAAAGTTCACCAAAAAACACATGGCTTTGTTTTGCACTGAAAAAGGAAAAGGCACAGGTCCCATGCTTGATCAACAAAGCTGAAGAGTGGAACATTGCTTCATTTTTAATTTAGGGGGACTGTTTGCCTTAATAATGTCCTAGAACTGATAAGAAATGCCCTGCAGATACAACTGCTGTACACATTCATTATGCAATACCCATTAAATACTACAACTGCAAATCAGATGCCTAAGCCATCCTGTTATACACACACAACCCTTAACAATAAACCCCTTGATAATAGTGATGCCAGGGAGCATGTGTTGGGCTTTCCTCCTTTACTTTCTGCTACGATGTTCTTTATCTAAAGCTTGGACACAAACCAGAGACTTGTTTTTTATTCTTGACCAAAAATAATAAGAGCAAATGATATGACATTTAAACATAATAACCACCCAGTTAAAGGCAAAATGTTCTCTGTTCAAACAACACTTTATTGGATTGGTGATTAAATGGCAACCCAAAATTTAACTTCCTGGAAAATCTACTGTTGTTTAATGACATTGCACTGTCAGAGTCACAGTTAGTTCTGTCTTTAATAACAATGCAACAGACACTGAGAGAAATTCCTGTGGTCGTCTGTCCTACTCAGATACAGTTATCATCTCATAGATCATCAGCTGTACAATAGTCAAGGGTGTTGCAAAGTTTTTGACACAGTTAACACATTAACACATTAGACAAATTTAGGACTTTGGCCAGTTCTCACCAAAGCCAGTGGAAAACTCCAACAGAGTTGTACTGGGCACAGGGATGGTGTCACACTTATTGTCAAACACGCAGGAAACAAGACAATCACAGCAGCTCTCATCTGACATCAGCGTCTGCCTCTACTAGAGGCTTTGGCAGAGCCTCAGGAAGGACTGGCTCTCTGTCTCCAGCTTTTTTAAACAGGTTTGGTGGGTTTTTTTTGGCATAGGGCGCTCAAAAGGACATTGTCAAGGTTCAGAGAACTAAAATATAAATAACTTTAAATTTCATATACTTTTTAAAGCACGATTTTATTTTTTACCCTTTTGCTTTACCCAATTTTTTAAAATAAATAAGCAAGAAGTCCTTGCTTGACAGTCAACCCCACAGCCCTATATCCCAGGCCAGCTCTGACTGTACTATTGCAGTGTGGTCATCTCAGGGAACATGCCAGTGTATCTAACCACAGAATGTATTTTCTGAGCAAATGTTTAGTAAAACCCACATAATTTGCTGAGTAAGAGTTCACTGAGATTGATCTGTTCAGAAAAGGAACATCACGGATGAAAACATACTGTTCCTTTACAGTCACAATACTAACACAGCAATAAACACAATCTCCCCTGACAAATCAAGCTAAAAATAACAAAATCCTTGCCCAAATGGTGCACAGAAACACCAGAACTCCCAGTGTAAAATAAAAAGTTTTAAAAAGTTACAAAATAGAGAGAAAGATTTTATATTAATCATTATAGCACTGATTCCTACTGGGTTGACGATCCAAATGATTGAGTGGGCAAGAGACCCGGATCCTAGAAATAAACTCACAGAGACAAAAGTAAGAGTCTAAATCCAAGACAACTTTCCATTTTTGTACAATCAGGGTTATAACTGCAGAAGCAAACCTGTACATTTTCCTATTAATATGGAAAAATATTAGCCCAAGGCTGAAGAGGCAGAGAGAGAACAGACAATAGGTGTCACGGAGGACTGAATGAAGCCTCTCCTCCTTCCTTTCTATACTTCCCCATCCCTAGCCCCTCCAAATTTGCTGCTATCCATGACTTCATGGTTTAGCACATCTGCAGAAGCTGCAGGGACAGGGTTGCTCTGCGGGCAGCCCAGCAGGGAGCTTCCTGCTCTCCATCCCCCACCCGAGAGCTTGGCAGAGGCAGGAGCTGTGCAGGTGGAGCAGCAAGTGGGCAGCTGAGTTTGGGTTTCCTGTGGCTGCACTGCTCTCATAGATGCTGCACCAGAGTTAGCCCTGCTCCCAGGCAGGCTGTGGCACGTTCTCTTGTGCACTGCCTGGACTTCAGGGGACTGTCCAAGCAGCAGGTGTAAGCAGGAACATGCTTCCTCCCTCCAGCACACTTTCCTCAGCAGATGTGTTGCATCTGTTTCTGACAGAGTTCTTTGCTTTGGGCCTGATTCAGTACTTAACAGCACTTCATTAATCTCCTGTGAGGAAAGGCTGAGAGAATTGGCATTGTGCAGCCTGGAAAAGAGAAGAGAGACTATTTACAAGGGCCTGGAGTGACAGAACAAGGGGGAATGGCTTTAAATTGACAGAGAGTAGGTTTAGATTGGATATTAGGAAGAAATTCTTCTCTGTGAGGGTGGTGAGGCCCTGAAATAGGTTGCCCAGAGAAGTTGTGGACGTCCCATTCCTGTAAGTGTTCAAGGCCAGGTTGGACAGGGCTTGGAGCAACCTGGTCTAGTGGAAGGTGTCCCTGCCCATGGCAGGGGGTGGAATGAGATGATCCTTAAGGTCCCTTCCAATCCAAACCATTCTATGATTCTAAGTTGCCCTGAGGATACAACCTTTGCAAGCACTACCCAAAGGATGTTGCCAGTTTCCTGCTTCAGAGCCTTCAAAGGAAACTGGTGGAAAAAGATGATAAACAGGTAAATGGCTACTTAGTAGGCAATGATCCATCAGGATCAGCTGAATAACACCAGCACCCATTATCAAACTTTGCCCAACATAGTATGCTTAACCCCAAGATTTAAATCACTACAAAAATAATCTGTTTTAATAAGGTGGAAATGTGTTGTGAGGAACTTCTTTTTATTTCACTGCAAAGAATACAATCTACTTTTTTTTTAGCTGCAATTCATAGAAGACTGCCTGGTTTACACTGGAACTGGGGAATGAACATTCCCTGCAGTGTCTGCAGAGGGAAAGAAATTATTTCTCAGAAAGGGCCAAGTTCAGGATTTCAGCCTGCACTTTAAGCAGGGGCTAAGAGTAAAGTCCTGCCTGCTGGAATTGTGAAATCTCTGTAAGCAAGTTTATAAGCAAGTATTAGTACAGCTGGCAAAGGCTTTCAGCTAGGAAAAAGTTATTCCACTGGTGAAGACGTGAGGGAGGGAGCAGATGAACTGAAGTCTGAAAAAGCACAGCAGATGGGGGCTGTGAGGACTGGAGGCCTGTTGAGAAGCCACTGCAATATTCATGAAGGATTTTAGGGCTCCTTATACCAAAATACTTTAGCAATAGCTATTAGTAAAATATTTTTTTCCCTCTGTTCCCTCCATGGACTTGAGTTTTGCAGACAGCTACAGTGAGAATGGCTTGAAATGCCAGACAGAGGGAGGAGATGGACCTGGCACAAAACATGCAATGAGGAGACTGGTTTGGTACGTCCTGATGGAGCACTTCAGCCCAGCAATGGATTTGGGAAACGGCTTGTACTGAGCAGAATGCAAAACTCATAATGAGAAAAGATACCTGTTCTTACAAGGGCTCCATTAGAAAAGCTTTTGAGAAAAGTCAGGTCATAAACAACTGACCAAAGGAACTTGAAAATCTGCATTGGTGAAGAAAATGAAGGTACAGAATGAACCTAAATTAGCCAGATTCCCCCCGGGAAGCAGAAATGGGGGTCTTATTAAAGCAAAGGCTGTTAATTCCCATCTGTATGTAATTTCCATTCCTATCATCTGTGTAGAATAAAGCCCTTCCAGAAAGGATCGTTAGTGAATTGGCTAAAAACTGGAGGAGGCCCAAGTGCAAGCTTGTGGTAGGTGTCCCACAGCTCAGAGGAGACCGTCTTGTTCCCACATGGGTTTGGGGCCAGATGCCATTTCTAGGCAGGATAGAGGAAAAGGTCACCAGTGACAGGATTGCCCAAGTGTGGGGAAACCACATGGGGAAAACTAGAAGCTGCTGAAGCAGCAGAGTGACCATCAGCAACTGTCCCCAAGGCCCAGGCAAAACACTGGCCACTCGGCTGCCATCAAAGGTACGACAGTGGCAGCCTGAAAACCACACTGCTGATCAGAAATAACTGTGGTCCACAGAAAACGTGCATGGCTGAAGTACATGGGAACTGCAAGAAGTAAATAAACTATAATTATCAGCCACATAAGGAGAAATCCAGCTCTTAGTGAAGTTTGTGTCTGTATAATAATATATCGTACATATATATAAGTAAAATTATCTCTGTCTCTAGTGCTGTGGGGTTCTGAGCAACCTCCACCTCAGCTACCTGTTTGTTTACCACTGTGAATTATAGTTAAATTAACTGAGAAAGGTGTTGTTTTGGAGGGGGTTCATCAGTCTGTTAACTGTGCTAAGTTTTCTCCAGTGGATGGGAATAAGAACAAGTGCTGACTCTGGGGGCAACTCATGGTTTCCCCACTGTGACTCCAGGGTGACAGAGATGAACTTCTTCCCATGTGGGCTCTGAGTAAAATTGTGGTGAAGCCTGTTCAGGAAACCCATTCATGATTCTCCATGTGTTTGTGACATTTCTGCTGACTGGTGGGAATCAGCTGTTCCTGCTGGACCAGTTCATGCTGGTCCAAAGACTAGATTTTGCAGAAGAATGACCTAATCAAGTAGTGTCTGGTGGAAAGTCACGTCACAGGGACAGAGGTCAGTATACCTGGTGTCACAAGAGAAGAGGCTGGCTCTGAAATAGCTCAGTGAGGTAAAGGCTGGCAGACATAACAGCAGAAGGAAGAGAAAGGACGTAATGTGGCTCTCATGAAAGGCTAGTCCCTTCTCCAGAACTGAAGTTGGGACCCAGCCCTCATCCAAAATGAGACTGCACTTAAAACAGAGAGAGCTCTCCAGAAGGTCTGTCATCATCACACTGGTCAGATGGCAGGAAAAGAGAAAATCACATCCTGGAACACAGCCAGAGGCAACTACCTAAACTGCCCTCAGCAGACCCAACTGCAGCAGTAAGAAATGCCAAGAGACACTTGGGCACAAGCACTGTCTGTTGAAACCTTCATTTCCAAACAAACCCACTGTTACCCCACGTAGCAGCACCCAGGACAGAACACCAAGAGTGAAATATGTTTAAATACGGTGCCATCAAACTAAAGCAGCACCCAAATATCAAAGTACAACAGTGATACCTCAGTCCACTGAAAGTCATTCAAACCCATAAATGTTCAAGATGTACATCAGAGAATGACACACAATCTAACCCAAGATTTGAAAAATGAAAACATCCTCACTTAGGTTATGTTGTTTCTGCCCTTAAAACACAGAGGGAACTTTTGGTAGGATTATAATAGACTCCAAATCATTTTAATGAGACAAAAGATTAAATTTTCAGGGACTAGACATCAATTTCAGAGAAATCATATCCTCCTGGCAGGAGATTTAATCATCTGATTATTTCAGGAGACGCACTTTGGCACAGTAAGGTGATGGAGCTGTTTGTAAGCTTCAGGAAATTGTCCAGACTTTCTCAAAACTTCACAGAAGAGGCACAGAACTATTATGTCAGCTAACAGAGATTCTTGACTGGAAAAAGGAATATTCAATGCATTTTAGACAGTTAAAATCACCTAAAATTAATCCTTTCTCATGTATATGAATTCACAGGACTTCACGCTGATCCAAATCACCAATCCATATTCTCCTCTCTTTTGTTAGGTCTGTTGATACAGAAAATATAACTCAGACTCCCTGACTTGTTCTTGTGTAACACTATCACAGGACCAGTTTGAATCTATTCTCGCTGCTCTGTAGCCAGCTGAGGACACCTGTGCTGAGTGCTGCTTTCCAGGCACACAGTGAGGAATGTATATGGACACACCATATACAGATATGTACATCTCCACGGTTCCCTGTGTACTCTCTGAGGGGGCCTCTGGTGCTGGTTCCCCATGGTTCTCCTATATAATAAATCCTACCCAGCAATGATGGAACTGAACAGCCTGGTTTTTTGCAAATACAAACCCAAAGATTTTCTCCTGCTTAGCACACGGACCCTGCCACGCATGTACATTGAAACAGAGGCAAATGCTGAGGGAACTCCGTAACCCGCCTAGGCAGATGCAGAAAAGAATTTGGAAATACCCCAGTGTGTTCCAGCAGCCTATAATGGGAGACTGGCTGTGGAAGAAGAATTGCTGGTATGATCTCAGGACTCAACCCACTGTAGTCAGACAGTCTGCCCACAATGATGGGCCCAGCCAAGACAATACGAGCTCTATACTCACTGATAATCTAGACCCAACTACAAACAACATCGCCATGACTGGCTACACCACTCAAGAGGGCAGATGAACATGGAAATGTAAGGTAGATAGCAGGCTACCTGGTCTTCTAGGTTCAACACCAGTGAAATTTCTTTGCTGCTTTCAAAAACTCCTAATGGGGCCAGTTGAAATGATGGATGTAAACAGCTCCTCCAGCCACAGGCAGTGCCGGATATTCCTACAAGTACTAAGCTCCTGTGGGTATTACACAACTGCCTCTATTCAGGAGGCTAAAAAGAAGTTCAGTCCTGCTTGTATATGCTGGAATCATTACATACAGTGTTCCCATAAATCATATAAATGAGTATTACTGTGTCACTCGTTCGGACGGTTGCTGTTATTATTGAAAAACCTCCTGGCAATCCAATCCTAGTGCCATCCAAGCCGAGGTTGGCCTCAGTGCAACTTGTACTGGTCTCAAGTCTGTGCCCTGCAGTTTCCCCAAAAGACTCTCACAGTGTCAAGGCTGCTGTGCCCATTCTCCATCATGTTCCTTGAGCCAAGGGTGAGACAGGTTGAATGGAGCCCTGTCACCAGCCACACACCACAGGGAGCTGTGTACCCCTCCAATCTGCTCTGCACCCCTGGGGCAGGGTCTGCTCCACATCCGAGCCACAGACAGCCTGTTTTCCACTTGGGATGAAACACCTCATGTGTCGCAGGAGACTGGGGAGAAATAACCCCAGCCTTCCTGCTGGGGACATTATAGACACAGACTAATCTCAGCAGACACTCTCAGGGCACCCAGAAAAGCTGCTGGTGAAAGAAGACACAAAAGCACAGGCAGCACTTACCTCGGCCAAAGTGCCATCAGTTATCAGAACAGACACTTGACTAAACATAGAGATTTGAACAGGCAGAGAGGAGTCCCAGGAGGCAGCAGAAGACCATGGACACCCTGTCTGTGGTCTTGTTCTGCACATTCCAGCCTCAAGTCAGCTCTGTCTGAACCTCTTACCCACACACTAATTTATTCCTGTGGATTTTCAAGAAATAATCAAGTCTAAAACAAGATGTACTGAAAGTTCAGTACATAGTATTAGAGCTAGCATCCATCATGTCAATTCTGCCTCTCCAGTGGATTCGTTCTGCTTGTTATTATCATCTGACTATATTCATAAACAATACCCTTATGATTTTTTCCATGCCTATTTATTTCCTCAGTTTCCTGAGGCTATCAAAAAATTACATATAAATATTTATATAAACAGATCTCTATTTTGAAATGCTCCCTAGCTACTTCTAAATGCAATATGACATCAACCAAAAATCAAAGCATATTTGGCACTATGGAACCCACTACTGGCTACGAAAATGGGTGTAGCCGAAATAGCCCCAGGAAAGGACCCACCAAACCCGTATACACAATATATTTCAGTAAGTATGGGGTCCAGTCTAGGTCCATAGATGGGCAAAACTGTTAAGCAAGTGGAAGAATGACTGCAGGAGGGGACATCCCTGCACCAGTCAGACATGCAGTTAGAGTTGTACAGTACTGCATATGGTACCACAGCTTATTTAGAGGATAAAAGAATTGAATTGCATTCATGGACACATTTCCAGATTAAAATCTGATTACACTAGGACAGAGAAGACAGCAAATATTATCTCTGAGGACTTTTCTCACAGAAAATAGCATAGAGCAATTCTTCAATTTTGGGTTATAGAGTAATTTAGAACAAGGAGAAGAAAAACCAAACAAACTTCTGAAATAATCCCTTTGCAGTCATGAGAAACTACCATGTACGGTCCCACGCTGATGAGCCCAGCTATAATCCAGTCCTAGCTTTCTGCTGACTAGCTGAGCTCTGGTGGTTTATTATGTCAGTGGAACCCCTCAAAAGAATTATAGCCTTTTAGTCAGCTCTGAACCATGTGTTATTATGAATACTAAACTGGTTCAAACAGCCTATTGGTCCTGCTATAACGTTAGACAAAGTTTTAAGTAATTACCTATCTCTTCAAAGAATGTGTTTTCATTGGCGTCAGATCCCGCTGAAAGCAGGCGGGAACATTTGTGGATACGCTGTGCACAGTGTCCCTGGAGCAAGCACATGGCAAGGTACAAACACCAGGACAGAGCTCCCGTCACCACAGCACTGCAAAATAAAAGGCTTCCACCGCAAGCACAATCTAATCTTAACTACTCATAATAAAAACACATTAAATGGCGCTCAGAATAAATCCAGATACGGGTGATGCAGGCAGCATGCGCATCATAGTGGCAAGTTACTGCAAGTTACATGGTTAACTTGAAAACAGCATTAGCCCTGCAAAACAAAGGCCTCAGGCAAGTTCCTGCATCCAAGTGGTCCCAGTGGATGAGTCGGTTCCACGACAGCAGCAGGACCCTAATTTGTATTTTAAGTTGCCCGTTCCAATATTGGTAACTGGAGCAGGACTATGACTCTGATCACTACATTGAGCCCTGGTTTTTCTACACACTGTCTGCAAGTCCAGCTCATAACTCTGAAATTTTTTTAGTCTCCACTGTCTGGGCTTGACAATTAACTATTTAATGAAAAGTGTGTTTTGGGGTTTTTTTTAATGTGAATTTCAACTCACAGTACTCATTATTCCACAGGAAGAATACAAACCCATAAACTGTGTTTTGTAGGTCCTCGATGCAAGTATCTCGAAGCCAACATGGTTTACAAGCTGTGCTGTTTGTCAGAGCATCTACCAGACCACATATGAGTGGAAAAAGAGGTCCCACCAAGCAGTTGCATTTAGGCCATGGGAACAGTTGGACCTATGGGTTAGTTCTTGTCTGAGCTGACTGAGAAGTCCCAAAGCAGTGGGAAGATCCTCTACACATATGAAGTGAAATGTGGTTATGAAAGGCCCACAAAAGCCCAAATTGGACTGCAAAGATCTTTTCTGTCTCACTGCTCTTACCTGCCCTTCAGAATTGCATTGAATTTGTTGGGTTCAACATGAAAAAAAAACCCTGACCCTTAATTTCAGCATCAGCTGTTGGCTGAAGTGAATCAGTGGGGCAAAAGCACAGGAGAGGCAGGGAAACACCCCGTTTGGTGTGTGTTTGCTGGCATCTGCATGGCCATTCCCAGGAGAGGCAGATCTGCTGTCAGTCCCAGGTCAACCCAACTGAGAGCCAGGACCGGCGGGTAGGGCAATTTCGGAGCATTATATTGTTTGGACTCTGATTCTGGAATCACTGTACTCTGCAGAGTCGTGCTCTGTGGGCGGTGACTACAGTGCTATAATTACCACTATAATTACATTGGCATGTTTCCTTCTTGGCGAGCCCCACGGAATTACAGTCCCGTTACCTGACCTGGGTTTCTGATAGTCCCAGCACAATGGGCTGTAGCAAATTTCTTTTGGTCCGGCCACAAGCTGGTAGGGTTAGTATGAATTGGAAGGCCAGGAATGCCAAGATAGTTTTTTTCCAGAGCAAAAAAAAAATGTTGTCAACATCCACTTTGACTGCAAGTATCACTTGTGGCTCCTTCAGGAGGTGAAGTGGAGGAGGAACAGAGGAATCAGAACATTGGAGGAATCTGGCACTGCAAAGGAGAAGGACACCTTTAGACTAGCAAATCTCACCCATCTTTAACTTCAGCCTCAAGTAACTGCATTGTAAACACACATAAGCTGGGTGTGTCTGATAAATATGTCAGCCATGACACTTAATTAAATTATTTGCATTAGACTTCGGCATTAATGTTGTAGTGGTAATTCTCATCTATCCTGCAGCTACTGCTTCGGGATTCGGTGAGTTAAAAAACTCAAAACCATCTTGTGTTCACCCAGTTCACCTCTGGGTTTTGATCCTGCCCATAATGAAGCACGTGTGAACCTCGAATCACGTAAAACAAGGACATGCTTTATGTACCACGTGGTCTTCAGATGGGGGACCCAGAGAACTCTTTTCTGCTCCCTGTGAAGGCATGTGCTTTCCCAAAATCAAACAGGATTTCTGCAGAAGAGCTGTGGTGAGTTTCCACGCTCCTCCAAGCAGGATCCAGCACTGCAGCCCTGGGTCGGGAGATGGAGCTTGCTGTGTCCCAGCAGGCCGTTGTCTGGATGAAACCAGAGACTCCACTGCAAATCTTTTGCAGATTCTTCTTTTCTTTATAGCACACAGGGGGATTTGGTTTTGGTGACTTTGCTGAACAATCCTCTGATTCAAGGCTTCTTATTGAAACTCTTTTCTCTAGTTTCTGATGTATTTTTCTCCCTGCTGATTTGGACTCGACCTGGGAATATGGGTGTTACAGCATGTTCAGCACTTCTCTGTGTCAAGCTGCAGCTGACTGAGGTAGCCACTTCACACAAGGAAATTATTTGAGGTTTTCTGAGAGCCTCTTGACAGTAGGTAAAGATTGTTTCAGCTTGTGGGAGTGCCAGCTTCAAGTCTTTATAACCTGAATGACATGTAATGTCATAAAAACTCCTGCTAAAACTCACTCTATCCTTTCAAGATGTTAATTTTGACGTCAATGTCTGTCATTTCAACCATCAGAGAGCAGCTCATCTGGATAAGAACCAGCAAGTCGGAGATTGCCTACAAGTATCTCCTAAGAAGAGTCCCTTCCATATATTATTTTAGCTAAGATTGTAACTCTCCATGTGTTGCAGATCTCGTCCCCATTCTCTCAGGTGGAAAAAAATGTACTACTGTGAGAAAAAGGGAAAAATAGATGCTTTTGGCCAAAGCTCTTATCTGGTGACTAAGCAGACTGCAGTCTGATACGTCTCCATCTGAACAACCCCATTTTGATGACCCTGTCACACATAATTAGCAACAGAACTTCCATTTTTCTTTAGCTAGTGCAGTAGTCACAGAAATCCTGACTGTTGGGCATTATCTGCCTTATATTACTTGCAATTGTATCACATTTTTGTTTATATCCACAAGTAATAAAAAACACACATAACTTTAGTTTGACTTAAAGAATAAAGTAAATACATAATTCTGGCAAATTGTTTGGAATTATAGTTTAACAGCATCTGGTTCAGATATTCTGTAGTAAATTGTTGGCACCAACATTGCCACATTTTTTTTTTATTTGAACCAAAATGTTCTCAGAAACATGTGTTTTTCGTCCAACTTCCATGTAATCCATTTTATGATGGCCACAAAGCTTACAAAGGTTGAAACTTAAACTACCTGGGCAGAAGGGATTGTTTCTGGACACTCATTACACAGCTGATTAACTGAGGAATAAGCAATTCTGGCATGCAACCTAGCATGTCGGTTGTTTTGGCTTTTTGTCTCAAGGAGTTGTCTTTCTTGAAATACCTCCCCAGGTACAATGTGTACATTCCACCCTGTTTTGCTCACAAATTACATACCTGTCTTTTATGTCAAGTCCAATATAGCTGCACCAGGTTTTCTTATTCCACATTAAAAGTAACCAATTACTTGAGTAAATATCTGTTTTAAAAATATCTCAGAGTGGTTTCCTGCTGCTCTAAATACTAAAATATTCAACAGCATTTCTGACTCATATAAATCTTTCAAATAGTTCATATTTTATCAAAGAAGTCAGACCACCTTTAAACCTGGTGCATAACTCATTGAGACCATTTCTCAAATACCTGAGTTTTATACAACCAATCAAGAAAAGAATGGATGTATAATTTTTAATCTAATTAGCTCTGACTTTTCTTGCATTTCATTCTCTGTGACTTTATTCTCAACTTCTGCTTGTTCATCATAAAAACTAGTTACCAGAGATTCAAAAATACTAAATCGATGATGAGAGGGGAAAAGTGGCTTAAAATACAACCCTTTGAAGCTTCCCAACAGACCTACATTTACTGAGCCTAACAGGTTCTCCAGTGTCGAATCTCATTTCAGTCACTGTCAGCAGCTTTATTTGCACCATCCAAGAACTAACTTGTGGGAATTAAATCAACATGTTCCCAGAGCAGGTCCCACACCAGAAGGAACCAAGTCCAGGAGGCAGCTTCCTTCGCTCTCCTGACCACTTTCCCAGCAAGGCTTTGCAGCTCTGGGCTCGCTTGGTAATGATGTGTCATTTGCAAGTCAGCACCTTGCACTAAGCCCCGAGGTGGGGAAATTACCCAGGAGAAGAGGCAACAATAAATTCCCCTGTCTTGCTATTTTCTCAAGTCTGATGAAATCCCATTGCACTGCTGGGGCTGCACAGCACAGCTTACTCTAGCTCTACTGTGAAATGTGTTTAGTCACAGATAGAAAACCCAGAATCCAGACCTTGGCACACCTTCCCCACAGCATCCTCTTCCCTTTTGAAGTCATCGGCCTCTCTGTCCTTCGTAACTGGGTGTGCTCGCTCTCTCCTGTGCGCTGGAGCCTCTTGCACAGCATTCCTCAGCCTTCACCTGCCTGCAACGGCCTTGCAGGGACACAGCCCTGTTAATAGTCATGAAAGCAGCTCATCTCCCTGAAGACGCCAAACAATTAAATGCTTCCCATTTAAAGGGAGTTGCAAAATGCTCATGCCACTGCCTGATCATATGAAGTCTTAATCAAACTATGAAACACTTTCAAAAAGTAAAATGTATGTATGTTAGCCGAAGGGAACTCGGAGTGTAATCCTGAAAGCCAGCAGGGGTTTAAAACTGCTGGAAGGAGTTGTGATCCTCTCTGAAGTGTTACTGCTCAACACATCATCAAACGCCTCGCAACTGGACACCGTCCTGCAATCGGGCGCCTGAGTCCACGCAAGCTCCCTGCGTTGGAGCAAAGCTGCAGGATCAGTGCCTCAGTGCCTTGGGATTCAGGCATCCCAAGCCCCCTGGAAACCAGTCCTTAAATCACTGGAATTGGTAACATCTATAAAATTACCTTGGCAGTGATCACACTGCCAGGGAGCGAGTTACACCACGCTCCAAGAGACGCCAGATTTGCTAGAGCATGACTTGTGGATCATGCGCGTTTTCCCTGACAGCACTCACCTTTAAAATGCAGGCACAGCTTCCTGCCTTGCTAAGGAAGGGATGAGTGGGACCAGATCCTCTAATCCCAGGAGCACCCTGACAAGTGACCTCGAGAGGGAAAAGCAGGGAAAAATCCTACAGCTCTGAGTGCCACCCTCCGCCCAGCTATGTGTGCTGAACAGGAGGAGATGGGAAATGCTCAACATGCTGACAGCCAGCAGATTTCTTCCCCAAAGTGACACAAGCAGGGGCTATTTTAGGCACGGTTTTAGTGAGGAAAAGATGTTAAAATAACCTTGGTTGGAGCAATTAATACAATATAGGCTGAAGGGGAGGACGAGCCACACTAGGGCAGCCAGGGCCGCGTGGTTCAAAGGACACACTCTGGGAAATTATGAGTCCCGATTAGAGAAGCCAATCAGAGAGAGGGACCCCGGGTCTGGCACATGGAGGATGCACAGAATCCCTTTAAGTCAAAAGGGCAAAACCCATCCAAAAACTGTAACTTTAAAAAGAGGCGGAAAGATTGATGAGGAATGGCTGCAGGAGGGCATCAGACGTAAAGCAACAGGGAAAAGGCATCAGGAGAAAGCATCATTTGTGAGGCACCAGGGAACAAATATATTATATGTACAATACAAACTTGCTGTTTAGGAACAGTACATTGGCTGTTACTTCCTCCAACAGAGAAAAATTGCCATCTCCTAAATTCTCCTGCCCATACTCCCTCTGTTCTGCTCCTGAGTTCATTCAGTCCCTCGTCTTTGAACACTGGAGATGAGAATTGTTAAAGTTGAGTTAAGTTAGACCTGGCAAAGGCAATTAAAGAGCAAAACTCTTCAGCAGTATAAATAGTAAGAGAACAAGGACAAAAGAAGGGCCAGCAGGCACTCTGGGTGAGGTATAAATGAAGAAGAAAAACCTATTCCCTTAATAGCCCTGTTGTCAGAAAGGGCAGAGCCCATCCCAGGGGCACAGGGGCTTTGCAGACATCCTCACTGGCACAGCCAGTTCCTTAGAGGAAAAGCTGCAAGTTGCAGTTCCAAAGGCAGCAGCATGTTGATAAAAGGGAATTTCCACACGAGCTTGGCACCGCCGCTAAGAATTTCAATCTTAAAAAAGATGTTTCGATGTCAAACCCTACAGAACGATAAAAATAAAAATAAAACTTCGCACGGCTCAGGCACAGCGCAAAACACCACCACCCACCCCCCCCCGGCCTGAGACAACACCAGGGAAGGCCCAGGCGAGCGGGGGCTGTCGGGGGGCTGCGACGGGGTGTCAGGACGTGCCTGCTGGTGCGTAGCCGTGGAGCCATGGTCCTGCGGCGCGGTGTCACGTCCCGCCGAGGAGACCCTTGCTCGGGGAGGTGTGAGTGGATTTCCTCAAGTGCATTTTGACAGCTGTGAGGGAGCGGGCGGCAGCAGCAGCTGGAGACATTCCTGGCTGCGCCCCCCCCGGCGGGACCCCCGCCCCCGGCACGGCACAGCGCGCCCCGGCACTGCCGGGGGCTGCTGGGGGCGGGGGGGACACGGGACCGCATGGGGCCTGCGGGGTCTGATGAAACATCTGATGTGCATTACGGCAGGGCAAGGGGAGACACGCACGCCCCCTCCCCAGCCAGCGCGGCACTTCTCGTCACCTGCTACGGATTTTCCTACGTTGCCGTGTGTTGTCCCCCCACTCCTCCCCGCTCCAGCTACGGGACAAAAGGCAGCAGCCAGAGCTGGATGGGGGTTGCTCGGGGGGGGCTTGAAAGAGTGATGCTCTCCACCGGGGGAGGGAAGGGGAGTTCACCCCCCCCCCCCCCCCGGGAAAACAGCGCCTGTCCCCTGCTCACCCATCCGGGTCCGCACCCAGGTACCACTTTCCCCCCCCCCCTCAAGTGATGGATTTGGCCCAAATCCCCAAGGAGCAAGCAGGGTACAAAATACCATGGAGGAAAAAAAAAATAAAATGAGAGAGTGGAGGATTTCCAAGAAAGTCATTGCAATAGCTGCTTCGGAGAGGGATTTTTTCTTTTTTTTTTTTTTTTTTTTTTTTTGCTTTCTCTTTTTTTTTTTTCTTTTAAATGAAGTCTTGCCATGAGGCAGCAGTGCCGCAGGACGGCCGGCGCTGGCAGCCGGCTCCGGGCACGGGCACCCCCGCCGCTGCCCTTGTGTTGGGAGAGCCCCGAAGTTGCCTGCGGGGGGACTGGCCGCTCGCTGCCGGCTGCCGCCTCCCTCCTCCCTTCCAAACCAGCGCGCTTGTCAAAATCCCGCTTTTTCACCTTTTTTTTTTCCTTTTTTTTTTTTTTTTTCTTTTGCAATTCCTCCCCCCGCCCCGCCGGGCGCGGTCGGTGCCGGTGCCCCCCGCGCTCCCACCCCCGCGGCGCGGTGCGGGTGGGGCGGGGGGCGGGCGGCTGCAACCTGCCGGCGGGGCAGGGCCGGCCCCCGGCGGGCGGTCGGAGCGGGGCGGCGGCTGCCATTGGCCGCGGCGCGAAGCGACACCTGCTCGGCTCCCTCATGCGAGTGACACCGGGGCTCGGCGGGGATATTTGAGGCTCCCTCCGGCGCCGTCGCTGCCACTCCGCGCTCGCCGCCGCGCCGGGCACATGCGGTTCTCGGGGCCGCGGCGAGCAGCGCGCTGGGCCCGGGTGCGGCACCCGGCGGGGGAGGACGCGGCGGCGGCGGCGGGGGGAAGGCACGACCATGTGCGCGGAGCTCGGCGGAAAGCTGGTGGCCCCGGCGCTGCTGCTGCTGCTGGCCACGGCCCTGCTGCTGGCCAGCGCCAGGGCGGCCGCGGGCACTGAGGCCACGCACCCGCCGGAGGGGCCGCAGGACAGGACCCCGCAGCAGAAGGGGCGCCTGTCCCTGCAGAACACAGGTACGGGCGGGAGCGGGGGGACCGGGGTGGTCTGTGCGCGTCCCCCTCCCCACGCTGCTGCAGCCGCGTCGAGTTGTGACAGGCGTTTTATTTCGGTGCGCGACTGTCAGGCATAAATCAGCGGAGGAAATCAGAGCTCGCTCCTAATTACCTTTAAAGCCCGGCTCCGCCAAGCACGTGTTGCCCGCGCACAGCCGCGGCCCCGCGCCGGGCACGGAGCGGCTCCGCCGGGCTCGCAGCGGCCCCGGGGCGGCCCGAGCCCCGAGGAGATGCTGGGCCGGGGAGGAGAAAGTTTCTCGAAACCGGGTCGAGGGCTGGGGGGGAGCCCGGAGGGCCGGGAAGCGGCTGGAATGACCGGAGCTTTGCCCCCTCCGTAGGGAGCCGTGCAATGATGCAACGGGCCGGGGGTTTCTCTCCTCCTCTCCCGCCCTCCGCGCTCCCTCCCCCGGGTATTATCTGCCTAGAAAAAGAGAGCTGAGGCGTGCACTTCGCTGGATCGCTTCCCAGCCGTGCAAAGACAGAGCGCGGGATCCAGACGCTTCCCTTCCCCCCCCCCCCCCCCCCCCCCGTCTTCTCCCCCCCTCCTTCTCCCTTGCCCTTTTTTTTTTTTTTTTTTTTTTTTAACACTCTCAGTGCTGCGAGACGTGTTTAAACACACACGAGCAGGAATGCACGAATGCCCATTAGGGACTGCCACATGTGAATCACGGCACTGTGCAGTTCTCAGCACGCTGGAGCCAGGACATGTGATCCGGCAAAGGGTTTGCATCCGGATGCCAACACAAGCACCACAGCCGCGCTCCCGGACCCGGCAGCGCCCGGCTCCGCGCTCCACAAAGGGCTCCAGTGCCCCTTTCCCCCTTCCCCGGGACGGGTGGGTTTGCGCAGCTTTTCGCCCGTGGCTCAGACAATCCCCGCAGCCCACCCCCGGGGCTCCCCTGTGCCACCCCCTGATGCACTTCGGGGCAGGTAGAAGGGGAAAAAAAGGAAAAGAAGAAAAAAATGCAGCGGCAGTGCATTTTGAGGTGTGAGGGGGGGTCGTGTGAACTCCCGCAGGCTCCGCATTTACATCCGTGGCTCCTCTCTCTGCCTTGCAGCGGGTTGAAATTAGACCGAAAGTTGCTGTAAAGACTTGCAAATGGACCGCATGGCAGAGGGGGAGGCTGGGGATGGCTGAAACACGCTGCGGTTCGAGGGGGATTAGGCTGGCTCCCAAGGGCGAACTTTAATTAAAGGTACCACAGGGCACAGAGTACAGGAATTCTTAGCATCCTCAGTTCTGGTCTAAAAGCTGCCCCTGTTTAACTTTATCCCCAGGCTTTTTCAGCAACCACCTTCCCTCTGGCAGTACTACTACATCCATTTTTTTTTTTTAAAGGACCAGAAGCTGTCGTGTTAAGAATCAGATTTTTGGGTTGGTGGTTGGTTTTTTTTGAAAGTGAGTATTAGACAGCATTTTTTACACCATTACATAACATCTGAAAGGGCAGAATAAATACATATGTAACTACTAGCTCCAGTTCATCTATTTTATGTACTACATATATAAATATATATATTTTCTATTGATTTCTGCATAGGTGAGCACATAGTTGCAGTTTCAGACAACACTCAGTGCAAGAGACTTTATGCATCAGTGGGAGTTTTGCCATTAACTTGATAGACACCCTGACAGGTAAAACCCAGTGGTCTGTAAAAAAACATTGTGCCAAATGGCCAGAAACTAGCTCAAAATACCAAAAATGAAAAATTTTGGCTGACTGGGTTCTGAGCTTCTCATTGTGGCACTTAAAGTTGATGGGGGGCTATGTACAAGTCAGACAGCAAAAATCACGCCCGTCCTTTGCTCCTGAGGAATGCAAGAGCATTAGACAGTTCTCAAGTGAAATAGGTTGACGTAAGCATAGTGGATTTGGCATTTGTTTCTCAGATATCACTTTCATAACGTAATACACCCAAGTTTTGGCCTAATTTCTGCAAAAGTGGGCACTCTGCGGGTACAATTAATTGTCACGCGTTTTTCTTTCAAACTCATGTTGGTAGCAAAATAACTCCCTCTCCCCTACCCACCACCAGTTTCTATGAACAGTTCTTCAAATTAACTCTAACCAATACTCATTTTAGCTGAAATCCAGCACTGCCTGGTAAATGCTGGCGATGTGGGATGTGGAGTGTTTGAATGCTTTGAAAACAATTCTTGCGAGATCCGAGGCTTACACGAGATCTGCATGACATTCCTGCACAACGCTGGAAAATTCGATGCCCAGGTAACATGGTGAAATGTCCTACATATCCACTTGCTTCTAACATACACTTGGCCTGTATTTTATTTCCTTAACACATCTTTGCAAAAAAAAAAATTACCATGACAAAGCAAGTCTGCTTCTGCCATGATTTATTAACTCAGTAAGAATTTTTCTGTTGAAAGGTCCAGAATCGAGACCTCAGGACAGTAACGAAGCAGTGGTGTGCAACCTGTCCCAGGAGACAGGCTGTCTCTAGCTACAGCTCCCTGGATCCCTTCCACCTACTGTACCCAGGATAACTGCAGCAGAACACTAATGTAGCCAAACATGGTTTTAAGAAACACTGGGCAACTCAAGCTTCTGCACCATGTTTGTTCAAAGCTGACCCTGAAATGTAGCGTGGGCTCCCAGTTCATTTAGACTTATCACAATATTTCCCAACATGCAGTTATTAAAGTTGATTCTCAAGACTTGCATACAACCAGTCCAGGCAACCTCCTAAAGCTGCTGTACTCAAATAAGCCTTTGGTTCGAGCACTGACGTTGAAATACGTTACTTAGATGGTATGTGGTATTAAGTTCGTCTCCTTCATTTTCTCCCCAGACCATTTATGCATCATTGAGACATCCTGTTATTATGTCTTGTAAACCTACTCTCCCATTTCAGTGTGGAGGGAAGGGAACATTCCTACGGGCCAGCGGCATTTGGCTTGACCAGGCAGTTTACAGTATAACTTGACTAAAAGCACCAGCTACATGGCACTGTTAAAAGCATGGTACAAAGTAGAGCTGTCTTCAGTATCCAGCCCATTCCATGAGGGATGGTGGGACCACCCAGTAGGAAGCACTTTTGAAGTGCTGGAGTTTTAGGCTCAAATGCTCAAGGATGTACCAAGGGTCTGGCTAGTCATTAAAGTGGGAATTGCTGCTTTTATAGGTATCTGAAAACCTTCAACTCTAATTTCCAAGTGGCTTCCAGAAAACACTCATTTCTTTTTGCACAATATTCTGTCAGTGAACAGAGTTGAGCAAAGAAGTAAGTCCTGTTGGGAGGGGAGGGAAAGGGGCCTAGAAAAGCTGAGTGTAACCACTGATACCTGATCCCCAGATATTGCTCATCAAATACAGCCTGTTTCACATCCAGGCTGTCTCTATTGCAGTGCAGAAGATTTAAACCCCTGGAGCTTTATTTAATATGGAGGTGGCTTTAGCCTCTGCTATGACATGACTTTTCACAGCTCCTCTCTCTATTATCTAGTTATTTCAGGCTGCATTAAATGACAAGACTAATGCTGTCCATTTTCTGTTCTCTGCTCTGAAACCTGAGAATTGATGTCAGGTTTGGTTTATGTAAGAATTCTCTTTTTCATCCTTATTTGCCTACTGTGCTCTGCATGTTTGTTACTGAAGGGAAGGGCAAGTAAGTGCCTTTGGTATGGGGAATAGAAAGGGATGATGACTGAAGCAACTCTTTGATCAGCAAGAAATATTTCTGGCTTGAAACAATTTGGGGACGACATCTGCTTGCAGGTCTGGGTGAACCTGACTCAGTGACAGTGGAGCTGTGCCAGTGTACTCTTGGGATAAAGGGGAACAAGGATTTGGTCTTCATGAAGCACCTGTGTAAAATCTGAAGCTGATGAAGAGGTGGAGGCAGCACAAGAGACTATTGCTCAGCAAAGTAAAGGGAGTCTGAGCAGAGCAGTCGCATGAATGGCAGCTGCAGTGTCAGATGGCAAAGAGAAAAGGAGGGGATGGGTTTGGTGTCCACTAAGCAAGTGAATGCAGGAATCACAAATAGTGGTTAAAGAGAAGTTGCTAAAGCAGATTTTCTCCACCTTACTTTTTTAGTTTCTTGATTTAATCTCAGTTAAAATTTCTTGCAGCAAACATAAAGACACTGGAGGATTATTAGTAGTGCTGAGTTGAGCCCTCTCTGAGAGAGTGGTAGTAGAGAAAGTATTGACAGCTGGAGAATGGGGCAGGTGCTTATAAATCATGCATACATGTCTGTGAGTTTGTGAACTAATTTTAAAATAAAGAAAACCTAATTTGCAGTTACTGAATGGGTATCTGTTTGTGGTCCTGAGGACCTCAGCCATGGCAGGATGCCCTCTCTTTTGTTTGAACCTGCTGTTCTGCCATCCTGGAAGCAAATTAATCCAGTAACTCCAGCACTGAACTACTTTAAGGTGCTTACTTTTGATCTTTCCCTCATTGGGCATTCAGCTGTTGGGTGAGAGGAAACCTCAAAGCACCAGTGAGGAAGCCCTGGATGTCTCAGATGCACTGGGATAGCAAAGCTGGGTGACTTGGCATGGTCTTTAAGGGCAGAGAAACAAGGAGAAGAGAGTGAAAAGCCATTAAGTGATACCCTTAGCACTGTAATAACCCTTGACATTGTCCTGCAGAGGAGCAGCTGGCTGGGCATAAATCAGCTGCCTTACTTAATGGACAAAAATACAGACCTACTCCATTTCTTTTCTTCTCAGGGAAAATCCTTCATTAAAGACGCTCTGAAGTGTAAGGCTCATGCCTTGAGGCATAAATTCAGCTGCATCAGCCGTAAGTGCCCTGCCATTAAAGAGATGGTGTTCCAGTTACAGCGGGAGTGCTACCTGAAGCATGACCTCTGCTCTGCTGCCAAGGAGAACGTCCAGGTCATTGTGGAGATGATTCACTTCAAAGACCTGCTGCAGCATGAGTAAGTGCCTCTGTGCTGGTGCAGTCAGAGCGTGGGAGCTCCTTCCAGGAGTGCGATGGTGCCAATGGGCTGTTTCACCTCCTTCTGGCCTTAAGCACCTCTCGTTTTCCCATGTACAAGGCCGAGGTAATGCTCTCTTTGCAGGGGCCCTTGAAGAATAGGCTGTGTACAAAGGGCTAGATGTGACTGTGGAAGGAGATGAAGTGGGTTGAAGTTGGATCTGCCTGTCCCCTTGGTCCTTTGGCAAATGCACTGTCGGTATCTGTCATTTCCAGAAGCATCTCACAATGTCTCTTTGCTTTCTGAGCTCAAAGGCATCTTTCTTGACCCCAGTATCCTGTTAAAGATGACAGCTAGAGAAGGGGGAAGAAGGTTTATGCAAAGTTGTCAGCGAGATGATAATTTCTTCTTTAAATACATACTTTCAAATGTCTTGTAGTTAATTGTCCCTGAAAGAGCTGCGGTCCCCCAGGTAATCTCCCATTCATCTTATTCTTTATTAATCTCAGATGGTTTTTAATAAAACATGGAGATGTACAAAATGAAGGCAGAAGTCAGATTTTGAGGACTTCATTCCTCTGACTGGGAACACGGCTGTCCTCCAAGGAATGGCAGGCACGAATCCTATTTGGAATTGATCAAAGCTCCTACATGACAGCAACAAACCAGGCACAAGCTGTTTGTACTGACTCTTTGTGCACAAATGCAAAAATCAGAGCCAGTTTTTCTTGCAGGTGAACGTCTCACTCCCAGACAAGAAGGCTGAGCCACAGCCTGGCATCAGGCTTAAGCTTAGAGCATCTTCCTACCACACCTCTGTGCCTTGATATTAACACAGAAACTCCAAATCCCAGCAGTCATGACAGCCAATTTTTTTTTTTTTTCAAAATCATTTCTTTTGGAATTTTAGCCTTGCATTTTCATCAGTATCCAAAGGAGCTGTGCTCTGATTCCCTTACTTTCTGTTGAAAACCACCCCCCTAATACTTAGCTGCAGTTGCAGAGAGATGCTTCAGTGCCAGTTTACTCACATAAATCGTGTGCTGTGGTTTGTACAAGCTGAACATGGTGGCCTGAAAGCAAGGCCCTTTCCATGGACATTCCTGAGGCTGGGATCAAAGGCATGGCTGGTGGCAGAATCTGGCCTTGCCAGGGCTGCTGTGCCCAGGGCGATGGGCAGCATCCCACTGGCTGGTGGAGAGGGGAAGCAGGGCTCCATCCTGCACAGCAGCACCTCTCTGGGCACTGCCTGGGCCGTGTTAGCAGACTGTAAATTGGGTACTTGGCACCAATTAACTCCCTCATCATTTGGGGATGAAAAGAGCTATGGGAGCCAAAAGCCTGTCCAAAGAGGAGTAAGTTATCCTTATTTTATGAACAGGCTAAAGCAGGAATGTGCGAAGGCAGCTGCTTATTTCTGGGGAGCTTAACTGGGGGGTTGTTGGTTGAGAAGAGACGGGTCATTCAGTGAACACCTATAATTTGCATGATCTCATTTAGCGCATCCTACACTTCAGCATCTCACGGAGTCGGAGCTCAGCTCTCCTATGCAGGACTCCCCAAATAGAACCAGCCAGCCTCCTCCCCTCCCCTAAATTTAGAGGCCATCTCTGAAGCTCTTGAACTAAGGAACTTGTTCAAGATCAATAGGCAAGTGTGGCAGAGCTGGAAATAAAATCACGTCTGCTGACTTGCAGCCTTGTGCTCAGTTCAGGTACTCTGGTCAGGCCAGCTGAACTGCAGAAAGTAAAACAGGGAAGGAGAAATGGGCCAGTATTAATCCGCAGGGCTCTGGCAGGCTCTGAATACCTGAAATATTTGGCAGCTGAGCCGCTTTTTAGTCATACCAGCGACCTTTTTTCCTACCAAGATTTTTGTAAAGGTTATGCCCAGTTTGAAGAACCGATTTTTTTTTATTATTTCCTTCTGCTGGATTGCTTTGTATGCAACATGCTCAGTTCTCTCTTCTATTTTACATTTAAAACAAAAACCAGGAGCAGAGAAGCAAGTGGCAGCTCTCAGACTTTTTCTCTGACTATTTGTTCTGACTGTTCTCTCCTGATGAGTGTTGTGGAACACAACCAGGGCAGTGAAGCCTCCTCCTGAGTCAGCTGTGGTGGGGTGGGGGTCAGGCTGATTTGCTATGGTGGAAGTGGTGACAGGCTTTGGCAGATTGGTCGCTGCTGCATTCCAAGTAACTTTTTTTTTAAACAGCAGAAACAATCCAACCATGGGAAATATTTTGAGATAGGGGAATAGGTGGCTCTCTAAGATTAGTGATTCAAAATGAGTTTAAGTAGTTGGGTAGTGTCAGACACTGATCATAATTGGTTAGTTTTCCTTGTTTCTTCTGACTTAGTTAGTGAGAAGAAATTTAGACTTGTCCACAGCCACCAGAGCTGGTGGATGGTGTGCCCAGAAGTTGCACGCCCACCACCCCACACAGCCACGAGTGCTGACCCTGGGCAGTTTTCCACTTGTGCTGGGGATGGTTCCTACCGTGGAAGATTTTTAAGCACGTCCTTCTGGGCCTGCAAGCAGCTGAGCGGTTGTGTCAATAGACAACATCAATATTGACCCACAAAACTTGTGACCACAACTATTTTAAAATCGCTGCACTCGGTGACCCGTGGCTGAGGAAGCCGAAGTGCCTCTGTGTGGGGACTCACAGGGATGAGGGTAGGAAGCACAAAGGGTGTTTAGCCATGGCTTGTTTGGCTGGGGAAAGGTATATACTGAAAGCTGTACTCAACTCTGTAAGGAAATGAAGAAAAAGAACCTTGGTGTGGGAAGAAAAAGTACCAGCAAAGTGGATTTCTGTGTGTCTGAGCTCTGTGCAGTCAGATCCCAAGTTCAGATAGGATCTCGCCTGTAGTGGAGATCAATACCCAGTGCTTCAGAGATGAGAAAAGCCAAAGAACCTCTTTTTTGCTTTCATAGAGGTGAGGCAGTGCCTCCCTCTTGCAGACTGGTGATTGGTGAATGTTCTGTACCTGCCAGTCACCTGGAGGTAGCAACTGCTTGATGAAGCTGATGGCTCTGGACATGAGCAAGTTTCCTTTGTGGTGTGTCCTGACTACTAAAGATGAAATGTTGTGGAAAGAGAGAGAGGCAGAAAGTATGAGATAGCAGTTCTTCCATTTGCCAAGCAGGGAGACCTCATCTGTTCCTCTGGTGGACATTCCAGTTCTCCACTGGGAGAGTAATCAAGGCAGATCCAGTAAAGCTTTGACGGGATGCCACAGTGTCCTACAGCAAAATGGCCAATCAGAATATAGTATATTGCATAAAAAACATGCTGCAGAATTGCTCTCCAAGGCTGCCGACTCGGTGGGTGGCAGGGGCTCACACCACTGACCTGTGCTGTGCCCAGGGGACCGTGAGGCAGATTCCCTTGTGTTTTTTAACTCTCCTCTCCCTGTTTCCTTTTCCTCTAGGCCATATGTTGACCTAGTGAATATCCTGCTCACCTGTGGCGAGGAGGTGAAAAAGGCAATAACAAGAAGCGTCCAGGCCCAGTGTGAACAGAACTGGGGAAGTCTCTGCTCCATCCTGAGCTTCTGCACCTCGGCTGTGCATGGTGACGCCGCCCTGGGCGCCGAGAAGAAGCCGGGTGAAGCCACCAAAGGCGGTGCTGGCCGTGGGGACATGCTGGCCCACTCCGACCCCGACCACAGGGAGAGCTCGAGAGCATCCAAGGGAGAGAGAGGTACCAAGGGCCACTTGAATGCCCATGCCCGGGTGAAAGCTGGGGGCCACAGTCCCAAAGGGGCACAAGGGATCGTGGACCGGGCAGACGAACTGTCCGACTTCTCCGACATCCGGAGGTGAAAAAAGGCACCAGCTCCCCTTCCCCCCCATCCTCCCCCTCCACCGGAATCCTCCTGAGTTCCATCTTCCCGTCTATGGACATTCCAAAGCATTTCCCATTCAGAGGTCAAGCACAGGGCATTGCAAGATATATATGGACCTCGGCAACAGTGTATATAGTAGCAAAGGGAGAGCAGTGGCAATGGGTTATCGATCCAGCAAACTCGACACTCGAGCAGCCACCAAACGTGGCAAAATGTCTCCAACTAAATTCTTTTCCCCTTTTTTATGAAACAGACATAATCTGAAATTTAGGATCTTGTTTGGGAATTGTTGGGTTGGTTTTGGGGTTTGTTTTGTTTTTTTCCCTTGGTCTCCTTGGCTGGGGAGACTGTTCCAAGAGGGCTCTGCCAGACTGCATGTGGCTGCTTGTGGCTTAGCACCTCCAAAGGTCTAGGGCACGGCCTTACAGCAGATGGCTGAATTCCAAAGGGATTTGGTTTCTGCTTGTGGCTGAGAACACAAGAGCTCCAGGCTCTCTATGTGAAGCTCTCTAATGAAGTAGCTGCCCCGTCTCTCGCAGAGGAACCGTGCGGTCTGGAGCTCCACCACTTTCTCTTAACTAACTTCTGAGCCATTGTTCCCACCTGGGTGACGCTGCCTGGTTTAAGTGCCCCCCTGTTTGTTTTGAACCACTGCATAACTTGACACTTGCTAATCACAGTATCATACCCAGTCCCTTCAGCGTATCACAGGCGAGTAGTCAGCTTCCAGACAAGGCAATGTGACTGTTAAAGACTTGCACAGTGTGGAGGACCCCCAAAAGTATTCTTGTGGACCTCTAAGAACCCTGTGCATATTCTCTGCTTACATCTGCCCCTTCAGTGATACAGGTCTTCCACCCTTATAGACAGCCCAAGCCTAAAGGGATGGGTGTGGGCTCAGACAGCGAAGGACCCCATGTGTTTTTCTGTAGGGCTGCGTTGAAGGCCCATCAGAAATCTGTCTCTCCTTAGCAGTAGCGTGGTATGGTTTGCTGAGATGTGGAGCCCCACTCTAACCTGCCTATAGCTATGGTTTATCCAAATGCCAAAGATAAGGAGAGGGGATTGACTCGGGTTTTTTAATTGTTGTGCAGATAATGACCACCAGTCTCCACAGAGTGAGTTAGTAAAGATGAAGAGTGTCAAGAGCTTATTGTCTTTAAGCAGTTTCAAGTGTGAATGAGGTGTTTGGCCATATCTCTCCTACCCCCTATGCAATTGTAATTCTCAGGTTGCAGCTCTGCAATCCTATATCCCCAGATATTGTACTGGAAGTGGAGGTTACGGCATCCACGAGGACAGAAGGGCGAGCTCTCAGCTTCCTCGAGAGAAAAAGTGAGTTTTCTTAGAAAGTGGGAATCACACCAGGGATTTGAGCCTTCTCATTTAGAAAGTTTGGGAGGAAAGCTGTGGGGGCAGGAAGGCAGTTCAGCAGGGACAGAACGTACCCAGTGAACTAACGTACGTCTTGTCGCATGGTGGGAAGGAGCTGCATAAGCAGTAGAGGGTGTTGGAATTTGGCTACAATTTCCAACTCAGATTTCAGTTACTGCTGAGTGAACACGGCTCCTAATAGCTGTATTCAGGGTTTAATGCATGGATCCACCCGCGGAAGGTAGAGGCACTGCTTTTAATAGCAACCACGTAGGAAGTGAGAGAGGACAGTTAAGTTGAAAAGGTGTGTCCCTGTGATCACCAGGTCTCTGCTCTAAAGACATGACCCTGATCCTGCCTGATTTTAGCAAAGTTCTCTGATAACATTTTTGTTTGACTCAAGTGGGAAGAGGTGGGATCAGGCCAGATGCTATAGCAACAAAGACCATGGTGATGTGCCAGTGGGTGTGGCAGCTGCGCCACTGGGCTGGTGACAGCTCTGCCATCCCTGGGGCACCCAGGCTGTCCCATGGAGCAGCTTGGGAAGGTTGGTTTGGGTCTGAGTGTTGGCCACCTCCTCTGCTCCAAAAGGTGGCTGCTGGTGGTACCATGAGAAGGTTTCTAGCATGTGCCTCCGTGGGTTTCCTGCAAGCGTCCTCCCCCCCGGTGGCACAGAGCCACCACGAAGAACAAGCTCAAACCAAAAAGACAATCCAAGCATTTTAGCAAAAAAAAAAAAAAAAAAAAAAGAAAAGGAAAACAAATGCAAACCAGAAACAACTTGCTACCAGTGCAATGTTCTTGCATTGAACTAAAATAAGATCCCTCTGTCATTAGAGGTCTGATTCATCAATGGGAACCAAACATAGAGATCTACATCCTTGAATGTCTCAGTCAACATATCACCTCAGCATGCATACAGTTTTATTTGTATTCATTGGTTCTGTGGGGAAAACTGTATATTCCCCTTGTTTAGTCAATGAAAATTGGGGGGGGGGGGGAGGACAAGCTGTGGGTGGGAGGGATTTTTGTATAAGGCATCATTTTTTTTCCTCTGTGTGTGAAGATTTTATGTGTTCATCTACTGATTCCACATATGCTATTATTGTAAATATTTAACATTTCTATTTATTATAGTGTCCCCATTTAAAAAAGAACACTGCTGGCTATGATAATTTAAACGTATGTCATGACCTGTGTTGTATATATTCATGCCACTAGTATGGGTTTTTTTATGTTTAAAGCTGCGTAAATATAGTTTTATACAGTTCCATAATGTTATTGACAGCATAAATCATTTATTTATTGTTAAACCTTCTTTCATATCTAACAGATAGGGTGCGTCTTACCTGAGATTATTTTATTGTGACATCTACATAGCCTTAATTCTTTATAAAAAAGAAAAAAAAAAAGTCCATTTAGATACTGTATGATGCTTTAATTAACATTCCTTATGAACTTGCTGTTCATAGAGGAGGTTTAGCTTAAAAGCCAAGGTATGAATGTTTCCTTTATGCTTTGCATCTGGAATGAGCCTTGTTCTGGAATGAAAATACTGCAAGAAGCAAAACGCCTACTGGAAAAAGATAGCAGTAAACCCTGGAAAATGCTGTCCTAACTTACAGTGCTGAACTAAAAGGAGAAAAAAAATAAAATAAAAAAAATACAAACTGTCCTTAATTCCAAATCTCTGGGAGAAAAACATACTAGTTTTATCTCATGTAGAATTTGCAGCCAAATAAGCTTGTAAATAAAGAAAATGCATATGGCTTTAGAGAAAGCTCTGTACCTTTCACACTATTATTTTCCTTAAACACTAATAAATGTTTTGAATAAGTCTGTGGCTGAGTTTTGTTTAGCTGGAATTTCAGCTGCTGTGATAAGGTGGTAAGAAAAGCCCTCTGAAGCTGAGCCAGGAGCTTCAGCCAAGAGGGGCAGAGGTAATTTGTCTACTCGTCCCCCCACAGCCCGTCCCCTGTGCCAGCCAGGCAGGACATGGGGACAGAGCCAACCCTTCCTCTGTATAGCAGGGAGAGCCTGGAGAGAGACTTTGTCCCCGGCCTGTCATTCCCCTAGGAGAGGGAGACCTCGCTCGCTGCTTATCTGGGACCTGGAAGCTTGGCTTGAGGGCAGAAAGGGAGATGTGGAATAAATTATAGGATGAAAAACACAGGGAGCAGAAGCTCATGCCCTTCTCAAGCTCAGACAAAGCCTCTGCTTGTTTCAGGAGGTTTTTCCCTTAGCAGGAGCCATGGATTGGGTTCACTGCAGCATGTCAGAGCCACCTCATCTGCTTTAAATTAGTCTGTATTCACCTTAGGAAAGGAGCAGGGAGTGCAGGTACTTAAGGGTTTCTTCTTACTGCCCTGATGATCTTGGATTACAAAAGCCCCTTGCGAGCTGGCACACTCTGCTCAGCCACGTTGGCTTTAGGCACAACTCAGCATCCATAAGTGCATCCCATAGGAGCCAGGAAGGGGATCTGTGGCTGACCACAGCACCTGCCTGTGGGCAAGGTGTTGGCAGCCCCCAAAGCCCCAAGCACTGGATTTCAGCCAGACCCATTAAGAAATACAACAGCAACACTTTCTAAAAGCTGCAATAGCTGATAAGGTTTGTTCTGCATGTATAAAAGACTCAGTTCATATAACAGCAAGAGTTATCCCTTCACGATTTTACCTTAAAACCAGAGGACATTTATTTGGCTCTCCACTGTCAGCTATTAATAATATATCAATAAGTACCAGCCAGTGGCTCCATACAGGGATGTAACAGGCACATGCAGGAGCTGTAATTCTCTCTCAAATCAGGTATCAAAATCTTAAATGGTTACTGGAGTTTCAGCAAAGGAGAAAAGCAAAATCCTAAGGTTTACAAAAAGCAAACTGCAGAAACAGCCCTTTGTGTTGTCTCCAAAGTAATTTTCGTACAGTGTCAGGGTGTAGGCAGCAAAGGGATGGGGAAATTATGAGAAAGCACCTCAGAACATAAAGCACAGTGGGTTTTTTTTAAGGCTGCTTGCATGAAAAAGCACATTTTTAACACTCCTTCTGTGGGGTTTAAAAATAACTAATCCAGTTGAAGCCTTCGGATGAGATGGGCTTCACAAGCATAAATGTGATTTGCAGCAATCTAGGACCTGTAGCATTTCTTTGCCTGTAAGTGCAGCAGCTCTTTATAATCCTGTCGTCAAACACCAACGAGAAAGTGCATTTTGCCAGCAGAACTGTGAGAGAGTTTGATGGGATATGATCCCAGATCATCCTGCAGCCAGGCTACAACCAAGGAATAGCTTGTGCTGTTGCTGGACCCCTTGTTGGCCCATTGCATTTTTTTTTTGCAGGAGCTCTGATGCAGCTGAGGTAGCTGCATTCTGCCTCTACCATCCTCCTTGCAATTTCAGCCTTAAAAAGGAATTTTTTGTCTTCTAATGTGTAACATGGTGAGAGTGCATTCTGCTCCCAAAAGTGGCAAACGTTAGTGACAGAGAAATGATCCTCACCTCCCCTTAGGACATCATGTCTCACAAAATAGCACAGCCAGTATCAGCGTGTTGACATTAAAAAGTACAGAGGCACTGAGACAAAAAGAAACACTAAAACAGACTGCAGAGCAGGGATTCTGCATTGCACAACTCTCTAATGTATGTTTAATACCAGCATATAAGTCTGCTTCTGCAACCAGACTTGTCTATCTCACATTGGCCTCTTTAGCCACCAGTGTGCTTGTAGCAAATGTGGGTAGAGTCCTTCCCAAATCTTCATTTGCAAAGCCTAGCCATGATGATGACAAGTCTGCTTCAAGACTGGAATGATCTTACTTCAATTTAGTCCGAGTCACTCTATAAGTGAGGTAAGGAAAATCAAATCCAGGCAATTCAAACTGCAAATGCACATCAACACACAGGTCTCAGCCAACTGAACAAACCCCAGCAAGATTCATACATGTGGTCCACTTGGATTTATTCTCTTTACGGGCTCCCTGTCTTGCCTCCCAAAAGAACAAAATTAATTCCAGATATTGGCTTGCTCAGGCATACCAAAACATTTACAAATGTATATGGCAATATACATATGTCAACCCACACGGTGAGCTGAGTCAGAGCTACTGCCAGCGCTTCTGCCTGATCTTCCCAGGTTCCCAGGTACTGCCCTTCGCTCTCCTCCCTGAGCCCACGCCTGGAATTGCCAGGAGAGCCGAGGCAGCTCCGGAGCAGCTCTTTGCTGCGTCACGCCCGAGGAATTCATCGCAGCGATCTTCCCAGGTGAGGGAATAGGTAAAGCTTCCTGGGAAGCCTCTCAGCACTGCATTTTTAAAGCTATTTCCTGACATCTCACCAGAAACACAAATCCCACTCAGTTTTCACTGCTAGTTATGTTCGTGTTTCCATGCTCTCCTCGCAGACTCTCGCAGGAAAGGCTTCTCTCACACCTGCTAAAGTCAGAGATTGCTGCCTGCTCCCCCAGTGACAAGTACAGCAGATCTCCAGCCTTGAGCAATGCCAGGCAGCCTGACCCATCCTGCTCCCCTGTCCTGTGACCAGCCAAAACTGAATCAAGGAGAGGGGATACAAGGGCTGCAGCTGGACCTCCCCAGAGGCAGAAGTTCCACTGATGCCTTGCAAGGGTCTGTTCCTGCAGCCCCAGCACTAATAGATCCTGGCACAGGGCTGGGGCTGAGCATAGCCATATAATCAGTGAAATCCTAAAAATTTTTGTTCCTGTACATTTTCTTTATGGAAAAGCATCCCAGTCAGTGGAGTTTTGCATTTTGAAATCAAAACCTCATGTCTTTCTTGACTGGGGATGTGAAATGGGGACTTGAGAGTTGAAAGATGTGCCAAATTATGGGAAGCTGCAGGGGCTCAGAATTCCTATCTCCGAGGATACCGACTGTTACAGCCTTGACCTTTTCTGCAAATACCATCCTCCCTTATAAAAATGAGGCTTGGAGTTTATTTAGAAATTCTTTTCAAGTAAGAAGTCATCTTTGGAGAGCCTGCTATGAGGTTCTCCATTTACATGGGGATGTAGGGGGTTTTTAAGGGTATTCTGACACTGCTGGAAGGCAGTGTCCTGGGGGCAGTGCCACTGGAACCAGTGTTCTGGATATGCTGGTGGGCGTGTCAGTGGCTCTAGTGACACCACAGAGATCAGCCCTGACCTGCAGTTCTGCAAGAGGAACCTCAACAGGGTCGAAACCAAGCCTGGATTTGCTTTCACAGAGCAAGAACAAAATACCCCTGTGACACAGACAGCACCAGCTTCCCCAGTGTCTTTGGAAACAGCAGCTTATGGAAGAGGTAAAACCAGGCTGCATTTTAACACAGCACAGGATCAGCCCTCTGCTATCCCCCCCTCTAAACCCCACTTCCATTTCTCAAATTTTCTGCAGTTTGTATCTGCTTTTCTCTATCCCACAGTCGCACCAGGCTACATTTGTCACCCATGAATAATCCCACTTACATTGCAGAGTCTCTTCCTACCCTGGAGAAAAATGCAGTGGGAGGTGTGGGGAAGCTCAGTGAAAGCTGACAGCCAGGAGAGACTGGGAAAGGCCTACAGAGCTCCTTATTTAGATGTCCTATTTTAAGATAAAATGAAGAGGAACTATGCACATTCAGCATTTTGTTAAACTGACATGAAACCAAGTCACTACAAAATCAGTTTGCAGAGGGATGCAGTGCACATGCTTGAAGCCTTCTGTAAAATATTATTATTATTTATGATTGCAGCAGCTCCTGGCTGTCAGCAAGTCCCAACCTTGGGGCTACTGATCCATGTATCACAGGAGAGAATGCTGGCCAAGAAGAGTTTCCGTTGGTAGAAGGAAACATTGCCCTTTGCCTCCCCATGCAGAACACGAAATAGTGCCTACCTGGGCACTCAGCATTAACTCACTGCACAAGATGCCTTGGAACAGCAATGACAGGAATTATGCGGTTTTTGCTCACATCTACCACCTACACTTGCTGGCCCAAAAGCTGACACTGAGGATGAGTCTGCAGAAGCCCATTAAAAACATTTTAGCCTGTACAGAAAGAGGGAGTTACAGGAGCCAGGATACCTTGAAGGGGACAGAGAATGCCCAGGGAAGCTGAAACTGCTCTTCACCAAGAAAGGGCTCCTGAGGGTCCCAGCAGCCCATGGCTGACTCTGCAGGTTCCTGGAAGAGGAGATGTATTTTGTGGCTCTCTGCATTACATGGACTAGTGAAAGCTGGGCACAGCCAACGATCCAGGACTGGGGAATGCGTTTGGATAATAATTAAAGGCCCAATCTTGCATTCACCAAAGCCTCTGGTAAAACATCTTATTGATAATAGCAGGACAATCGGATTAGGCTTCTGCTGGAGCTGGAAATCACTGAAGCTTTCTTGACTCCATAGGTTTATCAGGGATAGTCTTGTCAAAATCAGAAAATAGATGAGGCTGAAAATAATCTGTTCTCAAACATCCCACATTCAGACATGCCTGATTTGAGGCACAGGGTTTTTTTACAGCACTCCCTAAGCACAGACCATTTGCAAACCATGAAAAGGCAGGCAATCCATAGTACCTTTCCACAAAATCCAGAACTGAATTGTGGCCATCCTACATATAATGGCCTCTGCCTTTCCTTCTGCTAGTCACACATCACAGCTTTAGTACAGCCTGGAAAAAAGGTCAGGCCCTTCAGAGGAGAAAACACCAGCTATACCTCCCCAGTGAAAACAGCAGCAGGATGATACCATTTATTTGGGAAAATACAGCAATTATTCTGAGCAATAGCAGAGATGACAAAAACTTGAAAGAGTGGATTAAAAAAGGACCAGAGACAGTACTGAGAACATATGATGATGCTGTTTAAGCACATAAACTCATTTAGGAGCTTGCTAGGAACAAGCTGTTCTTACGGCATTGCCAGCGTGACCGGAGATGAGAACACCATTACGGTCCAATTGACCAATAAGTTGGTCAAACCCTCTCTCGTGAGACTGCCAGCCAAATTTGTAAATATTGAAGGTCAGATAAACATACAAATGTTGCAATTTATTGGACTCACATTCCCCTGGCGATTCACCTGTTTTGTTCTGTTGGGACTGAGCGTTCGAGTGGATGGTGGGCAGCTCACAGGAGGATCATGTTCTCTACCAGCACAAGGCACAGGCAGGACAGAGAGGGCAGAGGCCACAGTGGGAAGCCCAGGCTTCACAGGAAAAACAAACTCCAGAGCAACACCCACCCTTATCTTCAAAAGAAAAACACAAGTATTCTCCAATCTTTGCAATTCTCTCAAGGATGAGAAAATGAGCCAACTTAAAATCCTTCAGGGGCCATAAAACCGGGTACTGCCAGTGAGGGATCGCTTTGAGCAACACCAGCAGGATTTATCCAGGGAGATGGCTCACCTGCAACAGGCACAGCGTTTGCCCAGCAATATCAGAGTGATACAAGGTCAGTGGAGGGGTGGCTACATGAGAGGCCAGTTCAACCCAGGAGATCCCCAGCCCCTGTCCCCACGTGCACCCTTCACGAGGCATGTTTGTTGTGGTGAGCACGTCTGTCCTTAGGGCAGGACCTGACAGGAGCCGCCGTGGGATCCAAGGTTGTCCCCTGGCTGCCACTGCGGTGCCCCAGGTGTAGCTGCACCACAGTACACACATAGTAAGGGTTACACAACCCTGGCTCTCTTACGCTTGATGATACACACACCCACAAGCCCAGCTCACTCCTCCAGCAGAAATACAGCCAGGTCAGTCACGGGGACCCTCCTGTGGCACTGGTAGTGTTGCACCAGCGTGGCAGGAGGGCTGGTGACCCCAGTCTGCTATTTGGTATTGGATAAATCAAAAATTATCCTGATTGCAATCTCACAGCCCACAAAAAAGCCACCACGAAAACATAAAGCTGGCTCCAAACTCTGTGCTCTGTGCTGACCAAAATATAAGTATGCTGATGTGGTGCATCTCTACTGTCTGTATGGTACCACCAGAGCAATCTGGGGGTGCATGGAAGCAGTGGAGGCTGTGAACCCCATGGCATCAGCTCACAGGCTGCAGTCACAGAGCCTGCAATCAGCTAAAATGCTGCTACTGGTAGTAATAGTACAACAGCACACGACAGAGGCCAAAATACCCTTGTCCTGAGTTCTATGAATATGGCAGAAAAGGACGTAGAGTCCAAGCAGATCAGGTAAAAAGGTAGACAAGGAAAAATGAAGCCACAGAAATGGCAGTTCTTCTCCACAAAACTGTGCTGATTCCCACTTAGTACTGTCTGCAAGTGGAGCAAATCTGCAGCAAAACCAGACAGGGAGGGAAAGAGAGATAATTCCTTAACAGTCATCCCTGCACCTGTCCTGAATGCTAGCTTTGTAAAATGGTCAGCGAGGCACCCATTCCCTCCCAGTCTAGATTTTCTCTTTTGTGTATGACCAAGTACCATTAGTTCACAATCATAGAATCACAGAATGGTTTGGGTTGGGAGGGACCTTAAAGACCATCTTGTTCCACCACTCTGCCATGGGCTGGGACATCTTTCACTAGACCAGGTTGCTCACAGCCCCATCCAATCTGGCCTTGAAATTAATTCCAGTATCTCTGTACCTAATATCTAACTGCAACTGACAGATCTCTCACAACAGCAACTGTGTCTCTGAGGTATTAAAAGCAAGAGAGAAAGAAGACACACTGTAAGAGGGACACTTCTGCTATATGTGGCCCTGCTGCTAAGCTTGTCCTGTAGTTCAGATGCTTTCAAGCTCCAGAATGGTAAGGAATTAATTGGAGTTATTCCTGTTGCAGAGCTGTATTTATAAGGTCAATAGAAAGAAAAATATCAGAATAAAGGGAGCATGCAAAGCAGGGACTGGCTTAGCTGCCTTGATAACTGCATTGGTCTCCTTTTATGATATAGGTAAAATTGCTACCAAAACAAAGGTCAGGAAGGGCAACCCCACGGTCTCCAGACTTTAGAAACAGGTGCTAAAGCCCATCTGTGGTGGGAAGAAAAGGCTGTGGGAGCATTTGCCAACATCTCCATGTCACTAGTCAGGAACTGCGCAATCGGGTGGATCAGCCCCACATCAACAAGCCCAGCTGGCTCTGCCTTGTGCCCTTCTCGATAGTTCCCAAAGACAGGGCAACAGTTTACCATAAAGGGACCGTGGAGCACTGATACCTTATTTATTTCTGGCTTTGAACTTCGGGAACACGCAGAATTCCTGGATGTGTGGTGTTGGTCACACCAGGTGAATTTACCCGGGGTCTCTGTTCCAGCCATGAAGTGTTGGAAAGCGTCCGTGCCTGCTTTCCATCTGACAGCAGCACAGCTGAACGAGAGAGATGCAAAACTAATCGTACTGAGAAGGGAGCCAAAAAGGGATTCCAGCAACATGAAAACCAGAGGGAAATGCCAGAGTCATGCTATCTGTGATCGGTATCTGTGACCCTTCGTTTTCCAAGAAGTAGCAATGATAACGCAGCTCTGCCCAGGTGAAAGATATCAGCAGGGCTAATTGTAGCTGAGCACACTGATTCTCATGGCAATGCTGTTATCTCCCTGGATTCCAGCTCCCAGTGGCTGCTGTCACTGCTCAGAATATCCAGCAGCGAGAGAGAAAGGAAGAGAAGAGGGTAGAGGAAAAAATAAAGAAGGAACAGAGAGGAAAAGAGCAAACAGAAAGGAAAGTGTAGGAATAGTCAGAACAGAAAGGGAAGATACAGAGAAGATATGGAAAGATATGAAAACAAATGGGATTATTACATTAATCAGCTGCTGCACAATTCCCTCTTATGGGGGTTTCAACAGAGTGGAGCTGATGGCAGAAATTGCTTTCTGTGTGTGGATTTCAAGAGGCAGATTTAACTCGACCCTTCTCTGAGGAGGTCCGTCTTCAGCAAGGAGAGACCAGGAATATGTGGGAGGCGCAGAGAGTAAAGAAATTACTCCCGAGACATTTTCTCTCCACTGACTACTAATGAGCTGCTAATGAGGGTAAGCCTGTGCACACAGCGTAGCACAGAAGGGAGGCTGCTCTGGTCCCTAAAAACTTTGCCCCAAGAGCCAAGGGATGTGCCTGTCCAGCAGGATGGGAAGGGAAAGCCAAACACTGATAACTTTGCATCCACTACCACCACACCCCCTGCTATTCCTGCACCCATTCACCAATTTTCTGGTTCCCCTGTCTGTCTTTTACTCCCCATTCAATTTCCAGCTTTTGGATGGTCCCAGCTTCAAACAGTTAGGAGTTCTGGGGCAGCTGCCACACACAGTGCCCAAGCTGTGCCCTGCACAGGCCGGGAGGGAACCTACTGTGCCCGTGCTCAGCCAGCTGGACCTGTCAGACCTGCAGTGGTTGGCAGGTGGGTCTGGGCAACATGATTATTACTCTTGGTATTCCTCCTCAGATCCAGGTAAATACATGGTGCAAGAGTCCATGGACCAAGGAGGTGACGCTGAAAACAGCCACAGCAAAGGATGAAAGGAGCAGTGAGAAGTGACTTGCTCAAAGCACGCAGCACAACAGCAAGTGTGCGGTGTGAGGAAGAAGGGGTTTGTTGCCAAAATACAGGTGTCAAGAGCCAACTGATATGTGCTTTGTTATCCAAGACATCCACCCCGGGCTGGCAGGTATGGCCCAGGACCTCTTGGAGACTGGTGGCCTTCTGGAGCAGCAGCTGGAGGCCAAGCAGGACACCAGAATTTGCAAAATTGACTTACAGAGCAGTGTCTGTACCCCAGGCCAGCCTCTCTCCCCATGCCAGGCTGCAACTCTGAGCACTGTGGGGAAACACCTCCACATGGTATTTGGAATAAGAGTCCTGTGGGCTCAGAGGGAAAAAGTCCAAACCTCTCACAGCAACTCTTAAGGCCCTGTGCTTTAGGATTAGATGTCATGAGGGTGAGAGTAGAAAACAAGATATCCTGCCCAGTCAAGGCTAATGCCATCAACAAAACCGGTGTCAGCCTCAAACTGCCTGTTGAGTTATATATAGGCAGCCAGTGGGGGCTCTCAGTGTAGATGTACATTAACTCTTTTTTTTTTTCATTTCACATACATACATTTTAAATTACATTAGATATAGAATCAAAAATTATACCATCATCTTTTGATATCCTTTGCACCATAGAGAAAAATTGCACAAATTATATGTGATGACAGTGTTTTAAAGGAAAGTCAAACTGCTGAAATGGTGGAAGTCCCAGACCATGATCAGAACATGTCAAGAAGATCAACAAGATTTTGATGAAAATAACTTTTACTGCAAGTATGGGGGGAAAAAATCAGAATTATTCATTCTGATTTATTGAATGAGTTTGATTGAGGTACTTTATCATTCAGGTGTTAATCAATAAACTGAAAAGCTGGAAAGTTTATTTTCCCCTTCTAGCCATTAAGTAGTTTTTCAGAATACATTCTACTAGTACTAAAACTGTGAAGACCCTGACCGGGAAAAATACCTCATTTCACTTACTACTTAAAAATAACCTTAATACATCAGCTTTACATACAGAACAGGCCCTTATATACTTACTTTATTTTTCAGATGTATGACAATTTAATTTAAATAATAATTCCTTCTCACGACTTCTTTTCTGATTTCCCATTTTAATCCTAATAAACTTCAAGATAAATCGCAAAAGAAAACCAAGACTTGACAAAAAAAAAAAAAGTGGAAAAAGAAAAGCAAAAAAAGGTACCGTGGATCATTTCCTTAAGGAATAATGTCTTCTCCTGAGAATCTGAATAAACACATGATAAGTGATATAACTGTAGGCAAATGAATACAGGTATGGCAAAACCCAGAACAAATGTAATGCAAGGCTTGTATTTAGGGCTCTGACCTACGTCCTCTGGTCAACCACAGCAGACCAGTTTAAGATCCCTAAAGGACTTTGCTGTGGCTTGCTGATGGTCACCACTCCTACAGCAAAACCAGCACCATGGGACACACACCTCCATGTCGGGAGTTCCAGCTGCTACAGCAGCTTAAGCCATTAACAAAGGTCAGTTTGTCCCCAAGAAAAACCATGTTATAGACCAGGGAACATGAAGTGCAGCTTGTCCTGTCCCGCAAGAACACAAGGTGGGGAACTGGGGACAGTAACATCCTAAACTGCTATCCCAACAACCCCATAACTGTGGAGCAGGCAGGACATGGAGGGATCACCAGTCAGTTGGTTTTCTCTGGGCAGGAAGGATCAGTGCAGGTTAGATGCAACGCCCACCCCAGCGCTGTCAGAGTTTACCAACCCTCTTTCACCCCACCCCACTGGGACCCCCCAGTGCTGCCAGCAGCTCCTGCACCTGCTCACAGCCCTAAGAATAGACTTTGGAGGGGAGGCCCCGTCCCCCAGCAGTAATGCCCACCACACACTCATCTCCCAGAGACACAATTCCCTATTCTGTAGCACCATCTTCAGCAAGAGGGAGGAAAACACCTTCCACAGGCAGCAGCACAGAGAGGTGGACCCGAAGGACCTGCAGTCTGGGCTGCAGTTACAACCAGGAGCAAAACAGACAACAGATGGAAGATTTGGATTAGGGATGGTGAGTTATGGCCTCTGGCATCCCAAACAAACCCCAGTGCAGCTGAACTTGGGGTTCAACTGAACTTGGGAATAGTTTGTGGAATTCAATATTTTGTTGTTAAACTCTTTTACCCACCTCCCTTGCTGGTGGCTGCTTTTTACCCAGCTAAAAGATATCTGCTAAATTCTCTGCTCGAACCTCCCCATGAGCATTGCTCCAGCACAGCCCTTGGGCAGCCACCAACCTGCCACATCCATGACAGGGAGGAAACAAGTGTGACTTGTGCACACAAAGGCAGCAGCGGGACTCTAAAACATCTAACAGGGCTCCCCAAACTGTAACACGTTGTTCCCCAGTCCCAGATTTTCCACACCCTCTCCCAGGCAGACTTAGAGCATCAGGGAGAGAAAAGGATGTAACTGGAAATGTAACAGCAGCAGCAAAAGGACCCTTCACACTCTTCTACCTCCCAAGTCTTTAAGCAACATCTCAGATGACAAGGATGGGGAGAGGACACAGAGCATGTGGATGTGTTTGCTCCAGGTTTTCAGTTTGTTTCATGACATTCTTAGTTAGGTCTCCTCAGTTCTGGAAAGGGACAGTTTTTTCCAGTCAGTATCTAGATTTCTCATATAACTCTGAGAATAACAGCAGAGGAGGTGCAAGTACTTGAAACAGGAAGAGTATTAATTTAGAACCTCCAAAAAACGGCCAGTGGGCTCTGAAACAGTGGAAACTTGATACTAGCTATAAGTAAACTTCAAGATATTATTTCAAGAAACTTTTTAATAAAAGAAAATTAAATTTAAGAAGGCTATTTTCAGGAAAGTTACACTCAGACCATTTGTGTCATTAGTTCTGAAGTTAGTTGCATTTTTGGGGGGAGAAAAATAAGCCAAATGGACCAAAATTATCACCAAGACATCAGATTTTCTAATTCTCCATTAAAAGAAAAGCAGAGCAGTGTGCTGCTGGGAAGGAGAGCAAAGCTTAGCATTGCACACACTGCAGGGAGAATCTGCCCCTTTGTGTCAGGCAGTGTGAGTGCACACAAAACTGATTTCAACCGAAGAAAAACCCTGTGTTTAACCAGAGGAGGGCTGAGAACAGCCACCACGTCATGTGTTGACTCTCAAAGGCAAAGCTTTGGCTCTGTTTGGCAACACCAACTTTTCCCACAAAGCCACAGCTTGGACCTCTGAGCAGCAGTGGGAAATGAGTATAAACTGTCTGAACTCAGGGGGTTGTGCAAGCCATGGATTCTAATCGGGATTACAAAAGTTATGTCAATTTTCTCAAATTGTTGGGGTCGGGTTTTTTCCTGTGTCTTTTTTATTCACAAACCCTCTTTCCTCTGAACTCCAGAGCTTCAGCTGGGAGTGCAGCTCCCACATTTTTCTTCAGTCGTTCCAAATATCCATAGCCCTCATCCCTCCCTCCCTGCAGTACCTTTCTGCTTTCACTTGAAGGCAACATTGCGTCGCACATGCCTGTGAAGAGAAAGGGGCTGGGGAAGCATCGCAGCTCCTTCACCCAGCCGGTATCACAGAATCACAGGATGGGTAAGGGTTGGGAGGGACCCCAGTGGGTCATCTGGTCCCACCCTCCTGCTCAAGCAGGGCCATCCCAGAGCACATGGCACAGGATTGTCTCCTGATGGTTCTGGAATATCCCCAGTGAGGGAGACTCCTCACCCTCTCTGGGCAATCTGTTTAGTGCTCAGTCACTGCACAGGAAAGAAGTTCTTTCCCATGTTCAGGTGGAACTTCCTGGGCATCAGTTCCTGCCCGTTGCCTCTTGTCCCATTGCTGGGCACCCCTGAGCAGAGCCTGGTCCATCCTCTGACCCCTCCCTCGCAGGTAAAACAGAGATGAGCACCAGGCTCTGCAGAGAAACAGCTTAATTGCTCTTATAAGGTTTGATTCATTAATATTTGCACACTGATGATTTTCATTTAGGTCTTCTAAAGGTGGTTTAACCACTCTCTGATCACAGTCTTGTAAAAAGCAGGACAGAGGATCAGCAGCTACATGGGGAACACACGTGTCCCTGGGGGATGCTCAGTGCTCACCCCCTGCCTTGGTTCTGGTAAAGCACCAGCAGAGACCACAACTAACAGCAGGGACAGTGCAGGAGCTCAATTTTGAGCTGTGACAGAACAAGTTGGAAAGAGGGATATTTCCTAATCAGCTGTCCCCGAGGAATTTTATCCTTGGATGCTCGGGGAGCCAGTTATCTCGGCCATTAGTGAACTTGTGAGGGACAGGTGAGATACCAGCAGACGGGCAAAGGGCAAAGGTAGTGTCTCTCCTCAAAAGCAGGGGATGAGAGGAAACAGGCAATCATAGAATTATCCCAGCAATACCAATTATAGACCTGTCTCCTTCACTGTAATGCCAGGAAAAACATCAGGATAAATAAATACCTAAAAACACCCAAGATGAATAGCAGGACCTGTGAACTGGTCAATAGCAAGTGATGGGGTTTATGCAGAGAAAAAGAATACAAGAAGAGGCAATATAGAAGAATTCAAGAGTCCAGAGCTTTAAACATGTCTTTCCCATTAATTTCAGGGAACAGACACATTGATAAATTATATACATCCACCTCTTGACACTACTTTGGAAAGAACCAACAACATTACTGTGCATTAAGCTGCATTTATGAAACCACTCTTCAAAGCAGAGCAGTATTTAACATTTTCTTCTTTCCCTTCTGCTCAAAATGACCATCTGGCAACAGATTTTCTGGAATGAAGCCTTTTCTCTGGTTTCTGTTTGGGGACAAATCTGTGCCAACTTCCAGCAGCTCATGTGATTTAGGGATGCAGAATATAGTTCTCTTCTGAAACGTATGTGGGCTTGAAGTCAAATTCAGACAGTGAAAAGATCTGGTGTGAAGCAAGCTGTGGGTTACAGTACAGTTTTCTCTATGTGCCTGCAATATGTCAAACTAGAAAGATTTACATCCATTTCCACACAGTCTGAGGCTAAGTGGTCAATTCTGTAAATTATCCACAGTTACTTTACTTGCCCTAAGCCCACCAAACCTGTCTGGAGTCTCATTTAAAAATTCTAGGAACTTTCATTTGAAACTGTGGGATGTAAGATCCTCCTCAGATATAGCAGGCACAATTACAGGCAATTAAGTTTTCTTTAAAAATAAAATAAAATCTAACTGCAAGAAGCTAAGAGAGCTCAGGGGCAAAACCTCCCATTTTGGGAGATGTGGCAGTCAAAAGACAGTGTAGACTATCCTAGAGGAACAACAACTGTCCCTGTGCATCAGCCTGTGTTCATTTTAGAAGCAACATCTGAAACTTTTAAGAACTAAACTGTCACGCTCAGCCATCAGTGCATGCACAGGGTCTTGGAGACACAGGCAGGGGAAAAAAAGTCTCATCTAATGACCTGCACTGCCTCTGCAACTATCCAGTCCCAGTTCCGCCCGGCCTATGGGCAGAAAATAGGAAATGAAATCTAAGACCCTGCTTGGAAACCTCAGGCTAGATTTCTGATCTTTTTTCCAAATGTCCCAGCACATTGTTGACAGAGCTCTGAAACCTGGCCATGTCCATCTGGGATGGGCAAGGAGCTGCACAGCCAAGGCTGGGAGAGAGCCCCAGCACGAGGAGGGAGACGGGCTCTCCAGGCTGAGGGTCGTCAGAGGATTAAGCAGAGGACAAGCAGTTCCTTGGGGGATGCCACCAGCCTCCCATTATTTGTCTGAAAATTCTCCAGGATACCATCCCTAAATAAAACTTTTTCCTTAAAGTCTCATCTTTCTGGGTCTAAAATTTGGGTGGACGGTTTTAAAGTGTGTTATTTATGGATAAAAAATATCATGACTTTTGTTGCTTGGGAATAAACTGTGGCTAAATAGTATTTCCAAGGAAAGAGATTTGTGTCTAAATAGAGGAAAAAATAGAAACAGTCTCTTCACCTTTGTGAATAGAATTAACTGCAAAAATAGACATCAAAACTGAAGAGAAATTAATTACTTTGTAAAATTCCTTTCAGCTATAACAGTCCCAACTTTTATTGTCATTTATTAGATCTACTAAAGTAGGAGACCTAAGGAAAAATTTTTAAATCAGCAAATCATGTTGCTTCTTTTCCAACAGCCAGAAAGAAGTCCATGATTTTCACTGAAGTTTTTACCTATGCTTCATTTTTCCTATTAGGAAATGACCACCTTAGAAGTCAGCCTAAAATAAAACCTAAATGTCTGACAATAAACACGAAAATAATATTGCAAAGTATTTGCATAGGTAATTTATGGTTTTTTTTTAAATAAAAGCTGTTACAACAGGTTACAGAATTACAGAATCACTTAGATTGGAAAAGACCTCTAAGACCATCAAGTCCAACTTGAGATCGATCCTCACCTCGTCAACCAGACCAGAGCACTGGGTGCCACCTCCACTCATTCCTTGAACACCTCCAGGGATGAGGACTCCACCACGGCCCTGGGCAGCCCCTTCCAAAGCTTGACAATCCTTTCAGTGAAGGAAAAGCCCAGTCTGGACCGTGCTGGGGTGCAAGTGCTGCACAAACATCCACTAAAAGGCAGGTCATGCTCCAAAGACTTTCCCATCAACATTGAGGAGCCTGACAGGGTCATATCACCATTTTGACCCATTCTCAAATGCTCACTGCTGTCTGTGGCTGCAGACATGACTGACTCCTGCCAAGTAGTAAATAAAGGCTGCTCCCCACTCTGAAATTAATGGCAGCTTGTTTTGCATCCTGGACTGCCTGTAATCAACTCTCACACCCTGTGACTTTACCCACAATCTCTCTCTTCTGCTGTCACATCACATCGGGGATTCCTCAGCGTCCACCACAGGTACATCAGGCTGGGACTTGCTCTGCAGCACATCCTGAGGCAGCCTTCCTCACACAGATCCACAGAGGCTGAGATCAGAGGAGGATGTGTGCTAGGGATGCTGATCACAGAGTTACTCAACAGCGAGGCCAAGTGATGCTATTTGTCAGGAAACCTTGATACACAATTTTCATTTCTCCCAGGTGAGCAACAGCTCCCACCTGGCAGTGTCTGTTGAACAGGAGTATGTGGGTGTTTGGCTGCTCACAGCCCACAGACCTCCCCACTGTGGGAGCACAGCATTTCAGGGAACTCCTGCAAATAAAACTCACGACTGTCTTTTACATATACAAAAGCCAAATGGTAGAGGTAAGAAACTAAAATCAAGGCATTCATCAAACAGGTAGGGGAAGACTGACTGAATATGCAGTTCAAGCTGAAAAGGAGCCAAGAATTTCTCTTCCTTGGAGAACTTGCCCAGACTGCATTTCACCTGATTAGCACAGGGTAAGACCCAGTTCCGCGTATGCAGACACAGATAACACAGTGCATTACCTGCTAAAATCAGACAGAAGCATGAGGTGCTGCTCTGCAATAAGAGCAAAGAAGCTCTGAGTTTGCTCCCTAGACAGCTGTCAGCTCCTCGGACACACCAGCTGGGCTTTGGCTGCACCCACACCACAATCTACTGTCCATATCAAATGTCCCATTTACCCGAGTCCGCAAAGCTCGGAAAAAAAGAGGATCCAGACAGTGCTTTATCTCGGTGACAACTTTTTTTTGGGAAAAACACGTTCAGCTCTTGCCAAAAAAGACCAACAACAGCTATTGGCATCATCAGCCCTCGGTTACATGGTTTTCCAAGTGGCACAAGGGATGACAGATTCATATTAATTCCAGTCAGCAAATGGATTATAAATACTCCCCCAGCCAGTTGCCACCTGATAGGACTGTCCTTGAGTCCTCCAATTGTGGAAGGGACTTGTCAACTCTAAATTTACCCACCAGCATAGAACATACTACTCTGTGATCCTTGGTAGACACTTGTGCTGTAGTCCAGCATGGATTAGACCAGAAACTGCTCGTTCCATCAGCCAGACAGACATCTCACTGTTGCTTATCTCAAGCCTTCGATGGCAGGAAGGAGAAAGGGATGGGTTTGACAGGATGCGTTGGGATATTGGTCATGCAATTCCACAGCAGTCAGTCCCATTGAGTCTGAGTTAATAAAGTGATCAAAAGCTGGGCCCACCTAACACCTTTCTGATGAGGTAACAGCTTCTGTTCCTAAGGATAGCATTTCCCATCAGAAAAATGTCCCACCACTACTGATAAAAGCAAATCCACTCCAAGGATGGGATGTCCAAAACCAGACAGAGCTGATACAAAGCAGACTGAGATTGTATTCCCTGTAAAAAGCAGTAGGCAGGATGCTAAAAGTTCGCACGGATGGACTATTCACTTGAAGAACCATATTAGATGGATTTAACTTTTATAAAAGGGTAAGTAAACAAAAAGCGAGTGAGGAGCTCCACTTTTTTTCTAGCTACAGAACAGTCCTGGTGTCTGCGAACTGGGCAGATGCACATGTTGGTGGCACCTGTCTGCAGCGGATTTTCTCACCCACAAAAAAAAAGGGGCTGCCTAAGTGGGAGGACAGTTCATAAAGTATCAATTATGGGCATTTACCCAAGGTAAGCTTATTTTTTTGCCTGTTGCTTGTTCATGCACAAAAGCTTCCTAAGCTAGTCAGCTATAGACAGCATCTCATCGCTGTCTCAAAGGTCACAGATCAAACCTGCCTCAGTTAAACAAAGACAGGGGAATTCCATGGTTGTTGAGGGCTGCAGGACAGTTTGCTCCACTTTGGGCTTTTTCCTGATTTCATTCCTAGGTTATTCTCTCTTGGTGCTCCTCAGTCCCCCCGAGGACACCCAGATTCTCAGGCAGCAAAAAAAGGCTTCTGCTCACTGCCTGTACCCACAGCCTGGGTACCCCCTCCCCAAACTCTGCGAGCCCTGGGGCTCCCCAGCAGGGCTGCAGATCCCACAGGATGGCATTTGGCACAGCGTGAGGGACAGCAGCCCAAGGACGCAGTGACTGCTTCTGGACAGAGAAGGTTCTCCCACCTAATGGAAACTTGCCTCGTATTTCCATTATTTCCACTTGCTGAACACTTCCTAGCAGCTGAGTCAAAAATGGTACCTGCCAGTTTTTTGGAACCTGTATCTACCTGTTTGGTTTGGGTTTGGGTTTTTTTTTTGAAAACCACAGGGGAGAGCAAGGCTGGAAAATGACACGTCAGAAAAATCCTGGGGATCTTTGCTTTGAGAGACCATGGCACACCTCTGTGTTTAGGAAAAGATCTGAACTTTGCACCAGGACCAGCCATTTTTGTGACCTACCCGAGAATCACTGCAAACATATCCAAGTTACCCCCCTGCTATAGCAGTTTCTCTGGGCTTTCTCCATGTCTGGAAGACTGTAGTGTCTTTTAACATCAAAGATTCTTTTAACTCACACTGCAGCTATGTCACATGGGGTACCACAAATCAGTGGGTGCTTTTAACCTCAAACTCTGCACTTTAAATCCAGGGGTAAAACTCCTGGATTATTTCCTCCCCACACATGGGATAGGCAAAGGCAGAACCTCTCATACCTTCAAAGCACTCAGGCACCCTTGAAATGACAGAGGAACTAAAAGCTCCATCTCTGTTTAACAAGGCTGGGAGCTCAATAAGAGGGATAAAACTAAATATTGAATGGCTGCTTGCTGCACAAGCACTGTGCATCCTGTGCACTTTGGGAGACACGAGGCTTTGGGGAAAAAAGCAAAGCTGAAATAAACCTAAAAGCCTGACAGGGAATGGGCACAACAGAGTCACGTCCTGACTGCCAAGGGCCCGACTTTGCAGCTCACACAAAGTCCCTTTTGCCTCATTTTTGCTTATGTGTGATACATATAAAAAGCAATTCAGAGTGACTCCAGTCATACTGGCTTTTTCAAAATGCAGATTTACCCCAGGGCTACTGGAGCTTATAATAAAAATGTACACAGACTCAACAGCATTTACTCCCATCAAATTGCAGTGTAGAAATCCATATTGCAGGACATTTTATCCTACTGGAACTTTAATCCAGCTAATGCTAACAAGTCATTCAGAATAAATGTAGTAGGAATGAGAACAGGAGGGAGAGTCAACTAAGCAAATGGATGTATTCCTTTTTCATTAGATCTTACACCAGCAGTGACAAGTCGATTGCCTCCTCCTACACAACACCAAAAGCCTCAGCACGAACACAGCCAAGGATCAGCCCAGCAGAGGTTCCACATCCCTGATGAAATTTAAGTTCCCAAGGCAGGAGATACATGGCCATTTTCCGCCCTGCTTTGCCACAGTTTCCATCACCTTAAGTGCAGAGCGTTGCTTGAATGTGAACTACTGGATCAGGTTCATATTTTGTAAATATTATTGTTCTTTTATGAACTTTGGCATCAATGAGAGCAAAGCTAGAGAGGCTAGAATATGACACAATGCTTTGGAGCTTGGCTGTTAGTTGTTCATTTTTTAAAAAGTGGGGAGAGACAAGGAAAAGGATCGTTTAGAATTGTGGTTAAACACTTTTTTTCTCTAGAGACATTTAGGATTTTGTCTTTGCTTTGTTTATTCTTCCTTGGGAGTAAGTAAAGTCATATTTTTAAACATAGGACATCCCCCCTTTCCTTTCATATGCTGAAATTCTGAGAGCTGCTCTAGACAGGGCTCAGGCTGTTCTGACTATTGGAGCCAAATGCATCTTTGAGAGTGTTTTCTTGTGGCCTAAGAACATATTTATCTTTTCAGTCATTCCACTTGGATGTACCTTTGTTCACTTTTCAGAAACAGTTCAGTTTCATGACTTTTTTTTCTTTCAAATCAGAATATGCAATAAAGTTTCTAATTTTTCACCTCAGTTCTGATACTTCAAGCACATGAGTGCCCTGTAATTCAGATGTTTAAAATTTGACCAGCACATTACAATCTACTGAATAAGTGCTTACATACTTCCTTATTTCTCTTGGGGGGGGGGGGGTTATTGTCTTTTTACTTCTCCTAGAAGTGGATGCATAATCCAGCTCTGACACACACAAAACCAAGGAAGCATTTTTACCAAAGCATGTTTTGACAGCAGGAGCAGTGGAGATCAGTGCCCTGGCTGAAAGCATGGATGTACCTCCCCTCTCCGAGATGGACTCTGAAACAGGAGAGTTGGAAGCAGCTAATCCTGAACTACACACATGAAGTCAGTGGCAGAAACAACTTCTGTTGGACAGAGTGAAGGGAAAAAGCCTCAGAAAAGAATTCAGGGTAAAGATTTCCATCTCCCTGGGCTGACTGTGCCTAAAATGTGTTTCCAAACCCGAGTGCAGGGGATCCTGGAGGTCTCAGTGCCCCTGTGCAGACAGTGTCGAGTGTCTCTGAGCTGGAGATGTGGGTCAGGAGTGCCCTGGGCATGGAAGGGCTGCAATGGAGTGGCCACAGGGCTGGAGTGGGGAAGGCATCTGGGAAGAAGCAAGACAGAGCCTGACAGCTTGGAGACGGCCAGATGTTTTCATCATTATGGAAAAAATCTGTTGGTGCCTCTTTGCCCAGAGAAACACTGGAGGAGGAAATATCCTCTTGAGTCTGATCAAGGCTGCATGTTAAAACTGTGATGGGGCAGGGTCAAAAACACAACAGAAAAGGGAGGAAGGGATGTTTTCTGGCTGGCTCTAACCTTCAATGTGAAGGTGCTCCAAAAAGTTGCACTGCTTCCCAGGGACCTTTTCCCAGATCAGTGCCTCAGAGAGGTGGAGAGAGATGGCCTGGAGGATGGGCCCAAGTCGTGCTTCTCCAGCACCACCACCCCGCTTTGCTACCTCTTCCCTCCACTTGCAGCAGGTGCTGCCCCAGGAATGTGCATCCCTGTGGAGGTGTAACCCTGGATCTGCAGAGCTCTGGAAACATGCATTCCAGGGGTTGCAAGGAGACTGAGCACAGCAATAATGCAACCAGGGGCTGGAGATCCCTGTCCTGGATGACAAAATCAGCTCTGAAGGAAACCTCCTGCCCCCCTGGCCCCGGACACCCCCAGGTGACACTCAGCCCAGTCAAGATCCGGCCAGTCCCTTCCCCCTTGCTGCCCTGGGGTTTCTCCCGGGCAGCTCCTCGGGATTCATCCCTTCCCATGGATCTCCCCTTCCCAAAACCAACCTGGCACCGGCCCCCGCCGGCTTTTCTCACTGATTTTAGCTCTCAGAAAGATAACGGTGTAATTAAAAACCAAAGTAACTCCCGTGGACCGCCCGAGAGAATAGTGTCTAAAAGCGTAAGGAAACGTCAATAGCCAACCCGACATCCTTTCAATTCTATTAGAAATAAACCCTGTCGTCGAAATAAAAGGGTGCTTAACGTTCCGTGCGTTTCACTTGGATTTTTTTCTCGTTCTTGAACTGAGAAAAAGAAAAGGCAGTAGCGGTTGGGCTTAGGGACGAGCGGAGATCGCTCAGAGTTGGCGGGGAGGAAGGGACGGAGGCACCGCGGGCGCTTCTCCCCGCTTTCCTCCAGTTCTTTTTGCTGTATTGCCGAGGCTCCAAGAAAAAAAAAAAAAAAAAAAAAAAAGGCTGCTGTTGAATTGGTGCTTTTCCCTCTACCGCTGATAATTAATGCAGGATTTGGGGAATAAAAATGCAGATGTGTTTTTATTATGCGACATGCATTTGAATTTAAAAATAAAAATAAGGACTTGTGAAAATATCCGAAACTTGGGATTTTTAACCAGAAATAAAAAAAAAAAAGGTAAAAATTTAGAAGAAGTTTTACAAGATTTTCGTTTCTTTCTACCCTTTTCTTCTTGATATACACTTGAAATATATCGTGTTTTATGTTCAGTGAATTGTACATTCATTGGGCTGATGAAAGCACTTTCCCGTGCTTGTATTTGCCGGTTTCTCTTTCTTATGTATTTCAATTTTGCAGGGATTTCTTCATAACCGTTTATATCTCTGCAAAACAAGCCGCGGGAGCATCCAAAGTTTTAGCTTTCCAGAGAGGATGCAGAAACGGGACCATTTGGAGAAACAGACTCGTTTCCCGTCAGATCACCACAAAACCCAACAACGCAACCCAAAACCCAATTTCCCCGCCTCGAGAAAAAAAAAAAAAATCAGAGTCCTGGTCCTGTTCCGGAACGATCCTACCCGGGAGCCCCGTAGGGGCTGCACGGAGCCTGTTTTCCCAGTGCCTCTTTGCGGGATTCAAGGGTGGGAAAGGAGGAACCGGCTCCACCAAACCCGCGTCTCAGGGCAAAAATAAACGCGGGTACGAGAGCCCCGCGGTAATAGGGGTAGCCCTTCCCTTCCTTTTTTTTTTTTTCTTTTTTTTTTTTGAGTTGGTTGTGGGTTTTTGTTAAGTTTGGAGGGAGTTGCGTTTGTTTGAGGGGTTTTGTTGTGTTTTTAAAAAATTGCTTATTGTTATCTCAAAGAGGAGCGGCGCTCCCATCAGGACCATAACCCTGGGGACCGGTGGGGGATTTTGCAGGGCAGCGGTGAGGCTCCCCGGACCAAGAAAAAGGAGCGGGGCCGTCCCAGGAATCCTCTTTCCTGGAGCAGGGGAACGAGGAGAAAAGGCAGAGCCGGCCATCCCGACGAGGCCCCGCGGGACAAGGAGTTGGCAGCTCGACATGGACGGGGAAAGGGATAGGGACACACAGCTCCTCCCGCCCGCGGTTTGCCCCTGGGACAGCCGATTTCATGGCTCTCCGATTGTGGGTCACAGGCTGGGCATTGCCGGAGCAAAGGGGACACGACCGGGAGACGCCGTAGAGGAGCTGGGGGTCAGGGCGCTGTAACCCTACTCGCCCGGGTTCATCCTCCCATCCGTCCCAGCGGAGCTGATCACCTCAGGAAGGTTTTCTTCCAGAGGGTAGGATTCGGGATGGGCCCTGCTGCGGGAGCGCCGGGGGAACCCGCAGTCCCGGGCTAAACCCGCAGTCCCGGGCTAAACCCGCCGCAGCCGCGCGGGGCTGAGCCGGCACCCCGGGCAAGGCAGCGCTGGGAGCGCGGACGGTCCCTCATCTCCGCGGGGATGTGTAGGGGATAGATCACTTTTAGGACAAATAAAGCCCAAACACCGTCTCATGTTAGAGGTGGCTCCCCCAGACCGGTCCTGCCCGCTGCGGCCACCCCGGGCTCCCGGGGAGCGCCGAGCGCGCACGGTGACAGCGAAAGACGGATCGGATTTGCGCGGCCCGCAGGAAGCATCCGAGAAGTAAGACTTTTATCTCCTCGGGAAAACATCGTGCGGACAGAAAAGCTGCAAACACCCTGAAATCTTGCGGCGATTTCAAGCTTCCCGGCCAGCGTCGCTGCCGTTCGCACCGGAGCCCGTGGGAACCCTCCTCCCGGCGGGCCAAAGCCTCGCCGCGTTTAGAGCCCTGTCCTTCGAAAGAGCCCAGACTACATAGTGCCTGGAAGGTGTTTCGTTTTTAAAACAGTTTTTCTGACCGTCCCCAGACCCCGGTGCGTCCCGGCTGCAGGACTCGTGTGCCAAAACGTTGTCGCATTTACGTGAAAATCTCTTGTCGTTTAATTCCCCGTCCCCAAAAATTACCGTATCGCTCCTGCCCTGAGTGCGTTCCCCAAGGAAACATAACGAACAAGCGCTTTTGGGATTACCTGGACGCGTTAAAAAGCTTTTTCTGGAGAGCAGAAAACCGGCGGGTCTGAGACAAGCGCTAATAACGCGACCGCTTCCCGTGAACGGGAAGAGGGAGGCGGGAAGGACGGCGAAACCCCATCTCTCTCCCTTCACCAGCGAACCCAGCACAGTTACAGGCAGAAAAAAAAAAGTTACAGGCAGGGTAAAATTAAAGCTTTTCATTTATCGGCCCGGCTCCCAGCTTTCGCTTCAGCAGGGGGAAAAAAACACTTCCAGAGCCCGAGGTGCAAGAACCAGCTTAATTGTCAGATTCCAGGCACGGAGCCCAGGGCAGGAGGGGGAACTCCACGGTGGCATTTGCTATTCAAGTCCCCCTGCCTAAGTCACCCCATCCGAGTCCCGACGGAGGCGGAAAGAGGCGACCGGGCCATCCCCCGGGCGCGCCCCCCGTGCTGCCCCGGCCTGCCGGGGGAGCGGGGCTGGGGGTGCCAAAGCCGAAACAACACCGGAGAGGTTTTATTCCGGGCTTTGCATAAATTGTCCTGAAGTAAAGGGAAGGCACTTCGGTGCTGTCTGGCTGCTGCATTCGCGTGCTGTGCCCTGGCACCAGCCTGCCCGGCTTCATCCGCGCTCTCCAGCCGGTCTGAGCCGGGAGGGAAGGGGCCCGACGACCTCCTAAATGCCCGGCGGGAGGAGCTGGGATCCGACAGCGGTGGGCAGGAGCCCCGAAGGCCCGGTACCTGCCCCGCCGCCGGGGAGCGGAGCTGTCGAGGAGCTCCCATCCGGCTCGCAGCGCAGCCGACCCAAGCACCGGGCAGAGGGGAGGCCCCTCGCCAAGGCCGGCTTCACGTCAAGGTCAAAACTCTTTTTTTGACGGCCAGAAAAGGCGAGACTCTTTAGGGCTTGAAAGGATCGGGGGGTAAGAAAAGAATAAAAATTAAAAAAAAAAAAAAAAAAAAAAAAAGGAAAAAGAAAAAAAAGTAGCAAGGAAAGGAGAATGTTTTTAGATGGAGCACCTGGACAGCTCCAAAATCTTTTTCCTCTGCAGAATTCCGGAGAGGTGAAAGCAAAACCTGCCCTGGTCCCACTCGCCCCCCGCAGCCCTCAGGCGCCTTCGGCGACCGCCGGTGGGACCCCGCCACGGCAGACACGCACATCAGCACAGAGATCCCGCCGGCAGGATTTATTCAACCCGGGCTCGCCGGTTTGCAGCATCCCTTCCCAAGCGTTTGAAAGGAATAACTGACCAAAAGACTCTGGGGAACCCTTGGGGACCCGCAGAGGCCCCGGGGTCCCAGCGGCTCCCGCCGCCACGATGAGAACAGGGAGATTGGCACAACTTCTCGCAAGGAAACCCTAATAGGCTATTTCTGGACTACTGGCTCTTAACAAATCTATAGCACCTGAAGTGTTAGCACTCAATTAGTGACAAGGTTTCAAACTCCGGCGTTTACTGGAGAGGTATAAACAGAGTCCTCGGGAGATAGCCGGGAATTAGAGCGGGAGGGGGCCCTGGACATCTTAACCGACTGGGATTAAGAGGAAAAGTTTTTTAAAAGGTCCCATCTCTCTCTAAACAGTCCGAGGTGTCGAAAGCTTAGGGGTAGAGAGGATGTGCTCTCTGGAGTTAATTGCGGGATTGGAATTTTTTTGGTTTTGTTTGTTTGTTTTCAGCAAGAAAAGTTTTAAATTTTTGTGGTATCTTTTTTTTTTTTTTTTTTTTTTTTTAGGAAAAAAGAAAACGCACAAAAAAACACAACAAACCCAACACGAATCGCACTTAACAATCCCGGAGAGAAGCCGCGAGCGGGTTTGGACGACAACCCTCGCCTGCGAGGGGCTTTTCTGGGCATGGGGGGCCAGGGCAGGCTCAGTCCTGAGGGGGCAGCGAGAGCAACCTGCAAACAACGTGAAGGCGACCGGGGGAGAACAGAACACCCCCGCTTTTCCCTGCCAGCCAGAAAAACAACAACGTCTTTGCTCGGCCCGTCTCCCCTCCATACACCCACAAGGCCTGGGTCCCGGCTGGAGGAGTGGGCTAGAGAAGGTGTTTCAGGGCTCTGCTCCGGGGTCCTGCCTCCCTTTACTCTTTTTTGAGTGTTAATTAAACGCAGCCAAAAGCGACCCCGCAGAAAGTAAAAGCGGTGCGGGAGAGCTCGAGGTGCGGGGGATCCCTCCCCTCCACCCCTGCCCCGCGACTCAGCCGGGGCACCCGGGAAGGTCCCCCCGGGCCGGGCAGGGACCGAGCGCGGCGCCTGAGGGCTGCGAGCAGAGTCCAGAGCGGGGTGAACCGGTCGCCTTTGTCCACTCCGCTGGACAGTCGGAGCTTGGCTTCAGCGGGCTGCTGGAGAGCACCGGGAAAGGGAGAAAGAGGGGGTGGGAAAGGGGGGAGGAATGGGTGCGGAGCCCCGACCCGGAAAGTCCGTGAGCTGCTGTATGTCAGTAACTTATTCATCAATCAGCCGGACACAGAGCAGACCTGGCCTCTCTTTGCGGAGTGTTTGCTTTTTCACCAATTATTGCGGCCCTGCAGCTCTTTTTGTTGATACAGTAGTTCTAAAAAGTGCTAATGTTCATTTATCAGGGGGCCGAACCCGGGACTCCCACTAGTTGTGATTCTTCCAAAAATATAAACACGAAGAGAAGGGCTAAGGCTAAAGCCCCCATTTGTTTCTAAACCGCAGTATTAAAAGTGATGCATTGTTGAAGATAAAGCGGAGATAACGCTGTCTGTCTCCAATGAATGTCTCCCCGACGCATTAATGACATTCCAAATGATAGCTCCGGCTTATCGTTCAATTAATCACTTCCACCCTCTGCAGCCGGGCCCACATCGATCGGGAGCCGCCGTGTGACTGGGGGGCTGGAGGGAGCCCGTCAACCCTCAGTGAATCGCGGACTGTCGGCCGGCAGTGCCCGCCCCGCCGGGACGAGCCCCGGGCCCGCAGGGGGACAAGTCGGACAGAGGGAAACCGCCGGGACGGGCACTGCCGTGCGAGAGCTCCCGGCCTGACTTGGGAAGGGCGTTTTGGGTCCGGGATTGAGGAAGGGAGCGCTGGACGCCGTTTCTACCGGGAGGTGGATGTCACCAAGGCGGACGAACCTGCGGCCGCAGCTCTGGGTTTGGGAGGGATCGGGATCACTTCGCTATTTTAGTATTTATCTAACTTACCCCCATTAGCTTGCATTAAAAAGGAGGCAACGAGATTAGAAAACCCACCGGGCAATGCGGAGGGCAAGGGGTGCCCCAGACAGCCGGCAAAGTCCCGCCGCAGGCCCCTCTCCTGAGCCGGGCTGCTGAGGCTGCCTCTACCTTCCCCAGGCGCTTCACCCCTTTTCCTACAACCGAGGAACATCCCCTCCGAGTTGCGTCCCAGGGAATTCTGCAGGAAGCGCAGCCGCGAAGAGCGAGATGGCCGCTTAGCCACCTCCTCCCATAATTTAATGGCAATATTTCAGGCCTCCCCATTCACAGTGATCGCACCGACTGTCATCGCAAGATCTGGATCTGGTTCGCCAAAAAACTGCTCCCAGGACACCCGCAGGCGTCTGCAGCGAGGGGCTGCGAGCGCCGGGGTTGCTGCTGCTGCTCCGGCCAGCGATCCCCAGAGAGCAGGACGGGTCACAGCATTGCCCCCAAAAACATCCTGAATTAAATCCCCCAAAAGCGAGCCCGAAGGTACCGAGAGACAAAAATCTCGGGGGTCAGCTGCGGGGGGCACACTGGCAGGTCCGTTCAGGAGCAGCCCAGGCAGGGCAGCTTCGGGCAGGTGCTCACATTTTCACCCGCCTCGGAGGGTCCCTTCCTGCGGGCGGAGGAAGGATTTGCACAACTGCGACTCCGCCGCCTCCCAGGGCAGGGCCCGGCCGAGGGACCCCCAAACTCATCGCATCCCTCCAGGGTTTCTCCGCTCGGCTCCCACCGCCCGGGCCGAGCCCATCCCGTGTCTCTCTCAGTCGGGCGCTGGAGCGCTAAAGGAGATCCTTTAAAATTTATTTTCTTTCTCGACTCCCGAGCCCAGAAAGCGCCGTAAGGCCCCCTCTCAACCTTCGGCTTTGCCGCTAGGGTTTATTTCAGCCACTCCATGCAAGTTAAACGAGTGAGAGCACCCACCTCAGCCCCGTGAACTCGGGCCCCGTGGGCAGCCGTGCCCACTGAGCTGCGGGGACCTGGCTAGCACCAGGGCCAGCCCTGCCTCCTGACGGCAGCCCAGCGGCCGGTTGCTTTGGCTTACTCAGCTCTTACCCCTCTGTATTTTGCAACACCTTCAACCCCCGCTTGTTTTGGCTTATTTTTCTTTTTTTTTTTTTTTTTTTTTTTTCCCAGACAGTGGTAGTTTGTTTGGGGTTTTGGGGTTTGCTTGCTTGTTTGTTTGTTTGAAAGCTTTACAAACAGACGGGAGGAAAACCTAATCGGCATTTCCCTCTCCCAAGCCAGGCAAGGGCTGTTCAGGACCTCTCTCCTATCAGCTAGATTTTGCGAGCGTTGCGTTGCTTCAGAATATCTGTATAAACCCTAAGCGCGGATTTCCCCTTGAGCGCGCTTCACACAGCAGTGAACTCCCGCTCTCTAGTTCCTGCGATCGGATATTGCAGAACACTAAAAACGAAACCTCCGTTCCATCACTTAGAAAAAAATATTAAATCAGCACATATTTGGTTGATGGCTTCCTCCCGGCCTGTTTATTTAATCTGACTGTATGATAGATAGCGTCAGATAGTGCCTTTGTACACATTAGGCCGTTCCGCTTTTTTTTTTTTTTTTAATGGATGAAAAAACTCAGCGCAGAAAAGCTGGATAAATGCAGTGCCGCCCCTTTAAATGAGCGGAGATGTTTTTGAGATGTATTACTATATTAGGTGACATGGAACTTTGCATCTCTCATACCATCACTGCAATGTTGGCCAATAGAAAGCTAAAGTCACCCAAAAACTGCCTAGTCCCTCCTTCCCTTCCCTTATGGTCTGGTCCTACCTGCCTCCAGTGCACAAGTCAAGGCTACTCGCAGGAATGCTATGTGCCCCCTCCGTGAGCCCACGCTCCACCACTGCTCCAGGTTGGCTGCTCCTCAACTACTTTTCCATGACCCTGGGCTCCGGCTGCTGCCCCGCTCTCCTCCGCAATGTTTCCTAGCCCTGTGACAACGACACCCTTCTCGGTCAAGGATATTTTGAACCTGGAACAGCATCAGAGCGGCCTGGCCTCCATGGAGCTCTCCTCGCTGGCCTCGCCCTCCTGCATGCTGGCCACCTTCAAGCAGGAGACCTACAGCGCTGAGCCGCCGGCCCTGCCCGACCTGCGGGAGGAGCTGCCTGAGCCGCCCCCCGCCAAAACAGCCGCCGCCTTCCCCGGCTCCTACTACGTGAAAAACTACGTGGAGATGGACTCGGCCAAGGAGGGAAAGGCGGACAAGAAAGGTAAAGCCAAGTGCTGCTGTCCGGGGCTCGCCGGTGGTCCTTGGGAGGAGAAAAAGGGAACGGTGACCCCCCCAGCCGGGGTCGGGCGCTCGGCCAGGTGTCCCCAGGGCTGCGGGGGAAGAGGGGACAGCGCAGGGCTGCTACCACCCTCAGGGGCCGGGGGAGAAAGAGCGCGGAGAGCGGGAGCATCTTCATCCCCTCCCGGGCGCTGCAGTGCAGGAGCGGGACAGACCCACTGCGGGGAGCGTCGGGGTGACCCCGGGCCGGAGACCTCCCCCGAGCGGGGCCGAGGCCGAGCTCCCACCCAACAGGACGGGTAGAGCTGCAGGAGGATACGCGAGGTCTCGAGTTTGTACAGAAATTAGGTGACAAATCGGATTTCTAATTCGTTCGGCTGAACCGAACTCGTACTGGAGCCCGTGGGTCGGGCTGGGATTCGGTACAAAGCCAGCACAATAAATACAAAGGCTACGTGATAAATCCAGGCTGGGGTACAGGCGGTCGCTACTCAAGTCAGTGCACTGAGCATTCTTGTTTCCAAACAAACAAAAAAGACGGAAATTTTGCTGAAGAGGTACTTAAAAAGCGGGGCAGGGCCGGTCCCGCTACTGCAAGAGCGGGTCACCGCGGCGGCCTGCGGGGCTGAGGCACACGGAGCCGGGAAAGGGCCGGGGAAAAGCCAGGGCTCGCTCACGTTGCACGCTGTTTATTGAACACTGCTTTATATTTTTTTACACATTTTTTCCTCCCCCTTTTTCCTTCTCCCGTTTATTTTGCTGCAGAGCTGTGTTCCCTGCACAAGAGCCTGGAGCAGGAGAAAAGAGACCTGGAAGATCCCGAGCGCCCCAGACAGAGGAAAAGGAGGAAACCTCGCGTCCTCTTTTCTCAAGCCCAAGTCTACGAACTGGAAAGAAGGTTCAAGCAGCAGAAATACCTCTCGGCCCCCGAGAGAGACCATTTAGCGAACGTCCTAAAGCTCACCTCCACCCAAGTGAAAATCTGGTTCCAAAACCGAAGGTATAAATGCAAAAGGCAGAGACAGGATCAGACCCTGGAAATGGTGGGGATCCCTCCCCCCCGGCGGATAGCAGTGCCGGTGCTGGTGCGAGATGGGAAGCCCTGCCTGGGGGAATCTTCTCCCTACAGTTCGCCCTATAATGTCAGCATTAACCCCTACAGCTACAACGCCTACCCTGCGTACACCAACTACAACAGCCCCGCCTGCAACGCCAACTACAACTGCAACTACCCCTCCATGCAGCCCATGCAGCCCTCGGCGGCCGGCAACAACTTCATGAACTTCAGCGTAGGGGACTTGAATTCGGTGCAGACGCCGATCCCTCAGGGGAACGCGGGGATCTCCACACTGCACGGGATCCGAGCCTGGTAGAGCCGCCCCCGCACCCGGCCCGCTCCCTCCATGGGCCACGGCCATAGGGATGGAGGGGCTCCGGCCGCGCCTGCGAGCCGGGCTCGGGACATTTCCAGGCTGCGGGATGAGGACGGTTCAGTGTAGCATCCCGGCGGAGTTCACTGGAGTGGTGGCCATTTACGGGGGGGCCTTTGGTATTTCGTGCGGTGGCCGCGCTCCGTGCGGGGCCAGGCGGGCACCGGTGGGGAGGAGCGGCAGTGCCCGCAGCTCCCGGCCCCTCTCGCTCCCCGTTCCACCTGGGTCTTCACCCTGGTAATTCCCCTCCTTCCTTCCTACAAACCAGCCGGTCATTTTGCTGGACTTGTTCCCAACGACAGCTAGCCAAGCCCAGCAACTCTCTCTCTTCTTCTTTTTTTTTTTTTTTTTAAACTTTTACTCTATACTAATTATTATTGACATCCACATTTAATTTTTGCACTTCCCGTACGGTTCCCGCTGCTCGTCCAGTTCAGCATCTCTCCGCCCCCAGGTCTCCCTTTGCGAGGCTGCTACCGCCGGCCTGGGCTGCGGGCCGGGAGCGGGGCCGGGAGCGGCTCCCGCCCGCACACGATGGGGACAGACCCCCCTCACCCCACCCCGGCCGAGGGACACGGACACTGCGGCCCGCCAGGTCTCGTAGGGTTATGCACTAAAACGTGAGTTAGTATGGAAATGCACTGTCCGCCCCTTCCTACGTGTCACCCTTTGCTGTACAAGCTGACGGAGGTCAGCGAGTTGTCATTAAAGAGAGTGGCTGAACCTTGGCGTCCCTGGCGTTCCTTGCGCGGCCTGGAAACGGCGCTTGTATTATAAAGTTTTTCAAAAATAATTTTAAAGCCACTTTTCGAGCTCACGGCCCAGGCAGGATTGCTCTGCACCGGCCGCGTCCCGTCCCCCACGCCGGGCTGGGATCGAGACGGGTCCCGTTCCCTCCCATTGGTGACCCTTTCGCTCCCAGACTCCGGTGCCGAGCGGCTGATTTCTCCCCTGCACAGACAATCAATGCCAGGGAGGTACCGATACTCCGAAATTATAAACCAGAGGGAACTGCCCCCAGCACATCCGCAGGAGGTTTCCGCAGCCCCTCCACATCCCGTCCCCGAACAGGGAGAGGGGCAAAGAACCCCCGCCTGCCCCCAGACTGCCCAGAGGCAGCGAATGGGACTCCCCACAGCCTGGCTCCTGTCTCTGCTCTCCCTCAGCCGCAGCCTTTCGGCCGCTTTTACAGTAGTCGCTATCAAATGTCAATTATTGGGAGTGAGAAACAACAAACATTGTAATTCAGCGCAGTCACAACATCCTCTGAGTGTCTGAGACTGTCCGGCCCGGTGACAAGGCGATTAGGACAACCTGCAACCCCTCCTGCCTTGGCGATATCGGCCCCATCAGTAAACAGGGATGGAGACAGGGTGGCTGTGGCCCTGGGACATGGGATGAAAGGCTGCCGGTGAATGGAAGCTGCCTGAAGCCTCTATCCCTCCCTCCCAAGGGGACCAACCTCACACACACCCCGAGGTAGGATTGCACAGATAAGGAGCTCCCACCTCCTTCCTATCTCTGCAAATGGACGAGGAGCCCTGAGTGCTGCTCACAAAGCCCCCAGTGCATCATGGAGTGTAGACACCTGTCTGGGGCTCAGGCCTGGGCAAAGGGGGGCCTTCTACCTCTTCCCAAGGAAGGTCTGCTTCGGGGGTACTCACCCCAGAGAGCCACAGGGACATGGGGTCTGTCACAACAAAGGGGACCAGAGTCTGCCAGCCTGAAGCAGGGATACAGGGCAGCCCCACAGCTGTGCAATCCAGGAAGAAGCAAAGGCTACTCCTCATTTGAAACCTCTCCAAGCTGGCTGCATGATGACTTCTGTCATCTTCCCGCATTGGAAGGACACACAGACTTCAGCAGATGGTAGAAAGGCAGAGGTTAGACAGAAAATACATGGAAGGGGGCAGGAGAAAGCTGGATTTAAACTCTGCCACTGTTGAATGATGTGGAGGGAGTGACAGTTTGGTGCCTCAGTTTGCCTGATCTGTAAAATGGGAACAATGCTGCCCTCCCACTCCATGCCTCCCGTGTCACTGACAGTTGAATTCTGCCACTGCAGAGCTTGGCCGAGATCAGACCACACAGGGAACCCTCAGAAGGCAGGACAAGTCCTGAGTTAACACGGCAGAAGGCATTAAACTGGAACCACTACATTCAGAAGCTGGCCCTGAGTAGGGCCCTTCATTAAGTGTTCAACCAAGATAGACTGCAGTGAAGCTTCAGGAAAAGCTACAGGAAAAAGTAACTCCTCATATCAGCGCAGCACCCTTCTCCACATACTCCCAGCATCCTTTCCCTTCCTCAGACCCCTCATTTTCTTCGAGCCTTTTTATTTTCCTCCCGTGGTATCTCAGAGCTACAGCTATCAGGGAATCCGGGTGTCCAGTGGGACTTTTCCTGCTCTGCAGGGGCTGATCTGGGCACCAGGTTTGGGACCGATTTTCAGGACTGCCCTGTGCTCGTTCTCAGTGGGGATGAACGTACAGCCTCTGCCCACACTGCTGCTCACACGCTCCCCCCCCATGCTTCCCTACTCCCGGGGGAATTGCATCACGAGCAGATGCACGGCAGGATAAGACATGAGGGCTTGGAACAGCAGCTGGAGCCTTGGAGCCAGTTCAGAAAGCGATTTAGGGAGAGGACACAAGCACAGCTGGCTGAGGCGGAGGCAGCCCAGCTCTGGCAGGGGCACCAGCAGCGATGGTTAAAGACCTTCCATAGCTGAATTAACGGGAAGTGCAAGAGAGATACAGTAGGAATTAACTCCCAGCACACTGATTTTGGCCAAGGGGGGCTCACTGTCCTCACAGAAACACATTGCTACTATTCCTGCTCTCCAGGTCTGCCTCACCTGTAGCTGCAGCTCAGCAGCAAGAACAGCCAACAGGGTCAGGTGGGAGTACAGGGTCTGCCCAGGATTTCCAAAGGCACCAGGGCTGTTGGCAAACACCACAGCACGGTGATGTGCTCCCCTGAGTCCAGTCCTCTCAACGGCTTAGAAAAACTGAATGCATCAGACCTGACACGTTCCTCTGTCTGAGCCTGAAGCGATTCACATCTCTAGAGCAACATGAAAAGGCTGTGCTTGGAAAAGGTTATTCCTGAGGAAACTGTAGGATACTGGTTTTTCCCCAGGGAACCTGAAATCAGAGATCCTCTCAGTGTTTGGGGGCATGTTAAGGGGTGTAGAAAAGAGCTTTTAATAAAAATTTGCACTTGGATTTGATCTCACTCTTTCCTCAGATTTTTTGGGGATTACACAGCCTGGCACTGGCATTCATTTCTCTGTTTCAGCACAGCTTTTTTCAGAGAATTCAGTGCCCCAGCTCCACCTGAAGGTAACAGGGCAAGTGCAGCTCAGCACCACTTGTCTTCTCGAGACAAACTGCATATGGTAGGTTTGTACAAACTATTTGGAATTTACACAATTTGTACAGGAACAAGTTGTCAGCTGTAAGGGACTGATATCAAATCCCTTGCCATTACCAGTTTTGTAGGAACTGAAGTAATTGTTTTTCCCAAATAACACCCATGCAGTTCCTAAAGTGCTTTTGTGGCCAGAATTTTATTCCTTCAGTTCAAGGAGTTTTCACATCCAAAGTTATTCTCTGGAGTCAGAAAAGGAGGAGATATGGTCCAGGTGGGAATTAGTGAAAAGTTTCAGTGTTCCTGAGAAGCCCAGCAGGAAAACAACAGATCAACAAGGCTCTCTCTCTAGTCCCCTGCTCCTAATTCATCTCACTGACATCAGTTTAGATCAGTATCAGCAGTAAGTGATTTCTTGTTAATGGGGATTATTAAGAAGAATCAACACCTTTAAAATGGCACTCCACATTGTCTCCAAAGCAAGAAAGGGATAGGCTTTCAGAGTGGAGTCCAATTTTTCATTCCTAGGTGGTTCCTTATTGCCTCCAAAGCAAACTTAATACTACATTTTGATGCAGAAAGAGAGGGAAGTGGAGATTTCTCCCAAGCAGAAGATCAAGCACTGGCAGTACATTTGTGAAAGTTCATCAGTCAAGGTTTATGAAAGTTAATCAATCAAGGTTTAGCAAAGTGACATGGAATATGTTACTTGAAAATCTCTACCTGCCTCCTACAGTCATTTGAAACTCTGCCACTCCAGAGTTTCATTCAATAAGAAAGCCCCACTAAGCAAAAAGATCATCCTGAGCAGTGCATTAGCCACAGGTCTTTCCTATTGTAGTACAGCAGGGACTTGCCCCAGACTGGTGCTAGAACTGCTGGGCTGAGATGAGTAAAAATAGGTGATTTTATCTGCCTTTGCATAAACGAGTTCAAATCAGATACAAGGCATGTCAGTGGAGTCTGGATGACTAGGCTAAGACAGAAAATAAACTGTTTCCCAGAGACTGAGCAAGAGGAAAAACCAACAGAAGCCCAAGGAGAGAGATGAACCTTCAGAAAAACGAAGCAGGACATTTTTAAACCAGCTCTGCGTGCAAGCAGTTGGTGCAGGGACTCCACTGAGACATGTCTGTTAAGTCATCCCTGCTTAAAATAACAAATTTTGGTGTCAACAAACAATCACGGTCAAATGGCCAAACCACAGATCTGTAAATCAGGAGACTGGGGGCTTTTCCCAACTCCATTGGAGAGAGGCATCATATTTGCAAGAGACCCTCAAGTCCTGCCCAGCTGTGCAAGTGCAGGGGTTCCCCAACACAGCTTTCAGACATCACTCGATACCTGCTCAGTTTGATGTGCTGCAAAAATAAGTTGTCCAAGAGAAAAACTTGTAAGTGGGAAGAATCTTAGGGGCCAAAATAATTTTATTTCTTGGGGTTGGTTAAAATTAACTGGTCTTGGGGAGACATCCTGGAGCTAAATTACTGTTTGTGGAGATGGGTAGGCTGAAGGCATGAATGACACTACTGTACAGTGGGCAAGGTCAGGAGTTAACAGGCTCAAACAGCAAAAGAAAAGCAAGTTTGTGATTCAAATTCTGTGAATTGTTCTAACTATTAGTTAGTAACAAACATAAAAAACAGAATTTAGAAAGCCATTTTAGAGTTTTAGTCCTAGAACCGACAAATCTGGTTGTTGAACAAATTATTAAACTTCCACAGTTAAAAACACCTACTCTCAGAAGCATTTTCTAGGTGTTCTGCATACTTGGAGCAGGATTTGTTGCTCTCTGATGCTGCAAGAATACACCAGAATTTATTTTAGCACAGCAGACATTTCCTAAATAGGTTGCATTGTCCTTCAGCATAAGCTTTGAATAAGTCACAGTAGTGGCTCCTAGAAATTGCCCCCAAACCCCACCTTCCTGGCCAGGATGTTTTTGCACTCCCTACTATCTGTGAAAAAGAAAAGCTGCTCCCAGAGCAGTGGCTGTGGTCGGTGGAGGAGCAGGGCACAGACATGTGCTCAGTGCTGGCTGTCAGCAAGAGAGGCCGTTAAAAAACAGGTCACCAAAAAAAAAAAAAAAATCAAACTCATTTCAGTCAAATAAGTAAGTTTTTTTACATTTTTAAGCACCAAAAAAATTAGAATTAAGACCTACTGCCTGGCTTCAGCAAATCAAAACAGCATAAATCATCTCCTTGATATCATTAGAACTGAAGGAGGAAGGTACAAATCTTGGTTGACTTGAGGCTTCATGTGCTCCCTTATGCACTGTGCACTGTCAGCTGCTGCTTCCCTCTCTGCCACATACCCAGAGACAGGTCCAGATCCATCCTGCAATTACACACACTTCACTTTACGGACATGGCTAATCCCACTGAAGATTCCATACCAACACAGACGGCGTACGAGGGCTCACAGTGGAAGTAGACGGACATGCTGACACTTGGCTACATTTCTGGCATCCTCCCATGCTGAGGCTTTCATATGCCTCTGCTATTTATTTCTGGTTACGAGGGTTACAGGAGTTTTCTTACTTGTTCTGGGTTATAGCTGAGTTTTTCTACCCAATTCCATGCCCAGAAAGCCTGTACATCCCTGGGAATTGCAGGAGTCCCCATCCCAGAGCCACTAAACACACAGCCCTGCTCAGAATGCAGGTTCCTCACTGCTGTCTCTAAAAACAGCCCTTTTCAAGCAATGCCAAAAAAAAAGCTTTACTTAACCCTAGTTCTGAAGACATGGAAGTGTAATTGCTGCTATAAAAAGAGATGTTCTGCCATATCTCTCATCTAACACTCACAGGCATCCAGTGTGCTTTTCTGGGACTGAGGCGAAGTTCTCCTTTTAGACACACAGAGAAAATATTAATAATAAAAAAAATCAAAAAATCAGCAAGAGGTCCTGGTCATTGGTATCTCTGAGAGCCAGGCCTGATGTGACTATATTTGCCTGGTTAGCCACCAATTTATAGCCCACCAGTATTTCAGCTTGAGTCTTTAATCCTAAATCATTTCTTACACAATGAAGCTTTAGAACTGGAAATCAAATTTCCCTATTCAGTCCTCAGTGGTAACATTTTCTAGAGCACTTCATTTTTATACACACAAAGATTATTTCCCATGTAACAAGATGAAAGTAAATACTTGGTATTTTTCCACACCAAAGAAATAGTAAGAGCACGTGAGAGAATGACCCCCCAGTGCAGCACATTGGAATGACAGGGAAAATTGTAGGTTAATTTCAAAATATCCTCTTTGGTTTTCTATCTTTCCTGATCACATGTCCAGTCCTACCGGTCTCAATGTCCTGGTTGTGAAAATACTGTGCTCTGCCCCTTTGATCAGCTACTGAAAAGCCCTTTCATGTCTCACTGTCTTCATTACCTTACATTTTAATTGCTGGCCTTGCACAGGACAGACAGGTGGCACAAGGTCACAGCAGGAGATGATGGATGGCTTTTGGCAGTGTGTGTCCAGATTACACACACCAAAAATCAACCTGTGGGGCAGAATCCCGTCCTTGTGCTGGGGGATCAGCAGGGCACGCTCAGCATCCCATGTCTGCAGCCACCAAAGACCTATTTTAAGTCCTGTTAGAAAATGGTAATGAACTACACTTCAGTTCTTTCAGATAAGTATTTCAAATACTAATCCCCCAAATACTAAACCCCCACGAGTGTTACTTATCTGAGCACCACCATCCCTGCAGGCTACTGGGACCACCATTTCACATGGTCATGAAGTGATACATCCAGAAACAGGAACTGAACTCAAGTTACTCAGAAAACCAGAGAGTGTCAGAGGTGAAACCCCAAAGTTTCACATCAAAGCTCCCGCTGATGCCTTAACCCTGGTGGAATGAGGATTTCCTCCTTATGATTTCCAACCTCTTTTCTGTTTGAGTAGATAAAACAGTAAAATGGTACCCACTATGCAACACAGCTGTCCTTGCAACAGACCTTGCCATGACCAAGAAGTCAGCAAGCTAAATGCATTGGAGAAGAAACCTTCTGTGTCATGGCTATAATGGGTATTGGTTAAGTGTAAGTAGGTGGAGTCAAGGCAAAACTGAAGTCCCTGTGCATCAGTGGTCCAAAGAATCAAATAGTCATCTTCCAGGGGAAAAATAAGGGAAACTGTGTGTGTAAAAGGAATACCATTTCCCCAGCGATTTTTATGGTGTTTAAAACAAGACTGGCATCTGAAATAGATTCTTTTACTCAGAAGACACTTTCAACTGTATAATAGAAGACAATAGGCTAGATCATCTTACTTGTCCCTTTTGGCCTTGAAAACCTTTAGATGGACCAAGCAGGCTCCCAAAGCAAAGGCTGGATACAAACAAGCTTCTAAATTTCATGTAATTCAGACCCAAACTTGATTTCAAGGCCCTTCATAGCACAGAGAAGCCATGATCTCAGTTCTGGGAACATAGGATGCTCTTCTGGTGGAAGTCAGTACCACTGTGCTCAACTTGTCTTGTGCAGAAAGGTATTTTCGGGTTAGATCCATTCAAACCTCAGTGTATAACCAAAACAGAATAGAGAGGATATTTTGTCAAAGTCAGGCACTTATTTGCTTTCAATATTAAAATGCCCCATTACTCTAAGGATAATTAGTTGGTTTAAAGACTGTTTTCCAGGAAAGCCACCTTGACCCTCTGTCTTCAATAACAGAGACCCTGACTAACTGCAGAGCAGAAGGAATGTCTCCTGACTATTTTCTCCTCTTCCCTCTACCTCCCAGATGACCATTCCTTTAATTTTCCAGAAAGATTCCTTTCCTTTGTGCGTTTGTTCCAAACACCATGTGAAATCAAAACATTGGGATTCCTTAGCTCTATTTGGTCCTTTCACCCAGAAGCCAATGTAAAAGACAAGAGTCAAGTCTGGACTGAAGTACAGGTGCCTGGGACTGGAGAGGCCATTTAAGCAATTAGTTCCCTCTTAGACCATCGTTATTTTTAAGATGAAATAACATCGCACAGTTTTTTCAGACTTTGATGTGTGCCAGTTGGAGAGCATCATCCTCTTCAAAATTCATTAACCAAATGCTTTCAAATGAAAAGTCTTCTTTGAGATAATTCCTGTTTTATCAACCAAGATAAGCAGCATCCCACCCACCTTCTGAGGAGAATAAAAATAAATAGAAGTTCAAAATCAGTTGAGAAAAACAATGTGGGCCCATAGACTTTGCTCTGTATTTCTGGCTTTTCCTTAAATACAGAACAGATGACTTGGGAATTTTTTTTAAGCCACTGACATTTTGTGGAAAAACTTTGGGGAAAAATTAAATAAAAAGCGGTCTGTGAAAATACAGCCCTGCAGAGTGCTCTTCACCTGTGCTTGTCATTGCTGCAGCATCCACTGCTTGTTGCTTTGCTTTTTTCAGTAAGCTCAGAGATGGTGAGATCTCGAAATTGGGAAGACTATTTTAATTGTAACTGACATTCATTTGCTGAATCTTGAGATTGGTCATTTAATCTCACATGTGGCTTTAAAGAGGCAGAGAGTTCAGGTGAGGAAGAAGGATCCTCCATTACCTGCTAAACACGGGAAGGCTGCAAAGATATGGACAGAAATCCCTGCTTTGGATGGAAAAATGGGGGGTAAGCAGAGGAAAGCCTTTGCACAGAGAGGAACTGACTTTTCAAAAGAGAAAACGCTTTCCACTGGCCTGAGCTAAAGATAGGATGGGCACAGGCAGCAGCTTTTTAAAGCAGCAGATCTCACCTTATCACAAACCCCGGAGGAGGGAACAGCACTTCCACCACCATGGAGCTTCACCACCATGGAGCTTCCCCTGCACCAGCATCACCCACAGGGAGAGCTGTTGGTCCTGGGGACCTGCCTGTACCCCAAACACCTGGAGGGACCTTCCTGGAGCAGCTCCCCCCTTATTATCCCGGTACTCCGCTCCTTTATCATTTTGACTTTTGACCCTGGGATGGAGGGGGCTCTGCTGTGCCACCATTGCTGCTTCTGTCCAGCCCAAACCCCCTCCCTGCCATGGAGAGGCTTTACAGAAAGGCCACTGTGGTGATAGATTAGTCAAGACCAAGGGTCAAGTTTATGTTGATCTACAGGTGTTAGAAGTGTATTGATCCAATGATTGAGGTCCCTGAGAGGTCACCATAAATCCTCAGGGGGATGAAAATACCACATAACTTGCTTGCAGATGTTGCAGAAGTAACCAGATAAAGAAAAGCACCCACCCAGCAAGTGTTAACAGACACTGTTAGGGCAACAGGTGATGCCACAATGTTATTTTGCTCTAAGCCAGGGTGGCCAAACCTATAAAAAGGTGAAAACATCAAGCAATTCAGGCCTTTGTCAGGGTAAAATAACCACATTTGTTTCAGCTCAAGTTGGGATGTCTTTGGCTTGTACAAGACGAGACAGCCTTTAGTTGCCCAAATTTTGCCCAAACCCAAATTTTGCCCTTTTTGGTCAGCACTTTCCATGCATTTCCCTGACAGTTGTGAATTATACCCAGCTCAAAAAGTGCTTTTGTGAACATAATCACAGAATCACGGAATGGTTTGGGTTGGAAGGGACCTTAAAGATCATCCTGTTCCAACCCCCTGCCATGGCCAAGGACACCTTTCACTAGACCAGGTTGCTCCAAGCCTGATCCAACCTGGCCTTGAACACTTCCAGGGATGGGGCAGCCACAGCTTCTCAGGGCAACCTGTGCCAGGGCCTCACCACCCTCACAGGGAAGAATTTCTTCTATACATCCATCCTGAATTTCCCCTCTTCCAGTTTGAAGCCATTTCCCCCTGTTCTGTCACTACAGTCCCTAACAAGTAGTGCCTCTACAGCTTCCTTGTAGCCATTTCAGACACTGGAAGGGGCTGTGAGGTCTCACCACAACCTTCTCCAGTTCAACAGCCCCAGGTCTCTCAGCCTGTCTTCATAGGGAAGGTACTCTAGTCCCCTTATCAACCTTGTGGCCTCTGCACTTGCTCCAGCAGTTCCACGTCCTTCTAGAATCATTTTAGACTAGAATAACTCAGTTGGAAGGGACCTACAATGACCATGTAGTCCAATTATGGAATTTTGCAGGTAGAAAAACCATTGCATCAGGTACAGCCACAGCAGACACATAAAAAGAATCTCCTCATCTGAATTTCCAGCTCCTCAGCCAACGCTGAGGCTGAAGTTCTCCAAAGCATTTGCCAGTGACCAGCGTGCACACCGTGACCCCCCGAGCCAGGGGCTCTTGCAGCAGCAGCTCGGGGTTCCTGTAACTCGACGATTTAAGCCCAGCAGCTCTGGCAGAGCGTGATGCTCAATCCCTTTATCACGTATCCTCTCCCTGTGGCAGCCAGAGCGAGGGCTAATTTTAAAAAGCAGTGATATGGTGCTGCTGCAGGCACACACGTTGCAGTTGGAATTGAAATAGAAACGGGCATAAACTGATCCACAGCTGGGATATTGTACAGTGACTATACGGGGTTGAGTTAAAACGCAGCAAGATAACTTACTAACTTGTTGAAGCTCAAAAGTTTAAAAATGCAACTGGCAAGTTATCTATTTTGAGTAATTTTGGGGATTAATAAACTGAAAACTAAACTAATTTTCATAAAAACAAGTTAATAATCAAACCCAAATTTTTACCTGACTCCACTTTTCTGGAAGAATAATCCTATAACATATTAAATCAAGACAATGCAAGGCACTGATCTCTTGTCTCTGGTAAGCAGTGACAGCACCCAAGGGAATGATATGAAGCTGTGTCAGGGGAGGTTTCAGTTGGATATTAGGGAAAGATTCTTCACCCATTGAATGGTTGAGCACTCTGGGAGAAGAACTTTTTCCTAACATCCAGCCTAAACCTCTACTAACAGAGCTTCATTTCTCCCATGCCTGACTGTGAACCCAATACTGGAGAAAGTTCTGAGTTTTAATCCTATCTTTGCTGCCTTTATCCATACTGAGCCTAACCATGCTGGAATTAGCAGGTCTTTGTTCTGCAGGGGCCAGCAGAGCAGGGAAGCAGAACGTGGTGCAGAACTTTATTTCACAGTGCTACCTAGTGGTTTCTGGAACAAATGATCAGTTCCTCAAAATGCTTCTCCAGACAGAACCTCGGTGTGGAGTTAAGTACAAATGTGTATAAAATCTAAACCTCCACCACTACCTGAAATGGGTAGGAACTGTACATTAAAATTGCAGCGAGGGAAAAAGAAAGAAGGAAAAAAATGCAAAGAACGCTTGCAAATTAATCCCAAGTATTTCTGACTGGATATTCATACACATGAGCACATCAAAAATCCCATCCCAGCCTCCTGCAGCTGTAGCAGATGCCAGGACAGGCAGCACCTTTATGCAACCACCAGGATTTTTCCTACCTCGCACCACTGCCAGGGATTAGCACAGGAACATGGAACTAGTGGCATTCACAGCCCTTCAGAGACTGTCCCTGCCCTTTTCATCCTCTCTCACAGCACCAAACGTTAATGCCAGCTCTGTGCTCAGATTTTCCCAGATTTCCTGCCAGCATGGGGACACTCGTCAGAAAGAGCAAGGGAGCCTCCTCCCCTCCAAAAACCCTTCCATGTTCCTCTCAAACTTTCCTTTGCTCCATAGCAGGGGGTGCTGAACTGACTTGGGGCAGCTCAATATCACCTCCTCCCTGTCACAAATCTGTCAGTCTATATTGATCTATACATTGATCCATACTTTTTCCAGCATCACAAATTTCTTGGCAAAGGAGCAGTGCTGTTGCCCTGTGTTTGCCCACACAAGACAAGGTTTAGGTGCTGCAGCAGCACAACAAAATGAAATCCTGTTAAAAAATGACAGGTCAGACCAAGAGCCAAGCCTGGCAGGATTCAGTGGAAGATGTTAAATCTAAGTATGAGACACAGCTGCTAGACAAGACAGTTTTCCCATATTTAGAAAGGGGAGAACAGTCCTTGCTTCCCTGGGCAATGCCTTATGATCACCAGATGAAAGGAGTCATGTAAGTACTAAGTAGTATTAATAGTCACAGGCATTATATAAATATATATATGAGAATAATACAGTCAAACAATACTTAACAGTTATTTCCAATAGCAACATTTGTATAATGCCATTGACACTCAACTGCTGATAAGTTGGACACACTTAAGGAATTTTAATAAGCCTTTGAAAAGCTTTAACTGATGTGAATTAAGCCCTGAGATAATTTAGACGCGGGGCTATCACTCTTCAGTTAAAAATAATTGATCTTGGATGTAAACGTCACATCTTACGCCCTGGAGGACAAAGGCAAAGAAAATGTCATTTGTCACCAGCGGTGTCTGGGGCTGATGAACACGTTCAGAGAGGAGCTGCTGAGCCTGGACCATACGAGGGACCCCTCGGCTCTGTGCACCCACAGGAACTTCTCCTCCCGTGGGGTCACGGACAAGGAACCTCACAGGAATAAGACTGAGATATGTGAATTAACAATACATGTGTGGTTATTACTACAGACACTAAATCCAGTGCCCTGGGTGAGTGCAGAAAGGACTGCCACTATCTTTTGGCTTTAATCCACAAAAATAGCTCTGCTGCCATTCCCCTCTTGCAGAGGCAGAAACAAAGTTTTCATCTACAGTTTAGTACCAAACATAAAAGTTTTTTCTTGTTCTATATTTACTGCTTGTTGCTCCAGGAGTTACTCTTTCCTAACTGGCAATTCCTGTCTATCTTTTCTGGAATCCTCTAACAGACATGTCTTTTTCACAAGGTGATAAGACCAGAAACTCTTGTTGAAATCTGCAAACCTAAATATCCACAACAGCTTCATAAAAATTAACTTGCAGTAACGAGAATTCAAATTCCTGCTTGCTGTCTTTCACCATGAATATTACTCAGTTTGTTGTCTACAAAATTGTTTACCATTAAGTCTGTGAAAGATCAGGAAGCAAGTTTGGGTCAAAGCCTGCAATTACCAAAGACAAAAGTATTTTAAACAAATCTGAAGATAAGGAAAATGCTTGTGTGCTTGTGGGGGGTTTTGTGTTTGTTTGTGGTTTTTTTAAATTTTTATTTCTCTCCTATTTTTGGCCGGTTGGTTTTGAATAAGCAAATTACTGGCACAAATCAGCCAGTAAAAGCCAGGACTCCCTGGCATTAAACTATTTGCAAATTTCAGTTATTTTCAAGTCTCATCTCTGACATGCAAACAAACAGGAATAATGTTATGATTCTTAGTAGCATTTGCAACTTTATGCCCAAACAAAAAGAAGGAAAAGCAGCATGCTTCTAAGAACATAGCTCAGAAAGGAATTGTTCATTATTTAATCCAAAATACACAGCATTGATATACACACAACAGATCACTTATATAGATATATATATCAATATAGAGGACGGGGAAGGCTTGCTTCTCTTGGAAACATGAAGTTATTATCAGACACAGGACAGGAGGCCGACCGGATCAATAGACTTACTCAATATAGAAAAATCTTATCTTCATTTCAGGCTGGTTGGCCTTAATGTCAGCACCCAGATGCCACTGACAGAGTTATCTCCCATCAGCAGCAGCAATAACTGCTCGGTGACACCTACGAAAAGCCAATAACCCAAACAGGAAAATTTTGTCCTGCTGTCTATTTTGAAGATAAAGGGAAACCAACCCACCCCTCCCTGGTCTTAGTGCCTTTATCAGGACTACAGAACATCACTTTGCAGCCCGTGTGGGTTTTGATTTCAAATCTCCAGCCCCCTTGGGACGACACAAACTGAAGAACTTGCGCGTACAACGAGACCAGACCCCCGGCGGGGTCAGGTCCGAAAGCGTCCCTGGATGTGACACTCAGCCATCATGCTGTTGAAAAGAAGAAAGCAAAAAGCTTTCATGTTGTTCTATATATATGTGGTTCTATCTATAGGGCCTGGTGTGTGCTGATCCCAGCAGAGACGTTCTCCCTGCCTGCCCTTTGGGCGCTTATCGCGGGCCCGGAGGGACACACGCAGCATTATCACCGGGCCAGGCTCGGAGCAGCCGAGTGGCATTTTCCTTTCATGCAGCCACTGACACCAAGCACGGGGCAAAGCATCCCACAGCACCACGGCACGGCCCCCACCCCGCCTGGCAGGCTGTAGGAGCCAGAGATAAGTGGGATATGGGAGTCAGCTCTGATGTTGCAGCAGGAGACAAAGGTCAGGAGCGATAACATCTGATCGGCCTCACGTTGTGGGGATAAAAATAAAAGGAAGCCCAAGTGGAAGCAAAAGGCTGTGGTGGTCTAAGGTATGGCAAGATGTCACAGCACCCCAGGGAGACCTTCACCAGATTTGCTTCTCGACTCCCACACAAGTATTTTTAATGACTTTCCAGGAGCCTCACGATTCACTCAGCATTTTGGTGCCCGAGGCACCACTTGGAGGCAGACACGTGGCCACAATTAGCTCTGGCTTTGCAGTGGTAACCAAGGTCCACACTGGAACCACAACATTTTCTTCAACACCAGATGAGCCCAAGAAAGGCTGGAACACTCCTGCTCCCCTGGAGTAAGTGGGAATAGCCAGTGGGCGAGGATGTAGCCAGACAGAGGGAAATGGGCAATTGCAAATTCTCCAGGGTTATGATTTAAGTGCTTGACACTTACATGAAAGGCTTAAAATCATGACATCGAAAGCAACCCCCAAACCAGAGCCAAATAAAATTAAAATATGCTTTTTCAGGTTGCTACTGTGAAGACCATATATCTGCTTGTGCAGAATTTAATACTTTTCATGATCACATGGTGCCAAAAGCTTGGAGTTTATTCCACACATTGCTCACAGTGATGGGAGCACCAGCCCCAGCCCACAGCACAGAGGAGGGGCCTTACCTGGGAGATCCGTGCTGGCTTTGCTGCACTGAAACAAGTGCATTTACATGGACACACAGAGGCACAACTAGGCAATGTTTTTCAGTGCCTTTGCAGAAGCCCGAATAATTATAGACAGTAGAGGACTTGAAAATTAATCACACATGCCGCATCTCTGCTAACTTAAGATCTCAGTGGACACCACGCAAAGGACCAGGCCCTAAACCAAATTAAATGAAGAACCCAGTCCCTTCCTCAGACTGCAGCTCTCTCTTTACATGGAAGAGGATCGAGTCTTGAAGGCTTAGTTACAGTGCTCCACCACAGCCAGAGCATCTCTCTCAATATGACACCTGAAGAAATCAGCACAAAGTCTCCATCACATGTTCCTGTGACAAAACCAAACCTCAGCTCGGTGGGACTGTCATTTACCCTGTGGCACAGAGCAGCCCAGACAATGTTTGTACCATTGTATATAAGCAAGCAGATAACAATGAAATTTTATTTATTCAGTGTAACAGCCTCAGCCTGAACAAGTCCACGATCAGCTGCACTGAGCCAGCCCACAAACAGCTTTCCATAGTGGCAGGATGATGAAAGAGCTTAAGATTTCTCTTCTGGGAGAATCACTCCATTACAAACAGGGAGGCAAAGTAATACTAAGCCGATTTCTGTACCCTCTTTCCAAAGAAGAGCCCCACATATTTGCAGACAAGTATGCACATGCCCTCTGGATATTCTCAGCCCCCAAAGATTCCAGCCTGGCTTGCTCTGGGCCACTCGGCCTGTGATAGCAGCCATGCACATTTGGCAGAGACATTTTTAGAAACTTCCAAGCTATGAATTCACCTTTCCATCTTGGTAAAGCCAGTTATGTGGAAAGCATTTCAAAAGCACAACTTTAGATACAAACTTAATTTCTCCTCAATTCTCACGGGAGGGGGAATAAATAATATTAGACTCTTCATTTATTCTCCCACAGTTACCCTGTAATATTTCTGTATTTCCAGACATTGTAATCAAAAATAAAATAAGTCAAATCAAATCAGTCTTTTCAACACAGTTACACCCATGTTAAAACTATTTCCAGTTCTTTTCCTCAGGTCTATGTTCTATTGCAAGTCACTAAAAAGTGACTTTCCTTGGAAACATACATCTAACTAAATGCTTAGGAAGTGACCTTCATGCTGCAGATTTCAGGGATGTACTGGATATCTGGCAGGCACCTGCTCCAGCCCACAGGCTTTTCACCATGGCCACTGGGAACTGAGACCAGGATTGTGTCTGCATCCACAGTCCAGTAACCATGTGCTGGCAACACAGATAAATATCCAACAGCACCATCTGGCTCCTGATACATCCACGGTCAACTTCCAGACATTTTCCCTTTTTCCACCGGTGCTCAGAAAAAGCAAACTGCTCTTAGTGGAGTGGGTCAGACTCCACAGGCAGGACCTGATATAGACTCCACAAACCTGCAAGCTCTAAACCTCTGAATCCACTAAGGCATCAGAGCTGCCTCATCTTCACGCCCAAGTGGCTCCAGCTGCACAGCCAAACACCCACAATCCTCTAAATGGCTTCAGCCCCCTTTGCCTGGAGGACACAACTAATGAACCACCACTCAGCTGATGAGTTCATTAACCCACAGCTGCTTGATTGCTGCCAGCTGCCTGTCTCAGCTCCTGAACTCCACAGCAAGATTTCAGCCCCTTTTTAAGCTCAGAGTGATTCCTTACTCCTTCTTTTAAAGGAGTGTTATTCTTCAAAGGAAAAAGATTTTTACTGCAACTGTTTTGTGACAGTAAATTCCACCATCTGCTTGCAGCAACCACATCTGATACCTGCTGCCTTCTGGGGAGAGATGGCCCAGGGAGTAACAGGAGCACTCCTGCTTGCTTTCACCTGTGTATGAACCCTCCAGCACAGTCCTGAACATTTCTCCAGAGCTCTTTCTTTCTTTCTTACCAAACACTTGCTGCTTTTGCAGTCCTGGAGTTTGTGGTCTCAGAAGGACTCCAACCCTTGGTCCCCAAGTCATGCCCAAGCCCAAAAGTGCAGAGGGAACAGAGGCCATCCCCTTCTCACCCTCCCTGATGGCTCTGCTGCACTTTTCAGGGCAGACTTGAAAGGTGAAGCACCTAAGAAAATGCCACTCTTTCAGAAAAACCAGTGTGATGCCATTTTTTACCCTTCCCAACACAACCTCGGGCACACAGCAGCAAGACCCCAAGACACATCATCCTGTGTGCAAATATAAACCCTTCTGCAGACACAGAAAAACTACACAGGCACAACTTTCCACACTCCCTGGATCAGACAGCAAAAAAAAAAATGCACAACCACCTCTTCTTCCCCCAGTGCTGTTCTCGCTCACTTATTCAAAAAATAAGATATAAAGCCCTACCTTCAGGCCAGGAGCAAGGTCTGTAGGTGAGGAGCAAAGCAGACACCACACTGCAGTGTGGAGGGAGGACGTTTGGGCACAGCCACCCCCAGCTGTGGGCTATTAGGGCTGATTGGGGATCTGACCGTGCCAGGAGGGATCCAGGGCACTCCCACCAGCTCTGGCTCTGCTCCAGTCCCAGGTGTCTCTTGAGCAACCCCTTGATTTGGTTCACCCCCCCCAGTAGAGTTGGTGCTTCACCAAATCACCCGACTTACCCTGAAGAGGAAGTAACGTTTATCCTGCTGTCTCCACCCATTCTTTCTTTCCAGGTCTGTGGCCCATCAGGAGCCTGCATGATTTCTGGCTGCCTATGGAAAGAAATGATTCAAGTACCAGGTACTGCAGACCAAGCTGTTGCATCCAGGGCAGTGGAGAGGTATTTCCACTCTTCCCTTCTTCTAAAAGGTCTAGTTGTCAATATTTTTTCATTAATTCTCTTGTCTCTCAGGACTGTAAATTGAGTCAGTTTATATAGGTAGGTATGTTTACAAAAGGACTGGATTATTTTTTTAAATTAAATCCGGATGCAACAGAAAGCAAATGCCATAAGGTTTTTTTTGCCTTCAGACTGTTCCAGCAGGTCAAGGTCTGAAAGGTTCAATTTCAGTATCAAGATGACAACCGAGCACAAACCAAGACACTCAGCAACAGATGTTTTCTTTTCCCCCAAACTCTACAACCCCCACCCCAAAATATCATCCCTTTAAAAACAACCTTTACTGAAGTTCTCAGCACTGTGAGAAAGCTGCTGCTTTTTTTTTTTAAGGCTGGTCTATGTCCAGAGGCAGAGAGTGTTTGACCACAATACTTCAGAAGGATGAGACCGTTTTCAAGCTGACTGAACAAAATAAAGCCACACTGCTACATCTGGCCTAGGAGCAGCAAGTCCCTGTAAAGAGAATTTTACTGACTGCTCCAAAGTTGCATAAACCAGCACTGCACTGAGATCTGGTGAATGAGTTACAATGACAAGATCATCAACTGGTCACCTCCTTTCTAAATGTCCCATTGAGAACTGACTACAGAGGTGACCAAGCCTCAAATTTCACACAAACTTACATACTGCAATTGGCTTGATGTCTTATTTATTAGGATACATGTAGCACTCCCTTTTAAAAAAGTTACTTCTTATTACTAAATTAAGGCAGTATTTAACCATTTTGTGAGAATTTCCTAAACAGAATGTCAGCTTTACCAGCCAGCTCTGAAGAAGCAATGAAACATCAACTTTAAGAACATTGCAGTGCAGGTTTTGGTACCTCAAGGTACTACCTGAAGTGAGGTGGTTGGCATTTATGTTGTTAATTCAAATAAACTCACATTACTAAAGCAAAAGAGATAGGGAAGGTAAAGATTTTACTGAGAAGGGATCACCTGTCTCAATAAAAAACCCAACTTTCAAATGTACAACTTGGCAGCATTTTGCAAATATAAAAGCATTTAGTGAAATTTCATAATGAAAAGGAACAAAAAGGCTTCTGATTTCAACAGATTGGCAATGTAATTTTCAAATATATTGTGTGAATTAATAGTAACAAATGGGGTTATCATTTTTGCTTTGCCAGAGGAGCAGAGCCAGACTGCACATCTGCTATGCTCCCAGGAAAAACAATCCATAAACAACTGCTGCTGTTAAATAATATGAATTTTTACACTGGAAGGCTCTTTCAACACATTAGACTTTGTTTTTAAACAAAACTCTGTTTTTACATGAATATAATAAATAGTTTATTAGTGGAATGTATGTGAATTTCTCTCTTCCGTCCTTGCTCTTACTCTCAGCACCTTACACACAGATGCCAGAGCAGTTTCCAGTCCAAGCCAAGGACAAAAGTTAATTTCAAGGCAAAAAACAATGAGAGGTTTAAAGCTCAGACTGGTACCTTTGAGTGACCAGTTCCTCAAGTGTTTGATTCCCCCAAATCTACCGGCAAATCAGCATTTCTTCTTTTCCACACCAGGATCCACCTGTTTCTTCCCAAATCCTGCTCCTTTAAGCTCTTCCGAGGCAGGTCACAAGCTCCATGGGGACAGCACAAAGCCCTGCCTGCTCTAACGCTCCTCCAGCTATTGCAGCATCCCTTTATTACTTCATTTTAAAGCCCCACCATTATCAACCACCTTTTTCTGATTCTCTTTTTTTTTTTTTTAATAGTTCAGCTTAGTGTTGTTTTACAAAAATGGAAAGAGTCTTTTCTTCAAGATATAGAGCACTGTGGCCAGGAACAGGGCGAGGGCCAGGAAGATGAGCAGCTTGTCCGTCAGCTCCCTGCGGTTGTACTTGGTGATGAGCTTCCGCCCCAGCTGAATCGTCCCAGACATGGACTTGAATTCCTCATTCGCTTCCAGGATGGTTCTTGAAGAATTGGCTGAAATTAAGGGGGAGAAAAAAAAAAATAAAATCAGGCAGTTCAAAAATACGAGGCAAAGTATGTAAGGGTGAGATGTTTGGCAGTACAGAGAGTGCCCGAGAGATCCTGTGCTGGGTCAGACTCGCTTGTGGGTGAGACACACACGGACTGTTCTCATGGAAGTTGTCACAACTCAGCAGTGCTAAGGAAAAAGGCAAAGCAAAACAACAGCACTGAAAAGCTTCAAGACCTACTAAAGTTCCTGAATTTTTAGTTTTTAGGTGACCAGGTCAAATCTAGTTCATGTTTTTCAGTCAGCGCTGAGACTTTGATGGATGCAGAGTGAAAGAAGAATGGTGTAAAATAACCACCAGCTGAAGAGAGAGAAATCACCAGCACAATCAGCAGCAGTTCTGGCAGCAGCAGGACAGGGCAATATTTGAATACATTAATTGCACAGCTGAAATTGTTCCCCCAAGCCAGAGCAGTAGAACAGTGTGATTTAGGTGGGTTTGCAGAAAGTGAGAAAGCAGCATGCAGCAGTAAGAGATTTTTAATAGGATGATAATGATCTTAATAGCCATTTTTGACAAACTTAATATTTTTTGCCTAATAAAAATGAGAAGAGTCAACTAGAAAAAGTGTGTTGATTAGTCTCAACTTCTCTTTCCCTGTGAGAAAACAAACAAGCAAACAAATGCCCCGAACTCATCAGCCTTCCTCCTTTCAAATTACTCAATTAAAGCAAAAGCCCTGGAATTCCCTTTTTTCTCCACTACAGAATGCACAGCCTACAGGACAGTGAAAGGTGCACCACTCTACACTGCCCTGATTGCTTACAGAAAGGTCAAATCCAACATTTGGCTAGTTCACAGAAATAAGAAGAGTAGAAATAAGTCTGCAGTATTTTACAAAACATTTTGTCCCATCACATCTCATTTCAAGATGCATTTTGATCCAAGTGAAAACAGAAAACTTGTTTCCCAGAGTTAATGACAAAGCAGAGCCTCCCTGCTCCACAGCCTCAAACATTCATTGCATCCTATGGAAGGACTTGCTCAGAAAAAAGGAATTCTAACTGCTAACTCAGAATTTGCAGCTGGGTTTTGAAAATGACCTTTGATGGTTTTTCCTTTGATGAACTCCAAGTGCTGTTCAGTCAGACACAGGGTGAAAAAGTGTCAGCCAAGCTGTCTTTTTAATTGGAAAAGGAACAGGCTGCTTCTGCAGGAACAAAATGTGCCCAGCTGCCACCCTCAGACAGGGTAGAAAGCAAGGAGGGCAAAATTGTGTTATTTATCCTCATCTTTAAACTGTTCTCCCTTCTGCCCAAAAGCACAGCTAGGAAGAGGCCCAGGCAGCACAAACTCAACTTCTAAATGCTTCATGAATCACCAGTTCTGACAGGTCACTTGATTTATTGGTTTGGAGTCTAAGCCAAAGAACTGGGTGAAATCTTGGTTTCACAGTCCCTGATGCACTGCTGACAGAGCAAGTGACCTTGGGTTCAAGTCACTTGATCTCCTCATCTCTCAGTCATCCCAGCTGGAGCCTGGGTGGAAACAGCCTTCCAGCCAGACTCCTTCCTTTATGCATGGACTTGTACCCACGCTTTTATTTTCTCTGCCATTACCAAATCCATGCCAGGACAGTGGCACAGAATAACACCAAACACACTCTTGGCACTGTGTGAGCTCACATTGCTTTTACAACTGCATTTATGTGAAACTAAAACAAAAGCTCCTCATCGTGACCCCTTTTCCTTTTCTTAATTATGAAACAGAAACTCCAACAAACAGCTCCACACAAAGTACATTGTTATTTCCTGTTTATGTCCAACTGCTACAGAAGTTCTGCTGGACAGTCCTTTAATTATCATCGTACCACGTTCTCCTACAGCAAAGCAGTTTTCCACTCTGCTCCACATTTGCTGGTCTGCCTCTCCCTCTCCTGACAGAACTGGCAAAAGGTGCTTCCACCACCCAATCCATGCCCAAACTCCATCTGTACCTAAGGTCTGCACGGTCTCCTCGCTCTGCTGCACTTGCTGTGACATCATCCTGCTGATGCTCATCAGACTCTCTGTGATGTTACTTGCACTCTCTGCCAGGCTTTCCTTCGTAGTCTTCCTGAAAAGGAAAGGGAAAAAGTAAGGCAGGAAGGGATAAAATTATTTCTTTGGGTACTTTGGTAAAATGCTGCTGCCAGGGAGCCTAGAACAAAGCTTGGCACCAAACATCTCTGCCAGTGTACAAGAGACAGAGTTTGTTTTCACTACATAAGAAACTCAGATTATCTTCATTAACAATAAAAACAATAATCACAAAATATTAAAGAATCATGGGCCTGTATTTCACTACTTACTCCTCCAGGACTGTGTAACTTAGAGCTCCTATGGAAGTACTCAAACAAACTACAACTTTATTATCCTAGGTATCCCCATTTGTTGCTTTCAATACACAACTTACATACACTTGCACATGAACACAGCTTGGATAATGATCTATTACTTGTTTAGAATCTTGACTAGAATGTAAAAGATAGTAAGAAAAACTATAAAGGCTAACTTACCCCCTTTTCTGCTTAGAGATGCCAGTGCCAAGAAAACCTGAAATTATCACAATCCTTAACAGTTCAAATTTCCACAAAAGCAAAATGCACTCATAAAAGAAAAGCCACATTCCAGATACACTTAAGTAACTTTATGTCACTTCCATTTAAAACTAGTGAATACAGCAGACACTGCTTGATTCTCAGAGTACAGTGGGACAGTCTGATACCTTTGTCTTAAGGAGTCTCTTCCCTGTAGCAGCTGATCTTTCTCAGAGTTGTCAATAGCAATTTTGCAGGCCAGGTTTGCCTTCCTCCAAGCTGCCTGGTTGCTGTAATCACAAGAACAAAGTGCTGTAACATGATTGGGAACACTCTGCAAGCACAATTTTCACAAAGCAAACACTACTGTAACTGGGCACCCCCAATACGTGCACGGACCCTCAGAGAATCACAGAATCATTCAGGCTGGAAAAGATCTCTGAGATCACCGATCTCCACCTTGTCAACCAGACCAGAGCACTGAGTCCAGTCGTTCCTTGAACATCTCCAGGGATGGGGACTCCACCACCTCCCTGGGCAGCCCCTTCCAGTGCCTGACAACCCTTTCCATGAAGAAATTCTTCCTGATGTCAAACCTGAACCTCCCCCGGCACAGCTTGTGGCCGTTTCCTCTTGTCCTGTCCCTTGTTCCCTGGGAGCAGAGCCCGACCCTCATCTGGCTCCATCCTCCTGTCAGGGAGTTATAGAGAGTGACAAGTTTCCCCCTGAGCCTCCTTTTCTCCAGGCTGAGCCCCCCCAGCTCCCTCAGCTGCTCACTTTCTCAGTATTACAACACCGAGTAACAATATACTGCCCCAACATTCCTTCTCCTCAGTGTATCATTTACGGAGCAAGGGAAGAAGAAAACCGTGCCAGCTGTTGAATGACAGACTCTCAAGCCACCTACTTTGAGCACAAGTGCTCAAAGAGACAGACCAGAGTTAGAGAGCCAGGACAGGAGTCTGGAAAGGAAGAGAGAGTCATATCCTTTCCATCCCTGACCTCTTGGTATTCGGCAAAACATATCCTGTCAGCAACTGCGTTTGCCAAACAGAATCTTGAGAGATGCTTTATCGAAGTCAGACTATCTCAGGGTACAGGGCACTTGGGAACAGCACCAGCTGCCCGACCCACCTGAGCATTTGTTTCTTGTGGTTCTCCACCTCCCGCAGCAAGGCCTGTTTCTCCGACTCCTTGTCCTGCTCCTTCGCCATCTGCTCCAGCTCCTTCGGCAGACACCACAAACACCAAAACCCCATCAACCACCTGCAGCTCGCACACCCCAACCCCGGCCAGGGAGCGCATTCAGAGCAGACTGATCCGGTAGATCCCCAGCCCAGAGCCGGGACCCCTCAACCCGCAGCTGGGACCCCTCAACCCAAACCCAGGAGCCCCCAACCCACGGCCGGACCCCCCTCAGGTCGCGGGCAGCCGCAGGCACGGGCCTAGACCACTGGTCCCCTTAGCAGCCCCCAGCCGGGGCGACCCTCACCTGGATGCAGCCCCGCAGATGTCGGAACTTCTCCTTCACGGCGGCGTTGAGCTCCGTGAGGGCGCTGAGAGGCCCCGGGCAGTCCCGGATGTCCTGGAACACAACGGCGCGGTCAGCGCGGCTTTCCCCGGCTCCCCCCGCGGCCGCGCCGGGGTGATCCAGGGCGGGCGGGCGGGCAGTACCTGCACGGCCGCCTTGATCTCCAGGTCGAACTTGACGATCTCCTGGTGACAGACCCGCACCGGCACCGCCGCGGCGGCCGCCGCCATCTTGACAGGGGAGGGCGGGGCGCGGGCGGAGCCGCCCGCGGGCGCCCCCTGCGGGCGGCGGGGGAGGCGCGCCCTGAGGGCGCCATGGCGGGCGGGGCTGAGGGGCCGCGTGAGGGGCAGCGCTGTTCCGTAGGGAACGAGCCGCTCCAGAGGGGATGTGATGAATAACGGGCCGTGGTGAATAACAGAGTCGCACAGAATCACACACTGGGTCAGGTCGGAAGGGTGGGTCATCTGTTCCCACCTCCCTGCTCGAGCAGGGTCATCCCAGAGCACGTGGTGCAGGGTTGTGTCCAAACAGTACTGGAATGTCGCCGGTGAGGGAGACTCCACACCTCCGGGCAATCTGTCACTCGCAAAGGAAAGTTCTTTCTCGTGTTCATGTGGAACTTCCTGGGCACCAGTTCCTGCCCGTTGCCTCCTGTCCCATTGCTGGGCACCCCCGAGCAGAGCCTGGTCCATGCTCTGACCCCTCCCTGCAGACACTGACAGACATTGATGGGGTCCCCTCTCAGTGTCTCCTCTCGAGGCTGAACAGCCCCAGCTCCCTCAGCCTTTTCTCGTAAGGAGGATGCTCCATCCCTTCATCATCTCCGCAGCCTCTGCTGTACCCACTCTGGGAGCTCCATGTCTCTCCTGTCCTCAGGAGCCCAGAACTGGACACAGCATTGCAGATAACACGTACCGTGTTCCCGTAGTGCTGCTGGGACTGCACATTTTATAGTTCTTTGGGCAGTGAAATGTCCCGCTGAGCACTGTGGGAAGCACGCAAAGGTGGTTCATTAGTGGCTGAGGGAAAATGGGGGGCCCTTGGTAAAAAAAGGTGCAAAGCAGCACCTCCCCTGACACCTGGGAGAACCAATGGTCACTCCAGGACTGCAGTGGGCTTGGAATCACAAAACCACAGAATCCTTTAGGTTGGAAAAGACCTCCAAGATCATTGAGTCCAACATGTGATGGATCCCCACCTTGTCAACTAGGCAGGAGCACTGAGTGCCACATCCAGTCTTTCCTGGAGCACCTCCAGGGATGGAGACTCCACCACGTCCCTGGGCAGCCCCTTCCAATGCCTGACAGCCCTTTCAGTGAAGAAATTCTGAACCTTCCCTGGCACAGCTTGTGGCCGTTTCCTCTCGTCCTGTCCCTTGTTCCCTTAGGTTCCCGAACCCCACCTGGCCCCACGCTCCTGTCAGGGAGTTGAATAGAGCAAGTTCTCCCCTGAGAAGCTCCAGGTTTACACCCAATACCCTCCTGAGGTTTCTGGGTGGACAGACCCAGAGCAACATTGGCCACGAGCAAGGGGGGGGGAACATGACGTCCCTTCTGTTCCTCCAAAATAAGATGTAGGGCAATGGCCCTTTGCTTTTTCCACAAACTCCTCCCCTGGTGCTGTGTCCTCCCTCTCCTGCTCTCAGATCGTTTGGATAAAGGTGTTGGAGACCATTTTCACAGAGACTGCAGGAAGCCAGTTGGATGACCCGTTCAGATTCTCTTGCTGGACCACCATGCTGATCCACCATCCTCAAGAGGCAGCTTTTGGCATGAGAAAGGAAAAACAAGTTCTTTTCTTCCCTCTCAACTTCCAAAGGAAAGTTCCTGAAAATACCAGAAGACCAAAGGCACTTACTTCAAGAGAGCTGATTCCATTCGCTATCACTCCACACACACAATAATTCAAGACATTATTTCCTCCACAATTTTTATTTTAAATTACAAAGGATGTTGCATACATTGATGAATTTGTATCTGAATAGAAGTGCTAGGGATCAAAGGTGACAGAGTAAACAAAGTCAATAGTTTAATTGTGCCTCTTTTCAAAAAAATAAAACTGCACAACTATTAACCAACATTAAACATTGCAACTCTTAACAGATCATGCTTTGAACAAGGTAAATTTATTTTCTAACAGAGACAAGACTTTTAGTAAGTTTTTCTGAGCTCCAGTTGGAAGTTGATTATAGAATATCAAGGACAGCATTACAATCATGACCCCAAGCATAGGTGGAACAGGATGCCATGTTTCATTTAAAATGCCTTTTTTTTTTTTTTGCATCTGCATGTGCCATCAGCCTTAAGAGTTCACCCAACCACAAATACTGAGCAATAAGTTTTCCCTGGACATAATATTCCTGGAGAATACACTATTCCAATCAGAATGTATGAATATTGATCATTATGAGAAAGATTAATAAAATTAAGTTTTACTACTAGATTCTCTTTCCCAGTCAGATTTTGATAGGGTGGAACGTGCTTTTGCCAATACCAAATCCAATACTGAAGTTTTCCCTATAGGAGCTAGTTAAGTCACCCAAATTTGACTTACAAAGACAACCAACCATGAAATATTTTTAACTCCAGAAAAACTCTGAATAAAGATGTTATCTAAAAGGTTGGAGTTGTATTTCTTTTTTTTTGGGGGGGGGGTGGGGGTAGAAGGGGGAAGAAAAAATGTGGCTTAAAATACCTCTGGGTCCACAGCTCCTTAGAAAGACAGTAAATGCAGAGTCAGTATTTGCTCCCGTGGAAGTCCATGAATGTCTAAGAGGCTGAGGGTTATAATTCAGAATGCACACACACAACTTCTAAAAGCACTGGGGGGAAAACATGGCATATTGTGAAATGTAAATAGTAGAAAGATAGAGACATTTTTGTATGCTGCAAAGAAGATACAACCTAAAAAGTGCCATCATTCATTAATGACATTTAAGAATCCCAATTTACACTGGGAGATATTCAAAAGTGGTGTTTTCTCAACATACTAATGCCCTTAATACAGTTACAAGAAGGATCAGTCACTGAGTAACTGTTTGAAATGTACTTCACACGTTCCCTGGGGTAAACAAAATAAACCTCAGCTGTGTGCAAGGCTGTGTCAATAAGCCAAGACCACATCTAGCAGCACACTTCACTAGGTGATTCCAACTGAAGCCTCCAACTTAAAAAGAAAATAAAGTCATGATAAGATGTACTCTTGAAACTCAGGTCTCAAAGCCAAATACAGATCCTGACATTCACGGTCCATAAACGGGTTGTGCCTCCACAGAATTTCAGGAAGACGAGCAAGCACGTTTGAGGAACAGAATTGCATTTGCTATTTCTGCTGAAGGCAACTTGTACACAACCCTTGGAAATTCTCCTGATAAAGCTTTTTAGAGCTTTTAAAAAAATAGCTATGTTTAAATGGTTTATGGAAAAGAAAAGCACATCCAGTCATTATAGTTCATGAATAAGCTAACTGTTTTATTAATGAAGGCAAATATCAGATAAATATGGAGGGGGTCTTTTAAAAATAAAATTAAAACTGACACCACTGTATTTCAGAAGTGTCTGGTTGCTTTTAAGTTAGTTAAAAGACCTTTCATCCATTTTAGGTTGGTGTTTTGTTTGTTTGTTTCCTAAAAAACCAAACTTTTCTCTGGCCCTCTTAGTATGGAAAAAAGTCAATCTATAAAGAATTAGGAACTGAACACAGCTGAGCCTGACTCTCACATCAGCTTTACAGCAATGCAACTTTATTAAATCACAATGATTTCAACTGGTATGATAAGAAAATCCAGCCCATCCACACGTAAACATAGCTTTAGTAGTAAGTCTCTCTCATCCAAAAAAGAAAAGTACTCACCAAGTATCGGTAAATGTGTTCAATAAACCAGAAAAGGAAGCGTTAGCAAAAGGGGTTTCGGGCTAAAAAACACCCTTCGTGAGCACCCCCACATTTTGCAAGGCCATTCAAAAACTGGTCTTCCATATAAATACAAAAGGACTAGTGAGAGAAACTGAAATCAGACCTATCCGCGCTCTCTTCAGTTCTGATTCCATTTCAGAGGGTTTGACGAGTTCAGAGGGAATGAAAAACATTTAGTTCTAGATGTACAAGTAAGGCACAATATAAAGCCACATCATCATCTGTCATGAAGGAAGTGGGGAAGGACGAGGGTCATACATGGTACAGCAGAACAAGCAGCCCATCGATTCCAAGTGTGGCACCTACGTTCAGACTGACGAGATCTCGACAAGAGCAGTTATGACAGCATGCTTTTAATATGGAAACAAATCCTAGAGAATCCAGTGTATCAGAAAAAGGAAGAGCTTTTGTTTGTATTAAATCAAAAAATATATCATTGTTTTTGGATATAGGATTAAAAGTGAATATTCACAATGCCTACACTCAAAAACAAACAAAAAAAACCAGGACTTCGTTAAGATCCACATACCATGTATGAACACTGAAAATCTTTAGAAAATGGTCTTCTCTAAAGATCACCCAAAAAACGCATGCCACAATTGCCAAAAAACAGAACATGTACATTTGTTGGTTTTTATACCCTTATAAGATTTTTGTTTGTGATAAGTATACACTAAATGTATATATTTTAATGACACTAGAGGAAGCAGATTGTTACTGGCATTAAAGTACAACCATTTCTAGACGGTTTAAATGCCACAGAGTCCCCTGGTTAAAATGTAAAGCTGCACAGCTTGCCTATGTCACCTTTATGATAAAGTTAAACCAGCAAAAGGTCTTATCTTTACTCTACATTTTACTGCCAGGTTTTATTTATCTCAAGTATCGCTGCAGCATTCTGACCAGCCCAGAGTTAGCAGCAAGTGGCAGGAATCATATAAAACGCAGTTTCTTTTTTTTTTTTTTCCTCTTTTCTTTTTTTAAACAAAGTGCTTTTCTAAGATATACATACATATAAATAGTTACAAAATAAAGTGTCAACATTAAAAAGCTCAACTATTTCAAAGCTTTAACTTAAAATAATACATAGGAAACACTGAAATGCGAGGGTATGGAACTCACGAAAGATTCAAAGTCTACTTTGAAATGCGAGACCAAAATCATCGTCTGGTTTTCAGACAAAAATAAAAAGCTATAAAGTTGTGTTTGCCCAGCATTTCTGAGCAGTAAAAAGGGGCTTTTTAATACCTTGTCAGTTTAATTTGTCACGGAAGTTTTTACCTGATTGCAAACTGCTCTCTGTTAATGTTTAGAAATGCTGCCTTGTCTGCAGGGTTTGGATGGAGCACAAGGAGCTCTGGGATCCGAGCAGTCCATCGGAAAGGAACAACAGTGTGCCAGCCCTGGTACAGACACGGCCTGAACTTCAGGAGACATTCTCTGTCGGGTTTTTATGGGCCATTTGCAGCTCCAGAATAACTGCAACAACTACAATAGGAATACACCAGACCCACTGTGTAAAGCAGCAGCCAACTCTCACCTCACCCAAACAACAACACAAACACCTCAAACGAAAACACCCACATTCCACTCAGATTTTGCAAGTCTTAAGTGGATTTACAAAGTTTTGCCTAAATTGCCCTGGGTATTTGTTCAGTCTCTTGTAGGAAAGACTTTCTGTACAGCTCAGTAGTGGTATTTTGGCCTCCTCCTCCCTTTTGAGTCTTCCAAAATATTTAGGTACAAAGTAAGCTGTGTGCACACGAGTGTGGCAGAGCCACCACCTCCATCGGCCACTCTTACTGCACTGTTACCAATTCAGGCTTTTTTTTTTATAGTACAAGCTTGGATATAAAAATAATCTACTTATAAACAAAAAGCAATCACAGTACAAACAAACTTAGACAAACTAGAAATGAAGTGGAGAAATTCCCCAAAGGGAGTGGGGAGAAAGCCTTCATGGACTTTTGCATTTTTTTCAGCAGCTACATTTGAAAATATTTGGTATTTCTATTTTCAGTAAACAGTGTTTTGTCATTTTTAAATAGGGAGAGAAAGAACAGGGAGGAAAAGGGGGGGGTCCATGAAACCAGAGAATGATCTTGCCTTGAGATAAAGGACTTTCTCATCAAAGGCTAAAGCTTTTAATCTGTACGTTAACACTGACTACAAAGCCAACTCTTATTAGCAGAATAGCAAATAAGAACTGTGTGTTAATATTCCTCAATCATAGAAACTACTGAATTAACAAGAATAAGTCACATATAAGTCTGAAGAAGCTAGTTTCGAAATACCTGTACAAAAATATAAAAGTCTATAAATTTTTTTTTTGTTTTGTTTGAAGCCTGTGTTGATCCTTGGAAACATCACATGCATAATAATACATCAACTGGAAAAGTGGCAACTAAGGAATTAGATATTTGTAGCTCTTTTTTTCTTTTTACATATATACAAGTTACAATAAAAATAATTTTATTTTGGTTGTTTGGTGGAAGTATACTACAACAAGCTAAATACTTTTTTTTTTTTTTAAATTCTCAAAGTTGAAAACTATTTTACCAATAGCTTACTAAAATCCAAATATATTAAAATCTCCTACAGTAAGTGCAGAGAAAAAAGATTTAAAGACTCCAAGACGGCCACCAACTTATCTACCATGGAAGCGAACTACAAGAACAGCAAAATAATATTGTTATGTATGAATGCTCCTTCTGTAGATAATTGGACCCAAACAAAAAAATTCACAGTTCAGTAAGATCCCTAACCCTGACCTTTAATTTTTTTTCTTTTTTTTTCTTTTGTTTTTACATTCAGTACAGTATCATATAAGCTGTGCAAAACTTTACTTAGACTGGCAGTTCGCCATATCAGTTGCATTTGTCTTTGGTACAAAAATAAACAATCGCATTAATGTGCAAGTATTTGTTTTCTTCCGGCCAAAGTACCGAAATTGAGTTTTCTAGAGCCATCTTTTATACAATACATAGACTCTGTGGCATATATCTACATTTTCAACATATTCCTATATACATTCAAAAATTTTAAGAGCTGGAACAAATACATTAAAACCTAAAATCTTACCATCTATACAGCTTGGTTTTGCCCCTCAGGGTTTTCTTCATACAAAACTTTACCAGCTTATACTGATAGCTCTCCCCCCAAAATACAAGGCACAAAGAATATACTTTTTTTTTCTCTTGCTTGCACAGACATTTAAATACTATATTAAGCTCAGAAAATTAAAGTCTTATATGGCACACTAGCTCTAATGCCAGGTGTGCTATGTACAAGTTAATGGTTGCAAAGAAAGCTTACTGGTTTTTAAGAACAAGAAAAGAAAACCCAATTATTAAAAAAAAAAAAAAAGGAACAAAAAACTCTCTAAATTGACAGTTTTACCAAAAAAACGCTTCCTCTTATTTTACTTGGACCATAAGCCTGTCACAATGTCTGGCACATGCTAAAAAATTTCACTAGCAAAACCATGTTTTTGCTTCTAAAACAAAAGTGATATATTCTGGTCCTAGATCACTTGAAAAAGAACTCTCATTTCTGTATTGAAGCTTAAAGCAGCTTTGAAACTATCTGGTTTATGGTCCAAAAATGCTATGAAGCATTTTATATCACGCTTTGATTTGTTTTACTACATTGTTATTTCCAAACAATGGAACCTAATGGTGAGTGTTTACAGAATGCTAAGCTGACATGCAGACCAGAACGGGATTTACAACGAAGAACTCAACAGCACAGGTGGAACCTGACCCGTGAACAGCTCAAGTCACGTCTTAAACTTTTGACATTGGTATTCGCAGCCCTACGAGGCCTCCGGTGGGGTCTCCTTCCGCCGTCTTCTCCAAGACTTGATTCACAAATTCTGATGTCTGTCCAGCTACAGGGAGTCCTAAAGGGGAGGGTAAGAGAACGTGCTGTCAGGTTACTGCTCATGGCACGGACTGGGATGTCCCTACAAGTGACACAAAGCCAATGAATGCTTTGGTCAGTGATCAGCTAAAGGTACGGACAACCGAAACCAGGAAAGGGTTCTTTCTTTTCTCTATTTCAGAAATTGTTTGCGCTCAAAGTGAATCCAGGGGAGGCCACCAAGGGATGGAGAACCTCTGCTGTGAGGAAAGGCTGAGAGAACTGGGATTGTTCAGCTGGGAAAAGAGAAGACTTTGGGATGGCCTAATTGCAGCCTTCCAGTACCCAAAGGGAGTCAACAAGAAAGATGGAGAGAAACTATTTACAAGGGCCTGGAGTGACAGGACAAGGGGGAATGGCTTCCCACTGAAGTGTGGGGTGGTGAGGCCCTGGCACAGGTTACCAAGAGAAGCTGTGGCTGCCCCATCCCTGGAAGTGTCCAAGGCCAGGTTGGATGAGGCCTGAAGCAACCTGGGATAGTGGAAGGTGTCCTTGTTCCAGGGGGTGGAACAAGATGGGCTTTAAAGTTTCTTCCAACCCAAACTATCATGTGATGTCTCTTCACATACAGACAAACAATAAAGTTTTACTGCTTACCAAGAGTGTCTTTAATAAGTATGTTCAACTTCTGTTCCATGTTTACTCCTCTGTCATCTTTAGGTACCTGCACCCGATTAACTATTTCTTGTTTAATGGAATTGATGACAAACAGTAAATTATCTGCAAAGAAAAAAACCTGGATTAGATTTACAGCATATTCCTCCTGGAGCAAAAGAAATTCAGAGTTATCTACACACAACTATCTGTGTCAAAAGTGTCACATGAAACTTACTGTAAAATTAAAATGTAATAGTTTATATCAAATATTACAAATATTTTCAAAAATATTTACGCTACATGCATTTACATAATTTATATTTGTAAAGTAGCTCAACACTGCAGGTAACCAAATTTACATATACTTTATGGAATGGACTGGTTTTGTACCAACAGAATTGTTGGGTTTGTACCAACTGTTTTCTCTATGACCCGGGTTACATCACGGTGCAAAACACACACTCGTCCAAACAAAAGAAAAATTAAGATGTGAAGAGTTGTATTTACCATATTCCGTGTTGAGACCCCAGAGTTTTACTTTATTGGCTTCATACTGGGCTTTCTTTTTTAGTCTACAAGCCCTATAGTAAGAAGAGGGGAAGAATTAGAACACTTCCAAAAATTCCAGAATACTAAGAGCATCTGTTTGTTTGCCACACTAACTTATTAACCAAAACACCCAGAGCTGTCATGTACAAAATCCTCGCTCCCCTTCACTGAAAACACTCTGCTACCTGCATTTGATTACATTTGACACTTGTGGATTTTATCAGTGTATCAGTCATTTGCCCTGCAGCTAAGGAAGCCAGCTTCCAGTGGAAATACATCCTTATCTAGGGAACAGGCAAACTATAGCTCCAAAGTGCTAGCTGCCCTGGTTTTTGATAAACTGGTAATTAGCCCATTGCAGGAGCTACCACATGAAGCAGCATTTCTTCAGGCAAAAATCACTTAGACTTTAATCATGAGACTGTAGCAATCCCAAATCTTCTCATCCCTGCAGCTTCAGCTAACACATACCTGGAAGCCAACTTGTTTTTTTCTTTCCTTGACCTGGGTCTGGCAGTTAAGGGAAGTTCACTGACTGGTGTCAGGTCACTGATCACCTTATTGAGCTTCCTCAGTTCGTTACCAATTTGTAGGAGTTTCCTGGGGTTAGGAGTCAGGTCTTCTACATCAGTCCTCCGTGACTTCTTTGCTGCATATTTTCCTGTTTCAAATATGCAGAAAAACAGGTTGGGAACTGACACAATAGGCACACAAACCTGTGAGAAAATTCCTAAATACGTCATTTTTTTGGGTGCATTTGAAGTTCCTTTGTTCATTACAAGAGAATGGGCTGGAATCATGTGATCCCTGTGGCCTTTCACAATAGAAAGAGCATTTCCAGACAAACTGCTTTGTACAATTCATATTCTATCCAGATCAGATAAGAGCAAATACTGCTGGCCAGGCTACTGGGTGTGACAGACAATATACACACAACTGTGCTGAAAAATGTATGTCACAAGTTCAAACCCTGTTGTTCTGCTCCAGCAGTAACTTGTTAACTCACATGTTCAGTCAATATATCCTCTTGCACACTCAATTTGATTAAATTCCTAAATAATCTTATTGCTAAAGTTCTGTATTAAGAAAGAATGATGAGGCCTGAAATGATCTTGAGTGATGTTGAGCATAAATGATCCACATGAAGGCCCGTTAACCCCTCTCATATGTGTTTGAAGCTATTTAAGGCCTGGTTTTCCTGAGGAAATACACATATTCAAGACAAAATCTTTATTCCTTAAGATTCTCTGCCACTGCTATGTGTCTTTTCTAGATTTCTATTAAAAATGCTGGTTGCTAGAGATACTTGCATGAAAATATTAATAAAATTACAAAACCTGCTCCAGAAATATTTATTTCAGAGGTGGTATTTTAACATGATTTATCTGAGGTGGATGCTTATTGACCTTGGGGTATATCTGCATATAAAACCAAAACAACCCTGCATATGTTATATTTGTAGCTTTTGGATGTTAAACAGGGTTTGATCTCACCAATCCCTTGCACAAACACCTGACTGAAAGGTCACTTCCTTCACATGTTTGGTGGGATCGAGTCCTCAAGGCATGTTTGGTTATTTGTTGTTTAATAACAAGTACAGAATCTTAGAATCACAGAATGGTTTGGGTTGGAAGGGACCTTGAAGCTCATCTCGTTCCAACCCCTGCCATAGGCAGGAACACCTTCCACTAGATGAAGCTGTTCAGAGTTCCATCATGAGAAGGAGCAGAGGTTGGGACTTTAGCTACTGATATTTCACTACAAGATAAATAAGCCTCTAAAAACTAACAAGATTTAGAGGAAAAAAATGTTTTCTTCTCTGAATAAATCTACAATTAACAGTAACAAAAAAATCTTTTGGTTTAAGAGAAGGTCAATTGTCATGTTAAAGACAGTAATTTTCAACTGTAAGGGGAATATTAACCTTACAACAGGGAAGCTGGTTTCACTTTCTCCTTCAAAGACCAAATCAAACAGAGCAGCCTAAAAAGAGGTCCTGTGACAAGAAAACAAAAATACCCCTAACAGTGGTTTGTTGGGGTGATATTAGTCATGTTTGTGGTGCAGTAATTGCTCACTGGGAATAAATCAGAGTTATTAGAGCAATTGGTTTAAGTTTCTAAGAGGGCATTTTAAGGAAATAGTTTATTCCCAGAAGAGTAACTGCTTCAGTGTGCTGCATTCACATGGGGGGAGAAATAAGTATGGAGGAGAAAAAAGAGACAGTTGTGCCTTATTGCTTGTCCTCAGTTCATACCACAGTTACCCTGAACTCAGCATCCATCCCGGATCCCTTCCAGCTTCCTGCCAACACAGGCAGGACTGAAACCAACAGCTACAAGGAGCAAATATCAGTCAAACCACCCATCCAATGTTTACAGTATCTCACTGAGAAAACTTTGAACTCTTGGGGTTTCCACTGAGAGCCTTTGGAAGTTACAATTCTCAATTCATCCACCCTCCTCTGGAAGAAACCACACTGAAAGTCCCTACTGTGCGTTCACTGTGCCTTCCTTGGACACTGCAGAACCCTGCTAACTGAGCAACAGACTTACAGTGTTTAAACAACTGATTTTCAGGGCCAAAACACCACTTTCTCCACACTTGCAAGTATGGGAATTTGGTTACTGAAGGTGTCAGAATGAAAGACAGACACTTGTGACTGGGACTCTCTCCTTACCATGATGGAGACCGTTCTTCTGGTACATGTTGCTGGGCAAGGTGTCCCGATTCCACTCGGATGGCCTCAGCATCCTCTCCTGCTGTGACGGTGTCAGCTGCTCGCTGTACTCCCAGAAGTATCTTCGCTTGCCTCTTTTCCGAGAGGATATTGCAGTCATTTCTTTTAACTCCTCCACTGAATCATTTTCATACCCTAAAAGGACGCATTGGGTTGTTTATATACTGGTGACAGAACTTGTTTGTAGCCCTCTAGCAATGGCCTGAGTATTCAAGTTAAGAGCAAAACCACAGATGAGGCCTGTTTTACATTACATAACAGACTTGGTTTTCAGCATCAAGTACTTGCCTAAAATCCAGGGATAGACACTGAGCCATTGATGGTGCTTCATTAGTTGAAAAGAGACAAAATATTTACGCACTGAAAGTCACTTTATGTTCTCTGACCCCCTAAGCTCTTGTCCCTCACAATTCCACAGACAGCAGCTACTGGACAGTATTCTTCCGTCCTTACAATTTTCTCCATGAATTTGCAGGAATACAATCCTAGCTCACCTCCACATTTTACAAAACACATGGAAAGAGAAGTAGATAATAAAGATGGATTAGCAAAAGACAATAAAACAAAATGATTCCATCACAGAATACTCTGAGTTGGAAGGGACCCACTAGGATCATCAAATCCAACTCCTGCTCTTCCTTGAGTCTGAACACCTCTGGGGAATAAATCAAACCACTGAGCCCTATCAGACTGGAAGAAGTAGGCTCTGTTATCGACACAGTGACAAAAAGACCATCTAAACTGAAGGGATCTGGACACAGGCTGTTCAATCTCTTCCTCTCCTCTTTAATGGGATGAAATGATCCTCTGTATCATATTTTAGCGTTAAATTACGCTGCACTTGATATGATGAACTTTTCATGAAGGATGTGGAAACTGTAATACAGTCCAACATCATAGAAACATTTTACCATAACTATAAACACAAGCCACAGGTTTTAAAACCCCAGATATGCTTTAGAAAATAAAGATAACCTATACTAAGGTTAAAAAACCCCCAAACCACTGCATTGTTTTTTGTACTAAAATGCTACATAATAGTTTACATTTACTTAAAAACAGGAGCATTTCAAAGCATCACATGCTCTGATGGAGCTTAAGGAAAAGCCACTGCATGGACTGCAGGCTCAGCAAGCCTTGACCCCATATGCTTCAGCTCTGCTTCATCTTCTAACAGCAGCACAAAGAACACTTTCTTCTTTTTAAAACAGTCCATTCAATTAGTCTGTTTGCACTTGAAAAACCAGTTGAAAGAGGAAAAACAAACTTTCTTGATTTGGTCTGACTCTCACCTCATAACCCCAAGTATGAATAAAAGTTAGGTGTGCAGAAGGATGAAATCCATTCTGAAGTTCTGTTTCTAATCATTTCATCAACTCACTTACTTTGATTCTCTAGTTTATTAAAATGCAGGATTTTAAAGGCAAACCAAACAATGGAACGCACTTTATAATTTTATAAACATTTTTGTTGTATAGCAAAAATTATTGACAAATTTACAATAAATATAGTTTCAAATACCATAAATATTTGTACCTGTACTTCCATCGTACCCAAATGCTGTTTGACATGAGTATCAAAATACTCCCAAAAAGACCATTGACTTTCGCCTTGAAAAAACATGCCTAGCTATGCAACTCATTAGATAGAAATGCATGAATTTAGCCCATCTTCAGAATCACACAGAACTAATCCAACCAATGAAAACAAATCTCTGTAAGAGCTGATGTGTACAAATGTACAACAAGGTTAAAATCAAGACTTCCTGTTTGCTTATTTGAACTATAATTAAGTTAGCAACTGAAATTAGATTGACTTGATACATCCTGCCTTGCAACTCGCACACTGACCTGCTATAATTTTAAAGTTACATAAAATAATCCAGTGCACAGTGTCTTAACCCGGGCTGTAACACACAAACTTGTTTAGATTTTCTGTGCTGTATTTATTCCTCTTCCTTGATTCCTCCTCTTAGCAAAGATCATATACGAGGGCAGGCTTCTATGAAATCTGAAAGGTTCTTTCTTCTGAAAGCCCCTCCTAAAAATCTTTGTTCACATCCCTTACTGTGGCTTCAGGTTTAAATCTACCAAGGTTAAGCGAACAGAGAACAGTATAGACATGACTTCCTCATTTTACCAGATTAAAAGCAAAAATAGCCCTACCAAAACAAAACCAGAAAACCCCTCCTCTTAACCACTTGGTCACAGTGACTTCTGCCAAATCATTTAGGAGTGTTTTTCCCTCAGCTGATGGTGCAGGTGCTCAAAGCTGATGCAATGCAGCTCCTTAAAACAATCTCTGTTCCTTCACAAGCACTTTTCCCTTTCTGCTATTTCTTCTCCAGTGCTACTGACAAATGAATAAGTTGCTGCATTTCCCATTTCTGGAATCTCTTGACTACTTGATGGGAGAAGCAATCATTTACAAGTACTTCTATTAGGCAAAATATACTAAGTAATGGCAAAGCCCCCCACGTTTAAATGCAGAAAGCAGAGGGAGTTCACCTCAGAAAGGAGAAAGAGGTTTTAAAATGCTAATAAAAATGTGTTCTGTGCATGTTAAAGTAACATAAAGGGCATAATGCTTACCAAGTTTAATGCCAACTTAGGAAATCTAATTGGAAAATAATTCCATCTGAGAGTTCATGATGACATGAGAGTTCATGCTGACAAGTTTTATGGAAGCTGTTCTTGAAAGGGAAAAATTTCAGCTGCTTCCCCCCCCCAGTTACATATTTCCAAATGTCTAAATACCTTAATTCTTATACTCTACTATGAAGTTTTTATAAAAGGTGAATGCTATAACACTTCCTGCAATGAAATTAATCCTTGGTTACAATCCTGTCTCTTTCCCTTCTGATTTTATTTTTATACAATGTTACCCCTTTGTTACCTTCTATGTGAAGGTTAGTTCTTACTTCTGCTGTTAGGGCTCCATTTCTACATGCAGAACAGGGAAATTCAGTGTCCTCTGAAGACCCACTAAGTGTTACTGCTGAAAACCACCAAGAAATGGTTCTATTAGTTTCAGTGGCAGCTATTCTTTGGATTCTGTTGAAAACTGTACCTACAGCAGGACTTAAGTAATTATGAAATCACTCAGGATATGATTTCATACTGAGAAATAGAACTCTGGATAAATTCGAAGCAACAAGAAGTGCAAGAAAGCTCTGCACACATCAAGCCACAAAAAAAGAAGAAAACACTTGTTGCAGTTGCTCTAACCTCAAGCTACAGCTGGGCTTCCTGTATTCTCTATTATTACTTTTGTTTCATGACCATGTAGTTTTTCACCAAACAGGGCAACAGAGATCTTGAATTAACTGCATTTTGCAAAGCACTTAGAAAATCTGGGATGGAAGTTCACAACTTAAGTTACAGGTGAGCAACACTGATCTATCAGGAGTTCAACAGCATTCCTTCCCACTCGGCAGACAAATCCATTCACCTCCACGTTAACACAGCCCAACATTGCTGGTACCTGGTTCTGAGAAGGTATCGCTGATGTCATCGTCTTTATCATCCTCATAATCTTCTTCCTCATCGTCGTTTTCAGACAGCTCGTGCTCACTGCCAAATCCTTCATCATGGTCCTCATCTTCAATATCGTCCTCATCCTCCTCATCTTCCTCAGGGTCTCCCTTGGCTGACTGTTCACCCAAACTGTCTGTTACAAAAAGAGAGTAGTTGTGCTCTTCCTTCTTCTGTGAAGAATCTGACACGGAGGTGCTGGCAGAAAGGCTGCTCTCCCCCACGATAAGCCCTGGGGTCTCCTGGGGTGGGCTGAGGAGCAGTTCTTGAGTCTCTTTAAAAGGCAAAACAGGAGGTGTGCTGTGGCCATGCGGGGATTCAAGTCCTTTTCTTTCCTGTCTCTTTGCTACAGCACCACAGTAGCAGGTGTTTTCCTTCGCTGCGTCAGCATGTGCCTGGCTCAGCACTGGTCTGCTCTGTGGCAAAGGATTGATCTTTACTTTTGCCTTTTTAACATAGTCTTTACATTCCACATGAATGTTCACCTTTTCGTTATTGTACACGTTGGTCTTCACCATGATCTGTGTACTGGCAGCAGGCTGGGTCGCAGGTTTGCTGACCCTCTGAGCACAGTCCGACAGCGGCGCCTCAGCCTGAATGTTCTTGGAGGAACAGACCGGGGCTGCTGCTCTGGTTGCAATTTTTTTGCCAGGTAACAAAGAATTTAAAGGGTTTTGTTTTACACTAAAGAGCAAATCAGGGTAATAGAGTGAATCCGAGACAGGTTGGGAGTCCTCACTGTTAAGCTGAGCCAGCGTCGGTGTTTTGCTTATCACTTCTTCATCTTGGTATGGGCTTGAAAAGTCATCAAGGCCCAGGTAATCCACCTCTTTTGTTCCCCAGATGTCACAGCTGGTTAATTTAGTGTACTTAGTTAAGTCTTCACAGTAGGTATCCCACTGCTCCCACTTGGAGGTGAAAGCAGCTTCTTTGTCCAGGATGTCCGTAAAAGACTCCAAGTTTTCAAGGTCTTTGCAGTCCTCCATGGAAAGCAAGTTGTCCCTGGAGCTTTGCTGATAGTCCATTTCTCTATCCTGTGCATAAAAAGACAAGTTAAAAATTAATACACAACAAATATCAATCATCTCTGTCCTCTACTTCATCTAATATGGAGAGCTCCATTCCAGTGAAGTGTGAGAGAGTGGGAACATACGAAGATACCTCAACTTTCAACTAAAAGCTTCTTCTGAGGTTCAGAATGAAGTACAGCTTCTGTGCTTCAGCAATGGATCCTTCTGAAAAGATTGCTCTTCCAATGACACTGGATTCTTTTTCTGCTATTGCAAATTCATCTGGTCATCGCTAACTAAACTAGTACCAATATCCATATTTTTGAAATATGAAAGGCATCACACAGGCAAGCTAAGTCTCTATTAATCTAGGTCAATCTTTGCTGCGTGCTTAACAGAACATATGCTCAAGTTTACCAGTTCCTGGAAAAACCTCATTCTAACATGACCAATTCATGACTACAAGTGACATTTCTCCTTTGATGCAGGGGTTAATAAAAAGAGAATGCTCGTATTAGTAGCTCATAAGCCAACTTTTACTTTGTTTCCCCTGCATTCACAGTTTGAGTGAAGTAGCACACAACAGGGAGAAATTCTTCCCTCTGAGGGTGGTGAGACCCTGGCACAGGTTGCCCAGAAAAGCTGTGGCTGCCCCATCCCTGGAAGTGTCCAAGGCCAGATTGGATGGGGCTTGGAGCAACCTGGGATAGTGGAAGGTGTCCCTGCCCACGGCAAGGGGTGGAACAAAACGATCTTTAAGGTTCTTTTCAACCCAAACCATTCTGTGATTCTGTATAGCTGCTCTTGCAAAAAAAAGACTGTAGGGAAGAGTCTCAAGCACCATCACAAACTCTATTTGAGCCTGTCCTGATGGCCAGCTTGTTCAAATGCCTATTGAGGAAGCATTTGCTGTACAAGCAGTTGGGCTCTTCCCTAACCAGTACCCAGCAATAATGAATAATCTCCCGGTATTCTTGAACAAATAACCCTCTATTACTACAGGAACTCGGGGTATTAGTCAAGGAGAGGAAATTCTGTACACACACAGAAATGTGACCTACCAGTTCATACATGAAGTCTGGATCTGAACTGCTTGCCAAGAGATCTGTGCTCATCAGGGTCTGCTCTGAAAACACATGGCTCCGAAAGGCGTCCCCAAAAGGAGGGTCCATTCCACTCACACTGGGCTACAACACAATGGACAGACACTTGAAACATGCTATAAAAAGGCACGTTATCATCCTCAACAAAACAGAAAGAGTATATCACCATTTCCTCCAAGTCTCTGAACTCTCGCTCTACTTGCATCTGGAAGGTTTTTACCTACACAGATAAGCATGTCATTTCCCAGAGCCAGAGAATGCTTTAAGAGCAGCTGACTACATACAACTCCTCAATCCAAGGACATGTTTCTATTCACTACAGAGCTGCAAGAGCATTGCTCATTCATTCTTTCTTGTGAGTTTGAAAGTCTCACGCATTTGACAAGTTTTGGGATACACTGGCATTTGGAGAAGACAAGGGCAAGTACTGGCAAGATCTGTGAGAATCAGCAGGCACCACATGCTTGCAGGGTCTTCCCACTAATACAAATAATTTTGTACTAAAGCAGTCAGGCTGACTGTATTTAGAACCATTAGAACTCATAAAGCTTCCATACGAAACTGTAGCAAAAGCAAAATTTATGACAACTAAATCAAGAGTGTTACCCCTCTCTCAAGTGGAATTTGTAGCAAAAAAAAACATTATTCAGGATGACTGGGCATGCAGGGAATGGCCAGCACGGCCTTTTGCTACATTTAATTCCAGACCCCTATTTCTCTTCTAGACACTCTCACCCTGAGGGTTGGGAAGGGAGAAACATTGTGCTGCTGAAAGTCATTCAGTGTGCTGATGTGTGAATCACTGCAGCAAGAAAAGGCTGTTCTGCTCTCCAGGCATCCGCCCTCGTCAAGAGACAACCTGGCTGAATCCCGAACAAACACAGCACCAAGAGCAGCACCACAGCTTCCAACAGAGATACTACTGGGACTCTGAAAGATATACACCATTTGATCTCTTACAAATTCTCCTTCCTATTGCCAGCCAAATTTGCTCTTAAAACTTTCTCTTGTTCTTAATAGGGAAGCAGAATTATTCACGGAATCAAATAAAATCCTAACAGACTTACCTGAGGCATTTCCAAGCCCAGATTCCCCAAATCCAATTCCAAACTTCTTGTTTTATTCACTTGTAGATTTCTTTCCAGCTTTAATTCAGTCTCAGGGAGTTTACACTATCCATGCAATGAAATTTTTCCTTAGGATAACTTCAGTTCACTCTGATGGAGCTCTTCTGTTTGTAGACTTCTGTGCAGAATAAACACAGTAAACCCCCAAGAAAGTGAGTAATCCTCCACCAAAAAAGGTGAAAGGTTAAAAACCAGCCAAAGTGAAGGAAGAATTTCCCCTGAAAAGTGATTTTTCCTTATGCTGGAATGCATAAGGATTTTATTCCCCCTGCCATCTTTCACAGACTGAAAAGCCACTGATGCTGCAGAACACAGCTGCTGCAGAAACCTTTCCGGCCGAGCTACATTTTATTGCCTTTTTTCCTCACTGCTGAGACCACGAGCTCTACAGACACCTGAAGAGAAAACCCTGCCAAATTGGAAATAACAACTAGCACACTGCTGGGCACCCAAGAGAGAAATAATCTTTATGACTAATATAACAGAGCCAATAAATTCTAAAAATGTCTCAGGCAAATGGCTCAAAATAAGAATTTCAGAATAGGCGGAAATACTGTTTCAGCAATACCTCCTCCTTTTTTTCAGGGATGAATCCGTCCAGCATCAGATAAGATTATATCAATCACTCACATAGCAACATCTAGTGGTAGATGATCACAGCAAGCATCTCACACCATCCAACAGCAGAGAGGAAGAGACAGACTTCCCCAACAGAACTAATTAAAAATTGTGCCACATTCACAGCTGTCCAATAAAATATCTTCTCTATTATTTCAAGTAAGGCACATATTGAAATTGGACCAATTTATCTGCTAGTAGTTTTGCCAGTTTAGTAGTTTCTATAGACCTGCTCTACTTCAGATGAGCCTCATATCCTGCCTAATCCTGCATTTTTAACAATGTAAGGAAAAACCTCACTCGGCACTGCTCTTAAGTCAGACTTTGGTGCAATCTGCTCAGGCTATGTTTATTTTCTTGTTTTGAAAAACAAATAGTAAACTATAAGTATTCTCCTACAGCAGAGCTACACTGAGAACCCTCCTCCCAGCAGCACATGACACCATCCCCATGATTATTCCCACTTTCAGATAGCATCTCAGCTATTTTGCCATATTCAGCATATAGTCCATCAGATTGTCGTGAAAACAGACATTATTCAAAGAAGTCTTTACTTATCAAAACGTGTTTTGCAAAAAGCAGCTGGAAAATAAAAAACAACAGTTACATGTCCAGTAACACACAAGTTCTCAGTGTATCCACCCTACCACTGCCTGAGGCATTCCTCATGGGGTCCTGTGGGGAATGAGAGCCAGTTCCTCCTGAGAAAAGTTTCTTTCTCTTCTAAAATCTCCAGGGAATTCTTTACTTAAGTGGCATTTAAAGTGAAGTTTGTCTCCTAGGGAAACTCGCTTTAACAACCCCCACCTCCCTTCACCCAGCAAAGGCCACACCACAGCAGAACTGGTCCTTCTGTCACTGGTAATGTGGCAGGGATGAGTGAGTCACTTCTCAGCCTCACCTGATCTAGGAGAAAAGGCCTGTTCTTTAAAACAAATAAATGATGTTCGCAGACACAAAGAGAGAGGTGAGAAGGATATAATCTTCCACATAAATCTATACCCAAGCACTTCCTTTCCATGCAGAGATTGATGCCTTTTCCACCAGAACATCAGATTAATACTTTGACATCACCACCAGACCACCACCACCACCTGCGTTCACATGGAGACTGTCAGAGTTCTGCCACTGCATGATATAAAAGGCAAAGAAAGGAACCATTTGCTGCTTCTCCACTGGTTATTCTTTATCATGTTTTTGTTCAAACACAAACCTCAAGCCATTCCACACAGAGCTAGCAAAGGGGAGGTGAAACTTCCTCTGCACTGACACTGATTTCAATAACAACTGACCCACACTTCCAGGTGTCAGCTTTGGGATCATTTACAAATCCTCAAATAAACATTAAACCTTCAAAATACTTTAACCAGCTCACAGACTGGAGTGATAAACTTATTGCACCATTTAAGGATGACAGTGCATGTCCTCCCAGGTCAAAGCAGTGTATCAGCTAATCTGATTATTCCCGTAATTCTCTTTATCTTTCATTCTTGATATTTTATAATATTAATATTTAATTGTGACTTGAATCCCAGCAGGATCTATTCCAGGATTCAACAACATAAGGTTTTTGTTGGTAGCTCTATGGAGGGGGAAAACATGGTGAGGACATAAAAAGAAAGACTCTGCCTCAGGGAGTTGCACAATCCGGGCATGCTTCATGCTCCCAACAAAGCAGTCCTACTTCCAACTGCCTTCCAAATTTCCCAGAACAATCAAGATCTTCATTAGAAGTCTCCTGGTGCTCACACGTAACCACCAGGATTTTTTCATGAACTGGTAAATAAAGATGTATAGTAGAAGTCAACGACACATATGGAAGCACAGATGTAGAACTGGAACTTGCTGTTAAGGAAAGTAATTTGTAGGCTGCAGTTAAAGTCCTGTTTTTACAGAATTCATCATTCCTGGCACTTTCAGCCCAAGACTGAGTTACAAAAGAATAGTCCAGCTGTTGTGTTATCTATAATGAATGCAGCCTTGAATGAACTAAAAGAGCTGAGGCAGAACAGCAGTGTTAAGAATTACTGAAGATAAATATAGCAGGAATGTCTACTTCAGGACAATTTCCATTAATGCCTTACATCAGCCCTCCCCAAAGCAGAGACACAGGTGAGACTGCAGGCAGGACTGAACCACAGGTGGAATACACAGCCCAAGGCACCGGCAGGGTGCTGCTCCTCTGGCAGCAGCCTGCAGGGAAATCAGATTAAGGTGATTAAGGAGCCAGTCCGGAGTTGGTTCTGTGTCTGCAGACTCTTGAGACACATCAGTGCAGAGCTGTGCTCCTGCTCCTGGGGGAGGCTCCTGCCTTCACTGCAGTGTGAGGAAGGGCAAGACACACCTGAGGGGAGCCTACAAGGCACATGGAGAGGGACTATTCACAAGGGCTAGGAGTGACAGAACAAGGGGGAATGGCTTCACACTGACAGAGAGTAGGGTTAGATTGGATATGAGGAAGAAATTCTTCCCTGTGAGGGTGGTGAGGCCCTGGCACAGGTTGCCCAGAGAAGTTGCGGCTGCCCCATCCCGGGAAGTGTTCAAGGCCAGGTTGGACAGGGTTTGCAGAAACCTGTTCTACTGAAAGGTGTCCCTGTCCACATCAGGGGGTTGGACTGAGATGATCTTTAAGGTCCCTCTCTATCCAAACCATTCTGGGATTCCATGATCTTGGGAGCAGCTGTGTTTGTCTAGCACTTAAGAATCTGGGGTACTGATGCAGGCATGCATGTGTACATTGGTTTAAATCCCAGCAGCCATCAGTAAGGAACCAAAGTCTGTTCTAGAGAGTTTGTAACTAATTACCTAAGGACAAATCCTAATTAAAAATAATCCTCCGTATTTAATATTTACTTTCTGAAGAAGAGCAGTGGTCCCAAGACGCCTTGGAAGACTGAGCTTCACACAATGGGATGGGAGGTGCATTACCTGGGATTACTGATGCAGCAGCACATTTAACCCAGAAGACAGCGGGACCTAAACTCCAAACACGCAGCATTAAGGAGACACACAGCAGTTCCTGTGCATGTGACACTTCTCTGGGCCGGCAAAACACCCTCCTGCCACAATACAGCACCCTCAAAGGAGGCCCTATAAAAGAAAATCCCAAAATGCAGCTTCATCTTGGCACCTCTGAAAGTCTTCCTCAGCCACCTGCATGAATCATTTGTGCTGTAGCTAAAGTTGCTATTTCCGTCAGATGTGTATTTTGTGCCATTGGAAAGGCACATGGAGCGTGGCTGTGCTGGTTTGTTGGCTGCACAGTGCTCATTATCCCAGCAGCTAAATGCCTGCTGTAAGTGCATTACATGAACAATTACACTTTCATGATGGTGACTGCATCACACAGCACAGCTTGTCAAAGTCACAGTTTTGATGCAGACATAAAAAAAATAGCTCACAAGAGCCTTTGAATAGCAAACTTAAAAACTCAGGCTGAAACATTCCAAATGCCCAACTCTGAATTTCAGCAAGTGCACGAAAACCATGCCATGTGTTTGAAAAGAACCATTATGTACAATGCAGGGTTTGCTGTATCTGGGCATTTTATGAAGTACTAGAATTAGAGATGCAAGAAGTTCTCCTATGCTTCTCTTAAAACTGTTTTTCCTTTCAGAGTTTATGTCAATTTGTTTTCTATTACAGAACATCCTCTGCTCAGTGAAGTCTTCAAGTTCAGAATGTTCAGGCTGCCCAGGGAGGTGGTGGAGTCCCCATCCCTGGAGGTGTTCAAGGAACGACTGGATGTGGCACTCAGTGCTCTGGTCTAGTTGAGAACGTGGTGATCGGTCAAAAGGTTGGACTTGATCTTGGAGGTCTTTTCCAACCCAAATGATTCTGTAATTCTGTATTTCTCCTAATTTTGTCTCTGAGTAATGTTCTTTTTTTCCTTTCTACATGATTATTCAATTGTTACCCAGACTTAAAAAAATTCTTTTAATTTTCTCCCCTACTACAAAGACACTACATTTTAATTTTATTATTATTATTATTTCATAGCAGTGAGCAAAGACACTTTTGTAAAAGGTCTTCTTGTGTTTCCACCCACCAAAGCCTCATTCACCTGTTCACCAAAGCAGCCAAATCCCTCTACCTTCTCAGTGATGGATTTGTATTCAAATGCCAGCACAAGCATCTAAAACATTGTGCCCTTTGGTTTTTCTGTCCTGGACAGAAAACAACATCTGCTTAAGACACCCAGACCCTGAGTTTGATGAAGCACTGCCATTTAAAAGAACTAAAGATGTGCAGGCTTTTTCACTTCTGCTAAGGCTCTTCCCCTCAGGAGAGGGAAACTGCTACTTCACTGTCTTTGTTCCCTCTCCTCTGCTGACTATGCCTTCCCCCTCCAGTATTATTTTTCTAATACTACTTGCCCACAGCAGACAGACTTCAAGACCTGGAAGTGATACTAATAAACAGAAGCCCTGGTCTCCACACATGCAACGCCTCCCATAGCAGAGCTGCTGAGACACCAGAAGAACACAGCACTCGTGTACCCCCCCTGCTAATGCTGTTACTCAGCTTAGGGATGTTCCACAGCTATGCCAGCAAACAGGCAGATCCCAATAACTGATGGAAACATAGAATGGTTTGGGTTGGAAGGGACCTTAAAGATCATCTCGTTCCAACCCCCTGCCATGGGAAGAGATACCTTCCACTATCCCAGGTTGCTCCAGGTCCCGTCCAACCCGGTTTTGGACACTTCCAGGGATGGGGCAGCCACAGCTTGTTTGGGCAACCTGTGCCAGGGCCTCACCACCCTCACAGGGAAGAATTTCTTCCCAATATCCAATCTAACACTCCCTCTGTCAGTGTGAAGCCATTCCCCCTTGTCCTGTCACTTCAGGCCCTTGTAAATAGTCTCTCTCCATCTCTCTTGTTGGCTCCCTTCAAGTACTGGAAGGTCACAATTAGGTCACTCTGAAGCTTCTTTTTTCCAGGCTGAACAATTCCAGTTCTCAGCCTTTCCTCACAGCAGAGCTGCCCCATCCCTCTAATCATATTTGTACCTCCTTTGGAATTGGTCCAACAGCTCCATGTCCTTCCTGCACTGGGTCCCCAGAGCTGGAGGCAGCTCTGCAGGGGGGTCTCACCTGAGCGGGGCAGAGGGGCAGAATCCCCCCCTCACCTGCTGCCCACGCTGTGGGATCAGCCCAGGACACAGGGGGTTTCTGGGATGGGTCATTCCGGCCTCTCCCCCACCAGCACCCCCAAGTCCTTCTCCCAGGGCTGCTCTCCATCTGTGCATTCTCCATACTGTGTTTATACCCCAGCCTGGACTGATATCGACCATTATGCAGGAGGCAGAATAAAGAAAAGGGGTTATTTTTTAAACCAACAAACATAAAGCATCTACATATTTTATAACAACTATGCCCAGATTAATATATTCCTACTAGAAGTAGTTTTCTGTACATTCTGGAACAAAGACTGAGATTTTATTATTATTTTAGTGGCAAGAGTATGATGTGCAGCATGTTAAACTTATGAGAACTCTATTACCACGCTTCAATTAATTTAAAAAAAACTTGTTATAGTTAAAATATTAATAGCATAAACCATTATTAAAATAACACTGCAGACTTAGGAGAGTTGTTTGCACAAGAGAATCAGTAGTAAAATAACATTCAATTTTTTTTTGAGCCACAGATTTCCCCTGAAGCAGAGTGGGCTGAAAGCAAAGAGAAACAAAAGCAAAACTAACCAACAATTCAGCTTCAAATCTCCAGCAATATTCTATTTCCCAAGAGGATGTTGTTTCTGTATTTTTTTCTAACAGGGCAAAGCCTTTTGGGGCTTAAAAAATTAATTCTGTAGTTCCCAGGAAAAAAACAAAAAGCAACACAACTCTTATGACGAAGGAAAAAAATATACAGTCAGGGGAATTATAGCAAAGTCTAAACCTTAAATTTACGATTTTCAGAAAGCTTTTGCCTTGAGTTTCAAGCCAATGCCAACACCAAATTTCCTTATAAATGTTTTTTGTTAAAACATCATTTAGTTAAGCTTCCCAAACCACACAGTATGGACATACAGACCATGGGAATCTAAACGAGTGGGTTCCCTTATTTATCCCATACTATCAGTCTATTACTTGGACAAAAGCTTCTCTTTGTTCCAATTAATTCCTGCTAATGCTGAAGGGACTTCAAACCTTTGTCCTTCACACACCTGTTTGCTTCTCTCCTTATTTAAAAAACACACGGGGAGAGTGCTCAATGGCCTGATGCCTCTGCTGCAGATTGCTCTTATCAGAGAATACTCCCATTAAACACAGGACAATTCCTTCTTGGCTCAGGTGAACTTCTGGCTACCGACACTCTATGAGGCCCCTGAGTTATTATTTTCATGCCTCTAAAAAAGTACCCTCACCAAACGAAAATTTAGCAGGAAATCTTTCCTGCTAAAACAGTCACACCCAGGGAAGTTGCGGCTGCCCCATCCCTGGAAGGGTTCAAGTCCAGGTTGGATGGGGCTTGGAGCAACCTGGTCTAGTGGAAGGTGTCCCTGCCCACGTTAGGGGGTAGAACTGGATGACCTTTAAGGTCCCTTCCAACCCAAACCATTCCATGGTTCTGTGACTTATTTTCCGTAGAAATTCTCACTTCTCAAGTAAGTTGTCAACAATAAAAACCGACCAGGTTTCTAAAGCACCTGTGTGTGCCCCTCTGTAATTTTTACTATGAAAACACATATTTAAAAAAAATCATAACTAATCCTCCCGACATGGATGCTTAGAAGCCCTTGGTTAAGCTACCTTAGGCCAGAGGCATTTTAATCACGATCTTTAAAACATTTAGAAGTGTTTGAAAGATAATACAGGAATCTGGTTCTGTTTTGCAGGTTATGTACTGCATGATTTCAACAAGTTTCCTCTCGAGTGGCAGCAACAGCCAAATTACGACTACTTTAAGCGAGAATTGCACATTTCAGCAGGCAGAGCTGAGTGCTCGAAGCTGTTCAGCCTGTTGCACAGAGAAGCCTGAAAAAGCACCGTGTGTCTTGTACTGAGTGTGACACAGTGAAATTATCTGTGACATGGTCTCAGTCACAGCAGCCAATGCCCTGAGAAGTGCCGTGGGCTCACAGGGATGAGGGTAGGGCACGGCAGCGGCGCTGCGGGCAGGGAACAACGTCCAGGCTGGGGACCCTCGGGACAGAGGGGACATAAAGTTTAGATTTTTTACTCCTCGGTGACAGGAGGGGCTTTCTCCGAGCTGCCCCCGCTCGGAGCCTCAGTGAGCTTAATCCAAACCCGCAGAGGTGTCGGACACCCGTGTAGGGGACACGCTGAGCCCCGCAGGCGGCTCCTGAGCCGGCCCGTGGAACCTACCGATGTTTTATAACCCAAATCAGCGGGAGCGCGCTCGGGGCAGGAGCCGGGAGCGCGCCCCGTCCTCCCGTCAGCGCGGGGACCGGGACCCCCGCGCGCGGGCACCGCCCCGAGCCGGTGCAGACCCCCGGGCGGGACACACCCCCTTGAGGCAAAGCGCCGCGAGGGGCCGGGGCCGCGGGTGCCCCCCGGCAGCCACAGCCCCGGCGGTGCCCGCGTCCCCCCCGCGCCCCCGGCCCGGCCCTGACCCACTAACACACCTCCGGCCAACATGGCCGCCCCGCCGCCCAGCGCCCGGCGCACCCTACCCCTGCCCGCTGCCGCCCCGCCCCCCGCGCCCGCTAATTGGCCCGCGCCCCCGCCGCGCGCGCCCCCATTGGCCGGCACGCCCGCCGCTCACCCGCCCAGCGGCCCTTTCAAGCTTGGGTGAGGCGACATGTAAACAAACCCCCTCCCGCCGCGGCCCCGCGACCCCCGCGCCCCCCCCGGCCCCACGGGCCCCTCTGGCCGCCCCCGGACCCCGCGGAGCAGGGACGGCAACGAGGGGCCCCCGTGTCTAATGTGGAGCGTCTCCCACCCAGCGACCCCCGCCAGGGCTGCGGGCGGCCGGGGCGACCCCGGGGGAAGCCCCTTCGCGGGGCTCCCGCTCGCTAGCGAAACCTCCGTCCCCCCCGCGCTGTCGTTACATAAACGCCGCGCCGGAGCGGGGATGGTCCCTCCCGCCGCCCTGCCCCGCACTCGCAGAGCGGGGACCCCTCTCCGCCCGCTCTGCCCCGCAGCCTTCGCTCCGGAGCGGAGCCGCCCGCCGGGCACCGGTGCGCCCGGGCACAGAGAGCCCGCACTCCGCGGGTCACCCCCGACCCGCTCGGACACTCAAACAGGTCGCAATACAGAGGAGGCGAATACAAGCCCGAAAGGCAGCAGAGCGCAGGGACTGCCGAGCCCTTCTGCCTCCCCGGGCAGCCAAACACACCCAGTGCTCCCCTGGCAGGACGGCGCTTTGCTCTGCGGGCGAGACTCGCTTTCCTTGTAAAGGCACGGGCTGTTCCTGCCGGGCGGAGACTGGAGGGGACAGCGCCGACAACCCCTCGCTCGGCCCGCGCTCCGTCCCCGCAGCCCCCTCCCACCGCGTCCCCCCGGCCGCAAATCTCTCCGCTCCGGGACTGGACACCCCCCGCGTACAGCTGCTCCCCCGGCGGCCACACCCCCCGCGGGGCGAGCGGGGCGGAGGGGCCGCCCGCACCATCCCCGTCCCAGTGCCCCGGGCAGGCACAGCCCTCCCTCCATTCTATTCCCTCTCTCGCTTCCCGGAGCCCCCTGCCCGGCCACACCGCCTCCTCCCGCCGGACGCCCTGGAGCCCCCGAACCCCCGGTCTCCCCGTCCCTCGGGCCCCTCCGGTAACCCCCAAGCCCCCACTCACCGCGCTCAGCGGGGGCCGCCGCCCCGCACGCCCCGGCCCGGCCCCTCCATGCGGCCCCGGGTTTGTTTGTTTATGTCCCTTCCTGACGGGTTCCCGGAAATCGCGTGACTCGCCCCTCACGTGGCCCGAGGGGGCGGGCACGCGCGGGGGGCGGGGGGAAGGCGGCCGCGCCAGCCAATCGTCGCCGGCCGCCCCGTCACGTGACAGCAGCGGGGAGCGCGGAGGGTATTTAAGGCGGGGTGGCGGGTGCCCGCGGGCAGAGGGTGGTGCGGCCGCTGCTCCTGGGGCTGTGCTGGGCTCCTGCCCCGACATCCAGTCCCCCGATCCTGCCCCCCTGGAGCCCTGGTCACGTACTTACCCCCTTCATCCATCCACCCATTTTGTATCTGCAGTTCAGTACTTTTCCTGCTGTCTCCAGCTACCCACACAACCACCTTTCACAGTGACAGGTGGCTGGCCTGGACTGCTTAAGACACAACTGGAGAAATCACTGCTAATAAAAACGATAAAAAAAAGACCCAACCGTTCTTACCTTGCCATTTGTAAAGAATATTTCTTCTATTGTTTAGACAACTTTTGCATTTCACCACATTGCTTTTTTTTTTCCCCCAGAGACTCCATAGCATTTAATTCTGGAAACAAGGGACCAGCCACCCACCTCTGACAACTGACTCAGCCCTGCACAGGAGTAAAACGCTTCCATGATTTACAGTACAGGAAAAGTAAACTTCAAGAAACTCTCCAGAACAATATCTTGTGCAGGACACAGATGCAGATATTTGCATTTCTTAAACAATATGAACAAAAGCAGTTACAAGCATTTGTAAGCTGACCTGAACCGTCACTCTACACACTGCCAGTGTTTATGACTTAAAAGTCTTCAAGACTTTGAAGCCAGTTTCCCTAATCTTACTTATTTTTTACCTTCCCCCTAAAATACCCGTTTCACTGCAAACACAGGTTTCCTATTACAAGCAACACAAGCTTCCTTGAACATTTTGTGTTCTCATGTTTTCGCAAAACCAAGAGGGAACTGTTAAAGGCTCTGGTACCTGCATTGTTTGTTAAAACACCCTGAATTTGCTCTAATTTCCTGCAGTCATGCAAAAAGAAAAGGAATTATCCAAAGCACTGTTAGTTCCTGGCACACATGGACACCACTCACAACCACGATGCAGACAGTAGGTCACACAATATTCAGTAGAACAGAGACAAAACAGTGTTTTTTCAGCTTCTTCAGTCATGCCACTACCTGACATCTGCTTCAGAGGAAATATTAATCACTCTGAAAAAGGGGAATTTCTTTCTGGGAAGCATCTAAGTGAAAACTACTCTATTGCTTCTTTGTCCAGGCTTGGAATAGCTCTTTCCATTAAATTCACCAACAGTGAGACACACCATGGGAATTCTGTTTTAGTTCTCTCTTCTACAGCAAGTGATAGCTTAGAACCTAAAATAGAAAGGCTGTTCAAGAAAGTGGTAATACAATACACTAACAGCACTGTTTGTCACGGAGTGTTTTCTTTTTGGATATCTCACTTTAGGGTAAATATGACAAGCGGATCAATGTATTTTTAAATCTGTTGCACATTCAGATTTGTCAATGATGTCCTGAAGTATTTTCCCTCCCCCCCTCACACAATGTCAACATGTCTTATTCTTCACACACTTAAAAATCCAAACAACCACTTAATGTTTTCTAAGATCATTTGGTTTCAATTTTCTTAGGAGCTATTTGCTACAGACTGTAGAACATGATGGTGTACAATGTCTTGCATGGTAAAACACAGCTTCTCTGTAGAAGGTAACGTAGCAAAAAAAATCCACTATTCCAGTCCCAACAGTTGCTATGTTTATTTGTAATAATGGGCACATTCTTCCTTCTTTTGCAATTCACACTGTCCAGTTTTTGATCACTGCAAGTTACTTGTCAGGATCTTGGAATTTCCTGCATAGTAATGAGCACTATCCCACGGAACAAGTTAATGGTGCTATCCAAGAGGAAAAAGGAAAAGAAAAAGAACCACTCCATTATGTCCTTGAGCATAACAATGAAACACAGCAGAGAATAACTGCAATTTATCTGGACATGATGGAAGCAGGTAAGAAAGAATTCCTAAAGGCTCTTGTGCATGCAACAGCTTTTATATCCTTTGAAGTTACTCCTTGGCAAACGACTTACTAGATTCATTCCCATCCTATCATCAAAGTTTCCTCAGCTCAACTCCAGCTACTGATTAAGCCCACAGAAAGGCACATTGTAACAGTTAAACATGGCACAAGAACATTTTGTATAAAGCAGAGGATTACTTTTATTTCCAGGCGTGAGAAATTTAAGAGCAAATTTCTCAGGAATACAACTCATTTAAAAAAAAAAAAAAAGCCATCAGCTTGTGGCACCACTGTTTTTCCTCTCCTCATACAGTTTATTGCACACATTTTTGTCAAGTGCAAACAGAACAGGGGTGAACAGCACAATGACAGACAATCTAAGACCTGCAAGATACATGAAGTGTTCCTAAAGAGTGAGGAAAATGAATAGGAAATGACTTTATGACCCGTAAAAACTTTAGAAATTTTCACCACGTCTGGAGTTAACAGTCAAAAATCGCCAGTACCAAAGAGGAGTATAAATTGCATTAGGCACACTGTTAAATGGTAAGGCAGGAAAAATACAGGGCTTTGAACAAGCCCCTTAAAGCACAATAGAAAGGTTAAGGCATTACTGCAGGCTTGGTATCCAACCAGTTACGTAAAGGGCATCTTTGGGTCAGTGGAGTTTTTCATCTGGAGGAAATCTCTTCTTTACCTGCAAAGCAAGAGGCAACTTCATTATTCCTTTCCATGGAGACAATTTACTAACTGAAGACCTGGTTGTTAACCACACCTATTTCCATTCCTCAAATGCACTGAGAAATGGTCAAGAACTGCAGATAATTCATCTACGTGGATGTTTTCTTGGCAGTTTCATTTCTGGGGCTACTGCAAGTAGTTTTAGTTACATTACGAGCTGGTAGAACAACTATTTCCCCAGAATGTTTTCTTTGCTGTAACAGCATCCAGTGATCTGGATGACAGCCCTTCTTGCACTTTCATGAAGACAGCTCCTGGTCTGAGAACACAGATTATGAATTGACCGAGTCAAGGAGAACAGGCAGCATTGGACCACATTCTTTGGAAGAGAGCACAGCCCATATTCACCATGGATACAGAGCTTTGTGTGCTCTTACATGCTGCCATCCAAGCCCTTAACTTGGGGATACATGAAATGATGCTGTGTAATCATCCCTTGGATTGGAGGGAGATTGACTGAAAATACAGACCAAACCTGTGTAATTTGGCATGGATCAATCAGGTCAGCATATGTAGAGCTCCCCTCTAGAATGTGAGGAGCTCACCAGAGCATTTTTAATTTACTCAGTTGGTAAAATAAAATGGGTTTGCTTAGATCACCTCTGGTTTTAAATAAGATCTCTCCACTTTGGGACTTAGTACTTCATTCTCTTTGCATTATCCATACTAATCCATCCAAACCTCAAGTGAAAGAAACAGAAGGCAGAAAAAAATATAGTACTTTAACGCTGGAAAAGCACATCTTAGAAGCCAGAATTAACTGGTTGCTGTATTTATGGGAATCTGTGCAGTGTTAGAGGGATATATTCCAACTCTTATCAGATGGAATCTAATTCACAGCTCCTGTCTAGTCAAAGTCCACAGGAGGCTCCGAGCGCACACAAGAGCGAGGAAAAGAGACGGAGCACCTCCCTCAACACTATGGGAGGAATTCAAACAAGACCATGGAGAGTGGTGTGTCCTGTGACAGCACATTTCAAGCAAAAAAGAACAGATATTCGAGATTATTATATACTTTTACTTTTTTAAACCATTCTTTTTCACAGAAACAAGAACCTTATACCAAAATTAAGCCAAGGAAATCAGATGCACCAAAGGTTAAAACAAACTATGTCATGTAACACGACAGCATGTGCTATGCAGGTCTCATATTTCATTTTAAAGTTTAAAAATGGCAGTTCCTCACAAACTCTTTGGCCATGTTTGAACATATTACTTCCCTCTCTTCCTTGGTACTAATTTAACTTCAGTTCTCTGGGAAATCCTGGAGGGGGAATGACCTGATTCTTTTAGCAGGCATTTAAAGAGTTGTATCTCACCTCCAGGCTGTACTTGCTGGTTTCAACACACCATGAAGCCAAATTTTTATTTCCGAGGCATCCGCTTGTCCAGATAACCACATTTCAAGATCCCAGGCAAACTGAATCATCCTATGGGATTCAGGGATCTGTATGCCCATTACCAAAATACGCTGTTCTCTGTTTTAGCTCACTAATTATATGTTAACACCCGAACAGTGAAATTGCTCCTAGGAAATTCTGCTTGACTGACTTAGCTAATTACAGGCCTCGACTTGAAGCAGGGCCAACTCTACCTTTAGATTCTGCTTGGTGCTTAAAAGAAGCTACAGACACATTCACGTGCCCCCAGTCTGACAACAACACGGTTCCCACGAAGCTTTCTTTGAAACAGAGGAGCTTTCCTTCAGCGTAAATGTCCAGGACACTTCACAGACAGCATTTAACTGAGCTATAACATCAGCTCTCACTGTCTGCTGTACTGATTTCTGGGAACAGAAGCAACACCAGCAAGGGAGTAGGGGTAGGCAGTTGAACTTGAAAAGACAAAAACCCCCAACAACCCAGGTAAAAAACTTAGTGTGTCTGATTATTCAGTTACCAGCATACAAACTGAAACCATGTGTGCTTGTTTCCACATTTCCTTCATTTGAAACTTCAACTCCGAATGCTGCCATTCTGGAGAAACCCAACAGCATCAAGGTACTTTCAGAATAACACTTTATTTTTGCTGGCCCTGTCAGAAAGCCCAGGAACTGCAGCAACCACATTCCAGCAGCACAGCCCAGATATCAACCACCAGGCTCACCTGGGATTAAAGTTGCGCACAGGCTGTCATTAAAAACATAATAAGCCATCCAGCTGTGAGCTCAGGGTTAGAGCTATATATTGACAGGAGATAAAGAACACTCTAATCACTGTTCTTGCTCTGACTTCCCAGATGAATGAGGGCAACTGTAGGTTGCCTTGGAAATCAGGACAGGTCTTAGATGAAATGGTAGTAGGCTTGAGGAGAGGTTTAACAATTGTTCAAGATTAGGAAATCCACTTATGCTAGCTATTAAAAAACACCCCAGCCCAATTTTTTTTTTAATGTTTTTAGATGAAATGTTTTGTTCTCCTTACAAACCCCTGAACACAGCACTACATGACAGGATAGAACGAAAAATAACTGTCAAGAATTCAGTCCAAGCTTTTCACGTATCCAGTCAAGATTACCACCCAAAACACGTTTTGTTGCAGCCTACAGAGGGACAGATTTCTCCTGCAAAAGAGCTACAGCAGTTCTGACCACACTGCTTAGACCACCATTCAATTTCTCCTGAAGCTTTAACATACCAAATATATTAATAAATCTGATCATACTCACCTAGTCAATAAATTGCAGCAGAGGACAGACATCCTTAAGGCCAGTGATATTTAAGATACCAGATTGTTTCATTGCTTAACTGCGGCCCAAAGAGGGGGTTGAGTTGAGCCAGAATTGCAATCAGCCAACTGCAAGACAACCCCCCAACCCAACAAAGAGAACATCAGCCAAATTACAAACCTTATGATAATGGAAAGGCTTGACCAAAGCACAAGGACTGGCAGAGAAGAAAAGACCATTTTCAAGACGGTCTAGGAACAGATAAAAATTCTACTCAAGTTATTATACAAGGACCAGAAACAGGCAATGAAGTTATGGCACCAAATCCTTCTGCAACTGAAATAAATTGTTCTGTTCAATTTAAAGCAACACAAAACCACCTGACAGAATTTCCCTTGTACTTTGCCTTTGACAGGAAAGTGTTTTTAGATACACAAAACTCAGGTATTTGTGGGCTCAGAAGACAGAAACATAAAAGAACAGACCTTTCTTCAGTGCCTTTGAAGAATCCTTTCAACAAATACCTCTGAGAAACATCCTCTCTCTCATTTGCTTTTCACTGCATGACAACCTGCTCTTGCAGAAAACGGTATAATTTTCAAAGATTGAACAAAACTGAATTTAAACCCGTCCCAGAGGTCAAGGAACAGGGACCTGAAGCAAAAGGGTACAATGCTATAGGAACACACACACAAAAAAGACAAAAAAATATACCACAAGAACAAACCCAAAACGACAACAAACCCCAGACCCTGAGCAGAGCGGCCTTGTCATCGGAACAGAGCACAAACTAACACTGCAGAAGCCACAGCCAGAATTGAGAACAAGAGGAATGTAGTTTGTGGAAAATATCCAGGAAAGCTAAACAGAAATAAATATTCCACTGTTAAAAGATATATTTGCTTTGTAAATGTTATAAGAGTCAGAGAAAGCAGTGGATGCTTCCATGGATTTAAATCTATGTTAAATACTAAGTATATAAACACATTTAGTGAACACACTGGCTCATCTGTCTGCTATTTCTAGAATGCTTTGTAAGGAGGAGAAAAAGCAGAGCAGCTTTGTAATGGGAGCTGCCACAAATGTATCAGAGTGCTTAGGCAGTCATGGAAAATTCCACACAAACCTTGATGCTCCGACCAACAAACCAAGTGCAGGTCGGCTGCAAAACGCCTGGAACAGCCACAGGCAAAAGATGTGGGTCAGGCTTAAAGAAAACACATCAATCCTCTTCCAATTTACAAATATTTATTTGCAATGCCCCTTTCAGTTTTGCAGAGAGTAGAACTCCAGTTAAAACAAGAGGCTGATCCTGCAGCAGCCCATCAGTCACACGAGCCTTGGAATAGGCAGCAGGCTCTACTGAGGAATTAAAACGTCAGTGAGACACCTCCGAGAGCAGCCAACAACCTTTAGGTTGACACGTTTTTACTCTGCTGTCCAAAGCAGTGACAATGTGTTTTGAGACCATGTTAATCATTGTGTTAAATCTACTTAAGGGAAAAGCAAATTAGCTCTTAAAATTATCACAGAATTTATTTTGTGAGGGTTAATTTTCAGATACAACAGAGAGATCGAAAGGTGCCAGAGCACTGTGCCATCTGCCTTCAGCATCCTGAAGTAACACAAGTGGGAGGAGGGTAGGAACACTAAAAGCCTGTTAAAGCACATTATTCTTTTTCACTGTACAGCAGGAAGGAACTCCACGCACAAATCTCTCACCTCTCGCTGCTTCCCAAGTTCAGGCCCAGCATGGCTGTGAATTAAATGAGCTGGGAACACATTCAGAATATCACCCTATGTAACCAGGCTTTAGGAAAAGCACTGTGCAGTTTTCAAAAGGCATTTGTTGGGGCCATGCTGGATACCCGAGCTCTGAGCCATGGAGGCATTAGGGCAATAGTACATTCCTTCTCCTGCTCTGTGAGGGCCTGGTAATTTAAAACAGTAGTTAATCTATGACTCCCTTGCATTCAAGGTAAGTCATGGAAAAGCTTTTCCCATGTTTTGCTTAAGCTCTGCTGCTTTACACAATAGTCAATCCTGACAACACAAAACAAAACGCAGCATTCAGAGTAAAACAAACCTCTGTATCCAACGGGCAATGTTCTGGAGTTGCTAAAAGCAGGTATGGCATTTGAGCCACCCACAGGCCCTTAAATTCTACCAGATCCCACTTAGAACAGTTACTGTTAATTACCCAGCTCAGGCAAGGAAATTAAAGTCCCTTCTGCTGTACCAGAAAGATTTTTTAAAAGGTCTTTCCACCATAACTGCCATCTGTCTGTGCTCGTGTTGCAAATTAAGGTCCTGCTATCTCTATTTAAATGTCAATTTGGGCATCCGTATTTTAATCCTCTTAGCATCAGTAGCAAATAATACCATTTTCCAAGCACCCTGCCCTCTGCTAGGACATCATGGTACTGTTCAGGAACTGCTTTGTAAACAGTAAAATAGATTTAGACTTTGACAGTACCTCCCAATATGGTGTAACCTATAATTTCTGCAGCAGTAAGACTTTGCCTTGTATTTTACGAGGTTCCTGAGGGTTGTATATTCTCCTTCAAAAGGCTGCTGGGTACAGGATCTGTACACAAAATAGGCACTTACCCATGCAAATGTCTTCCACAGAACAACCAAATGAACACCATGTAATCAATACGGTTATTCAAAATTACTATTGTTAAATCTAAGCACAGAATAAACAGCTTTGAGTTGAAATCTGATTGACTTGAAATTTTGTTAGGACAAATTCTGTTTGTTGAAAATCAATTTGACAATCAAGTGGTGTTTAACGAAGACAGGAAATTGTTTTTTTCCTATTTTCAACCGCAAAGATAAATCAAAGAGCATGAAAGTAGATCCAGCAGAGTTCTAAACTCTACAAAGAAGTAGATAATAGCACCAGCCACCTGCTAAGGACACACAAATACAGAAGACCATACCTGGGACAACAAGAATTATCTAACAAAGAATCCTCAGAAACCATTCTTTGGGCTTCCTTCAAGACTGGTATGAAAAATCAGTGTCTTTCTTTAGTCACCAAAAATTAAGGTCTGAAATGTTTTCAATGCCTCCTCTCCCCCAAAAGGAAGAGGACACAAGAACAACAAACTTCCATATGTTTGAGGAAAGAAAGGTTGGACCAGATGATCTTTCAAGGTCCTTTCCAACAAGGGCTGTTCTACAGTTTTATATGGAATAAATAAAAAAAAAAATAAAGACTGTGTGATGAGGCAAGTTCTATCCTGGAACATGAGAAGAAAAATTTGCTTTTTGTTGCATTCTGGCAAGCAGACACTACAAATGTCATTTATGTGGTTGGGTACAACTACCGAAGTCTTAAAACATCCTAATTTTTGGCTGCTTCTCTTTTTCCAAGATATAATTGGAGAAAGCCAAAGGGATTTAGAAAACAAGTAGGAGCCTACAAAATTACCAACGAACCCCCTCACTGGACATGCAAGAACAGATTATAAAATATGATAATGATTTGTAATGGGTCTGTTTAGGTACAAAATCCACTAAAGTTACAAGGGAAATATCACTGTACATTTGAGAAGTTCACAGCATTCAGCCAAAAGTTAAGAAATTCTACAACAAACACATTCCACATCATAATCCAGAGGATGCTGCAGATGCCATGTGGCCTCTACTTCAAGGAAATTGTTCTTCTTCAAACAATACAGACAACAAACCCTAAGCTTCAAGGATTTTAGAAGAGTGGGACATTATTTCTGTAGGACAAAAACAAGTGAGAACTTCAAACTCAAACAAAACCATAACAAAGCTCAACCCTCCCCCTAAGAAAAAAACACCACCCAACTTACTGTAACCTAAATGCAGTAACCCAGTAAAAATGACCAAAAAGCTGCCCTTTTTTAGCCAAGCATTTGGGACCTACTGTGAGGCTGGGCTGCTACAAACTTTATGTGCATGCAAGGAGACCTTCATAGCACTGAGACTCCCAGATTTCAAACTCAAATTCAAGCTGCTTGCACTGCAAAGCTCTTCTCTGTCCACTCAGCAAAACTTTAGTTGAAAAACTGTCATGGATATAAAACACAGAAGAAAGTCTGCTGGACTTTTACAGTTAACGGATAGAATGATTTCTCAAGACTTCACCTGTCAAATACTCTGAATAAAGAAATGAAGTTTAAAAGTACCTCACCTGTATAAAACCTGAATATCACATTATTAGACTAAACCAAACCTGTATAAGCTTGAACCCAACCCAGAACCAAACAGGCCTCTCCTGGAACATGCCAACACTGAATATATCACATTTGGCTGCCAGTTCAGAATAAGTCTTGAGATTAGAGATGCATTTCTCTAAATATTCATATTAAGCTGCTTTGAGTAGCATAAAAAATGCCTAAATAGTTCAGGAAAGTGCAAATACTACCTGGGTTCAAATGGGACTCTAAATAACGATTTTTGTTACAAGTTAATCCTTAAGACTGAACCAGACTTTTACCAATTTACTCTCCATAACAAATTCTTCCAAAGTTATTTCTGCATAGCACTTTCTTTTACAAACTAAGTCTCTAAAGTCTTAAAAAAAAGAGAGAAACAACAAGCACACTTTCTCTTGCAGACTCCAGCTACAGCTGGCTTACCTCCTGATAAATAACATGATACAAGGAGCTCTCAGCAAGTCACTTTGTTATTGCTACTAACTCTCCTACGGAAAATAGGCACCCTTAAAATATACTGTGCATTTAAACAGAAATGGTCTTAATATATCAAAGTATCACTAAAAAAATCCCCACGCAGAAGTTTTTCCACCCACCGCTCTACCAGATTTCCAGAATAAATTCAACCAAACTAAGGGCAAAAAACTCTTCAGTAGGTTTGAATTAGTAACACCTCAGAAATCAGTGTAAGGTATAAAGAAGGAAAAAGGTAAAAAAACCCAATCTGTGAATCAGAAAAATCCTAGAATTGAGCAACTGCTGTTACACTTGCGAGTAAATGAGGCAATGAAGTGGAGAGGAGGAATATGGAGTCCTCACAGAGCACAGCTCACAGTTATGTGTCAGAGGACCACAAAAGGAATTCAAGTTCATTTTAATTCAGTGTTTTCCAGTGGGAAAATGTTTTCTTTGGCACGTCGGAGGTCTTCAGAACTAGAAATTCTAAGAGCTGTCAGAGAACACCACGTGACACATTCAAAAAGCTTCTTCCTGAATGTTCTGAGGCTTTAAAAAAGGAACCTTTGATTCCACCAGAACTGGGCCTCGGTCAGAAGGCAAGACATTATTTATACTTACAACAGGTAGCAGCAAACAGCACATGTCACCAGCATTGTGTTGATAACACTGCAAAGAAGGAGAGAAACAGCTGATCAGGTGTCATGTTGTGACTGACCACAAGATACATTGGCAAAAATAATCCCAGCAAACAAGAACAAGTTTAACTTTGATCATATGAAAGATGACTCAACATGAGTGTTCTGACTTCTTCCAGCTGAGTAAACTACAAAGGCACAGCACAGACTCTGCAAAAGGACTGACACAGCTCTGGAAACAGAAGTTTACAGCTATATTTAACAAAAATCACTGTGAGGAGGAGCAAATCTGATGCAGTGTCCCTGCTCCATTTCACAGCCAAGGCTGCCAGCACAGTAAATCACTGAAACTGGATGTTACTGTACACAGTAAACACTTTCTTCATTTGCAGAATTCTATTTACAGAAAATTTCAGTGTCAAATTATAACTTTTAATTTTATAGAATAAATGAGGGTTTTACAAATTGAATACAAAATAAAATGTCAAAGCCACGTGAAATGATCTGTAGTGTAAGATTTCCCTTTCTTGCTGGAAGAGAACTGTGTCAGAAAGCACAGTGAAGCTGAAAAGAAGGAAGAACCAAGCTCTTGAAATTGAAAACAGTAAAACTGCAGCTACACACAGAGATGGTTTTGAAATGGGAAGAAAGGAAATGAGGTTTTCTAACAGTGATCTCTGCAGCTCATGGAACTCAGTGGCAAAGTGGAGTTTTTTTTTTATTTTTAAGTCATAAAATAGAATTTCCCTCTATGTCTTTCCTCCCCCAAATGAGTAACAAAATCTTATGGTAGGACAGTATCTTCCAACCCCTTTGTGACACAAGAACTTCAATATTTTTCATCTATCAATACACATCCACTTTGTCAACTTTCAAATGAATGCTACAAAGCCAACACAGCCTGGAACCTTTCCAAGGAGTCCCAGAGCCTTTGTTTGGGAGTTTTAACCTAGGCAATGGGAATTCTTAGGTCAGGTAAAGTTTGCACTAACTTCTTTTGTTAGGAGAACAGCAATCCTATTTAGAAACAACCCTTGCATAATTTTTTAAGAAGATGGGAAGTGGATAGACTACAAGGTATTGCTGTAGAATTAGAACACAGCAGTGCTCTATTCACACTTGTTAAACAATCACACTTTGGAATAAGGATACACCACCTGTTCGTCACCCACATATTTCACATACTTTCATGCCTGGAAGACATATTTACAAGGTATTTCTGAGGACAGACAAGTTTCCAGGCATAAAAGGCTTAAAAGTGAGGCAGTAAATATCAGAGCCTGAGGAATATTCCTCTGAGTTTAGATAAACAACTGAGAGAAAAGACAGTTGGTACCTGTGGAGTAGAGGGGGTGTCAGAGAGAGGAAGAGAGGTTAAGAAGTCATTATCTCCTAGAGAAAAGAGAAAGACAAAAACTTGTCTGCTTTTTAATCTGAGCAGCCACAACCACTGCAGGAAAACCCTCTGCTTAGGTGCCCCACTGTTGTCCTCCGCTACAAGGGCACCAGCACACATTTAACACAGAACCGAGATCTCCTATAGCAACTTTTCCAGTGGGAAACCGGAGGATGGTGGAGTAAGTTAGGAAAGGTCAAGTAAGGAAGGAAAGAGGAAGTTATTGCTCAAATACCACCTGACTAACAGCGAACCTCCTTGACACAGGGTGCTGTGTCTGCAGAGGTATCACAGAAGGGTTTGGGTTGGAAGGGATCCTTAAGATGATCTCACTCCAACCCCCTGCCACGGGCAGGGATACCTTCCACCAGACCAGGCTGCTCCGACCTGGCCTCGGACACTTCCAGGGATGGGGCAGCCACAGCTTCTCTGGGCGACCCGTGCCAGGGCCTCAGGGGAAAACCCAAACCCGTGCGGGGTTGCGGGGGCACCGCTCGGCCCCGGCCCCTCCGGTCACGGCCCCGGGCCCGCCCGCGCTGCGCCAACACTGCGGGGGAGCCCGCGGGGAAACCTCCGCCGGGGCCTCCCCCCACACCCGAGGGGCCGGACGGGCCCGCGCCCGCCGCGCCCCGGTCACTCACCCGCGGTTCGGGCCCTTGGGGACGAGCCAGGGCAGGACGCCGCCGACCACCCCCCAGAACACGCTCATGACGATGATGGGCACGGCGAGGCCGCCGTACGCCATGGCCGGGCTGTGAGGGACCGGGGAGCGGCCCCGCCCGCGCCGCCCGCACCAACCCGCGCCCGCCGCGTCACCGCGGGAGCGCGCGGGGCGGGAGCGCGCCGGGGCCGCGGCGGCACGGAGGGAGGGAGGGAGGGAGGGAGTGGTCCGTCTGTTCTGCGCTTCTTAACAAAGACGTCAGTCTCTTTAAAGAAGAGTTTCAGCAGGACCCCGAAGGCTCTGGCGCCTTTCCAGCTCCAGAAACAGCGAGGAGTTACCGGCTTCGACCCACTGCTCTACTCACCGAACCATATCATCTCCCTGTTTATTGCCCACTCGATGCAGTGACATCTCCATTTGATGTTCATATGGAAAAACAGGCTGGCGAGTAAGGGGGACAGAGTTCCAAGGGCTGGTTCTGAGCTCCTCAGGGAACTGGGGACATGGGACAGGGTCCCACAGGGCAGATCTGCACCAGGAAAGGTCCCGGTGGCAAAGGAACGCCATGGGCTTCCTCAAGCACTGACTCAAGGCAAAGATACCTCGTATTCAGCAGCACGAACTGGAGGGACAAACATGAGCCTGCATGAGACCCTCATTCACAGCCCACCAAACAAAGCTTTGCATTCAGGCTTATGAATGACTTCCCAAGTGCAAATGAAATTTTTCTCAATTCACAGCATCCCATTTTTCAGATCCTGGTGTTTTGCAGGCAGATGAATTTCTTTCCCTCTGTCTCAGCAGTGAGAGGGCCACTCACTCAGGCAGTAAGTTCTCTTTAAGTTCAGGGCTGTTTTCAACACACTGCAGCCACTCTCAATTTGTAGGTATAGAGTGCTAAAAAGAACTTCCTCTTACTGAAGAGTTCATCCAAAATAGCAACAGCACTGAGACTGCTTCATCCCTACCCTTCTCAAACCAGTCAGCTCTACCTCACAAGCACTGGTGATAAACCCCCTTGTTAAGCTCTACCAATTATGTAAGGCCTGAAGAAATTAGGCCAAGACTTTCTAAATGAGAAGACACACAATAGGTTGAGTTTTAGCAGTTTTTTAATGGTGTCAAACAGGAGCCACCTATTCTTGCATCTTTTCAATTGTTTCTTCTTTGTACTTGCCCTTCTCCTTCCCAACCTGGCGGGACTTCGCTTTACGCTCCAAGATCTTCTTGCGATCCTTGTCCAGCTTTAGCCTGGTGATCACCACCTGGAGAGAGGACAAGGAATTCAGTGTCCCTGCAGAGTTAAGGACAGCAACCCGGTGGACCCGTGGTACTGTAGCTGGGCCCTGGCACAAAAGTGTTATTCCCAGGGATTATCTCATTTGGTTTGAGTAAACCCGAGGTACAGAATTGACTCCATTCCACGATTTTGCCAGGCACACCCAGGAATCAGACTACACGGACAGTTCTTTCAATGCACAGTCAAAACACTGCACAAAGTGAAAAGCAGCCAAATTTCTACTGAACTACATAATAAAATAATGACTTTGAAGTACATATACTTTCCATTATTCAGCTCAAACAGGATGGATACCACATCCACCTGAAACACAGAAGAGCTGATCTCACCAAAAAGGCAACAGTCAAAGCACCACAGTGACTATAAAGACACTTTGAAGAACGCCTGGTATGGCACAGCTGTGATTATCAAATATAACTGACATATAAAGGGTAATTGTGCAGACCCTTCACTGCCACTGCCAATTGATGGGATTGCAAACAAAGCACCAGCAAACTGAGGCTCTGATTTCCATCCCAAAAGCAGCCTTCATGCTTTTCTTGGATCACAGAATCAAGAAATAAGTGTGTTAGTATAACTGAAAGCAGTACTTAAAAAATACACCTGACAATCAAATCCTAGAAATCCCATAAAAGCTGCAGCAGGACTTCACACTCCTCCTCAGTTCCTTGTGTATTTAGGTCTCTCTTATTTGTAATTCCCACCTCTCTACCCAGCAGAGGTACAAACTGTTCATACAGCCCACTGCAAGTCTGTAACAAAACATTCCTCTGCTCCATTTGCATTAATAACTTGTGCAAAGCTTTGTCAAGGTCTGGTTCCCAATTAATGAAAACCTTCCCAGAAATAAAGAACCAGCAGAAAACTCAATTTCTTTCACTGCTGTTCACCACACAAGTATGTGCACAGGCTCCACCACAATGTCACCTTGTCCATCAGATGTTGTTTTGGAATAATTCTGCTCTCCCTCTGCTGAACACACCAACCATTTACTGCACAAAACCTGTTACAACTCGATTTTTTCCACCAACACTTCCGTATGTGTGCCCACATGGCAAGGCTGAAGCAGACTAAATTTATCTGCTTCAAACCAGGTTTTGGTGAGTGGTTCTGTTTAGTTTGAAATGTTCCCTGTTATAACCAAAACACACTTTGCCTTGTTTTCACTGACTCAACACTTCAGGATAAAACCAGGTTCAGAATTTAGTTCACAATAGCCCACAAGAACAAATTCTGATTCTGAGCATCTATTTAAACATTTCTAACACCTCCTCAGCCAGTGCAAATGCCACACAGCAAAGATGAAGGATTGTTCTGAACGATCTGTTCTGTGGTTTAAAAACATCAAGCCCTTTAAAGTGTTTTAGCAGGACTCCAAAGTCTCTAATGGCTTTCTAACCCTGGAAACAAAGAGGAGTTACTGGTTTCAACTCACTTCTCTACTCACAACACTGTAACATTTATTTTTATTTGGGTTTATTACCCACCCAGTGCTGCAGCATCTCCATTATACATAGAATCACAGGATGGTCTGGGTTGGAAGGGACCTTAAGGATCATCTTGTTCCATCCTCCTGTCATGGCCAAGGACACCTTCCACTAGACCAGGTTGCTCCAAGCCCCATCCAACCTGGCCTTGAACACTTCCAGGGATGGGGCAGCCACAGCTGCTCTGGGCAACCTGTGCCAGGGCCTCACCACCCTCACAGGGAAGAACTTCTTCCTCATATCCAATCTAACCCTACTCTCTGTCAGTTTGAAGCCATATCCCCCTGTCCTGTCACTCCAGGACTATTGTAAATAGTCTCTCTCCATCTTCTTTGTGGGCTCCCTTCAGGTACTGGAAGACCACAATTAGGTCACCCTGAAGCTTCTCTTCTCCAGGCTGAACAATCCCAATTCTCTCAGCCTCTCCTCACAGCAGAGCTGCTCCATCCCTCAAATCATATTTGTACCTCCTCTGGAATTGGTCCAACAGCTCCATGTCCTTCCTGTGCTGGGTCCCCAGAGCTGGAGGCAGCTCTGCAGGAGGTCTCACCTGAGTGGGACAGAGGGGCAGAATCCCCCCCTCACCTGCTGCCCACGCTGTGGGATCAGCCCAAGACATGGGAGTGTTCTGGGCTGCTCTCCATCTGTGCATTCCCAGCCTGGATTAATCCTGGGGGTTGCCCTGACCCAAGTGCAGCACCAGCACTTGGTAACAAGTTCTACTCATACCAGTGCCCTTATGTGCCCCCCAGCTCAGCCCACAGATCCCAGGTCCCACCGTACCTTGCTGGGGTGGATCCCCACGTGGACGGTGGTGCCGTTGGCTTTCTCCCGCTGCACACGCTCGATGTAGATCACATACTTCTTCCTGTACACCTGGACCACCTTCCCAATCTGCTGCCCTTTGTAGTGTCCCCGGACAACCTGAACAACAGCACAGGGAACACACTGACCCACACTCCAAACACACCCCTTGAACAACCACCACACCTTATAAACCGCTACTGAGTTATCCAGCAGGACACCAGAGCTGCACAGACTGAAATCCCATCTCAGTTCTTTTCACACACATGCCACAAAGACATCACTGACACTACAATTCCTGCATCACTAAAATATAATGGATCTGAACTGCAGTAAACCCTAATGAAGCTCTGTAACTTTTCAGCCACAAGGCTTCAACTTGAACAGTTATTTTATTTTTTTACCTGTCATTGCATTTTATACAAAAAAAGCCACTTAACTTAGATTCATTTCCAAACCAATCTTTTAAATATCACAGGCAGCAAATAGTCCATAAAAAAAGAAACAATTGTTTGTGCTTTATTGTTGAAAGCTTTTAATCCAGCACGACAATCACTGCATAGAAGTGAAGTGTAGTAAAACTGCCACCACACTTGCGTTCGTTCCTTGTATTGTCTTTGTCACTGATGTGAATTTGAGAAACAAAATGTGCTTGACTAAAGCTCAAGTCATGACTAGATTATCTTGGATTATTTCTGCAATACCCAGGGCAAAGCTGCAGCACCGATGTGAACTTGTCTCGTCCTTCCCTTTTGCACAGGCTACATATGGAAACAGAACCCCAGAATAATTTAGGTTGGAAAACATCTCTGAGACCACAGACTCCAACCTGTGACCCATCGTCACTTTGTCAACCAGACCAGAGCACTGAGTGCCTTGTCCAGTCGTTCCTTGAACACCTCCAGGGATGGGGACTCCACCACCTCCCTGGGCAGCCCCTTCCAGTGCCTGACAACCCTTTCTGTGACGACTTTCTTCTGAAAACTAAAACCCAGACAGTTTCCCGTGCGACAGAGCAGCTCAGGGCAGTGAGGTACCTGGACCTCGTCGTCCTTGCGGATGGGCATGGAGCGCACGTTGTACTTCTGCCGCAGCTCCTTGGACAGGGGCGAGGACATGATTTTCCTGCGGATGTGGGAAGGGGCATTGAAGTGCCGCTTGCGGTTCTTGCTGCGGTCCGAGGTCACAAACGGGTTGAACTTCATTTTGCCTGCACAGAGAGGAACAGCAGCTTGGGAGATGCTCATACCTCACACACACTGTGTTTCACCATCCACCCACAGGGCCAGGGCACAAAAAAGCACTTTTAGCTATTTTTAATCCACTCAATGGTTAATGGACCCTCATAGCCTTGACTCCAAATGTTTAAGCCTCTTCTATGATTGATAACAACCCTGTTCCTACACACGTGCACATCGGACCCTTCTAATCCAAACCTCCCCATTCCCAGCACTCAGGACACCCTGCAGTCACACCACTCTCACTTATATACACTCGATGTATATTTTGAGCTCGCGGAGGGAACTCGCCCTGCTCCGGCATCCTCAATAGAGCTCCTCGGCAGAGCGCACAGGTAACACACCTGCAAATTCAGGACACTTCTGGCCTTTCCTAAATTTTAACAACTGCATTGCAAGACTGCCTATCATAGCACCACTCATCCTGCTGGCTAAGGATATATTAAATTAAAAGATAAATCAAATCAAAGGGTGCTTTTGCTCAGCTCCACAACTTCCCAGTGCACAAACTGGCACCTCCTATGCGAGCTGGACTGTATCAACTTAATAATCCATAACCAAGGCACAGACCGAAGGAGTCCGAGCCCCTCCTGGAGCCCGACCTCTCCCCGCAGCTCAAGATCTCCCCGGCAAACCCGCCCCACAGCTCTGGGCGTGCCCCCGGCGACCCGGACCCCTTCCCGCTCCCCTGCGCGGGCCCCGCAGGGCGCTGCGCACGGTCCTGGCCGGGGATGGCGCGGAATGGCCCCTGATTATGCCGGATTATCCCGGATGCTCTCCTCGATCCCTCACCCGCTGCCGCCGCCGCGCTGCCCGCCCGGAAAAGGAGCCACAGCCGCTTCCGCTTCCGGGAGCGGCACCGCGAGACCCCCCGCGAACCGGGCAGGGTCGAGCGCCCCCTGGCGGCCGGGAGGCCACACGGGCGGGGACAGACCGGGCACGGCCCCGGGACAGACCTGGGCATCATCCCCCATAGCGACCTGGTACCAACCTTGACTTCGTCCCCTGGAGCCCACCTGATCGTCATCCCTGGTAGCCAGCTGGGAATCATCTCCTGGTACCCACCTGGGCATCTTCCCCTGGAAACACCCCAGACATCGCCCCCAGTACCCATCTGGGCACTGTCCCCAACACCCACCTGGGCAGTGTCCTCCAGTACTCACTCGGGCATTATCCTACAGTATTAACCTGGGCATCATTCCCTGGTACCCACCTGAGCATCATCTCCCAGTGCTCACACAGGAATCACCTCCCATGCCCACCCAAGCATCATCTCTGGTACCCACCCGTGCATCCCCTCCTGTCCATCAGAGCTATTCAGCAGCAGTTATTTCTCTCCATGTCCAGCCCCTCCCTGGCCGTGGATGAAAACAGGACCATACTGCTGGTGCCTCCTCTCCAGCCCAGCCCAGCTCCCTCAGTGACACCAGCCCCTCGTCCCTCAGCCCAAAGGGACACCAGTTCCCTGGAGCTTCTGCCAAGTTCAAATTCCCCCGCTCAGCCCCTGGTCCTGTGCCTGTGTCACCTGTCACCTCATCCTTTCCTCCATAAACCACCTTACCTGCACATACCACTTGCCTTTCAGGCAGATGTCGCCCTAGTACATATTTTCAGGACACAGATTAATTTATTCTCAAAGAAAACTGGTAGAAATGAACCAATCAATTGGAGGAGATGCAGCACAGACACTTGGTTGGGTTTGGACTTATTAACAGAGGCTGGAAAAGTTCTGGACCGTTGAGTTGCAGCAGGCTGAGGTTTGGACAAACACCTTCCCCAGTGCCTTTACTCATCATTTACAGAATAAGGAACCTTCACCACAATCCCACCACTTCTGGAAGTCTGTGTTCCAATCCCTGGAAGCAGGCAGGATCTCTTCCTTCACAAAGATGTTGTACAGCTGACACCAACATGAGTCAGCAACACCAGAACATAAAGGGAATTGGTTCCTTAGGATGGTGCAGATATCTCGAGCCCAAATTCACTGTGTTGTAACCCTTTACTATTTAATCTTTAATAATTGCCTCAGACACTTATTTCTAAATACTTATGAAGCAAGGCTAAATGGACATTAAAGGAGGGGGGGAATAAAAATCTGGTTATTTCATATACCAAGGGGGCACAGTGACTAAAGCCAAACCCAGCAAGTCCCAAGCACAGTCCACTCACCTTTCATTAGAAAAGGGAGGTTAGGACACTTGGTACTGTACAAAACCAAGCACTGAATGTCCAGACATGACTCAGGGCCTATTACAAAAGAGCCTTGTGATAACTTTCACCACAGTGACCTGGCTTACAGTGATTTCACCGTGTGATAACACTCAGTTCACTGAAATCATAATTAAAAACTAAAGAAAAAAGCCCCTTTAGGTTGATTTTGCAATAGTAGTGCAACAAGAAGCCAATCAAATCATGTAAGAGTTTTATTTTAATCACAGAACTAAAAAGGCTAATATTTTATTAACATAAGGTTGCAAATTAAAAAACAAATGCCAGAACTCCTCAATAGTCTCCACTGTAGAAATGCAAAAGACTTGTGCTTTGAACATCACTGTAACACACTGCAGGGCTGAGTCCTCCTCCCCTGCCCCCTCCTCTTACCTTCCAAGGGGAAACACCTCACTGACATCCTCAATCTGCAACTTCAAAGGACTATTCTAAAGCACAGACTCATCACAGTCACTGTCAGCCCCGACACTCTGTGTGTCACACAAACAGAGAACAACTTTAAATGAGAAATATTCAGGAATCGATAACTGGCCACCAAAACCGCAGATTTCACGTTTTACAGCGCAGTAGTTGAAAACAAGTATTTGAGAAACCAGATCAAACGTTCACAAGTGCATCTCTTCCAAATTTTCGTACCCCGTTTATGTTTTATTTTCTTAAAAAATCGTCTCCAGCAGTCCAATACTGCCTAGAACACACCTAAGCACACTTTCCACAGATCTAAAAGTCTTAACTCCACCTTGCAAACGATCCAATGCCTCAAGTTCTCACCATGGGATGGAGTCTAGAGTTAGAGGGAATTTAAATGAAATTAATTTAAACTGGAAGTTCCAAATATATTACTTCCCACAGGGATGTCTTTCTTGGAAATCCAAATATTTCTATCAAAACAGTGATGTGAAAGAGCAAAGTCAGGAACAGGGATGAGCACCTATGATCAATGGTTCCCTTCGACTATGACCTGAAATTGGTCTTGTTTGCAATGATGTTTAAAAGCATAACTAAGCTCATTTTGTCTCTAGAAAGTTGAAAATAAAAGTGAAATCTACTGAGACATGAAGGCAGGGGCTGTAACTGCCTCACTTTCACATTTGGAGAGATGAAGAGCAGATTCTTCTGTAAACACATGATTCAGTACCATTGTGTGACCCACATCTGAAGGACAAGCTCATCACAACTTCCAACAGCCCCAGAAGGTGGCCTTGGCTTGGCAGCACTCAAAGGCTTAGACCTGGTTTAGAGAACCAAGGTACAGACTGCTTCTTCAGCCAAGTTCTGCCAGAACTTGAATACAATTTGGTTTTCACATCTAGCAAAAAAAAAAAAAAGTGATTTATGAGGTTATTGCAGGGGATATTTTGGCAGAGAAAGCAGGCACATGTATGTCATTAAAAAAAAAAAAAAGCCAAATAATTTCACTGGTTTGGTTTAGAGAACTGGCCTGGACTGCACAGAAGGCAGTTTAACACAGACAGGGAGTGAGGGGAAGGACAGAAATAACACACCAGGGGACACAAGGAATCTGCAACCACCTTCACTTGTTTGTGTCTAAGAAATTGTACCGGGGGAGAAACTTCAGAAAATGATTGGTACAATCCACTGCACTGCAAAGATCTCCCCTGGCCCAGCTCAGGAGAAGGATGCATGACTCAGATATTAAAAATCCCATCTTTGTAATCCACTGGGTTCACAAGCTGTGAGCAAAGACTCACCAAATCCAAAAGGAAAAAACAGGACATTTTTGCTGTAAGCTTCAACTGGTCACAGTGGATTAGAGGGAATCCTTCAGGCAACTGCCATGGAAAATCCCGGCCACCCGGTGGGTACCAGTCGCAGGCACACGGACACACACCCCAAATGAAGACAAGCATCTCATTTTCAAGTTGATTTTTGTAAATGGAAAAAAATGTATAAAATCTATCCATACATGAACAGATACAGGAAGTTACACAATCCAATTTACAACTAAAGTCATAGCAATCAGTCCAGAATAAGAACAGGGAAAAATTCCAATGCTGTCGTTTGTCCCAAGTCACTACAGGGCAGATGATTGGCTGCTTCTTTTTGGTGCATGGATAAAACTGGCTACACCTTCCCTACTTCCACAGCAATGAGACAATTTCAACAGACATGTATTAAAATTGTTTTGAAATGCATCTGACTCTAACAATAACACTGAATATTCAAGGATTCATATCATTACAGCATAATGTTTGCCTCCAGGAAAAGGGGGCAGTAGATATTATCAAAGAGAAACCCTGCAACCATCTTAGAATTTACAGCATTGAGTTAAGGATTTTTATTTTATGATTTTTATCCATCCTGGAACACTTAAAATTTGCGTGTCCTCAGCTCAGACATTTACAACGCATGCGGAGACCGTTACTACTCAAGGAACATGGATGGGGTCATGGAAAAAGCACTGGTGGGCATTTGGTCTAATTTTAGTGAACTCATGTCCACCATGACATGCAAGTCACATCTGGCAGCAGTTTTCCCCTCACACCTCCATTTATTGGAGACCCCAGAAGACAAGGCTTGAAGGAATGGACAGGGAAGCTCAGGTACCATTTTAAGCAATAGAACAAAACTCCAAGCAGGGGCCAGCCTGTGGGAATGCTGCCCTGCTACTGCTGTACCTGTGGGAGAACAGTGTCAGCCCAGGGCTCAGAAAAGATTCCTGACTGAGTTTTTAAGGAAAAGGGAGGCACCTTAAATCCTGGAAAGTCAGATTTCCTGTGTTTAACAGGTGTACTGAATATACACACATAATGCAAGAAGGAAGCTGTGCTCATCCACCCAGAAGGCTGCACCATTTTTCTGAGCACAGAGAATATACTACCTCTTTTCAACAAAACAACAGCAATAATAATAAAGCAGAAGTGGAGAATCCAGACTGTTGGGTGGTCTGTGTTTAAAAACATAAGAAAAAAATAAAAGCTTATGTTGTAAAGACAACAATTCCCTTTCAAAGCAAAGGCCACATAAAACTGTGTTGCTCAGTTTGGTTTTTACTTCATGCCACCTGTAAACACAAGACTGGATATTCAGTTTCTGGGAAGAAATGAAACCACTTTTAAATCCAGAGTAAAAGAAATGCCCTCCACTGCTGGGATCACAGGTTACCCACGAAAAGGCAGCTGGGAGAAGGCTTCCTCTTCTTGTTTGTCCACTTCATTGAAAGGTTGTATCTGAACAACTGAGCTTTCAATAAAAGCACAAAACATTTCCTGATGTTATTTATGCCCTCTGTCTCTAAAGTTTGCCATGGGGACTAACACTTTCCATTCCTCACCAACAGATACATCACCTTTTTGGCACCATGGGTGGAATTTCTTCCTAATGTATAATTTTGCCCTATACAAAAGTCGATTGTCTAATCATGCAAATCCAACAGAACTCCAAAAAGTGCCACAAGACAGTTCAACTCTTTGCAATCTACTACCTAGTTTGTACACTGCCACAGGAACCTCCCAGAGAACACCCTGCTGTCCTTATTTAGAGCTGACGGTGTATTTCATATATGGCATTTCAACCTCTCTTTCTGGGGGGAGGGAATCGAAATCCACACCCTGATTCCACTGATTTTTCCCTCTCAGAGCTCTGAAATGCATGAGATTTCTTTGATTTGTTGAAGACATCTTCACTGAACAGCCTGATTAGAGAAAAACATACTGATTCAATCAAATAGAAAATAAAGACAAAAACAGGTAGTGGTAGATTTCTCTATCTTTTCTCCTGTCCTTTGAGACGAGGGTAGAGTTTCACTGCTACTGCATTTTCCCCAGCTGGATCTTCTTCCAGGCCTCTGATGCTGTGAAAATGCAGGAGTCCAGGATCCCAGCTACAGTAAATGTTCCTCCAATGATGGCACATATCTGAAATTAGAGAGGAAACACGTTTGTCAGTGATGAGGGAAACTTTTACGCTGCTTAAACTGAAGGGAGGATTCTACTGCTGGGGTATTTTCTAGAAGCACAGCAAGAACTAGGTAACAGTACTGGGGATGGAATTACATGGAAAATCATTCAGAAAAACCATTCCCTACAGTGGAATAAATTAGTGCTATCCTGAACTCATCACAGCCTGAGCCATTCCTAAATCCCAGCTCCTACAGTTCGAATTCTGTTCCTTTCCGGGCTAAACTCCACCCAACTCAGCTTTCTAGAAGCTCTGTGTTGTTCATATCTTCCTATTACTGTTTTCTACTATAAATACCACAGCCTTATAGTCTTTCCCCCATTTTACAAGATTCAGCATTTGCAAACAGACAAAAGACACTTAAATAGCACATGAAGGGCAGTGACTAACAGAGAAACCCAGCTCCCAGGGACACCCACAGCTCAGCTAGTCTAACACTTTCCATGACAAAGGCTGGTCACAGAAGCCAATTTAACTCTTCGTGGGCCGAAGTTTTCCACACAAGTTGTCTTGGGTTGAATTATTTAAACACCAGTAAAAACAAAAAATCGTTTTTCGAGAACAGTTAGGGAAAAAATTAATCTCCTGATTAGCATAGCAGCCCACTTCACTTCTTAAGTGCTAGAAAAACACAGACATATTCTGACACATCAAATCAAAGGTACCATGTCTTCAAGCATCAAAAATCAGGGGGCAGCAGTGACAGACTTTGCAAAACATTGCTTCAATTCCCTTATCTATGAAATGGGGACAATGCCAAACTTGCCTCCCGGGGAAACTGAAGGATAACACATCTGAAGGGTTCAACAGTGGTCTCAGTCTCTGTGGAAAAAGAATCCCGGAATCATTTAGGTTGGAAAAGACCAACAATACAAAATACTTCCCTAACACCCTGCTACACTGGCTCACTGGTTTGGGATTCCTCTCTCTCTCTCGGCTTCTAGTTCATGGCAAAATCCCCATTTTTAACTAGGCAGGTCCCTGTCAGGAGATAAGTTCCATATCTTGCGCCCTTCCCGCAACCCCATGTTGTTATTCTCAGAACCACCTAATCCTACACGATGTACAAGACCAAATTAAAAGAGCACCACAGTTACGAAGTAAAAAACGTGGGAGTTAAGAAATGCCAAGTCCTGTGTAATTAGAACTTGGCTGTTAACATTATTAGGTTACGTTATTGTGTATCATACTTTCCATGTGAACATTGCCCAGTGCAGTGCCCGGGGTGGGGTGGCACCCTGGGAGTTTTTTCCCCGTCCTGTGGTATTTGACTGCTGCCTCCTCAGGAGCAGGTGGTTTGTACTAACTCTGTATTCAGCATGTCATATGCTTTTGTGTCAAAAATAAGGTGGCCAGAAGGACCAGGGCAGTGATTGTCCCTCTGTGCTGGGCACTGCCGAGGCACCTCAAGTGCTGGGTCCAGTTCTGGGCCCCTCATGACAAAAAAGACATTGAGGGGCTGGAGAGTGTCCAGAGAAGGACAATGGAGCTGGGGAAGGGTCTGGAGAGTCAGTCCTATGAGGAGCAGCTGAGGGAGCTGGGGAGACTCAGCCTGGAGAAAAGGAGGCTCAGGGGGACCTTCTCACTCTCTAGAACTCCCTGACAGGAGGGTGGAGCCAGGTGGGGGTCAGGCTCTACTCCCAGGGGACAAGGGACAGGACAAGGGGAAATGGCCACAAGCTGTGCCAGGGGAAGTTTGGGTTGGAGATCAGGAAGAATTTCTTCACTGAAAGTGCTGTCAGGCAATGGAAGGGGATGCCCAGGGAGGTGGTGGAGTCCCCATCCCTGGGGGTGTCCAAGGAACAACTGGTTGGTTGACAAGGTGGGGATCGGGCACAGGTTGGATTTGATGATCTTGGAGGTCTTTTCCAGCCTGATTCTGGGATTCTGTGATATATGTATACAAAAATGCAACACAACTGGCACAGGAGGCAACCAATGCCACACAACACGTTCCTTGCCACGTCTCTTCTCCCACACAGCACTGTCCCCCATGGGAAAAATAACAGACCAAAAAAGTAACGTAAGAGCAGCAGCAGCTCAGCAGGGATTCACAGCGGCAAAGGAACAAACAATTCATTAACAGTGAGGGAAGGCAGCAATAACTAAAGCTCATTTCTATGAGTATTTATAACTGAGATATGAGCATTTAGTGAGGTCAGTGAGACGAGGAGCTGCAGGATATATGGCTTTAGCAGGACACTTGGCATTCCAGCAGAACAAGGCTTCTAAAACCAGAGCACCAGCCTGAGGCAAAGTTAGTAATTTTAGGGGACAAGTCCAACTCCTACCCCAGTGCACCCCTCCTCGCCATCCCTCAGAGCATGACACAGGGTGACTTTTCAAGGAAAACGACCACCACGGAGTTGGGTTATTTCAGTCCAAAACAGCTCAGCTGACAGGAGATGTCACACCACAAACACAAAACCCGTCCAACACGAAGATTTTGCATCATATGGTAGGAAAATGTGATTTCAGTGCAGCAGTGTAAGGGGGTGAGGAATAGAAAAAAAATAAAATTCATCTGCACGGCTCAGCTGTAGCGCTGAGTGTGAGTCACACACACCTGGCATCACCTGGGGCCTGACCCCAATACAAACAGCCTCGAGTACTTGTGAATAAAGAAAGTCAGCACCAGCACTGGGCTCTAGGTCAGCACAGAAGCTGCACCACAGTGTTCCTTTACCATCACAGTTCTAACACATATGGAAGGCAGGCATCAGGCATTTATTTATAGTTAATGTGGTTTTATGCCAGGAATGATCTGCGTTTGGCTCCATGAGGTTACAGTTTGAGTCAGGCCCAACCATTAAAGGATGAAGGAAAAGAAACACAGAAGTGGAATAATTCCAGCTGTTAGAGCTCATGAAACATGGGGAATGCACAGGGGTTTGCAACAGAAGGTTATTACAGGAGAGCAGCCGGGATGCAGGCTGAGGCCTAAAGGAAAACATGAGTGGATATGTAGGAGGAGGCAAGGTTGCAAGCAAAGTGACAGAAAGGCAAGTGTCAGACACATGACTGTGCACCTCTGGGATGTCCTAAAGTATGAAAATTACTTTTAAGGACAGAGGGAACCAGTAGGACCCTTAGGTAATTCCTAGTATGGCAAGCTGCAGAATCCCACACAAAGATTTCTGGCTGACCTGCAGCACATTTTGCAGAATAACGCTGTCTTGTTTTTAAAAACACCACAGGGCCGAATCTGATACCTGCCAGTAACAGCTCCCATGGCTGAAATTATTCTGCCTGCAACCATTCTGTTCCAGCTCCTCCATCCCATTATTTTCAGTTTAATTTTCTCACACCTAGAGACCAGATGAGTCCTCTCATACCAGGAAAAAAAAATTCTTTGGATTTTGAATGCTTCAGCAGAACTTTGGCTGCTTTTCTGCCTGCTCTCCCCTCCCAGCCCCTGGACTGACCTCATGATAAAACCTTCTTTCAGTTTGGCCACTTACAGGAACTCATAAATTTTCAGCAGTGAAACTTTCCCCCTTGCTCCATAACCTCAGCCATGAGGTCCTGAATGGCTTCTCTTTATGGGGAGATGCCTTGATTTTAAGCAGCACAGTTTAACAGGCAAAACCAACTGTGTTTAACACTGCCACATTTCTGTGGTTAAACCCAGGATCCCTGGAAAACTCACAGAACAGTGACAGAGGCAGCACTGACCCACAAGTAACATAAAATCTTACTTAGTACTGAACTTTTGGGAGTACAACATGTAAAGTAAAATTTATGCTAAACCAAAGCCTTTTGTCCTGCACAGGAAGCACCTCTCACATCGTACAGAAAATTAGGGTAATTTTTCATACCACAAAAAAATCTAAGGAGCAGGCATGAGTTAGAGTGGGAACAGAGAAGACCTGGGAGTGCTGCTACAGTGCTATAATGCTGCTCTTAGCAGTGCTGAAGTTTTGGAGGGCAAACTCATTAGTATCAAAGATCATCATATCAAAGATAACCTTCTCAGCAGCAGGAGGAGATGCCTTTGGCTCTCTGCAGAACAGCCAACACCCCTGTCTCATCTGATCTCTCACATGGGGCTCATCTCTCAACACTGTGTCCTTCCCTCTGACACCGTTTCCTCCCTAAAGTCTCTTTCAAGCCCACAGGATCATCCCCCATCCCTGGGACAAATTTAAATGTACTGAAAGCCACGTTGCCCAAGTAAACAATCAAAGAGCCCCTATCCCAGAGCCTCCCTTGTGGTTTTTAAATTGAACAGCTGCTGCTCAGAACAAGCTGATGATTTCCATGGCCAGCCGGATTTGGGAATGACTCTGCATGCCCCAGCCCAGGCTCTGTCTGGCCCTCAGCCCAGTGCTGATCATCACTGACTGGTCTCCAGGGAAACTGTGATGCAAAAGGCCACACTGGGATACAGGAAGGGGCTAAAGCACAACGGAACAGATCATGTCATCAAAACAGGGCAAGGAAACCGAGGACAAAGGTGTTTTGATCCTCTGCTCCCCCTTCCAGCCTTTTCAATGCCACCCTGGACGCTGTACAGCCGTAAGTGTGGCACATCCACAGCCAGGGCTGCCCTCCTGTACAACATTCCTGGCCTACACGAGAGCAGGTCACCTGTACCAGGGCCAGATGGGCCAGAGAGAGCCAGGCTACAGCACCTGGAACAAGGATCTGCCTCTGCATCAGCCCTGCAGCAGCCACTGCAGCACCAGCGTCATCCACCGCCTCCATGGGAAGGGCGTTCAACTGGAAAGGCCCCAAGTGAGCTGCTTGGCACTATGGCCATTTATAAGATCAAAAAAAGTAGCCAAAAATCAACTGTAAAACTCTTCTTAAGCAGTCCAGCAGCCAGAAAGTGCCTGGCTAACCTTAAAGACAGGACAGGGTAAAATTCAGGCTTGGGCCAGTGATGCAAAATTCAAACTTAGACCAGTGAGGAATGTGGCATGTGGAGAGGACTGTTATTTTGGGGAGGAAGAGAGGAGTAACTGAAATTCATATTTTATCATAATTCCTTATTTGATGAAAACTAATCAACCTTAAAATCTTTTTGGAAATAGAAGTGAATCTGTTGTTCTATTTTTGGATTCTCAGTAGGAAATAAGGGTTTCGGTTTTTGAGGTTATGAGATACAAATCCAAAGAGATACAAATCCAAAAGGTCATTGTGGCAACCAGGGAGGAGACCCTCTCCTGTGGACCCCTTATGTAAACTCGGAAGCATGATATCAAATTCAACAAAGATGCTATTTATATGCACACAATGGAATATCAGCAGTGAATCAATGCTGCAATGGACATGACAAGAATCCCACCTATTAATCACTTCCAAACCCTATTTCCCATTAAAAACACCTCCCCACCCTCACCCCCAACAAGATGCATAGGAAAGCTCTGAGAGCATATTGTCAGGGAAGGATGTAGAAGCAGTAGGAGATGCCAAGTCATGAAATGCTGATATTTGTCCCTTTTTAGGATTATGTTTTGAAATCAGACATGCTAAGAAGAGAAAGTCTTAAACCATGACATTTAGATTCTGCTTCAAGTCCCTTTCTCTTGTTATTTGTGTATCCTAGAGATCACAAGCATGTCTGAAGTTAAGTGAAAGGAACTTGCTGTTTATCAGAAGTTGTAAAATCAAAATCTTAAAGTGCAACGCAGCTACACTGTTTATGCTACTTCTCATTAAAATAGTTAAACAGTTTAAAAATCAAAATTTGAGGTCTTCATTCCAGCCAATTTATCAACTCCTTCACACTCCACCATGCCTCACTGGCACAGCACACTGCAGCTTCAATTTTAAGCCAACTCCCTGAGGACTCATTTTTTAAAGGATCTTTAAATAGCTCTTTTCCTAACCAGCAGTTTGGACAGCACAGCTTTGTCATAGATGCTGAGATCAGTACTGCAGGATGCTATCTGGACAGATCAAAATGTAACTCGTCAGGAAAACACCTCTGGAATTTGATAATGCAGCTAGCTCTTCTCCACTTCTACCCAGAAGTAAATGCCTGGAACTGGAATTCCCATATTAAGCCAAGCAGCAGCACTGAATAAAACAACGGCCTTGCATTCAGTGTCTTGTAGGAGAGGAGAGATGTGGCTGGTGGTAAAATCTCTGTTGCCAGTTTTGTCTCTATTTACTGTAAAAGTCATCCAAATAACCAGCAGATAGCAAGGACAGACAGCTCTGTGTCATCAAATAGTTCTCTTTCCCTCACATGAACTTTTCACAGAGCAAACCTCTCTAGGTAAGAAGAGAATGACTTTGGCTGGCACAGGTTGCCCAGAGAAGCTGTGGCTGCCCCATCCCTGGAAGTGTTCAAGGCCAGGTTGGACAGAGCTTGGAGCAACCTGGTCTAGTGAAAGGTGTCTCTGCTCATGGCAGGGGGTGGAACAAGATGAGCTTTAAGATCCCTTTCAACCCCACTATTCTATGATTCCCTGCACGTTTGGTCTCATCATTAGCAAGCAGTTTATTGCAGCTTTACAGCACACCATGTTAGCTTTACTTCCAAGTTTCTGACATGCTGCAATAGAGCCCATTCTGCTTAGACAGAGCCTGGCACCTCTGGAACAGCATAATTTTCCTTCTTTTTGTGCCTGGCTATTCAATCAAGTTGTCAGAGCACTGGACTTACCAGTCACCTCACTTACACTTCAGTACAACCGCAGTGATGTGCTGCTTTATCTCAATCATGTCACAACGCTCTGAAGCAGAAACTCAATTCTTCTGGGCAAGAAAGGCTCAGAAGATAAATGAAAGGCAGGCAGGAGAAGGGAGAATTAGAGGTTTAGGGTAACTCACCGACGTGATAAACCTGTACAAAGGCTGTCGCCTCTCTGTGTATTTCACTGTGATGGGGCTCAAGTCATAACGAAACCAGATGGCTGGGATAATGCGGCCGGTGTGGCTGTAGGCTACATACTCCTAGAAAAGAAAGAGGGGGGAAAATGGCAGAAAATGTGAGTAATCTCATCCCAGAGAGTGCCTGCAATAAAACTGCTTCTGTGGATTTGGCTCTTACTCCACGGTTTTGCACCAATCACCAGACAGAAAGACGCAAACAGTGAATTCATGTATTACTGCCCATCCCCACTCCTTATCAAACAGGAAAACAAGCTCTTTATAGTCTGATAATGATATAGCTGGGAACAGAGTGATGGTGATTACTCTCACCTTCATTCAAAGTTACAGAACTAAACAGAAAGGCTGACATTGATTCTCTAGTTTAGAGATGCTCTATTTAAATACAAACAGCCTCTACGTGGTTGCAGGTGAAGTTTTTGCACTGTAAATATATTCTGTATATATATATCATATACTGGAATATTTATCAAACAAATGGAATTTAGTTTGCAAGAACCTGAAAATCCCTGCACTCCTCTGTAAGGCCCCCTTCCCACTGGGACCAACAATGGGAGTGCTTTGCCCACTCAGTATGAATCATGTGGAGCCATGTTTAAACCACGTTTAAAAATGAAGCTAAAATGAAACTGTATACAGAAAATATTGGCAAAGGTTCAAAAAATATTCCAGGCCGGTTCGGGAGAGACATCTTCAGATTGCCAGTGATAATCTCCTTTAATCCATTTCTTTCCTAACAGGTACAAGGCCATCAGCCACAGGCCAGCCCCCCAGCAAGACACATGCACAGTGCCCATACAGAACAGACATTAACATCATATTAGTATCAAAAGTCATATATTTTGAGATAATAATTTGGTTATGCTCTCAGTGGAAACAGATATCAGTTTTCAATGATCAGGGCATTCACAGCTTGAAGAAAAATCCAAGAAAAGCAGGCTGGGGACTCAGCAATCCAAGGAGAGCCATCAGCACCAGCGTGGCATACGATGCCTCTCTATCTTCCCTTCTCTAGCCCTGTGACATGCTGCCAACTCAGATCACCTCTTCTCTTTCAATTGTCCTCTACACAGAGGCAAGTACTTCAAAAAGATGAAGAGAAGACAAGCAATAGGACACTCATGAGCATGATACAAAAAATACAATTTTGCTCTCTGTGAGCTCTGAGGGAGCTAATGAAACAGTATTTATCTTCGTTAATTTCCCACTACTGAGTTTTTTTCCCATGGATGACAAGAGAAGAAGCCCCTAGTTATAATATTTTCAGGGCTCTTATTGGAGTTCTGCAGCACATCCTGGGACTGTGGTTATCTGGGGAAGTGAGGAAACAGAGGGTGTAGGAGGTAAGAGAGGAGACACAGCCCACACTTAAGACCCTCTTCATCTCTTCATACTTATCACTCTGTGGCAGACTATTGCAATGGCTTCCCATTTCTCTTTCCCACTGATCAGTCTGGGAGTAAAGGACTAAAGCAACAAAAGAAGAAAATGCAGATGCAGCACTGTTTCTCTGCACTTCAGTTTTGACAGAACTGACCTCATTTTTTCCTTCCTCTCCCCTTTTCCCCACAGCAATCCTGCCCTAATGAGTCAGTCTTGGCTGAACGCCCCCATTTGCAGCCAAGCTCACAGAAGTGTCAAAAGCTCCTCCTGTCTATTTTCCAGAGTACTTTCAGGACTTCTATCGCAAGAGTCTTATCAGAACAGCAGTTGTGACATTAAGCAGAACAAATACATTGTAATCTGAACACAGGGAGATGTCCAAATCCCTGGGACACACCATACAGGCAAGCCCAAAAGTCACTAGACGGGAACATAAATCTGAGAACTAGTCCAGGAGAGTGTGTGCTTGATTATCAGTTGGGGCAAACGAGCAGAAGTTAGATATTATTAACAGATTCTGGATTTTCATTTAGCATACAACTGGCAAATAATTTTAAACTGAAAGATGCTTTTCACCTTAAAGAATAAGTAGGGTCTTTTTTTTTCCCTTTAAAAACAAATTTCAATACATTGTATTATTAAAATGCTGGGCATGGCACTCAGTGCTCTGGTCTGGCTGACAAGGTGGGTCACAGGTTGGACTCAACAATCTTGAAGCTCTTTTCCAACCTATATGATTCTGTGATAATCCACCATAACAAAGCAGGCACTGTGAAAGAGTCAACCAGTATATATTTGTTGCTACAGGTTCAGTGGCTTAATGTCTGAAATCAACATTTCTAAAAAGCTAAAAACTTGGCTAATTTATGTGTCTGATACATCCATCAAAAATGAGACTGTTTTATAACTGAAACCAGGTGTAAGTGATGTTTTTTTATCTTCAGCTGGGTTACAGTTTCCATTCAGATGCATCTTGACACAAACAACAAGAGCTCCTGCAGCACGTGAAAACCTCCCATAAATCTAGATCAGTTAAACTGACAGATGAGAACGTCAGCAGGAAGAATACCTTTCTCAGGAATGAAAACAATATCATCATCCGCTTTGACAAGCCCTCTCAACCCCAATCCTGGTAAATGCCAGCACCAGGAGCACCACTCCGAAGAGCTTCAGTTCCTCCTTCTCCCAGCAGAGGCTACTGCTCCCCTACAAACACATGTACATGGCACAGCACAGAGCAGGGGGGGGAAGAATGGTGACTGAACATCCTCCAGGCATCCACTGGGCTGCAACGAGGAGCCTCCTCGAGAACTACCTGCCTCTTTACCTTGTTTGCTACTGTGTATTGGTAGGAGTATCGCTGCTTCCCGCTCATGTCTTCGTACACCGTCGGGACTATCTTCAGTATATAATCGTGAGATGCAAGGGCTGTGGTCAAGAAAGGAAAGGAAAGTACACATTAGCATTCAGAGAAAGGAATCACAGCCTACACAACATTTCAAAGCAAAGGAAGTCACAAAAAAGGTACCTCCCTCCTCCTTATCTCAAGTTCTGTGACAAAGCGACAATTTCACGTCCTACATTTATGTCCTTTGTACAGAACTTTGTCAGGTAGTTGGATGACACCAGAATTCACCCACCACTTCTGTAGGACCACAACCCATGGGGTTTGGGTTACCTGAACCTTCCTAACTGCTTGCAACTATAAATTGTAACACTTATCACCACCACAAAAGCCTGGTTAAATCAGGAACCAGCTCAGGTTAGAGCTGCAGCTCACTGAGCTCCTTTTGACAGAAGCAGCTGAGGCATTACAACCTGTGATTTCTTGTGCACCCATCTTTCTTTCTCTTCTTCCTTCTCCTTACCTTTTTTTTTTTCATTATTTAAATGGCTTGTGTCATTTTTTGTGTCTGCTAAAACAGTTCTCAAACAGAATTCTACCCAACTTCTCTGCAGGATCCTTTAGCCAAGTGTAACATGACATTTGGTTCCTGGAGTAAAAAAAACCCCAAACCACAATTGTATATCTTCAGGAACAGCCACAGAAGTTTTGTTCCAAGAAATGGACAGGACTGATGTCCTGCAGGAGCCTGAACACTTGAGAGAAAAATCTGTGCTGAATTGTAGCCTGCACTGGAAATTTCCCTTTGTGTGCTGGTCATAAAGCAGGGGAATGAAAATCCCTCTCCTTCCAGCCACAGTGTAGAACTTCAGGTAGGAGCTAACTTGTGACACGAGAATAAGGGTAAGTTCTGGTGGTGGGGGAACGATAGGAATAGAACATGGATAAAAAACTGCCTAGTTCTGAGTCAGTTTTAACAGAGCTGGAAGCAACATCCAGTTTGCAAAAGGGCTGCAAAGGACATTTTGGGCTAAGCCTTCTCTGTAGTACTGGAGAAAATGGAAATGTCAGCCAGCAACATCTGGATCATTTTGGCTAAAGAGGCAAATGAAAGACTTCTGGATACACCAGTGTTGTGTGAATAGCCCTGTTTTCCCTCCTGCAGAGAGTGGCTAAGACCTGTAATCACCAGGAATACATACGATTTGAGCTGAGCTTGTCTGCTCCCTCCAAGGCATTGAATGCTCCGTGAACGTTATGGACCTGGAAAGCAAAAAGGCACATGAAGAAACCTGACTTGATACTCCTGATCTTTGCTTCCCTATCCTGTAACTAGATCAGCCTGATTCAACCTCTGCGAAAACAAAGCCTCAACCCAGTAAAAGATGACCTGAAATATCTTTCAGTGACCATCATCACAGAGGTTGGCTCCAAGTAAAAAAGTTGATTTCACAACACCTTACAAAATGAAACTCCAAAACCACTCCAAAGCTAAAGGAATTGCAGTTGGAAGAGGCCAGTTGTGAAATTTCATTGTGAGATTATTTCCTAAGAGCAGAGTTAACTGTGACATTAATTTATCAGGCTGAAAGAGAACTAAATGGGAGTTACACAGGCTAAAACTCAGGAGTTCTGCTGCAAAGGTAGCTCATGTCAGAGCAGTTGGGTTTGTACAGCTTGCACTCATTAGGCCAGTTGTCACACTGTGCCCTTGGAGATGGGAAGGACACATGCCATCACTGCCATCCCTTCAACTTCTCCTGCAGCTGATCCCAGGCATGCAAGTATCTGTTTGCCCAGAATAACAGGATTTCCATCCCATGCCTTGCACAAACTGTAATCTGCAGTCTGATGTCCACCAACAGAATAATCAATCTGTGAACACTCCAGACAGGGAAATCCCCCAGCAAGAGCTGTAGGTTCAGACACTGTGTCACTCACACAATGTACATTAAGCTACACAGAAAGGACAAATAACTCCACAGCCTAGAAATTCCTGACCTTAAGTCAGACAACAGGGAAGAAGAGTTTGGAGTAAGTATTTGGTCATGGGTATGACAGGGTTTCACCTCACCAACAGGGCAGTGCAATCTCCTCCCCAGACCCTCTCAAACTGGCAGCACGTGGATGTATTTGTCTCATCCTAAAGGCCATTTCCCTATTCTGAACACTATGGAGTAGATGATGATTTGGAGGAAGCAGCAACTGAATCAGTTTTGCTCAGTAGAAAGGAAGTTCTAGAGAGACAAAATCATCACCAAGTTCAAGTGGAAAGTGCTGGTAACAGGAGCAGAGCAAGAGCAACAGCCAAACCTGCTGCAGTGCCTTTCACCTCATTTCAGATATTTTACACAGCAGCAACCATTTCCAAACTACATGTGCAGGCTGTACTTACTCTTTACTCATTGTAAAAGGTACATGAAGAAAGAGAAGCCCCTTCTTCAGTATTATGTTCTGTTCTTGATACGGGTAGGAAGTAAGTCTCTCACAGCATATCTGAGCCAGAGACTTTAAGGTCCACTTCAAAATTCCTCATGTAGATTTTTCCCTCATGCAGATGAGATTAAAATTCAAACCAATGAATTCTTGTATGACACGTAACCCAGTAAAGCCAGATGTGGAAAGTAAGAAATTATGCCTTTTAAATCATAATTTCTCTTGAGTACTAGATCATGGTCTTGAATAATCCTGGTTTTAACCTTGTGAGGGGTCTTGTGTTCCCTTGATAGGTCAAGGCTGGAAGTTATTTTAGCCTGTTCTTCGTCTCTGCCTGAGTTATATGTCCAGTTATATGTCTTTGCATGTGCTTGTAGAGGTTAAAGCATAGGGTGCCCAAGGTCCTGGCAAGCATCTTTTTGAGACCCACGTTACAGAAGAATTAAGTGTTGACATACAACATATGTGGACATATCACTCGGGTGGAGACCAACAGCAGGCTAAAATAACTTCCAACCTTGCAACTATTATGGGAAGACACCTCACAAGGTTAAAACCAGGATTATTCAACACCATGATCCAGCACTTCAGAGAAATCTATGATTAAAAATGCATAATCTCCTACTTCCCACATCTCTTTTTTTACTGGGTTACCTGACGTGCAAGAACTTCATCCTTGAAATTCATCTTTGAATTTCAGTCTCATCTCAATGAGGGAAAAAAAATCTACAAAAAGTCTGCCACTATTGTGCATGAAGTACTGATGAAGACTTGAAGCTTCATCAGTAGATGATGAGATTCAAATCTGTGTTTCAAACAGACTGGTTTTTCTGGAGAACACAGCCTGTACCTTAGTGGATCATTTTGGTAGGGTCAGTAACAACTTACAAAGAACTAACTCCCAGCACATGACACAAGTGAATGAGAAGCTTCTCACTCTGTTTAAGAAATATAAGCATGTATTACATCAAAGCAGGTGGAGACAACCCAAAATTTTCAAAGGTGCATCCAGACAGGTTTAAAGCTCTCCATACTTGCTGGCTCCAAGTGCATGCTGAGTCTTGGTAGCCCCTGTTTAGAGAATATATCCTCCTTTAATTTGTGCTGTTGAACTCCTGTTTGCCTACAGGATCAGCAGCACCTACGTGCTCCCTTCTTGTGTATGGAGACGATGAGTAGTTATTTTGAACTCTGAAAATACTAATCTGAACTTGTCCAAATCAGGAGCCAACTACCTGTTTGCTAGACAGGTTTCTCACCACCACAACTGAAGACACTTGCTCCTTTGCCCCCAACTGTCCAGGCTCCTCCTTCATGCTGATTCACACTTCAGCTCCCTTACTCCAAGACTCCATGATAAAACAATGGGAATGCTACCTCAGAGCACTGACTTCCCACGCAAAATGCAGAACTCCCTATTAGCACTTACCTAATATTTTTCATAATCTCAGTGTGCTTTACAGACATTAAGCCAAGCTTATTTATATGCTAATATTTCACCGTTCCCACACAAGATATTTCCTAAAAGAAGCCGGGAGCAGAATCAGAAGACTACAAAGCAACGCTTAGACTTGTTAGCATGAAAAAGGGTTTTGGAAGTGGGTGTACAAGAAGCAGACTAATGAGACGTCTGTGCTGAGGAAGGAAGATTACAGAGAGACTATGGGTAAGCAGTGTTTAGGGTGAGTTGCAAACTGGGTGTGCACATGCATAACTCCCACCTGTGATGCCAGCTCCTTGGAAGTAGGCTAGAGAAGTGCTGTAATCTGCCTTTATTGAGAAATCAGGTATTATTACATAACTTGCAACACCTGGTGAAATTCTATCCACTGGGCAAGTGCACACAATCAGCTTCTTCCCAGCAGGGAATTGGCAGTTCCAAGTCTAACTTGTGTTTCATAGAACAAATTTGACTAATAGGTGTCTGCTATACGAGTACAGTGAAGTGAATTAAAAAGAACTTGTCTGGTGCTTTGGTAAAGACAGTAGCAAGCACACATCTTCCCTGAGTACACTCACTGCTCCTCCACAAAGGCAGAAAGGTTTGTTTGCTGTGTTAATACTGAAAACGGGATTTTGCTGAGCCATGAATCCTCATTCCTACTCCCTGCAGGAAGACAGCCACGCAGTTTTCCAAAAGCACTTTCAGTTTCAGAAGAAAAGAGCAAAGTTACTCTATGACTGGACACTGCTCCTCCCTGAAGTGGTGGCAGGGAACCAGCTGTGAACCCTTCCAGATGTTGCATGGACACAAGTGATGGGCTTGCTGACCCAGGCAGTCCTTTCTTACGGCCTCCCCACACTGTACATGGCCCTTCCATAAAATCCAAAGTGTCTAATGTTAAACCCCTCTCATTGCATTCCCCTGCAGCCAGGGAATTTTCAGGGACGAGAACTCACCTGTAACTTGTCCCCAAAGGAGAGCTTGTGGATGACGTGAGTCATGTCGGGGTTCTGGGGCTGTGCAGTGGCGCTGTGCGTCGACACGTGAAAGTTCCCAGGGACCTGGAATTAGTCAGGACAGGGAAGACAGGATTTCACATTTTACCCCTCAAGGCATTGCTCGGCTCTGTGATATGACATGGAAGTGCCTGGATCCATCCAGGTTGTACCTAGTGAGCAGTGGACAACCTCTGGCACGTCAGAGAAAGGCTCTGGGATACCTCCCTGCACTTGATCAACACTCGGATCGGATACATCCCACAGCCCAAGAGTTTGGCACCCTCACGGTGCTAGTGCTGCTGATTAGGAACTGATGAGTGGATCACTCCCAACTTCAGGGATTCCCAACACTTAAGGCTATGTCTTTCATCCTATTAAAATAAAATTCCTGTCTCTGACAGACAACAAACAGTTGCTTAATGTTTTATTCCCACATCTTGCATTTGTTAATGCGCCCCAATGCTGCAGAACAGTCCAGAAAGCTGTGGATATATTCTTCTTTCAGTACTGGTCGTGAGCAACTTTACATTTGAGATTGTGCCTAAGAATGAGTTTTAGATAAAAAGAGGAAAAACCCACCAAACCCAAGGGGCCTTCCCATACAAGCTAATCTAGATCTTCTGTTTCTAGCCCTGGCAGGAGACAGCAAGAGTCTTAATTTTTTAATCTTAAGTTTTTAAATGGAGGTAAATACAAAGTTCTGCAAAATACACATTTCATTTAAGGACTCAGTTCCAAGACAGAAAGTGGTGTCATTCTGATGGGACCACTCCAGCATACACACAGTTTTCAGGTCACCAGCCCTGTTCCGTGAAGTCTTTCAGCAGATACAGCTCAATCTGTTATGGAGGGTGCAAGAATATTTTTCTATTGAGAAAAGGTTGTGAAATGAAGCAACACTGAGAAGCAATGTGGCATGGCCTAAGACAAGAGTGGGAGGATGGTTATACAACTGGTGCCCACGGTGCTCTCTGCAGAGAGCACCAGCAGGACCACAGGAGGCCACATGCCGGTTCCATGTGCTTTCAGGAAAGCTAATTTAATGACTTGAGGAACAGCAGTGCACTCCTGGGAACAATTTCAGGTGTGGACACCGGCTGTGTCATAACCAAGCTCAGTGAACAGGGCGGCAGACTCTGCGGTAAGAGGCACACAATCATCTCACTGTCACCTTGTCCTCCCTCCTCAGGTTCGAGAATAACACCCAAGTGCAACCCTCGGTCAAGTTTCAAAGCCTGGCCAGGTCCCGCTCCAGGTCCCAGCTCACACAGAAGCCTGTACAATTCCTGCCAAGGGAATGCAGACCTCCAGGTCACACACAAGAGGTTCAGGTTGCCAGAGCCAGAAGTCCTGGATCGGGTCCCCTCCTCTGACAGCTGTCCCAGCCACTATATGAGACACAAATTAAGCACTGAAGGAAGCTCCTCACTGCCATATACATCACCCCCCTTCTGAGCTGCTTTGGTGAGCAGGACACACGACATCTAGCAGACAAATGCCCCAGCTCCATCCTTCGGGAATTATCTGAACAAGAACTACTTTGCAAGAAGCTCTTTCCCAGTTTTGTGGACTATCAGCTGCCAGCAATCTTGGTGGCTTAGAGGTGAGGAACCAAACGTCCTCTTTTTAAGTCCCTAATCCTTTCCATGCCACAGAATCAGTAAGAGGTTCTGCCTGTTATTTTTAGATATGATTGAACATGACCCGGGAGGAAAAAAAGGAAGTAGGATTTTGTAGCCTGTGGTACATGGAGAGGAGTGAATAAAGGGTGTGCCCTTCTTAGGACATCAGTGGGTCCCAGCACTGCCTCCCCCACCCCAGCTAGTCATCTCCAGCATTACATAGCAAGATTATTCAATCCTGAACACACCCATCCCAGAGAGGAGCCTCCTCCAGGCCTGGATTTTCATTCTTTGAGACAGAAGCAGAGCATCCCGGCAAAGCATGCGCAGAGGCCTCGTGCTGTATTCCAAACATCCCAGCACGGAGCCGCTTCTGTTGCACTGGCACCCTCTAGTAGGGAACATTCCTGTCATTCTGCGGCTCTCGGAACAAAAGAGGGCTTGGATAGACATTGCCAAAGACCTCTCCACAGTGAGTCACATTCTGGAGGTGCAGAAGTTATGACAAGTAAACATAGAAGCCGCTTGGCGTTTGTAGGGAGTGCACACACAGCCTAAACATTAGGCTGCTGCCTAATGCAGCACTGGCTGCAACACAGAGCTGCTCTCTGCTGTTCAGCAATTCTATCTCAATTATCTGTTTTGGAGAGTAGAGAAAACCCCCGATCTAACACATTCCCTGTGAGTCTGGCCACGCAGCCTCCTCTCCCCACACCATCTGCAGCACCGAGACTTAACCTTCCCCCTGACCAGGGACATGAACATACACACTGCAGGAGAGGCGCTGACACACAGATTTTCAAGAGCATTTTAAAAATGGATCTTGCCAGCATTTCCCCTGTCCCCACACACTCACACACTGTCATTCCTACTCACCTTGTTGATGCTGAAATGGCCCTCAAACCTGCAGCCATCCCCATTATTGAGAGGGATCTTCATCGAGTTGTCGATATGACCCACTTCGTGCCTTCCCATTTCATCTTGGATGTCTAGTCCAACCACTGCATGGGTGGGAAGGAAGAAGACAAAAAAATCAAAAGACCGGGAAAGTTGCATAGGAAAAGCATACATTGCTTTTACTGGGAAAAAATCCATATCTCTTTTGTTGACATCTCAAATATTGTTATACCTGAAAGAACCTTGTCACCAAACTTTTCACACTGCCTATCTGACACAAATATACTTCCCATGTCCTGCCAGCTGACTGCTATCTACACAAACAGAAAAACTTTAGGTAGACAAGCAGGTGATTTGGGAAAAACCAACAACCAGCTGGTGCGTTCAGTTACGAATGAAACTTGGGAGATTTCTTGTTCCCAGACACAAAAAGGTTGCTATAAAAAAAAAGGAAATGAGATTTAGAAAGAAGCCAGTGAGGGAGAACAGCCACTAACACAGGCTGCAGAGTGAGCACAAGGTCCAAGAAAACAAGTGTCCTGGCCTGGAACAGAAAGCAATGGGATATTGGCAAAGGCTGCAGCTACTTGATCTCCATCCACCCTGTTACAGAAGAAGGGCCGCTGTACCAATTTGGGCTCATTTGAAGTATTACTTAAAACACAAAGAAAAACTGCTAAGTGAGAAGGAGTACTCACATTCACAATGCAGGTTTGGCAAACTGATGTTCAAATTCACTTCTATTTTACCTCCACTGTCTTTGTCTGGGTCATCCACATAGAGTTCATTAACTCTGGAGGGCAGAAAACACAGGTGGGTTTAGGCACACATTTCCACAGGGAAAGAACCAACAATTTGCATGAGGAGGGAAAAAAGGAGACTGGGAAGCCAGGGGTTGACTGTGATGTCTACAACCAAGTTACAGAGAGCACAGAGAGCTCTCCACAATGGCATGGGGGCAAATCACTTAACTTTACTAATTGCTTGGCAAGTGCAGGGGGCCTTAAACAAGTCCCTTGTCCCAGCAGAAAACAAAATTCCTGCGCCCTTCCCTAACCTGAACTTCCAGAAGTGATGAAAAACAAGAACTTAATGCTGAAGAGCTGGCAGGCTCATGAGCTGCCCTCCACTCCCCTGGGCTGTTACTCCTTTTAGGAAGGAGGGAAGTATGTGCTTTTCCATTTGTTTCATAAATAGTTTTAGAAGAAGGCTGCTCTCAACCATCCCCCAGGAAAGCTTATTTGTGTCACTTTGTTATTGCCACCCAGCTGACAGAGCAGTGGCAAGAGAAGGCAGCAGGGCATAACTTGGATCTTCCTCCTTAATATCACATTTCAATCTATGAATGGTAACCAAAAGCAACAACTAAAATTGAGGAGAAGAGGATTTGAGCCAGGAACAGATGGGAAGACACATCCTGGACAGCAGGATCTAACACACTATACAACAGTCTCCCAAAGAGTAATGCTGTTTCATAGCACCCACAGTGCTGGCACGTATTTCACAAGAGACAAACTGCAGATAGAGAGTAAAAGGAACACAAGAGTATAAATATTTATTTTTGGCACATACAATCCATCCCACACAAAAAATAAACCAAAAAGACCCAACGCTGAACTAGCTGAATGGTCCTAGAGAATCCACTCTGGGGAAACTCAACAAACTGAACTAAGATGCTGCTGAGATTGCCTAGCAGCTCTTTTCCCTCGAAGTCCAACACTGTTCAACAAATAAGAATATTTGGCAATTTATCTTCCAGTTAGACAGTTTATAAAGTTATTATGGGAACTTATGTTCAAGCAAGCTACATAAAATAAGCTACCTTCACTAGCAAGTGCTCTGTATTATTTTATTTCATGCCCAAAGTGCATGAAACCCTTTGACAAGCCCTTGCTGAAGAGTCTATATGCTAATAGTCAAACCAGACTAAGGCTAAGCTACAAGACAGATTCAAAGTGATTTTGCTCTGGTGATACCTCTCTGGACCACAATGAACTGTTTGCCCCGTGGATTCAGAAGAAACAAACCTTCACACTGAGAAACACACACGCTGACGGTTTTTTCAGAGGCAATTACTCACAGGTCAGTGGGGTTTACAGACACTCATTTAAAACCAGCACAGCATTTGTCTTCAGCTTCACAGCCCTACCTTTCTCTGTTTTTAATTGGCTTGACAAGTTGCTTGCAATCATTACTCAACCTATTTTTCAAGTGATTAATAAAAATGACACAAAGGGAGGGGAAAGATTGCTCATCAGTGACCTAGTTAGAAGCTTCTTGGCTGAGCCCTCTTCTCCTGGGTGGAATGCACTCTGTCTTCTACGTGTTCATTACTGACAGATTGGGTAGGATCAGGATTAAGTCATATGTCCAAATACGGCTGGGAGGAGCAGCTCCAGCCAGGACAGGCATTAATCCCCCAAAGCAATGCACCTCTCAGTGCTCCCCGAGTCCTCCCATCAATATCCCAGTTGCCAGCCAACCTATTTCATAATGCCTGGCTGCTTCCCAGCTCTCTGCAGTCCAAGATATGGGCCATGCCCAGGCAGTGCCACATGCAACTCGATGTTAGTGGCGAAAACAAGCATTCAAGGGCTGGCAGAGAAGAGCAGCAGGTTCAGCAGCTCAGCTGAACATCCCAGCTCTTTGGAGAAAAGCTCTAGCAAGGTCAGTGTTCGCATTTGCTGATTTCTAACTCTGAACCTGTCCGAAATCGCGTCTCCAGGCGCGCTCTGACGACGACGGTGTGTGAGCCTTTCAGTGATAAGCAAGAGGCGGTTGTTGGTAGAACAAATCAAAGGATAAACTGTGCACAGGGAGCCTATGGATGCCTTCACATAGGAAGGCCAGTGATGAGGTCACTTGGTTGCAGACTGGATCACTGAGGCAAAGAGAAGTAGGCCAGTCTGTCCACGTCACACAGCCCATTAGCTGCAGATAAAGGAAACTGGTTTCCTGTCCCGCAGTCCGGTCACTGGACCAATGGTTCCCAGTCTGTCCCTTTGGCAAGGCTCACAGCCACTTCCTCCTCCTCCTCTTTACCTAGTAGCCCCCTGCCCCTCTCCCACTCACGTTCCAAATTTCATAACCCCATCTATCACTCTTTAGACATCTGACAGCTCGTGACAGTTGGTCCTTCCTTCCCCTCCCTTCAACTTGCAGCGTTGCCTTTCACGGAGCACCTGGCTGGTTGGATCCTGCTTCTCCCTCCCAGCTCCAGCCACTGCCTCCTCATGGCAGCATCAGCCTTTGCTGAGGGCCCCAGCTGACAAATCTGGCAAGGTTTCCTATCAGGGGCTCCAGAATGAATCCTTTGTGTGTTACTGAGGTTCCCTCTCACTATGGGGAACCAAGGGCACAACGACAACACATCACAGGCTACAACACTTGCTAAGAAACATCAGAAGAAGCATTGCTTTCAACAAACTGGACATTTCACTCCCAAAATACATTCTGGAAACCTCACAGATAAAACAAACTTTCAGGGTCAAGGCTATTCCTTCCAGGACCTCCCTGTGAACCACTGCCACCCAAATCTGGATGAAGCTGGCAGAGGGTTGGCACTCACACCTTCCTTCCTATCCTCCTCCCCAGGGCCAAGAAGCCAAATTGCACACAGTCTTTCTCTTATTTAATCAGACTATCCTGGGATGTTGGGAAAAGCACTACTTACCACCTCTAGCCACTCTCCTATTCCCTGAAGGAATAATGTCTCTTGTGGAAGAAATGAAGCTGTCTCTAATTTATAGCTGACCCTCCCAGAACATAAAGTGTTTCAGGAGTAACAGTGGTTTAACAGTGAATGTGGGATGGTCACAATAGAAATAAAACCTGAGGTCAGGCAGAAAGACACTGTAAATGCAGCTGCTCCTATGGCTGTTTAGAGAGACAGTGTACAGGGTCATATTGTGACTCCAAAGATGGTGTGTACCTTCCCCGAATACCCCAAGTATGTAGGAGTTGGTATTTTTTACTGGCTGCTGCTAAGGAATATTTGAATAAAAGCAGTACAATAAAGCAGGGGTGAGGTGCAGAGCTCTGGAAGTACAATGAGGGCAGCAGGAGAGGTGAGAGGTGGACCTCTCCCCTGTGGAGCCTCCCACCACCGATCCAAGGAAAGGGAGGAAAGTTTTTCAGCGCAGCAGGAGCCGTGATCCACACAGAAGGAATCTGCTTCACTTCTGGAAAGAGCCACTTGGAAATACTTCACATTCCTGAGTGGGGCTTCTCAGTTGCTTATCCCATTTGCTTACAAACTTGCAGCATTACATGGAAAAAGTTGGAGGGACCCTTTGGCCAAGCGCGCAGATCATGCAAATGGCACGAAGGGAAGGGGACAACCGCAGCGAGAGGGCAGGGCATCGCTTTCAGATTTTATCCAAAGAAAGTCAGACCCATTCCCCACACTTTAGGTCTCAGATTTATGACACAACAGCTTTGTTTCCCCAGAAACAAAACTTCCCCAGTAACCTATTTCCACCCAGCAGCCCTGGACGCTAACATTAGACACTTCAGCACTTCAACAGCCGAAGAACCTGTGGCTCTTTGAATACAAGGGTGGGCACTGCATCAGCCTTTCTGAGCTTCACACACTGCTGGGGTGCTCTCTAAACAAATCCTCCTTGTCCTGTGTCCTCCTTGTCCTAAGTCTCTGCTTCAAGTTTTAGCCTTTTTTCTTACTCTTTCTCAGCAAACAAACAGGCAGCCTCCTCCCATGTCACGAGCCATAGAGAAAATACAACCACTTACTCCAGCAAGCTGTATTTTACCTTGTCCTCCAACTCCCAGGAGGCACTCTCTGGTCTCCAGGACCCCAAGCTTAAGAGGGAAAATAATTATTCTCTCTTGAGAGAGCCCAAAGCTTCTCAAAAGACTTTTTCAGACGAGCTCTCTTGGCTCCACTTGCCATTTCAGCTCTAATCAACCACCTTCCAGAAATACAACCATCCAAAGCTGATATTCCTGCACTACCATCTTTTCAGCTGTACCAGACCAGAGAATATCCAACACAGGACAAATAACCCATCTTCTCCTGAGTTTGTATGAAGAAACAACAATCAGGTCAGCAAGTTCTCTACTGTGTAATAAGCTGTGCATGTGTCTATTGCTCTGCCATTTGTGATCTTCCTCCTGCCTCCTGAATCTCAATCAGTTCTTCATTGTGAAGGTCTTTGTCCCAGATTAGGTCTCGGCTCAGCTGTGAGGCACAGAAAACATGCTGTCCTACAAAGGAAGGAATTACAGTTCTCCAGGAGGCAGGAAGAAGGAGAAGGGTTCGAAAGACGCCAATGTAGATTTGAGTCAGAAATTGCCAATGACATCATGACACGACCTTCCGCTTCCTGTAACCCACACACGTCCACGGGGACAAACGGCACAACAACCCCTCACAAATGTATAACACCTTTTATTAGGTAATCTCCAGGTTACTACGCAAACATTAATTAAGCTTCTTACCTGCCTACCTCTCAGGGCTGCTAAGTATTACATCCTTCTACAGAAAACTGCCTGTGCCAAAGTCAGTCCGTGGCAAGAGCAGGATTACAACTCCCATCCCCTTTTGTCCACGAGGCTCTACTGCCCATGCTGGTCTAGTCTGCTCCAGCATTTCATCTGCCTCAACTGGATGAGCTGGTAGAATTGGAGTTGCATCTCCAGCTTAATGTCAGAACACATGAATTGTGGCATTTCTTGGCTTATGCTCCAAGATTACGGTCTACAGCACAAGAAACCCTTGTTGCACCAGGATGACACTGCTGCACGTGCGAGTTGCTAAAATGTTCATGGGCCAAGAGCCACAAGACACATCCCACACACTTTGGAGAGCTCTGGGACAAAAAGTCTCTGAAGGCACATCTGATAACAATTCTGCAGGATCAGTCTTGGGCATGCAAATGAATCCAGTGTGGACAAGTAACGTTTGTCTCTGAAACTCCCGGTGTTTTGCTTCCTCCCACACTCCTGACAGTCTGAACATGAACAGTCAGGGTGTGCTGCATGGGACGTGAACCCAGCCGAGGGGCTGAGCTGTGAGACATTCCTTCATTGGCCAAGGTATTTTCTGTAAGATTAAAGCAAGGAGGGTCCCCAGTTACCTTAATAATCCAGTCACTTTAAGTGAAGAAATTATTTGGATATTGCCTCCCACAGCTCAAGGAGCATTTGGACAATACTCTCAGGCACACGGTGGGATTGTTGGGGTGTCCTGCACAGGGCCAGGAGTTGGATTTTGATGGTCCTTGTGGGTCCCTTCCAGCTCAGGATAGTCTATGATTCTATGATTCATGATTTATGCTTTTTTGCAAAGACAGTAATTTTATTACAGATATTCTGCTGAAGTAATTAATTGGCTTGCAGGGGGCCACAGCCTTCCAATTAGCAAACTTGTCACTTCAGATAGTTTTTTTGTCCGTTACTACATTAAAAAAAAAAAAAGAAAGAAAAAAAAACACTACCAGGAACAGTCTGTTGCTTTCTACAGTGTGCTGTGGCAGATGAATTAGTGTTGAGCAGCAACATTCATACCACAAGCACCACATTCATACCCTCCTACCCCTTCCCCTGGCTGCCAATGCAAGGCAGATGAGAGTAGGTAATTACATCTTTACTCCTTAATGATGGAATACTTGGAAAACTATTATTGATCTTACAGGACATAATTCATGACCTAATTACCGTGATAAAACTGCAAGATTACCATCTTGCCAGCTATTAACGTCTAGCGCAGATCTGAGTTAATTAGAAGAGAGATAGGTGATTTCTATGCTTTTGATTTGCAACACAACAGCAGGATGAATGAGGACGGCTGCTGAAGGCAGGACGAGCCATTTCTAGCCCTCAGACTACTCTCAACCTCTTACCCAGGAAATACCAGACACATTCAACACTTTAGCTTTGTTTCTTCAGCCACTTGAGTCATTGGCTCAGTGGGACAACAGTGATGCTGTTCATTTTGCAGAGGTTCACATGTGGAACAGAGACCTCATTTTCTTTATTTGTCTTTTACAGAATTGAGGGGATTCATCATCTAGGTTCTTGGTTTGGAATCATAGAATGATAAAGATTGGAAAAAACCTTCAAGATCATTGAGTCCAACCTTCGACTGTTCACCACCTTGTCAAGTAGACCAGAGCACTGAGTGCCACATCCAGTTGCCCCTTGAACACCTCCCGGGTGACTCCACCACCTCCCTGGGCAGCCCCTTCCAGTGCCTGAAGTTTGGACTAAGTCTTCAGTCACTCTCAGTTTGGACAAATAAGAAAAAAACCCACAAAAATCAAGAAGATTCTTGATTTCCAGAGTTAAACTCCCCCTCCCCTTAATGTCAACGATGTGTTGTGTCTGAGCAAAGAAAAAACTCTCTTCCCTCACCAGCCCTTCACTGTGTTTTTCCTGAGAAGGATGTAGCCCCACCTAAGAACCAAGCTTTGATTTCCTTCATGGCTGCTCAGAGGCCTGTTAGGGTCACACAATAAACCTACAAGATGAGCTGAGTTTTCTACCCTACTCAGGGCTCATCTCCACAGGAAACCAGTCAGCAGCAAAATAGGATGTGTCTCTACAGTGTGTTACCTGTTCCATGAGCTTCCTGTGCGTCCCCTGGAACACACCACAGTGTCTTAGTTCGACTTCCTAACTGGAGTCAACTCCTGTGCACAGACACAATCTTAGTGCTCATTAGAAATGCTCACACGAGTTATGACACAGCTACTGTGATGCACACTGTCCTCCCCTTGTAGGTAATATTTGGGTTTAGTGTTATGACTGTGATCCTCGAGATGAGGGTGTAATTTTTTGGCTTTCTGCCACCCAGACAAGTCTTTAGCAGCTGAGACTATAAATGCTATGACAATGGGCTGGTCAAGGAAACACAGCTTTGAAGTTGGGCAAGAGTGACCAAACTGAGATTTCTAGTAATACCAGGAATTTAAGTTGCTACAGTCATATGAATGTAGAAGAAAGTCCAACAATGGGTAGAAGCCAGCAAGTATTAGGGGTTAGTGTGGTGCAGAGCAGACCTTCTTTTCTCACGTTGCAGCACGAGTTCAACAAACCACAGTAACCTCTTGCTTTAAATGCAGACACCAAAGAAACCTCTCACTGGTGAGAGTCAGACAGTGAATCCTGTGGGCACCACTGCTGAGGTTGGTGCTGGCCTGCCCTGCAGCAGGCTGGCCATGCACACACACCACGCACAATTACTGGCTGTAACCGTGCTGTGAGGTAACCACGAGTCCACAGCAGAGAACCTGCTGTGTCTGACAGGAGGCACCAGGCCAAGTGCTCCCAATTTCACTTTGCCATCAAAAATGTGCAGCCATCCCTGCATTCAACCTGGCTTTGGCAAGCCATATTTCCCTTTAAGGGAAATATGACACAACAGGAGAAAGAGTGATGCAGTCTCATAGTACAGCTGGCACTGGCAAAGCAGGAAAGTTCATCCCATGTAACTGCACACTCTTATTAATCATTCAGATCCTGGCTGATATTAGGAAACTTCACTCTGGGGGAGATATCTGTTGTGAGAGACTCAATACAAAGGAAACTTGAAGCTTGTAATAAAAGTTGAAGAGAATTGAACAGTTTGCACGTAAGGAATCTTCCATATCTTCTTAAGTATTTGAATCATGGGCAAACAAGGCTCAAAAATCTTTGTGAGATAATATCTCCCCTGTTATTTGCTACCACTCAGTTTAAATGGAGGCACAGAGTTCTCACACAGTTCCAGATCACGCAGAGCTCCCCTCTCATTATTCCCAGTGCTGTCACAACGCACTGCCAGTAATACCTGACTGAAAGGGAAGCACAAGAGGCTCACAACAACTTTGTACTGGGTTTCTCAGAAGAGAAAGCAATGAGTAAGAAATGGAAAAAGAAAAGTTTACTCCTGCTTCACGAAGTCACTGAACTGGGAAGCACTTTAAGTGACTTTCTGAAGTATTTCCACTGTCCTGGGGGAGCCTTTTCACAACTGCTGTGGGTGAATGTTCCCAGCAAGAGTCTGATGACTTGTAACTCATCACAAGGAGGTTTTCATACTCTCTGAGCTCTTGTGTTGGACGGTCCATGACGAATCAGGTTCCTGCAGTCATTTGTCTCAGATTCTTCCATGACACCCCCTCTAAGATTTTACTGCTTTACTGCTTGCAAACACCTTCTCCCCACACAGCTCCTGCTGGGAAAGGCAGTTACCATCTCTCTGAGGTTTTAATGAGGAACTTGTCAGCTGAGCATGCAGGAACTTAACAGCACCTCCAATATCTTTGTGGAAAATGCATCATCTAGTTAAGAAAAAAGCATGAAGAGCCCTCAGAGAATCATACAATTCTGTTGTTCAAAAAGAAATTTCTAGTCAGGGAAGTACCACATAAAGGCATGTGCATTCCTGGATCAAAATTAGGCAGATATTACTAATTCCTCCTGTAAGGCATTAACTAAAAGAAAAAAGAAAAGCAGATGAGAGAAGGAGATCTAAGAGGAGAGCAAGAAAAAGTGCTATTTTACTTGAAGCAATTTGTCCAGCTTTTCTCTGTTTTTTAAAACAAGAAATCCAAGGAAATTCAGCTCTGTGAAGTGACTGATAAGGTGGCCCCAGTATTTCACAAGCAAACACAGGGAACTGAATTCAAAGAAACAGGGAACGAGTAAGAAACCTAAGATACCATCTCGGAAGGAATGACGCAACAGGCACAAAAAATCAGCTAGAGCTTGATTACACTTCTGTCTTTAGGTTAAACATTAGTCAAGGTCAAAATTATTCCTGAAATTATATTTTTGACCCAAGACAGAGCTGCACAAAAACAATGAAAGAGCCTCATGGTTATCAGAATGGTCAATCTAAACACAGCACAGGAGCCCAACGCATTTCAGAGCCTTTTTGCTCAGCAGTGACATCTGTTGCTACCTGGACCATCATGTGAGTCTGACAGAAGTTCCACCCTTCCTAACTATCCAGGAACTGTGCATCACAGTCTAATGAGCTCACTGCTACATCAGCAGGATGATGGAGAACGTTTCCTAGAGCCCAAAACAAAGGCACCTGTGTTAAAAGATACTAAAAGTTTAGTTCATGGCAGGAGGAACATGAGAACAGGGGAAAAAATAAAATCTGATTAACTAAAATACTTGTTCTATGAGCAATTTTTAAGAGCAGGAATTATTTCCATTTTGCTCAAAGCTGTCTCTACCTGGGACAACAACTCTTCAGGCACAAAACCTGTCAACTAGGTTTCCAAGTCAGGTTCAACTGAAAGAAGAAAAAAACTCATACACGAATAAAGCCATCTGCATGTATCAGAGTCAGCTCTGACATTAAAAAAAGGAATAACTTATATTAATTAATAATAACTCATATTTTATGCAATTTACTTTTCAGAAAAGCATCTGCATAAGTATCCAGGGAAGACTGGCAGCATGTGATACCCATTTATCCATAGGGAAGGGAGAGGAAAGAAAACACCTTGTCAGAGATCCCACTGTATCTGCAATGGGACCCACACTCAGAGCCATGTGAATCCAACCAGGAGGCACCACACACTTAAACATATGGTATCACTGACGAAAAATACACAACTTTTTGAGAACCACTTTGAATCAAACAAGTACAAAGGAAAGTGCCTATTCAGGAGGAGAGGGGAAACAAGTCTCAGATGAGGACAAGAAATCAACAGCTTAAGGAGGAAGAGGGAAACTGCACTTGATGGCACTGATCACCTTGGCACTCCTGTTACCTTACACTGGGTCACCACAGCACTGATGTGATCTGTGGTCACGTGAAAAATACTCACTGTACTCACAGAACAGTCCAGCATGCAGCTAATAAAGGATCAAGCAGGTCTGGAACAGTTTTCTCTATCAGAAATATTTTAGAACCAAGTTTGCTTAGTGTATTTTAGTAAATTAAAAAACTGAATGAATGTTTGAAAATTTGGACTCAACCAAAAGGAATCCAAACCCCATCAGGCAACTAAGTGAGTTAGTGAAATTACAGGAATATTTCTCTCAGGTAACAGTAAAGCTGTAAAGATCCATATATGCACATATATACAAACAAGGGAAAATATGACTTTTACTTACATTTCAGTGGCTATGAATCCGGTGAGCTCAGACAGGAAGAGAAACAGTATGAAGAGGCAGCAGCAGACAGAGACTGGAACAGAGACAAGGAGAGGAAAAGGTTAGTTTTGTTTCACTAACAAAGACAAAAACTGTTTTCACACAGGCATATGATTCCCCTCATGGATTTGCCAACCAGACACACTTGAGAACTATGACTCTTTAGAGTCTATGACCCAGAGGAGCCATCAGAGCTGTGACTTCACCAAAATGCCAATATCCAAAATCCTGAGGGGTATCATCATTTTTGGGCTACTTTTTCCACCATGATTTCCATCTCCCCACGGCTCTTGCATTCTCCATCTCCAGCACACAATGCTGGTCTGCCAGCTCTCCCTCTTCTTTACAGAGCTGCTTGACATGACTTCTTTGGAGCCTTTGCTCCACATTTTAATTAATTAAAACCTCCAGAAAGGAAGAAAAATCAGCACCTCCTTGCTTCAAAAGCATACAGTCAGATAACACAGTGTTTTGTGGATTAGGAGACATTTTGGTTTCTTCTCAAGTTCCAAAGCTCTGTGTAAGTCATCTCACAGCCTGGTCTTGGCAGAGCTGGTACAGCAGAGACAATAATGGCAATAATGGTAATGGACTAGTGTAGCCAATGTCTGATATTTCTCTAATTTCTCCATTTGCTGATAGATTGACTCTTCAGAGAGGGAAAATTCCCAGTGAAGGAATTGTGAACCTGGACAAGTCCCACGTCTTTTCTAAGAATTTGAACCTGGAGTTCCACGGAGGGAACCCAAAGTAACTGGCATGTTACTGGTTACTCTTCATCAGGAAACTATTCAAACAATTGGGCAGTGACATTCACACAGCAGTGACAGGGTCACTGACCCACACAGAGGGGCTGGAAGGAAGTACAGCCGTAAATCCTATGGAGCAGGGATGATTGGAGTAGGCAAGGTTGTGCCAAGTGAAGGAGACAGGGCTGCAATGTGTATCTGTATTAAATAAAATACCCAAGTCCACCATGAACCACTTGCAAAAGAGTAAAGCAGGAACTGGCAGGAGCTTCCAGGGCTGTGACAACCAGAGCACAATCCGGCTCATCCCTCCATCCCAGCACAGCTGCAGTGACCGAGCACTCTGTGAAATGACCAGTTACCAGAGCCGCTAATTAGGATTGAGAAACACGTTAGAAAAACCCTGTTCCTCAACTTTATACCACATGACCTGTACATCCCAAATATCCATTCTTTCAGGAAGCTCAAGCAACAACAGGCTAGGGAATAATTTTATCACAACTGCATCAGTCCAAACTCCCTCGGTAGAGAATGTGAGAGGCACAGGAAGGAAAGAAGAGGTACTGAGGGCAAGTACTGAGACAGACCCTTGAGTGACCTCATTCCTCAGATTAGTCAGCTGATAGCTCTGAGGAAAGAGAAATGCGTTGTTTCCCCTTCCTCATCAGAAGAATTTCAAGGGTGGATTCGTTTACTGACCCTCTGTGAAGTGCAAGGCATTAAAAGAGATCCCAAAGAATCCATTAGCTAGGATGAAGGAAGAGAGAAAAAAATACAAAGACCAGTAGGAAAATTGGAAGCAAGAGGGGATATTAATTTCCAAAGAGAAACCTCAGAGGGTCACACACTTGCTTCCAAGTCTTAGCTTTCAGGGCACGGAAGATCACCACGGCTGTGACCCAGCTGAGCCCCTGGCACGGGGCACCACACAGTGTGGGGGGAGGAGAAACTTGCTGCTTGTTTGCTTAAAGCACAGCAGCAAATTCTTATGAGAACTTACACACCTACGTAAGAGCCCAAAAAAAGTGACCGAGGCACAAGAGTCGTCGATCCAGCGTTTCGTACTGTTGGTCACAGAGCAGCAGAGACATGAGATCTCTGAGCTGTGGCAGAATTCAGGGGAGAGCATTTCACATAGACAACCCTTTCTTCTCTAATCGCTTCCCATATTCCTCACTGCTTGTTACCATCCCATAAAGGCTTTCCACAGCGTCAGCTAGACCTCTCTGCTCTCAAGCACTTCCAGGCAAGCCTGGTACTACTAACTCTAAACTCTCTCCCAGAGCTTCCTCTCTCTTCCAATTTTTTAACTTTCTTCTCTGCCACTTGTATCATCAAATTATTTTCTTTTCCAGCACAGAAAGTATGTGCTGCCTGAAGTCCATCTTTCAATTCAGCTCTTGCAGGGAAGGCTTATGACAATACTTACCAAATACAGCACAGTAAAATTCCACTAACCTACATCTAAAAAATCCTGCAAGAATGCCCTGAAGCACCTGGCAGGGACTGACTTTCAAAGCTCCTCAATGCTTTTGCCAGACTTCAAACTGCACAGTCAGTTTTCAGCCCATAAAAGAGATTGCTGAGGGTGGACATGAGAGGGGAATATAAAATCACGAGGGATCTAAAGGAGACGAATGGGCAACAACCACTCACTGTCTCTTCTAGTACAGGAATGAAAGGGGAGGTTAAAAACAGGAGAAGGTTTTCTTTTACAGAACACAACTAAATTCTGAAGATTCTTCACTGTGGGTGTTGAGGACGCTTAAAAAATAAAATCTGTAAGATTTCAAAAAGGAATCACACACACCCTGAAGAAGAAATCCACTAAGGGCTACTAAACACAAAGGAACAACTTATAGCTCAGGAATTTCAGAAACCAAAAGAGCAAAGCCTGGTAAAGTGTTTAACCTGTCCCTGTGCTCTTTCTCTGGCATCTGCTGCTGACCACTCCTGGCAAGGGGACACTGGGTTGCACGACACTTGCATCAACCGTGGCTGCTCCTATGTTAAACTCTTCTTGCACACACACATTCTCAGGACAGGGGGTGTCTTTAGCATGAGACTCACGTGAAAGCCTCATGTGTTAAACTGTCTCCAGAACCAGTATTTTCCCAGATGCAGAACACCAGCTCCTCTCCTTAGTGTGGAGCTGCGGGCACAGATGATGTTCCCAGCATAAGAATTTATGCACTTCAGCTGCTTATTTCATAGTGAAGGCTTTCACTTGCTTCCATGCAAATGTGCAGTTCCACCACCCACATTTGACAACTGCATGATATTTGGAAAAGTAGATTAAAGGCTAGGATCAGACAGAATCAAACAATTCATGCATAAAGCTTCACGTAACTGCAAGAGCACTGCGACGTTCCCACAGAGCTCGAAGGACCATCTAAGACAGGTTTCTTAAATACCTAATATGTTAACACAATCAATATATCAAAGGTAGAGACAGACTGCTGTTGGCTAATCTTTAATCCCAAAAGGATGGGAAATTCTGCCAAGTTTTTCATTCCTACACTAACCTTTTTGTACATATCGCTTCTGATACATATCCCATCTATGTACATTCCTGGCTTTTTCTCCCCACCCCACAAGAAATAAAAGAAAGAAAAAGCGTTTAACACATCACACAGACTGAGAACGTGGATCCATGTCTATATTAAGGCATAAAATTATTAGCATTTATTATTCAATGGAGCAAACTGTTATGAAGTCCAAGGAACGGGTCTTGTTACAGACGCCATGTGAATCATAACTTTGATATTTCCTGATGTGTATTTAAAACTCCAGCCCCCAAACAGCACCGAGTATTTCTGGATAACATTTCCATGTGTGCATACAACATGTGCATGCAAACTATGCATCCACATGGATTGTTAAATAGCAGGATCATTCCAGCAGCTGTGTCCGACTGCTCCTGTCCAGCCAGATGCCAACTGTCAGCCAGCCAGGGCGTGTGCTGCTGCTGCTGCTTCCATACCCAAACATGGCCAAGCTGTCACCAAGTTAGTCAGATCTGTTGGAGTGGCCCTGTGTGGCACCACGGACACGCTGCATGGGGGTGGGAAAGCTGGCAAAGAACTGGTGGAATTGGTACAATGAGGGCATGACTGGCTGAGGGCACAGGAATGCTGCCTAAAAAAAGAGAATTTTATTGAGGAAAAGGAATGAGTAACTTCTATACACTTTTTCAGAGAAGTCCACAGCAGGGGATGTGTTGTTCTACAAAAACCTCTCTCCAAGTAAACTGCAGTGGATTGTTCCAGGTTACTTCATTCCTAAAAAAATGTTCGTAGCTGGAAGGGTTGCTACACAGAGCTCAAATATCTTGTATGCAGCATTCACTGCAACTTTGGAAATCACAAAACCATACCCAATAAAGCCTCAATAACCCTCCAGTTGGCTTCTGAACTTGCTTATGTTCGAGCTCACCTGCTCTCCTCCACCAAAATTCCCCAACACTTACTCTCCCTTAGCTGCTTCCTCCCTAGGAGCCCTGGCCTCTTCAGCCCTGGTGTCAGAAGCAGAGCTGCTCTTTTCCATCTCTTTCCTTCTGTAATCTGATCTCTGACTTCTTCCCTAATAAACCTCAAACTTTTTTTTTAAAAAGGCCTTTTTACCATCCAAGAACCACTGCAGAAATCCTGCAGTAAATCCATTCCTATTCCAGAAAGCCTTCAGCACCAGAAGTGATACTGAACTAAAGCTTCAGCAGAAATCAGATGGGAAGGGCCTAAAGTAATAGTTGGCTACTATAGACTATTTTATACCTCCTGTGTAAACTTGAAGGACTTAAAGAGAGCCAAAATACAGTTGCAGTCATAGTCATTTCACATATTTACTAAACCCTGAAAGTTTTTTTGAGAGGCAGAACCTTCCACTACGCTCAAGCTCCCAATGTTATTATGAGCTGACTTCCCTAAAGCATTTATCACAAAATCATGCAACCTTCCCAGGCTTCAAACTGGCCTGGCATTGGACTCTCTCATTCATGGCCTCCTACAACATGTAAGATTAATGGCTTTCAAATTACAAGCCACAGGCTTGGTCAGACAGAAAGCCCATTAGGAAAGCTGCTCACCAGATCCTCGCAGGCAAAGCCACCAGTCTGTTGGCTGCCTGTGTGGTTCAAAAGCTTCTATCTAAAGCCTGTCTAAAACCACTCTGAGGAAAAGAAGGAGAACCAGTTAGAGAAGAAAATCAAAGCCTGAGAAGCTGCAAATAACAATAGAGAGAAATAAGTCAGCTAATAATTTTAAGTAAGAGTCACAACCTTCAAGCCTTCCCACAACAGACTTATCACTTGAGCTGTTTACTGCAGATTAGAAAGCCTAACACTGGATGGCCTTTGATGGGCTTTTTTGTTTCTAAAATACTCTTTTGCAGGTGATTCATAATAAGACAAATTCTCAAAGGCAGCCCAGGTACAGTGTGGGAACTCTCAGTTTCCAAAACAGAAGGGAAGGCGGGATCACTCACAAGTTCAAAGTGTTCTTTCAAAACACTAAATCTCATAGCCCCTGAATTCGCAAACAGTTTTAGTCAAGCCCTTTGTTCACAGCTTCAGCAAACCTAAAAGGGAGTCAGGATACAATTAATTCAGCAGTCAGGAGAACACAGAAGACAAGGACTCTGACAGTAAATATTTAGGGTAATGTGTTATCTTCACAGGAGCACAGGATAGTTGAGGCTGGCAGGGACCTCTCTGGAGATCATCCCGTCCAACTCCCCTGCTCTGAGCAGATTCCTCAGGGCCAGGTCTGGTTGTTTTGAGCATCTCCAAGGACAGAGGCTCCACACCACCCTGGGCAACCTGTTCCAGTCTTCAACCACCCTTACAGCAAGGAGTTTCTTAAGGCCACAAAGGGCTTTCCTTTGTGTCCACTGATTCACTGGCCCTGACTCAGTTCTATCTGCTGTCACCAAGGGATATGACATCACTCACGTCAGCGGTGACATACAAGACTACTGACCCATCTACAAGAATGGATGAATGGAGCACAGCTCTGTGATCAAAGGAAGTGCCTGCTCAATGGAACAGGAAAGCTGCATTAGGAGTGTAATTACAGGCTTGGCAGGATCAACCTGATCGATGTTTGCCCCGCACAGCAGCTCACTGCACATAATTGTGTGAAATTGCATTACTCAGCCTCCAGCCTCCCTCAGGAGCAGGAAGGAAGGAAAAGGGGCCCAAGGCAAGAGATTTGTATCAGCCAAAGTCTATGTATTGATACACAGGAGTGAGAGTGGATCGCTATCGGTTGCCCAAGCAATTTTAATTCTCTAAAAGCACGACAAATAACAACAAAATAACATCTGTGCTCATTAGTCCCACCTATATCATCAGATTAATTCCCTGAGTACGCTGTGAGCAAAATACATGTTTCCCACATCATCTTCACCACTGGCCACTGCACATTGCCCCCCACACTGCTCCTTGTGGATCCAGAACCTGGAGTCCCTGTTTGCAGTGGTTTAGTTCCTCAAGTCTCTTCCACAAGCACAAGCCTGGGAACATCAACAGTGAGTGCAACTATTAACAGTAATTTTTCACAGTGACTGAGGGGGTGCCTGTCAGAGGCAAATAAACCTGCAGTCATCCCCATCCCAGTGTTTGGAGCAGACTCCCAGCTTCTGTTCCTGGGAAGAGACCAGCAAAAAGCTCTCTAGCTACTTCAGGAGATAGCAGAGTGGGAATTTCAACACCAGTTTTTAGGAGCTCCCTTTCATGACAATACATATTTACTGTATTTTCTTTTTGAGATTTCATTGCTCTGGTGAGACCACCCCAGAATATTGTGTACAGTTCTGGTGCCCTCAACATAAGAAGGAAATGGAACTATGGGAATAAATCCAGAGGAGGCCACAAGGTTGAGAAGGGGACTGGAGCACCACCCCTATGGAGACAGGATGAGAAAGCTGGGGCTGTTCAGCTGGAGAGGAGAAGGTTGTGTCGAGATCTCACAGCCCCTTCCAGTATCTGAAGGGGCTACAAGGAAGCTGGAGAGGGACTGTTCATCAGGAACTGGAGTGACAGGACAAGGGAGAATGGGTTCAAGCTGAAAGAGCAGAAATTTAGGTTGGATATGAGGAAGAAATTCTTCCCTGTGAGGGTGGTGAGGGGCCCTGGCACAGGTTGCCCAGAGAGGCTGTGGCTGCCCCATCCCTGAAAGTGCTCAAGGCCAGGTTGGACAGGGCTTGGAGCAACCTGGTCTGGTGGAAGGTGTCCCTGCCCATGGCAGGGGTTGAAATGAGATGGTCTTTAAGGTCCCTTGCAACCCAGGCCATTCTGTGATTCTACAATTCTGAATGCATACAAACTACTCCACTGTTTGATGGGGCAAACCTGTTTCAGCAACAAAGGACACCCTTTCCAATGTTTAATATCCCTTTAAAAAAATTTCCCAGAGACAAAGAAGCCAAACGAGTTTTAATTTTAGACCAGGAGTATGCAAGGACATCAAAAAGAAGTTACTTACTAATGGCCCCTGTGTAGGTTGGCTGTGTAAGGTCTTTTGGCACCTTCCTGTAGATGTCAAACCTGAAAGAGGAAAAGCAACAGCCATAAAACAGGTGGAACATTTCAGTATACTTCATGTCCCCACAGGGATGAATGATGCTGAAGTTTTTCCATCCCGCTTTCCAACAACATTTTTTTCAGTACGCAGGAGGATATGAGAAGGAAAAACAAAACAAAAAGCCCTTTACTTCTGTACAGTTATGTAACTGCACTCTGCTTTGGCTCCAGTTTCCAAAGCACTTCCCTCCGCCTCGCTGTCATGGATCTGTGCAATCTGAACTGCGAGAGAAGCCAGGGAAGGAGTCATGCTGGACAAGCTTATAGACCACTGTAAGGAAAAGGATACTCTGAAGACTCCTGAATAAAGATGCCTGGCAAAAAAAACAGTGAGACACAACCTATATTGCAGCTTATAGTTTGTATCCTGCAATAGACCAAAATAGACAACATCAAAGTCAGAAATCCAGGTGTTGAGACAAGAAACCATCCCTTGGACACTGGATACCCAAGAGAAATGAACCCGACAAGTTTGCTACTCCCTCAGCAAAATCCAGTTTAATATTAGATCGTTGTTTTGATTCAGTCATAGCTTTTAATATCCATATAGCTCAGCTTTGCTATTTTAAACTCCCCATGGTTAAACTTTCCCTGCCCTTATGTGTTGGCTATATTATTTCCTACCACCTTGTGTTTCTGCACGCCCAACCGCAATGCAGCTCTGACATCAGTTTTTCCATCACCCAATAAAAATTAATTAATGCATTAAAAACACCTACCCACCCTAAAGAAGGAAGTGACTGGTTCTCCCCCCAAAATAGACTTTTTTGGATATACTACAAGTGGGTGAGATCTGATGCTTTTTCCAGCCCTGGAGAGGCATGAGAAACACCAGCTCCCAAATTCCTATTCTACAGTGCACCAAGATGAAATACCCCCATGTTTAATCAGTAGCTCCTACTACACCAAATACTATACTGGGACTTTAAAACTAGATCATCTTCGTTTTCTTCATTCTTTAACTGTTGAGATAACTTGAAGGCACTCTGGATGAACAAAACAGCATTTGCCTTGCATGAGATCAGAAAGACGTGGTTGCGTTTCATTCAGGAGCTGAAGCTGGAGAAAGGAAGGGAAGAGAGGGAAAGGAGAGCAGGTATATAGTTCATCTGCCCAGCTCAAGTCCTGAATGATCTATGAACTCTCTTAACACCCTAACAACCCACTGTGATACACTTGACAGCAACATTGCTCAGGAGCTGTATGTTTTTATGACTCTACTCGCTGCCGTGTCCTAAGCAGATCAGCAATATTCCTGAACCAAACAATCCATTTACGGTTTTCCAGCTGCCCTGAGAACATCTGGAAAGTGCTGTTAGAATTCTTTCCACGCACACCAAAGCAACAGCAGCGGATGGCAAAGGAACCCAAAGTAGCTGCTGACATCATGGTCTCACAGGCAGAGGAAGCTGCTGCTCGCTCCTGCTCTCAGCCCATTAAACGCCGAGCGCTGGCGTCGTCTGGCCAAAGTCACAATAATAGATCAACAGGGCTAAAAAAGCTGAGAAAGAGACAGAGCACGTGAACACACGAGAGCTGCTGAGTGTGAGCGAACACTCAGAAATAGGAAACAGCTCTATGCTGGATTCAGTAAAAACAGCGGCGGATACTATAAAAGGAAGTTTGCTCCCACAATGAGAAATATTTACTAGTATTAAAATGATGACCCATCACAGGACTAAAAGCAAAAAGTCTAGCTTTTTAAACAGCTCTCCGGAAAGCTGATGTCATGGCAGGGTTCTCTCCTCTCAGGCTGCCATTTTGATCACATAAGGAACACCCAACACCACAAATTAACTTTTATGTGGTGTAAGTAAGCTTGGATTAGGCAAAGACACTGCAGAAAGTGTTTGGTGGCTCCCAGCCACATTTATCACCTGGCTTTAAATGTTTAAAAGGCAGTGCACTCCCTGTGCTATTCTGCTTCCCATCCCTCCTACCACATTATGTTCCCCCTCTTCTACTACCATGACACACATCTGGGCAAAGAACATCAGACAAAGCATGTCCCAGCCTGAATTTACAGTCTAGAGGCACACACAAGAAGAGTACAAAACAACACAGGAGAACTGAATAAAAGTTTGATGCTTTGTTTTCTAGATTTAACATGTTTTTAGATAAGGACAGACACTACGGAATAGCACAGAATGGACAATGTATGGAAAAGAGGCAACGAGATCAGATTGGATGTGGGGAGGAAGGAGGATGGCTCAGTTGAGGTCTTATGGAGAAAGGCAGAAGCTTGAAGGATGATTTCCAGAACCTGACTCAAGCAAAAGGGTAGGTAAGCATGGAAGGTGTATTTAAGCTTGCACAAGGATGCTGAAATGATCACAACAATCAACAAGGGAATGGAAAAAGACACATTTGGAATAAGAGACAAACACTGCTGGCTAGATTTTGCTCACATCCAAATGACTACCTGCCCAAGGTAGAAAGGACTGTGTAAGTATCCTGGCAGAACAGTCATTTGCTTGGAAAACACATGTTCTGAGTTAGGAGGATTTATACTTTTTATACTATTCAGGGTACCAGGCATCCTCTCAATAAGGCATCTGATATTGGCTACAATTTATACGATTTATTCAGTCTGCTCCTGGTTGGTGAAAACAGCAGTTGTGTTTACACATTCAGAGAAGGGAAAGGTGGAGGCTCAAAAGACTTTGAGAAGAATGATGGAGATGGCACGGCCAGGAAACAGGGCTACCTTGTTAACTCAGATTTAAACACCAACTTAGAAGAAAACGTGAAGTGCATAGCAGTTAATGACAGCTTGAAAAGTATGTTTGTGAGACACAAGAAAGGTTAAATCCTAGCAATGAGTAGAGAATGGAACCCCAAAGAAGGCTTCATTAATTACGTATAATTATAAAAATAAGTAAATCAAGCAAACTTCTCAAACAAACCTGTGAAGCCGACAAGAGTTATTGTAACAGGAGACCCTAAGCCCAAAGAAATCAGAGATTTGTGAAAGCTCCAATCAGGCCTAAGGGTTAAAAATCTGATCAACTTCTAGTCTCCGCTTGACAAACCTTTCTCTTTTTGCCGCTGGCTTCTTGCCTACCTTATAGAGCTGAAAGCAATTTCAGGAGATCACTTACACTGTCCTGGGAAGAGGAAAGAATGAGGATTAGACAGCACAGATGATTTGCAATGTATGAGGGAGGAGGCCATGGAGCTGTATGAGTGGTAAAGGGGAACAGGTTTTACTTGCCCTCAGGTCAGATGTTCCTGCAAGCACCTGCAGTAAAAATTCCAACAAGCCTCCAGGTTCCTAAGGCATTGGTCACCTGGAAGAGCATCTGTACCCTGGGAACAGAGAGGAACTTTGTGCTCTGTCTATTGCAAAAGCTGCCTTACAGATTCCTACTTCATTCAAAGCAGTGGAAGGTATTACTAACGCTGGAGGAAGACTGGATGTTCAGAGGGTTGTACCAGCCAGCTCATAGCACTGTACCACACTGTGAACACACTGTACCACAGTGTCAAAAACCACCTGGAGAGTCTTGGAGTCAGATCCTAAACGACCATGAGAAACCAGGGTGTAGATTTACAGCATGTCCTGCAGTCACTGATGAGTGAACTCTCTTAACCTGCAGCCCTGCGCAGCAGCTCATGCTGCTCTCAGCAGGGAGACATCAGTTCACGCTTACAGAGCAGGCACATGTGCATTTTCCACTGCACAATATTTATATTTAGCTTTTGGCAACTTTCTTCCTCCCTTCAGAAAGGCAAGACTCGTAAGGTGAAGCAGTATCTGTGAGTTAATCAGCTAACACCATTTCAGAGTGGAAACAACAAACCTACTGCTGGGAAAGTTTTTCCTCCAGGTCATACGTGTTCGCATAAAGGGAAGGCTGGACCTTGCAATTCCAGAATACGAGGCTAAAGATAGAACTAGGCTGTCATAAGTATAACAAAGCAATTTCCTGACACATCTAAAGTGTCTTTTCTTTCAATGGAGAGCAGGGTTGCAAACAAAGAAATGAAAAAAGGCTGTTTGGCAATGTCAGAGGTTCGCAGGAACCAACACTCATAACTAACAGGAGGGAGTGGTATGATACCTTTTCCTCAATCCAATAGCTGAAAGGACACAACAAAAAACTTTCTCACCTTCCTGACAGGAATGACAACAAACTGGTAAAAATTGTCTCTCTACATCTTTCCTGCAGGCTCCCTTCAGGTACAAGGAGGCCACAATTAGGACACCCCAAAGCCTTCTCTTCTCCAGCCTGAACAATCCCGATTCTCTCAGCCTTTCCTCACAGTAGAGGTGCTCCATCCCTCTGATCATCTTGGTGCCTCCTCTGGAATTGGTCCAACAGCTCCATGTCCCAGCTGGGTCCCCAGAGCTGGAGGCAGCTCTGCAGGGGGGTCTCACCTGAGCAGGGCAGAGGGGCAGGATCCCCTCCCCTGCTGCCCATGCTGTGGGATCAGCCCAGCACACGGGGGGTTTATGGGCTGCCATCGCACATTTGCTCTTCATGTTTGCTTTTCATTATCTCCTAGAGCCACAGGAAGCACTGAAGTGTTTAAAACCCAGAGCCAGACACAGCAGTGCTCACCTGAGCCACCATCATCACCAAGGCTGGCACTGCAGAGGCAATGGTAGGTCAAACCCAACTGAACAAGGTGAGTAGACATCATCAGCCCTGGGGTGATTCCTGAGTTTCCTTTCAAACCTCTGTGATTGACAGTGCTGGACGAGTGACAGGGAGGGCAGAAGATATCTACCCAAACACTGAAGTTTTTTCTCAAGTAGATACTTCAGCTGCCTGCCCTGAGAAGGGGATGAGCTCACTCCCTCAGCAGGAGCTGAGGCTTTCTTCCAGGGCGTGCTTTATGTACACTTGAACAGCTTCAAGTCTGGATCTGAAATATTTCAGGAAATGAAGTAATAAATACATTATTTCACTGAAGATTACCACACCTCCAAACAGAGAAACCTTCTCTGACATCTCTAGAAGCTGAAAAGAGCTTTTGTAACGTGTCTGTAAGATGCTGCTAACTTTTTCATGAGCAAGAAGCGAAGAACTTGAGGTTAAAAACAAATACTTGTAAGTTGAACTAACTGGATGGTGGTTAAATTTAATCACAGAATCTCCTGAGTTGCAAGGGATCAACCAGGATTATTGAGTCGAACTCCTGGCCCCCAGGAGTAGTTTATCCCTAAATTACTGATGCACTCTGTGAAGTTCCTGCAAAGAGACAGCAGAAGCTTTAGCTCCATGGAGCACTGAAACACAACTCTGGAGTGGGCACATGTACCCTTCTGCAAGGTCTGGTTTTACTGATTTAACTAAGAGGCAAGGGAAAGTCTGTTTACTGGACAGTATTTTGGATTCCAGTTAATCAAGCAGAAGTGCCACACATTCTCAAGTGGCACTTGGGTCACAGAATAGAATTCAGGCACCGTAAATCAGCAGCAAACAGATTAATTTTCGTCCCTTTCCACTCCTCAGATGATTCAGAAATTTATCTTTAGTGCTCAAAGACAGGGGAAAAATGCTTTTGTTCTTTGGGCAGATTATGCTTTTCCCCAGAAGAACTGAATGTTTAAAAATCAGTCTTTTTGAAGCATACCGACTTTATCACAGGTACTTCTGCAGCACATCCTGAAAGTTAGAGGACATGAGCATCCATTACAGCAAATTACATTTTTGATGTCAAAGATGATTTTAAAAAATTAAAACCCAATCAGTATCATGGCTGACATTCCACCTTTAGCAAGTAAATGGTAGTGCAAATCCATCATGTTATCCTGTCTCAGCACCGAAGGGTCCATGGCTGTGATTCACACAGAAAAATGTGAACATTGAAACAACACTTGATTCTTCACTTCCCATATTAACCAGCTTCTAGAAGTGGCATCTATTTTTCAGCAGATACCACACTTGAAGTTGAGGTCACTAATTCCTGGTGACATTACTCACTCTCAGTAACAAGTCCAGTGTACAGTGAACAACTGCCTTAATTTTATTACACATCAGTAGCTTTGAGATCTCCAAAAAAAAGAGACAACCTCGTGCTGCTGAAACAATTTCTTTCACTAACAAATAACTTCACTTGAAGGAACAACTTGCAGGAACAACATATTTTCCAGCAAAACCAGAACTTCACTATTAAGTTAACCAAACAGCTGGCAATTCTACAGCAGATGTGACTAAATTACACAAAGGGGGAATTATCAAATACAGAAAGGTTAACTTTGAAAACACTATAGAGACTACGTTGTTACTGCAATAAGAAACTTGAAGGACTGTCGAGCCAGTGTTTGTATTCCAACATGCTTTATGTTAGAGACTCAGTGCTGGATAAGTGCTTATGAGGAGGGAGCAACACCTCCACCATAATCCATCAGATGCCATAACACCTCTCAAAGAAATGAAGAATAACACACCCTGCCAAGGTGAGATGGCTTCCTGGACCAACAAAACCCCTTGGTCAAGGGCTCAAGTTTAAATCACAGCACAAAGAAGCAAAGAAATAACAACCCCTGTCTTCAGTGGCATCAACCCTTCAGTGGGAGGCTGTGGGCCACTGATTTGGGCTGTACCACTCAGATTTCTGCGGAGATTCCCCCTTCTCACACAATATTTATGTATCTGCAGTGCAGTTTCATTCACTCCCACGGCGAGTGCCTAAGTCAGAAAGCAGGAATGTCAATCTTTTCACAGCCTTTTCAAAAACACAACTGCCACTAAAACCACTCACCCTTTTACACACCAAGCAAGCAACCTCCAAAACCTGGCACGCCAGCTAACACTGCATTTGTAGGCCAAGCTCTCTGCTCTACAAAGTGAAACTAGATTAAGCTGGTCTTTGAGGAACTATTTCATGCAAGAACTGTTTCCTTGACACTCCACAGGGGAATATAAGCCGGTTAAAGCAGTTTCCAAAACTTGTTTGCACTTCTGCTCATGTGCTGGTAATGCCCCTCCCCAGTTTGACAGCAAGTAGCTGCCAACTGGAGGTAAATTATAGTGAAATATTCCTTCTGGTTTTCCCCACTTGTCGAGTCCTTCTCGCAAACCAAAGAAAAGGGGATCAGAGTATGGCTGCAGACCTCAAATACCAAGAATTTGAGAAGGCATGAGATCACTATTTCTCCACACACATGCCTATTCCTGACTAATCTAACAAAGAACTTGACTGTTCCTTACAAAGTCCACTCATGACACACTCACCAGTAAAAGGAGTTACAACGTGGAAGAGGCAGTTTCTACTGTAACACACTGTACTTGCCACATCCAAGAAATGTAATGACACAGAGGTAGCCCATGCAGACACATTAAGTTTTAAGAAATAAATAAATAAATAAGTAAATAAAAAAAAAAGGTGCTTTTTGTCATAAGAAGATAAAGCACTCTATTTGTTATACTGGTTTTTCTTTTTCAGGTGGAGAGAAAAAATGATGCACTGTGCATTTCTGGGAACATAAATTCATTCAAAACAACAATCCCAGACTGCTTTTGATGAAAACTACATCAAAAAAACCTACATGCACAGTGGAAGATACACAAAGAGCAAGGCAGCTGCCAAACACAACCTTGGACAGTCAAGCCTACGCCAACATCCATTTCATCCTTGACAAGAGTCATCTTGAGGCAGCTCTGTCTGATAACAGGTTAGAAAACATCTAATGTCTTGCCTTCTTTGAGAGCATCTACCATTTAGACATTCTAAACAAATTCATTTTTAGGCCACATCCCTCAGAATTACACCAGACTCTCTAATTACTTCACATAGACATCAGTGAATCCAGCCAACTAACAATTTCTACTCAGCTGCTATTAAAGAGACAAATCATCCTTAACTTTGAGAAGGATTAGTTTTCCCTGGGGACAAGTACATAACCTTGGGATTTGTCACTCTGCATACTTCTTTTCTTTCTCTTACCATTTCCTATCTGCCTCCTCAAACGTTTCTGTTATATCGCTCTGTCCCAGACAGAAAGCAGAGTTGGTTTGTTCTATCCCCCTTATTTGGTTCCCCACAGGAGCTACAGATCTGATGCAAAGACAGACAGTCAGCTCTTCCCACAAGATTTGTATAACTGTATGTTCTTGATTTTCAGCAGTTCAGGAAACCAAGGCAGGTGTGAAGTGAGAAGAGAATGAGCAACCTCAACCCCACTTCAGGAAACACGTTTAAGTGCACATGAAACGAGCTGGAATGATGGGCCTGAAGAGTCTTCCACCAGCCCACAGCACGGGCTACCACACAGCTTCGTTTCCTTGTATTCCTGCCACTACCACCTCTGGAAGAAGCATCCCTAGAGATAGCAGAAGAGTTTACAGACAGATTCATTCAATTCCTGCTACGATTAAGGCTCTTAGCAGAGATACCACTTACAGCTGAGAATCCAGCAGCTCTCTTTGCATAAAATGCTTTATCGTTTACAAAGAGGACACGGGAAGCAGGAAGAAACTCAGCCATGGTAAATATAACTTGGATTAAGTCCATCTGACATTCAAAGATGACTGTGCACAAACAGACTCCATTTTCTCTCTCCAGGGATAAATACTTCAGCGGAGGTTGGTGTTACAAAGGGGAGATCAGAAGCTTTCCTTCTCCCCCTCCCCAGATCAGTGTAGCCTGGAGGCAGAAGGGAAGGGGCAAAAAAAGAGGCCACATCGGTTATCTTCCATTTGAAATCGTGGAATCAAAAGGAAGCTCTGACTGCTGTCAGAGCAAGATCATTCAGGCTGGAGACCAATGGCCACATGGAAACGCCCTTCCTTTAATCCCCAGTGGTATTTCTAGAGAAACCTTCCCACCAAAGGCATGCTGCTTAGTGTCAAGGAGCATTTCTGCCTGTGTGATCTGCTGACTTCTCAGGCATCTTCTTCGGTCATTTAACCTAAGTGTAAGCACTAAGTGTATAAGAGAAAACCTGCCCCCCCACCAGCCCGAGGTACAGTGGGTCTGTGATCACCCACTGAAATACTCCCTGTCCACTCCCCACATGACCCTCCCCACTGTGGTCCCTTCCAACCTGATCCATTCTGTGACAATGCTGCCCCAGGACTTTATCTCTCAGTGCTTCCTTAACTGAGACAGGCAAAAAAAAATAGATTATAAGGTGCTCGAAAGAACTGAGAGAAGCTAGGAAGGCATAGAGAATACTCCAGTGCTACTTGAAGAATAAAAGACTTTAAATCAAAAATCAAGTCACTTAGCTAAGAGCTTCGAAGTCGTTTAACAGGCAGCAACTGTTCCTCTGTTTCCTTGGGTCACTGCTCTCAAACAATGATTTCGGGACAATTCCTCCCCACTTTGTCAACAAAGCTTCTGGGCAGTAGGCACCCAACCACACCAGCTGAAGAGCACAAGCCATCAGGCACTCAGGTGGCTTTTAACCTCTTCAGAGGCCATGTAGCCCTAAATAAAACGAAGCAGGCTTATACATACACCCTCACTCCACCAAAGGCAGGCAGGTACCTATGTCAGAGCATATTTGCTGGCTTTGTTCCTTCCTAAAAAGCACATCAGACATTTGTGGTAAGATCTTGAAAAGCAAAGCTGTTACTTCAGTATAAAGGAAAAATCTAAGCCCACCAATTTAGCTTTCAATGTGGCTGTTCAAGCTGAAGGAAATGTATAGGTAGAACAAACAGCCCAGCTGAGTCAGGTTTGCACACATGGTGCTCTTTTGATTAACAAAATACCATTTTTACTTAAAAAATAAAAATAAAATCCCAGACACTTGTTTGAAGTAGTTGGAGGGATTTTTATCGTTCACAGTTGTTAAAACCATACCTAGAACTACTGTGCCCAGGATCAGAGATAAAAAGATTAACCTCTTTACTTGGTAAATTGATTTTATTCAGTAGTGCAACAGCAGGCTGATTCCTGGGGTATGCAGAGATGTCCTGGAAGAACAGTTATCCCGTTCCATGTGCCAAACAACAGAATATGTGAAATAATCAAAACAGTGACTTGGAGAACACCTGGTACCTGGAACAACAATGATAAAGGAACAAGCAGGACACAACTCTCCTCTGCATGGTGACCCTGATAGGGGCTGGAAGTCACCAGATTCCCCTGGGAGAAGGGAGAGGAATGAGCAGACTGCTGGGCAGGTGACAGAGGCTGCTCAGCAATGCTGTGGGCTGGATTTTGTACCCCATGTGCTTGAAAGCTGCTACAATAAAAAGTCAGACCTGGTCTGACCAGCAGTTTGGAGCAAGTCTCTAAACGAGGAAAAGATGGGCTTTAATTGGGGAAACATCAAGAACAGTATGTCTTTTTAAGCAAAACCTCTCTTACTTTACTCTAAAAAAAGCAGTGAATTCCAACTCCCTCTGCATTTTCAACTTCCTCTGGTCCTTCCTGTACCCATGCTGGGTAAAAATCCAAAATTTTGTTCCACAGATCTAGCAAGGAAAGAAGAATTTCTACGTACAAGTAAATTCACCCTAAAACAGTCCAAAGAAGTAGAGCTGCCTTATTCTTATGCCTTCCTCTACACATGCATAGAAAGCACTGCTTTTTCACTTCTCATGGGGAAATATCAGTTCAAGATTTCATTCTGAAATCCTTTCTTTAGCTCATGCTGCTTTTCTTCCCACCCAAAAACAAGTGCATGCTCTGACAACTCTGCAGGAACACTTGGATCCTACAATCCAGCACAGACAAAAGGCAATAACTCTTCTTCCAGCACAGCAAAGTAGGTGAAATCTGTTTTACTGGGTGGGAAAACAATGGCAGGAAGTCAGCAGCAGAGGAAGAAAATAGAACTACTGATTTTGAGCCCTTAATTCGGTTAATTCGTTGTTTAAATGACATTTCTATGTTTCCTGTCTGCTGGCAGATGAGAACATAATGTGCAGAGAGCAGCTCAGGACAGCTCCAGGACAGCCACACTACAATCCCAGGGATGGGATGCAGCAGTGGGAGCCAACAGACCTGAATTCTGTTCTGCTCCCGGCGCTGACTCACTGTGCAATTTCTGTTCCAGTCAATTAAATCTTTCTTCTTCAGCTTGTACATTTTGCACAGCAGCATCTGGTAACATCTGCCCACCTTTCCTCAAGCACGTGTAAATCTGCAGGTGAAAAACTCTGCAAATAATGAAGCATCACCATTCTACCTGAGGGAATGGCTGGAGCTGTGTCAGGGGAGGGTTAGTTTGATTTTAGGAAAAGGTTCTTCCCCCAGAGGGTGGTTGGGCACTGAACAGGCTCCCCAGGGCAGTAGTCACATCCCAAGGCTGACAGAGCTCAAGGAGCATTTGGGCATCACCCTCAGGCACATGGTGGGATTGTTGGGGTGTCCTGTGCCGGGCCAGGAGCTGGACTTTGATGATCCTTGTGGGTCCTTTTCAACTCAGAATATTCTGTGATTCTTTGAAAGCTGCAGGAAGGTGGCTTATGAAAACAAACTGGATGTGCTCTGCAAGAGCTGAACCTTGGTTCACTAACAGGGTTGTGCCTGGAGTGCACGTTTATGGACAATCTTGATGGTTTTGTGAGTTGGGACACAAACTTTGAAGCACACGGAAAGTAAGATAAGTGATCCTGTTAATCTCAGTTTCACACAGCAAGTAAACACTGAATATACAAACACCAAAGCCTGGCTGGGAATGTGAGTTCCAGATGCAAACACAGATTCAAAGCAGGACTAATAAGCCGATACTTGTAAATACCAAGCAGTTATTAACACATTTTATAAGATTAACACCTGCACTACAGCAGATAACACACACATCATTAAGTAATCAGCTAGTCCTCATTTACACACAATGGGATACTAATACATATACTCCACAACTTGAGCTTTAATGGACAAACTAGCAAGGCTTCAGAATTATATCGGAAACTGTTTAATCCTGAACCACTTTGAGCAAGCTCTGATACAGGAAGGACCAGATAGGGATGTGGAGGGGCTAATGGAGTTTTAAACCAGTTTATCTGGACTGCAACCAGGTGAAGACTGCAATTTTCAAATTCTGTATGACTGATTTCTCACTCACAACATCACACCACTTTTCAAAGCAAATAGTTATTTTTTTCGACCTGCTGACTCTCCACACTTTTGAGCCCAGGAATGAAATGTAGGAAGAGGTTTCCTTGCCAGCCAGCTCCTCCCTCTTAATTCTAGTTCCAAGAACATAATGAAACTAACAGAGGAAGTTTCTGAAACAAGGAGGAGTACTGAGAACAAGAAAACAAGGTTAAGCCAGGAGTACTGTCATTAATTATATAATCCAGCCTTTGGGTAACTGGACACAGGGAAAGGGGCTGAGAGAACATCGGAGGCATCAGCCTCTGCAGCATTATGTCATCTGGCCTGCTCCTTACTTAGCAGGTAAGGGATTTGCACAGGGACAAAAAAACAAACCCATTTATTTCTAGGACAAAAGACTATGAATCTCCACAACAGCTGCTGAAAAAGGGCACAAAAAATTCATACGTTCTGCTCCCATTTAAATTGATTCCTTTCCAAGGAGCTGGTTCTCCTGTTTGCTCCCTCCTGCCAGTCATCATGCTGTCCCTCCATAACACCTTTTTGTCAACTATGTTCTAAATTCTGTGCTTTTATTCTTTCAGTGCATATTAAGCTTGTTCTCTGCTGCTCAAGAACACACACAACAATTGTTATTGCTGAAATACACCAAAAGTGCAACTATTTTAGGTGACACTGAAGAATGGAAAACAGGAAGCAGTACATCACCTTTTTTTTTCCTTCCAAATAAAATATTAGGCTCAAACAAATTTCAAAAGCAATTAGGAGGAGGAAAGTATAATCTCAAATACTCAAAGGTAGAGTCTTGCCAGCAAGTATTTTCTTTCCTTTTAGGCAGTGAAGCAGGTGTCAAAATGAAGGATGGAAGAGACATGTATTTTTAATAAAGTGAACCAATTATACTCTGCTTCATCAAAACAGGAGAAAAGTGTCATGAAGAAAAATGTTCAAGTAAGGGGACTGGTATTCAAAGGGATCCAGCCCTTCTCTGGACTATGAACAAGAGTCATTGTACTCCTGAGTGGGAGCAGCATATTCTGGAGATCAGAGAGAATCAGGATTAACACACACGGCTGCTCCCCAAACTAAGTAAATTGTTCAGATACTTGAATGTCATAAGTAAACTAAAACTCAGAGATTCTTGTTCTTGCAGCTCCCCAGCACATCCCAGTACCTCCCACCATCACCCATTCCATCCTTTTTGAGACCCCTAGTCCTGAACATCCCTCCTTTTCCCAATTTGAGACCTGCAAGCTCAGGGTTCCTCTACCTCCTGCCACATTCATAGAATCACAGAATCACTGAGGTTGGAAAAGATCTTCAAGATCATCGAGTCCAACCTGTGACCAATTCCCACCTTGTCAACCAGACCAGAGCACTGAGTGCCACGTGCAGTCACTCCTTGAACACCTCCAGGGATGGGGACTCCACCCTGGGCAGTCCATTCCAATGCCCAACAACCCACTGCCCACAGCTGTTGGTTCCCAGTGTTGCCAGGCTACTGGCCTTACTGGCCAGCTCCTCAGCCCTCCCCACAAACAACAGTCCTGATCTCCAGCAGACACTGAACAAAATTCAAAGTTGGACTGTGATTTCCAAGAAATTCCCTACACACAACTTGGAGCATAATCCAGGCAGAGCTATGGAAAAAGAAAGAGTTGTACTGTAGTCTTTCCTGTAGCTTCCAGGAATCACAGAACAGCAAGACTCTGTTGCTGCCCTGTACTGCTGAACACCTTGAAACAAGATCTGGTAAGATAAAATTAGCAACAGAGACATGTAAATTTTATTTGTGGAAGCTACTTTCTGGTTTCAGTCCCAGCTGCACTTGCTCAGCACAAAAGTCAGACATTGGTACAAAAGAGCATGAACAAATGAAACATCTGGGGAAGGGGAAAAAAAAGGCAAGGGAGGGATGTGTGAAGGAAACAGCTCCATATTCTTAAAGCTTCCCTCAAAAGTGCACAGACCAATCCATATTCTACTGCACGACAGAGATTTCTCCAGATCCATGAGGGAAACTCCTACACATCATCCAGGCTCACAATCTCAGGCTGGACCAGTCCAGTTCAACCACTGCTCTGCAGAGTGAGCAAGCACAGGAAGGTTCCCTTGAAACAATTCAGTAACTGAGGCTCAGACAGGAACTGGTACTTGTCTAAAGCTGACACAGGTTAAGAACAGCAGAACCCTGACTTGAGAGAGCAGACATTGGTACTCACTCACAACCAAGTCTTCCTCCTCCTCCTCCTCCTCCAAAGGAATTTCTATAGGACAAAATCCATTAATACACAACATTTACAGACAAAAAGGCAGATCCTTTCCCAAAGCATCAATTGGAGATTCAAATATATTGTACTTTTTCAGAATATGAATAAACCTGCAGCGACCAGCTTAGGTTTATTCTCCTATTTGAATTCCAATCTAAGGAGACAAGAATTCCTGTACATGCTTCTACAACTCAGTCCCACTTTTTATTTGCATGTTACTGTATTACCTACAAGCAAGTACAGCTCTCCTGCATCATCTGGCTTCCAAGTGAAGTTCCTGGTTTTGATACAGTTTCCAGGAAACATCTGATGGATGTTATCCCAGTAGAAGACCATAACTGATGCAGGCCCAAGAGCTGCAAGTTATAGTTGGGGATCAGGTTTACCAGCGGCTTTTAGTCCAGATACAACCTGTTATAATGCAGCAACCAGAATCAGATTTCAATGCAACGGGGTCACAGTTGACTTAGAGTGACATGGAATCTGACTAAGGCTCTGAAACTTCATGTTTATCAGAAAACAAAGTCATATTTACATTCCTGGCTGAAGTGGTGGGCTTGCTTTATTCACAGCACCCAGTGGTCTACAGAGATGGACAGCAATTTGAAAGCCAAATGATCTGCCTTGGGATATGATTGTTAAATAAACACTAAGAAGCCATGACCTCCTGAAATCCTGTCAGCAGTTATACTTGCCTGCCTGCATTAACAGGGCATTTTGAAGGCTCTTCTATTAAATGCCAATCTTTATGGCTTCTCTGAATTAAACTAAATAGATCTGATTTGGAAACATCCTTAAAAAACACCAACAGAAAAGCAAATATCCAAACACCCACAGTTCAAACACAGCAAGTCGCACTGTCACACAGACTACAATTTTGTGTGTGTGTGTCTGCCATGATTACTACTAAAATACTCAAACATTTCAGTATAAGCAAGATTTTGTAGGTCATGGCAAGACTGTGGTTAATGTTTTGGCAGAACAAGTTTTCCATTTTGAGAGCAGTTGGCTCTGTACAGGAATACCTAGACGACAGTTCAGGGTTTGTGCTTGGATAGAAGACAAAAAAAACAAGACTGTTCCACCGTTTCTTCATTCATTGCAAGACTATTCTTTTCTCACCACCTCCACCATTTGAATTACATGCCCAAAAAATACACAAGCAGTCTTCAAAATACAAGCTCAACAACATCCACAGCTTCCCAGTCCACGCTGGTGGTATTGCTTCAGCTCTGTTTACAGTGTGATTCAGACATTTTCACAGCAATGAACTATGATGGCATGAAGAAAGCATCTGTGTCACCAAGGACTGAGCAAAGGAGGACAGTTAAAGTTCAGAAGGAACAATACAGAACTCTCCTACAAAGACGGACTTTAATATTTTTATACTTAGGAAAAAAAATTCTACTCCAACTGTATTTCAAGAGAAATTATGTATTATGGAGACTTAGGAAGAAATATCTACATACATGCATGCTATGTATAATCAGTTATTTGTGGCACAAACATCAACAGACTCTGTCTGTACAGCTCTGCTTGCCCATCTGACTGCTGTGACTGCAGAATAATTTCTCAGGTGCCCTCAAAGGGCTATTGTTGAAACAAAGTTAGTCATGGTACTGCCTGGCACCAAAACCACTTTGGTAATTACGTAAGGTGGCAGCAACACCACTTGGAAGGGTTGTTTACCAGCGACATTGCACAATGTGCACTGGAACTTGCTCGCCAGACGTGGCTGCAGTTTGGGATGAAATTCACTTGCAGTTACAGGCACTTTGGAGAACTCAGGTATCACTTCAGTAGCCAGAGAGACAATGCGGGTTCTGCAGAGCGTAGAGAGGCAACTACCCAATACACAGCTGTGCTAGGCTGCTAGTTATTGGTGTAGACACTAATTGAGGGAGTGCTGGCTACCAGCTCCATCACATAGAGGATTTAAGACTGTGAACCAAATCACTGTACAAGTGGCAACGTCTGCGACTGTGACAGTGACTGTGCCCAGGGCACACACAACCCTTTTTGCTGTGCCACAGCCTGCACAAACCAGCAGCACAACCCATGCAATCAGGAGATGCCACACCAGCCAGTCTGAGCTGTTAGTTCTCCTCTCACCCTCCCCACTCTGTTTCAGCCAAGAACACGCCTCCCTGCTGCTATCACCACCATGCACCTGCTAACAAATGAGCTCACGGTGCCTCTCCTCCAAAGTAAGTTCAGCGAGTAATTCTGCCAAAGGAAGGAGTGTGTGTGGATGCAGCCAGTTAAAGGAGGTGCTGGGAAGGTGCCAGCAGGTGCACGGAGCACGAACCACCCGGATCCGACGGGAAACGCAGTGCTGGCTCACACTGCAACTGAAAATTCCTGAGCAAACATGTACGTTTCCACTAACATTTGATATTTATTAGGCAATGCCAAAGAATCGAGTAGTCACCATTTCTGCATAATAACTGGCAAATGTTCAAACACAGGGCAAACAAATCCCAGACAAGTTGAAGGGAGATTTGAGGGGCTACAGAAAGATTTTGTCACTTCTCCCAGGCAACCAGCAATAGGACAAGAGGGCACGGTCTTAAGCTGTACCAGGGGAGGTTTAGGTTTGATATTAGGAAGAAACTTTTTACAGAGAGAGTAATCAGGCATTGGAATGGGCTGCCCAGGGAGGTGGTGGAGTCACTGTCCCTGGAGGTTTTTAAGATGAGACTGGATGTGGCACTTAGTGCCATGGTCTGGGAACCACAGTGGTGTTGGATCAAGGGTTGGACTTTATGATCTTGGAGGTCTTTTCCAACCCAGCTGATTCTATGATTTTCAGTTGTGACCCTCACAAATCTGTCAAAAGGAAAATGGTGGGATCATGAAAGTCAACTTTGTTCCTTCTTTTCTGAAGGCTAAAACCTAAAATAAGTTATTTTCCTTAAGCTCACAAGTGAATGAGAAGTTGTCCAAGGGGTTGCTTAGTTCAGAAAAGATTTTTCTCCTCAGACTCAAAATCACCTATCATCAATCCACTGGTTTGTCGTCATTAATTTGGTCAGGAATTGATTCCACAATCGTTCCAGGTCAGATGTCTGAGCATCACTTTGCCTATTCACCATTACAACTCTTAGGTCTAATTTAAAACCAAACATACTCTCTCTCCCAGAATAAGGTTGGATATGTGTCAGCTTCTGCTAAAACTGAACAATTTGATTTTAAAAAGACCTTCAGGAACTGAAGCAAAGACCTGCCTGTGTCTCAAAACAATAAAAATGTACTTCATATCTGAATCAGAATACCCACATTAAAATACCATTTATCACAGATGTGCCAAAGAACAGCTGGCAGTGGGGGCCCATTGTACTATGACGGTGGAATAAGAGTCTTTGCCTTCCACACTACATCAGCATTTAAATCTAAATCCTTTCTAAGCCTGGTTCCTTTCCCATGACCTCCAAAATCTGGATATAATACACTGTTACTTCATACAGGTTATGACACTGAGAAAACCAAACCAAACCCCAAAACCAATCAACAACAACAAATCCCTAATGAAAACATCACAATGATTAATTGTGGGAAAGGAATTGTGAATTTCTCAGTTAAATATAAAAATAAGGACTCATGGATATTTGCCACTCTCTGCCAAACACTTCGCCAGGGCACAACTGAGAATTACCCAGAATTAGAACAAAAACTTGGTTTCAGAGTGGTCTCTTTTAGTTTTTCTCAGTCTAACCAATTAAAGTTACCAAAATAGTTTAGAAGTTTCAGTATCTTACAAACCCATCAGTAACTCCTTCATGCAAATAGGCAGGTGCAAAGAAAAGCCACCAAAGTCAGAGAACTTGCAGTAACGTTTCTCTCAATCATGTCCACATCCACTGCAAAGGAGTACCTTATTTTTACATCTGTAATTTTCGTTTTTATGTATGTAATTCTCAACACCAGAGCAGTCTGAAGTCCCAGCACCAGCTCAAGCTCCTGCTAACCGGATCACACAACATACGAGAAACCTTCTGGCCCATAATCACCACTCAAGATGACCCAGGCTTACAGTTTAATCTAATTATGATTTTAACCATCCTCAGATGCTGCCAAGTGTGCAGGTGACACTGGGCTTTAAAGGCTTGAGGGGGAAATACCCTTTCAGCTCCAGTGAGATAACTCAAAATCCCCAATAAAATAGGTACGAAGCTGCTTTGCTGACAGAAGTTCTAAGGAACCAGGGGATGGGAAACAAGGATAAATCTGCCTGCCTCTTTCAGCCAAATGGGTTTTAAAAAATAGGAAAGAACCAGGCCTTCTGGAAATACAAACTGATTTAGGAATTCTGTAGGAGGGCTGGTGTCTTGTGACATGCACTGAACAGACCTGCAGTGAAGGCTCCAATCTGGAAGCTGAAAACTTGGTTTCATACCAACATCACAGCAGGACTGGAGAGATTAGCATGAATGAAATGCTTTGAAATATGAAAAGCATTAGGTTAAGTATTAAGTATTATCAAAAGCGTAAAGATACTTGGGACAGAATGATTATTATTCACATGAATTAACTGTGAAAATATTGTTTTATTTATGAATTAAGTGCTTTTGGTATTAGCAAAGGGAACTATCGATAACCCAAGGAAACAGAAGTCCTACAGAAAAAAAAAAACAGTACAAAAAATTACAAGTAACAAAACAAGCTACTTCCAATATGGAACCATGACATGAACCAATAAATATGGCTCAGATTAACTGATGGAGACACTTTCAGGAAAGATGTTGGGTTCTTCTTTGGGTTCTTCAGTCAGGCCAGATATGAACCCGTAATTCTAGGTGAGAGGAAGGAGATTTAGTCCCATAGATGGAAAGGCTTTCTTTGACTTTTAGTTGGTGTAGAATAGGGATATTTTTGATCATGGGCTGTGCATATTTTTGATCATGGGCTGTTTTAATTACTTGTCATTGGTGTCTCTATCATCTCCAGATGAGACTCTGGAAACCTATTCATGCTAGAGCTACCTTGTGTGGAAACAGAGCTTGAGGCCTGAACTTTATCAGGTCTATGCCCCTCTCTACTGATGTCAGCTGCCAATATCCTGCCAATCTAAAACATCAAAAATAAAAGCTCTCAGTAAAGGGAGGATAAAACAACAACAAGACCTTGCCTTCCCAAATGTCCTGACAAGAGCAGTTAAGGACAGTGATTCTTTCAGCTGCATTAGCAACACAGACCTGCAAAATCTGTGGCCTCCAGAACACCAAAACTCCATTCCACTTGGAACGTCTGAATTTTGGGACTCTAGTAGATATAAAGGGGCACTTTTAAAAGTTGCTTAACAACTCAAACCCCTAATCATACACAGGCGTAACACCCGCTCCAAAGTGTGTGCTAAAGACATGGTGCCAAACTGTACCTGCCACAGAGAACATCCAGCTGAAACCTCTGAGAGAAAAACCTTGTATTTCACACGATGAAAAAGTCACCTCTTCATTCAGAAACTCACTCAAGGTGCTAACCTCATTTCTCTAAGAGCACTGTATTGTATGTTCTGGAGTTGTCAGGAAGTACCTGTACATTTTTTTTAACGTATGCATCATACTTCACCTACAACAGTAAAATTTTCCAGCCTCAGCAGATTTTGTTCCACTGACTGCACAATGAACAAAACCCACAACATCTAAAAAGGGCTCTAACCTTTGCAACATTTTGGCCCTGAACTCTGTTCACGCTTCTAAAACAGGAAAGTGGTTTGTTGCACGTGACATTAGTTTCTCTGTAATTTAAATATAAAATTCCTGATATCAACGGCAACCTTTTAAAAATTCATCTTTGGAGAACAGTTGAACTTCAGCAAGCTTACTACTTCAGAAAGAGCTTTGAAGTGTCTATTTCTAATCCTCCAGTCTGAATGACAAAGAAGTTATTTGCAATTGTGAATCTTTAAAATGCAGATCTGAACTGATGCCGCTCTTTTTGTAACTCATTAACACAAACCCTGCCATTCAGTCTTTACTTAATGTCTTTGTTCCATTCCAAAGTGAAGCACTAGTGCTGTCTCTTAAGGTGATTATTCTCTTGGTGAGCCAGTGTTTCCACACTCGTATTCTGAGACCCAACAAAAATTACATTTTCAAAGACATCAGAAATAACATTTGCTTTATCTGCTATTACAAAGTGACAGCCACAACCCAGGGTCCCTTATTGTTCATGTATTTTACAAGTCTGAAAATAGATGGTAATAAGATTCGCAGCTGGCAGAATGTCTCCAAAGCTGAGAAGACTTTTTCTATCAATTTATGCAAAAGCAGAAACGAGGCTCTGGGCCCCAGATCCCACAAGATCCAGCAGATACTGCTTCCAGCTTCAACAAGTTTTCATTCAGAAGCAACTGCCTCCATGTTCAACAGTGCCCCATGGATCACACAAGATCCTGTCAGCCTGTATAAATGAGAGGCCTGGTTTAGAATTACAGAGAAAATATAACACACAACTTTTGTTTGGGAGAACTAAAAACCTGCATTATCACCATTTCCCCCTGTCATCTCAAAGGGGTCACGTGTACAGATCATGATGATCCTACATGGAAAGGACTGTATATTCCCAAAAATGCACATATTTTTTATTGTAATATTAATGCTCTAGTAAAATCTACATCAGAAAACTCATCTGTGCATCCTCCCATTGGCATCTCTGAACTTGGAAAGTTACAAATCGTTGGCTCAAGAATGGCTCAAAACCAAAATGAACCCACAGTTGCTATTTCAGCTCCATTTAAGCCAGAGGGGTCTTTTTCACTTTGCTTTGGTACCTGACTCTGCCTGCTATGGCCCAGGGGATGCAGGAGCCCCACAGAAAGGCCAAATCCTACAACTCATACCTGCTCAGGATGGCAAAGCCAAAGGTGGAGGCACCAATGTTGGTTCCCAGCAGTCAGACACATAGCACTGCTTTCTGCACACTGTAAGGAATGACCCCCTAAGGATGCTGTGGGAGCTTCACCATAAGGAGTGATGCCCTAAAGCTTTGTGGGAGTCCCACCGTGACCCCGTGAAGCTGCAGCGGGACCCCAAGGATCTGCGGGAGGAGCAGGGTCCCCGCACCTTCACCCCGATACCCACTGCGGGGTCCCGTGGGACACGCACATCCATGACCCCCGAGGTCCTGCTGCCCCCTCCGAGGTCCTGCCCGGGGAAGCCCCAAACAACAAACTCCTCTGGCTTTGCACAACCGACATGCGGAACAACAGCCGCTCGTCGGACAGAGCCTCCCCGTTCCCACGGCCCTTCCCTGCCCACACCTACTTCACCCATCCACCCATCCATCCATCCGTCCGTGCATCCCTGCATCCCTCCCTGCCCACCGGGCGGGGAGCGCCGAGGGGCGGGCGCGGCCGGTCCCCGCGGGGCGGGCGGGCGCTGTCGCGACTCACCTCCTGAAGTCAAAGGGCATGTTGGTGGCGGGCGGGCTGCGGGCGCCGCCGCCCCCGGCCCCGGCTCTCGCCTCGCTGCCGCCGCCGCCGCAGGGCCAGGAAGTGACGGCCCCGGCCCCGGCGCGCAGCACCAGCCCATTGGGCGGCCGGGCCGGCCGGGGCTTCCGCCGCCGGGTTACGGGAGCGGCGGGCGCGGGGTGCGGGATGCGGGGTGCGGGATGCGGGGAGCGGGATGCGGGATGCGGGATGCGGGGAGCGGGATGCGGGATGCGGGATGCGGCTGGTCCCAGCCCGAGGCAGCGGCAGCACCCCGGCCGCCCCCGCAGCTTGCCGGGTCCCCTCGATGCCCGCGGTGCCCCGCGGCTCGGAGTGCCCCGCTGCCAGCACGGAATCACAGAATCGTTCAGGTTGGAAAAGACCAACGAGATCATCGAGTCTGACCTGTGACCGACCACCACCTTGTCAACCAGACCAGAGCTCTTGAGTGCCACGTCCAGTCTTTCCTTAAAGAACACCTCCAGGGATGGAAACTCTGCCACCTCCCTGGGCAGCCCCTTCCAATGCCTAATCACCCTTTCTGTGAAGAAATTCCTCCTGATGTTGAACCTAAACCTCCCCTGGCACAGCTTGAGCCCATTTTCTTGTCCCCACTTGTTGCCTGGGAGAAGACAGTGACCCCCACCTGGCTACAACCTCCTATCAGGGAGCTGTAGAGAGTGAGAAGATCCCCCGAGCTTCCTTTTCTCCAGGCTGAGCCTCCCCAGCTCCCTCAGATGCTCCTCACATGCATGACTCTTCAGACCTTTCCCCAGCTCTGTTGCCCTTTTCTGAAGACGCTCCCACTCCTCAATGTCTCCGTTGCAATGAGGGGCCCAGAACTGGACATATCACTAGAGCTGTGGCCTCACCAGTGCCCAGCATGGTGGGAAGTGCTGAGTACAAGGAGCACTCCAGGGCATCCTACTGTTGAGCCCCACTGTCCCCTCACTACATCCCAAGGGCCCTGTCGGTGCCCACAGACCCTCTCAGCACCTGCCACAGGGCTGGGGCTGCCCAGTGCTGACCATGCACAGGGGAGCGGGCTCAGCCCAGTGTGCTCGGCTGTCCTCAGCACTTCCCACGTTCCCTCGGCTCCTGGCAGCCCTCCTGCACTGCCTGTGGACACGGCCGCCAGCCCAGCGGGACTGCCCAGGCCCCCAGGCCAGAGCGTGGCCGCTCGCATGGGTGCGGTGCTTCAGGCTTGTCGGGCGTCTTTTGAATCCTCAGCATCGCAGTAATAACGGCCTGTGCGTGTGAATGTGGCATGATCTGTGTCTGGAGACAGAGCCAAGCCACGGTGACAGACCAGGGAAAGTCTCACGCTTCCAAGTGCCCGTGAAGGAAGGGGGAGCACCCACTCCTGCACCTCCACATATCCTTCCCAGCAGAGCATGGGAGACTATTTACAAGAGGATGTAGTGATGGGACAAGGGGGAATGGAACGCCTTCAAAACTGACAGAGTGTAGGTTTAGATTTAGAAATTCTTCCCTGTGAGGGTGGTGAGACCCTGGCACAGGTTGCCCAGAGACGCAGTGGCTGTCCCATCCTTGGAAGTGTTCAAGGCCAGGTTGGACGGGGCTTGGAGCAACCTGGGATAGTGGCAGGTGTCCCTGCCTGTGGCAGGGGATTGGAATGAGATGATCTTTAAGGTCTCTTCCAATCCAGGCCATTCTGTGATTCTATAATGAGCTCCTTTGGTGCCAGCATGGCTCTTTCACTTGCTCTTGAAAATCTTTTTTGCACTTTTATTGGAGGTAAGGGAATTAAAATAAGGAAAAGCTCTCCATTAATTAGGTGAGAAATTTCCCCAGTCTTGCCATTTTGCCTAAATGCTTTTTTCTTGCATCCCTGCCAGGTTCAGTGCAATACACATGGCTAATCCTGCATTGCTTCATGCACCACCTCAGGTACTTCCCATATTAATGTCACCAGCTTGTAGCATCCATCAGGGACTTTTTGCTGCAGGTAGTGTGATTGCTCCTGTATTCAGAATTGCTGTCACTCACATACAGTGCACGTTAAATTGCAGTGCAGGAACAAAATACAGCTACTCTTGCTTTTTAAATCTAAAAGCAGGGCAAGAGAAAGAGGGAAACTACAGCAATCTAAATATGCTCTGTGCAACATACTGCATTTCTAATTGATTCTGCAGCTTTCTTCCTCCTGCTGTCATCATCCCTTTACTTAGAGATGTACATCTTTCCGTTTTTAACTTTCACCCACAAACTAGGCGCATACCTGGATAAAAAAAGAAATTCAGATCGAATTTACCAAAGACTCAGAGTTGTTAATCAATGCCATAGTCTTTCAAAGGAAGATATAATAATTCATGTTAGGAGTGTTAAAAACTAAACTGGAGCAATCACGAATATGAGATAACATGGCATAATCCCTCAGAAGCCCCCAGGGAATAGATAAAAATAGCTAATTCTTTTTTTTTTTTTATCTCAGACACCTAAATTGTCCAACCGCAGTGTGCAAGCATATTCAGCAGATTGCTACCAGATCAGCCACGAATCCTGCTGCACTTTGCATTGTGCTCCAAAACTGAACAACCCACTGAAATTAATGAGACAATTCTCATCTCTCATGAGGTCAACCAATTGCCTTGGCATAGCCAGGGGGTACTATCTGTGGTGGAAAAACCCAAAACAAACAGTGCCTATCGAGTTAGAGTTACACAACCAAGTGCTCATTGAGCTTCTGGCAAGGCCCCGACATCATTAGCTGTTATTAACTGTCTTGTGCAAAGACATCAACACTCAGGGGAGTGCTGAAGGATTTACAGAAGCTCTTCATTTGTGCCGCAGACAAATCTGGAGGTGGCCTTGAAGAGTTCTTCCTCCTGCAGGCTCAAGTGTCAACAACACAACACAGCGAGAGCTCACATTGTGGAGGTTTTATTTTCCACTGAAAGGTCAAACTCTGAAGAAAGCAATGGGCTCACAGCTGCTTTCCAGTTGGGCCCAGCTCACTTACATCCTCGTCGAGGGAAGAAGAAGTTAATGCCCTGAGATAAGACCCTCGTCACAGTATTGTTTAATTACATAAGGCTTCTATCGAGCTTGAGATAAGAACAGGAATTTGTCGGCAGTCCAGCTGGGTGGGGCAGCTTAGCTCATGTTGTGTGTTAGAAAGGGAACCAAAAGCAAGGGGTTTAGTCGAGGTGGTTGTCAAATCATTAGAACTGGAATGAGTAAACTGATACTGACAACTGATTTAAAAGTTAATTTTCTTTTTCATGTGAGCAAAACCCAACACTTTCCTGACAACTGTAGACCTAAAACTATCGTTTCTCTTCAAATTGCATTAGGAACATTAACTGAGCAAAACTGCTACTCTGAAATCAAGTAAGTCAGTATTTTCAGAACTCTTTAACAGTGAAGAAACCAAAGCAGGGGGATGAATTGACTCACCTAAGACTACAGAGTAAGATCAGCTTCAGCTCTATAATTAGCAAACAAATCCCTTCATTCGTAATTCTGTGTTCATAATTCATGCAAAAAAAAAAGAATATTTTCCTCATTCCAGTTCACTTTCTTATAGATAAATCAGATCATGGATGACTCTATCTGGATTCCTAACTAATGCCTCACAACAACAAAACTGATACCTCCTTCCTATTAAAAAAAAAGTGACCAAAAAATGCTTTGTTTGAATCATCTTCCTGGGTATTTATTTCATAAATTTGTTTATGGAGGTAAAATGATTCATCTTCAGGTTTCTGAGATATTCTTAATTTCTAGATTATACATTATTCTTTAGTTTTAACTTCATATTAATAGAGTTTATATTAATACTAATTTGTAGAGTTTATATTAATAATTGGTAATTCAGCCTGGAGAAGAGGATACTGAGGGGAGACCTCATAGCAGTCTACAACTTTCTCATAAAGGGTAGTGGAAGGGCAGCACCAATCTCTGCTCTCTGTGACCAGTGACTGGACCCAAGGGAACAGCTGGAGCTGTGCCAGGGGAGGGTTAGGTTGGATATTAGGAAAAGGTTCTTCCCCCAGAGGGTGGTTGGGCACTGAACAGGCTCCCCAGGCTGACAGAGCTCAAGGAGCATTTGGACAATGCTCTCAGGGACATGGTGGGATTGTTGGGGTGTCCTCTGCAGGGCCAGTTTGATGGATGCTCCTTGTGTGTCCCTTCTAACTCAGGATATTCCATGATTCTGTGGATCTATGAATTTTGCTTATCTCTATTTTGTGATCTCAAGGTTTCCTCTTTCCCAGAAAAGTGTAACCTTGATCCTTACCTGTTCAGCATCATATAACATTCTGTGACGCTCATATATGATTTCATTTGTTGTTTTATTTGTGATTCCTTACACACAGCTGAGTTTTATTTTAGCCTCTGGCTCATGGTACATCTCTTGCATTGGGAACTGTGCTGTGACTGGGTTATGAGCAGCGTTGTTTGCTAAAGGTAAAGCTGGGTACATACAGTCATCATTTAGGTCAATTAGGCTTCGTTCATCAACTGGGAATGTGCAGTGACTGTTACAGAAGGTGCAGTGCTTATTCACTTGTACCCTTTCTGATACCGAGGTGTGTTTGCTCCCAGCTGAACTGTGGGGTTTTTTTGGGGGGGTGTTGTGTGGCAGGGCCCACCCCAGGACATTTCCCCCTGTGCTTTTATTCACAGGATATGCTTGTAGCACTCGTGTCGGGGTGGGCTGGGAATTGGAGTGAGCGCATTGCTCTGCAGGGCGTGTGTGCTTGATTATGTGTTGTGTTCTGCAGGGTGTGTCGCTGGCTGCAAGGGGCATTGAACACAACTGCCGTTCAGGAAAAGGAAAAAACACTGCAGAGAATGAAGAGAAAATGTTATAAGGCATTTTAAAAATATAAATAACAGTGTGTGAGGAAATCTTTCTGAAGGAACAGGATGCGCACGGAGGTGAAGAATTCAAATACAAGTGCTGTGCTAAGTATAATCAGTAATGAAAGTTCAGCCCTTCCTCTTAGGATTTTGGTAAGCTACACGTTGGCAGTACTTTCCAAATTCCAGGGAACAAAAAAGCAAGCTTGAAGTGTTGTCTTAAAGAACTTAAGTCTTTAAATGCAGTATGTGTTTATCATTATCAGATATGTTATGCTGTCCATCTGTTTTTGTGAGATTTGACATAAAAAACAGAGTAAACTAAATTTGTATCTTCTCAATTTACTTTGTAAGTTCCTTTATTGAGTAGCTGAGCTTTTTCCTTTAGAAGACATAACAACAACCTCTCTTCTTCCTGCTCAATAGGCGGAAGAAATAATCTAATTATTTGATAGATCACAGGGCTGGGTACAGCTGCCATGTGTATGTTTGAGTATGGAGAAGAGGGTCTGTGCAGCCACGTGGCCTCTTCCTTGTCCTATGACCGTAAGCAAGCACATTGTTGGGCAATGCTGAGGGGAATCTGCCACTCTTAAAGCCCCTAGAAAATTTACCCTGGTTTTAATACAATTTCTCTTTGTTTTCAAGTTTGTTTCCTGGTACCTTTTGGGTGCAAGGAATTTACTATGGGAAAGTCACAGCAAGCAGAACAATTTGTGTTTGATTTCTTTTTCCACTATGGAAATGAACTCCACAAGGAAGTTTCAGGTCCTGTCACAGGCTTACCTCCTCCTTTCAGAGCATCCTATATTGGTGAGTGTTTAGTGTAGTTCAGGAGACTGCAAACACCTGACCAAAGGTCATGGCCAAATGCAAGTTAACAGTTAACTAGGTTGAAGTCTTGTAATAGAGGACTTTGAACACTAAGAGGGCCGGATCTCAAAGAGATTTGGGATTAGCAGCAGGGGAGAGTTGAGGATTAGAATCTGATTCTCAAAGGCATGGTGCTCTCAAGTGAGTTAAATGCCTAAAATTCCCTGTACACTGGAGAGGAATAGCTCAGAATCTCAAGGTTTGCGTGCCCTTAGCCTGTACTCTGAGTGGTGAGATGCCTACATCAGGCAGTAGAAAATGCTCAGGAGAAGGGAACCTATGGATATCTCACTGTGGAACTCATACAGGACCAAAAACGTGGTTGCTTATGTGTTTAAGTAACACATTTGGCATCAACATCTAAATTAGTCTTGTCAGAGAAAATATGCCTGGCAGATGAGCCACCCCTCTGCTTTAAATACTCACCAAGTGCTGGAGAGCATTGCCCTGGAAGCCAGTTCTGGACCTTTGAACAGGGAGTGCCCTGAGAAACCTGAGGGCATGCAGGGAACGGATAAAAATGTACTCTGCCCAGCTTCTGAAAGCTGAGCCACGGTTTAACCAGGAGCACAAGATTTCTGGTGTCAGAATAGGGTGACTGGTTAGGGATTTTAGGTGGGAAACAGCGACGATACTGACAGAACTCAGATACTGGTGTAGGAGCCCATGGCTCACTGATGTTAAATACCTGTAAGTCCTCCTGAGAGTTCCATTCTGCTCTGTACAGCATGCCTGGGAAATTGAGTCCTTAAGACCTTCATGGCAAAACCCCCCACCTGACTTCTGGATGGACTTAGGCAAGAAGTAGATGGCAGAATTCAGCCCACCCAGAGCAGCTGGGCACAAAAAGGCGCCAGACCTTGTGGCGCCTAAGGAAGCTTTCCCCAGAAGCTGTAGGCACTTACAGCATCTGACGTAGCTGAGGAGGGGAGGCAGAGCTTTCCTGGGTTGCTCTCATGAGCACAGGCGCCAGCAGTCTGCAGAAGTTGCACTTTGGTGCCTGAGTGCTATTTTGGATCTCTCCCAGAGACACTGATCGGCACGGTCTCCATGGGCACTCAGTGCACAGGCTCAGCAGGGACTGGGGTTGCTGTGCCTCACTCGTTGCATCAAGACTGACCTTCTCAGAATGGGTGGCTTCTTTAGGTATGAGCCGTGGAAGCCAGCTCAGGCACCCAAATGCAAGTTAGGCTGTGCTCATGTCTAGCACAAGGGAATGCTCTTTCCATGTGCCCAGCAACACATGGAAACCAGCTTTTTATGAGGGAATCAGTATGTGAGGGTACAGCAGCACTGGGTCATCACAAAGACCCTCAGGCAGTAAACGAGTTAACCAAAACAAAACCTTGACAAGGAGGAATTTTCCAACAAGGCAGTGGAAGTTTTGTGGGAAGATTTGCCAAACCCCACTGCTGCACTGGGGGCAGCCAGTGCTGCTGCAGCTGAGCGGGTTCTCACCCATCACTGGGCCCACTGGAGCCAGCTGTGTGCGTCAGATGTCAAATAGCACTTCACTGACTGACTTCTGGCATGTCCTCTGTGCTGCCTTATCAGCATTCTCAGTGGTTTCCTCCAGATATTGTGTAGCATTCGGGGAGCTGAGTAAGCCCACTGGGACGTTACAGACAAGAGGTATATACCTATTTTTTCATCTTTTTCGTAGTAAGGATATGGATTTTTAATTGCTGCCTCGCCTGCAAGTGGGACTTGTGTTTTCCTCATTCTCACTTGGTCTCTTGGCAGTGCTGTGATGGTCAGTGGATTGGGGAGGTTTTGTCAGTGCTAAAGAATCTGCTGCAGAAATCTGGGCGTGACCAGAGAAAATCTTTCATAAAGAGGTTTTATTAACCCTCTAATGAATTAAGCCAGAAATCATTGTCTCTGGTCTTGTGTTGGTTTCACCTGGAGCCCATGGACTCTGCAATTTCCAAGTGTCAATGTTAGGGTATGATTTAGGGAACTGGGAAGAAATGAAAGCAGACACATAGGCAGGCTTGTGCAGGAACTTAACAGGTGAGGATAAGTTTCAGCTTATGGCAGAAGCTAAGAGGAGATGTACCCGAGGAGCTGAGTCATCAAAAATTAAGCTCAAGTGAAAGGTCCCTTTCAAATGACAATGTGCAAAATCAGAAATCACTAAACCAAAGTGACTTGAACAAAGCAACAGATAAACACTTCCAGCAAACTCCTCTGTCCTTTAGAGGAAGCCAAATCCAGCAGTCTCCAGATTTCACCCTCGGCACAGAAGACCTCTTTCACCCTGTCTCCTGTGAGGCCACTTCATGGTTTCTTTCTCAAGTTTCTTGCGGAAGAAAAAACAAAATCCTGCCCTCCTCATGCCGTGATGATAAGCCTGGAGTTAGCCAGGCTTTATTTTAATTGGACTTTTTAACTTTTTTCCTGGCACTTTAAAGTTTAGGAACGGAAAAGATCAGTCTGACTCAGAGACTGGGCTACTTCCAAACATTAATCTTAGCTGCCATAAGTTAATGTAGTTTGGCTCTGGTGCATCCTATGGTGTAAAGATGTCTGTACCCTTTCATCTTTGGGGTCAGAGGCTACTAAAGGGAACATGTCAGAGACTTGGGCAGATTGTGATTGCCTGACATGCAATCTACAGGCATTCAGTGAGGTTCTGTGAGTAAGAAGGCCTAGACAATATCCATATTCCATTCTCTTAAAGTTCATATTTTATCATTCTGCAATATTGGTTGCCAAAATTATAATGTCCAGGGAAATTCTTTGGCCTTTTCTCAGTCTGAAATATATATACAGGTTTTGGTTATCACAGAATTGAGCCCAAGGTACTAAACCTTGGCACATTGGGTTGGATACAATATTTAGCCCCTTCCCTTTTGGTTGGTTTCATAGTATGGGTATAACAAACACATAAAGATGACTGTCCTGTTCATCATGATTTTTCCAGCACTGAAATATGAGTCTCTCATCATTTGTGTTTCACTTTCTTCCACTCTCCATCCCAAATGCTTCTGTTCTATGGTAAATATTTTCATATTTTATCCAGTCTTTGAGGGTGTTACACTCAAAGTATTTGGTGTTTCCCTGTCCCTTCCTCATCTTCTTACTCACATGCTCTCTTCCCTGAAATTGTCATGGGAACAACAACACTATGCAAAAAAAAGAAAGAGAACTTTAGAACTTTCCAATTCTACTTATTTCAATGGAATTTCCCTGATGTCCTTTTTCCGTATCAGTGGATGATTTTTGCCAGCGACAGTCGTGTGAACAGCATCAGGAAAATGAAAACTTCATTACAAGGGCATTCACAAAGGTTAACGTTGGCCTAATGAAACCAATTTTCCTAGATTCCCTCTCAGGCCTATGTGCAGGGAAAGGTTTCCTCCAGAGGAGGAAATTCAGAGCAGTAACCTCATTCCATGGAGAACATAGGCTATCCAGAGAGATTAACTCCTTAAGCCTAAAACTTAACAGCTTAAAAAGATTGAAATCCACTCTTGTCCAGGGGAGTTACAGCAGACATGTATCTAATCCCACTGTTGTAGACTTGTGCCTTTTGTGCTGACATGGAGAGAGATGTTCTCGGTTGAGTGACCACTGGTTTGTTGTACAGGACCACATCCCTCAGTCCTCTTCCCAGCTCTGAGACAATTTTCTAAGCAGTTCTGAGACAGGAGGCCTCCAACCTTAGTTTTCTGCGTGGGAAAATATGTAAATCATTATGTTAATTAATGTAAGACCTTTCTCCAGGAGGACAGAGGTTTGATGGACACTTGATGGGCACTCAACCACTCAGTGTTAGCAAAGGCTTGAAGTTGAGGTGTTGCCTTGTGACAATGTGAGTTGACAAATAAGAAAGTACGAGAAGCCAGACACGAGACTTTCCCACGCTGCAGGGAAATTTTCTGTGCACATTTCACATTTTGCTGTTTCCCCACTGCAGGAGCTGCAACAGCCAGGCCGACGTCGGGAGCGTGTGATGACAAACGACACAGTGCGTTCCCTTGCCACCCGGAGGCTCGTCAGAGTGACAAGCTGGAGCTGCAGAAGACAGAGATGAGTCACGACTGGAGCTTTATGTAAATGGGGAACCTCTTGCGTTTCATCCCGTGTGCCAGCGGGGCCACGTAAAGTTCACGTCAGTGACGTTGCGTTCCCGTGTCCCCTCCGACTGCGAGGCAGGGCAGGGAATGGGGTAAGGTGACTGGGGTTACCCCAGAGAGGGAAAAAGGTCAAAACTGGTAGTGAACCCCTGGAACAGAATATTCCTTCCCAGCAGCAATGCCCAGAGAAAATTTTCTGTTGCGTTTTCCTGTTTATTGCAAAAGTGATTGAGCCACTGATGGTCAGTTCTGAGGGGGAAATATTGAATTAAGGCAGAGAGTTCTCTTGCTGGAAATAAGTCAGTTTTAGAGTCTTAGTAAGATTTATGGGTCATGTCTGACACAGCTAAGAATCTAATTTAGCTTATCCGAAGCACGAGAAAAAGTCCTGCTGCTGAGTGGCCTAATGCTGCATTCCCTGTCCTAGCAGCCTTGTGTAGGCAGCCTGTCCCAGGCAGGAGCCCTGAGGAGGAGTGGAAGTGTGAAAAAGCAGCACAGTTGAATTGTGTGTCTCTCCAAAGCCACAGATAATATTATTTCAAGTAGAAGGCCAAACTCCCTGACTCACCCATGCAAAAATCACGCTGAAGTTTACTGAAGACAATGGAATTAATCTAGTGTAAAACTAATCTGAGAGAGAATGCCAACCTCCAAAATGTTGACCTCTTTAGCTGTTTTATTTCTAGGGTGCCATGACTCATGTGTGTGTATGGTGAGCAGACAGTTCAACTGCTGAAGATGACTGCAAGGAGACAAAAGGTGTGAAAAAGCTGACAAACTTGAAAGGATTTCTCTTGCCTTAGTTGTTTCAAATCAGAAGGAAGATTTAATTGACTCTAGTGGGAGTTTTGCCTGAGTAAGGGCTTAGGAGCTGAAGTGAGAGATGGAAAAAAATGTACCTTGCTAGCCCAGAGCTCACAGATGAGTGATTCCCTTCATTTACTCCATGCAGTTCTCTTCAGGGAGATGCAAGTAACTTCCCTCAGGTCATTTCAGAGCCCATATAACTTTCTTTTTTTTCAGTATTCAGCACATTTCCTCCTCTGTTTGATTCTGTTTCTTTATCTGTAGGTATTATCTGACACATCCCTTACAGTCATTCTAATTTGATAGTGCTCAGTACATTTATGTTACCTTTGTTTCATTTTTTCCCCTTTTTTAATTGATTCAGACATCTATCTGTGGCAAGCAGTCCTACCTATTTTAACCCTACTCATGTTAGTATTGCAGCTACAGCATCAAAGTGTGCTTTGACTTCCAGAAAAGCCTGCAGTAAATTTTCCAGACAGGTGATGAATTTTTCACTGAATTTAAAGGTCAGTCTTATGATGCTAAGAGCTCCTCCATGAGCTGAGTCCTTCATATATTTTTGCTCTTTTCATTACCTGTTCCCCACTCTGTCCCACAGTATAATGGCTAATAATTGAGCTCTTTTCAGTGGTGTAGCTCCTGCTCCACTGAAGGTAGGACTTTTTTCTCAGCAGAAAGCTGACTCATAAAGTATGCTGCCTTCTATCCTTAGAAAAAGTGAGTCACTAATGGATTTTTCATTATACGTTCAAGTACCATAGACTGAAATTTTGTCCTACCAGCCTCGTCTTGAGGAAGTGTTTGGAAGTCTTTTTGATTCGGTATTTTAGTTATGTCTCAGTGAGGCTCTTGAGATACAATAGATGCTGTACAAGGAGCTGTTTTGTATCCAATGCTATGAGTATTCCCATTAACTTCAGCAGTGCCATGGTTTCACTCTGTGTGCTGTGTGCTTCCTTAGGTAAAAAGACCACAAAACTGCCTTATACCTGCATCATGACATGTTCAGCGGCTGTTTTCACTCAACACAAAGAGTTTAGAGTTGATTTTTAGAACTGTGCAAAAGCTGAGAAAGCTGGGACATAAACGAAATAATATGAATCCCACTGGTACTATTTCATTAATAGAAATAGTCCATTTGTTCAGGCAATACTAATTCGGTTTTCTTTCAGACAAGCAGTGAAGATTCACCACTTCTCATGATGGCCCACAACAGAAAGCTAAATGTTATTGTTTCCATTTTATAAACAATGGAATTAAGGCTGGGGGAGATTAAGTTGCGGTAGGGAGGCAATGGAAATATTGTGGATGGAACCCAGGAGTCCTGTATGGTTTTTTTCCCAATGTAACTACATTTTGCATGAAAGATTTTGTTGTGTTTACGGTCACTGCTATTTACCTTTGAGTGATATTGATGTGAACAAGCATCTGGCAGAATCTGTGTGGAGTTGCAATTCACAGGAGGGTCCCAGCTTTTGCCTGTCCATGTTGTATTCTGTTAAATTGGTTTTGCAGGAGGCTTAGAGGGGAGAGGTCTGACTCTGCTACTGACAGGAGCTGTTATTTAAAACTGTGTGATGAAGACGCAAAAGGGATGCTGCCAGGGTGGTTGCTTTGTTCTTCACTACACAGAAGTGGATATGCTGCAATGACAAGTTTGTAAATCATAGTTAGTTCCGTTCTCACACCACCCAATAACCTTACAATCTCCCTGTCAACTTCCTGAGGACCTTGGGAAGCTATAATTTGTGATAAAAATGGGAGTTGAAATGTTATGTGTATATCAAAGCTGAAAAATTGTGGCTGGCTGACCTTTTCATTTTGAGCAAATGCACTCATTTCCTTTGCGTTGCTTACTGTTTCCTTCTGGAGCTCAGCATAATAGGAAATCCTCCATGATTGTTCTCCTTAATCAGTGGCTCCATTGTGCCGAGTTCTCTTCCTTTCAGGAGCAGTGCTTCTCATGGAGCATCGCTCTCAGGGCTGTCAAGCATCAGTGCCCCAGAAATTCAGATGATCCGTTTCAGAGAGCACACCGGGAGCAGCGTGTGCTAAATTCAGTGTGCTGTCAAAGTAGGGAAACAGCCCCCTGATTTTCAGTTCAGAAAAAAAGCACTCACTGGATTTTACAGTGATATTTCCCAGTGCTTGTGATTAGGCTTAGATGAATAATGAAAATGAGGGGTTCGTAAATTTAGATTCTGCTTCATTTCCATACGTGGGGGAATGTCATTTGTTGTCATGTCACTGCTAATATTTGCATAGTCATCTGACAATTATAAAGCAGGCATATGAATCTTTAGGACAAATAACTTCTCCAGAAATATACTCTGCCATGCCTACTAATTATGACTAGCACATCATTTTTCATTTTCTTTTTCATTTCTCTTTGTCATCCAGTCAAGAAGTTCTACATTGTGACTGTACATCCCAAACTGCAGATAGTGTAGCATTTGTATACATGCTAAAAATTAGGCAAGTATTTAAAAATAAAAGATGCGTTGGCAATCGCTTAAAACAGTTTGTGAAATAAAACTAAGGCTGAAGTTGCCAAAAAGATTATTTGTATTGGTAACCTCGGCCTTGTAAAGCATAACATAAACAAAAACATAGTGACAGGTCGGTGCTCAGGAAAAGCTGATGCTGCACCGAGTCTTATCTTTTGTTTCCTGTTGCAGCACGGAGGTGCTGACATCATGTTCCTGCACATGCGAAGTGCAAAAAGCTCGGGGTTCATAGTTCCATGTTGGCAAAAATAAACAATTTTTGCCTGTTGCTATTGATTTTCTGCTGTCCTGCTTCTCTCCACTGAAGTCGATGTCTGTGGGGAGCCAGGCAGTCCCTGCAGGCATTTCATGGTACATCCAGTTTTTTGCTTTCCTATCACGTGGCTTTCAAGTGCAGCTTACAATGAAAAAGAGCAGCATTCAGAGGGCTTTAGACTGTGTGTAACCCACTCCTTAGGCAGAAAGTTCCATGAGAAGCTGGAGAAGGCTTTGTATGACAGTATGGTTAACAAAAACATCATGACTGCCAGGATAGGGCTTCATGCATTTCTACTGGAGTCAAATCTCTAGGGAAATGAGGTTAGTGGCAGTGGTGATGATGATGATAATAGTAAATAATGCACGCTCCCCTTGGATCTTGGCTGACTATCAAGACAGACTTCCTGATGATGAGATGCATCTGTCTGTCTCCAGTCTCTTCAAGGTATCTGCAAGGCACCATTTTTTGCAATTACAAAGGACTGCAGATGAGAACATGCACCATAAGAAGCAATCCAGGAGCATTCGTCCCAGACTTTTGTCTCTGATTTCCATAATTGTTCTCAACTTCTCAGACATTAGCAAGCCAAATCTCAGAACAGCCCTGTCAAGTGCTGACAGGGGCAACTCAGAAGCCTTCAGGCTTTTTGTTTTGCTGGTCATGCTGTGCCTTGTTTGCACGAGGATGAGACAAGAGGGGGAGAGGTCTCTGTCACATCCTGCTAGGGACAGATGGGGGTCACTGAATAGATCTGTTTGCTTCCAGTGGGGACTGACACTCTGCAAGAGCACTTTGCCAAGGGATTCTTCATGAAAGCCACGGAAAGCACCTGCCCCAAACTGTGCACCACTGCTGTCTGGGGAAGGGGCTCTCCCAGTTGTCAAACGGAACTGAAGCAAGACCACAGTGATGTTTGTGGCTTTTCTCTTGGCCTGTTGCTGGCAATGTCAGGTAGAAAAGAGGAAGGGCAGCCCTGTGGGTGGTGCTGGTTTGGTTGCAAAAGGTCTGGTCTCACCCCAAACCTCTGCTCTCCTCTCCAGTTGTTCAGCTACCACTGGCTGCGTTTCTCCTGGTAAAATGGGACCAGCTGTGCTCCCCTTCCTCCCAGATGCCATGTGGGCCACTCTGCTTTCTAAGAGAACAAAAACCATCCTAGTGCACTGACATGTCTACAGGAATACCTTCTTTGCTGTTTCAGGGAACACCAAGATTAATTCCAGCAAGTGATTAGGCAATAGGCTTTGGCAATAACAGGACAGACCTCCCTCCAACACATGGACTTATGACCCTGCTGTGTGAGACCAAACAAAGTCCAACACATCTCAGTGCACTCAGGTATCACTCAAAAACATCTCTTCATCTGCTAAAGTCCAAGTGGAATTTGATATTTGCCATAATTTGGGATCACCATATACTTCTGCACTCTCCCATCTAATCACATACGCACCTGAGGTTGGACTAAATGTTTGTTTTGATTGTTCTCCATGTATTTGATAATGAGGAAGCAAATGCTCCTTGACCCATTGTCTCTCATTCTTGGGCTGGATTATTATTCCTGATCTTTATGATTTTATCATTGGTCTCGTGATATGGAGCCATTCAGGTTTACTCACAGGTGCATTTATCATTCTACATGACCTATTTAGATTATGTACAAATGAAAATAACCTTTGTCCAAGGCATTTGTCTTGATTCTTTTTTTATAAGCTGCTGTTTATCGGTGTGGTAAAACAAGGTAACTTTTCATGACATCAGTGTTAGAAACTGACTCTAGATTAATTTCCATGAATTACTTTGTCCCAGATACACTAAGAAATGAGCAGGATTTCTCCTTCTGGTCTCTTCTAGAAGGGAAGAAGGTTTCTTGAGCACACAGAACACTAGCAGGGCAGCATGCATGAAGCCTGTAGATCACTCTCAACTGAAATTTTAGAGGAACTTTGTTACCTAGCTCCTGTTGATAGCACCTGAAACCTTGACAATCTCATCCTTAGACTGCATTGAGCTGTCTAATAGAAACAGCAGGTTATATCCTAGAAAGTTACAGTGAAAGTGGCAGCTTCCCAAGCCCATGAGATGCTCAGGGCTGGGACGGTGAGGGTCGTTTAGGTGGTCTCTGTTCTGCCTGCAGGAGCATTTGAAGGAGGAAGTGGGAAGGAGTGCTCATGGCATTTCCAAGGCAACCCTCTCCCAGGGGGAAATTGCCTGGCAGACAGAGCAGCTTTAGGACTCCACTGGGTAAGTTTGTCACCTCACCTCTCCACCTACTACGTGTAGTGCTCTGGCACTGTAATTGCCACATAAGCCATCAGACATCACTTTTGCCAGAGGATTTTTTTTTTCAGCCTTTGAAAACAAAGTTAAATATAACCATTTTTTCTCCTACAGACAGAGAAACTGAGGCACGGAGGATGTGAAGGACTTGTACAAGGTTAGGCAGCAAGTCACAGGCAGTAAATCACCAGGTGTCCTGATTTCCTCTCACCCATACGAATCCCTAGAACTTGCTATCTCCTATAATAAAGCTTAGCTCAGAGTCTTATTTTGAAATGTAATTAATATGCAAAGTGCTTTGATCCCCTTTGATGGAAGATTCTATGTAATTTGCTACCGTATTTTAAATTAATACCTCTAACTGTTATGCAGCAGTAAAACGAAATATGGATAATTCATTTGCTATTTTTAGGGAAAGGACTGAGTATTTTACTCCAGGAGTTTTAGGTTACAGACATTTTCAAGTGAAGAGTGGTGAGATTTCTGCTGCTGTCAAAACACTTAAAAAGTGAGGATTAGCAAATATACAGTGTGTTCTGGGATACTGCCTTTGTAGGGGTGAGTTCCCCCAAGAGGATGACTAACAGCAGGATGTGGGACATAATTTGCATGTTCTCTGACTCTGCTGCAATCATTTGTGTATTGGATACTTGAATTATACATTACACAGAAGGTCGCCCACTTGCCAAGCTGACAGCCCTGCTGAACAGTGCACAGCCCTGGATGGGGACTGATGTTATTTCAAGAAATAGTTAGTGCTGGGTTCAAAAAGAAATAGCTCTGTGGGTGAGAGGACTTGGAATTTGTCACTGAATACTTTGGGGATTGTTTACTCATTCTGCACCACTCTGACTTTCACTTTTTTGCATCTGCTTCTATTCTTCTCCTGAGGTGAATTTGATGCTGTTGGTAGGTGCCATAAGACATCCCTCCAGGCTCCAGTGCTCTCTGTACAGGATGTTCAGCCCGGGCAGTGGCAGATTCCCCCTGCTCTGCCTGCTGAGGCTGCCTCTGGTTTTTCACAGAATCACAGAATGGTTCAGGTTGGAAGGGTTGGTGGGTCACTGGTCCCACCTCCCTGCTCAAGCAGGGTCATCCCAGAGCACATGGCACAGGATTGTGTCCACATGGTTCTGGAATATCTCCAGTGAGGGAGACTCCTCACCCTCTCTGGTCAATCTGTTCCAGTGCTCGATCACTGCACAGGAAAGAATTTCTTCCTCATGTTCAGGTGGAACTTCCTGGGCATCAACTTCTTGTTGCCTCTCACCCCTGTTTTCTTAAGAAAACAAGACACTTCCTTGCTCTCATTACAGCCTACTTGAACTAGGCTTCTCACTGAAAGAAAGATGCCAGTGGTGCTTTTTCTACCATCCCACTCAGCAAAAGCCCCAAAAGCTACTAATAAAAGCCCACAAACTCATTTTTGTATATTGCCTGTCCAGGAGGAAAGATCTGAAAGCATTTCCCATCTCAGAGAGCCACTATCTCTGAGAAATAATCTTTCAAATATTGAAATTCAATGAGAGAAGTAGTAATCACTTTTCCCCTTTGAAACATTACTTTTTCTGTCAGTACTGACCGCAAAAAAAAAAAAAAAGGGAAATTATTCTAAACCAACTGACAGAGCACACTCACCTAATCATCTGATTTGCTTTCTTGCTGGTTGTCACACTACCTTGCTGTACCCTGGCTTAAAAGTCAAGGCCTTTGGGGCAATGTTTATGTTTTACTGGTTCATGTGTATGGTGAAATCCGAACTCAGATGAAAATGCCATTGGCTGGTGATGCTTGGTGACCTGCCCTCAAGGTGCAGACTGAAAGTTGCTGGCTTATAGAAGAAGGTTACTGAGGCATCAGGTCACAGCTGAGGTGTCCAGGTTCCGTAGTGTCTGCTGTCAGTCATGGACAGGACATGACACAGCCAGGAAAACCAGGGTGGCCAGGCCCTGCTCATGTTGCATGCTCAGGTGTCCTCCCAAATTCTATTTCCCAAACAAAAGTGTTGTATTTAGTAACAGGTTCCAATAAGCTGAACTCATTCCTGTGACTCTCTTCTGCTTAGGACTGGTCACCACTGAAAGACCCATGACAGTGGGAACCATTTTATCAAATGCCTTCTTCCAAAACCTGTTTTTCAGTTGGGGTCCATAGAAAAGATGTGAACAATTTTCTTCACTATTTCCACTGAGCGCTCAAATCTTTTAGTTAAGAATTGTTCATTAGACCACATTCACATTTCCCCTTCCCTTTCCTTCCCTTCCGCTAAACCCATGCTGAGAAAGCAAATTGGTTGGTTTCAAAGTCTGAATTGAAGCTGCAAAACCCCAGTGAGAACCTTTGAACCTTTCCCTACGGCATGTTATTTTTTTCTCCCTGTGCTGTGGGGACTGCTGGCTGACCATCAGAGCTTTCAATATAAAATGTGTTATGATGAGTAATGATAGATCTGCTTATCTTATTCAAGTCCCAAGTGCCTCCAAGGCAGGTGGATTTCTGGGAAGCTGACCATGTGCCTCATAAACAGTGGCAGTAGAAATCAGAGCCTCTCATCTTCCCTTAGATACAGAAGTGAGGATCTGTTCACACAGTTGCCTGCTCTCCTTCCCACTGAGTCAGGCTCCTGCCTTATGTAACTCAATGTTTTTCCATTGAGTCTTCTAACCCACTATTCCCAAATAGATTCCCAGGAAGACTGTGAGCACTCCACTCCCAACCTGCCCCAGGTGTAGTGCTTGGCATGGCATGTGCTGCTGGTCTGGGTGGGGGCAGTGGCTCTGTGGCCCCCACAGTGGCTCAATACAATATTCCAATGGATTCCAGGGAAACTGCAAACGTTTACACCAGGCAAGAGGCTGGCCTGGAGCAGCAATTCAGATATTTTGTCACTGACACTTTATAAACAAAAGTCATTGGTTTCAGTGTAATGTGCCATCCTCCTATTTCTAAGTAGAAGATACATCACAAAATCCTCAAGGGGAAAGGCTGTGTGAGTAATAGCAATGGCACAGAGCCTGCATCCCAACCAGCATGCCAAACAATATTCCAAGAAAATATTTCTAAGTTACAAAAGTTGCGTAAGAGTGATTATTATTTTTAAAGTACAAAAAACGAAGTCCAGTTACTAAAAAAGCAAACACGTATTTTTAGCCTTGCTGGTCTCTTGATCTCAGGCTAATGAGAACCATCTGCTCTGGGACTGGCTGACATTCCTGGTAAATAACCTTTCACTGCAACATTCCAGATGTTTCAAAGGCTTCTCTGCGAAGAAGCGTTTGTCTCCCTGCCTGTCAGTCTCCCTTTCTGTCTTTCCTGTCCATGTTTACTTCAGGAATATACATTCCTTTATTAAAAAGTTTTTGTTAAAAATAGCTTGTCAGGATTTTTGGCTAATCTTCGTTAGGATTCTCTCCTGCTAGCAGAGAGTGAAAGCTTTCATTCTTTAGGGCTGAAAGACTAAATTGGAGATTGGAGAAAGAAGATGAAAGATTTAAACTAAAAAACACACCAAAACTTGGAGATGGATTTCTACCCCATCTTCATCCCTCTGAGGATTCCAGCTATTGAACAAACATGTTTCTTTTGGTAGTGAGAAATTTTAATGTGACAGACTTTTATGGAATGCACAAATGTACTTTATATGAACAAGATACTTCTCTACAACACCTTTGCATCTCATTGTGTAAAAGAGTCTTCAGGTTTGCTTTGCTGTCTCTGCTGTGATATATCCTGGTATAAGATATTTACTTTGCAAAGGAAAAGATCCCTGAACATATTTTTGTCCCAGCTGAGCTAAGCTGAGCCAGAATGGTGGAAGGAAAAAAAGGGGATTTAAAACCATCCTTTAACCTTTCTGTTATCTCCACCTGGAGTCTGTCTGAAATCTGATGTGTTACAGCTTCATTAATGCTGTAACTTGGGCTGGGTACAATTAGATAAGAAAAGGTTCAGTGTCAAACCTCCCACTCAGGTCCCCAAGCTGATGTCTGTATCACCCGCTAACGGTGCTGCTCAGGAGTAATGAATCCTTACTCAGGAGTAATTACCCTGGAGAATGTAGTCTCCAGTGGGTAATTCCTTCATTTTAAAAATTTCGTGTCACTGCTGAAGTGTAAAAGCTCTAGAAGGTACAGGAGAGTCTGTCTGTTGGTTTCTGGAGGATTTGGGGCTGTGAGGCTCCGCAGTGCTCTGCTGTGGCTGGGGCATTGCGACTGCAAACTCCAGTTCTCCGAGGTTCTGTGGGATGGGACACGCAGCAGAACTGAGCTAGTAAAGGGTTTTTAGCAATCTGTCCTTTGTTCTTTTGTTGCCCGTTATCAAATTTGTTTCATAACAAAGGCTTCCTGAGCTTGGGGGTTTTGTGTGTCCTAATACTGGTAATATGATTTAAATATTCTGATGATTCATTTTCACTCCGGAGAGCTGAATCAGCCATGGAGAACTTAACTTGCTTCTCCCAAACCACTACCTTTTCCATCCTTTCTCGTCATTTCTATAAGAGGATGATTCATGCTCCTCTTGTATTTACCATTTGAGAATGCGCCCGATTCCTTTAACTAATTTCACTTCTTGTTCCTCTTTTTCAAGAAAAAAAAAAGAGTGCTGTGAGAAGTATAGTGATTGTTGATCGATGAGACATATCCCACTGGTGAACCTGGCACGTGAACTAAACCCGAATCGAAAAGAGAGGAAAAAGAGAGGAAAAAAAATACCTTGAATTATTAAACTGATCAGAGCCCAAACTGTGAAGTTCAGCCCCTGGCTCACATTTCGCATGTTTTCGAAATTCTGTTCACTGTTCTGTTTCACTGTTAAAGTGAGAGGTTGTGTTCAAATATGAGTGTTCAAATATAACCAGTATAATGGGGTTTTTTGATTGTTTAACAGTATTTTATGTAGTTATTCAATTCTAATTTGTTTTCTCTGGTGCCTGATTATGATTGTGACTGGCTCAACCAATTAACTGGGAGATGGCATTAATTATTGATTTACCTGATTACATGCGAGAGTTCTCGGAGACAGCCAGAAGATATATAAGAACATAGGGAAATAATTATGTCAGGCCTTGGGAAAACAGCTGGACTCTTGTCCCCACTTTCCATCTGAGACACTGTGCTTCTCAGCACAACCTTGCAGTAATGAGATGAGTTTTAAACTCAGGGAACATCTCTGCCTTCCCTCTCTCACTGCCAGTGCAGCCCTCACCAGACCCAGGGTCCCTGTCCAGCTGAAGCTGTGACCATCGTGGGGCTCTCTGGCTGTTCACGGCATCCAGGAGCTGCCACGCTCGAAGGAAAATCTCCCTCAGCTTTCAACCCCTTCCATTTTAGGGCTCCCCTCATCCTGCTGCTTTTATGTGATTTTATTGGGAAGAGAGTTTTTTTTTTTATACCACAGCAGCTGTAAAAAAACATTCTCAGAAGTGTGTTCCTGCGAGTGTCCCTTTGGCTGGGCCTCTGTCTAAACAGAGCTCTGGATTTTGTGTGGCAGCCGAGGTGAAATCACAGCTTTTGACAGGCTCCAAGAGCCACAGGGCGTCTGTCCACACGTGTGGCCACCTCCAGGGAGAAACATCCCATGTTTGGGCAAATTCACTTGAGCCAATGCTGCTGTATGACCTCACTCCTCGTTCATCCCCACCAAGAAACAGTTTGTCCAGCACACTGGAGAAGGGCAGAACAGTCGATGGACTTACCTGAAGGTTTCACAGTGAGGCAACGAGATCAGCTCAGTGCTGAATTTCATGGAGTCAGGTGGGCCACGAGCAGTGTGGGAGGGTCGTGGGTGGTCGTGACAAGGCATTTCATGGACAAAGAAATGGATGATTAGATTCCTGCCCTGGATATCATGCCCTATCCCACTCCAGTGACACTGAGAGGACGCTACACTGTGAGTCACTCTGCCCTGTGTGTTCTCATGTAATTCTGAAAACAACACAGTGGGCCAAAGTTTGGCTTTTTCCACAGCCTAAAGGTTTTCATATTCTAAACAGTTAAGTGTTATTCTCCCCTATGACTAAGGCTGTGTTTTCACTAACCGCTATTACACACAAACATCACCTCACTCTATCACATGAGAGAATCATGTCATATTGCAAACATTTTCACAAACTGCATAGCAGAAAATGAATAAGCAGTTCTGTAATTAACAATATGGGGGTATTTTTTAACAGTTAGAAACTAAATACAAAGATTGGTTATAAACACCTTGGGAGCTCATACTAAGAAAGCACAGAAAAAGATACATGAGTAACAAAGGGACTCATTTGGAGCATGTGCAATGTAATATCCACTGGGATTTCTTTGTGCCTTGCTTCCCTTACAAGTTTCTTTGTATTTTAACATCAGTTTTTATGAAGTGTCACTCCTGGACTCCTGGGTCCCCACACTGAGTTACTCCATAGTCCAAGAATGCAGGAATCATGGCTTTTGATAACAGAAATCTCACTTTATTTCAGAGAGTTTCCAGTTGCTTTTGCTGTTGCATCCTCCCCTTCTGTCCCCTCAGCAAATAACCCCTTTCAACGCCATTAGACAGTGAGACAAATTTAGATCTGGGGGATGGCAGAAGTGGCTCGGATGAGCATTGGGAGTACAGTAGGAGGACCTGCCTTCTGGGTCCTTGATTCCTGCACTTAGCACAGGACTTCAGGAGGAGACAGAAATACCTTTCCATCAGCTCTGTGGCTTTCAGCCCTGAAAGCCCTATATTATTCCAAGCTGGCTTCATCCGCCCAAATTTATTTGTGAGTTGGGAGCAGTTAGTGTGTGTGAGGACTCTGAGCAGGAAACTCTTTCCCACAGTAGCTGGTTGCACTGGCTTTACAGAGCCTTGCACCCACGATCTGGTGGGAAGAGATGTAGCTATAACTAGTGGAGAACAGGTTTGTGGTCCCTCCAGGACAGGTAACAAGATGCCTGACTCCAGCTCTACCCATTCCAGCTCTGTTCCATCCTAATGGGCAGAGTCATCCCAGGCTCAAAATCAGCCTCTCTGAGTGTACGTGTGCCACGTACATTTATGAAGCCTTCGCCTCTTTGTAAAGATAGGAAGAACACAAGAACGACATACAAATGGCAGTGCCTCAGCAGCTCTTATCTCAATCTTTATGAGAGTAGATGCTTCTGGGAATCTGAAGCTCATACATAGTCACTGTGCCCACAAAATGCTGACATCACATGACAAGCAATAAACCCAGAGCTCATGTTTCTGGGTAGGAGAACACGCCTCTCCCGGCTTCTTGGTGCGAGGTACGTCATTTGTTTTCAATTCAAATTCAGCCTCCTCCCACGGAAGCCTTGCCTTACCCTACCAGCCATTAGAGGATGTTATTGAGAAAATACACACTCAAGAAGTAAGAAGAATAATTTCCCATAAGTATATTTTATTGTATATCTAATACCTTTCATCTTGAAATATGAGAACTTTACAAATATAGTGATTTTATTGAATAAATACCCTCATGCCTAGTGCAAGGCATGATTCATAGCATATTAATAGAGGCAATTAAATGTAAGATTAAATTGCCTAAACCATTTGCCCTACTAAGCTGATCCCAGAGCTGTGAACTGTATCAGTGCCACTAATTCCCAGAGATTTTCCTTTGGAGGCAGGTATTTAATGATTTTGAATATCAAATCCATGGTATCCCAGACTGGCTCTCTAATGCCTGTAATCATGTTAAAAAGCAGCACTAAGCAACTTGCCCGAGGCAGCTCAGTGAGTCACTGGAAGAGAAAGCACAACTTCTGACTTGCATTAGCTGCTCGAGGAGACTTGCAAAATTAGGATGGGGGACTGTCCACGCTGCAAGCTTCCCAAGTGTCTTGGGTTTCAGGCCATGACAACCATATGTGACAGGCAAGCACACACGTGTGGGGTCATGCAGTCCTGTCCGGGCGCCTTGGGTCGCGTCACCGAGCGGCAGATGCAGAGCTCTGGGGGCCCACAGGAGCAGGGGTGGTGCTGCCTGCAGCGTCAGGAGGTGACGGGAGCTGAGAGCAGCAGGGAAAGGCTCGTGGTGAGGAGCCTGGAGTCCAGGCAGTGACCACTGTGGTCTGCAGGACAGGCACCCACTGCTGCCAGCACCTGCTTGTGCCACAGCCCTGGGAGCAGGAGGCACTGAACAGTCTGGGGCAGGCAGGGAAGCAGTGAGCTGAGATTTCCTTAGGCAGGGCTGAGAGAAAGGGGTTTTCCTTATTCCCCAATATACATCAGTATCCAGGATGTGTCCTCAGTTGAAATACCCGAGCTGCTCTGCCAACAGTTTTCCACTCAGCAGGGAACACTTATGCATCGGACGTGTCACACGGAAATAAAGATGTACCGGGTTTTCCAGCCAGTCTCTCCAGGAGTGAGACCCCAACCCCAGCTATTGGGACTGACAATTCTGCCTCCCCATTCCCCCACCTCATCAACTCCAACAAGAAAAATCTGAGGCAGTCTGAGCTCAGCCAAACCCTGGCCAAAGGGTTAAATCTCAGGATTTAAATGCATAAAAAATAATGTTTTCATTGCAGTGTGAGTCATCAGTAATTCTATATTGTTTGTGCTACTTACTGCGACCTTTCATCTCTGAATCATTTTCTCTTTCTTTCTTTCTTTTTCTTTCTTTTTTTTTTCTTTCTTTCTTTCTTTCTTTCTTTCTCTTTCTTTCATTCTTTCTTTCTTTTTCCCTTCTTTCCTTTCTTCCTTCCTTCCTACCTTCCCTCCTTCCCTCCTTCCTTCCTTTTCATTTCCCTCCCTCCCCATGTATCTTTCATTTCTTTTTCCTTCTGTTTCTTATGAATCTGTGTCTCCGTAAAATCTGTCCAAATATTTACAAAAGGAAATGCTGGGTTGTGAAACCGAATTCAGAGAAAATGTTACACATGCTGAAGAAATGCATCCAGCACGGTTTCCAAATGTTCCCACATGCATTTTTGTTCTGTGTCTCAAGTGTTGAGGCTTGATACTTCATATCTTTATTCAGGCAAAACTTGCACCAAGGGCAGCGAGATCCAAGCCCGGGTCAGGTCCAGTGGTGCTGTAATTCTGGCTTTGCTGGAGCTGTTCCATTTGATTTTTGGCCATGGGTGACTAGTTAAAAACCTGAATAACCAGTGTTACTGGGTAACTGGTTTGTGCAATGGGCCTGTTCCAGGCCACGGGTTATCTACACTTGTCACCAAGCTGCTGACAAATTGGCATCTGTGTCAGGCTGTGCAGAAGGTCTCTGCAGTCTCTGTTACCTCTGAGAAACATCAGCCAGGTCGCACTGGGAGACCTGAGGTCTCTGGAGAAAACCAGACAGGTCTTAGGTCCTGCTGAGACGAAGACAACATGCTCGGCTGGGACATGATGAAATTGCCATGAAGTCATTTTCCCAAGAAGTCTTTAATGCCTCAAGTGAGGGCTCACACTGCTGTCGTTATGGACTTGAACATGTTTTGGCAGAGCAACACCGTTAAAACCCTGGGGGGATAAAGGGAGTCAGCAGTGGGTCCCATCTGCTCAAATCAAAGCATCACCTCCCACCCCCACACTTCACACTCATGTTTCTATTATTACCCTTACAAAGACATTGTGGCCCAAGTGCAAACACGGATTGTTTGGGAGGAAGGGGTTAATTTTGTATTTCCTGGCTTTTGTTAGGGCAGGAAAACTAACCCTTAAGAAAGTCATTCAAGTCAGTCTGAGCTTCTAAAAGCCACTTCGGCCCTGTTTTGTGTTTTCCTTTCTTTCATTCTTATGGCAGGTTTATTTAAGAAAAGAAAACAAAAATAAAGCAAGGAAATAGCTAGTCCAGGATTATAAGTGACTAAGTACACACTGCCACATGTGATGAATTTTTTTCTTCCTGATTTGCACTGGGTGTAAACAAGACCAGATTCAAAAGTCTCACAGTTACATAAGTGCATCGAAGAGCAATTATCGCTGTTGTGGAGGTAAATTCCCTTTGTGCAACAGATGGGATGTCATCCCTGCACTGGATCAGAGCAGCCAAGGTACCTGGCCCACAGTGTCTGTCTCATATTCAACATTTTTGCGATGCTGGTTAACATCATGATGAGAAAAGTGGTTGTCATTGAGAGCACATGGTCACTTGGCTGGGCAGGTGTCAGACATGGTGATTTTCTCCAAATTGGGGGAAAAAACATCTCTGTCTTATAGCTTTGTTTTCTGTGTAGGACACTGAGAGGGGTTTAGGACAAGAAGAGAAAAGCCTGTCAGTGGCACAGAGATACCTGTGTCTGTGAGCCAGGGCTGGCTGTTCCCACTAACTAACATGGTACTGTGCCACTAGCACATTAAAAATACTGGTTTCCATCCAAGCATTCAAGGGAAATTTCCCCACCCATTGCTGCTTCTGGAATGTGCAAGGTTGGAGTAATGCAACATCCTGATCAACATCAACATCCCTGGGAAAAGAGGTTGGTTGGATGGGGCTCTGAACAACCTGGTCTGGTGGAAGGTTTCCCTGCCTGTGGCAGAGCATTGGAATAAGATGATTTTTAAGGTCTTTTCTAACCCAAACCATTCTGTGATTCTATGATTCTAAGGATGTTCCCAGCCTAAAATCCCACAGGGCTACTTTGCTGTGGCTCAGCCAAGTCTTTCCCTCTCCTGTGTTCCTGCCAGGTGATGCCTTAAATCGCTCCTGCATCACACTCCAGAGGAGTAAAGTGAAGTGATTGCTGGGTACAGACCTACAGAAAGGTCAGTGTCTGAGGTCCATTTCCTCTAGGAAAAGATGATGAATACAGTCCTGTCTTGTGGCCATCTGTTGTATTGGCTTCTGCTGCAGAAAGTTGGCAAGGAATCATCACTGAGAATTCCTGCTGTTCAGCTCCTTAGAACCATCTGGGTAGGCTCGTTTTGGACAGATGACATGCAAGGTCACCAGAGCTTGGTCGTGGCATGATGTAACAGCGATATCATATCTTTTGAGGTGCTGGTTTGGAGCGCATCTGAGGACAGATGGTGTGGTCCCTGCCTGCCTCCCGTGCACTCGTGGAGTGGAGGGACATGTGTCACCTGCCCAACTGGTGGTCCCCATGATTCACGCCCAGTGACCCACCATGGATGGCTGGGGGGTCCTGCTGCCGGAGTGGGCGACGGTGTGGTCGAGCAGAGTCATTTCCCAGCACCAAAGCCTATGAGTGTTTCTCTTGCAATCTGTTTCCAACCCGCTGTTAAAAAGAACAACAATAAATAAATGGAATGAAAAGTGCAATCCTGTGTTTATTTTTAAGGAATGTGTTGAAAAAACAGATTTGCTTTGAGGCTGCAGTTCTGGCAAAAACCTCACTGCTCAGCAGAGCAGAGACAGCCCTGCAACAGCGGGTGAGCTCACCTTCTCTGTGCCCCCTCCTCCTGGTCCCTGTGGGAACATGGAAAACCCTGGAGATCTCAGCCAGATACAGAGCCTGGCTAGCCTGAGGTGGTTAAAGACTGGGGGACATTGGCGGAGGAGGAGACAGATGATTTGAGGAGTGATGGTTGGAAGCCTTCGAGGCTAGTGGGGCAGGAGAGTGGGAGAGGAGCCCTGGTGTGAGGGGTGGATGGAGAGATCTCCTCTGAAGGGGGGAAGTGAAAACAGCAAACTGCTGAAAGGGATGAAGAAGGAGCAGCTGGGAACAGCAGGGCAGTGTGGGGGGAAGAGGAATTGGTGGGGAAGGGCTGGGGGAAAGGGTTTAAGTGGGAGGAGGTGCTGGGAACAGCAGTGACTGTGGGCAGTGAGTGGCTGGGAGATGGAAAGCCTGGGGAGACATGGAGGGGAGGCAGGAAGGGAAGGCGTGAAGGGGAGGCAGGGGAAGTGGCAGCAGTGCTGACTGGAAGTCCTGAGTAAGAAACACCCGAGTGGCTTGGTGAAAGACAGTCATCCACAGAAAAAAAGAAAACTTTTGGGAAGTGCTGATGCACTAACAAAGAGGGGAAAAAAGAAACCTCCCACCACTGTGCTGCCAGTTACTGGGCAGCCCCAACCCCTGGGGGTAATCTCAGTGGGGAAAAATGAACTTTGCATGGGTCTGCTACATTTTTTGCCTTACACATAAAACATGATGGGAACAGCTCTCAAATATCTGTTTACATAATAAATGTATACAAATATATGTATACACATATATATTTGTGTAGATATGTCTGTACATGTATATATGCCTATGCATGAATACAAATATATGTATGTGTATGCTGGTCCCTTTATACATATATTTTGGGAGAATAAGCACAGCAGCACCCAAGGCTTGACAGCCCCCCACACTGCTGCTCCAGCAGCTACGTCCCCTTGATCTCTGTGGGAAAGGGGGGAGCAGCCAGTGCTGGGGGGATTGGGGGATGGACAAAGGCTGCCCCAGCCCCAGCCTGGAGATCCAGCAGTTGAGGTGACCCAGCCCAGTGGCTCCTGGGCTGGGAGTGGTGGGCACAGGGGTGGGGGGTGTGAATTGTTGAGTGGATGAGTGTGAAAAAGGGCACAGTGTGGAAACATTTAGTTTGGAAAAGACCTCTAAGGTCATTGAGTACAGCCTTTAACCCACCACTTCAAGTCCACCAGGAACCCATGTCCCTGTGGTCCCATGTACCACATACACGTGTATATATGTGTATATATGATATATGTTATATATCATAGAATCACAGAATGGGTGGGTTGTAAAGAAGCTTAAAGATCATCTAGTTCCAACCCCCTGCCATAGGCAGGGACACCTTCCACTAGACCAGGTTGCTCCAAGCCCTGCCCAACCTGGCTTTGAACACTTCCAGGGATGGGGCAGCCACAGCTTCTCTGGGCAACCCGTGCCAGGGCCTCACCATCCTCACAGGGAAGAATATCTAACCTGAATTTCCCCTCTCATGTTGAACCCATTCATCCTTGTCCTGTCACTCCAGTCCCTGATGAACAGTCCCTCTCGGGCTTCCTCGTAGGCCCCCTTCAGATACCGGAGGGGGCTGTGAGGTCTCACAACCTTCTCTTCTCCAGGCTGAACAATCCCAATTCTCTCAGCCTTTCCTCATAGCAGAGCTGCTCCATCCCTCTGATCATCTCAGTGCCTCCTCTGGACTCACTCCAAGCCCGTGTCCCAGCTGGGTCCCCAGAGCTGGAGGCAGCTCTGCAGGGGGGTCTCACCTGAGCGGGGCAGAGGGGCAGGATCCCCTCCCCTGCCGCCCATGCTGTGGGATCAGCCCAGGACACACACGGGGGGGGTCTGGGCTGTGAGCGCACACGGCTGGATCATGCTGTGTTTTTCTTCAACCAAACATATACATATATATATATATATATATGTGTGTACATACACGCGCATCCGTGTGTCCGTCCGTGCGCGTTCCCGTGTCTGTATCTCCGGGGGGGGCAGCGCGCGCGTACCCGCCTGCGGCCGGTGACGTCACACCAGCGGGGCCGGGCGCGCCCGCTCTGGCTCGCGGCCAGGGTGACGTCACCGCCCCCTCCCGGCCCCCTCCCACGTGACTCCGCTCCATTGAGAAAACGCCGTCCCGGCGGCGCGGCCCCGATATAAAGGGCGGGAGCGGCCGGGACACAGGGACGTCCCGGGACAGTGGCACTGCTGGCACACACCGCGCCTGCCTTCCCTTGCCCCGCACCCCGAGCCATGGTGAACCTGCGGGTGTGCGCGCTGGAGTGCGAGGCGCTGCGGGCGCTGCTGCTGCAGGATCGCGGCGCGCAGTGCCTCGTCCTCGACTGCCGCTCCTTCTTCTCCTTCAACGCCGCGCACATCCGCGGCTCCTGCAACGTCCGCCTCAGCACCATCGTCCGCCGCCGCGCCAAGGGCGCGCTGGCCCTGGAGCACGTCGTGCCCAACGAGGAGCTCCGCGCCCGGCTGCGCCAGGGGCTGTTCCACACCGTGGTGCTGCTGGACGAGCGCAGCGCCGACCTGGATGCGCCCAAGCGCGACAGCACCATGCTGCTGGCGCTCGGCACCCTCTGCAGGGAGGCCCGCGGCGCCCGCATCTGCTTCCTCAAGGGTGAGTGGCCCCGCGGCCCGTGGAGGGGACGGGGGGGCTGGCTCGGGGAGCCCCGCTCGCCCCCCGGCCCCGCGGCGCTCACCCCGCGCCCCTCTCCCCGCTCTGCTCCCGCAGGAGGTTACGAAGCCTTCTCGTCCGCCTGCTCCGAGCTCTGCACCAAGCCAGCCGCCCCCGCCGGGCTCAGCCTGCCCCTCAGCGCCAGCCCCGCGCCCGGCAGCGCCGACTCGGGATGCAGCTCCTGCGGGACCCCGCTGTACGACCAGGTGAGCGGGGACGGGGTCCGGCACGGCGAGGGAGCGGGGGATGCCACGGGACACCGGGCAGGGGGTAATCGGTGGTCTGTCCTCTCTGTTTCAGGGCGGGCCGGTGGAAATCCTGCCGTTCCTGTACTTGGGCAGCGCGTACCACGCCTCCCGAAAAGACATGCTGGACGCTTTGGGGATCACGGCGTTAATCAATGTCTCGGCCAACTGCCCCAACCACTTCGAAGGGCACTACCAGTATAAAAGTATCCCTGTAGAGGACAACCACAAGGCGGATATCAGCTCCTGGTTTAACGAGGCGATTGATTTCATAGGTAAATGAGCCCTCTTTACAGTCTGTTCTTTTTTTGGGTTACTGTATCCTGGGAAGTGACTTTTGGGCATTGTTTTCCCCCAGTAAAACCTATATTTGAGATTGGGGAATTTCATCCCATTGGAGAGATATACTTGGGGAACATTTCCCTTAATTTTATTTTACTCAGAGGCATAATCTTAGCTTCATAAAACTGTTTGAAATCTTGAATCAAGAGACACTGGTCTTGCAGAAAAGAGTTAGTGAATTTAAGCGGATCAGTATTAAAGTAATCTTGCAAGACTGCTAAAGTGACCTGGAAGAGCTATTAGTATAATTGGAACTGGAGCCCAGAATGAAAATAGCTGTTTTCCTCAAGACAAAGACTCCCTTTGTCTCAAAAGCTCTGGGTGCACCTATTAGGAAGGGATGGATTAAAGAAATGTAAAACAGCAGCCTGTGCTTTTCCCACCTCTGGAGGCAGTGGGACTTGTTTGCTGACTGTGTGCTTTAATTCTTTCAGACTCTGTTAAAAACGATGGAGGAAGGGTATTTGTGCACTGCCAGGCTGGCATCTCCCGGTCGGCGACCATCTGCCTTGCTTATCTCATGAGGACCAACAGAGTCAAACTGGATGAAGCCTTTGAGTTTGTAAAGCAGAGGAGAAGCATCATCTCCCCAAATTTCAGCTTCATGGGGCAGCTGCTTCAGTTTGAGTCGCAGGTTCTTGCCCCCAACTGCTCAGCAGAGGCCGGGAGCCCCGCTATGGCAGTATTGGACAGAGGAGCATCCACCACCACAGTCTTTAACTTCCCGGTCTCCATCCCTGTTCACACCCCATCCAGTGCTTTAAACTACCTTCAGAGCCCCATCACTACTTCCCCAAGCTGCTGAAAAGCGGCTGAAAACGTGGTCAGAATTCAGACTTGCTGTCTCAGAAGTGCAATAACTACAGGGACAGTGTCACCAGTCACTTGTGTTTTGTGGGGAGTCATTCCTGCATCCCAGAACAGTGTCCTAAATGGAGAGGAGCTCACCCAATGCCAGAGAACTGGGTGTTTCTGACTTCTCAAGCAAATATCTGGATGTCTACACAGAGATCAAAGGACAGTGGCTCTTCCTGAGCTCTTCCTCCTTGTCTTCTGTCTGTCCTAGGCCTGCTCCGTGTATAGTAGCATGCTCACCAGTATTCCCATTCCTGGACACTTTGAGCAACACTGATGTTGTCCCCTTTTATATGACAGTCCTATTTATTTATTTTTACATTAGTGCATTGTTGTTTGTTGGTTTGTTGTTTGTTTTTTTTTTTGCCTTCACAAACCTAAAGTTTCAGTTCTAGAGAAACCAAATACCTCAATATTTTTTGGTACTATAATCCTGTGTGTGTATATTTGTCAGCTCTTCTTGTTTCCCAAGCACTGACATGAAAGCACCAGGCGAGTGCTTTTTTGAGTTGCCAAGGGTTGTATGTTTGCCGATTTATTTATGATGTGAAATAATATATTTCTTCTTATGAAGACATAGTTTTGTTACATGATTATAACTTTTTTTATACAAATGGAATAAATTATGATATTTCTATTGATCTGTATTATATGTTCTTTAAAGTACTGCATTTCACAGTCCCAAAACTCTTGTGGAAGCTCCCTGATCAAGAGCTGTAAGAAATCTGAATCTTCAACTCTGCTGGCCTCAGGGCTTGACTTATAGAAAAATAGGTTTAAACAACATAATTGACTAGAAACTAGTGCAGCTTCTTAACCTGAGCTTTTCTTTGTCCCCATATAATTATGTGCAGTGGCAGTGAGCCAAGGCTGATTTCTCAGCTGTGAGGTGGATTTGGCTGTAGTGATGGCCACAGAGCTGTAACAGTTTGAACCAGCTGAGACTTGGGCACTGGGTTACAGTGAATTTAAAATAGTCCTTCTTCCAAGAAGGAGGAAGAAGAGTCTTTATTCCTTGTGTACTTTTAATGCTTCAGAGGTTAAGTCTAAAAATTAACCTATTAGTAACAGATCTCTAAGGCTTGGCACAAGTTCACAGGGTATTTTTTTTTTCTGTCCCACCTTCTTAATTCCTTTTTGCAACTCAAAAGCCTCTGGTGTCTGGAGTGAGGTATTTGGCTTGCTGGGCCATTTCTGTAAACAAACTGGGGCATGACAAGAGATCAGGTAACCAACAAGTCACCGATTCTCTTACCCAGACACGAATTCTTTCCTGCTGGAGATTATCACTAGAGTGACTTGTATCTAGTGTTGCAGCTGAGGCAATGAAGAGTTTATGTAGCATAGCAAAAGCCAGCCAGGGGAGCTGGAGCAGCAGCACCGTGGGCAGGAGCTGCAGGGTGAGAGTGACAGGCAGCAAAGGGAGCAGGGTTAATGTTGGGTGCTCTGGCAGAACTGCACCTCTCCATGGGCTGTGTGGGGCAGGGCAGTAGCACTGCTGTGACATCCCCTTGCCCCTGGAACCTGATGGGGATGAGATGCAGCTGAAAGCTTGATTTGCTAGCCAGAGTAGTAATGGTAGTAAAAGGGAGATGGATGCTGAGGGAGCAGTAGGACATTGTGTTTCTATTTGCTCCAGAAGGGAGCCACTAGTCCCTGCAAATCTAATATTCAAGGAGTCAGATACTATGTTTGCCCTGTCCAAAATGGTTTTGCTTGGGCAGACAGCAGGTTGTGACTTCATAAAATCAAGCCATTTGATCCTAATCAAGGCATTGTGATCCTAAGTTTACAGATGAAGATTTCTGTGAGCATAAAGCAGTTGTGCTCTTGTCACGTAACTGGAGACAAGCAAAGCACCACAAACTGCAGCCGAAATCCTGCAAGTTACTTGGAGTATTAATGGTGCTAAAATCCAGGACTCTCCTCCTGGGAGAAGGTGCCCTTGAAGGACGGGATGATGCACTGCTGCCTCTGAAGTTCTTCCACGTGAGCTGCCCCTCGGATGCAGCTCTGTCGTCAGCACTTCGCGTCAGCCGTCACCAAGTTTCAACCTGACACCAAGGGATAAAAAAAAATGGAGCGGCTAAAGGGAGGAGAGATCCCTGGGCACTGAGAATGGAGTTAGAAACCCTTTTTTTTCCTAAAGTGTACCTGAACCTCAAAGTGAATATCCTCCCCAAAACCTGTGCCATGCTGCAAATCCTGCAAACCCCCTTCATCCGTGGAAATTCCCTTGGCACATTGCACCTACCACTGCTCTCCTGGTTAAATATGCAAGACTGACTACGTGAGCCTTTTTACACCTGCAGTAAAGGGTGGAACAAACTTTCACCTTCAAAGCAAAGCAGAGCTTGTTCAGTGGAAAAATACAACCTTGGCAGCCCTGGCCATGCAACTGATAAAAAAAAATCCTGCCTGTTAATCGCAATTCAAACAGAAATCCGCTCCCCGTCAGCCGCAGGAGCTTGTTTATGTGTTTCTTGGAACAATAAAACTCATTACCTGGCAGCCGATCAGCTTTTATAACCTAAGCAGGCACCTGACAGAGGGGAGCAAAAGAGAGCTGCTTCAGCACAAAGCCCTCTGTGGATCAGCCAGCCAGGACAGCAGGGCTGCAGTCCCAGCAAGGCACCGATGTGCACTTCCAGCTCTGTGCACATCCAGTATCCTTTTCCAAGTCTTTATTGTGATCCTTCTGCCATTCTGCGTAATTGGAGTCTCACAGTGCCCAGTCTCGGACTCCTGCAAACTCTGGGATTGCACCCAGATCGCACATAGCTCTGTGCAAACAAGGGGAGGATAAGGGGGAAGAAGGGGGGAAGAGATATCAGAGTGAGAATACCAAACGTGATCCTGGGGCGACAGTTTTGGGGAAAACGGATGGGCTCAGCTGAGGGGTTTCTGGGAGTGGGAGGGAAGGAGTGGGATGGGATGGCTGGCAAGGTGTGGGGCAGAGGAGGAGGCATGAACTGGGCAACGAGGCATGAGGGGTTGAGATGGGCAGTGGCAGAGCTGGAGGATGCCTTGATGACACAGCTGGGCTGAACTTTTCCTGCTGTGGATGTGTTAGGGAGGCATTTTTCCTTCTTGCCCCTTATTTATTCTCCCAGCTTTGCTGCTTTGTTTGTTTGGAATATCAAGGCACACAGCTCACCCTGGTTTAGGGCTTTGAACTCCCATTTCCCTGGCTCCAACATGAGCTGGCTGTCCCACCGTGCTAGCAGGACTCAGCTGAGACCCATCCACTCGTATCCAATCCATAGAATCCTGGCACACAGCAGGCAAGCATGGGGCTTTCAGTTTATATAAACCTGTAGCTCTACAGTTGCATACATCCCCATGGAAACCACGAGGAGTTTCCCCTTGGTGAGAACAACAGTAACATCACTTCCTGCTGCTGACAAACCAATTTGTCATGAAGTGATAAAAAGGCATGTTTTGTGTTTTCAGGAACTGGCTCCGGGCTTTGTTCCTCTCAAGCCAGAGGCTGCTCACCCGCCCCGAAGGCAAACAATGGCCATTGTGTGCTGTGCAGAGCAGGGATGGGGACACAGACAAGACCTTCGGGCCCCCAAAATGCCAGAGTGTGGACACTGACACCCCAAAGGTTACAAAGAGAACACATGGCAGCACTTAACCCTACAAATGGGCCTCCATCCAGCACCCATAGATGGGTCCACACATCCAAAGGGTGTCCATGGCCAACCCACACAGGGACACAGCACATGAGCCACAAGTAATATTCCCAGCAAGATGCAATACTCAGGGGTTACAGTATATACCCAGTTATCACATGACAAACAGACACAAAGCTCCAGATTAGACTTGGGTAATCCCCTTGTCTCAAAGCTTTTGCCTTTCTTTTGTAATCAGCACTTGGAGAGGCGCTGGGTGTACTCAGGCTTAGGGACTATCCTGTATTAGTCACTCCCAGGAGCAGACTCGCAGGGCCACAAGGATGTGTGATGCCATTACGTGGAAAAAAGAACATTACATCCAGTTCACACACAGGCAGATCTTGTTTGCCTGGTTACCACCTAGGTTTTTAGCTCTGCCTGGCTCCAGGGTAGCAGAAAAGGCACTGAGAGTCATTCGGAAGCGGTGTTCAAGTGCAGCCCCATAGATCCCACTCCCCAGCTCTGCAGATGAGTTGCAGTGCAATGGGGAAGGACAGAAGCTTGTGGTGTGTGACTGTCTAGTGTGGTGAGAAATCACTACACCTCAAACCCCATCTAAACCTGTTTCTGATCCTTTTGCTTGTCCAGCAGCAATGTCCGTGACAGACACCTACTCACAGTGCAGCCAATGAGACTCCACCCAGGGCCTTGGCGTCCCCAAATCTGCTCCCATCCAAGGCTGTAGGGAGGTTGGGAAAACAGCTTAAGCACAGCCTCAAATCCACTCATGCTGAAAGAATAAATTAGCTCTGAGGTTTGTGCTGCGTGTGGTTCCCACTACACTCTGTTTACTACAGTGCAGAGCCGGAGGCCACAGATGATGGGGAGCTGGCAACCCAGCTGGGAGGCATGGACAAGGTGGATCCCATTAGCACCTATCAGGGGCATAAAAGGTTAAGTGGGAGCAAGGTATTAAAGGAGGGAAAGCAGCCCTGATGTGAGAAATCTGAGAGTTTGGGGGAGAAGAAGAGTCTCCTGATATTTTACTGATTTAATTGGTGTTGCTGTGGGGACTTCAGCTTGGCCCTGCTGGGGACCTGGCTCAGGCTGTGGCCATGTGGCTCTGAGCACAATCTCCAGGAAAAGAACCTTAGGGGAAGCAGCCGAATTGCTCTGCTGCTGGGGTGGTTAATGGATTTCTGGTTTTGGGAGCTATTTCCCATTTTGGAAGGGCAGTTGTACAAACCTGTGCTTGTCTGGAAAGCAGCGCCAAGGTCCTACGTGGAGCAAGTTGGCTCTGTTATTGTAAGACTCGTGGCCAAAACCAGGGGAAAAAGAAGTTTTGTTCTTTGTCCTTACATGGTGTGGGCAGCCTGTTCTCCAGGTGTGGGTTTGGGTTTTTTTCCTCCTTGTGGGAGTTTTCATGTCCAGGGTTTTCCCGTTGCTGCGTGTGGCTGTTCATCTCTCTTGCAGTGCCAGGCTGTGTGTGCTGAGCCTGGCCAGCACCAGGGCACAATTGAGGGGGCTGAGGGCTGGCTGAGGGCCCCCCGAGCCTGATGGGACGGGGGTTTCCTGAGTGGGGCTCTCAAGCTCGTGCATTTGCATGTGTTTCCTGCCAGACACGGAGATGACTCGGTCTGGGCTTCCCCTCGGAGCTGCTGGCACGCAGGGGAGTGGGCGAGATGAGACACCCATGGGCAGCTTCCAGCTCACCTTCAGCCCCGGGGCCTGGCAGTGGGTGGGGGTGTTCTCCAGGTGGGCGCTCAGTGGTGATGGTTTGGAGTCTGGAGGACTGAAGGTGTTTCAAGAGCCAAAAGGGAAGATGCTTGTGGATGTGGGGAGCGGGGATGAAGCACAGCTAATAACAGTGGACATTAGTAACCCCGTTATATCTCACCCAGGTCTTGTTTGGTGCTCAGGCTGGGTGAGTCAGGCCTGTGGGAACAGTAATCAGCCAGTTCATTCCAGTATCCACATTGTATAGACCATGTTGGGGCTACCACGACTGCTGCAGAAAATGCTTCATTTCTCATAAAAAGGTTATGTGTGACACCAGTCCCTCTCATTTCAATACCTTTTCGTTCCCAAACTATAGGCCATGTTTAAAAATAAACTCCCAGAGGACTCTAATATGACGTAGTTGCCTTCTAACTCAGTAACCAGTTGGCTACAAATTAACAGGTTCTCACTACACAATTTATTTTTTGCATTGTAGTCTGTCTCGGAGCCCAATGTATCTCCCACTTGTACTAAAATAAGAAACTACAGTGTTAATTTTTAGACTTTTAATATCTGATATAATTTAATTTTATTTGAAAGGAGGTTTTTTTGTTCCACAGCAATTGTGGTTATATCTAATGATGGCTTTTTCGTGCCTTTTACACACTGAAAAGAGGTGGTTTATTTTCAGTATATTCTCTAAATTCCTGTCAAAATATCATCTATGGTAAAATTGTTTCACACATTAGTATAGTGTTCTTTCAGATCTTGTTAAGGTTCTTGTTAAGACGGCTGGGTCATAGCACCGTGTGGTTTTGATGGCAGGTTTTTCTAATGTAAACTGCAGATGTTCATTATCTCTAATAATCTTTCCTGAGACTCTGTGATACTTGCAGACTTGCAAGTCTACAAATACTTGCAACTAGTAACTTCTTTCCTTTCTTGTCTTCTGCAATGAGATCTTGGTGATTGCAGATATATATATTTCAGGGGCTTTTGGGTGATAAGTATCTTAAAAACTGGAACTATTGTTTGCAGTCCCAAATGCTGCATGTACAATCTTTCGTCCAGTGACAGGACCTGAGGGAACAGCACGAAGCTGTGTCAGGGGAGGGTTAGGCTGGATACTGGGAAAAGGTTCTTTCCCCAGAGGGTGGTTGGGCACTGAACAGGCTCCCCAGGGCAGTGGTCACGGCCCCAAGGCTGACAGAGCTCAAGGAGTGTTTGGACAACACTCTCAGGCACGTTGTGGGATTGTTGGGGTGTCCTGTGCAGGGCCAGGAACTGGACTCAGTGATCCTTGTGAGTCCCTTCCAACTCAGGATGTCCTATGAATCCATCTTGCATATAAAATACATGACAAAAAGATGTGAACTTCGCTGCTTTTCAGTGATTTAAAGTGCCCAGCACTTGTTCCCATTAGCCAGGCAACAGGAACACTGTCAATATAAACAAGCAGCCTAAACTATGTAACCATGGCTGGTGGGTCTTTCTTTTTCAATCACATAAGCACTGGTTTAAATGTTACATTACAGGATGTTTTCTTGGTCTTTGTTGTTAAAACAAAGACATGAGTCCTACACGCGTCGGCTGCGATAGCATCAGTTGTGAACTCTGTCTGTGTCTGGGCACATGTGGCACTTCCTCTGCGTTGCTGGGCTTTACTGGGAGATCAAAGCTCCCAGCCAATGGTCCGGGTGCCAGCCTGGCTCTTCTGCAGCCTGGAAGGATCCTGGAGGGGAAATTTAACTCAGCAGTATGGAAGAAATTCTTCCCTGTGAGGGTGGTGAGGCCCTGGCACAGATTGCCCAGAGAAGCTGTGGCTGCCCCATCCCTGGAAGTGTTCAAGGCCAGGTTGGACAGGGCTTGGAGCAACCTGGTCTAGTGGAAGGTGTCCCTGCCCATGGCAGGGGATTGGAACTGGATGGTCTTTGTGATGGCCACTTCTTCCACTCCCACATTTAGGTGGATGACACCTGGCACCTCAGGAGAGGAGATGACACCTGGAAACACCTGTAGGTCTCATTGGTGACTGAATATGAGGAATCCAACTGCTCAGGGCTTTCCAAAGTGCACTAATGCAAACTGCAGCATCAGAGTTTAGCACAGGGTGAGTGGGACAGTCAAAGCTGGTCAAATGTTGAAACCCTGTTGGCTGCTGTAGCTTGGCTGGAACGTCTCTTGCATCACCGGGATGCTTTGAGCCGAAGGATTTCTGGCTGCCCTGGGAGCTGTGCGAGGAACAGCAGGATCGAACAATAGTCCCCACCCTTTCCTACTGACTGGGAGGAACAGAAGGGAACAAAGCTATTTGCAAGGAGAAAAAAAATCCTTTCGATCTTTGTCTTTCACTCTTCCCACTCCATTAGGAGATTTTACTCCCTCGCGGAGCCAGCAGACATCTCAGCGCTGAGCAGCCCCCAAATTTCAGCACCTTCCCTTGTTTCTCTTTATCCTTTAAATGCCAGTCCGCAGGCGCCAATGAAGATGGTTGTTTATAACTGCCTTTTGTTCCTCTGTTTACAGCTTCCCTTCCAGGCTCCAGGGATGGCTGACGTCAGGGTGCTCCATTTGGGCTCCTCATACTTTTATCTGGTGTTAATGCCTTCCATGAGCGGCAGGAATGTGGAGTGCACAGGGAGAGGGGGCCCGAGGAGGGCAGGAGGGAGGCGCTCAGTCGGGCACAGCGTGGTGCTGCCCACCCTGCCCTCCCTGCCAGGCACCAATTGGTTTGCTGGGGAGCACCATGGTCATTTATGGCCTTGCAAGGGGAGGGCCTGCCCACTGGCACCCTGTCCATCTGTCCAGGCAGCTGGCACAGCCGAATGTGGCACCACGAGCTACGCGCTGAGCTATTTTTAAGGTGCCTGGGCTGCATCCCAAGTATAGAGTGCTCTATTTCTGGTGCAAAATGATCTTCCTGGGTGGAGGGTGCAGAGATTTTTTTTTTGTATGAAACACATGGGTTTGGAGACAGGGAGAGAAAGAAACAGCTGGGCACAACTGGAAGAGAGGCACAAGAAAAAGCAGGAAGAGCTGGTGGCCATGAAGATCTCGCCCAGAGGGAAAGATCTGTGCTTGCTGCTGCTCTCAAATGCTCGTTGCCAATGGTTTGCTCATGGATCAGGAATCAAAAAGGTCTGGGTTTGGTTTACAGCTGGGGTTTGTTGAGGACACTGGAGGGCTTTGCATTTGTTTGAAATAGGCTGCTGGGGAATTTTGAGATTCCAAAACATTTAATGATGCTGAAAGGGATGAATAGGGATGCTAAATGCAGAGCTGTAAACTTGCTGGTTGCTTTCACCAATTTTGGACCCGTTTCTAAATCCAGATCAACTAGATCTCAAGAGCAGGAGAACACCATTTGTTCACCAGGGCTTAAAGAAGCTCCTAAAAAGAATTTACCAAAAGGAGTTGTTTGTTTACTACATGCCTTGCAGTGATACCAAGAGGCCCAGAATAGTGCTGCAGGCTCCATTATAGTGGGGATGTCACATTCCTGGGGTAGCAAAAAGAAAGCTCTGCTCCTGCCTCCAGGTGCTGAAGCAGATGGAGTATGGTCTGCCAGGCTTCTCACTGCAGGAACCTATTTTTACAAACAGAAACTGATGTGCAGGGCCATGGATTGACTGCTCATGGCTGTGGGTTTTGCCAGTGCAACATCTGAAACTGGAGGTCTGAAGTGTTTCCTTCTTCCTGGGCTGGTGATGACACAAAGGCTTCTGAGAAGATAGAAAAGGATGTAAAAGAGTTTTCTTTGAAGTTTAAGAAGAATTTGCCATTCTTAATTTTTCAGCTGCCTTATAAGGACCCTCTCTGCAACGGCAGTAGGCATAAAAAGTACCACGATGTGACACTAATCGTGGTGTTAATTCAAGTCCTGTTCTCTGAAACCTACTGTTCTTTTACCTCTTCTCGCTTGTGCACCAGGAAGAGCTTTTCCTCGACCATAAATTCAAAGTGGAAATATTTGGCATTTCCAAAATCCATCACAAGACTGACAGCTTTTTCTTTGTGATGTTCTTTTGGAGGAATATTTAGTTTTTTTGAGACTGGATGAAATGTTTCTGACTTGTGTTCGCATCTAGAGCTAGGCACTCATGTCCAGATGGGGTCCTTCAGGGGGAGAACTCTCTAAGAACTCTTTCTCAGGAAAGTCTCTATTCCCAACAAACTGGTCTGTGCTGGGCTGTGCAGTGCTGCAGCTGGATTTCTCTTGCAACCAGCTGGGGCACTTCTCTTTCATGGGCAGGTTCTGCACATGGTGCCACAGCATTTTCAGCCTTTGAGACCTCGTTTGTTCCTTATGCAACTGGGAGAAACAGAGAGGGGAAGAGGAGTTGTGAGGTAAAGCTGCAGAGCTGTGCACTTTATCTGGGTGAATAAAGGGTGAATATTGACTGCAGTGCCTGAAATCTGTCACAGTGCTTGCTCAGGCTGCTCACCCAGTGTTGCAGCTTTGGCTGGTTTGTTGCTCCATTTCCCCCTTCCCCTGCAAGAGCCAGTTTCCATTCAGGAAGACAGTTTAACCCTTGGAGAAAAGTTGCTGATTCTCCCTTCTGTTGCCCTTCCCAGAATGACATAAGTGGATATAAGATATCACCGTGTCAGAAGTGAGACCAGTTGCTGCAGGCTGTTCCCCTTTCAACCTGGCTTCATACCAAATCACCAATTCTAGATCTGGCCAGAGATCTCAGTTTTCCTCCCCTCCTCCTCCCCTCCAAGCCAGTAATGGATCTCTGAAAGGTACCTAAAGGGATGAGAAGTGGCTTTGCAAGGAGTGTGGTGTCCAGCTGAGCCGCTGCTTGTCACGGCCAAAGGCGCAGGGCCATGTTTGCAGATGCACTGTGCTGTTTGTCCCGTTGCCTGGAGGCTGCTGTGATATGTTTATCCTCTTCCTGAGCTGTAGGAACTGCTGTTCCCTCATGCTGCTAAGTTCAGGTGAGGTGCTGTTGCTCAGTGGCTATAAAAAGTGATGGCCCAGCTGCTGTGCCAACCACTCTGCCGGAGCGGCTTTGCAGCCGGGGGGTGCAGAGCCTGCACGGGGAGTGAGGGGAGTGGGGGTGTCACAGGGTCGGCTCTCCAGACAAGCAGCAAGATGCTCCTGGGCAGTGTCCATGCCAGAATCATTTAGCCTAGAGAAGAGGAAGTGCAGGGGGGACCTTCTCACTTTCTCCAACTCCCTGACAGGAGGATGGAGCCAGGTGAGAGTTGGGCTCTGCTCCCAGGGGACAAGGGACACGGGACACGACAAGAGGAAACGGCCTCAAGCTGCAGCAGGGGAGGTTCAGGTTGGACATCAGGAAGAATGATGATGAGCACATCACTGAAAGGATTGTAAAGCGGTAGAAGGGGCTGCCCAGGGAGGTGGTGGAGTCACCATCCCTGGAGGTGTTGAAGGAATGAGTGGATGTGGCACTCAGAGCTCTGGTCTGGTTGACAAGGTGGTGATTGGTCAAAGGTTGGACTTGATGTGCTTTGGAGGTCTTTTCCAATCTAAACGATTCTGTGATCGCTGCCAGCACAGGAGCTTGTTGCTGGCATGGTCCTCGCTGGGTTATCCCTGCACATGGGAGGGGACCTCTCAAGTCTCTGCACATGGGCAGGGAACAGCCTCCTCCTGCCGAACACATAGATAAAATGGCCATGTGGGACCAGTGGCCACCCAGCCCCTCTCCAAGCATACAAGGGGTGGGAGAGGAACCAGCTGCGTGTGCTGGATTTCTCCTCTCACAGTAAGGTGGAGCAGACGCCTGCCAACAGCCATGCCCACGCTTGGAGAGAGGGCTCTGCAACACCACTGGCCTTTGCCCATGACGCTGGAAGAAGTACGTGTGGCCCTGGACTCCCTTTAGCTCAGCAGCAGCAGTGGAAGCAGCTGGCTCTGTAGGTCCATGCGTTTCCTTCTTCTCCCCTGTCCTTCGCCCCCTTCCCCACCAAGAGTGGGGCCATTTGTGTGGGGCTGAGCACACAGGATCCATGCTGGAGGAGGAGGCTGGGAGCAGAGGGGCTGTGAGAGCCTTCCTGCCTGACTCCTGCACTGCCCAGTGACGTTGGTGCCGCAGGAAGGAACAGCGAGTTCCTGAGGGGACATTCCTCCCATAGCTGTGTGGGGCCCCCTTACCCCCTCCCTTCTGCGCCCCCCCCGACACATGAGCCCGTCTCCAGAGCCTGTTATTGAAAACCATTTCCATGGCACCTTTCCAGACCCGTATTCCTTTTCACACGCCAGGGTGGAAGCAAATCCCCCCTCCCTGCCCCGGAGCCTTCATCCAGAGACTTCTCGCAGCGGCTGTACTTTTCCATCATGTGCAGAGCATTGCTGTGTCTGCCAGGCAGGACAGAGCCCCATGGCTTCCTTGAGGACTCCTGGAAAGCAGGAGGGATGCACAGGCTGGTGCTTGAAAACAGGTTCCCCACAAGTAAAACCATCCATGTCCTTGTGCCCTTCACCCCTCTTTCTGCTCCTGATTTGCTGATTAAGGTCTAATGAGCGTCCAGAGTTTGCATTTATAGAAGTTACTTAAAAGATCTGTTGCTCGCTGTATTTTGCTCAGTTTTCTGCCTGCAAACATTCTCCTTTTTGCAGCATTTCTTTCATTTGCCTTACAAGAACACAAATGATTTTTTTGGCCAGCAGTACTTCAGCAGCTGTAGGAAAGTTGGAGAGGGGACAGCGTGCTCATTCCTGCCCCATCTGTAATCTGGGGCCGGGCTTGGTTCTGCCAGCTCGGCGCAGCACCACGGTGATGAGGCTGATCTCTGGATTTGGGTATTTCTGCCCTAGATAGCCACAGCACTGAGCTGTCTCAGGGATTTTTACCCACACAACACACACCAGATCCCTCTGAAATGTAGTGCTTGAGGCTGAAACTGAAAGTTCGGAGAGAATTAGTCACTCCTGTACCCTAGTAACGTTGGCAAAAACCAGCCTCAAACACAGCACAGGCGAGTGTTTTGCAATCCCAGCAGCAGCCCTGCGCTTCTCCTGACGCACAGGGAGCTGGTGGGGGGAGCACCTCAGCCCCTTCCTCCTGCCCTGTGCACCCCACAATGGGTGGTAGTGGGGTGATGGGGGTCTGGGGGCTTGTATTGTGTGTCTGCCTTGTGAAACAGCACATGCAGCCCTGAAAGCTTTGGGTGATATCCCTGCAGGGTGTCAGACCCACAGACCCATGCTGGGAATGTTCTCTACATGCAGTGTTGCCAGTGTCAAAGAATCATAGGACCATTTAGGTTGGAAAAGACCATCAAGATTGAGTCTAACCTGTGACCCATCACCACTTTGTCAAGTAGACCAGAGCATTGAGTGCCATGTCCAGTTGTTTCTTGAACACCTTGAGGGATGGTGACTTCACCACCTCCCTGGGCAGCCCATTCCAAAGTTTGGCAACCCATTCTGTGGAGAAATTCCTCCTGATGTCCAGCCTGAACCTCCCCTGGCACAGCTTAAAGCCATTTCCTATTGTCCTGTCACTTGTTGCTTGGGAGAAGAGGCCAACCCACCCCTGGCTACAACCTTCTTATCCCAACCTCAACTTGGAGGGTATAAAAATTCATTGTCATCAAGAAGGTTTTGAGCTAAGCTCCATCTCTTTTGGGGCTGTTGTTGGCGACAGCCTTCCCTGAAAAGTTGGAACCCTTTTGAGATGTGGAGCTGCCGCTTTGCTTCTCCCCTCCCGGCGTCTCTGCAGGGTGCTGGGGGTGTGAGGAGGGGACTGTGGGGCAGGAGCAGCCCCACGCTCTCCCTGCAGTGCTGCAGGGCTGGTTTGACTTGTTCCAGATTCTCAGGGTTCGCGTCAGCGCTGGCAGTGAGAACTGTGCTGTGCTTAACCACCACAAAACATAGCAACAGCACAGCAGCGCTGGCACCCGTGCAAAGAGGAAAAAAAATTATAAAAAATCAACGTGAAACAAAACCAGACGGGTTTTTCAGGCTTGCCCAGACTTCACAGCACAGAAAAAAGGCAAAGCTTCCAGGAAATGGATGTTGGCCCATGAAGGGATCATTATGGATGCTCTGAAAACTTCCACCCCTTGCAACAGGGAGCGTTTCAGGCAGTGCTGCTCTGGTCTGGGCAGTCAGGGAACCTCCCTGGCCCAGCTGTCCCCTGAAACTGGCTGTGCAGACAGGGCAGGAGCCTCAGTGCTGCCTGTCCTGCTCTGCCTCCTTCACTGACAGCTCAGCAGTGACCTCCCATTCACTTCATTTGGGCACGGCAGATGTGCAAGTCGTCTGCTGTCCCCCTCGATCCTTCACAGGATCAAAGGGAGAAGTAAGGGGGTTAGCTACTGCCCCAGGAGAAGGTCACAGAATCACAGAATCCATCATAGAATCACAGAATGGCTTAGGTTAGAAGGGACCTTAAAGATCATCTAGTTCCAACCTCCTGCCACAGGCAGGACACTTCCCACTAGACTGGGTTGCTCAGAGCTCCATCCAACCTGGCCTTGAAGGCTTCTACTTGGACCTTAGTTCCAGAGGGCTTCTGAGTCCTGGGATACACTTCAGAAGGGGAGCAAAGTTGCTGGGAACTCCAGGGAAATGTGAGGTCATATCTGTCACATCTGCTCCCTGTCTCCATAGTGGGCCCAACTAGTCTTCTGTGTTGGGCCGTCCTGAACTGTGGGAGCTCAGGAGGGGACTCTGACCCACAAAAAGAGAAGTCCTTGTGTGAGTAGGTACCACCTGCCTAAACTCAACCCGACAGCCTTCCTGGATAGGACATTGTCGTGCACCTCATGCCAGTCCCTGCCATCCCAGAGGTACCAGTGCTCCTTCCAATGCAGGGAAACCGGGATCAGAGGTGCAGGAGAGGTCCCAGGCTACATGCAAACTTGGCACAGGGAAGCTGGTCATCCGCTGTACAACCTCCTTTTAGGAGGAACCTGAAAACAGTTTTAGGTGGCAGAGAAAACTGGGAGATGGGAGAGGGGGTGCAGACGGGCATGTCAGGAAAGGAAGCCCTCACACTGGATCGTATCCTCTGCCCTGATCAGTGTCCTGCTCCTGATGTGGATGGAAACAACTTGGTCAGGGAGGGAGGGAGGGAAGGAGGGAGGGGCAGTCCTGCTGAGTCCACCTGACTGGTCCAAGACTGACCAGCTGATGCCATGCAGCAGGAGTTGAGTTCAGTGCCATCATACTTCAAATGCTGGTAATAGAAAAAACCAGACAGTCCTTTAAAATCTGCTTGCACAATTGTGCTCTCTTGACCCTTCTGGCCATGCATTCTCAGGCTTGCTGAGTGCTGCAGATACAGCAGGTCCTTTCATCACTCCTCAGTTGACCAGCCATTTATAGCCTCCCCCTTTGGCTGCTGGGTCTCCTATTTTGAAGCAGTGCAAAGGAATACGATGGATCAGCTTTCCTTCTCTGCCTCCTCCCACATACCTTGGTCGTGCTACCTCCAGCACTTCCCCTTCCCACACTAAATAAGCTCTTGGCAGGGTAAGTGCTGCCCACAGTGCTAATTTTATTTGCTGCTTGATCTTTTTTCTGGGGTTTATTTTCTGGACTTTATTTGCTGGGTAAAGTGAGGCCCTTCCTCAGCCCTGGGAGAGGTTTGTCCCAGCTGTGCTGTATCTGTGTCATTTTTGTCACTGAAGGGCTCTACTCTGTGTGGCCTTGAGCTGTGTGTTCCCAGGACACAGTAAAATGTATGCTTGGATAACTCAAGGCTTTCACAGTGGAAACCTAGATGCAAAACCATACTGCAGAGAGAACTAGGGAGGAGAAAAGCAGGTTGTGACTCGCTGACCGGCACCTCCAGAGTCATGATAGGACATTAACAGGCCATTTGGAGCCTACTAAGGAAGAAAAATACACCCAGGTGCCTCTTTTCAATCAAAATTCTGCCACCTGGGAAGAAAACCTCTGCTGTGCCCACCTGAATGGCCTCTCTAGGAGGTCCAGCAGTGTCAGCCCAGAAAGGACCTGCTGAGTGACCAGTGGATGTGCCTGGTTTGTTAGTAAATACTTTGCCACTCTGTGAGACATTGCATCAGCAGTGACCACCACGGAGGTATGACGGGTTTCAGTGATCTCAGGCTCTTATTCATACAGGAGTCACATCTACTGTAGAACCTGCTGTGCTTTATCAAGGACGTGAGTCTCCACCATCTTTACACAAAAGAAAGGGGTGACTGAGTCATGACCTGTTAAAAATCATCCAGAAAGTCAATGAAGGAGAGAGAGAGGGATAGAGAGAAGTGGTGCTCAGGTCCCTTAAGTACCTCTGCCAGGTCCCAGGCACAAAATGCCAGTGCTTTTATCATCTTCCGACTCAATTTGAAATATCCCTTAGCACATTTTCCACCATTTCTTTCCATCTGAAATGAGAGTCCACTAAATCCTATGACTTATGGGAGTGATGGAGTGACTCATGCTAAGTCAAAGCAGAAGTTGCTCTCAGACACCTGACACATCTGGACTTCCAGCCCCACGTCAAACTGTTGCTGACACTTGTCTGTGTTGCTCTGAAACCTGCAGCACTACCCCACTCTTACATGGCATTGTATCAGCAGTAGTAAACAGCATATCTTCAAGGTGTGATGAGAAAATGTCATACCTGATATTCAGTCTGGTAGAAAGGTTGGTGAGAACCCCATTAAACATGATCTGACTTTTCATTTTTCATCTCCTGCCTTAGGCTGTTGTATGGTGCTGCTGTCACTGTCACACCACTGTTCATCCCAGAGAACTGGGCTGAAGCCACCTAAGCCACCCACAGAGACACAATCCCACCTTCAGAGAGATTCATCTTGTCTGGTTTCACTGTCACATTAACCAAAAGAGTTTTTTTTAGTTTGCTTCTCATATGACAACCTCTAAAATAGCTGTGGCAAAATGAGTAAATAAATAACTCCCAGGAGTTTAAATAAGGCTACCTTGCTCATTGTGTTCTCTGGAAGGATCTTTTTTCCTACATAGATATCTTTTTACAGGCTGAATTCAAGGAGCTGGGACACTCATCTGTGATTCCTGGATTTCATGAGGCCAGAAGAGTGTTCACCTGAATGGGCTCTGGGCACTGGGGAGCTGCCAAAAAGAGGTTTGCTGTGGATGAGGGAACAGAATGAATGGGTTAGAGGAGTATCTCTCAGTATGGACAGGCTGCAGAGTGCACATGAGTCCTCAGGGTAATGCATGTACACTTGTCTGCATCCACTGAACATAAAAAGCATTTATTTCACAGGCCAGAAATGGGCATGTCCAGCCTTGAATGAGCTCTGGGGTGAAAAGTGCCATAGAAACATCATCCTGTCATGCTCAGCCCAATAAAACTTGGCACTGTGGCTGGGAGGTGTCGGGTACCGCTCTATTAACCGTGTCTGTAATTCCAGCGTGTTCCGTGTGTCTGTGTGCCCTCTGCTGGGCTGGGCTATGGATCGGGATGGCTCCCTTCAGATGATGGCTTGGGAAGTCTCTGGGGGACAAAGCCGTGGGACCAGGGTGGGGAACTGCCAATGACCTCATCTCATGTGGCCTTGCAGCCACATGCTTTTTGTTTTTTTCTTTTGGGTTTCCATGCTCTTCTCAGATGACATTTAGGTCCATGCATGACCTGCCAAAGGTGTCTGAAAAGTCTGCTGTTGCCTCAGCAAGGAGTCTGTGCTCTCCCTGCCCACCCGTGTCCTAGGGAAGATTGTTTGCAGGAGGCAGCAGTGGAAGGTGAAGGGATGTCTGCATGGTATCACCTCCCTTCCCTCCTCCTGCAGGGTCTCTGGTTACTCCAGAGAGCTTCCCCACGCTGAAATTTTTCCCAGAGTTTTTGACATCTTGCAAAACAGTGTAAGACATGAAAGTGTTCAGCTTTGTCTGGGGAGGTCCCTGGACTAGCTCACTGGAAGAATGTCATCCTTCTTCGGCTGTTGCTGGCTGCCTTGACATCATTTTTGTACATCCTTGACATTGGTTTTGTACATCTGTGTAGCTGGAGTGACATTATCCACTTCCAGAGGTGAACACTGAGGTACCAGCAGGGCTGTGGGTGTGTATGGAACCATCAGCAGACGCCACCAGCCCCTTCCCACGAGCTAAACTGAGACAGAAACTCCTTCACCCGACTGACGGTGATCGCCAGGACCGTTTTTGTTGAAACCAACCCGCGCAAATCCCTCTCCTAGTTTAGCCTGAGACATGCTCCTCCTGCCGCTGCAGGACGGGCGGTTTGTAGGGAGAAGCTCCCCTCTAGTGGGGGATCCCCGCAGCGCCAGCGGCCGGAGAGTGTTCCCCGCTCCCGGAGAGAGGAGTGACTGGAAAACCTGGCGGAAAGGACCCGAGGATGCTGGTCGACAGCGGCTGAACATGAGCACAGGTGTGCCCAGGTGGGCACGAAGGCCACCTTGGCACACACGCATCTTGGCGTGTATCAACAATAGTGTGGCCAGCAGGACCAGGGCAGTGATTGTCCCTCTGTGCTGGGCACTGCTGAGGCCACACCTCGAGTGCTGGGTCCAGTTCTGGGCTCTTCATGCAAGAAAGGGGGCTGGAGTGTGTCTGGGGAAGGGCAATGGAGCTGGGGAAGGGTCTGGAGAGTCAGTCATGTGAGGAGCAGCTGAGGGAGCTGGGGGGGCTCAGCCTGGAGAAAAGGAGCTCAACAGGGACCTTCTTGCTCTCTAAAACGCCCTGACAAGAGGGTGGAGCCAGGTGGGGGTCAGGCTCTGCTCCCTGGGAAAAAGAGAGAGCACAAAAGGAAATGGTCTCAAGCTGTGCTAGGAGAGATTCATGTTGGAGATCAGGAAGAATTTCTTCAAAGAAAGCATTGTCAGGCATTGGAATGGGCTGCCCAGTGAGGTGGTGGAGTCCCCACCTGTTCAAGGAACGACTGGATGTGGCACTCAGTGCTCTGGTCTGTTTGACAAGGTGGGGATCAGTCAGAGGTTGGACTTGATGACCTTGGAGGTCTTTTCTAACCTAAATGATTCTGTGATTCTGTGAAATTCAAAGCAGAAGCATTTACTGCATGTCTCAGCTGAACCAGCACGAGGGGGTTCATAACTGATTAAATTGCCTGTAACAAGAACAGAGGTCATGATGCAATTGAACCATCCAGCCCTTATAACTGTGTTTTCAGAGCATTTCTTAGCAATAAGTGTCTGTTTAATTGCCACAGCATCCTGAGGGGAGAATTCAGTATTGTTGTTATCTGCTTTTTACAGAGAGAGAGAATGCTGGAAAAACAGTGGAAGGACCTGGCCTGCTGAAGTCATCCAAGGTCAGGATTAAAGTGATGCTGGAGGGAACCTCGCTTGAATCAAGTGTGCTAATCTGTCACATCACTAAGATGTTCTTCCCAGAGAGAACCAATTTTTGTCGTTTTGCAAGTGGCCCTTAACTGAGCTGTGCACTGAAAAATGTAAAGTTGATGAAATTGCTGCAAAACCAGCTAAACATTATTGCTATTTACTGCATTTGTCAGTTTCAGACAGGAAAATATGTGTTTTTGAGGATCACACTGACAGAACCAACTATATCACTGCATTAATGAGGGCCTGATTCTTACTACCAGACACTGCTCCATCCAGGGTGTCTTCTGCACCCGTGTGTCTGCATGTTTTCCAAGCATCTCTCCAGCAATGCAAGGGGACAGGCAATCTCAAGGGCTTCTCCATAACCACCTGCCAGTGCACAGCCACCTGAGGACTGGCAATACAACTGCTGTGTGCTGGCAGGGGCTGGGCTGAGCCCAGATGTGCCCCAGGCAATCTCCCTAGTGCTCTGCCTGTGTAAGGGCTGCTCTCATTTCTGTGTTTTCTGTATTGAGTTATTCTTCCAGGGCTCTCGGAGCGAGGGCTTTTGGGGAGAGGAGAGGAATGCAAAGGGCATGTTTTTGTACTCACTGAGGTAATTCACTGCTTTGTTGCTGGGGGATGTGGCCTCATGTAACCTCTCTCTGGTGTCTGTACCTAGAGCAGTGCTCAGCTTTGAAGTTAAGGCTGACATCCTCTTACTACTTCTGCAGATGTGAGGCCTATCTGACCCTGACTGGACCTTCTACCTCTGCAGAAATGATCAAGGGTGTGTACATAGGGCTGAACTCCAAAGCAATATGTTTCTCCTCATTTCTTGCTGGGAAAACTGCACCATGGAGCTGTGTGGCTGGCTCATCATGCAGATGCTGTGTCCCTAGAGCTGAGGTGTGGGAGTTTAAGGGAGCTGATGCTTTCTTTGCTGAAGGGGTTTGGTTCCAGGCCAATAACACATGCTAAGGGTTAGCCCTGCCTGACAGCTGCTTGGTGGTCTTGGCATGGAGTGAGTTGGTGAACCTCAGTTTGGTTCCCAGCAGAGACAGATGTTTGTGTTTTAAAGGAATCCTTACTATGGTCATTGCTAGCCAGACTTCATGGAAGAATAAAGAAGTCTTTCTTCGAGTCACGATCAATGCATTTTGGCTCCAAATCTCTTTGTGAAATCTGTGCTGTTTGTGATATTGCAACTGTGGAAAAAATGTTAAGAAAATGTAGCCTATTCAGGCCTTTGTCCAGAGCATGACACTGACACAGGAACAGTCCAGGATTATGCAAAGGCTATTTAGGGCAATCCGATGCTCAGTAGCCCTTTGCCTCTTCAAGACACTGTCAAACATTACAGGCCAATTTAAAACACCAACCATGCAGCCCTCCCCAAGCAGTGTTATCCCTCCTTTATGGGGTTAAGCAGCATGGGGGGATTAAAGTGATGAGACAGCAGCTGCCCTTGAAAACAGACAATCTCTGTCAGAACATCATCTTCTGAACCTCTGTGTTGTGCCAGCAGCTGAGGCAATGCCTCCTGAGAGCCCTGTCCCAGAGGAGCTGGGCAGTGATCAGTGGGAGTGAAATGGGAAGGAGCCACACAACTCCTCTGCATCCCCCTCTCAGGGTTTTTATGTCTGCCCCTCAGAGCAGAGGTGTCAGCCTCCCTTTAGCCTCCTCAGACTGCCAGCGAGTGTCTGGCTGAGTGACATGATGTGACCTGCACAGGGTTGTTCCTCCTCCTGGGGACAACCCAGTAGCTCCTGGAGCAATGATGGGAGAAGATGTAGATAAAAGGAGGCTGCTCTGATCAGCTGGGAAGTTCTTGCCAGGAGGACAAGGCCCAGGTGCAGAAAAAGGGCAGGTTTTGTACAGCACCTGGCTCCAGGGCCCCTTGCCTGGCAGGAGGCAATTCTGCACGTGCTGCCTCTGCAGTCAGGTTCCCACTGCACCTGCTCAGGTGGAAGCAACTTCCCTGTTATTAGAGGGCTGGGAAAGCTGCTCTGTGTGCTACTCGCCCTCCTCAGGAATGTGAGTATGTCTAAGTATTTTCTGGGAACAAACAGAGCAAAGTGCCTCCTCCCTTTGGCTTTGAGAAAGTCTGAGAAATCAGTGCCTTTTTGTAGCACCAGCTGGTGTTCCCAAGGGCTGAGCTCGCATCCTGCCGCCAGTCCTGACTTGCTTGTGATCCACTGCGAATGCTCAGCAGTTCTGCGTTGTGCTGTTGTTACTATTCATAGAATCATGGAATATCCTCAGTTGGAGGGACCCACAAGGATCATTGAAGTCCCACTATGGTCTAGCACAGGACACCCTAGGAATCTCACCATGTGCCTGACAGTGTTGTCCAAACACTCCTTGAGTTCTGTCAGCCGTGACCACTGCCCTGAGGAGCCTGTTCAGTGCCCAATCACCCTCTGGAGGAAGAACCTCTTCCTAATACCCAACCTAAACTTCCCATGACACAGCTCCAGCCATTCCCTTGGGTCACAGAGAGCAGAGATTGGAGCTGCCCCTCCGCTGCCCTTTGTGAGGAAGCTGCAGACCTTGATGAGGTCTCCCCTCAATTTCCTCTTCCCAGGCTGCACTGGATTGAGATGGTTGTTACAGGATTTATTATTAGAAACCCAAGCCACACTAATGACTCCAAACCTGGCAATGAGGCAAGAGGCAACAACAAACTGCCGCGTGTGAGGACAGCACCGACAGCTCAGGAGGCTGCTTTGAAGGTTGCTCAAGTACCAGAGAGGCTTTGCCACATTGGTCTCACCTAAGGGAGGAGATAAAAAGTGCATTAGCAGGCAGATAAGGAGTATCCACATGTCACTGTCACCCCCTTGCTGGTCTTGCTCACACTCAAGCAATACATCCCAACCCATAACCCTGGTGTGTGATATGGGCACTGGGAAGGCAGCAGTGCTCCTGTAAAAGCATCACTGTTGCTTTTCTCTTGGACTCAGCCTGTTCCCAGGCTCAAAGCAGTAACACTCTAATCTGCACGTCATGTTTCCGTTATTTTGTCCATGTTTTTCAGGGCAGGATGTGTCTTCATCTCTATTTAAGCAATTCAAAGCTGTTGGTACCCAGTAATGATATTCTGGATGCAGCTGTGGAAGAGGAAATCAGCACTGGGACAAATGGTGGCCTCGCCACTGTCATTTTCCTTCTTTCTGTTATTCCCAGGGGTGGCTGGGCTGCTATGACAGTAGGAACACTCAGAAATTTCAACCCTTCTGTTTTGTTCTTTTACTTCCTCTGAAGTCCACATCAGCCCTGAGCAACCTGCTGCCTCGTGCCCGTGGTCTGTAACTCAACATGTCAAGACAAGTGACACTCTCCCTGGGGCTGGCAGGGGCACAGTGTGAGCACAGGGATGTGAACAGGCACCTCTGGGATCGGCGGGGGCACGGCCACAGCCGCAGGGTGGGCGGGGGGTCAGCCCGGGCAGGATCACGGGGGTGGGCGCCTCGTCTTTGGCTGCCACGGGCGCGGGGAGCGCCCTTTGCGGGGCGGCACCGCTCCGATCAGTACTGGCCCGACCCGTCCCGGATTGTGCCAGTCCGGATGGTGCCGTGGAGCCGCGCCGGACCGGGCAGAGCCGAGCCGAGTCGGGCCGAGCCAAATCCGGGCTAAGCCGAGCCCAGCCACGCCCGGACAGTGCACAGCTGACCCCGATCCACGCCGAGCCGAGCCTGAACTGAACCCGAGCCGAGTCGAGTCGAGTCGAAGGCGGGTCGAGCCAAGCCCAGCCAAACCCGAGCCGAGCCGAGCCGAGCAAGCCTACCAGCGCCGTGCCCGGTCCGAGCCAGGCGCTCAGCCCCGCTCCGCCCGCTGTCCCGCCCGCTGTCCCGCCCGCTGTCCCGCCCGCTGTCCCGCCCGCGGCCGCGGTTGGCGGTGGCCGCGCGGGGCGGGGCGGGGCGGCTGCTTCGAATCGCGGCGGGATCGCGGCGCTGCCCGAGCGCGTCCCATCGCTCCGCACCGACCCGCACCGATCCGACCCGCTCCGTTCCGCCCGGCCATGGGCAACGCCGAGTCCGTCCCGCGCGGCGCCGCCGGCACCGGTAAGTTGCGTGTTTGTGCGGGTCCTGCGCTCCGCCGGGGCGGGACAGACCCCGCCCGGGGCTCCCTCAGCGCTGGCGCTACCGCATCCCTTGATGCAAAACCCGGGGGGCCCCGGGTGTCCCTCGGGGTGGGAAGGATGTGACAGGGGCCTCGGCGACACGGAGGGAGGTGGCAGGTAAAATGTCACTGGCTGGCAAGGTGAGCCACGGCCGCGCTCAGGACAGGTCGCGCAGGGCTGAGTCCCCTGCTCACCCATGCTGGTACCGACCCCCAGACAGCGCCGGGGGGGGGGTGGGGTTGCAGAGAAGGGGATTGTGAGCTCTTTCTCCCCCTCCCAAATCAGAACTGAGGCCATAAATGCAGTTTCATCCCCTGCAGCTGCTGCCCGCGCAAAAGCCCTGCCAAATCCACCCGCCGTAATTCAAAGTCCTTCGCTCCAAAATCGCCTGCCAATCCCAGCTCCAGGGTTGGGAAAACAGACCTGGGAAAACAAACGGCTTGGCGCTGGCCACGCAGCTGGGTGTCAGGTTCTTGTTGCCTTTTATGCGTCTTTTTTTTCGTGTCCAAGAAGTCCAACAGCCGCCAGCCTGGTTGGCTGGATTTGAAGGGAGCTGATAACTGAGCTCAGCCAACCGGGACGAGGTGCCAGTGCTCTGGAATACAAATAATCCTGGGTGGGAATAAGAAAAGTATTGAGTAATGTGCAAGTTAATGTGAAGCAGCATCATAGTTACTTGTATTACTGTATAGCAGTGAGTTTCAGCAAGCCTGAACTTGTTTCTTGTTAACCTCTCCTTGGCCTGGGGCCTTTGGGATCTGCATTTGGGATTTGCAAAAACTGCAAAACAGTTTTTTTTTTCAGATCTGTGACCTGCTACAGTTTCAGTTTTAAATAAAACATTGTCGTTCTTCACACTCGATTCTTAACGTTGGTGTTAGAAATTTGATCAGCTTTTTTCAGGCATTTATGCAACGGTCTGATTTGATGACTTCTTTCAAAAAGCTTTAAGTACTTAGTTTTGTTTTCTCTTCTCTTCCTCTGGGGAAACCCAAAATATTTTGCTGCTGGCAGGATGAGGGTCTTGTCATTTACTTCATGTGTCAGTAGCGTGATGTGCAGCTGGGTGAGCCATGAAGCTGCACTGCTGGATACTCTTGCCTGAGCCTCTGTACAGGTGTGTGTGGTATGGAGGGGAGGGAAAGGACCCCCTGGCTCTGTGCCAGGAACGTTTGGAACATGAGGTTGCACTGCCCTGAATGGCAAGTGCATTGGCAGAAATCCAGAGCAGATTCCCATTGATGCTGAGTACTGCCTCCAGCAGAAGAAAAAGGAATAGAGGGCAATGCAAAGGGAGACTTGGGTGTCTAAACCCGCAGGAAATAATCCTCCCTTCAGGAACTGGGCAATTGAAGGCAATGGACAGAAAAAAACCCAAACAAAACCAAAAGAACAAGCCAAAACAAAATACTCCTGGGTTTTGTTTCCTACTGGTAGTTGCTTTCAGGTGTGTGGAGCAGCACTGAGTTCAGAGGTGTGTGTACCTTAAGGGAGGGTCTCTGCTATTCGTGAGGTGTTGCTAACCCCAGGGGATTAAGAGCTCGCTGTTCCTAACGAGTGAGTGCTTTGGGTGCAGGTAATGTTCTGCTGTAGCAGGTTCTCACGTTTCTTGTATTTCCTTCTCCTGAGAGCTACTTGTGCTGTGTTTGGTTTCGGGGTGGTCGGTCGCCATCAGATTTACGTGTTTGCTATGTAATGCAAGATTATTTCTAACTGGTGAATAACTGTGCTCCCTGATGTTGGTTTTTGTTTTGAAATCCAAACATCAAGTCTTTGATTATAAAGCCAGTTCTGCAAAACAGAATTGGAGATAACATTTTGAAAGTTAATGAACTATGAAGTCAGTCAGACCTCAATAATACATTGTGTCAACAGCTACGGCTATAACCGTTTGCTTAACAATGAAGGTAAATAAATGCATTTGGTGATGCTTGCAGTATTGGATACAAGAATTTGAACCAAGATGGAAATAATTGTCAAGGGCTGAGATAGATCATATACAGATCTCAATCTGCTCTCGATTTGAAGTAATTTCTCCACTTGCACAATATAGTTGTCAGAAATGAGAGAAATCCTTTTCCAAAACCAGTAGCCCTATCTGTATTCTAATTAAAAAAACCCCTCTAGACGATTTCTGTAGCTCTCCTGTTTCTGAAGTTTCAGCTGTGCCCCCTTCCCATGCTCAAACCACTCAGCTTCCCCAACACAGCTTCCATGGGGCTGCCATGTGGCAACCTCTGGAGTCTGATCTCTGTTCAGGATCAGGAAACTTCAGGGATTGCCAAACGTGAGCACCCCTTCTGCTGGAATCCCAGGCTGATGGCACCGTTCTCAGTCTATGATAAAGTTTGCTTTATCTGTTCTCCAACCTTCAGTAGGACTTGGAGTTTGATACCTGATTTGCTGTATTTCTATGCAGAGTAAGCCTCACTGGAAGGTTAATCTCTCTCTAGGATAAGAAAGGGAATAAATAATCTCTAATATCAAGTGTGTTCCTGCCATGGCTAGGAACTCTGTTCCTCTGTGGCCTTCACAGTAAAATATTCTTGCTCCTGAGCTAAAGCCCAGGTCTGTCCCAGTTTATTTATAAAACACAGAAAATGTTGGGGAAATATTAAACTTCTTGACTTCCACCCACTGCTGTGAATTTCTGATTTTGTTGGGGACTGAGTTTTTTTCCCTCTCTTAGCTACGTTTGAGGTACCACTGGGCAGAAAGCAGGAATGTGGGATTATAAAATCAGTAAATCCTTGAAAGCTGGAGTTGTCACTGAGGCACACAGGTTTTCAATTCAGAAATATTGCTTTCCATGTCTTTTATATGGAGCAACAGAGCTGGAGCTTGGGCTGAGGATGTGCAGCCAGGTGAACTGTGGAGGGTGCAGGTCCCCTGGTCCTGGACAGGAGAGCCCAGGTGGGCAGTGAGGCCCTGGGTGTGGGCACTGTCACTGGAGGGCAGCCATGGATAAAAAGTCAGCACTGCTACTCCATAACTCACCGGGAAAGAAAAAAAAGGCTGAATAAATGCCATGAAAAGGACACATTGGAGGGGGTTGCTTAAGGGATTGAGCCTGATCAAAAGAAAAGCAAATAACCATGTACAGACCTGGTCCCAGGAGAGCAAATCTCTCAGGAGGACACAGCTGGGAGTGAGTTCTTGCTCCTCAATGTCCACGTGTGCACATGTCCTGTGGAAGATGGAAGGTGAACCCCTTTCCCTAAGGGATCTGGTACAAGTCACAGAGGCTTGGGGATGGTCCTGTGCAGGGCTAAGGGTTGGACTCAGTGATCCTTGTGGGTCCCTTCCAATCAGCATATTCTATGATTCTGTGAGGCTGATGGTGTGGGACAGTTTTGCTGTGCTCATCTGGACAGATATTTAATTATTCTGCTCAGAGTGTGGGTGCCTTTCATGGCATCACAATGGGCACTTGCCTGGGACTGTTTCAGCTGGGGGCTGATGCCTGAATGAGATGCTTTAGTTGAGAATTTGGCTGAGATATGAATAGGATGGCTGGAAATCCCAGAGTTTGTTTCAGCTTCTGGAAAAGTTTGCAATGGACAGGGAAGTCTTCAAGATGTGATTATCTCTTGATCCAAAGAGGTGCTCCTTTCAGTGAGAGTCCAAGGAGAGCTTCTGGCTCAATGTCAACTTTCTTTTCTGTATTCCTTTTTTTTTTTCCTAAATCTTCCATCAGATCAGCTGACCAAATGTAGTCTCCTCTGGGAGCAATGGACATCCTTCTGAACAGCAGGAAGTCTCTGTGTGGGAGAAGCTTTGAGTTATTTGCATCATGTGCAGCTTAACAAGGTCAAAAGTTGCTGAAAGTTTTCTTTGCATAGTGCAAGTTGATGTATGCCTGTATTAGACAATCATTCCCTGATTGTACTCTGTTAATGGTCTTTGAATGTAAAACCAAATTGCAATGCTGGGGGAATGTTACAGGTCAGCACAGAGTACACAGACTTCTGTGCTGGGTTACTTTTTGACTGTTGGTCTGAAAACTCCTGTTAGGCATCAGCTGGGCTGGAGTACTGGACATGCTGCTTGTATTTGTGGGTGGATGATAAAAATGACTGCAAATGTTGGCAGGTGCATCTCTCTTGTCATGCTTACTTTCTCCACTTGATCAGCAGCTCTTTCCACTGAGAACGCAGTTTTTGTCCTTCCTTTCCCATCCTTCACTTAGGAACCCCTTCTAACCCTACATGCTCCTGTATCCATGCTTCTGTCTCTCCAACTGGGAAGTGTTGTCCTGCACACTGTTGTAGGTGTTGTCATTGTGTGCGGTCTGTCAGTAACTGCCAGGTGAGTCCCTCTCTGACCCTTTACCTTGTGACTCATGTGGTCTTTGAGGTTTGTTTTTGAGCCCCATCACCATCTTGCAAGGGCTTTTGGGGCACCCGTTGCCCATTCTGTGTTGGTCTTCCTTCAGCTTTGGGACAGCTGAACTTCTGATTTGTGAAAATTTTTCCTGACCCCAGTATTCAACTGGATAGTGATGAACAAAGATTCAAGAATTCCCTGAAATGTGCTAGGGGAGCTCTCAGGATCTGGGCAGAAGGAAAAGCCCCTACAACCATTTTGAAGTCCCCCAGCTCTTTGGTGGTTCTGACCTTATTCAGTGCTTGGGTTTCTACAAAAGTGTCTTTCCTGAGCTTCTCTCGGCTCTTAGCTCCCAGATTTCTGCTTCTGCAGAAAGTTCTCCCGAAGGATCCTGTGCTGGAGAAGCAAGAGGAGTTTGTTACGGAAAGGTTTTGTTCTCCCTCTGCTCTGAAAGGCAGCGGGAAGGATGCAGGATCCCATCGCTGGGCTTAGGTGGCGCCAGAGCCTCAGGAAAGGACCTTCCTGGGCTCTGCCTGCCCTGTATTCCTGCTCCAGCACGGACCTGGGGCTTAGCACTGCTCACCTCCGCTCCCCTGTGGAGCAGGTCTGGGCTCAGCCCATCCCTTACCGATGAGCTGATGCCGAGCAGAGGCGAGGCTGGTTCTGCCTCGTGGATTTAAGCGAAAGGTTTGGTTGGTATCTCGTGATTCCCACAGCCGGGAACTTACTAAACACATTTTGTCCTTATTGCTGCGCTTCCTACTCCGAGTCACTGTAACCAGCTACCAAAATATTCCATACCACAGTAAATTCCAGCATGGACTGTGCTTGCATTGCCTGTCACGCATGGATTCACAGCAGTTACATTTCTGAGTTAACCTGCACACATTAGGCTCTGGGCAGGCTGGGTTAGCTGTGAGGCAAATAGCACATTCCCTTCATATTAAGCATGATTTGCTCAGAGACACTTGCATTTCGCACCGTGGAGTCTGTTTTCTCATTAACAAATTGCTTCTGCAGAGCTGCAGTTTAGCAGTTCTCAAAGTGCCGTGGACAAGTGCCAAGCTCAGCTCACCTTGTGCCCGGGGATTGAACTGTACTCCATAGCCTTAGGTGGATTTTTTTACTGATAAGTGAACAACATTTATGTGGATTTATCACAAAGGTGATGATAGAGAGTATGTGTTTTCTTTTCAGTGCACAGTGCTGCTTCAAATCAGCCCAGAAGTCTGACCATGTGGGATTCCCTGCAGCCCTGTTTCATATAATCACAGAATGGTTTGGGTTGGAAGGGACCTTAAAGCTCATCTCGTTCCAACCTCCTGCCATGGGCAGGGACATCTTTCACTAGACCAGGTTGCTCAGAGCTGAGGCTCAAGAAAAGTTGATGCTTACCAGTGATGTCTTTTTTGCAGATCTGGATTCTTTGTGGTTTGCTGTGGTTTGCGTTGCTCTGGGACAAATACAAAGTGCCCTGTGGGCTTGTTCACTCTGAAACAAACCTTCACAGGGCAGGGGACTGTCCTGAGGAGTGGGGCACACAGTGACTGCAGCCCTGAGGGGAGATGGGGAATGCCTTTGTGGGTGTGTTACCATTAGGTCACCCCTAACACCCCTATTTGGGGCTCTTCACTGGGGCCAAGCACTTTATCTCCTCTGTGGCTGCTGCACATACCTAAAAAGGAGCATCCATGTGCTCTGACTAGAAAGGACTCCAGTTTTCATGTTTGGTACTCAAATAACACAGTTATAAATGCCTGCGCCTGCCTTGAACAGGAACATAAATATTTATAACTCCTGTTACTCTCTTGACAGTTTTCCCATTAATTTAGTGTTGAGACACCTTTTATTTTCTGACCTCATCTGGGTACCAGCCTGAAGTTTGCTGAAGTTGCAGACTTTTTCCCCATCAATGACAGAAGCTTTGGTTTTACAATCCTGCCCTCAATTTGCAAAGGTGAGATTTCTCACATATGTCCCACCTTCTCTGTGCACCTCTTCCCTTCCTGGATGAGATCATTCCTGTGGGTCTGAGAGCCCCTCAGGGAATGTGCACTGCTGGTTCCTGGGATTCAGGCACAAATCCTGCAGTGGAGGGCGAGATGAGGTGAGGATAGGAAGGAATGAGAAACTTTAGGTCCTAAAATGATGCAAAAATTCACCCAGCCCTCTATTGTCTCTATTTCTGGGTCTCTGATAAAACTAAAACTCAGTTCTAAATAATGTGCAGTATTTCAGCAAGGAAAGGCAAGACAAAGAGTCTATTTAAAGCTACCGTCTTTGCAGGGCTTGGCTCACAGGCTCTGCCTCTTTTGTGTCATTGTGTCTATGGAAAACACAGACAAGAGGCCAGCAAAATACAATGTGCACTCGAATTTAGAACACATGCAAAGGTCAGATGTGGTGCACACTTGGGTTTGGGGAGGTGGAAGCTTTGGGCTGAGCAAGTTAACTTGGATTTCTTTAATACAAGGAGGAATATTATAAACAGGCAGTGGAAGGGAACTTGGATGCAGTTTACACAATATACTGCAGCCTGTACTACAGAGTAACCTGTATGGCCCATGCCTGGGTGCTCTTTTTCTGGTCTGAAGTTGAGGCATTGTCTCCCACTCATGGCTCTGTTCTGTCTTGCTGTTTGAATCTCGGACGAGCCTTTTACCCTTCAGTGTCCTTTGTTGTATAACGAGGCCAGGAGTACGTACTTAAAACTCATGGAGATCCATAAATATAAACCTGAAGTGTCACAACATGTGCCCGGCCTGAAAGCAGCTACAAAACTATCACAGAGGCTGCGAACCTGGAACGTGTTTGTTCTGGCAATAGGAGGAACACAATAAAAGCACTTGCTAAAGGCTGTTCTGAAGGGAACTGGTTGTCACAGGTTGTTCGGGGGAGGCTGGAAATTCCCCAGGAGGAAAGGAGAGCACACGGGGATGTGCTGGAGGTGACATCCAGCAGGGTTGTGCTGCACTGGTGGGAGAGGGGAACCTGTCTGAATTCTGGACTGGCACAAGCTGAAGGAAGTCTGCTGCAAGGTGGGGGGGCAGCCTGAAAATTGAGCAGGATTTGGAATCCTGAAGGAGTCTGTAAATAAACAAGTCTGAAGAGCTTTGCTGAGGAGATGGGGCAGAGTATTTCTTCTTGTTGCTTTTTTTTGGAGGACTACAGGTGCTTGTATCCCCCTGCTTTTCGAAGAGTAAAGTATGTGTGTGTATTTAAGAAGTTACAAGAAAATGTCAATGCTGTGAAAAGTAGCTTTTATGTAACATGGGGCTGTATTCCCAATAAAAAGGGATGCTAGAGAGGGTCTAAAACCCAGCACTGAGCTCAGGAAAACTGGAGATGGGAATGATGTACCCTACACCCAGACTGCTGTGGCTGCCTCACACCTTGCATCTTCAGGGCAAACACTCCTACCAAACACTCATCCAAACACTAAGAGAATCCACAACTGTGGGGTTGTCCTACTGTCTTGATCGCCTGAAGGGAAACTAAGGCTTGAGATGATACAGCTTATCTGTAGCAGTTTATAATACCTGCTGTGGATGGAGGGTTTCTCTTCTCCTGGCTGCAGCAATCCCCCAAATCCTGGGGCAGTTCAGGAGTCCTGGCTGAGATCTCTGCTGTCATCTCTGAACTGTGCTGCCTTCTCAGTGCTCATGGGTATAAAAACATCACATACATTTTAAAGCCTTATTTATGCCTCCTTTCTTCAGCATTGTGATGGATTTTTGGCCTTGTTAAAGTAATCTTCTGCAAAGATTTATCTATTTTTCGTGTGTCAAAGATAATTTTTATTTTTTTAGAGCTTCTTCATGCTGAATTAATTTGTTCTCTGTCAAACCTGTTTTGTTTTTCACTTGAGCCCTGTGAGTGGGAGAATCCAATTCCCAGAAATGTGTATGTGTCTCTTCTCCTGCATGTGGCACTCCTGTGCCAATACATTCAAATCTTCAACCTGCAAAACCCTCTGAAGAAATGCAACCCTTTGCGCCTCAGCTGCATCCAGAGATGGCTCTGGATCTCAGCTCAGAGATTCCCAAATGATGGGGTTCAAACCAGCATGGTTCCTCTTTCAAGTCACACCTTGATATGTGAGGAAGGGCATGGCCACAACACCTTCCATTTGGGCAAGAAAACACACTTTTCTTTTGGGAGATATAGAGCCCTCCCTTCCTCTCCTGTCCTTGTGCCTTGCAAAGAGGAGCTGAAGGTGGTGGGGTGCTGTAAGGGCAGGAGTTGTTTCTTTCCTTACCCAGACTGGGATAACATGGTTTGTGTTGGGAACAGAGCCTGTATTGCAAACTGGGAAAGCAGGTTGGTCAGAGCCTGAGAGCTGCTACTATTTTGTTTTATAATGTTTTTCTCTGTCTATAATTTTCTGAAGGCCAATGGGGCTGAGACAAACAACCCTCTCAGATGCCACATGGTAACAATAACCTGAGTATTTCCTGCTGTGGACTGTGGTTGGTGGTGCTGCCTGGTCCCTGTCCCTTGGGAATGGCTTGGATTGTCACAGCCACCCCAAGCCTTGTGGGGCTGAGCTGACTCTCCATTATGACCAGTGTATTCAAGAGTGATTTTAAGATGCTTCAGGGTTCCTGCTGATACCAGGGACACTAAGTCCAGGTTTACTGCATATCCATACCTGCATGTGTACAGACCAAAGTGGGGGAAAGCACCTGTGGCAGGATGAGGCCAGGACCTGTGCCATGTGGCTGCTGAAGCTGGTGAAGTTTTCTGGTGTCAGGAGGAGTGAGGGCAGAGGGAACAGCTGGGGAATGGAGAAGGCTGGAGAGTGAGGATGGAGGATCTCCCGCTTCTCTCATTTCCCTTACACTGATGTGGAGAAACAAATACAAACTGAGCTGTTCTGATCATGCTCTGAAGCTTTTCCCCTTCCCAGCTGCATGTTTTTGTAGGTGCTGGGTGCTCCTTGCTGGGTCTGCCATGCTGACAGCATCAGGCAGGAACAGAAGGGTCCCTGGGCATTGGGTGTGGGGAGCAGCTGGAAGGGGAGCTGGGGGTGAACAGGGTTTGGAAGAGAAGATGCAGAATAAGAAAAACAAGAAGCAGTTGTTCGTTAAGCTGCCTTGTTCTCTCTATTTCTGTAGGTAACCTTTTGCTTCTCGAAGCGATAAAAAAACGACCTCTTCAAAAAATATTGCAGGGTGTTTCTTTGTGTGCTTTGACTAAGCTGTTCCTCATAAACCAGCGGCTTTTGCGTAAACACAGGCATGGCAGGCAGAATTATCTGCTTCTTTGCAGCTGTCAAGTACCTTCTCTCCCCCAGTAATGTATAAGCGGGGAGAGCAAGGCTGGGAGAGGCAAGACCAGACAGAACCTGGGGTACCCTCCTTTGCCAGTGACCCTTCTGCCTCCCACCCTGGTACTACTGCCCCTCCAAGGGCTGAGTAGGGCTGTGGGGGCCCTGAGCCAGCTTGTTGCTGGATGGACTGAGATCCGAGCATGGAAAACATTGGCTTGGCTCCAGGGGGTCCCAGGCTGAACACTAAACTAGCTGAGGATTTGAGAGCATGAGGTAGGGACACTGAGAAGCTCCTCTCAGCCGCATCTTTATGCAAGGGACATTCTCAGGACTAGAAATGTGCCCCTGGAGATGGGTGTCGTGGGCTTCCCTCTGAACTCTTAATTGCCAGTCAATGCTCGAGTCCCGGCAGAGCTCGGGATGGCAGCAGAAGCTGTTTGTTTGCTAATTGCTGTGTGTTTGCCCCCTCGTCGCCTCCAGTCAAAGCTGACATGCTAAATCCAGGATCTGCTGGAAATAAGGGGGACCTCCCTTCCACTCCTGTGGGCTGGGTCTGTGGGCTTCAGTGACTTCCCCCCCCCCCCAGATAAAATGAACAAAAATTCTGTGTCCCATGATGACTCTGATAAGCTGGAGGCTCCAGACATGCCCCAGCACAAATTCCCATTATAGCCTTTGTTTATTTAAAAATAAAAAGCCTAACCTCACTATCTTGATTACGGGAAAAAACAAAATATAAATGTGCCAGAAGCATAATTGGTGCCAGTGGAAACCAAAAATGACCCTTTGCTTTCCCCCTCCACCCACCTTTTTCACAGTGTAGTGGTTTGCTGGGAGGGAGCTTTTCTTAGGCATTGCTGCAGGGATCCTTTTCCGTGGACCAGTAGAGCCTTCTCCAAAACATTACCAGTCTCAGATGCTTCAGGGGATGGTGGAAGGAGCCTTGTAAAATTCCAGGTGGAATAATGTATCCCTGACTCTCAAACTGTCATTTGAATGCTTTTGAGATTATCTTAAGGGCAGCAGTAACATGCCCTAGAAGTACTTATGAAAATCTCGTTATCAGCATCTTTTATAATGCCGGATCATCCTGTTATTTAGATAATTGTGCAGTCTGTTCCCTCTGAGCCTGCTGATTGCTGGCCATGGGCAGTGATACCGTGTTATCAGCTTCTCCTGGTTCTTCAGATGTGCTGAAAGACCTGAGTTGTGCCTGAGGACAGATGGTCCCTGGGTGCCTTTGGGGCTGGTGGCTTCTCCTCTCAGCTCCTGGGGCACCACATGGCTCCCCAACCCTGGGAAGCGAAGGAAAGAGGGGAGAAGAACCATCTAGGAGATCCCATGCCCACCTCCACTGCTGCTGCCTCTGTTCTTCTGCAAGACCTTTTCCTGGGCTGGTGGCTGTTCCCAGTTAACATCCTTTTAGCTCTGCTGACCCTCTTCATGGATGTGACCACAACTGGTGCTGTGCATGCTGTGGGCAAGGTTTCCTGTCACTGTCTAGGGCTGAGCAAGTTGCATGGGACCTGTGTTAAGCCAAGTGGCCCTCAGTGCCACCATGGGCCAGGTGAAAGCCATCCTGGGAGGGCTGGAGGTTGAGCTGAGCCTTTGAGGTTTGCACTGCGGGGTTTTTGTGGGAGCCCTGTGGTGATGGTGCATTGAGTGATGAATTTCATGGGAGGATTATTGCCAAACAATGTGCTTTTGTGCAATTATATGGCGTCTTTTAAATAATTTCCTCTAAGGAGTCTGTCCGCGCCCAAACAAAAATAAACATTCTGAGAGGCTGCAAAGATAAACACTCAATGGCTACCCTTAAAGGCATCCTTTCTCCCTCTCCTGACAGAAACCTGCTCCATTTCCTGGAAAGCAAGAGTATCAAGGAATGCTGAGTTAAAGTTATACAACACTAATGTTTTCAATTAATAACTTTCTAAACTTTCATTTCACAGCATCAACATCTTTTCTAGTCAGTGACTTTCTCGGAAAGGAGAAAGTGAAAGCTGGGACGTTCTGTCACCTCCTTGCTCTGTCTTTCTAAGATGGATGTTTTCCTCTCACCCCTTTGAGGCCCTGCAGGGTTCTCAGTGCTGATGTCCATGGGGACAGACTGGGCTCACAAGCCTTGTTCCACAAGTTGATTTCCAATTTGCTTGCATGTATTTTTGGGCATGTGTTGTCCTTGGGCTGTGCAGAGCGCTTTCTGTGGGGTGCTGACCAATCTGGTGGGTGAAACAGGTGTCAGTTTGGCCACCACTACCCATCCACTGCTTTTGTCTCACTCCTCTGAAGTTTTGTCAGCTTTCCTTTGCAGTAACTTCTGGAAGAGAGAATTTTAACCCCTCAGGCTGTTTTCTAGGTTCGTAAACTGGTGATTGCAATGGGGAGTTAGTAATTTAAGGTGAGGAAATTGCCCTAATGAAACCACCTGCTTATTTCTCCTCTTTATCCACTCCCTAATTCATTTGCTTTTTTGCCATTTCCCATGACTTTGTGTTCTCTTCAACAACCTTTTGTGAAGGGTCTCATCAAAGAGGGCATAAAAACCTAACTGTGTTGTCAGTCAGTCGCCCTCTTTGTTCACCCATCCCCTTTCCCTGGTGAGACTTGTTCAGGCTAAAGCCAGTCTCTGCTGGGAACCCCAGATGGAGAAGTGCTCTGCTTTTAATTAGCATCTTAATTAGTTTATCAGGCGTTGGCACCACACTAACCAAATTGTCATTCCTGGATGCACTTTTCAGCAGAGCTCTTGTTCTTGCTATCCTTTAGTGCTTAATTTTTTTTAGTTATCACAAAGTGTATCTTTTTATTGGTTCAGGGAGATATCCCTCTGAAGTTCAGTGTTAGCTGAGCTGGGTAATGCATCTTTTTTTTTTTTTTTCCCCAATAGCCAAATCACTTCAGTTTTTCTTCTTCTGCTCAGCTCTAGATAGTGCCTGATCATTAATCCCAGAAATGTGCTGCGGTAGGAAAGGTGTAGCCCTGTGACAGATAAGCTTGACTGACATAAATAATTTAGTTCCTCACTACCTTCCTTTTCTTCCATAACTGCTGGATATCGAGGTGACCCACAGAGTCATCTGAAATTCTCCTGCAAACGAACTCCCTGTTTGATTTTGTTTTTAGCTATTTGGAGCCTATAATTCATGGTAATGTTCCACTGGCTTCAGTAAGATTATATTCTGTATTTTTATATTGTTTTTCTGCTGCAGTAAGTGATCTAAGCTCTGAACACTGGGTTTTTCCCCACCCCTCTCCCTACTGATTTTTGTCTTCCCTGAATTATCTTTATCTATCTTATAATGGATTGCCCCTGCTGTTTTTATGTTCTGGCTTTTTGCTAGGAAATTGCATTTCAATTGTTGCCATTGATTTACTCTTGGTTAGCCAGGCTTTTTCTCCTCTTTGATGACAGTGTTGCCTGGGGTTTTGTCCCAGAACTACTGTGACCCTTGGGACTATTAAATAGAACTGGAGCTGGAACAGGATCAGTAGTTCTGTCTTTCCCATGGCCTACCCACAGCTTTGGGGACATGGTGCCTTGGTGATTAACAAATAATTTGACCACAAGAGGAGACTGAGCAGCGAAGCTCAGGGCTGAGGCAGCCTATGAGCAGAGCTGGCTTTTTGTCAGCAACCACAACCTGTGTGGCCGTGACACGGACCCTCCTGCACTGGTTGCACTGGGAGCTTGGATGCTGAGGGTTTTTGGTGGTACTGATCACTTTGGTGTTCACTTTGATACTAAACCTGCTTGATGGTCCATGTCTGTGGCATGTACCAGGTGCTTCTTGTAAGGGCATGAATGCCCTGAAGGATATTCTTTCTTCCCCTTCCCAGAGGTTCTCCCTGGTGGCTTTGCACCCAGGGGCCGACAAACATGGGTTAGATCCTGGATAAGACCCCAGTTGGACACTTAGTTGCATCAAAGGAAATATAAGAAGGTGAGGGACTTCCAGGAAGCCCATTATCTGGTGATCCCATGTAGTTTGCTCATCAGTATAACTACACCAGTCTCATTGTGACATGAGAGCTGATGTTAGAAATTCCTGCCTTGTACTCGGGCCCATGTTTCTCCCTCAGGGAGATTCATGTGCCTCTGTCTGAGCTGTTGGAAGGAAAAATCTGAGTCCATATGACCAACCCTTCCTCGCCAGCTCTCCTTACTCCAGGCAGAGTAACAGGAGTTGTTCCCAGTACACAGCCCAGCACAGTCCTTCCTCAGTGGCCTCAGCAGAGCTGAACCAGCTGGGCAGATGCAGTGTGTCAGTGTGGCGTTAACGTCTTTCTGGCAGGGTTTGGAGTTATCTGAGGGGTGGTGAAATTACAACCTGTGGGAATCCAACTTTGAACACTGAGGGGAAAAAGCTAATATTGGCTTTTTGCTTGTGATTTCACTGGCAATGCAGGAAATTTGCAGCTGACGGGGGAAATGTTTTGGCTGCTGACCCTGGAGTGGGGTGGAGGGATTCAAGTTGAGCTATCTTATTTCATCTTTATGGTAGTGACTCACTTGACACTTGACTTTATCCTGTAATTGTAATGTTTTAACCTGAATCTTTGCAGATGGAGGACGGACACTAACGGAGCAAGGTTGTTTTGCTCAGTTGGTGTGAAGAGAGCTAACCCAGGTTTGATGGCCCTCAGCCCTTGTCAGGGTTCTGTGCCAGCCTTTCCCCAGCTTTGGATCTGATCCTATTCCCAGTGAAAGCAATGGAAATATTGTCTCATGAGAGGGTGTTTCTGGTTATCAGGTTCTCTCCAGCTCAAGGCACAGACCTGTTGTTGATGTCTGTACCCAAAGAGAACATCCTTTCAGCCTTGGCTAGAGCTGACATGGCATTTGGCTGTTGGGGCTGTGCTTGGGGAAATGCCTGGTGTGTTTCCCCACGAGGTGGAGGAGATGGTGGCTGAGAGCATCCAGTGTTGTCTCAGGAATACCTGACCTTGAGCAAGGTCATCTGTGTTTCTGTGCGTCCGTGTTTTCCAGCAATTAATGGGGCTACTGTGACATCAATATTTTCTAAAGTATATTGAAAGTGCTCGGAGATCAGCTAGGAAATAATATAGGCAGGTATATTTATGGTATTTTTGTTCAGAGAGACTGAACCACTCAGTCTGGCCTCTGGCTTGATGCAAACTTTCACACAGATCTTCCTATCTGGCTTCAATGTTATGCAGTGTTTCTTTTTGACTCGAAGTTTTGGTGGGGAGAGGAGTATCTGTGGGGTGAGAAGGATGTGTTTTCCAGGGTCCTGAGCTGTCTGTAAGATAGGGTAGACAAAAACATGCTATTGCAAAACTAGCAATGGGCATTTTTTTTTTTTTTCATTTAAATAGCTTTAAAAATTATTTCTATAGGCCTGGAATCCTCACCCACCGAGTGCAGGACTGGGCTCAACATCAGATTCAATTCCTGATGAATCATTATTTCCACTACTTGTTTTTCATAATTGCTTTTGCTAATCCTCAGCTGCATTTGCATTTTCTTAGTGCTCACCATCCCCTTCATCCATGGGTACAAGTCATGAGGTGTCAACATCCTGCTTGTGTCCCTTGTGATGTTTGATGGAGCTGTAAACACAGGAGAAGATGATCTTTGGTGGGTGTAAATTATCAAAGCTGTGCTGAGATGAGTGGATCTATAGCAACTTACACCAGCTGCAGGAATGCCCACAGGATATTTCTTTCCTGCTGGCTGGAACAGCAGAAAGCTGGTGGGGGAAATGGCCTTGTGTAAGTAAGATACACAGCTGAGCAATTCTCTCCTTCTTTGTTTTGGTCTGTTAAATTTTAGGTAAATAAAATCAATCTTTTGGGTTTCCATGCTGATTCCTGTATAGAGTCAGGTGTTTTACAAGCTCTGTACATCCTCTTGGACATACAACAGCCTGTTGAACTGGAACCCCAAGACAGATGCTCCCTGGCAGCACACAGGGACATGCTTCTGATGGAAAGGATTATCAGGTTAAATAAAGTTTAGCTGCTTAAAACATGCAAATAACCAGAAACATAGTTCATATCTGTAATTCTTACTTATTCTGGTACTGATTCCACTTGGGTTCCTTGCAGTTGGTTAAGGGATGGGAAGGCAGAGGGTTTGTTAGGATTCTGCTGCATTAACCCAATGGTGCTGTGTCAGAACAGTAAATGCACCCAAGTCAAACCTTGTCATAATGAAAGGAAATGGTTCTTTTTGAACTTAAGCTGAATTTGCAAAACATCCTACCCCAATGTGTGCCACCAAAACGTTTCAAAATGGGGTCAGTCATAAACAACTTTATTTCATTCAGCTCTCCATGGAATAGGAACAGAATGAAGGTCAGGAAAAATTACTGAATGGAAAAGCACAGGATCTTTTTAAATAGAAAAAGGAAGAAATTTCTCCTTCCCAGCTTTTCGGAAGGAATTGCAAACAATGGAGGTGAATGTAAAACCCAAGATCCAAACCCATCTCCTGAGTTACCTCCCCTGTGTAGGCTGGAGCTCTGCAGCCATCCGGCCTCGGGCCCTGCTCCGGCCAGCACCAGGCACATCACTTCCCCTCCGTGTTCTGCAGCTGCATGTAAAGAATCATGGAGCCATTCAGGCTGGAAAAGACCTTTATGTGTGTGTTTCTCCCCCGCTTTCTTTCATTCAGGAGCAACGTTGCCAGTGGGCAAACACTAATCCATCCTGACAGCTCTGCCCATCTTCCTGCTTTGGTCTGGCAACCAGCAAACAGCTTGATTAAGGTCCCCAGGGCTTTATTAGTGCAGCTTGTTGCCTGCAAATTAATCAACAGGTTTCCTGTGTTTAACTCTTTGCTGGAGCTGGTTGGGAACATTCTGCACTGCTGTGGGGATTGAATCCAGTCTTTAGAACTGGCTTTTAAATACCACACAGGAGAAATAACCCCGAGTGGTATTAGTGGTTTCTTGGGGTAGAAGGTAAAGAGATCCCGTGGGCTCTGCAGGTGCTGCTCATCCGACTTCCCATCTCTAATAGCAGTTTTAGACTTTCACTTTATTTCTCTTGGCTGTTCACCTCCCCGCTCCCCTTGTAAAATATCCATTATCCATGCAGAGGGCAGCCAGATGAAACCTGTACTTTGCTTAGTTATTTATAAGAAATCAGATGTGCTCTGGCCCCTCGAAGTGGAAGTGCAAGCAGAAATGAGACCTCCTTGCTGTTTTAAGGTTTGTTCTGGAGCATGGGCAGAAGTTGCCAGTATGTTGTATTTTGCAATGTTCTCTCTCAGACTTGGGACTTGTCCTTTAATTGTTTGGTCTCACCATACTGGGAGGAAAAATAACTATGTAACTGCTGTCATTTACCTAAACTTCAATAATGAGCAGAAGATTTGGGGAGCACACACTGAGTTTTCAGGTGGCTGTGCAGACGCCAGCATGGAGATGACTGATGTTGTACGATGTAATGGGTTGAACATTCTCCCATTATTTTGAAGATCACAGGATTTCCAACTTCTTACTTGCATATACATGGGGAAACCCAGCTCCTTAGCTTCATTTTCCATTTCTGTGCACGTTTTCTCATCTCCCAGTTGCTGGAGGCCCAGTCAGTGCATTATATCTATCTGCACATTCATGCCCATTAGCACTGTGTGTATCTGGTGGACAGACAGACACTGACTGTGCTCCCACACGAACTCTGGGAGACCAGCAGCACTCCGCACATGGAATTACGTTCGATCTGATCTGGACTTCACCCCACAATGAACAATGGTGAGAACAGGCTGAGCCACGTAGTTTGTATTGATTATTTTTAGCAACAATCAAAGATGGAAGAAGAATGTGCCTGTAGGTTGGTTGTCTCCCTCAGTGGGAGGAGAGCAGCTGGCAGAGGAGAGCTGCCCGGGCCATGCTCCGTGCACATTCCCCCAGGAAGGATGTGTTTCTGCAGTTTGCTCCAGTTGGACAAGAGCAGTGTGCAGTGGGGAATTTGCCAACCCTCTGCCTTCAGCAGCTGCCGAACATCTGCCTTCTGGATGACGTACAAAGTCTCACAACTTGATAATAATTTTCATGCCTGTTTTACTAGAAGGCTTTAAAGCATCTTAGCGCTCGATTTCACTTTGTGAGCAGTTCATCCAGGTGTGAGCAGTTTTGTTGCACTCCATGTGCCAGTGGTGGGGGATGAGAGGCACAGAGAGCAGATGTGGACAAGCCCAAGGGTCCATGGAGGGGAGCTGTCCCTGTGCCTCTTCTAAGAGCTCCTTTCTGATCCCTCTGTAAGCTCCTGATGCTCCTGGTGCTGTCTCAGAGCTGAGAGCTCTCACCCATCCAGGACACAGCCCTTTCCCTGGGGTGACAGGTGGTCTGTGCACTCCACTGTAGGGCTTTTCCTCCTGTCACCTTCTCTCTTCTTCTCTGACCAACCTTGGAGTGCCTTGCAGGGAGCTGATTGCTCAGTGCAGGTGCTGATCCTTCAGCCTTACTGGTGATGGCAATTCTGTGACAGCCAGAGGTGATAAAGGCAAAGCTGCTTCTTTGGGGGGGACAAACCGGGCAGCTGAAAACCTGTGATTTAGTGGTTTATGCATTTCTGGCCTCAAGACCCATCCATTCCCTGTGATTGCAAGAGGACTTGTAACAGCAGCAGGAAACCAAAAAGTTAAACCCTTCTGTTTGGTTCCTTTGCCTGTGGTCTGGCTCTGGCTCTTTTCTGCTTGCAATAACCAGTAAATGTAACCCATGTGAGGTAGATCAAAAGGGCATTGCTTCCTGCCCCAGAGCGATGCAGAGGAATTTGCAAAGCCTGGGGATAGGGAGAATGAGGCTCCAAATTTGGATCCTTGGCATCTGTGGGCGAAGCAGCATGTAGCGAACAAGAGTCAAACTTGTAGATACCTGTACCACCACTAAGAGCTCCCTGGCAGGAGGCTGAAACACCTGCAGGAGCTGGAGTTCACCCATGATGCTGCCTGAGGATCTTCCCAGGTATCAGCAGAAAAGCATGAGCAGAGAAAGCGCTTTCTCTGTCATTTACAATCTTGTAATAGTTAACATGCTCTTATGAGGAGGTTCTTTGCAGTGGATAGAGGGAAAAGTGGCAGTTCTGAAGGGTGATTTTAAGACAAATGTCTTCTGGCCATTATAGTCTTGAGGATCAAGGCAGTCTTGGGAGAGAACTGAAAGGTTGGGTACCAGCAGAGCTGAAAAAAGTTGCTTTATGCAGGGGTCTTGTTCATAGAATTATAGAATATCCTGAGTTGGAAGGGACCCACAGGGATCATCAAAGTCTAACTCCTGGCCCTGGAAAGGACATCCCAACAATTCCATTCTGCCCTTGAGAGCATTGTCCAAACACTCCTTGAGCTCTGTCAGCCTTGGGGCCATGACCACTGCCCTGGGGAGCCTGTTCAGTGCCCAACCACCCTCTGGGGGAAGAACTTTTTCCTAATATCCAACCTAAACCTTTCCTGACACAACTTCAACTTGTTAGCACAGTTCAGATGACCTTGCTGAGTCTGGCCTTTGCATCAGAGGCACAGCACTCAGTCTCCCATCAGTGAAGGCTTTCCCTATAGGACAGGAGTTTCCACTTTTGCCCATCCCTCAGGATATTTACATTTCTCTGTCGATGAAGGTGCTCAGGCTCAGTCTCCTGTCTCCATCCCCCTTTGCCAGCAGGGAATGTCAAAAAAACCACTAGAAACCTGTAAGCGGTGGGGTTTGGGTGTGGGAAAGGAGACAAGACATCAGCTCGGTTTTCTGCGTCGTGCCAAGCGCAGCCGGCTGGGACACATCCCCCTGTCTCAGGTCTGTCACATCCCCAGCGCTCCTCTTGTAGTAACTGCTGGCCTTTGCGTGGCGTGTGACAGCGTGGTGGCAGCTGTGACGCATCCATCAGCCGTGCCTGCTGCCGAGCGTTCCTTCCTGTTGCCAGGCAAAGAGGGGTGACCTTTTCTGAGAGGAGGAGGAGATGGCGGGGAGAGCAATGGGTGGGTGGGAGGCAGTGGCAGCCTTGGATGGGGCTCCCAGGGCTGTGCTGTGCCCGGGGCTCAGGTCAGGGCTGGGTTTGGACACACGGAGTGAAGCTGACAGTCCCTCCCACTTCGCGTGGTGTCGTGGGCGCAGAAAGCCCCATCCCCACCTGCCTACCTGAATTGAGACAAAGCTTTCCCCAGAGGGCCCTGCCATCCCTGTGGGGTGCAATGCCCGAATTACAGGAGGAAGTATCAGGATGATGCTTGGTAAAAATGCTATTTATGGGCTGCTGCAGATTTGACTGTATTGCCTTTGGTGTAGGAAATTTCAGGGCACCACTGTGTCCCTCCACCCTGCTCAGCCTGAGGTGAGGCACTGAGCAGCGACCAGCGGCAGTGGGTGTTTGGGTCTTGTGCCCTGCTGTGTGACTTGTGCATAAAATTGTCCCACTGTCTGTACCAGAGGGGCTTTCCTGTGGCTCCAGCACCTGGACAGTGTTCTGTTCTGTGTGTGCCAATGCTGGAGTGAAACCTGGGGTCGCTTCACTAGAAAAAAAAAATCTTTTCCAGGTATTTGAGGTCAGCCTGACATGGGAAACAATTATGAGCCTCTCAGTCTGGATTGGTACAAATGGTACCATCAATCCACAGAGATGGAGCTCTGTGTGAAGGGGTGAGGTGGAACAGTACCAGACATAACCTGAAATGACTTAACAAGCTGCTCAAGTTTTTAAATGCATGTGTCATTTTTTTTTTAATTTAAATTTCCTCTGACATTTCATAGGCTTCATCACTCAATGTGAAGCCAAGATCCATGTGAGTGTGTGCGGTAGGATTGTTTTTAAATTTTATTTTAAATACAGATGTCTGGAATAACTTTTTTGCACACACTGTAGGAGTGTAAAGGTTTCTAAGCAACATCATTTCATGCTGTTTGCATTAGAGAATGTAAAACAGGGTTCCTTTTTTTAAAAGTCTCTGCAGTGCAGGCATAATTACAGGATCCCATTATGCAGCATTGTGTCTACGGTGAAGCCTGCCCTAATGGAATATTCTGCCTTTGCTGAAGTCTTACCTGCTTTTTACCAAGGCACTTAAGGACTTAATTAGCGTCATTATAGACTGCCACCCCCTTCCTCAGCCCTGTGCATGAAGGGATAATGATCTGTCCAAGCTAGCACGAATTCACTTCCCATGGTTAACAGCACCACATGGAGGGAGTGTTTCGTAGCTCGCTGCTGCTATCTTGAATTGAACATGGAGGAGGAGGGGGGGGGGAAATGAAAGCGTTTCCTAGGAGCAATAAATATACTCTGTGTTTACTTGGCCTGGTCTTAGCCATGGAGCTGGGATGGTGTTTGTCACTGGGAGATCCCTGGGGAGCTCCTCTGTCTAAAGCCTCACAATGTGCTGCCGACTGTGGCACAGAGCGGTGCCAGCTGCCTTTGTGCTCAGCCCTGCAGGTGTGGGCTGCAGAGCACCCACATGTACTCCATCCTTCAAAAGAGTCCCCAGGAAACAGCAGGAGCCACGTGGATGCAGCAAGCCTTCCTGTGATTTGGGATCCACAATGTGGATGTGCTGCGTGTGGGCAGCATCTTCCACTGACGTGTGTATACATCCGTGCATACGTGCCCGTATGTACATGTGGAAATAGAATGAATGGAATGGTTGGTTTGGGTTGGAAGGGACCTTGAAGACCATCTATTTCCAACCCCCTGCCATGGGCAGGGACACCTTCCACTAGACCAGGTTGCTCCAAGCCCTGTCCAACCTGACCCTGAACACTTCCAGGGATGGGGCAGCCACAGCTTCTCTGGGAAACCTGTGCCAGGGCCTCACCACCCTCACTGTGAGGAATTTATTCCATATTCTAAACTAGTTCCTGCCTGTTGCTCTTGCTGGGCAGTAGGTGCTGGAATTGCTCTGAAAGATGTGTTCAGTGGGTTGGTGTGACAGGAGGTGTGGGGCTGGAGGGCACTGGTCTGATGCTGAGGGAAGCTGGAGAGGATCATCCTGCTGCTACATGACAGCATCTACAAAGCTCCTGTCAGCTGGATGGTCAGTTTTGATCCCTAGTGCTTTGATGCTAAACAACATTTGCACTGAGCTGCCCAATGGAGTTTTATAAACATCTGGGGGCTTTTTGCATTTTACGAGATGAAGAGTGTTGGCTTTTGTACCAGAGACGGGGCCAAAGGAGTTTTTATTGCTGGTTAGGTAACTTCTCTGGCATGTTGCATTGGGAGCTCTAGACATTATTAATGAGGTGTGTGAGTGCTATGGTGCATGTGTTGTTTTCTGTAATGGCTGTTGCTGCTGAGCCGTGTGCCAGGATGTGTCCATAGTGTTTTCCTACAGGTGTACAACTCTCAACCCCTTTCACCTCTTGTGTCCTTCCTACCCAACCTGCTTCAGGGTTAGTGCTCCCCCAGCAAGTTTCCTCTGGAGTTTTGCTAACATCTTGTAGGGAGGAAATCTACCCATAACCTCTGCTCTTTGTAGTTCTTGCTTCAGGTGGGAAGGGAAACTAAGGGAGTAGTCAGGGGGTTGGGAGGTGGTCCTGTGGGATATGGCATTTCTGGACATGGAGCTGAGCTGCTTTCAGAGAAGCTTTTTGAAGGCTTGTGGCCCAGCTCTTATGAAAAGTAAAGATAAGAAAGAATGAGCTGTGATGCTGATGAATTTTCCTTTACTCACTTGAAATCCTGAATGTCACCTGCTTGCTCCCTCACCTCAGCAAATGGAGTCTGACCTGGGATGATGCAAGGAAGTCGCCCATGCTGGTGAGGAACCTTCAAAGTCCAGAGCTGCTCCAGGGCCTCTTCATCCTGGTCTAGGGGAAGGTGTCCCTGCCCATGGCAGGGTGTTGGAACAAGATGATCTTTAAGGTCCCTTCCAACCCAAACCATTCTGTGATTCTACGATCTCCTGCTCTGCTTTGCTTATCCAGGATGACTCTCCTGCATTGTGTGCTCCTAGGAAGGACTGCTGCAGTGATGCATTGCCTGTTATTTTTTATACAAGAGCTACTTGGCTTCTTCTCTGGCTCTTGCAGCCTCTGCCCTCAAGGAGCTGTGTGTGATCCCTGCTCAGATGGCTGGGGACATCTCTTCAGCCTCTCACCCTGCCCCACAGAGCAGTGCTTGACATGTTATACATCTGACACAGGTGGTGCAGGCAGTCCTGGCCCCCAGCACAAAGCCCCTCCAAGCTACAGCTGTCCCTCGTGCTTTCCAGGGAGGTGGCCGGATGTCTCGGGCAGTGCACGTTCCATTTTGCTTCATAAACACTGAAAACGGGGCCAGATGGAACTTTATAGGTTCACATCATCTGCCCTATGCTCCGTGTATTTTAAACAAACCTGGGAGGGGGTTTGGGCTGGATCCTTGTTTGTTCTTGAAGGAATTGATGCGGGCTTCAGAGTCCTCATCCATCCATCTTCCATATGGAGATAAAAAGTTTTGGCTGAACACTGCTAAATGTGCCGTCATCTATCACAGCGGAGGCGGGATTGTGTCAAGGAAAAATAATCCACCATCAGGCTCAAAGGAAGAAAAAGAGGGAAAAAAAAAAGAAGAAAGAAAGAAGATTTCCAGTAAAATGCATTGCTTTTAAAAATCCAATTCACCCTTTGCCAAGTCATTGTTTGGTTTTAGACTTGTTTCACATGAAAGCAACCTTTAAAGGTTACTTTTATCCCTCTTTAATGAGCTATAGAAATGAGCCTGGCCTGCTACAGGGCAGAGGCCAGGGATGGGACCGTGTGTGGAGTTGATGCTCCCCTTTGGAGTGGCTGTGTGAGCTGTACCATCAGCTCCCTGGCTGCCAAATTCTGTAGCCAGCAGCTTTCAGCAAGAGAAATGAAAGAGGATCATTGATGTATATCTCTCCCCTTACTGTGGTGGAAATTATGTATGCTGCAGTGTGTGTGGGAGACAGAATAGACATTGCTGTGTGTATTTTTATGAAGCATTCTGGATCCTGGGGGGCAGGTTTCCTGGCACCCCTCCTGTGCTGGGTGCTGAGCTCTTTGGAGATGTGTCCCAGCTCTTGGAAACCTGGCCTCTGCAGTGAGTGTCAACCATCTGCAGACCTGGCCCCCATCCTGCCCATGTGAGCAAGAGGAGACCCAAACCCCCACCCCAGGAGAGTCCTGTGCTGCCTCTTCTTTCCTCTGCACTGCCCAAGTGTGTTTTAGTGGCAGCCAGGGTGTCTGAGCACCTCTGCTGGTCCCAGCCCTGACCAGCAGGACAGTGTCCAGCTCCTTAAGTGCCTGGCTTTGCTGTCACGGGTGGGCACAAAGGGGGCTCCCTCAGCTCCACACAGTAGTGTGGCTGCATGAGCTAAACAAGACAGGCAAAGACAGCAGCAGTGTCTCTAAACAAGGCTCAGCAATGTGTGTCTGTGGATTGAGCTCTTCCTCTTTCCACCAGATAATCTTTTCTGCCCAGGCATCAGGAATGAGTGGTTCCAGAGCCCCCTAGCCCAGCTGGGAAACCTCCCAAACTGTGGCTCAGCCTTTCCAGTCCGAGGGCTGCTGCATTTTCTCTCTCTGCTTCCAATGGCTGTGCTAGTAAAACATCTCTCTTATTTTTATTCTGATGCACGTCACGCTGTTTGAAGCTGTTAGGGGAGACCTGGCTGATGCAGAAGGAGCAGCAGTGGGGGGTAAACAAGTGGTGCCGTGCACAGAAAACCCAATGAACTTGTGCCTCGTTGTGCTGGTGTGGTTGTGTGTTCTGAGACAGGACCCTTTGGAAGAGCCCCGTCTGCACCAGGGTTGAAGGCAGCTGTGAGGGGCTTGGTGGTGATGCTGTCTGTGCTCCAAGGGGGGTGATTTTCACATCCCCACCGTTGGGATGCCAGCAGCAGTTTGCAGTCAGTGTGGAGCTCTGCCTCTGGCCCCTGCACCAATCTGGCTCCTCATGGAGATGAGCTGAGGGACTGAGTGGCCTCCCTGAGCCCAGCAATGAATAGGTACAAGGTGGCACTTGTTTCTAAGTCCCTGGATTACCAGCCCATGCTCCCTCTGGGGCCCGCTTGGTATGGATTGGGTGGGCTTTTAACACAAGCTGGATGTGCTGCTGCTGTCACCTGTGATCCCAGTGATCCCAAAATTTCTTGGGCTGAGGGCCTACTGGGTGCTTGGGGAAGCAGAGAGGAGGTTGGCAGCTGCTCAATTCTTGCTGAACAGACCCCTCTGCCCCTGGAGGCTTGAGACAATGAGGCAGCTGTACTTACAGATGTGGTCTTGCCTCTCCTTTTCTACACGCATGTTGCTGTCCCTGGACATGCTCTGGGCTTCCTCTGCTTATATTCAAGTCGTGGGTTTTAAAATCCCTCCCTGTGCTGCTCTTGCAAGGGCTGGAATTGACTGTGGCTTCATGTGCCCTCTGCACCTTCTGGTGCCTCCTGTGCTGGGCAGAAGTAGGGGCTGAAGGGTGTTTTGGGCACTCTGTGTACTGTCTGCCCCGATTTTTTATATATATATATATAAAAAAATATATATATATATAATATTTTTCCTCCCACGGGAACTCATGCACTCTAGGGTCTCTGGGGGTGAGATTTGGGAAAATTAAGACTTTCTCCCACTCCTGATTGCCTGACAGGCTTTGTTAAAGGGAGAGCACTTTGGACAGTGTTTGCTCAGCCAGTGGCTTGCCCCAGGCCCGTAGGGGACACAGGACAAGTGGTGAAATCAGCCAAGTGACAAGAGGGTAATTGTGAGAAGCACAAAGCGTGGTCATGGTGCACAAAACTCTGTCCCAGAACAAGGATGTAAAAGAGAGAAGAAGCAGGCTGGAGCTGCTGTGGTCCATGGATGGTCTGGGCTTCCCTGTGCATTTCCAGATGTGACTTTATGGAGTCACAGGTCCCCTGGTCCCACGAGCTGTGCTGGGACAAGGACCTTCCTATCAGTAGATCCGTTATGGTTTCAGGTGTTTTTGGCTGTCCTTTCCTCAGGTGGATGCATCTTGGTGGGACAGGGAAGAGTAAATTGTGCTGCAAGAGAGCCGAGCCTCTCACTGAGTGTTTTTGATGTGGCTGCAGGGCCCAAACTGCTGACCTCAGTCATGCCCTCCTGTAGGCATTTTTCCTGAATCCCCTTTCCCAGCAGAAATCATCTCCATCTTCCTTTTGGCGCCACTTGTATGGGAGGGGGTTTTGTGTGAGAGGTTTTTACAGGAGGACTGTGATGATTTTCCTGGTTTTGCTGCTGTTGTGTGAAGGCTGACGGGAGCTTCCCCCCACAGCAGGACCAGCCACCCAGGGATGCTCCATGTGAGCAGGATGTGGTGGCTTGGAGAGGATCTGTCTGCTGGGGAGCCGCCAGCATGGAAGGCACTCTGGAGAAATTCCCTATGAACCAGAACTGAGGAGGATGCTGTTTTCTGTAGAAGTGTCAGAAGGCCACTGGAGGCAGTGGGCAACAGAGAGCAACTTTCCTATGGGAAAGTAAAGACTTGTTCCATTTTTAACCCTTGGTAATTGAGTCCAGGGTGAAATGTGACCCCAGGTTACATAGTTGTAATGCCTTCCCTGTGCGCTGGGCTCTGGGCCCTTAGGAGGGGGAAGGAGCAGTCGTTTGCTGGTTTTGGCCCAGCTCCATGAAGAAGCGAATTTGTTAGTGCCTGTAAATAATGAAAATTGGGAGGCAGGAAGTGGACATCTGAACAGACATCAGAGCTGACAGCCCTGTGTGTGGCACTGGGGTCACCCACCCAGGCCATTGTGTGTAACTCAGGCAGAAGAAAGCAGAATGGCAGGGGAGTTTGGGGTCCCTGGTGGGGTGTGAGGCAGGAACATGTCCCTGGGGGAGTCTCCGTCCTGGGAAACATGTGAACTGGCCCTGGACCACTGTGGCAGGAAGGAAGACAGGCCAGATAGGCAATCTTTTTTGGCAGGGGTCTCTCCTCCCTGCTCAGTGCAGGTATAATGACCTTTCCATGCTTGTCTCTCAGCAGACATTCATGGATGGAGTTGTCCTGCAGGGGCAGGGAAGTAATGCTAATCCTGTGTGATTAGCAGGAGCTGGGATGGGTGCTTGTGCCATTACAAACCATCCCTGTGAATCTGGGAGTTCTGCAGGCGCCCCAAGTGTTTGAGGAAGGGCTGAAAGTCGCACCCAGCAAGGGCACCTCACAGTAGCAGCCTGCATGGGAGATACATTATCTTGGGCAACTGGGATCTCCTCCTGCTCCCCCTCACCTCTTATTTCCAGGAGGCTTTGTAGTGATGGTTACACTAAGACAACAGTGATAAAAAAATTTATTTGAGCCTTGTCATTAAAAATAGATGGCTGTAGCCTAAAGGTGACTTGTCGGGTAACTTGTGCTTACTGTTCTGCTTTGTTATGAAGCCTCAAAATTACTGTTGCTTTTTTCTTGACGCTTAGTTTTTTTTCAGCTGTACAAATATTAAATATGCCACGTCAGGTTGGTTTTGTTGCAGTCTCTTAGGAAGAACTGCCCACTGGGAACTTTCTCTGCCTTGAGGATGTCAACAGATCATTTATCTTCCATGAGGAAAACAACAGACATGACTGTAAAATAGAACTTTGAAAAAAAAAAAGTGAAGTGGAGAGTTAGCAACAGTCAGCAGTTCCTCTGGACTTGTTTCTTCAAATATCCTTGTTCTAAATTGCCTCTTGTCCACAGAGACTTTAAGGGAAAAAGGGTAGGGTACACAAGACCTGAGTTTTTGGTGTTAAATACTTCCAGACCTCCTGAGGCCATCAGGAGGGAGCAGGCCAGCTGCTGGTGAGGCTCCAGATGTTGCCTTGGGGAATGGATCACCCCTGGGAGCTGGCTGGCTGCAAGCTCTCTCAGATGCCTTCCCCTTCTGTTTGTGTGAGGCAGCTTTGATGAGTCTTATCCCCCCAAATGGCAGGAGATTGATCTCTGGGGCTTCCTGGGAACATGGGGTGGGGAAGAAGAAGTGACAGGAGGTCAGTGGAAAGCCCAGAGGATCTTTAGCTCTGTGCATGGATCTCTAGATGCAGGGCAGGGGAGGACTGGGTGGGTTTGACTGCCATCCCCAATGTCTCTGTGGGGACACAAAGCTGAGCAGGATTTGTCCCAGAGGTTTTGTCATTGCTGGGGAATCACACCAGGAATCTGCAATGCCTGGATGTGACAGGCTGGCTCCAGTCCCTTCTGGTGCCTCACAGACCTGGGAGCAGCCTGGGCTACATGGAGGAACATTACTGCCTCTCAAACTGCTCTGAGATGCAGCTCTTCCGAGCTTCACATCATCAAAATGATGGTGCCAATAGGGCTGGAAGGAGACGAGGGAATGTGTTGGAGTGAGGTGGCTGGAAGGGAGTGTGGCACATGGCTCAGAGCAAGCCATGACAAAAGGGAGGTGGGGTGGTGGGGTGCAACGAGTGGCAGAAGCTCCATCACCTGTGGGTGAGTGCCTGGGGAGCGTCACATCACTGTGTAGTGATGCTGCCAGTGTAGGTCATGTCACAGTGTGCAGAGCTCCCCCGAAAACAGGGAGCCATTCCTTTTGTTCTTGAAGACAAAGCATCTCTCTCTGGATCTCTTCCAGAACATAATGCTTTGGTGTGGAACAAGAAATTCTCTTAACCCTGCTCCCCTCTCAGCCCAGTAAACTGGAGGTGCCGACCAATCCAGGCACCTCTTCCACCTCTTGGAAATCCTGGGAAATAAATGTTTTGCTGCTAGTGCAAAATAATTAGAAAAGGGGATTTGTGTTTTGTTGTTGGATGTGCCTTTTCCCACCTCCTTGATTAATCTTGGATGCAGATGCTAGTCATTAGCTGTGCAGCTCAGGATTTGTGTGCGTTGCCAGGACTTGACCTGCATCTTGTAGCAACAAAAGCACATGAAACATCTGCTTAGGGGGAAAAAAATAACCCATGGAGTTTCCTGCCAGCTTGGCTGGGAGAGAGGAAGGGACAGGAGGGTGGAGAGGGCACAAACAAGATAGTGTTCAGGGTGGAAAAATGTCATCTGGATTCTCCATAACAAACTTGTCTCTCAAAGGCTCTTTGAGCCAGTGTGAACTGGAATTTTGCAATGACTGGAAAGTCCAAGCCTCCCAGTCCCTGAGGATGATGAGGGGCAGTTTGTAGAGAGGCATGGGTGGGTGGGAACGTCCTCCCCAAATTCTCTTGGGAGATGTTGATTAGGGCCACTGTTGTTAGAGCTGATTGACCACTGCTGAGCGGGGAACAAACAGTGATGTCAGACAAAGGCCACCAGCCGGGGCAGGGGGAGGGGGCCTGTGACACTGTGACACTGTGCCACGTTAAGGATATTAATTCTCAAAGAGCTGTTATTGCTGAAAGGCTGTATTGTTCCTCAGGGAGGGACAGATGACAATCTAAGTCATCCTCGTTGTTCCAGCTGGTGGTCCCCAGCAGTCACTGAGAACAGACCCCATCGGTGCTGCTGCTGATGGTGATGGGACAGCATCTCCCAGGAGTGGCTGCTGGGTGGCCTCTTGACAGTGGCAGCCCTGTGCTGAGCTCACCTGATGTGTCAGTGAGGCACAGAGGAGACCATCAGCTACTGCTACCAGCCCTTGTGCGAGCTGAGCATGTTTGCTTTGTCTCCTTTTGGGCTGGGAAGGGCATGTTCAGGGTGATGCAAGATACCTGAAGGGAACCTACAAGAAAGGTGGAGAGGGACTTCTTACAAGAGCATGTAGTGACAGGACAAGGGGGAATGGCTTCAAACTGACAGAGAGTAGGTTTAGATTAGATATCAGGAAAAAATTCTTTACTGTGAGGGTGGTAAGGCCCTGCCACAGGTTGCCCAGAGAAGCTGTGGCTGCCCCATCTCTGGAAGTGTTCAAGGCCAGGTTGGAAAAGGCTTGGAGCAACCTGGGATAGTGGAAGGTGTCCCTGCCCATGGCAGGGCTTTTGGAACTAGGTGATCTTTATAGTCCCTTCCAACCTAAACCATTTTATGTTTCTATGTGGTTTTTCAGGCAGCATCTGGGTGTGTGGGATTTGAAATGAGCAGTCCTGTTTTCCATGTGGAAAATAAATGCTCTAGTAAATGAGTGAGAGGAATCCCTGGGGGCTAATGAAGCATTGTGGACACCAGTGGATGTGTTTTGGATACTTCAGGAGGGACAGATATTCTTGGGGTGACGGGAGACAGGGAGCTGATGGGATAGTGGTGCGTTCAAGCTTGAGAAAAACTGCTGCAAAAGTGAAGTTCGCTTTGCCTAGAAATTAATTTTCAGTCTCTGCCCTGTGGAGCTTGTGGCTGTCCTTGTCTTCACTGGACATAAAGGGTTTCCACAGGACCCTTTCCAACAAGGAGCGTGGCTAGTGTCACAGAGCAGTTGCAATATAAGACTGTCTTCAGGGTTTAACAAGTCATCCTGTAACATATGAAGTAAGTTGCTATTTGCAGAAAGGTTTTGTGGAAAAGGCACTTAACCCAGAGGAAGAGGTCTGGTTTCCAGAGCAGTCAGCTTTGAGCAGATGGCATGTACAACTTCATGTGCAAGGGGGGCAAAGTTAAACTTTTCTCTGACAAGATAAACCCAAAACAAACCAGGGAGGCAAGGCCCATGAGCACAAGTAAATCAGTGTGGACCTATAAAAAGGACAACTGGTTCCTGTCAGGCAGCTTCATGCATGGGCCCTTCAAGTGTCCTGCCTGCCCAGGCTGAGCTGCTGATGCCTGGGAAGGGGATGAAAGAGCAGCAAAGAGTTGATTGCTGAAAATTTCCTTCCTGATGCTGAGAAGGACGAGCAGTTCTTCCTCAGGGTGAATCACGCCCCGGCACTAAGCAGCTAATCCTGCCGACTGTGGCTGTTCCCTGATAAGCTATCCTGCCAACTCTGATGAGTTTCCAGCAACTTCATTAGAAAAAATAATGTTAGAAGCAATTGGAAGTCAATTCTGTTTTATGTGACTAATGTTAATTATTATTACTTTTGTTAGTTAACCTAATCCACCGAGATTCTCCCATTAATAGATGTTACTAATTTGTACTCAGAGTACACTGTCTTCCACCTGTGGATTTCAGAGCATTTCCCCCATTGCCCTCTATTTTGCATTTAATGTAGCTTAACATTTTATTTAAAGTTAATTATTGTGAGCTGTAAGTTTCCACAGTCTCCTATAAACATCAACTAAGCTTTGCAGTCTGGGTTTTTTTTACAATGTGTCAGGCAAAGAAACACAGGATAACAGTTTGGGAATGCTGGAAGGCGTATGATTGAAAATGGAAATTGGCAGATAAGTGATCTGGAATAGCGCATCGCTCTCCTTGCAGGAGGTAAGAATTGTGCTGTGTGTGGATGGAGAAAAGAGCGGGTTGACATAACCTGAATTACCTGCTTATGGGCACAGAGTGGTCTCTGACTCCTCTCTGTGCTCTGGTTTAAGATGGAATCACAGCTGGTGATGTAGCACAAGGAGTTTTTGCATAGGTGCAAACCAGTATAAGGACTATCAAGACTTTAGTCTGCAAATCTTTTGATTAAAGCCTTTATCTTGCTTCAATTTTTTTTGTTCACCCTTTTTTTGTCTTTTTTTTTTTTCCTTTTCTCCTCTGTGAGGAACTGTACCAGGGCAATCTAAGAGATCTTGTGCCATGGAGCAGAGCAGCTGGACTCCCTGGAGCTGCTGGCTGGCAAACAGTGCCCCTTGCCCACTCAGTGTTGCTGGGGGAGATGGTTTGAATGCAGCCTGCAAAGAGACTGGTTTAAAACAGGGTCCAGGGCTCCAGACAATCTCTGTAACTTCAACACATGTTCAGGCAAACCGCGTGTATAGTTCAGCACATCGAGTTGTGTTAACAAAGCTCCTTGCCAGTGAGTGGAGTGTTTGTTTGGACATGGCACTGTGATCCCTGTATATCTGGGCAAGGATTACTTTCAATGCTAAAAAAATAACAAACCACGAAACTATGGAATTTATCATATAGAAGCAGCAGTAGGAGGTCAGGAGTTGTCTGAGCACAGCACTGAGGGCTCTGCTTGTTGTGTTTGGCTTTGAGAGAGAATTCCCAGTGTGATTTTTGGGGCAGCAATCAATCTCCATCTGTTTTAGCTTCTTTCTTTGTGGAGTAACAACACATGTCTGTGCTGCAAGAGAGAGGGGGATCTTGGTGCAGGATCACATCGCAGGGGGGTGCCAGTGGTGGAATGGAATAGTTTGGGTTGGAAGGCATCTTAAATATCATCTTGTTCCATCCCCCTGCCATGGCAAAGGACACCTTCCACTAGACCAGGTTGCTCCCAAGCTCTGCTCAACCTGGCCTTGAACACTTCCAGGGATGGGGCAGCCACAGCTTCTCTGGGCAACCTGTGCCAGGGTCTCATCACCCTCACAGGGAAGATGTTGGGATGGCACAAGAAGGGCCCACTTTGTCCAAAATTCTTTGGGGCGCTGGATGATAAGTAAATAATCTTTTTTTAAGCACAGTTCTATCATTAGGTATTTTATTAAGGAAGAAACGTATTAGTTTTGTGCAGTTGAGTTGCTTCTGTACAGCTGAGAGCAGACTTACTTCCTCTGCATTGCGACTGATTAACTGTGAGTCTGTGGTTGGGTCACTCACCTTCCTGCTCTGCTGCAGTTCTCCATCTCAAATCAGCACAATGCTAATTATTTCTCAGTTTTAGTTTGGAGTGCAACTTTAATGGAAATGTTAATTTACAGTTACTACTTCACAGTGTATTTTTTGGGAAAAAGCTCTCAGCTTTTCCATATGGTTATCAGATAGTGACTGGAAAACCCCAGCCCTCTACTTGAGCTAACAAAGGTCATAACAACAGGTAATGAAAGTAAAAGTGCTCTGCAGTCAGTTAATGTTCCATCTGGTTATTTATGGGCAGCTTTCTGACCATTGTGAGGAATTTCTGTAAACCTTGTGATTAGTTACTGGGAGAAAGCCACTGTTGGGACATGATTACATTGGGGTTTCTCTGCCCTGCAACTCTCCTGGCTCTGCCTTGGGGCTGGGGAGCTGCTGCACAAAAGTAACACTTGCAAAATAACAAAGAGAAATCCTGTTTTATTTGTCTGTCTTCTTTTTCTTAACACTCTCCTGTCGAGGAGGGGAAGCTGATGGGAAGCTCCACTTTGGGGACCGTGCGTGGCACTGCAGGAACCAGAGTACAACCACAGGCACTGAGCAAACACCTGGGCAGGTTTTCAGGCAGGGCTGCTGACACCTGATGAGCATTTCAGGAGCATCCCTTGTGCTGTCCTTGCAGTTCTCCACTGCTTGGGAAAGCTGTATGTCTGCTGCATTGCTTAGGGGTCTCACCAGCCCTTTTGCAGTGGCAGAGGAAGGATGCTCTGTTCTGGGACTGCCCCTTTTCTGCCTCCTGCTTCCAGTATGAGCTTAGATTGATCCCCTATTCCCACTCTGCTTTGGTTTCCCATCTCAAAAACAGTTTAGAGGAATAAAACTGGGAATAAAGCAATTGCCAGCTTTGCACACTTAAATTCATAGATCAGCCCCACAAAAACATCTTAGACAAGAAGAAACTGTGAATGAAATGAAGTCTCTCTTACCCTGCAACCAACTGGCTCTTCATGAGTGGCCAGTCCAGAGCATGGAGCTGACATGACAAGATTTCTGGGAGGTGATGTGGTGAGTGTTAGGAACTGGTTGGAGTGGCTGGTTATTTTGGAGAGGACAGACCACCAGGATGGCTCCTGGCTACCTTCTCCCCACAGCCCTGTACACTGGTGACCAGCATGGGAACACAGGGCAACTCAGCCTTGCCTTTTTTCTTAAGAAGGAAACGTTTGCTGGAGAGTGTTGACTTGGGTGCAGATGTTTTGTGTCTCTCGTCCATCGAGGTCAGTTGGAGTTCTGCCAACACGAGTGACGTGTGTGCAGCAGAGGCCAAAATCCTCCCGCAGACGAGCACTGTGGGGCTCGTCTGTGTCCTCCGAAAGATGGTAGCTTGGCTTTTACAGCATCACAGCACAAAGGGGGCCTGAGGCTGAACTGGTGACTTTGGTGCAAAATCAGGGTAAGAAGATCTTGCATAGCACCACTGGTCCCCATGCCAGGCTGGTCTGGTCTCTGTGGAAAGCTGGAGATGACTAATTTCCCTTGTGAATTTGTGAGGTCTTGTCTCTCCTTCCTTTGGGCATCTTGCTGGTAGCACTGCTTCCCCCAGCTGCCTGCATGGTGCTCTTTGCTCGTTAGCTCTATTTATAGGGAATTTAATAAGATATCAATTAAAGGAATGAAAACAAACTGAAGATGCCTGTCAATGGAAAAACTGGAGTGAGGCAAGGTTATTAGTAGTAGTTGTTTAAAATCTTATTAGCTCTTTTTATAGGCAGTCCTTGTTGCTGTGGGACAGCTGGGCCAGACCTGTGTGGGACCCTGTCCCTCTGCTGGGACCATCCTGTTGGGCAGTTCCTGCCTCCCCTGCTCATTACAAAGGGGAGGGATGCTGATGAAAGAAGTGGGCTTGAGGGAGTCCCTCTTTCTAAAGCACACGCTGGATAGACTCTGCTAATTAGCTCTCCTGATTTACTGTTTTCCTGTTTGGGGAATATGGTATTTATGATCCTATGGGGAGGATGTGAGCTGGCATGGAGAGAGGAGTTCTGATCCTTCAGGGCTTTATGATCCTCTTTCCTCTTGAAAACTCCAGCTGTGGGGAGACCAGGAAATTGGAGATTTGTTTCTGACTGAGTGAATTAGCGTCTGTCTCTCTAAAATCTGTTTCTCTTAGTTTTGCTGCACCCTAAGTATTATTTTGGCTTGCTGCCTCACACCTCTGCAGTGTCAGCATAGGGAGAGCCCCCGGCTGCAGTCAGAGCCCATCCCAAACTGTCGGCAGTCTCCAGGTCTGTCTGGGATCTCTGGTATGTTCAGCTGTCCCATGGTTTCAAGAGGGTGGGGATGAACAGACAGAAATCCTCTGGTCAGGGTCCCTCCAGGCTCAGGGCTCCTCCCTTGGGCACCAGGGGCCGTGTGCTTTGCACCAAGGGTGTGCCAGCACTGCCCACATGCTCCCAGCATCCCTGTCCCCATCTTCGAAAGTCACCTGGAACAAATTATTTCTCTTTAAAAGTTTGAGCTGCTTCTGCTGTGTATTCCTGTATGCTTTGCATTCTGTAATCTTTTTATAAGAGCATGTAGTGATAGGACAAGGGAGAATGGCTTCAAACTGAGAGTAGGTTTATATTAGATATTAGGAAGAAATTCTCTCCTGAAAGGGTAGTGAGGACCTGGCACAGGTTGCCCAGAGAAGCTGTAGCTGCCCCATCCCTGGAAGTGTTCAAGGGCCAGGTTGGACAGGGCTTGGAGCAACCTGGTCTAGTGGAAGGTGTCCCTGCCCATGGCAGGGAGTTGGAACAGGATGATCTTTACAACCCCTTCCAACCCAAACCATTCCATGATTCTATGATTCCCAATCTGGTGATGTTATCCGTTGCCTGGTGTTCTCTCTGGGGAGATTGAGATGAACAAAGCAAAGACTTGCCTGGATCAAGTCTCAGCCCCACTCATCCCTACTGTCACTGTCACCTCTTTCTGATTTTTTCTGCTCCTGTTGCTTTGTCCATCATCTCCTCCTGTAGCCACCTCTTTCCAGCTGCTTCCAGTTTGTCAGGTACTTCCTTTCTCCTCTGCTTTATCCCCCAAAAAGTTACCATGCAGAGCAGACTACCTCCTCCAGCTTTATTAAAAACACCAAGGATATGGATGTGTGTAGCTCCTGGGCTCCATTTGATATTGTTCAGTTGAGAGCAAGAGGAAGGAAAGTGCTGAGTTGAGGGAATTCAGTAGGCGCTGTTCAAAAAAAGAGACATGTCCAAAAGCACAAACATGATCTCATGCAACATAGATTTTGTGATCCGGGAACTACAAAAGGCTGAGCCTTTGTGTCTGGGCAAACAAAGAAACAGAAATAGCAACCCAGAAATATTAATTCATTGTCAAAATTATCCTCAGTCCCTGGCCATATGATTTATATGGAGCAGAAACCAGGACAGCTCTGCTTTTCTCCTTTACGTAATTGAAAGACCAGTGAAAACACACGTGTTAGGCTTAGCTCTGGAGGCTTCTGCCATGCTCTGTAAGACACTGGAGTGGTTTCTTCATGCCTGTGTTAAAAAATCAGCCTTCAAGTCATGCAGTGGCTGAAATGCATCTGGGGCCACTGCTGTTTCTAATTTAGGAATATCACTTGGAGGTTATCAAACAAGCAATACTTTGATACTACCTTGGCATTTGCACACCCAGCAGCATCCAGGGGGCTCGCATCTGGATGTCCTTCCTGCCAGCTGTTTTCCATCACCATTTCTGTCCAGGAAAAGCAGCCGAAGACCATTCATGGAAAAGAACTTTGAAGGAGAATGAGGACAAACTGGGTTCACAAAAGGCCCTTGGAGAAAGGGAGCTGGGGAGAAGGAAGTGTGTTTCAAAGGTTGGTCTCAATTAGGGTTATTTTCTAATTAGGCTGTCCCAATATATCCCTGTCTCTGTACATCCTCTGGATGTACCATACCTAGGACCAGCCCTGTAATGGGCCCTGGGAAGCCAAGGACATCAAGGGTGAGGAGCTGTTAAAAATGGGAGGTTAAAACAGAAGGTATGACTGGCACTATGCTTGTGGGTAGCGTGAGACCATGCTCCAATGAACCATCTATTTATTGCTATTTCTGTGAAATATTCCCCCCCCCCCCCCCCCCCCCCCCCCCCCCGATCCCTTTTTTTTTCATTTGTATTTGGATGCCTGTGTCTGTGCAGATCAAACAACATACTTCCATCATTACAAGTGAGTGAGTCACAAGGGCCATAATGACTCTATCTTAAAAATAACCCCAAAGCCCTATTGCAATTGCTTTGCAGGCTGGGATGTGTTCTTGCATTCCCCAGGGAAAGTCAGAGGCAGACTGAGGAAGAGACCCAGGGAGAGACGGTCATGCTCATGAATAGGCTGTGATGACTTTTCATATCTGCTTTTTGTCCTCTTCGCAGCTCGGCTTTATGCTAAGATGTGAGCTCTGTGAAATGGATGTTTTCTTTCAACCCTCCTCCACCTCCAGTCCTTTTGCCTTTGTCTCATTTTCTTCCCCCACCTCCTTTTTTTTTTTCAGGGGTGGGGGGGATGGAGGTGATTTAGAAAGATCTCATCTGTTAATAAAACCGTGGCTGCTCCAGCCACTTCAGTGTTAGTGCGACAGAAATAATATTTCAAATGCTCAGGTCTTTCCTCTCTGAGGCAATGGGGGAAGTGGAAGAGAAGAAGGAGGGTTATTTCCTGATGATGCTGTATTGCAGTGAGATTTGCATGAAGCTTGAACCTGATCTGTTGATAAAGGTGCAAACTTCCAGCTTCTCCCTCCCTAAGAATTGCTCAGGTGTTTAGTTCTTTTTGATGTCTGGACACATGGTGCCTTTAGATCTCCAAAAAAAAGAGACTCCTGTGCATCAGCAGTAGTTTTTCCATAAGTATTTTTTCTTAAGGCAGGACAGTAAAGCACATTCCTGTTTACCCCAGACTGGGAATGGATAACAGTGATGCAGGGGAGCAATGACAGCCCCTGTCCAGGCACTGGGGGTGAGCAGTGGTCAGACCTGCACCCAGTGCCCTTTGATTTTAGAGCCTGCTTGCATCAGAGCTGACAGGGTTTTGTCATCAAGTAAATGGGGAGCTGGAGCACCCAGCTGTTTTTCCTGCCTGCAAATCAGCTGCAATACAACTTCTTATGAGACATAATCCATCCCTCATATCCACGATTTGTCTTGAGCTACTGATCTGTTGATGCCCTTTTGTGACCCCAGGAGTGACCCCTCTAGGACAAAGACCATGTGGGGTGAAGTGGCACATACCATCACCTGCATATCTCAAGGGACAGGCACTGGTGGCCTCAGCTTTATCTCCTTGTCAGTGTCATCAGACGAAGGTGGTGTTGGCAAGTGGCTATCCCAGAATACTCCAGCAATAATAAGCTTAAGCATGAGATGAGGCTCACTTAGAGATGCAGGGAAGTCCACACACATTTTGAGAGACACAGACAGAACACATCACAAGTAAGGTATTATTTTCTTTTTGTGATATTTTATTTTTGAAAAATGGGGAATGGAACTGCCCTTGCTCAGCCTCTCCTTGGTTTTCCTGTTTGTTTCTGCTTTTTTACTTTTTGGGGCAGAAAGTGTGACTCTTCCAGCTGCCGAGTTTCAGTTTGCCTTCTCTTAATATCTCTCTGTTTTCCACTCTGTTTCCTGAAGCTCTTCACCCTGACTCCCCAAAACCACCCTGCACAGCCATAGAACCAGTGGGTATTTCTTTCCCTCTACTTTGTGATGGGAAAAGCATTTGTCAGAAAGATGTGTTGTAGGTAGCTGGAGGGTGTTCACACCTTTAGACCCCGCTGTATCTTTTGAAAAAAGAAATCCCAGACCCTCTGTCCAGAGCACCCTCAAAGCCTCTGGAAGATTTGATCTCCTTCCAGAAATCTCAGCTCTCTTAATCCAACAGAAAAAGCTCCCTCCCTGAGCTTGGCTGGTGTATTTGCTCTGTCTGTGGCCTTTCCACCAGCTTCCCCAGTATGTTGTGATCATCACCTGCACTCTATCTGCTCTCAGCTCTGGGCTTTGGCCCAGGAGAGCTGTACATCATACTCGATTGTGACCTATTGTACCGGCTGCTTTTGGGAGGAATGAGGCTGATGAACTCGTTTTGCCTCTGACCCGAGCAGATGGAAATGGAGGTCTCCAGATGGGCAGCCAAAGGGCTGTGCTAAGCACTGGTGCTCCACCTCACTGAGATCTGCCTTTTCTAGGCAAACCCTTAGATCTCTGAGGCGGTACATAGACCTTTGTCTTTCCCTAGATGCTGTACAAGGCAGTGAGCTCACCCAGTCCACATCCCAAGTGGGGGCTCCTTATCAGCTGCCCACTTCAGCCCGAGGGGCTGGTTGATACTGAGCTGGTGCTGGGAATGCATGGTCGGAAGTCACTAATTGTTTAATGCACGATGTTATCACTGTTCTAGTAATAGCAATGGTGCAAAACTAGGTGAAAGCTCCAGCTCTCATTGCTGTTGCTTTCCCAGGAACTCCCAACCTCCTCAGGGTTGTGCTGTCCTTTCCAAGCCACTGCACTGACTCCAGCCCCTAACCTGTGTACATGAGATCCAGACCCTTTAATTCCTGAGATATTTCTTCCAAGTCTTATCCTTGCCATTTAGAAAAGAAAATTGCATCCATAAAATAGGCACTGAAAATGAGGAGCCACTCACCCACATAAAGAACAACACAGTTTCCTGCTCAACAAAATACTCATCCTATTTGAAAATAAGGAGGAATAGGTTCATAGTGAAAGAGGGGAAATTTAGTTTAGATATACACAAGAAAATCTTCCCTGTGAGGGTGGTGAGGCCCTGGCACATGTTGCCTGGAGAAGCTGTGGCTGCCCCATCCCTGGCAGTGTCCAAGGCCAGGTTGGACAGGGCTTGGAGCAACCTGGTCCAGTGGAAGGTGTCTCTGCCCATGGCAAGGGGTTGAAACTAAATGATCTTTGAGGTCTTTTCCAACCCAAACCGTTCTATGATTCTATAAATAATAGTTGAATAAATGTGATTCTCAAAGTGGATCTCTGCAATGACCTGTTTTGTCCAGCTGGGTCATCAACCAGCAGGAGCTTTGGGCAGTTGTGCTTCTCAGAATTAGTTCTCCTAAGGCTAGAGGAGTTGGGCATTCTTCTGGGTTTTTTGCATGCAAGTGTAAGGCATGTGATGTCTCATAAGTTTCTGTGAATGGTTATAAATTATTAGCAGCTGTAGCTAATTAATCTCAAGGGTTTAGTGGTAAAATTGTCTAGCACACATAAGAAGAATAAATACTTTTATTTTACTTGGCCATTTTTTAGTTTACTATCTAGATTTGCTAGTTACTTAGGATGTGAACTTGAGCAAGCCATGAGTCCCTTGCAACTGAATTTCTTCCCTAGAATGCTAATGCTGGTAGCTCTTAAAGGCTTTTGTGGACCACTTTGAAACTGTATGTGATGAAAACCATAAATAAGCTACTAACTAGCCTTGGCATAACTCCCTGAGCAGTATCTGTTGATATGGATGTTGGCTACAGATAAAAGTATCATTATGTCTTGGTGGTGATAATATTGGCATGAGGTTTTAATCCATAAGTGTGAGGGCAAATGAGACTTTTTCAAAGGAGAATATTCTCTTGGATCATTCACTGGCCTTGGAGCTCTAGATATTGAAAATCTATTTGTGACACGGCTTTTATTTATTTCTTTGACTGGTGGTTAAATGTTAATAGGAATCAGAATACTTATCTCAGAAGTGTCTTAGGATTCTAAATCTACTCTGAAAATATGTGGGGTTCAAGTATCTAAATTAAATGGTTTTGTTTGGGTTTTTTGGGGGGGAGGTTGGTACAATTTTAATTAAGTTGTGTGCTGTGTAGTAGCAGGAGAACATACTGTGATCAGCCTCAGAGTCAGCCACACTCTCTGGTCTACCTACATATGCTAAATGTATAGAGATCATGTCTTTACCAGTGGGCGGTTGGCATTCTGGATGAGGAGCTGCCTCTGAGTCAGCTCTAATGGATTTAATTCTCCTGCTCGAGCAATAGTGGTTTACACTTCGAAGTGCAAAGCCCTTCTGGGTTGTGTTGCTCTAGATAAAGTATTACATGCAATACAAACCCATAGTATGCTTCATAGGCTGATTTAATAACCACGTTATGCTCTCAGCTTTAATGTGCTAAAGAACAGCCAGGGCTATGGCAGCTTGCTGAACAAGAGGAGTGATTTGGAACCCTTACTTGCAGAGTGTGTCTGCCTGAACAGCCCAAATTGCAGCCTCTATGAGAGTAGTGGCAATTAATTACATATTGCTGCAAAATTCTGGCCTGGATTCCCATCTTGGTCCCATGGAGGAAGGAAGCACAAAACTGAGAGTGGTACAAAGTGAATCAGAAGATTAAGAGAGGATGAAAAGCTTTGCTGGAGATGAGCTTTTGTGAGTGACACGTGGCTTGAGAAAAGATGCTGGTACCTGCTGTGGGGACACAACTCCATGTGGTTGCTCCCTGAGAGCCCAGCTCTTGCCTTGGCTGTACGGCTGTGTGAAGTGGTGGGATTAGAGCAGAAATGCACACGTATTTCCCTTTTCCCTTACTTTGGTAGACTGGTCACACTTTAGCTGTACCATCTCTGTAATTCTTGTTATTGGAGTAAGCAATGTAGAACACTGGACAGTGGTCTGTCACTGGGGTTTGTTCTAGCAGAGGTTTTGTGGAGGTGCTGGAGTGCCATGTGTATGTAGAACAGCAGAGCCATTTCACAATTCTTTCAGTTTGAAATACTACTCTGAGGAGCAAAAGCTCCAAGACTGCAGCCCAAGCAGTCTAGTTATTAATTATGATGCTCATTTTTTGGGACATGTAGTCTTTTGCCCACTTGGAGCTTAATGGGCCTGCACAGCCTGATTTCTGCAGGATGATCATTTATCAAAGTACATGCCTTGACTAGCAAACAGTTGCCAATCTCTAGGACTTTTTTGACCTGCTGAAATCAATAGCAATCTCTGAGCAGAGGCTGTAAAGAAGCAGCAGCAGGACCATTGCTCCTAGACTAGGATATGAGGCAGACATTCTCAGTGTTTCTGGAATATTGCAGTGACCTCTGGATAAGATTTTTTTTTCCTTTGGGTTTTTTACATCTGCCTTATTCACTACATGACTGTTGCTTTTCCTTTTCCTTTTTAGTTTCTTTGCATTGCTGCTCCTCTGCCTGATAAGTATGTCCATGAACTACAGAAAAATGAGTTATGCTTTTAAGTATCTCAATTAAGACTTTAATTAAGCACTTCTCCCTCCTCCCCCCATTTTCTCAGAGTATTTTTCACTGACGTGATGGTAACATCTAAACCTGTTCTTAAAAGCTGGTGTCTAAGCAATCTTGTGCTTAAAAATGAACATATAGATGTCTTTCCAAGCACTCATGCCCTGACATAATAAACTTTCACATCACCACTGAGACCTGTGAAGTTTGAGCAGCAGCAAGTGAGGTGAACTGCCTCAGGTCAGAGGGAATTGGTCTTGGAGCAGGGATTGGATCTAGTCCTCTTGAGGCAGTATGAAGTCTGGTTCTTGAGGAATGTCTCGAAGTACATCTGAAAAGTTGGTTTGTATTTAAAAAGTAAAGTTACTTATTCGTAACACAGTCATTGCAGAAACAGCATCTATTTGTTTGTTAAGAATAAGAAGTGTCTTAATGGCCTAATGGCCTGCAGAGAATTTTCCTCAGAGCTGAAATCCTCTAGTGGTTATTGCAAACCTCTCCTCTGTGGTGGATACGTATATGTACCGGGAAATGGAATTAGAGCTTCTTATTCCCAGACAGCTCCAATGAGACTTGGGTAACTCCACTGGGTAACTGCAGGGTCGCCTCTGTGGGATGTCTCTGCTATTCCCTGGTTCCCAAAGCCACCCAAAACATCTTGGTGCCCTCCTGGCCAAGACCCTCAACAAAAGGGTGGATGCTGGCAGTATGAAATTTTGGGGTCCTTATAGCCTGGTGAGGAAAAACACTCCTATGAGGAACCTTCATTTCCAAGGTTGCTGTGTCACATGTTCTCTAATACTGAAAACCACCAGCACCTCCTATTCACTACTAATTCTAAGAGACATTCAACTGACACAGTATGGGGATGAATTCTCTGCTGTGGTGATGGTTTAAAGCAGGATCCCTCTAGAACTGCCCAGTGGTTCACAAATGGCTTCCCTGCTCCTTCCTTCTGATGTGTGCCAAGCCCCTGTCACCCCATGAACAGAGTGTGGTCACAGAGGCTGATGGGGCTTGCCTTAGATCCTGGCTCTGTGGTTTTTTATGAATTAGTGGAAGTTGCTTGTAAGAAAAAAGATGCCTCCATTTCCCCACTCATAAAATGGAAGTTCTGCTTCTCTAAATCTCATCGTACTTGCCAAATGTTTCTAGATAAACAGATGAAAAGGAGCTCGGAGGAGGAATCTCAAGGGATAGGAACTAGCCATCAGCAGACCTTCAACTGGAGTTAATGAGATGGAGAATTAATAACCCCATGGGTGGGTCAAGCTACACTAACTATGTACCTGTGTGCATAATTGATGACCCCCCTGGTGCAGAGATCCGCTTGCCAATGTCCTAGCTTGGGTTATGCTCACCTAGTCACCTGGCACACCTGTAATTAATCCCTCTGTGCACATATGGCAGGCAGGTCCTGTGGCTTTCTGTCAGGAATTCAATCCCATTCTTGCTCCTGGTGTTCAGTTCCCCTGCTTGTAACTGAGATGAGAAGGCAGGACTGCTGTCTGCTCAGCCCCTGGGAAGGTGCTTCAGTGTCCAAGAGCTGAAACCAGAGCCAAGACCTTCTCCCAGGGTCCGAGCCACTCCTTGCAGAGTGGATGTGAGTGTGCTGGGGGATTTCTTGGCTTCTGTGATAGAAGCAGCCCTGTGGTGAGGAGCTGAGGAAGGTATCTGGGCATGTACGGCACAATGTCACTGAGGAACGAAGCACAAAGGGGGAAGTGCAGCAGCTTGCAAGGTAGGGATGCTAAATCTGCCCTAAATTTCTATAATTAACACATCCAGGTGTTTGGCACGGGGGTAATCTGTTGTGTTGGGAATATGTGCAATCCATGTAAAAGAAAGTACAGGCACTTTTCTCAGAGTAGTTCTAAGGCCTTGGCATTTTGGACAAATTGTAGGGACTTTTTTTGAGTCTGGAGAGAAAACCTGTGCAGTTTCTCCTGCTTTTACATCTTTCTCCATTGCAGTCAGCCTGTGTGCTGTGAAACCAGCTGGTGCCTTCTCCCCTGGTAGCTCCTGCCTTGTGCTGTGGGGTAAAACAATCCTCCCAGAGTGCTAAAATCTTCTGTGATGGAAGGAGCTAGACAGACTGTACAAGTCACTGTTTACGTTCCAGATAGGACATGCTGCACCCGAAGCTGAGTAATGAATCTGAATTAAATCCCTCCTGGTAGGCTGATGCACCTCAAGTGACTGCAGCCGAGCTGCCTCGGCTTACACGAACTGGCAACGTGACTGTTGATTTGGGCTGCTTTATTTCTAGAACCTCCTTTGTAAATAATATCAGTCCTTGGGGCAAAAACTCCACTTTTCCCCACTGGTTGGGCAGGTGAGGTTGGGACTTGTGATTTTTGGCTTCTGCAGAAAGCCTGGGCTGCCTCCCTTGCTCTGCTCCCTGGAGTTGCTCGGGGCTCTGGCCAAGCTGCAAGTCCTGGAAAGGTCCAGCTCTGAGCAGAAGCTTTCTGGTCCAGGGCCTGCTACTTAGCTGAGTCTGCTTCCTGGGCAATGAGGTGGTATTTTGTCGGGCTGTGGTGTCTGGGGCCAGCTACTTGTGCTTCAACTTCTCCAGCATGCTCTGGGCTCCAGTAAGAAAACTGCTGATGTTTAGATCTTGCCCAAGTACAGTTTAAGAAAAAACAAGCCCAGCTTGTCTCTGCAATGTGCCTTGTTTCATGCTTTAATAACATCAAGAGGATTTTCCTGCAGTGTGTCCTGGCCAGATCAGATGAACACAGAAGGCCACTTGTGTCTTGTTTCTTTGCTCTGTCATCTCCAGGTCTCCTTTACTCCATTTGTGTTTTTATTGAAGGCTGTTGGAAGACACTGGGGAAAGAGCTGATTGTGATTGATTTCAGCAATTCTCATATCTCTCCCTCCCAATAAGCATCCTGATGCAGCAGAGCTGTATTGTCTTTCAGGTGATGGACGTGGTAAGAAACCTGCAGAGAACACGGCAGGGCCACGGTTCATTGATTCAGGGCACTTAATCTTCAGTTTATACTGAGTTTTGTGTTGAGACACAGCAACTGTAAAAGTGACAAACACTGGTCCAGTGCCTTGTCATGTGATATGTAAAAGGAGATAGACGTGTGGTTTCTGAGATTCTCTGCTTTTCACACCATTAAAATGTGATTTATAAAGCAGTCAAACTTTTTTTCCTGACTGTTCGTAGATCAAGAGAAACCACGAGCACCTCTGCTGTGATGGTTGGTGATTCCTTTCTGGAGCTCTTTTGTAGACTCCTGTCTGCAGAAGAGCATAAAAGAAATGCCTTTCAAATTTAGGACAGTAAATTCTGTTAAAAATGTTCAAATTCTGAGTAAAAAATGCTGCTTTCCTCAGCTGAGTTTCCATCAGCCCCTGAATCACCAGCAAAAGTGTGTCCTTCAGACTGCAAACAAATTCTTGCATCCATCTTCATGTAGGTCTCCATTGTAAGTCCTGTAAGGGGTGGCTGAGGGAGCTGGGGGGGCTCAGCCTGGAGAAAAGGAGGCTCAGGAGGGACCTTCTCACTCTCTCCAACTCCCTGACAGGAGGGGGAAACCAGGGGAGGGTCGGGCTCTGCTCCCAGGGAACAAGGGACAGGACAAGAGGAAATGGCCTCAAGCTGTGCCAGGGCAGGTTCAGGCTGGATATTAGGAAAAATTTCTTTGCAGAAAGGGTTGTCGGGCATTGGAAGGGGATGCCCAGAGAGGTGGTGGAGTCCCCATCCCTGGAGGTGTTCAAGGAACGACTGGATGTGTCACATAGTGCTCTGGTCTGGTTGACAAGGTGGGGATGGGTCACAGGTTGGACTTGATGACCTTGGAGGTCTTTTCCAACCTAAATGATTCTGTGATTCTGTGATGTTTATGATTCTATGATTCTATATGCACAACTCTAATGTATGGGAATTTCCTTCTGACTGCAAGATGGCTGACCTCCTCCAAAAACTTTCTTTACCTTGGTTGCTTCCAGGTGTAGCCGAGATACATCCAACCTCTTTGAAAGTCCTTGTTTTAGGGGCACCTGCCCAAGGAGACATTTTCCAGACCTAATTCTTGAAGCTTTCCTGTAGCCAGCAGTGGTTTCCACTGTAATGGCAGGAGGGAGAGGGCACAGAGCCCAGAGAGATGTTGGGCATCGTGTGCCAAAGGGCAGGCTGAGAGCACGGCTCCTTCCACACTGAGGGTCCTGTGTGCAGGTACAGAACTGCCGCCCGGGTTTTCGACGCGTGCTTGCAAAAGTGGCTCTTCTGAGGATGCAGTGATACACTTGGAGCTGGGCCAGCTGTCTGCATTTCAGAGAGAGATTCAAGGCACTCTCCTCCTGTGTACCTCCCACAGCACGCCCAAAGCCTGCAGGCACCTGCTCCAACCATACGCCTCGTTGTTGTGGGTCTGGGCTTAGGTAACAACACAGCTTCTGTTCCTTTCAGGAAGAAAGAGGGAGATGAATACAGGAGGCCACGTGTGTCTAATTTATTCATTCTGTCATCTCCCTGGCTTCTCTTTATTCCCTTCTTGTTTTGTTGAAGGCTGTTTGGAGGCACTTGGGAACGAATCAGTAACAGCACAGTACACGCTGTGCACTCGGTGATTAGCTTGGATGCAGGATAAACATAAAATCTCCTACTAAATTTATTTCTTTTTGGTGAATTCGTTATCTGGTCGCAGACAGCAGGGACTGAGACCAGTGAAATGCAACATGCAATGATATGGGGTAGGCTATGAATTTAAAACCTTTGCTTGCCCACCCAGGCACCACATTTTTTATTTTGTTTCCTCTTTTTTTTTTTTTTTTTTTTTTTTTTTTTTTTTTTTTTGTTCTTTTCAGTCCCCAGAACAGTAATCAGCTGGAGATAAGGGTTTTCTACCCACTACTTTTCTCAGAGGAGTTGTGCTGGTATAGTGGATGCTGCCTGTGATAACCCCTCCTTCAAAATATGGAGTTTTTAAAATAGTCATTTTTGGAGTTTCTCATTCATTGCCCTTTCCAGTCTTTATTCAGGAAAAAAGTGAGATGTGGGTGAGTCTCAAAGGACACTGTCTGGGAACCTCTGCCCCGAGTTGAAGTGAACCAGAGGAAATGAGGCAGGAGTTGTGCAGAGCATTGGCTGTTTGGGTCTCAATTCACATATTTTCCTCCACCATTTCTTATTTCAGGGGCTTGAACTTTTCACAGCAGAGATGTTCACAGTGTCTGTGCTTGTCACAGGCACACGATGTGCTCTGCTCCTCCTGCACAGCCCAGACCTGCTGCTGGTACACACGACATGCCTCAGCCAGACAGACTACTCAGCCAGCCACGTGCACTTCCTGAAATCCAAGGGATTTTGCTCAGTGATGCATGTGGGAATTCCCTCCCTGGCTTCAAAGTTTCTAGGCTTTTTTTTGTTGTTGTTGTTTTATTTTGTTTCCCCCTTTATTGATAATTTCTGACATTTTTGAGAGAAGCCAGTGTTAACATCAAGAAGAGAATTAAAGCACCAACCAAAAAAGCATGAGAAAAATCTCCAAGAATCAGAGATTTGTTTTCATTTAAGTTCACAAATTCTGTAAAGAATAAGCAGGAAAACATGATCTTCACTGTTGTAATTTCTTTATAGGAAACAGCCTGGACCCTGTAAGTGGGACCATAACATGAGGTGTGTGTGGGGGATGTGTGTTTTCGGGGAATGGAGGGGGGCTGAGCACCAAGCAGCTGAAATCCCTGTATTCCAGGTGGATGGGACAGGGGAGCAGGCTGGGTCTCCCTCTCACAGAATGCCAGTTCATCCCCTGCCCCCAGCCAATACAGTCTCCTGCAGTCCACGAACCCTCTTATTTTCCAGAAATCAGGATGGATCTCTTGGTTTTAGGTGTTTTCCCCCTAATTTAGTTTCAGAAAGAGTGAAATCTCTATTAAACTGCCAAGCACAACAAACAGTGGAGTATCCTGTCGCCTGTGAGTCTACCCCTGTGAGCCCTTCTCTGGTCAGGACTTATCTCTGAGGTTGGAGCCCAGCCTGAGGTTTGGATAACTTTGCATTTACAATTTAGAATACAACAATAAACAAGCAAACAACAGCCCCTTTCCCAGACACACACACACATACACACACGCATGTACACATATACACACCGAGCAATGCTTAATTCTTGCTGCCCATGGGCCTGGGGGCTGTTTATATACAGCACTGCATGTTTATATACGGAGTTCATCTTCTCAAGTGAAGACAGATTAAGCAGCAGGGTGAATAGACCAGTTATGTGAACTATGGGATTTCCAGCCTAGAAATACTGCCAAGACCAAGCCAGACAAATTGGTAGCACAGCAGTGTTTCTCATTAATGTACATGGAAAGTTGTGCCTTGCTGATAATGCACAACAGCATCCTGTTGGGAGGTTTGGGAACCCATCTGGGAGCAGCCATCAGAGCTGTATTCCAGGCTGGATTGAGTCGTCTTGCTTTCCCCTGTGTTTTCTCCTCTGATAATCTTGCAGAGGAAAAAAAAAGTGCAACTCCCCTGCACTGACATCTTAAAATATGTGGGAATATCAGTATGTGAGTGGTATGGTTTGCTGAATAGAAATAAGATTATTATATCCTCCCTTCCCTCCCTGCAGCCGTTCATTGCTGTGTGTGGTTTACTGGGTAAGTGGTTGTGGTGCCCAACTTCCATCCCAGGACAAATTATTTCAAACTTGAAAATAAGATTACCTACCATAATTGCATGTGGTGGTTTTCTTTGCTGCTGCCAAGTGAAGATGCTGATGCACAGATTTGTGGGTTGGCTGCTTTTGTATTCTCTATGGAGTGCTCTCCTTCTCTCCCCGGCCTCTGCACTTTTAACACTTCACCTTCTCCCAGAGACAGCAGAAAAGAGCAACAGGCTTGTGTCCTGGCCTGGGAATTGGTTGATTAAACTGCTGGGAACTTCTGGGGAAACAGAACAAAAGAAAAGAACCGTGTCTCTGTGTTCCCATTCCTAACCATTTTTTTGCCCTATTGTTTTTTTCCCCCCTCCTTGTTTTGGAAAAATGCATTCTTGGTCCACATGCTTGTTTATGGCAGACTCTGGAGCAGAGGGTGTGTCTCCGATGTCTGGCACAAAAGGTTACAGTCACCATCATCCAAATAACAAAAGGCCACTTGGCCTCGTTGTTTGGGGACCAAAACCCCAGCAATCCCTGGTGGACTGGACTGGGAGGTGCCCTTCTGTTTTTCCTTGGAAAGCGCTTTGTGTCGTCAAGCTGGCTCTTGGCCCCCAGACTTGCTCTCTTGGCCCCCAGACTTGCTCTCCCTCGCTGCCCGTGATGTTCACCTCCAGGATGTCGTGGGCTTTGTCCTTATTTAAAAGGCAGCTGCTATTTCTGGCAAGTGCGCACACGGCGCCTCCGTGTATTGGATTTGTGGGGAAAGCCCCTGATAAGACACACAATTGCACCGTGGCTGAGGGGTTTGTGTGCCAGGGCTGGCTGGTTCCAGCAGCGTTTGCTTTGGGACATTCTTGCCTTCCTTTGTGTTGGAGGAGGAAGCTGGCAAAGGCCTCACATTGTTCGGAGCTGGACAACAACAACTCCTGGCTTGGGTGGAACTGGGCTGGGGCTTTTAACCTGCTCCATCATGATGGATTGATAGGAATAGTGCATTAGACTGTCTTGGAGGATGACCAGAAACCAGCAAACCTCTCCTTCCCTGTCTTGGTGCTATGGGTCAGGCATCTTGGCATTAGATGAGCAGCCTCTTTCTCTTACTTGGCTGAAAGCACTTTTCCACTACCTGGAGAAGCATCACATATCTTATGAAGTGACAATACCAAAACTTTCTGCATATTTTGGGCCATTTTTCACCCCATTAACATCTCTCTCTCTGCCCATTAGTGAGTGATCTAGTCACAGACTGTCATTAGGATCAATGCGGGAATGCTTCTTGAAGAGCTAAAAAGCTGTAGCTGGCATTATTTTCTCCTTCCCTGACAGCATTTCTTGAGAGGGGTTATGTTGCTTCAGGGGATGAATAATATGGGTCAGCCCGTCCCAAAATCAGTCTGAATTCCTTCTAGTAACTGTCACGTCTGCAGCTGCCGTGTTGTGCCTGACTGCTGAAATGACAGAAGAGATAGCTCTGATTCATGGAAGGGAGTAAGAAAAGTGATTAAAGTTATGAGCTTGGATTTGGTATAGAGATACCACAGAAATGCCCAGGGATGAGTAAATATAGTTTTGACCCTGAAATGACAGTAATCTGCATGGAAAGACCTTGCCCTACAGGGCAGCTTGAATTCAGAACAGTATCTGGAGATGGATGAGGTGCCAAATTGCTGCAGGGCTTCACTGGTCCTGTTGCCACAGCTCAGCAATGACTGCCCAATGTCTGTCCATCATTGCTTGTGCAGAATGGCCCAGGATGAGTGCAGGAGTGTTGTCCATCTAGCTAGAGCAAACCTGGGGGAATATTTATGTGCCAGTGAGTGATTCTCAGCTATCTGGGGAGCTCCGTCTCATCTCACTCTTTGCTTTTATTTTATTTTATTTTTTTTTCTTTAAACACACATATTCCTCTTATCTCTCCCAAATTCTGTTGAGTTACCTCCGATTCTCAGCAGCAGCTGCCTGTGAGTCTCTGTACCAGTCTTTAAGGCTTCTCTGAGAGTTTTTCAGGAGAAGATATGGTGTAATCTTGCCTGGGAGCTCTGCAAAGCGGGGTCACCTGAAGCTGGGAAGCTACAGGAAGGCTTAGAGAGCACAAGCACCCTGAAAGGGAGAGGCAGGACTTACATTATATGTAAAAACTTCATAGTGCTCTATGCAGGCAGCTTGGAGTGGGACTGTAAAGTTGTCCAACTTGGCAAGAAAGCCCTCTTGGCTATTTAGTATTTTTTCCTTTAGAAAAGCACAGTTCTTATCTTGTGAAAATATACATATTTTCTCCATAAAGACAGAATTTTCCTAGTTAAACATCCTGGCTCATCTGCTCCAAGAAACATCATCCTTTCGTTATTTGGCTTTATTTGCCAGATTTTTATAATTATTAAATAGAACATGAAACAGTGAAAATAGCACTTTATGAGATTGGTTCAACTTTATAAACATCTTAATTCTGTGAAAGTACCTTTCTGACTTGCTATTCTCTGTCAGGAGTTGCATAGCAACCACCTGCCCTCTTAGGTCCTGTCTTGAACCGAGTATTTTTTGTGATGAACTTGACTTAAAAATAGATATTTTGCCCCGATGAGTCATTTTTCCATGGAAAAATATGTAGTTGGAGTACGACTAAACTCTTCACAAGTTTGATCTATAATGGACATTTCTCGACATTTCTCAAATGTTTTGGGCAGGGACAGCTGAATTAAAACTAAGGGCTTGACTAAGTGATACTCACTTCCCATCCAGAGGTGTGCCTGACATGCCCACAGCGTGGAAGGCAGTGGATTTTTGCAATTTACTCTTTTACCTAAAGGCTGTTCCTCTGCCCCCACAATAAAAGCAGCTTTGTCAGGGATCCCATGGAAGGGAGGAGGAGGATTCCACCTGGTGTGGAGCACGTGTGTGTTTGTACAGGACCATCTCTCAGGCGAGCTCTTTAACCCCTGGGTTGGGAGGTAAAAGAGAAACTTCTCCAGCTGTTTTGGAGGAGTCTGATCCTTTGGAGTCTAATCCTTTGCTTGCCTTTGCCAAAGTTTCCCAAGTATTTTGCTCGAGGACAAACAAAACATTGTATCTGAGACATATTAACTGTTCAAACTGACAGATCGGGTTTAGATTAGATATCAGGAAAAAATTCCTCTGTCTGAGGGTGGTGAGGCCCTGGCACAGGTTGCCCAGGGAAGCTGTGGCTGCCCCATCCCTGGAAATGTTCAAGGCCAGGTTGAGTGGGGCTTGGAGCAACCTGGGATAGTGGAAGCTGTCCCTGCCCATGGCAGGGGGTTGGAATGGGATGGTCCTTACGGTCCCTTCCAACCCAAACCATTCAATGATTTTGATTCACGGGTTTTTCAGTCCAACAAGAAGGAGAAAATAAAATACTGTGGGGGCATTCTAAAATTACACCACTTAAAAATTGGTTCTCCCTCTGTCCCTGTTTGCAGAAGGCAGTGCAAAGCACTACTGATTTGTATAGTTATGTTTTAAAATACCGTAGGTCTTCCAGTGGTCTGGTAACCCAAGGATACTTCCCCCAATTACATCTCCCTTTGGAGAGTTGTTGTTTCCAGTTGGTGTAGGAGAGATGGGGAGTGGAGGTTATCCTCTGAATATTGAGGGACACCAGTGGAAGGAAGCAGCAGGGATTAAAGAATTAAGAGGAAGCTGATGAGAATTCTTTAGCTAAATGACAGCTAATGTGGGGGAGATGAAAACTTCTCACAGATGCTGATGCCAAAGGCTAACACCTGATGGGAGTTAAACCAGAGCAGATTTTCTCAACTTTTTTCAAAAGTTTGGCTCCTCTGCCTTTGTGTGACCTCCTGAGTCAGCACCTCAGGTCCCTTCAGGGTGGGACAGAAATAGCTGCAGTGATGGGCTGTGGGTGTAGAAGTCTCCTGCTCTGAAGGAGCTGAGTTGTGGCTGACAGCATAGGCACTTTGCACAGCCCTAATTAGTGTGATCACTTATAGCTTCCAAGCACAGCTGCTTCTCCTCCCAATCCCAAAGGAGCCACAGTGCTTCCAGTAGCATGGTCCTACAGGGCTCCTCTCAGAATCACAGAATCACTGAGGTTGGAAAAGATCTCCAAGATCATCGAGTCCAAACTGTGACTGATGCCCACCTTGTCAAACAGCCCAGAGCACTGAGTGCCACGTCCAATTGTTCCTTGGACACCTCCAGGGATGGTGACTCCACCACCTCCCTGGGCAGTCCCTTCCAAAGCCTGACAACCCTTTCATGAGGAAATTCTTCCTGATGTCCAACCTTAACCTCCCCTGGCACAGCTCGAGGCCATTTCCTCTCATCCTGTCCCTCCTGCTGCTCCTGCCCTGCCAGGAGGAGCCAGGATGCAAATGTGCTTCCATCCTTCTTCTTCTGTGCTCAGGAAGAGAATGGGTGTTGAGAACTGCAGTGGAGTAAAATGGGATGAAGTTTTCTTGCCACAGGAGGGTTAAAGTGCTGAAGGAAGGTGTTGGGTGTCCCAATGCTTTCCACACTGATGAGACCAGGCAAAGTCCCTAGAGAACAGCCCACTGTTTGTGGAGAAGATTCCTGTGTCCAAGCTGCGTGAGAGGTGAAAAACATGCTGGGTTGTATTCACTGAGGCTATGCAAGACTCAGAGTTGTTCATCCCACAGTGGCTCCTCTGTGCTGCCTGTGGATAAGGCAGAGGGGTGAAGCCCCTCCTGAGCTCCTCTCAGGATAGTAAAGTTTTTACTCTTTCAGGCCGGCTCAGCCATGGGTTTTTTTTGCCCTTAAGCCTCTCTCTATCTCACTTTCAGCAAACTATAGATATCCATTCATAACAGACCCTTCATATTGTTTGTGCAAATATGTTTATATCTAGTTATGTCTGTTTTCTCTCATGGGATTTCTCTGTGAAATCTATTTGGTAAATGAGACTTTCATCCCCTAAGGCCCCGCAAATTTCTTGTGCAACCTCTTGTCTTTGTGTTTTGTGTTATGCCTGCTTTTTTTTTTAGGCTAAACAGATAACCTTGAGGCCCAGTGTGATTTTCTTTCGCTCTTAGTCCTTTTATAAGATCATGGGACTCTGTGAAATATGTATTCTTCAGTGGTTATGAAGAAAAATAAAAATTCCAAGTATCCCTGAGGAGGGGAAATAAAGGCAGCAGCAGGGTTTTGTTAACATTTAAGCAGAATAAGCCAAGAGACTGACACTGTCCAGATGGAAAGACCCACTTCCTGGCTGTAAAGATAATTCACTAAAGGAAACATTAGCTGTGGCTGCACTGGCGATGAGAAACACAACCACTGCCAAGAATTCACCCCAAGCCCAGTGGGAGCTGCCTCTTTCTCTTTCCCCTGTGCTAAGGGTTCAAGTTTACTTAGTTGGGAAATATGCCTAGCATTTCCTGAGGAGATGTGGTGGCCCTCTAGGTACAGCACTTATGTGGCCTCTCAAGAGCTGGGCTAGTTTCTTGCTGTGCAAGAATCATAGAATATCCTGAATTGGAAGGGACCCATGAGAATCATCAAAGTCCAGCTCCTGGCCCTGCACAGGACACCCCAATAGTCCCACCATGTGCCTGAGGGTGATGTCCAAACGCTCCTTGAGCTCTGTCAGCCTTGGGGCCGTGACCACTGCCCTGGGGAGCCTGTTCAGTGCCCAGCCACCCTCTGGGGGAAGAACCTTTTCCTGAGATCCAACCTAACCCTCCCCTGATGCAGCTTCATACCATTCCCTCGGGTATGAGACTATGGTTGACCACAAGGAAGCGGTGTAGGTCTGGGTTTGCCAAGGTGTAAGTGCCCAACTCCCTGCTGGAATTGCTGGTCCTGGTCGTTGAAGTCCTGTATGGTTCCCTGGCTGGGAGCTGCTGATGGTGCCCAGGATGCTGGAGATAGGAAAAGCATGTCATGGAAACCTCTGTGCCAGATGTCCACACAGGGTGCTGGAGCAGAGTTTTGTTATCTCAGCTTTGTGACGCCCAAAAGTGCAGCACTCCAGGTGTCAGGGTTTGGAATTGTGTCTCTGCAGCAGGTATTTCAGAACTCCCTTAGGAGGAGGCTGTTTAGAAAAAGGGTGAGATAGGTGCGAAAAAAAAGCAAACATTTTTGAGTTTGGTTGGAGGAGTTATATACAACAGAGTGTTTTCCTGGTTAACCCACTCTGAGCTCTCTTCCCAGTGGGAACAGCTGAAGTGGCTGTGCTAACTCTTCAGCTGCAGTCAGCGGGCAGAGGATTTGATGAGATCACATTTGTCTGTGTGTAGTTTTCTTTCTCCAAGGTATTCAATAGCCTTTTAAGTTGCAAAATTAACTGAGCAAATTGAACACTAGGCCATAGATCAAGAATTATTGGCTTCTAATTTAATGTGGAGGTGAACACAAGATGAATCGCAGCGTGTATTTAACGCTCCGAATTTAGACCACCTCACTGTGACATCCACGGCACATTAATTCGCTTACTCAAAATGACTGAATTCATCACAGGCCTGATGGTTCCATCCAGTGGGTGTGCCTCAGACTGGAGGTGTTTCACAGCTTTTTCTTTGTTGCCATGGCAGGGATAAACACTTTAATGCACTTGGTTTTAGATGTTGGAGGTTTTCCTGGATGTCAGATTGAACCTAATGCGTAGGACAAATTGAACCCAATGCGTAGGATAAATTTAAGACATGTTAGTTTTGTGGTTTTTTTGGTGATGTTGGGTGCTCTGTTCCACCTGGGAACATCCCTTTGTTAACTAGTCATGGCTGGTCTCTCTGACTGAATTTTGGAAATTAAATCTTAAAAATATCGTCTATGTGGGATCTATTTTGGTTTGGATTTTTATAGAAGTTTATGAATTTTATTTTTTCTCTCTAAAAGAGATCTGGATTCAAATACTTCCTGATCATCCTGACTTTACAGGCAAAGTGATGTAAAAAGTGACACTAAGCATGTAGGTTCTCTGGGAAAACTAAGAACCTGTTTGCAGGGGAATGACAATGGATATATTCTGTTCTTTAGGATGAGGTTTTGGAGTGGTTTGCCTGTTTCTGTATGTTACAAAAGCAATACAGAGAAACAACCTCCTGATACCACCATGCCCCTGAAATGGGATTCCCAACCATCCTTCCTACCAAAGTGGTGACTGCTCACCATGACATGCTTCAGGCAGGTGCTCCATACAAGGGCTGGCTTTTCCAGCCTTGGACCTGTGTCAGAAGACCAGGGGTATTTTCTGTCAAGTCTTTTCAAAGTTTTTCATTGATCCAGACTTCCTCTCTCTCGGCTCAGGTCACTCAAAATCTTCTGTCCCTTTGTTGCACATTGAAAGCAGTCCAGAAATGTTGCTTTTCTATTTATGAATTTTTCTATTGTCCTGTCAGAGCTAGTTAGGATCTGGTGTGTCACAAGTTCACTATTGTCTTCTGGTCCCCTTGTAAAGGGCATAATTTGTCATGTTGAGCTCTGGAACAGGTCCATGATGCACTTGCTGGTGCTTGGACACCCTCTGTATCATGCTGGGCAGAGCCAGTACAGCCCCACAGCAGGAAGAGCTGCTGTTCTGTGGCCTGGGATTTTTTTTGCAACTTACATATTAGGTTTTCTCTCTTCTGGTTTTTTGTTTGTTTGTTTGTTTGTTTTTTCCGTCTGACATGCCAAAGAGGTTGTGTAACTAACTCATAAAATTGACATCACCCAAGAAGAACCTGGGCTGCCATCAGTTTTGAGATCACAGGGGAAAACAGCACTTGTTTCTTGAAAAGGATGTTTCTGCCTGACAGAAATAACTGTGCAATGTGGGTCAGTGTGACATGACTGGCAGTTCTCCTAGGAAAGAATAAACCAAAAAATGTTACAAGTCAACACTGAGGTGTTTTGTCCAAGTGCCAGGAAAAAGGAACAGGGCAAAAGTGATGGCAGGCAATATTGCAGATCAGAACTGAGAGATGAGAGCTGCTACTGGGACACGGGTGAGAGGATGGATAGCTGATGTTTCCTGTCAGAGGCAATGTAGTTGGGAAACAGAAGGAGAGGAATGACTGATCAAAATGACAGTGAGGACAACACTGTGGAGGTGTTGTGGTTGCACATCAAACAGGACCAGGGTGGGGTTTGCTCAAGGTGAGAAGAGGGGGGACATGGAGGTGGACTGGTCCCTGCATGACAGCACTGCTCTGCTGGGCTTTACTGGAAGGCCTTGCACCCTAGTTTGTTTATAGCCAGATTCCCAGTGGTGCCAGTCCTGGGCTTTCTGCATCAGGCTGGGATGCAAAGGTCCCTTTCCTTCCCAGGGCAGAGGCTTCTAGTGCCATGGTTGCTGGGATATCTGGGAATCATCTCTGAGGTTGTGTAGGAGTGCAGAGGGGCTCACACATCTGTATGTCAGTGCTTTAGATCTGTAACTCACAGGTTGGCCCATAAAAATATGTTTGCAATGGGCTTGGTAGGGTTGTGCTGCGTTTGGAGAGTTGGAGAGGAAAGGAGAGGTGGGAGCTGGTCTGTGGGGGGGTCAGTGTATTTTGCTGTCCCTGTGGGGTGAGTGAGGCATGTGAGAGCACTGGACACGCACTGCAAGAGGAAGGGCAGTGGTCTGAAAACAGGGAAGAAAACTGGGGGCTGGGGTGGGGAAAAGAGCAGAGGAAGCTGAGGAGGAGGTTCTGGCTGTTTTCCAGAGCCAGGGCTGCCTACAGCCTGGCCAGCAAGCTCAGCCTCTGAGTTTCTGGTTCATATGCCCCTATGGCATCAAGCCAAGCTTCTGTGAGACAACCTGGAAACCTGTCAGCCACTACTTCAGGATTGACCCTTGGCACTTCACGTTTGCTTTCAAACATCTGTTCAGCAAATGACAGGAGGTAGTTCCTTGACAAGGGGTGAAATGGCAGAGTTTGCTGGAACCTCTGAGCTGAGCAACCTTTGCTGGGGTTTGGAATGGAGCACACGGACAGCCCCTCTGGTGCTCTGTTGCAGCAGTTCCATTTTCCAAGAGTATCCAGCTCAAGCCAAGGGAGTTCCCCTGACTGCCTGGTCCTCACTGACAGAGCTGCACTCGTGGCTTTTGGGGCTGGGTCTGAGCTTGTGCCAGTTGGCACTTTTCAGCTCCAAACTGTTATGATTTGCTCCAGATGGTGTGTGTGAGCTGCCATGCCCTGAGTTAGCCAGTTGCTCAGCTCAAGCTCTTGCTCCTGGCGTTTCATATGCAACCATTCAGTTGCCTATGGAACATGAGAGAAGGAGATCCTGGGCTTTTGTAAACTCCAAAAAGTCTGTGTTTCTGCCCACTTCAGACTTTAATCATTCCCCAAAGAATGTCTTAAGGCCAGAATAAAAAAGACATTGTTGCCCCAAAGAGCTTGCAGCTGAAATGGAAGCGTTCAGCTGAAAGGGTGGAGGCTGGAAAGACTAATGGCAAAGTGTCAGTGATCTCAAGTTTAGATTGAAGTGCCCTGGATTTGTTTAGACTTGGTTTCTCTGCTTTCCCTCATGTGTTTTCTTAATGCCTTCTGAAGGGGAAAAAATATTTGTGAGGAATGTTTGGAGTAAATTGCTGGGAGAAGTTGGAAGAGCAACATGCAATGCCAGAGAAGGGACTGAGAACTGTGGCTTGGGATGCAAGGAGCTGGTGGGTGAGACCAGGGAAAGAAGCAGAAAGGTGAAAAACACTTTGAGGAAAGGAATTTGCTGCCTCTGGTGACTCCTTGTCCTGAGTCTCCTCCAGCATCCAACTTCTGTGAGCCTTTATGTGCTCTCTGTAATCTCTTCTGTTTGTCAGCCACCTCCTTGGGGAAACCACTGGGTCTCTCTCAACATGAACTGTAGGACCCCATTGGGCCTGAGAAGAGGACAAGGGAGATATAACATGTAACATGGATATAACATGTAAAATTAGGATGAGCTGTCATCAGAGGGGAGGACATGGGTAATCATTTGTTACTCAAGGAGTCAGAAATAGCCTTGCCTTCATGCCTGGATTTGAGGAGAGGAACTGCCTCTAGAAACAGTGCATATGCAGGAGTGCTCATAGATATTTAGGCTCTCCAGACTTCCCATGCTGACAAGGAAAATCAATGCATCAAGTACATAAAATTTCTCAGTAAGTACAGTTACCATATTGTATCTTACCAGCACAGTTCTTTGCACAGCTGATCACATACTAGTGGATATATTAGTGCTTTTCCTGGGCTTGGAGATATCAGCCCTTCCACTGGGTCCAGCAAATTGTGATTTGCCTGGCATGTGGCCTGTGCTGTGCCTCCCTCTCTGGGAGCAGCTGGGGTGTCCAGGTTTCGTGTGGGCTCATGCAGGTCCCTCAGAAGAGCCCCTCCAGGGTGTGGGTGATGGGCTGAGGTTTCTCCCGTGTTGTTTGTGTGCTGATAAGCTCAGCGTAAGCCGCGGATGAAGATGTACAATCTATTTATGGTTTGAGCCAAAATCTTCCCATGCCTGAAAGGCAATCTGCCTGACTTAGCATTCCCAAGATGCTGCCAAGCACAGCAAAGCACAGAGGAAGTGCCTCCCGCCTGCACAAACAGAAGGCCGGCAGAAAAGAGAGCCAGGCTAATGCTTTATGAGACATCTCAGTGCTGAGCCTCTGGTTGTGTTTGGCCTAGAAGCAATGCCACGGTCCCATAAATCAGTCATTTTCCTCCAGTGAATGCAAGAGTTGAGATTGAACCCTACAGCCTGCTGTGTGCCTCATGTTGAAGGTGACTGGGGAAGGAGTAGATGCTCTGCTCCTTGCGTCCTTCTTCACAGTACATAAAGGAAGTCTGGAACTGGGCAGGTTTTTTAAAGCTTTTCTTCCCCGTTTGCTTCTCCTGAGTACAGAAGACAAACTGGTATTGTTGTACTCCTGATTCTCTGTGCTCTGACAAGGAGAATGTCAGAAGCAAACCAGAATATTTTTATTGAAAAGGGCAAAGAAAAAGATTGAATAAGAAATCTCTTTAGCCTTACTGTCTGTCTTGAAGTTAAGCACGTGAGAAAAGTATCCTCTGCTCTCTTTCATATTACTTCTTTGTGTGTGTGTGTGTTAAGGGTACTTCCTCCTCCTCATTGCTGAGTCTCCTGTTATTTATCTCATCCCTATTGTTTCTCTGTGGACCTCCAAGATATTTTCTGGCAATGCTGAGGAGATGAGACACGACAGCCAAAGAGAAGGTCCCCGAGCTCTCCCTCCTGTAGATGTACTGCACAGGTAATGTGGTGTCAGTGCTGTGATCAGGCCTGCAATGTCTCTTCCCTTTGCAGCTCAGGTTTCAGGGATGTGAACTCGCAGCCACACAGCAGATTTGCAGACACACAAGTCTCTAAGGGGAAAATATAGTGGGTGGATTTTTGAAAAGGGCTAGGATTAATCTGACAACCTCTGCAGCTATAGATAGAGAGATGTCTGGTAGAGCTGCTTGTTGAGGGGCGTAGGCAGAGGAGAAAGGATTTTCATCCCCAGCTGTATCATAAAAGATGCAGTAAAGGTCCTGATGTTGTTGAAAGACTCTCTCCCCGCAGTGGGGAGCATGTCTTCCTTAGTATATGTAGTTCCATATGTGCTGGGCTATACAGGCACAGCCAGAGCTGTGATGAAAATGATTTCTTGCATACTCAGAAGGGATTTCCTGCTCACCTCAATCTCACCTGCATTAGAACAGACTGGCTTCCCCAGTCCTGTTTGTGCATCGTCTTATTTACATTCAGACAGCGCATTTAGCCCTTTGGCAGCACGTCTGTGAGAAGCTGACCTCCTGCAAAGCTTCCTTTCCTCCCATCTAATCCCCGATTTTATGTTTTCTCATAATCTTAGCTATTTCCTTCCCCTGTTGTAATTTTTCTCCTTGTTGAAACATCACAACTTAAGGGCTAAGTTTTTACACACAATCATTCGCTTCTGTAGGTGTAACCTGTAGAGGATGGGGATTTATGCCCACGATGTGCACCAGCAGTTCAGGCATCTCAAGGGGGTGTGTGTGGCCTGCAGTTAGTCAGATTTGAAAAGGAGGATGCGATATTTTAAATAGCTTGATCTAAAATTGATTCCAATCTGTCTCTTTATGACAGCAGGCTAAAATAATGTTTCCAGGTAGGTGAGGAAAGCTGCCTGATGTGGAATTTGAGGGTGATCATGACTGACACAGATTTTGAGACTGTTCCAAGGAGAAGACATGTATAAGTAAATCCTCTGGCAGCTCAGCAGCAGAGTGGCTTAGTGCCTGGGTAGAAGATTGCAAGAGGTGAGATCTCAAGAATAATAAAGCATCAGAAAGACTCTGTAGCAGGGAGATGCATCTGTGGAATATGTGTCAGGCTCCAAAACTCGTCCCTCCACACATAACTGAGCCCAGGGCTGAGAGTGCCCTGAGCAGTGAGCCCAGTAAGTGCCCCAAAACAAGCACTGCAAACCATCCAGGCAGCTTTCAGGGGCTACCAGTACCCCCCATATAGGAGGGACATCCTGGTGATACAGTGTACTTAAAAGTCACAGGATCCCTGGGAAAAGTGGATGATGCCCAGGAGGTATGACCCATTTTGGTAGCGTGCCATGGAGCCTGTGGTCTTCCCTGCTTTTGTTCAAAGAGCTGTTGCAAATCTCAGCTGGTAAATTGAGAGGCACCTGGTTCCAATGGTTGATTGTCTTTTTCTGAACGGTTTTGTTTCTGCACTGGTAGTTTTACAGTCAGGCAGAATAAGAATGTAAAGAGGAAATTACTGTCAAACAGACCTTTCTAAATTGCTGTCACTGAGTGGCAGGAGATGAGCCAAAGAGATCCTGTTCTTGTCAGCCTCATTCGAGTAGTGTGCTGTCCTCATTCAAGGAGAGCCCTTGTCTTTTTTAGCTGTGTGTAGGATGAACCAAATAGTAAGTCATGTAAATGATTGATTTGCTTTACTGCAAATGATTGAAACGTGGTGAAGTGGCAGCAAAAGTAGCGTGCACTGCTTGAAATGGATGAATAATGAATGGGGAAACAATTTGCTTGTGAATTGTAGCTCCCGATTTTCAGCTGAAGTTCCAGGTCTCCATCACATGCTGGCCTGGCCTTGTAATGCACAGGGAGAGGAGATGAGCACAGCCACGAAGGCTGCACACAGGCAGCCTTAGTGATGCACGTGTTGTGCTGGCTGATGGGCCACTGCTCTTGGATTTACCTTTTGCTGCATGTTTGCACATTCAAAACTGCAGCAGCTCTGGATGTGAACAGCCTTGCAGCCAGGACCACAGCCTGGATTAAAAACCATGGCAGGAGGCTCTTGATTAACAAAGTGTGAATGAACGAGGTTTCAGTCTTTCATCTTCTTTTACACCTCGTTTTTGGTGTCATTTTCCCGGTGCTGATGGGCTCCCTTTCCGTTTCTCTCTCCCAAAAGACTGCTCTTTCACCTCTCAATTTCTTGCTGTCAGTCCAACATTAGAAGCAAAATAATATCCAGAATCCTCAGGATGACGAATGACTGGGCTCCTGGCCTCCCATCCCAGTGGCAGGGACAGGACCACAGCAATGGATGGGATCTCAGGACTGAAAAGCACTGGCCCAGATTCAGATGCCCTAATTTCCACCTTTGTCTCTGTCTGATGTTTGCTGTTGGCAGATGCTGCTGAAAGCTGTGGGTCTTCCCACGAACCACACTAGGCTGGTAAATTAGGCAGAATTTAGGTCAGCTGAACCTGGGCCAAATTATGTTGAACTATTCATTTGATACAGTTCATCCCTTTGAGGGTGCATCTTCCTGCCTGAGAACATGGCACCTGCTTCCTGCTGGGGGTAAGAGAACACGCGCTTCTTGGCCACCAGATTTTCTCCAACTGGATGGAAAGCCAGTCTCTGTCCTGCCTAGGGGACACAGAGGTGTAAATTTGGAGCAGCAAGCCAAGATATGTGTACGGACACAAAGAAAATTAGGTGAGAGGATGTATCAGCAATGATCGCTGCTTATTCCCAAGTAACAATCAGAGTCTTTCCTGTCCTCAAATTTTTCAATAGTAATTATAATTCAGAAAAATAACCCTTAGACATTTCCTCACACTTTCATTTGGGGTAGATAGGATGCTTTGTGAAGAAGGGTATCATCATCTCCACTGACAGGTGGCAAAACCGAGGCCTTCAACTCTTACAGTTCAACCAGACAACACTGATGCTGCCCCAGACCCCTGTGCCCACAGAGGTGGTTGACGAGGTCTATCCACAGTTCACCTTTCTGGGCTGGAAATAGTTAAATTGCAAGGCTTCTGAGGAGAGAAATACATGGCTGAGGTATGTAAACCTCACTGGAAAAAGTCTGGTTTAATTTTAGCACAGTGTGCTGAAGGCAGGTCCTTAGGTTATGGTCCAGGATTTCCAGGGATTAAGTAAAGTAGGGCACAAATTATCTGGGTCATGGAAGGTCACCTACTGCTATACACTTGTTTCACAGCCCTCTGGGCTCTGCTCCCATGGGAGCTGGTGCCCTGAAGCTGTGGGAACATAGGACACTCTGCGTCACCCCACCACCCAGGACAGAAACCCATTTCCCCAGACTGATTTGGAAATGTAAAAAAAAATTTACTTTTTTCATTGAGCTTCATATAAACAGTGGAGGAGGAGTTTGGGAAGGACATCCATCGTGTTGCTGGCTCTTGGTCTGAACTTGCTGTATCCAACTTGTCTACTGAGAAGGCCAAGAGCAGGGACATTTTCAACCAGATCCGTTGCTCAGAGGCCCGTCCACACAGGCCTTGAATGTTTTCGGGGATGGGGCACCTGCCACCTCTCTGGACAACCTGTTCTGTTCTTCACCACCCTCATCAGTTAAATGCAGTTTTGAATTGTGCAGAGTCTGGATCTGAGGTGGGGCAGAGATTTCTGTCGTAGGGTCTTGTCCCCATGGCAGATGTAGCTGTGCTGATGGCAGAGAGCAATGACAGGCAGCTTGTGCTATGCTGCCTGCATGAATATTTGCAGAATCACAGAATCATTTAGGTTGGAAAAGACCTCCAAGGTCATCAAGTCCAACCTGTGACCCATCCCCATCTTGTCAACCAGACCAGAGCACTACAGGACACATCCAGTAATTTCCTGAACACCTCCAGGGATGATGACTCCATCACCTCTCTGTGCATCCCCTTCCGATGCCTGACAACCCTTTCAGTGAAGAAATTCTCCCTGATGTCCAGTCTGAACCTCCTCTGGCACAGCTTGAGACCATTTCGTCTTGTCCTGTCCCTTGTTCCCAGGGAGCGAAGCCCGACCCCCCCTGGCTCCCCCCTCCTGTCAGGGAGTTGGAGAGAGCCAGAAGGTCCCTCCTGAGCCTCCTTTTCTCCAGGCTGAGCTCCCCCAGCTCCCTCAGCTGCTCCTCACATGACTGACTCTCCAGACCCTTCCCCAGCTCCATTCACTTCTCTGGACATGCTCCAGACCCTCAATGTCTTTCTTGCAGAACTGGACACAGCACTCAAGATGCCTCAGCAGTGCCCAGCACAGAGGGACAATCACTGCCCTGGTCCTGCTGGCCACCCTATTGCTGATACAGGCCAGGATTCCATTGGCTTCTTGCCCACCTGGGCACACTTCTGGGTCATGTTCAGCCACTGTAACCAGCACCCCCAGGCCCTTTTCCACTGGGCAGCTTTCCAGCCTCTCTGCCCCAGGCCTGGAGTGCTGCACAGGGCTGTTGTGACCCAAGGGCAGGACCTGGCACTGGACCTTGTTGAACCTCATACCGCTGGCCTCAGCCCATCAATCTAGCAAATTATTCAGTTTCTTGGTGAGGATTTGGACTGAGCTTCAACCTGCCCCACCTTTGTGCTTCCCAAGGCCCTCTCCAGCCAGGGTAAAGCTGGCTCAGCCCTGGCTCCAGGAGCTGCAGTTGTGGGGCTGGTTGTCTGTGCTGCTGCTGTCCCTGCAAGTGTGTGATACTGGCTGGGAAGGAGCTCCCCAGACACTTAAACAAATGGAGACGTCATGAGCACAGAGCATTAGACCAGGAAGGGATGTTGGACAGGCCAGCTGGAGTGTGTGAAGGCAAATGGACTAGATGGGAGGGAAGAGAGGCCTGGAAGGTGGCTACGTTTGTCTAGACAGTGTCTGTAATGGGTTTTTTACTATTTATTTTATTTTTGTAATGGAGTAGCTGTTCTCTCTGAACAACTCATTGCAGCCTGGCCCTAGTGGGACTGTCAGCCCCTCCTGGGACCGGACTGAGCACCACAGCCAGGCAGGGCTGCAGCCACCACAGAGCTGGTATTGTCAGAGACATCAGCCCTGTGGGTAGGGGGGCTGTTTGTTTTCAAGATAAAAATAATTATGCATCTTTTATGCGATGTGGAATGTTTTTCACTTCAACTGCCTCACAGAGCTGACACTGGACTGTGTTGGCTTGACAGCTGTCAGTCACAGTACTTGGATGTGCCAATTAGCAAGTCTCATCAAGGGGTTTGAGATTTGTTATGAGGAATGTGTTGACAAAAGCCATTCTGTCAGGTTGCTCAAAACACAACCTCATCCTGTCCATGCCAGATTGGAAGGCACTGGGGCAGCACCCCCACTAACAGCCCCAGCAACCTCAAATCCTCGTGTGTGTGCTTTTGCTTGGCCCCTCTTCTGCAGCTCAAGAAGCCTGTCTATGTCTCTCGTTCCTTGTCTGTACAATTTTCTCTTGTTTTTCCGCTGCCTTTTGCACTTTCAGAGAGCACAGTTCAGTGCTTTTCATAAGTGAAAAAAAATCCCATTTTGGAGATGTGCTGTTTCTTGACCCACCGGTCAGCAAAGCCTCCCCAGAATTGTCCAGAGCCTTGCTGTACTCTTGTCTGGGATGGATTTTAGCCCCACAAGAGAGCATTCCTCATAATTGAATCACTTTAACGCTTAATTAGAAAAATTCTATGTTTCCTTGGGGAAGCGTGAAACATACTGTAACTGAGGGCAGGCAAGGCACGACTGTGCTCCATCAGTCCAGCACATCATCCCTGTGGAAATGCAGTGTGGGAGAGCAGAGCTCTCCAAAGATGCAGGCTGTTTCTTGCCTTTTTTGCCCTCTCTTCTCCCAGGACAGGAGACTGGGGAGCTTGTGCTGAATTTGGCTATTCATGAGGCAGTGGCTGGGTTGCAGTCAGACATCCTGCAGCCCACGGAATCTCCTTCCTTGGTTGTCCTGCTTTGAACAAGAAGTAGATTTTCATTTTGGAAAATAGCTGTTATTCTGTCAGGCTCCTTAGAAAGCTCCTTATACTAGGTGTGTGTAAAATAATTGAGGACTGAATAAAGAACAATAAAAACTAATTTCCTTGGTTAACACAGTTGCTGAGCCTTAGAGTAAACAAATGAAATGCCAGTCACTGTGGTACTTCCAGGTCCTTCCCACAAGGAGCAGCTCAGGACAGTGTGTGTAGTGTCATTTTTTAAAAAAAAAACCATATCTTCTAGAAACAATCAAGTTGCAAACTTTCATTGATTTCTTTTCTTTTTCCTGAGTTACCAGCTCTGCTGTAACCTTGCAAGGATCTTTCAAACCCTCCAAAGTGATGTCTCTGAGACTGAAAGCTTCTCTCAGTCTGCTGCTCCCAGCCCCATTGAGTATTTTGGTTCTGATCTGCATTTTCTCTAGACAGCCTTGGCCATGAGAAGTCTTGCCATTTCTATAGCACAGAGTCAGTCCCAGAAATCCAGCACTTGATCTTTGTCCAGAGTCAGCACCAGGGAAACTTGGCCTCTGCAATACTCCAGTGGTAACAGCTGGGTATTGGGACAGTTTCTATGGAATCTGAACACACTGTTTTCTATAACAAACTATTGCTTTTCATCTGATTGTGTGGGTAGTGCTGTAGGACAATCCTCAGGCAAGAGAATTCTTCCCTGGAAATCCCAGGCAGCTCAGTGACATACCTGTGTCTTAGCTGCCGGGCTAGAAGTGAGAGTTGTCTTCTTTACCTTAGCTCACATTAATTCTTATTAAGCACCAGCCACTCCAGCTTGCCTTTAAAGCTCAAATCTTTGTCTAAACCTGAAAATGAAATACTTTTCAAATTACCTCCACCACTTAAAACAAATGTTGAGTGTGTAAAACAAGAAGAAAACCCACCATGACACTAAACCTAAGCACAAACCTGCAGCAAGAGCTGTGGGGTACTGGTGTAACATCAGTGCAGCTCTGTGCATCTGCAGCTTCCCCCAGAAGCCTTTCCCTATCCTGGGATAACAGGGAGAAAATGCAGATTTCTTCTTATGCACAGCCCTGGTGACCTGGGGAAATCAAGGAAAGGAAGTTGTAGCCAGGTAGGGGTTGGTCACTTCTCCCAGGTGACAAATGACAGGATGAGAGGAAATGGCCTCAAGCTGTACCAGGGGAGGTTAAGGTTGGACATCAGGAAGAATTTCCTCATGAAAGAGTTGTCAGGCATTGGAAGGGGCTGCCCAGGGAGCTGGTGGAGTCACATCCCTGGAAGTATTCAAGGAATGACTGGACGTGGCACTCAGTGCTCTGGTCTGTTTGACAAGGTGGGGATGGGTCACAGGTTGGACTCAATGGTTTTGGAGGTGCTTTCCAACCTAAATGATTCTGTGATTATGTAAATATCAGGAGGCCTGTTTTTTCTCCAGTGGTTTCCAACTAGAGAGATCACAGCTCTTGCCAAACTTGTGTGAGGTCTGGTCTGCCTTTGTGTGCTGAGATCGGAGATCGGCAGCCAGAGCCATGATGAAGATTGACACTCAAAGGTAGAGATCCCTGTCTTCCACAGCAGGAGCATCCTTAAATTCCCTATGTCCTGCTAAGGTTTTCTTTATTGTGGGAATTTACATAACTCATCATTAGGTAGATGTTGAAACACAGTCAGAAAAGCGGATGATATCATCCCGGTAGGGATGGGGGAGGGATGCCAAATCCAGAGGTGACAGGTGCTGAGGATTTCAAATGGTGACAGCAACAGCTCTGCTGGCTGCCACTCAGCTGGGGCATCACAGGGCTCTCTGCTTCTCATTGTCACAGCCTGAAAATAGCTCCCAGATAACGCACTCCCAACACGGAGCGATGTGCGGGGCCGAGCACTGGGAGCCGGTCTCTGGAGCCGTGCGGAAGCCGGTGTAGGATCAGCCCAAACGGCTCATCCTGACTCCATTCCCAGAGTCTAATATTAGCTCACCTGCGGCTGTGACAGCCCTCCTGGCAGGCAGCCACCAGGCCTTTTTTTTTCCTCTCCCAGATTATACAGTTCCCTTATGGCAGTGACAGCCCAATTATCCAAGCTTTTCCCATCATCTCTGCTCCTGTTGACTTGGCTTGTGCTGAAGCGTTCTTAGGGAAAGATCAGTGTGTTTTAGCAGATGGACGAAGGCTGAAGAGCAAATTGTTTTAATCAACCTCCCCTTTTTTTGGGGACACCGAGTACTTACTGAAGTGGTAAAACAGCATCTGTAATTTCACAAGGCAGCAGGCTTGTCTCTAAGGAGCTTCTGTGGCTTTTTTGGATGCTGGGATTTGGGCAATTAACTTGCACACAAACTTGGCCTTTCCTCAAGGGCATTTGTACGTGTTGCCTGTTCCAGAATATGTAGGGATCTACAGATTTTATAAGCCAGTGGGCAAAGAAAGGAACAATTTCTCCAGTCCTTCTGGGCACAGTGCTTGTCTGGACAAGGTGCCAGGGACAATCCAGTGGTTTAGTGGTGTTGGGAACCATGAGTGGTGGTCCCTAGATAGCAAGGTGGCCATTTGAATGCAGTGGTGCAGATGGTGTGGCAAACATTGTATTCAGTGGGGAAAATAAAATTGAAAAACTTGTTTCCTGCTGCAATAGACTGCTGTAGCCATTTCCAGGAACTCTTCCAAGCAGGACTTCATAGTGAACCTTGTTTGGTACGGACTCTGGAGCAAGCAGAAGCAAGTTGTCTTGGGATGAGAATGAACAGAGAGTGCTTTCCATGAATGTGATCAGAATCTGGCTCATTTGATGAGTGTTTAAAACTTGGTTTAGTCTGTGCATTCTTAGGCATTGCTAGTGGAGCCATTCCCTTTAGTGGATCCTGTTAAATATGTAAACTGCTCTGTAGTAGGTGATTTTATCTTTTTTATACTCTGTGAATAGGTGGGGATCCATGGACCATGTTAAAAAAGCAACTGACTGGCAGTAAAACGAGACAGGGAGTTCAGAGGATGGGCAGCCTCTTGAGCAGTTGTTTCCATAAAGGATGCTAAGACACAGCCTGGGAACCATCTCCCTGCTCCCAGCCTGAAGGGCAGTCCAGGCTCACCTCCTCTTGGAAGTGACAGGGCAACTAAATGCTTACATGATAAATTAAGGTATGCCAGGACCCATAGGAAGGGAAAGATTCCATTTCCTTTCCTTGATTTGACCTCAGGCTGATGTCCAGGAGCACATCACGTCTCCAAGAAGGGCAGCACTGCAGATGTCAGCAGGTGCCTTGTACCCCTGTGCTTCTGGGCTCAGGTCCTGCCTGGGGGCCCTGAGACAAGCAGGTGCCTCGAAGGGATCAGGATGTTTTCAGGGCATGCACAGACACACATCACTCCTGGTGGTATTAGCAGAGTCTCAGCAGCATGGTGGGCTAATTTTTTTGGTCCCTGACAGGATGAAATAATCTTGTCAACTCACTTGCATTTTCTCCCATCCCTTCTTATTGTCGCCCTCCTTGTGGGAAGATTTCTTGGGTCAGGAAACTGAGGCTTGAGGACTCTTACTGGCCATATCCCAGCAGGACTACTCCTACTCCATTCCCATAGTTGGACACTTCAGCTATTTGCCTTTGTTCCTGTGGGTATGAGTCTGTGGATAGAAGGGGGGCTGCTTGAAGTTGCCATAAGAATTGTGGAGCACCACCAATGGCTTTTCTTTGTGTGAAAGGAACTGCATGCAGGAGACGTTGTTATTTATCACAGCACACATTTTTGTTGCTAATGATTTGGGTTGTTCTGAGTGGCAATAGGAACTGTCTGTGGGTGTGTGGGCGGATAACAGATACTTAGGAGATGTTATAATTTGTATTCCTGCTTTTGCTTGGCCAAGTCTGTCATGGATCTGCTCTGTTTGTCACTGGCTCGTGTAGCAGTTAAGCAAGGTTGTTGTTTCTGCTGCACTGGGTTTTGTAGGACAAGAATTTCCAAGGAATTGGTCACCTGGTCACAGCCATAGGGACTGGCATCATGGAAGATGTTTGTCCATTTTTAGAGCTGAAAAGCTGTATCCGTTTGGCCTTCTGTATAGCTGCAGTGTCAGGGGTCTTAGCTGCAAGTTGTATTTGATCCCACTGTTCCCTCTCTCCAAGGAACACATCGGGGCACTTCAGTGGTGTGGGCATTTTTTCCCATGGCTCCAGTGCTTGAGAAGATGCTCTTCACCTTTTCTTTCACTGTGCACCCTCCTGTGCTGCCTTCACCTCCTCCTGCCACAATACCTGCAGTCAATGTCCCTCTGGACACAGCCCATCTGTAAGAGCCATCACTCAGCCCCTTTGCTGCTGCCACGGCACACAGCAGCAAAAAAAGACACATGGTTCCTCTCTCCTCTCCTGTATGTTCATGGAATCAATCAAGGCTGAAGGGAACTCCAAGGACACCATGGAAATGTCCCCTGTGGACTGGGTGGCCCCACTGTCACTGCAGGCTTCGAGCCCTCACTGAAGGGGCACCAACAAAGGAGCCTCATGGGGAAAGAAAAGGACTGTTCTGCCTGATGCCTTCCGCTTTGGAGTTTATTTGTAGGCATGGTTGGTTTGTGTACATGCACTTAAACAGTTGTCAGGGTGTGCTTCGGCAGCACCAGCAGGAAAGGAAAAAGGGTTGGGAGGGTGAAATGCAGCCCCTCCACCCCAGCTCCATGTTGGGTTGCTACTGTTAAAATGTGACTAATGCTAAAAATAATTCTGGTGTTGCTATAGAAACTTGCAGTGTTGCTATGTGTGAACCCGGAGAGAATTGCACCCTCCTCGGTACATTGTTTTTCTCTTCCCCTCAGCCATGCTCACCCCCAAACAGGATGAGCACAGGCACACCAGACATTGTCACCTGTGCCTTTGCACAGCCTTTCTGGGTTGCCACAGGGTTTTTTTGTTGTGCCAGGGAATGGGATTGGAGATCACTGCTTAATCTATCCTCCATCTATCCACTTCTACTCCTTCCAGCTCCCTCTGACATAGATTTTTGAGTCCATGGCTATCTGGTGTGTTGGCCTCCTGCTCCTTCCTCAGGTTTGGTTTGGGCAGCGCACACAGGGAGCAAGAGGAGCAGGTCCCCTTCTTGCTCTTCCACCTCCTTGCTTGTCTCTTCTCAACCCACTGCCACATTTTCCTTGCTTTCCATCTGTAGTGGAGGAAAAGAATCTGTTGTAAACTTCCTTCAGGTCTAGAGATGAAAAACGCTTTTGTAATTGTTAACTTTATAACGATGCCGCAATCTTCCTGTCCCTCCCAGCTTTGGTAGCTAATTTGCAGGAAGCTGAAGTTCTCCAAGCTTTTAAGAAGAAACCAATCAGGGAATCAGTTTACATTTTTCCAAGGTGGGATGACAAATGCTGGAAACTTCCATTCAATTTGAAAAAGAAACTGGGATTAACCCAGAGACTGAATGACCATAACCCCTGAAGGCTGGTCTGACTCCTACAGAAATTACCCTCCAAGGCAGGCAAAAGTTTTTCCCTCAGTCCTACCATGGTTTTTTCTTAGCTTCATTGAGTGCTGCCTCTGTGAATTTAGGAAAGAGCAATGACCTCTTGTCTATGCTCCAGATTTACAGCTTGTCCTAAACCTGAGGTGGAGTAGAGCACAAACTGTGCCAGCCCTTGTGGTCAAACTCATTGTCATGACAGTATCTCACAGCAGTGACCTGGGAATGATGCAGAGGAAAGCAGAGAGAGAAGAATATTTGTTTTCCAGAAAAAAAAAATCTTTTAAAATCCCTTTCAAATCTGTTGCTTAGAAAGCCTCTTTCTTGCCCTGAGAATTTTAAATGGGTTTTAGGATTTTTTACCTGAGACCTGAGGGTTTGCATCCCTCTAGCACTGATGCAAGTCAGTACCTGGAGGTTATTCACAGCAGCAGAGAGTCGCCAAATTTGGCAGACCTCTGGAGACCTTCCAGTCCTACCTCTGCTCAAAGCCAGGTCAGCAAGACCTGTGCTTGTGGGATAAAAGCTGCCTCTGCTTGTGGGATAAAAGCTGCCCCTAGCCCAGGGGACGGGAACAAGCACGATGAGAAGTGGGATCCATGCTGCCAGAAGGACTTTTAGGGCATGGACACATTTAATCAGACCTTTAGATGGTAGTTCTGACCAGGGGATGGATATATTTTCACACACAAGATGCTGCTGGACACAGTTTAACATCTTCCATTTAACAATGCTGCACTGGATCAGATGAAGCACCAAGCCAGTGCACCTTCCTTTGGTTTTGTAGATATTTATCTGAGTCATTCCATTCTTTGTAACACTGTATTGTTCTTTAAAATGTGTGAGACAACTCACTGATCCAGGGACCAGCAACTGGAGCATTACCCGGATGATGGAGGGGAGAGAGCACTGGCCGAGGTGAGGACCCCGCTCAAAGCAGTTATGCCTTGTTTACATCTGTAACCCATTTCTCTATAAACAAGGCTTTTGGGGCTGGTTCATGTGCCATCATACTGGTAAAACCATTTCAGCCATCACCCTTCTGGTGGTGGAGAGACAAAAGCGGCATGCTCGCTGCCAGGCTCGGGAGGGCTGCTTTTCCGAATTGTGTTTCTGCAGAGCAGATCTTCTACCAATACCCAGACTTGAGAGGGTGCCAGAGAAGGGTTAAGAATAGAAAGACAGATGAGGCAAGCTTCTGGGAACTTCCCCTTCCACTGAGACACAGGAACATGTGTTATTCTCTGCCCCTTTGGCAAACACGGACGACATGACTCTCCCCACCTACGCGCGCTTGCCAGCTGGTCGTCTTTCTGTCTGTCTTTCAGCATCAAGCTGATCGAACCTGCCCTGCAGCCTCTCCACCAAATCCTTCTCCTGCCACCTCATTCCCCGCCTTTCATAGGTAGGGGAGAGGGTCTTTCCCTCCCATGTGCAAGAAGCTGCGTGGTGAGGACCAGGTGGTGTCCCATCCCATCTCTGTGTCAGACGAGTCGTACACAGCTCTCTTTTGTGTAAAACTTGGCAACTCAGCATTGCTTGCAATCAGAGGAATTTTGCTGTTGAACCATCAAATAGTTTGCTTAAATATCAAACAGTGATTTGGCTTGTCCAAACACCGTTGAAGCTGGATGGACTCTTGTTTAGGATGTGGCTGATGAACCAGACTCCAAAGATGTAACATGTTTTGTGTTTTTTAATGTGACTGTTGGACTTGATCTTCTGTCTTCTGAAGTGAATGAAAGTAGGGTCCAGCCCCTCTGCCATGGCTGGGGCAAGGAGATTTGGATAAAGCAGGAACCAGCCCAGACCTATGAATTGGCCTTAATCTGAATTTCTTGAGAAGCCTGAATAATAAAAAAAACAAACAACAAACTAGGCTGGCTTTTCTTGAAGTTGTTTCCATTTTCATAACCGTCTGCAATTTCTGATGTCAAGCTCCTGACAGACACTGTCCTTTGGGAACTCCAATCTGACTGGAAGTAGAAGCTAAATCGCAAGGAATTTGTTCACAAGATTTATGGCCAGTGGTACGGATGCCAAGGATTTCATCGCAGTAGTATCTAACACTTACATGCCTAGCATTTTGAGTATGCCTAGTAATTAATATACCAACATAAGTAGGGTAGGAACTGAACAGCCAAACATGAATCTGAACTCCTTTCCTTGGCTGAAGTTATGAAACACAGGTTCTGACTTAGTCTTCTAAGTACATAACCTGGATATTTTCATCTGGAGGGAGTATTGGGAACTGGAGTTGTAACTTGAACTGTCCCCATTTTTCCTGCTGATTTCTGGAGGAAACCCAAAAGCTACAGAGTTGGAGTTCCTTCAAAGGACTTTAGACCATTGGACAATCTGAATATCCTAAAAGTAGGATGGAAAACTCCATGAGAACCAGCTCTCTTGTGGTATCCCAATGTTTGCTGTCATTGTCCCATGTAAATATAAATAAGCCCTTCCAGAAAGCTTGATTCAAGTTCAATTCCAGAAGTGTCCCCAGGCCAGCATTTCTGTTGGGACAACTCCTACCAAAACCTCTCCAGCTTTAGTACTTGTCAGATACCAGTTTTACTGATCAGCAGTCTTGGACTCTACAAATCTGTTGGCCTGCACTGCACTGCAGGTAATTAGTTTGGCAAAGAAGACAAAGAAGACATTGCTAATGTGTCATCCAGGCACAGAGTTTCAAAGAGAGGAAGAAGTGTTTTGATCTGCAGGGACAGGGCTGGCTTTCCGACAGAACTGCGTGTGCTGTCTGTATTTCATGTAGGTAATATAAATGTGTGCTCCCTTTGCCTCAATTTAGTAGTAGTTTGGATGTACTAACACATTGCTTCTGCCATACTTCATCAGTCTTCTTTAATTAGGTAGTAAGATCATCAGGGTAAGAACATTTAGCACATAAGGCAGCTCCAGTACATTTAATGAATAATAACAAATGCACTTTCCCAATTATTTTTCTTCATCCTCTCTTACGAAATGATGTGCTATTGTCTTGCTCAGCAACCTGCCTTACACTCTGCCCTAGGGATGGGGGCCCTGAATGGGCTTAGCCCCTGCAGCCTTTGTTGCAGGCACAGTGTGGGGGTGCTCATGTGGGCTGACACCACTTCTCTGTGGGCATGAAAAGAATCACAGAATGGTTTGGGCTGAAAGGAACCATAAAGATCATCTCGTTCCAACCCCCTGCCATGGGCAGGGACACCTTCCACTTGACCAGGTTGCTCAGAACCCCATCCAACCTGGCCTTGAACACTTCCAGGGATGGGAACAACTTCTTTGGGCAACCTATTCCAGTACCTCACCACCCTCACAGGAATGAATTTCTTCCTAACATCTAATCTAAACCTACTCTCTGTCAGTTTGAAGCCATTCTCCCTTGTCCTGTCACTCCAGGCCCTTGTAAATAGTCTCTCTCCATCTTTCTTGTCAGCTCCCTTCAGTTACTGGAAGGCCACAATCAGGTCATCCCAGAGCCTTCTCTTTTCCAGTCTGAACAATCCCAGTTCTCTCACTCTTTCCTCATAGCAGAGGTGCTCCATCCCTCTGATCACCTTGGTGGCCTTCTCTGGGCTCGCTCCAACGGGTCCATGTCCTTCCTGTGCTGGGGAAAAGGGGATTTCTTCTTACTGGTGCATACATTCAGACTTGGAACTGTGGACTTTTCAGATTTATGTGCTGTTATCCTGGGTTGTTAATTTTGCTTGGGCTGCCCTATTTCATCTTGCATCAATTATCATACAGAGAAAGGGGCTCAGGGATGCTCAGGGTCTCTTGCAGAATTCTTTGAGATAAGTGGAAGAAAGCTGTCATATCTTAGGAAATAGTCGCATTAAAGTGGTAATTCTTGGTGTTTAAACAGGATCTGATGACAGATGGGATTAAATGCAAAGCAGCTTGTTATGAGGTTTTAATAACTGTGACAGACCTGGGGAAAGTGGTGTGGGGTGTGTAAGTGATCCAGCTAAGGCAGAAGCACATGATGCAGGATGACAGCTGATAGCATTGCCCAGGAGGGAGATAGAATATGTTGCAAGAAATTATGTGAGTGTTTTGGAGAGGAGGGAAGAGGAAAAAAAAAAACCCAAATAGAGGAGAACTCGATATTCCCACTGTTCTGCTGTGTAACAGAGCTACTGCTGACAGCACACATTAGTGCCAGGTATTGTGGCCGCTAAATAGAGGGGGGGAAATATATCAGTGTTATTGTCAGGTTGGGAACTAATGGAATGAGAGATTCTCCTTCCTGTCAGACCTGGGAATTTGCGGGTTGAAAACCAATGAGGTCGTGTGTCCTTCATGTGTCTTCCCTAGTCCTCACTCCTTGCAGCATCTCCCTGGGATCGAGGAGAGGGTGTCCCTCAAAGCTGAAAAGCCTGGCTTTGTGCTCTGTGGAGAGCAGTGGTGGGGTTGCATCCTTGCAAAGACACTGCTGTGCAGTACAGAGGTATGAGGGGATGCACCTGCCTGGCTGTTGCTGAGGAAGAGTCTCATGGGGGTGGAGGTGTTGGCTTGCAGGCTTGGAGGGTTCCCCTCTCAGCTCCACAATATCTGCTGTCTGAGAGGAAGAAATCACAGCAGTAGGTTCTCTGTGTGTCTGGAGCAGTTGCACCTGTGAGACAAATGCAGAGAAAGAAAGAGCATGCACAAAACCTGAAGATGAGTGAGGGAGACAAAGAGCCTCCTGCTCATGGTGGGATAGAGTTGGGTGGGACAGGGTTATGTTGGAGAAGAAAGGATCAGCACTTCTGAAAGGCAGCGCTGATAAAGAAATGTCTTAGGTGGTTGCAAGGCTCTGTTCTCTACCCCTCTGACAACTCTTGCTGTTAGCTGTAGCAGAAAGGCACCATTCATAGAATCCCAGGATCACTGAGGTTGGAAAAGACCTCCAGGATCATCAAGTCCAACCTTTGACCCAGCCCCACCTTGTCAACCAGACCAGAGTACTCAGTGCCACATCCAGTTGTTCCTTGAACACCTCCAGTGATGGGGACTCCACCACCTCCCTGGGCAGCCCTTTCCAGTGTTGACAACCCTTTCCATGAAGAAATTCCTTCTGGTGTCCAACCTGAACCTCCCCATGTGCATTTCAAGCCATTTTCTCTTGTTCTGTCAAATTAATCTTGTGTAGATGAACTAAATGTCATCACTAATTCTCGTTTGGACCCAGTGCTGTTAATAACAATGGAAAAACTTGATATAGTCTTCTACTGGGCTTGTGAATAGCATGGTTTTGTCTCCAATCACAGTTTGTGTTTTGAGTAGCTGGGGTTTGAGATGACCAACCAGCAGGTCCATCACTGAAAATGAGTCTGTGACTGGGTGTGTTTTTACCTGTTCATATTTTGGCCTTTTGCCGCTGCCTCAGGATGCAACCTGGTGCTTATGCCACTCCAGTCTTTTAACATGTGCATGATCTGAGCTAGGGACACCCCAAACTCACGTGAGGCAGGGCTGCATCAGGGAGTTTGCAGGGGGCCCACAAGTTCCTCTTATACAAGACAGCTGCTTCTGCTTTTAATGTGAATTTGACTTTCACCTAAGCAACAGATCCCATTTTGTAGACTGCATCCTTTATCTAGGAACATCCAGGATGGGACCTGTGGTTCCCATGAGCTACTTTTGTGTGCCAAGAGAAGAGGCGGCTCTTCAGCTGGGTCCCCAGATGCATTCTGCTTCTTCAGAAAATAGGATTTAGTTAAAATGGTGATCTGGAACAACCTAATTTAAGCAAGTCTGGAGTCCTGAGTGCTGGGGAGCTTCAATGACTGAACACAGCAGGAAGTGAGTTGGCTTTAAGCCGTAAAGGCTGCAGGGATCTGTCCTTATATATAGCCTCTCTCTATGTATATGTATGTGTGTATATATATTTTTTATATGCATATATACTTACATATCTTTTTAGGTCATTCTAGACACTTCCTAGTCTATGGCAATTCCTAAAAAGAAGTGGTACAGCCTTCAGCCTACTGTACAGCCTTCAGCCTACTGTTAAGGAGCAGATGATCTTCTGGGGTCAGGATGTGGGCTCCAGCTGGTTTTAAACTCTGTCCTCAGGAATCATGAGACTTTGGCAATTGAAACTTGGCCTTTTCATGTGTGTTCAACTGGCATTCTCCTCTCTGAAAGACTTTCTGTAAGAGGGAGATGACATTTTTAACACTTATGGCCATGAGGCAAACAAACTCTAGAGAAGGAGAAGAACCATACAAGTTGATGGTTATTTTCAATATTCCTTGGAGTTTTGTGCCTTTTACCTGTCCATCCATATTTCCAGCTGTAGATAGTGTAGCCAGCTGCATAGTCTGTGTAGGCACCTGGGGTCAGTGGGGCAATTTATTTCACTGAATGTAATGATGAATTCTCTTTTTGCTGTGGTAAGGGGTAGGTGGGCTCTACACCAGACAAACCAGAGTGCAAAATCCACCAGTGGCCCCAGGCATGACTGTGGATGCTGAGAGGCAGGAGTACAAGACAAATGTCTCTGTTGACTACCCATAAGCAAAATGTAAGTGAAAAAGAAGTTTGTTTTCTGAAGGCATTTATGAAGGAGAGAGAGGGAGGTAGAAAAGTGTTCTCATGTGGGTATTTGTGTGAGAGACGGCGGCAACCAGGGAGCGACAATCAGTAAAGAGCCGGGAGGACACTGCACATGGGAGATGTGGCTACTGTTAAGAAAATAACTGTAAAAACAATTGCAACTGCTTTGTTACACAATTGCTCCCCTCCTTTTGTCTGGGTTGACACACGTGCAGCTGGATTTCAGATCACCTGATGCCTCCACAGCAGCTAGGTCCCAGTCACTGACTCTCTATTCCAGGGAACGATCCAAAATATAGGAAAAATAAAACTGGGTGATTTCAGCAGTCTGTAGGATCTGTAGTTTAAACAGGGCAGGAGAGCATCCTGACCTGGTGGGCTCTATCCTGACCATCACTGCAGTCCAAAAAGGTGTCATTGGGACCCTCTGGGACTCGCACTCCCCTCTGTAAGCAGAGCAGAGCATGCCTTACCGATGAAGAAGTCATGTTTCCAGGGCGTCCTTAGTGTTGATGAGAAGTATTGATGCTGATTTTGGAAAAGGAGATGAACAAGGCAGAGCTGTTCTGGCATGTGGCCCCTAAGCAAGAGAGGAAGTTGCACAAGCTGATATTTTTCAAGTGGAAAGGGATGAAATCAATGGGGAAAAGAGTAATTGTTCCTGGTTCAGAAGAGCACGTTCCAGACGGTGGGGAGGAAAACCTCTTTTCCAAGAGGAGTGTGGCTGGGCATTTTTCAGCTGGAGGATCTGAAAGTAGACACAATTGGTTATGTCCACTTGGAGGTGAAACCTAAGATAACCACACTAAAAAAATCATGATGATGTAAAGGCTTTTTCTACCCACAGTGTTTTTTTCCTTATCTGATCTCCACCTGCAGCTGGGAGTTGGCTTGTTTTTATTGTGTTGAAAGATCCAGTTTGCTTGAGATCCTTCCAGTAATGCTTGCAGCAAGGTTTCCTTCCACATTGTTGTCATTAGTTTTCAGATACAGCTGGATCTGCATGAAAATTCAGCTTTCTGCCACAAACATTCTCAGTGACCAAAATACAGTATTGCTTGAAATTTCTTGGGCCAAGACAAAGTAAACCAGATTTTTACCAGCCAGTACAGTGGTTATCCTTGCCCTAACACAGGCTTTGAAGAGGGTATGCATGTCAAAGATCATTTATGCCCTGCCAGGGAGGACAGAAACTTCCAAATCCTGAGACGAACTTGAAAAGGAAGAGGCAGAGAATGTTTTTCATCTTTAATTTGGGACCAGCCCAAAGGATACCCATGAGAGTGGTAGGGGGAAGGAAATGTCAAAATACAGTTTTCCAGCAATGCTGATTCTTTTGCATTTTGTAGATAATGGTTAAAAGAACATCTTTATTTTTATGGTACATCAGAGATGTGCTTTGTGCCCACAGACATAACTTAAATGCCATGTCCTTGCCCAAAGGAGTCTTGTATTGAACTGAGTCCTTTTATTTGATAGAGACATATGTCTGGCAATAAACAAATTGCACTTAGTTTTTATTTCCACTCACACAAGCAATTATTGTACATGACATGAAACTGGGCCAGCTGGTTGCATTGTCAGGTTCTCAGATTGTTCCATCTCTGTAGATGCTGCCCATGGGGGTGTTCCATAGAGCACAGCTGGACATCCACCTAAAATGTTAAAAGCAAGGTTTAGTAGGGGAGTTTAATCCTCACAATTTCTGAAGTCTTTGCACAAAGAGCTCCAAGTGGCTACAAAGATTCATCTGTAGAACTTCTTAAATAGACCCAGAGTCTCACCTCTAAGTGGAGTTAAGCTCTGGTTGCAAGGACTGTTAGAGAGGGAAGCCGTGAGAGACAGAATCAGAATCAAATTGTAGCCACAGGGAAAATTTAGCAAGATATGTGTACCCAGAGGTGGTCTTCTCCTAAAGACTCCAATATTCTGATGTGAGGGAGGTCTAGAGAATATGGAAAGAAATGAGACACAAGGTTCAAAAGCATCTGCAGGGAGCAGGGACAAGCAGGAACACTCACCTCTCTAGAAGCTGTGATACGAACTCACGTGCTTGCTTTTCGTGTAGACTGTATCTTATCCAACCCTAACAGTATTTTATTTATTTTGTTTAGACTTTATTTTATCCAACTGTATTTTTTTTTATACCCTCAACGTCTGCTTCAGGCAACCCTTTTTTTCCAGCCTCTGGAGTAGTTGTGGAAAACTTGCTGCTCCCAAGCAGATTTGAGAGCCACGCTGAGATGGAGAAGGTGGCTGCACACCTGGTGTGGGAGAGTCACTGCTCTCAGATGCCATTTGTTATTTTTCTTCCACAACCATAAGCATTTGTCACCACTTAAGGCTGAGGGGTTTGCTTTCCTGGCCATTATTTCTCCCAGCACTTGCTCTACCGTGCATGTAATTTCTGTTGGCTTCCTACTAGATAAGTTGTATCTTTTCTATATTGAATGGACAAGGGAGCAGGTTCAGATTAGATATTGGAAAAAAAAGTATTCCCTGTGAGGGTGGTGAGGCCCTGGCACAGGTTGCCCAGAGAAGCTGTGGCTGCCCCATCCCTGGAAGTGTCCAAGGCCAGGTTGGACGGGTCTTGGAGCAACCTGAGGTAGTGGAAGGTGTCCCTGCCCACAGCAGGGAAGTTGGAATGAAATGATCTTTAAGCTCCCTTACAACCCAAACCATTCCATGATGCTATAGTTTTTTTCAGTCAAATATGTTTCTCAATACTGGGTGTATGGGAATGTCATTCTCATTGGGTGTTTATCTGCCTGAAGTTTCTATGGCTGCCTTATTCCTGCTTTACCTTGGTGTGTTGGGAATAGCCCCTGCAGAGTGTTTGTAGAGAGCAGGACCTCAAGCTCTGAGCTCCTCCTGGAGATTTGGGGGATAGGTGGTTGTGTGCAGCTGCAGATCAATGTTTGCACAAGGAGAGCAATAAATTTCAGACTCTCATGTCATTAAATTGTGCAGTTTGGTCTGGGATTCTGTCCCAGTCTCAACAACTGCTTGTTAATAGTTAAGAAGGCCTTGACATGCTCTTAACTGGTTAATAAATGACTTAGAGAAGATTTCTTTTCTAAATTGCAGGTTAGTTTGCTTTATTTTTAATGATGTTCCTCGCGTGTGCCTTGTAAAGTTTATGGAGAGTGTAAGTTGGTGAAAGGCCAGTGGCATGGCAATTACTTATGCTCTTTTTTCTGTGTTAGGCCAAGGCAACTTTGTTTTAGTCTCTTGCCTCCTATGAAATATGTTATAGGATTAAATACGCTGCCGTAAATAAAGATTGAAAAGGCCTATGGAACTTGCTGGCAGAGTCTGTCCTCTTGCAAAATCAGATTACAAATTCCAGGTGATGTCATCTCAGGTATGAAATACTTCCAGTCAGAAGAGATCGGGTTATTTTCCTAATAGCACTCCTGAGAACTAGTGCCCATCATCTGGGATTCTGCAGTTGATTTTGTTTCTCCATATGTTGGAACAGCCTTAGCAAAGAGTGTTCAGTCTCCCATCCCCCTGAATTATTTGGTGAATGCTTCTTTCATCTTAGATCACAGACAGACAAGCATCAGCTCACGAGGTGTCATGTACCAGCTACTGAATATAGAGCTCTAAGAAGCAGAAAACACAGACTCTGCTTCTTTAATTAGTTCATGCATCTGCTTTGTTAGCTGATCAGAAGTCCAAGAGCATAAGGAGTATTTGGCCCAGGACACTGATAGCCATGCAGTGAGATCATCAACAATTCTTTCCAAGAGGGAAGGTTAAGGAGTCCTCCTTCTAGGTCCCAAAATAGATTTCCTGTTGAAAACCCAGATAGATACACTATTTCAGTATCACAGAACCACTTCTTGCCATTATGCAAAGAGTTGTGAACTTTGGTGGAGTTTCTACCCTGATGCATGTGACTTCCAGCAAACCCTCACCTGCAGCTGAAGTTGATGATCCCTGTGCTCTTGCCCTCTCACAGCTGTGCAGATGTGTCCCTTGCAAGCTGCTGTTCTCTGTTCTGATAGACCTCCCAAAGGGCAAAGGTGACCCAGGCATCCAGAAGACAGTTTTGTTTGCTGGTCAATGCAAAGGCTTGAATAGTGTAGAGAGAGGGTAAGATCAAAGGTACTTGTCCTTGTTTTAGCTTTTAGTATGGGGAAGGTACGTTAGGATTTGTTAGCAGTGGCAGATGGAAAATTCTGTTTCTGAACAGGAAAAGCAACATGAAAGAAAGATTGTATGGCATGGGAAATTTTGTAGTGAGTTGGTGGCTCTTCTCTAGAGGGAAGATTATAAACTCTACAGCCAGCATGGATTTTTTTGTAATCCATGACCATAGGGTTAAGGAGTCCTCCTTCTAGGTCCCAAAATAGATTTCCTGTTGAAAACCCAGATAGATACACTATTTCAGTATCACAGAACCACTTCTTGCCATTATGCAAAGAGTTGTGAACTTTGGTGGAGTTTCTACCCTGATGCATGTGACTTCCAGCAAACCCTCACCTGCAGCTGAAGTTGATGATCCCTGTGCTCTTGCCCTCTCACAGCTGTGCAGATGTGTCCCTTGCAAGCTGCTGTTCTCTGTTCTGATAGACCTCCCAAAGGGCAAAGGTGACCCAGGCATCCAGAAGACAGTTTTGTTTGCTGGTCAATGCAAAGGCTTGAATAGTGTAGGGAGAGGGTAAGATCAAAGGTACTTGTCCTTGTTTTAGCTTTTAGTATGGGGAAGGTACGTTAGGATTTGTTAGCAGTGGCAGATGGAAAATTCTGTTTCTGAACAGGAAAAGCAACATGAAAGAAAGATTGTATGGCATGGGAAATTTTTTAGTGAGTTGGTGGCTCTTCTCTAGAGGGAAGATTAAAACTCTACAGCCAGCATGGATTTTTTTGTAATCCATGACCATAGGGAAAACGTCTGAAACACTGGGTGCATATTCCTGCCAAATACAAGGTGCCTTGTTTTCAGAAATGAGAGCAGCTCTTACTTTTTCACATATTTTAGATCACCCACCCATCTTTTGAATGTTTGACTACCTTAACATTGTACCTTTAGTAAGTCTGAAAAGCAACTCTGCAAAATGCTGGTCTGGATGCACAGAAGCACCGAGATCCTTCTCCCCACCCAGGTGCTCTGGTCTGGCTCAGCCCCGCTCAGAGCGGCGCTGCCTTTGCTCCCCCAGCACAAACTGGCCTGAGCATCTGAAGAATGGCTGATATTCACCACTGTCCTGCTGGACATCAGCCATCCCAGGGTGGGTTGAACTGGCTGAGAAGATGGTCTTCTGAATTCCACTAAAAATGGGAAGCTTTGGAGGAAAAGCCCTTTGTTGTGGGACTCATGTCACATTCTCAGACTACACATATGTATATAAGGTATATGAAGTTAACTCTGTGATCCAACTTAAATCTCATGCAGATGAGGGCAAGGCTGTTTTCTGGAAAATACCTGACCCCCTAGAACCACCCATATTAATCTGTCTGTGGGACAGGGTTACATCCACGCTTACTGCTCGGAATGAGAGCAGCCAGTCTGCCGAGCCTAGTATTTAGTTAGGAATAGAATAATTACATGTGTTTAGTTCTCAATATGATAAAATCAAGATCTGGCGTGGTTGCTGGTCTTGTCTTAACCCTAACACAGACTTCAGTTTAATACCAAGGACCAGTTCTAAGTTGCATGAATGCCTTGTGTTAAGAACAAGGACTGACGATTGTGGGTTATGTCCACATCCTGCCTTCCACAGAAGGATATGTTTAGGGCTCCCTTTTCCAAGTGCATGCTTTCTATCTTTAGGTTTTGGTTTGGAAATGTGTTTTTCTTGAACTGCCCAGGGTCTATAGCACAGGTGCTCTGGTCAGGGTTTTTTATTTCAAGGGCTGGTGATGCTTGTGCAAAGTGTCTCATTGGCACAGGGAGCATTTTATTTAGTCCCTGATCAAACCACGCTCAGCCACAACGAGCTGCCCTGCAGATTGATTTAAAACAATAGATTTATGTCATAAACTGTTTGCTGGAAGCACCATACTATTCCTAGTCCTGTGCCAAGGCTTGACTGTGAACTGGAGTAGAGGCTTCTTTTCTGAAAGCTGGACCAGTTTCTTTCTCTAGTTTACAGGACTCCCAGGGCAGTTTTATCAAAACAAGTAGGAAATGAGGGCTATAGGCACATTTTGGAAGGGCACAAGGATGGGAACGAGCAGCAAGGATTGCAGGCATCTGAACCTTGCACTGCTGAGTGCTTTGTACCCTGTGCTCAGGAGCCTGGACCAGGGTGAGGGCAGAGAGCTGGCAGGGGACACAGAGGCTGGGAGATGCCACATACCAGCGCTGCTGTGTGTCTCCAGTCCTGGCATTCCAGCCACATCCTTGTATTGAAAGGGGCAAACTGGAGCAAAGTTAACCCAGGCCTGGTATGCAGGGGCAGCACAAGTGCAGGCACAGCAGAGCAGGGAGATGTGGATCTGTACTTGGTGTGCTGTCCGTATAGTACTCAGTCACGCAAGGAAGCCTGTCCCAGGTGAGGTGTTTTAACTCTCTCCAACTTTTCCTTATCCTGGGAGGAGGCAAATGGAGCTGAGGGCCCCACCTTGTAATTAAAGTCATCAGAGATGAGGAATATGTAAGACAATGGTTCCTAATTAGCAGCTGCCTGGGTTAAATGCCATCTTAGTTTTCCTTTTTGGTGGCAAGGTGAGCAAACAGTGGAAAGTCCTTGGCTGGGACAGAGGGAACAGGTTGGTCTGCAGCTTTCTCCATCCCCATGAGGAGAGATCTTTGATGTCTCTGAGTAGTGACTCTCAGCCCATTAATTCCAGTCAGTTTTCAGTCTGAAGGGCATGGCAGGCACAAAGTAAATAACCAGATGTCAAAATTTCTGCCCTTCCCTGGAGTCATGAGCAGAGGCTGGAGCACATCTTTGTGCCTTTGATTACATATAAATATTCTGTGTGTTGTTCTATGTCTCCCCTTGCCCCTCACGTCCTGTGACTTCATCTGATGGTCTTTGGAGAACAAGGGGACTATTCTTGGAGACAGTCCTCATCCTAGAAATCATAAACCTGGCAGCTACCCTGGCCCTCTCTTCTTGGATGTGGCCCTATCTGAAATGCTCATGGCACATCAAAGGAGCCAACACGGGCTCCCGAAGGGTCTGCTCTCTATTGAGGACACAAGTGTCCTGTCCTCACATACTGAGCTACTCACAGCTTCTGCTCTCGCTGCTCAGTCCCTTTTTACTGCAGCCCCATGACCAAAAGCCTTGCATTTTCGAAAGGAAATGTATGAAAAATAGTGTCAGGCTAGGATAAATCGTAGGGAACAACATCAGCGTGTTCTCCTATATATCTCCTATATATATATATATATGGATAGGAGAAATCAGGTTGTAGAACTAGTAGTTCTAAGGGTGGGATTTGAAAGACTCCCACAGCTCTGAGTTCCATCTATATAAAATGACAGCTGCGTGTGCGCTATTTTTTTTTGTTGTTGTTTATAATTTTAAGAGGTTTTTTTTGTTTACCCTCATTAGCATTTCCTTAGTAGAAATCCTTTCTCCACACCAGCCATTTTAAAGATTAAGAAAGAGACAATACCTCTGCAGGAAAGGTGAACTGGGGTAGCTGCAGGTTGTGTCCTGCTCCAAGGTATGTCACTGGACACCTGGAGACAATGCATAGCCATGGCCATGAACCTGGCTAGAGGCAAAGGAAAATGTGGTCCAGTCACTTCAGGGGCATCACTTTGGGTCTACCTGTACACATTCATTGAGAATTTGTCTTGTTTGGAGAAAAGTTAGTTGGTTAATTTTAAAAATTACTATTTATTTTCACACCATTCAAATCGGCTCAGGGTGTGTTCCACACAGCAAAGCAGTGGTGCAATGAAAGCAGTTACTTTTCACTCACATTGGTCGTGGTAGACACCTTTGCTAGCATAGAGAACACTTAAGGGCCAGGGTTTTACCTACACTTTGAGGGTCAAAAGCCACCCCTTCCATGGGAAGCTGCAATCTCTCCGACCCTCCTGCCCTCCCACATGTGTAAGTACGTGAACTGATTATATAAGTGACCTGGGTTACAGCTAACCTGGAGGGAAAGAATGATAAGATTAAAAGAACAATGAATTGATGTCACCAGTGTTGGGCTTTATTGCCTGTGAACACTCATGAGAGCTGCAGCCTGTGAGACCTTGGGTCAGCAGCAGCACTCGCAGCAGGACCCACAGGAGCATTAACCAAGTGATGCACATACCTGGGGCTCCATAATCAAAGGGCTGCATGTTCTTCCCTCTCTTTGTTTTGTTTTTTAAGTCATCCTAATTAATTAAACAGCTGATGGAATGGCAGGGCAAGGACATTGTGCAAAAACTCAAAGCTGCACAGATTTTCAGTGTGGACCTGATGAAAAGGCTTGTCGGTATACCCTCATTCTCATTAATGTAATTAACTCTGCTCTGAGTCAACTGAAACATCAACAAGTTGACCATCTTCAAAGCAAAAGTGATTTAACAACAGTGAAACTGATATTGGAGCACGTGAAATGCTGAAGAAAAGCCTTTCCTTTACACAGTGGTTCTGAGTTTTTGAACAAAAGCTTTTTTGTAGGATGGATTTTTTTCTTGTAGTTGAACATTTAGACAGAGAATTCACCTCATTTTCATTAATTTTTTGGCAGGGGAAAAGTCAGCATTTTCTCAGTGAGGACTCACTGAAGCAGAGAGGCAGGGCTAGGTAAAGAAGCATGACTAACTCCAGCAGATTTACTGAGAAAAGCCAAAGTGTGTAGTGAGCAAGTGCCTCTTTGCTTTAGTGCTTTAGCAAATTATCTCTATAAGCCTGGCTTATTCCTGAGATTTTATTTTACTTCAGTTAGTTTAATTCCACACTGACCCTGGGCACAAACTCCACGTGAATAAGGAGGCAAGTGTGATTTGGCAGCCCACTGTTGCAGACTGCTCAGTGAGTAGTGTTGGTTTGTGTGAGTAATGTCATTGCAGTGGGACTCTCTTAAGGTTAGTGGATCCAGAGCAACATATAATGGGTGTGTGGCAGATTTTTTTGGGCGACGGAGCTTGAAGGATGGGCAATTTGAATTTTATACTGGGAAAATCTGCAAAGCAAAGGATGGGAGCTTTTGCACAACATTTTCTTCCTACAGCTGTGATCTCGGAGAGTGTTATCAGAGCAGACCCCAGAGATAGGGGTGCTGTGTTCAGGTCAATCACCCAAAGGAAGTCCAAGTTCCTTTCCTGTTTTTTCCTACTCTCCTGCAAATAACCTGCAACCTGTTGCAGCACCTGTAACACTGGGAAGAGCTTTTCTCTGTTAGCTGTTGGGCCTTCTGGAAACCTGACATTAATGAAGTGGTCACTGCCCCATCTATGGAGAAGCTGGGGGGGATGGATCACTGCTAATGGCTCCACAGCACAGAAATCACCCTCCAGCAGTTTGACCCTGGCACTCAACAGTCAACACAGATAGCAAATGGGTCAGGAAAGCTCAGGTGTCTTTGGAAACCATCCCTCAAAGCATGATGCTGGGTAGATGCAAGTTGTCCTTGAATCCTCTCCTCCTGGAGATGTGGGGGAGAAGGAGATGCTCCTACGTAAGCAGTGACCCTGACTAGTGTGTTGTCCTCATTCTCCCAATGGCTGCAATGAGCATGGCACAGATGTAAACCCATAATATTTTTCCTCTCTAAAGCAAAAATATTCTGAAAACACCTCCATGTATGCTGGAAGGGCCCGTGCCAGAGCAACAGGGAAGGATTTCTCCCCCGGGGTGTTTGGCAGCGGCAGCGGCCACGGCCACAATCCACAAACTGATAATGTGCCCATGAGTCACTTCTCAAACACAGAACTAGTGAAACAGGCTGCACGAGGGCTCATCGGTGCTCAGGATGTCGTAATTACGATGGCCTGGCTTGTTGAAGGGGGGCAAATGCATGATTATTTATAAGGAAGTGTCAGTACAGTCTAATTGTCCCAGGGACACATCCATGGCCTCTCTGGGGAAGCAAATATGAGCCTTTGGTGTCCTTGGCTCATTTACCCTCACAGCAATTCAGTTCAGCAGGAGCATTTGTGGCTGAGGTGTTCTCCTGATGATTTTCTTGTAGCTTTTATTACCTTCTTCCACTTCAGCAAACCAGTTCTCCCCTCTGTTAAATAAATGCTTGAGTGAAGATTTGTGGTAACTGGGAAAATCCCTGAAGTTTCACTTTGCTATAACCACAGAAGGGGTGGGGTTGAAGGGATCTCGGGAGAACATCTGGTCCGAGCCCCTTGCTCAAGCAGGTTCACCTAGAGCAGATAACCCCTGTCTGAGGCACACAGGGTTTTGCACAGACCCAGAACAGTCATTTGTATGAGCTGCCAAGAATCTCTGTCTGTCCTGTCCCTGCTGCTCAAATTCTGGCTCCAGCAAAGGTCTAAGCAGTGTGTTCTGCACACCCTGTTATTCAGGCTGGTGCACATTCCTGGGAGCAGCACTTACTTACCCTTTTACAGCTCCTGCCTCAGCTGTGGTCTGCTACGGCATTTTCCCCAGTGACACTTCAGAACAAACTTTTTCTATATCATTAACTGCCCAGTTAGATTAAAAGATGGTAAAACAACAGGGTCTTAGCTGGGACAAGAGGAAGGTAGAGACATGTGCATGGTATGAGCCTGTTGAGAGCTCAGCCCAGCCATGGTGACCCACTGGAGGGGTGGGAGTAGTGACTGTGGAGAACAGCAGACGAGCTCTGGTGGGAGCAGCCACAGGTGAAGTCATTTGCTGCACTGCAGGTCTGGGGGAATGCACATTACTGCCATTGCACACACTGCCCATCAGCTCCCACGGATGTCTGCTGTGTCCTCCAGGGCTAAGCTGATTTCTGGCAGGTGTTTAGACACAGCTGGTTGGCCTGAGTTGATTCACTACTCAGTGGTGGAGGGTCATGGGGCAGGAAGGGGCTGTGCTGCAGCCCCTCTGTGCTCAGCCAGGCTGAACACAACAGGAGAGAGTCGCCGGAGCAGCCAACCCACAGCGCCAACCCATCACATACCTGTGCTCTCCCTGGATGTGATTCCATGTGGATGGTGGAGTGACCATCCCTGGAGGTGTGCAAGGAACAATTGGACATGGCTCTCTGTGCTCTGGTCTGGTTGACAAGGTGGGGATGGGTCACTGGTTGGACTCGATGATCTCGGAGATCTTTTCCAACCTAAATGACTCTGTGACTCTCTGGTGGTGTCTCATTTCCCAGAAAAGAAGGTTTGAGATACATATTTTCTTCCTAGGTGGGGTAAAAATGTGTGGGTAAAATAGGAAAGATTTCATTGTTTCCTGTGGGGTTTTGAAAAGCCTCCTCTGTGAAAGAGGGCCTTGAGTTTAGATTTACAGCAATCCAAGCAATTATGGAGCTGTACCTAACATCTGCAGCTCTCAAGGAATCTCTTGCTTCTGTACCCTTGCATGTTGTCTTTTCTGACATTCACAGGTGTGTGTGCAGCTGTGTGGTTATTTACTCCTCTTGCTTTAGGTGATGCTGTTTTTTAAACCAGCGCATCCTCAGGTTGGACTGAATTCCCATAGATTTTTGCTGGATAAGAGGCATATGCTCCTCAGCAATTTTTGAAAGGAGGGTCAGCATGGTGTCTGGGCCAATCCCTCATTTCTAGGATATCTACATTTAGCTGGCTTTGTCTCTGGAGACCTCTCTAAATCTGTTTTACATCTGAAGATGGTGATGTACGTGAACTGGGCAAAACTGCAGAGGGAATTATTTCCAGAGATGAGCAGAATGAGGTTGTGCCCAGTTGCCAGACCTGTTCATGGACCACCCCATCGTCCTGAGCTTGTGCCTGACTACAATACATATCTGAGGAAGGCAATGCCTTCCTTTGAGCACCTGGAATGTGCTGCCTGGGCTGTGTTTACCCCCCACCAGACCCTCCTGGTGGCTCACCAGCCTTGCGGTGGCTGCTGCAGTGTGCAGTCATTCTCTGTATGAATACCTCATACTCTATATGGTATGAACAACCTCTTTCCAGTTCCCTAACATCTCTCCTACTCATAGAAGGGAAGGGAGACAGAGCCAAGAAGCATCTTTCTGTCCCTGGGGCACAGCAGGGCGGTGGTGCTTGACCTGAGTCCCCAGCTCTGCCGAGAGTGACCAATTGCTCCCAAGTGACAAGCCCTGTCTTTCCATTTTAAGCCTATTTGTAAAAGGAGGGCTCTTTTCAATTTTTTTTTCTGTCTTCTTTTGATGCCAGTCTCTATTGTTTGAGGAAACTTTTGCTAGGAAACTGGGACTGGGGAAAAGGAAATTCAAAGACAGAGCAGCCAAACCCTTTGCAGGAATCTGCTCTCTTCTGAAGGTTAAAGCTTGTCATTTTTTGATTTACTGGAAATGATTGGTGTTTCCTTTGTTCTCCTTTGTGGTGGCTGCTCTGATAAACCCTGAGGGATACTTTCCTTGGACAGATCTGGAACATTTACAGCAAAAGAAATAAGGAAAGTAAACCCACGTCCTGTTATTCCATATTCCATTTCTTGTAAATCAGGGATATGCCTCGTTTCAGAGGGAGACTCAGGACTCTGTGTCTGTAATTGCAGGGGACTTTAAATGGCTGCAGACCCCAAAATACCATCCGCTACAGATTGCTGTGATGACAGTGGTACTGAAGGCACTACGGGGTATGACCTTTTATTTTTTTGAGAGTGGCTTCTGGGACTGACACAGCTCAGAAATGAGGCTTATTTTGGAGACTGGTGTGAAGCTTGTGGCAGCCCAGAGCCCTTTCCTTAGAGAGTCCAACTCTGAGTCCTTTCCAGGACCAGAGCAGGCTGAACAGGGCTGTGTGTGGCCCAGAAATATGTTGGGAGATGCTGCAGGTCCAAGTTGGCTGATAAAGCCCCCCTGATTCTAGGAATAAACATCTTCTACCAGGCTGGATGGTGAGTGGAAAGGGACTTGGCCAGCACTGGTGCAGAACATGTGAAGTGGTGCTGCTGTCAGTCAGCCCCACTGTTCTTTCCTAAGGTGGAGTTCTCTCACACCCTGGAGAGCTGTTCAATGAGGTGCCATTCCCCTGGTTGTGCAACAGCAAACTCTGCTTATCCCTGCCAGGGGCTTCCCTGCCTGGAGAAGGCTAGAGGCCCCAACCCACATTCCCACTGAAGCAGTAGGAGACTTTCCCAGCGACTTCAGCGGGCTGCAGCCAGCTCTGTGACACCTCTGTGCCTTGGTTTCTCAGTGTAGAATGCAGCACAACAGCCACCACCTCCTCGGAGTGCTCAGAGGCTGCTTGTATTTTATGAAGCACTGAGATGTGTGGGAAAAATGTGTCACGAACACCCCTCCTGAGAAGGCAGAGCCTGAGCACTTGTGACTGCTGTTTCTGAGCTGCAGGGACAAGCCTTGCAGGCGATGTTACCTGCTGTGGGCAGCTCTGCTTGGAGGCAGGAAGAAGGGGAGGCCACTGCCTTCCTATTTTGGGTAGAGCTTAGGCCAGTACGAACTTGGAGGGACAGCAGCTGAGTGACCCCCTTGTCCAGTCCTCCCCCACCCCTCCCTATGGCTTAGGGTCCTCTGCCTGGCCATGGTGAGATTTTTTGTGCTGTTCTGGTTGCTGCGGCACAAACACAGCCCACCGAGTCTGAGGGAGGTTGAGGAGCTAGCAGCTGGTCTTATTACCACCCTCGTGCCTTTTCCTCTACCAGCCTTCAAGGCCAAGCTCCAGGGTGATGGCAGTGCCCACCAAACTGCTCCAGATGACCCAGAAACCTTCCCTATTTGAGTTTGTTTTTTTTCAGCTGGCACACATCTGACAGGGAGATAGTGGGAGCAGCTGGAAGGAGATACCCAGCAGCACTGCTCATAAAAGTCCAGATGAAGGATTGAAACACCTGCTAGCACCAGGAAAAATGTTTGCTATGGGACATTAGAAATTACACCCTGTGGTGCACATGGCTGCTCGCATGCATAATTTCCTCATCATTGCCAGTTAAAAAGGCAGGTGATGGATGGGCTGGTGTAAGCCAAGAGCATAGTGAAGGCAGCAGGCAGTCCTTGCCAGGCAGTGGAGATGATGTCTTGCAAACTGTTGTCCTTAATACCAAGAGGTATCACAAGTATTGTGAGACATCACCTTCTTTTCATTGCACAAAGATGTATAAAAGATGCTGCTTTCTCTTTTCTTCACATAAAGCTCTTCAGTAACAAAGTGCACTGCAAGAATGGGTCCTTTCATTCAGGATAGAGGAGGTTTTAAAATACACAAAGTGAATTCCTGTTCATAGGAAAATCAATGACAGGTTTTCAGTTGATTTTATCTGAAAACTCAGTGCAATTATTACACTAGTAAAACCCAGGCCAAGGAATCCCCCCAGTGAGACGAGCTAGAATAGGTGCATGATGAAGAAAGCTGTCTGCCACAACCAAGGGACTTGGAGCCACATATTTCCTTGCCAGCATGAAGCTGGCCCAAAGGGAAAAGATGAACTAGCTGGAAGATACAGGGATTGAACGCTTCTCCCATGCTCTGTCTGTCAACACAGCTTTCCTTCAAGAAGCTGCTGGAGCTGATAACTGCAGAGCTTCTGCCACAACCTCTGAGATCTCTGAGCTGGCCAAGCCACGCAGAGCCTGGTGCCAGTTCACTTACATGTACCTCCCCATGCCTTAGCACATCCAGGGGCAGCAGCACCTCTCCTGGATCCGTCCCACCACATGTGCACACAGCTGAGGTGTCCCAGCATCACCCCATACATCAACCCAGGAAGCTGTGCCCTGAGTCCATGTCCCTCCCTGGCCAATGTCACCAGCCTCCTCGGGAAGCTGTGGCTCACCTCCCTGCTCTGGATGTGCTGCCACTGCAATGGGAGAACCTTTAAAAAACCTGACAGAAATATTTTATAGATATTGCTTCTTGGGCAGGTCTCATTTTCCTCATGTCTGTGTGAGATGCTTTGAAAATCTGTTTTCCAGACCTTGCTTGACCCTTCTCCTGAGAAAGTCAGCTACCAGGATTGTATGTCAGCTTGGGCACATGTTGACTGCTTTGGAAAAGCCAGGTCACTGTGCTACCTCTTGCCTTGTGCTGTGACGTGCCAGTGTGGTCCTTGTTTGTGAGCATGCAAAGCCTGTGATGAAATTCAGCCTTTTCAAAGGGAAAGGTTGAATGTCAACCCAAAATTCTGTTTCTCTGGTGCCACAGAAGAAAAGCTTTAATGTCCTACTGAGTTTTGTAACATCCTCGTCATTTGAAATTTCTTTGAGGCCAAGCCCAACTTGGAGGCGTAATGAATTCAGCGTTCTCCCTCTATTAGACAGCTCTGATTTCTGCAGTTTTGTAAACATCCCCAAAACCACGTGGTGCTGTAGTAGTTGTCTTTCAGCTGCCTATCTCAAAATGCCTCTCAAGGGAAGAGACAAATCCTGTATCCCACTCCAAGTCCCAGAGGAAAAGACATAGAAATTCAGACCTCAGATTTGTATATGGGAAAAAAGATTGAGACACAGGTGTAGAGTCTTAATTAGTGCAAGCTCAATCTGGAGTCCTCACTGGGACACAGTCCTATGAGGGGGGTGCATCCTAATGGTACCATGAGGAACCTGCACTTTCAGACAGGTTCCTTTCTGCACAATCCTGCACAGAGGTGGATGAATGCTCTGCCATCAGAAACTTGCAACACTGGGGCAAGATTCAGTAATTGCAGCTATTTCCCTGCTCATGGTGGTGTGGCTGGAATTAGATGGTCTTTAAGGTCCCTTCCAACCCAAATAATTCTGTGTTTCTGTGATTTACTGGAGTCTCTTTACATTCATGTTACATGATTCAAGGGTTGTTATCTCCAGTCCGAATTGTTGAGTCTCGAGTGGTTGCTTTGGTTTTTTTAATAAAAGTATCCTGTCTTTATTTAATAGCTGAGATAGCACGTTCAGGCCAGTATCTCCTGGGAAGTCTCTAAAATTGGCAGCTAAAAAAACCCAGTAGAATTTAGGAATTACTGATGCTTTATAGAAGAATTACTGATATTTATAGAACACAGATATACATTTAATTTGGAGACAATTGTGCAGATGTAGCAGATCTTGGCAATTGTTTTCCCCCCTTTTTATTTTGCTAATAACAACACATAGAAACAAGAGGGTCATTTATTAGAACTTTCTGCTTTTTTCGTTATGTGGTCTCCTAACCCTCTCCCAAAAGCATGTGGAGATCTCCACCTGTCTGTTCCTGCATGCTGAGTGTGCAGTACCTGCTGTGGTGAATCAGCCAGGCCTTCCCACCAGTCATTCTGCAGTGGTTAAAGGTTACTGGTTACAGTGGAACCACCTTTGGGTTTTATGATCTCTCCACCCAACCTCCACCCAAGCTCCATCACCTTTTCCCCATAACGGAGATGCAGAGGAAAGGCTTGGCTGGACCCATAGGCAGCACCAGAGGAAAGGGAAGGATTGAAACTTGTCCCATTTCTGCCTTTCTGCCAGGTCTGCAAGGTGAGCAGTATTAAATGGTGCCCTTAGACCTGAATGTGTGCAGAAACTTTGATCCTGCTGTCATCCATGTTATGTCCAAGGGAGCTATATATGGTTTTACAGTCCTTCTGAGAGATGAATCAGTTGTTTCTCTGAAGGGTTATTATTGTTACTATGGTTATAGGTGAGCACACAGTCCCAGACACGTACTGTAAATCCCTGCTGAGTTTGGTGCTGGGCTTTAGAGAACAAGACAGGCCCTGCCCCAGAAAGCTGCCTGCCCTTTAGGTTCCTGTCAAGGTATAATTTGTTTTTCATTACACATGAGCACTTCCTACAAATTTCTGCACCGAGCCTTTTTGACAAAAGGTCTAACCTGAAGCCTCTTGCAGGATTTTTTTCAATTAAACCAGCTACTATGATTTTTTTCATGGCAGGGGAAGCAGCAACTCTCTAGGCTACCTGCTGCAGAAGAAAAACCAGGCACCATACGCAATGTAACTCTTGCTTGCTCTATCTCAAAAATGCCGAACTCTGGGAGAGAATTCGTCCCACCAAACGCCCACTAAGCACATTTTTTAAATCTGGTTTCTCAGCCTTTCAGGAAAGGAGAAGCAAAATCTAGCTATGTTCTTCTTGCCTGCTGGAACTGGGCCCCGTTTCATGAAATTAAATGGCTAAGGAGGAAAAAAATATATCCAAGGCAAAGATGCTATTCTCAACAAAGGAAACAGTATATGCAACAGCTTCTGCAGCATTCCTGCAACATGATGTCTTTCCCTGCACAGTTTCAGTTAGGAATTGATTGTCTAAACAGAGAATTGCTCGATTCAGAAAGGCTTAAGGCACACTTCATGAACTGTTTGCTAAGAGGATGAATAGATGGGCATGTGTGTATATAAATCTATAAATCATGTCTTGTTCTGCCCCAAAGAGGACAGCTGAGACTGTATTCTTTGTCACTTGATTTCATGTTCTCAGGGCTAGGGATAAAGGCAGTAGTGTTTCACACATGGGGTCAGGATTCGATGCTGCAGCTCTGGAAGGACAATCTGTGGAAAAGAGGGGATAACATTTATTGTGAGAGCTAGAGCTCACAAAGGGAATAACAACATTCATGCTGCTCTGATGGGTTCACAGTTAAGGGAAAGTTTGGTTAGTGTCTCTCTTTTGGGTTCTCTTCTATTCCAATGGGGTTTTTTTCCAAGCAATGCACAGGTTCTTGTTTGAAACCCTGGGTGTTTGGTGGCACTGCTGCTGTAAGTTGTTGCTGTCCATCCCAGTCCCTGCACTACCATGCCCATTGTTGCCTCTTCCTGCCCTTCTGCTCAGGGATGCTCTGCTGTGTTTGTGCTGATTTGGCTGGATTTTTGGCCAGGCTTTGCCCCACTGGTGAGTTTTGGAGCGGGGGGTGCTGGTGGTGGGAGTTGATACCAACTTTAGAGCTGAGAGAGGCGCTGTAGAAGGGCCCTGCAAGTACCTGTGCCATGACCAGGGGTCCTCTGGCAGATGCTCTGAGCAGGGAGGGGAGGGCTCAGTAGCCAGTTGCCCTGAGGAACTACCACATTTGTCCCCCAGAGAGCCCTCCTGCTACCCAAGCCAGTGGCCTTCATGGAGCACAGGGGTACCAGTAGAAATGATGCTCTTCAGGGGTCCCTCAGTGGAGCAAGTTGGAGGGGGAGCCTACAGCAGGGGCAAACCTGAACCCCTCAGCCAAAGACCTGTTTTCTGCCAGCTCAGGCTGTGCCTGGGGGGCATCTCTTCTAGGAAGGCCCCCAGAGAAGAGTTGTTAGACCACATAGCAATCCCTACAGTGCCCGTGTGAACAAATGTGAACCTCAGGCCAAGAGCAGGCTGTGGGACATCCTGAGCCTGCTCTCGTGCCAGTTTGGGTTCTGTCCATGAATCCCTATGGGCAGTTCTGTGATGTAGGCAAATGCCACGGTGACTCTGTGTCCCTGGGTGAAGCAGGGTGGGATGTGACTCCTTTGCTGAGCATGGCGTGTGGGCAGCGGGGGCGAATGGGTGGCATCGGCGCGGGTCTGTGGCAGTGAGGCAGGCACTGATCTCACCGTAACCAGGAGCACCTTTGGAGAGACACATGAGAGCTTTGACTCATCCCTCGCCTGGCCTGCGCTGGGTGCACTGAATGGAATGCAGGAGGTGTGCAGAACAAAAGGCTTTGCTCGTTTCTACGTGGATGCTCCATCCACCTCGCCGGCCTCTGTGTGCGTCTTTTCTCTGAGATGACGCACTGGGGATGGCTGAATACAGTCCCCTGTGTGGCCCTGGCATGGCAGGTCCAGCTGAGCAGAGGTGCAGGGTTTTGGTGGGCTCTGCTCTGCCCCGGCCCATGAAATGCTCTCCCACAGCCCACCGGGCAATAGCTTTGTGCCTGGATAGCTGGCACTGCAGCATGGGCATCCCCTGGGCATAGAGCTTCTTGCTTATAAATTAACTGCAAGCCATCAAGGGTCAACTCCCTTTTGCTATATTATGCATGAAAAGATTGAGAAGGTCAAGCAAGAAGTGAAAGATGCTTTTTCTTTAATAGTTTTCTGCACTATCCAGTATCCCTGTGCCTCCTCTTCCTCTTCATTTCAAGAGAATAACTCCTAAGTAGAAACTTAAGAAGCTGGTCCCATATTTAGAAGGTCACAGAGGCAGTATACATGGGATTTGTTTTGTTTTGGTTTGGTTTTCCCATGAGCTCCTAAGATGTAAAATATTATCAACTACTGCATTTAAAAGTGGCCTTTCAGTCATTGTCTTGTCTGGGGAAATCAGTAACAGGTGAGAGAGTTCGAAGCACAGGCAGACGTCCTCCTCTGTTTGTGTTTCTCACTTGTCATCTGTTCCCCAAAGAGCTCCCAGAAGTCAACCAATTCTGTCTGCCTGCTTTGTCTGTTACAGAGACCTCTCTTCCTTCACTAGGAAAAAAGTTGGTCTTTAGTCAGCCCCAGGAAAGGCCAGTTATCTACCCCAGATTTGCCTTGGCAGCAGCATGCTGCTTTTCAAAGAGCTCAGAAGAAACCCTCCTGCCAGCAAATGTAGGTAGTGCTTTTTTCAGTTCTTCTGGAGAAGTTTCTTTTTCTTTGTGGAGAGGATTTCTCAGTCTCCAAAAATCTGTCATGCGGTATTTGTGTTCCATAAAATGCATCCTCCTTGCCTGTAGAAATACTGCTCCCTGCTAATCCCAAACCAGTGACTGTGGGAACGGTGCTGACAGTGTCAGACTCAGCAAGCTGAAGGGAGTGGGATAGATCTGGAAATGGGTACCAGCTCTGCTCCCTGCCCCGTGACCCTCTGCTAAATATGGGTCAGTTTATATTTACCAGAAGCAGAGGGAATGGAATCCTTGGAGGGGGGTCAGGAGTAACTGTTGCAGATGTTAGGCTCTGGGTTTGTTTATTTGGATCTCCCGAGCACACTCTGATCCCAAACTTTTCCGCTCTGACGAGTGGGACTGGGTAAACTGATTCCGGTATTTTAGTCCAGCCTGAAGTGACAAGTATCCACAGCTCCTGATTCACACGCACTTCCACTTCCTCCATGGTGGCTGCTCATCACCACGTGCATTCTGGGAGTTTCCTCAAGGACAGAGGGAGATTCCCCAAGGAGAAGGGGAAGGGGAGAGAATTTTTCTTGAGGGTTCTTATTTATCTTGTGCACATCAATGTTTATCAGAAATTATGTTCATTTTCCAAAGAACCCCAGTTTGCAAATCTCTAAGTTTCCCATGGCACTTCCTGTCTATCATGTTTCATTATCCCAAATTAGCCTGTGATTGGTATCCAGCACCCGGAGACTGTATCCTGGTAGTTCTGACAGTACTTCCCAAGATCAGCCTGTTGCATCAGAAAGAAAGTCCTTCTGATTCCCTTCCCTTATTAAAATAATAATTTGCACTTATGTAATGTTCTTCACATCTCCTGGGTGAACATTAGTTGACCCTGCTGTAAGACACAGACAAGTTTCTGCTCTGCAGATGAAGGAAGGAAGGCAGAAGGTCACACAGCAAAGCGGGAGCAGAGCTCAGACTGTAATTCACAGAACTGCTCTTTCCCTCCTGCTCCAGGCACTGCTACACGGCACTAACAGTCCAAATTAAGAGATTATAATGCATAATCCATACTGGTGTGCCAAGAATTCTCTAAATCATATTACACTGTCACATAAAATGATGACTCATTTGCTAACACAACCCACAACCAGTTCCTTTATGTTAAAATTACGTGGACAAGACTGGATTTAAAAAGAAAAAGGAGAGCTTGTTGTGTATGTAGTGAATGCTGAGTTATAGATGCTTTCATGGATTTTATTTTGGCTGATGCTGAAGGAGCATTTGTGAGCCTGTTTGTTGACAGTGGTGCTTGGGACCAGAGATGCTGACATTCCACTAACAATAATAGGAACTGCCTCTGTTTGTTTCTAAATTGGAAATTCTTCCTTACATGGGCCCAACCCACCCTCCACCCCCGTCAAAGGAAAGGGCATTTGTCTGGGACTGGCAGATGGAGCATCTCCCAGCAGAGCTGGTGCCTCTGGGCTGCAGGGCTGGCCCTGTGCTTAGTCACTGCCAGAAGCTCCTGTTCTCCCCATACCTATGGAAAGGGGGCAGAGAAAGCACAGCTTATCTAAAGCAGTTAATAACATGGCACAACAATCAGCCCAACTACACTCTTCCCAGGAAAAGATGCTTTCACCGAATCTCCCCGTTGATGCCTTTCTTCTCTCTGTTGGCTCTGCTCTCCTTGCTCCTCCCTGCATCATCATCCTCCTCACTGCCACCCTGGCTCCTGCCCCTCATGATGGCCTCTGCTGCTGTTTGGGGACTGTGTTATTACACTTCCCAAAGCCATTTGGGATGTGGCTTGTGTGAGTGACACTGAGCTGTGTTTTGCTGCGCTGTGGTTTCACCATTTCCTTTTAGTCTTTCTGCCGGGGCTTTAATTCCCGTGGCTGAGGAACTGGTTGCAAAATCCTTTTTGCCAGGAATGCCCACATGTTCTTCAGCTGAGAGTTGTTCTGGCATCTTGTCAGAGATTGCTTTTCCATACCCTGCATGGCTGGCACATGTCATAGCCACTTGCTGCACTTTGAATAGAGAAGGCTGTCAGGGCAGATGGTCACTGCTTCTTTTGAAGCCACAAAGGGCTTGTTTGACCATTGGACATGTCCATCTCTGCAGACTTCCTTTCCCTGTCTGCCTCAGATCCCATGGGTCACCTCTGGCCCAACACCATCCTGGCCTATATTCCAGAAAATGTAGTTTAATCTCCCCAGCTTTGGGTAAATAAGCCTCAGCAGCCAAATCTCCAGCAGGCAGTAAGGACTTGGATCAGGAAACAGCTTCAATTGCTGCGTAGTCAAGGCCAGTTCAAGAAGCTCTTTGGAAGATTTTCCTACTGTTGTGCTGGAAGCTCCTGCTTCCCTTCATTTCTTAGAGACAAAAAAAAAGTAAGAACCAGTTTCTGTGCGTGACCTGCGGAGACCCTGAGCATCCTGTGCTAGTGCTGAGAGCAGGGGAGGGAAGTAATTGCTTTCAGCAGTTGGGAGGCGTGGGTGGCAGGATGGCTTTGTGCGGTGCTGGAGGACGCTCCGTACATGCATCCCTCCTAAACAAATACCTCTTTAAATGTGTATTATGGGGATTCAGGGAACAGCTTTTTTTTTTCATTACTCCAAGTAGGAGAGAGGCTTATTAGTACTCTCCTTCCATAGGCAAGGTGCAGAGGCTGGGAAGTTGTGAGACAAGTAACATTTGCTTTTATCAGTCAAATCTGCTCTCTCCTGGACAGTCATTTCAGCCAGAAATACAAGCAAAGGAATACAAGGTGCTGTCAGAGGCATGGCTGCTATAGGGGGAGCACATAATACTGTTCAGCGCAGCTATGGAAATGAACTTGTGTCAGTAGGAAGGAATTATTTCTGTGACACTGCTTGATGCATCCATGCTGGATAAGTACCTGTTGAAGAAAATGAGTTCTATATCACTGATGTCCATGTCAGAGTAACTGCACTCTGTTGGACATGGTATTTGGATGCTGGAAGAGCCTTTTTTCAGTGAGTTTTAGAACAGCAGTCTCTGAGAATTCCAAGGGAGCTCCAGTTAAGTAGGGGAGGGAAAGGGAGGTTTCAAGGTGAGATATGATGGAAGGGAAAGAGGTTTGGACAGTTTCAGAGCTCCAGACAGATGGAGCTGAAAGAGAAATGGATGCTCTAAGCATCTACTCAGATTTAGAGTCACAGAGAAAGGAAAAAAAGCAGACCTGAAGGTGCAGGGGTGTGAAATGGGAGCAAGAGCTGACAGCCCTAGGCTGTGGAGCAGGGTTAGACACAGCTCTGGAGGGAAATGTCTGCAAGCAGCAATCTGGTCTTTGGTAAAAGACAGATAAATCTGGGAAGTCCACAGGTTTTCAATGGAGCTCAGCTGTGAACAAGATGGAACTGGCCAGTTTGAGAGCAGAGGAGTAAAACTGGTGCTTGCTGGGAGGCAGCCAGGAGCAAGGGTGACTCTGCGGGCCAGGGAAGGTGCATCCCACCCTGAGCTGGGATCAGGGATCAGAGGAGACAGCTCTGCTTAAACCCAGGAGGGCTCCCTGCCCTGATGGGAAAGACAGACAGGTTTTTCAGTGTTTTATCTCACTGTTGCTGAAAGAGCTGAGTCTGTCATTATTTATTGCCATCTGTTAGAGAGACAAGAATGGCAGCTGCTAACAGTGGTACCTTACATCTCATAATGTCTTTCATCCCCCAAAACTCGAGCCCCCAAGGGATTTACAAAGACAATGCAACCAATCTGATTCCAAAAGAAGAGTTTCTCCTTAGGCTGGTATCAATCAGTGGAAATTTAGCTGTTCCTTGTAAACTATTTGCATCTCTGGGAACATTACATTTATACAAATGTGTTTATATGACTGCTAACAGGCAGCACAGCCCAAAACCTCTCATGAGAGGTCTGGGCTGTGCAGATGCTTATAGGAAGGCTTGTATCAGATACCTGTTGTGATGAACCTCAGGTGAAATTCATCACATTTTTGATTCTGAAAGAAATTTGTCTCTCTTTTATTTATTTTTTTGGTCCCATATTTTAAAGGCCTGGGTACACATCCATGCACAGTAAGATTTAGAGGTGATTATAGTGATCTGGGAAGCAGATGTCTGACATCAGTGTAGTACACAATGCCTCCCAGAGACTTTTTCCCTTGCATGGGAAAAAGTATCCTGATCATACTCCACTAATCTCACTGAGATGAATTTGTTATGGGGGGCACTAGAAAATGCAGAGCTGCAGAACAGTGGCTGCATGTGTCCAGTCCTGTGAGTTGGATCCAACACAGTCAGTGTTTTGTGGCTCCTCTGTTCCAGAGCTTTGCTCCGGAGTCGGCCGATGGCCGACAGATGACCTTGTACATGTTTCCTGGGTTCCTTGTGGCTCGGTTCCATCACTTATGAAATAAGGATAATGTCACTCACCTTGTCTGCAAAATGCTTTAAGATCTAGTAATAAAAAATACCAGGAAGGAGCTTAGGTGATATTACTATTTTATATCTATAAGAATGCAGATACCAAAGCAAATTACACCCGTGTGCAGGTCATTCTGTCCCTTGAGGGGGAGAGAAGGAAGGGGATTTCTTAAGGAGCAGCCATCTGCCAGGCTTACAGAATAAATTACTGAAGTGTGTTATCAATAGTTATCAAAACTTGCTGGAGCGGAAAGAATTTTAAAATGCTAATGAGGTTTCATTTGTGGAGCCTCGGTTGGGCCAGTCGGTTTCCTTTCTGCATTTCTCCAGGCTGACTTTGCACTGCCTTTCAGTTCCAGCTTGGTGTCCAGTTCTGGCTTTCTTGTACTTTCTCAGTGTGGTTTCTAGAGAGAGTGAAATCATCCTTGCTGAACTGTTTCTCATGCGTATCATTTTGCATTGTGTGGAGCGGGTTATTTTAACAAACTCTAAATTTTTACAATGCCAAGAAGTAGGAGCGTTGATTGCATTCCTGGAGGCTGCCTCCATGTCCCAAGGATGTGCATTTCCATTTTATTGTCTTCTATTTTTACCTCATTTTGGGGAGGAGGAAGGGCTGGAACACCCTTGGGACAGGCAGTGACTGTCTGTGGGATGGTGTGGCCACAGTGTGGAAGGAGGGACACGGGCAGATCCTGGGGAGGTGGCACCCAGCCCACACGTGGCACACACATGAGCTGCCCTGACAGCCCCTGGGCAGCCGCAGGGATCCAGCTGTGAAGAACCCCTGCTGCTGCCTCCGGCTTTTGAAGGCTCGTTTAAGCCCTAAAATAACAACTGCCACTCCCTGCTGAGGGAAACCAGCCGGGATTAGCTGAAGCCTCCCATTCCCCGCTGTCTAGTGAAACAAGGACTTTCCCCTCTATGTAAATAGGGTGACATTGCTGCCCTCCCCTTCTCCCTGAAGGGGAGCTCTGTGCTCCAGCGCTCTCCTCCTGCCCTCTGACAGCTCCTGCCCATGGTTTACAGCTCAGGGCACCAAAGGCAGTGGGAGACATGTGCTAACCCAAGGGGACAGCAGATGGGTGCAAGAGGTTTTAAGAACAGCTGCTGGTGTCTCATTCAATAATACCATTTTTAACAAATCCATATGATAGCAAAAAATACTGGAAATTAGGTTTTTCTGTCCTCTCTCATCTCTTGAGCCACACTTGACCTGTTCAACATGATCTAGGGATTAAAGGCTTGTTATTTTAGCTCCTCTACAATAGATCAGAGTCTGAACTCTGCCAGGCTATTGAGCCTTGACTGTTCTTTGACTCCACTTCTTTCTAGCTTTTTTTTTTGTGTGTGTGTGTGTCCCAGGACTTGTGATAGTCCACGGATGTGACTTCTGCTAAGTAACACAGTGGCTTTTTCTAATCACTGTGCACTGTGGCATCAGCCCAATGTGTTGGTTGCAGCACGTTTTGTAGCCCTGAGGCTCCCAGTTCTCCAGTCTTAGAACTGTGGAAGCTGCCTCAGAGAGGAAAGGCTTGGCAGCATCGCTCCTCAGCATCATCACCCCTTGGCAGCATAAGTGTGGCCAGGAGGAGGAAGGAAACCCTTGCTCTTTTCTAATGGGGCTATAAACGTATTTTTCTGTCTGAGATCAGAAGGGAGAGAAATTGTGAAGCCAATACTGTCAATACTGCACTGGAGGCTGTGGGCTGAGGTGTCTTTCGTCACCGTGCCATTGCCGTGCTTCAAACTAATCACGCATTTGCCAACACAACACTCCTGCTAATTCCCTCAATTCCCAGGTGGGGAAGTCGTGTCACTGAGATGCAAAGTGGCTTATCCAAGGTCACCCGTAAGGAAATGACACGGAGGGAGAGAGAGCTCGGGCTTACCGACTCCTACGGTTTCCCACTGCAGCTGGTACCCCTCGGGAAAGTGTTGCTGATGGACAGGTGTGCCCTGAGGGTACCGCTGGATGCTCTCCAAAACCACTGGTTTTGCTACGGGGGGAAGAAGATTTATTTTTTTTCCTAAGAGGGAGAAGCAAAAGGTCTGTCTGGTGGTCAGCGAGCGCTCTGGAGAACAGCCGGGCCCGTGTTTGCCCAAACCCCGGCTGGCAGCTGCTCCAACAGATGCCAGCGGGTGTTCGCCGGAGCGCCGCACCCCCGTCACCGCCCCGCGCAGGGCGGGTTCCCGCAGCCCCCGGGCACCCCGGAGAGGCAGCGGGGCAGGCAGAGCAGAAGGGCAGCGGCATCCCGGGCTCGGCCGCGACTCGGGCGGGGCGGGCGGGGAGGGACCGCGGGGCGGGTCGGGGGCGGGCGCGGAGCGGCGGCGGGAGGCGGGCGCTGTCCATGGCCCTGCGGAGCTCCGGGCGGCCCCGGGCTCCGCCGCGCCGCCGAGCGAGCGAGCGATGGGCAACACGGTGCACAAGACCCTGGCAGGTACCGGCGGGAGCCGCGGGGGCCGCGGGGCGGGGGGCGCGTCCTGCCCCGGGGGATGCTGCGGGCGGGCGGGGGGAGCCGAGCCGGGGCGGGCGGGCTGTGCCGAGCCCCCGGTCCGAGCCCCCCGCGACCCTGCGGAGCGGCCCGGGCGAAGTCGAAAATTTCAAGGGTTTTTTCGAATATGATTGTTTTCAATGACCCGCGGCGGGCACCGGGGGTGATGCTGAGCGCGGGGCACGGCTGCGCCCACGGGGGAGCCACGGACGCGGGTGAAGTGGGGCTGGTCCCGAAGCTGAAGCGGCGATCCCCAGCCCTTTGGCCGAATCCTCTGAGGGGCTTTCTGTTTCATTTTCCCATCCTTTTTTTTTTTTTTTTTTTTTAATGGAACTTTTTAATGTGGAGAGACCTTAGTCGTTCGGAGTCGCCAGAAGAAAACTGTTTGAAATGAGGTCTGAAATGTTTGTTGGGCTGCCCTGGTTTTTAAACTGCCTTTTAGCGAATTCTGCTCTTACGCGAGAGATTTACAGATTCTTTTCCTTTGCAAGTTCATAACTGTGGAGCTTTTCCCCCCCTCAGAGAATCTGTGCATAATAAAAGCAGTTGGTCTCTATAGAATCAACAGTGTTGAATTACTGAGCCCTTGCCAGGCTGTATCTTCAGCTAGTTTGCTTTTCTTTTCTGCTCTTGCAGAGCTCCTGCATTGCATCCTTTGTACTTCGGGCTCCCATAAATAAAAAGGGTATTATTAAACTTATTTAAAGAAGCAGGAGGACCTATTGAACACATACACATGCCTCCCTGCAATCAGCCAGGGAGCTGAATATAGAAATAAAGAGAGGAATAGATTTGCATTTGGATGTGCCATATATTGTCTTTGCAAAGAGAGGGTGCCTGGGACCTTCAGGGCACAAAAGAAAGCTGCTAAGCTTGTGGTTTAGCTATGAACCAGTGATTAGATTTCTAGTTGCATCTCCTCTCATTCTTTAATACATTTAAATGGGACATTAGCTCCTTTCACAATAAGGAAGTTTTCATTTTATTAAATACTTCACCAACTGGCAAATAAAGGCATTGTAAGGAGTGCATGACCTTGGAGAAAATTCATTTTGTGTCTTGGCTTTTCAGCTAGAGGCAACAGCAAAGGGCACATGCTAAAAACCTGGGGGAAAAAAAAAAAAGCCAGGGAAATATCTTTGGGTCAGGAGAGGTTACCTCGATAGGGCTAGAACTTCCCAAAGAAAAAATATCTGTACCTGCTGGGACGTGGGATCTAGCTGTGAGCTCTGTTCCAGAAGGCTGGGAGTTGTATCAGCCGTTCTGCCTAGTGCTAGAACAGTCTCTCCTGAGCAGCCTTCACATGCTCAGCCTTACACACGTGAATTTAAAAAAAGGGATGACATCAGCTGCACCGCAGCTCTGTGATTCAGGAGTTCCTCGCGGTGCTTTCAAAAGAACTTCCTAAAAAAGAGGAAAAGTTTGATGGAGAAAAATGAAGGCTTGATTTATGTAGACCTCCCAGCTCAAACATTTGTTCTAGTGGCCTAGAAAATCTCTGTCCTGTCCTGCCAGGTGGAGACTGTCTGTAAGGATCTCTTCGCTGGGGATAGTCCATTTGCAAACATTTGTCAAATTGCGCAAGGCAAAGCTATGCAGGACACTTGAACGCCTTTGCTAATGTGCTGGATGATGCTGAAAATGTGTCTTTTCCCCAAATTCAGCTGCGTTCTGTTTTTGCAGAGTAACGACTGTCAGAAGCAGCTGTTAACCTGTGGCTGCAGAAGAGCTTTTGGATGTTTGTATTTTTGAAGTTTATAAATGTATTTTGTCGGGTTGGACCCAATTCAGCAATTTTTCACATTGATGTGCTCAGATGAATTGTTTGGCTTTTGTTATCCAAATGTCATTACGGAGGGAAGCAGGTTTAGAACTGTTCTTGGAACAGACTTTTTGAAAATGATAAAGTTTTTCCGGAAGACTGAATTGTTGGATGAAATTCTATTTATAAATGCTAGAACTGTTTAAAATTACTCAAAGACAATCAGTCAGAATTACATCTTTCCTCTTCTTGGTCCAAAATGCACCTCTTTCTTCACCCTGGCAGACTGAGCAAGGCACTTTCACTCTCATTTTGACTAACAGAGAAATTGCTCTCCCCTGATCCACAGGCTGAAGTAACTTATTAATAAAAACCAAACAACCAAACCAAACATCCCCAAACTAAAATTTGCTTACTTGTGTTAAATTGATTCACTGTAGAATAATTTTTGTTGTTCACCATAAATAGCTTAAAGTGGAAAAAGGATTTTCTGGCTCCTGGAAAAGCCAAACAATCAACAATTCCGATTTTATATAGAAATACTTTTTTCAAACAGTGGAATTCAATTTTAAATCCTATTGAACGTATTTCAGCTCATTTTTATCCCTAAATTTGTTCAAATGTGTTCTGTGCTTGTTGCATCTTTAAATTCTTGCACAGCTTCATCCTTTCTCTCCACATTTCCATGTAATGATACGAGAGCACACGCTATCGGTGCTGGAGAAATTTGTGTCGGGAACTTGGGAAACTTGTGTTTGCCAGGTATCTGATGGTTAACACACAATGGGTGAAGGCTTTGTCAAATTAACAGCGAGGTTCTAACCAGAGTGCTATTGAAATGAGTAATAGGCTGTGGCTAATGAAAGGCAGCTTCTATATTTGAACGGGTTGAGGAGGCATTTGAATGGAAAAGAGCTGAGATGTGTCAGATACGCTTAACAACGGGCCTGAGGTGGTGGTGGAAATTGCTCTTATCTGGGTGACAGCTAAATGACACAGGACACATTGCTCCTGCAGCTGGCCTGACCCGGAGGGCTGAGCACAACCTTCGGGCTCCTCTGTGGCTCCTGGCGCCAGCCCACTGCCGACCCTCCTGCATCTCCAGTGGGAGGATCTTCCACTGCATCCCCAGCACACTGTGGGAATTTACACTTGGATGTCGATATTTTCTCGCCTCCCTCCCCTCGCCACTCACTGCCCATTGTTTGAGGTGATTTGCAGGCAGGTGGTTAGGCAAGAGTGAATTCTTTATTATTGAGGCATGGCGTTTTCCTGTCTCCTGCAGGTGATAAAGTAGGAGTGCAGCATTGCAGCCGATGGGCAGAACCTGGCCTGGCCTGCAGAGTGGGCTGGGTGTGGTGGTGGTGGTGGTGGTGGGTGGGTCGCATATGGACATGGGCTTTATGGCTTTGTGGCTGGTTACTTGCGGTGCTCCACAGAGGGTTGCTCTGAGTTAACTCACAGGTGAGAGAGGCAGCAAGCAGCACACCCCAGCATTGTGGATGGGGCTAATTGTTCCGTGCTAATTGCTGTCCTTGGCAGAGACTTTGAACAGGGTTCAGAAAATGGTTAATAGCCGGTGGGGGCACGAAGGTGCCGGGAGCTCAGTGGGGCTTCAGGACTGGCAGGTTGGGAGAGTTGAAAATTCCCCTGACCCAGCAGAGCCCTGTATGCAGCTGTGAGGAGCTATGTCTGGGAGACTGGAACAGGCAGCAAGTGTCCCTGTGGTACATGGCAGCTCATTGTGACAGGGTGAAGGTGGACAGCTGCTGGGGCAGGCAGGGCAGGAGGGAGGCACTCAGTGGCCAAGACACAAGTGAAGGACTTTCCATTTGGGATCCAGTTGTTGATCCTGACCCAAATAGGGTCATTGGTATTTAACAAAGGAGCCAAATTCCCTATTTAGAATCTGGCTGGGATCTGATTGCAGTGCTTCTCCCACAGCCTTCCTCACAACTGCGAGGAATACCAAGTATGAGTGGCATTTGTGTCTGGTAAACACAAGGGAGAATGGGGCTTGTTCTGGCAGAAGTGACTTAGTTTCAAGAAATTATTTTGTATTCTTAAGAAAAAGGCTTTTAATAACTAACCCTTTCTCAGGGAGTCAGAAATCCCAATTTTAGACCTTCGCCAGACTGATGCTCCCATCTGCCAGGCTTTGTGAAACAGTGATGGTTGTAGGGTCCTGGTTACAGCAGAGCAACAGGAATTTACAGCTTGTGAGTAAAAGATGATGTTTCCATGTATCCCTTTTCAAAAAACTGGTTCACTTCTTTTGTAAGAAATGAGGAGCAAAGACTACGTGGTGGGAAAAGATATCTCTGCCTTTTCCAGGGGCTAAAATCTTGGCTTCAAGGAGCACTTTTGTTTAGATTTGTCTTCTGGTCCCTCCTCCCCCTTTAGGTGCTAGTGATGAGTTCTTGGTATTGTGAGGAGTTCAGTAAATTGTTTGATTTGGCTCCAGTCTGACTTCAAGAAAACTACAAAATAACACTTCAGGTTGTTCTGGTTTGAGTGCAAAAGGTACCTGTTCAGACCAGTTTTTGGTTTGGGTTTGGTTCAACTCTGATCAACACTAACTACAGGTGTTAATCCACTGCTATTCTGCCTGTTTTTCCGCATCTTTTATGCTGTGAGTTGAAGTTTCTAGAGTCTTGTCTTGATTTTGATGACTCCCAGTGTGACCTTTGAGCAAGTGACTTTGTTGTAATCTTGCTTTGAATGTAAGGAAGGTAGAAAACGTTGTTTGGCTCACATGGATATACAAGAGTTAATTAATTATGAAGGATCTTCATGAAGAAGGTCAGAGAAGTGCAAAAAATAAATTAATTCGGTGCTTCCTTAGTAGCTTTCTGCTTTTCCACTCTTGAAAAGGAAACCTGTGAAGCTGCTCAGCCCTCACTGTGATTTAGAGCTGGAACAGGTTGATCGTATGCTGAGGACTATCTTTAACCAGCCTTGCACAGTACATACCCAAAACTGTGCTGCAGCCAACTGGCACAGTTAATTCAGCACTGCCATTGGTATCTTGGCTGCTGAGTCTGGAGACACAACTGTACTCGAATCCAGGAAGGCACCACCTATCAGGACGGCGTTAAATGGAGCTGTGTGTCATGCCCCATGGCCGATGGGCTGTCAGACACACACGGGATGTTGCCAAGTGTGTCATTAAAGCAACAGCTTTTTGTTCTCTCCACTGTCACGCTGGGTAATGCTGGGCAGGTGCCCTCTCTGTTACTGCTTATGCTGTAGAAAGGAATTGCTTTACTCAGAGGTAAGATATCTGGCAAACGGCACTTTCCCCCTTTTATTTCTTTAGATAATTGCTGCAGGTCAGGAGGACCTTTGTGTCACCATCTCACCCTCATGTAGATGCTGAAAATCACGCCCCTAAGTCTATGTGTGTAGGCAAAGCCCTTAGAGAGCCCTCACCGCAGGCAAAGGAAATTGCTGCTTCCCAGCGCATTATAATTTGACAACCTATGGAAATGCTTAAGTGTGTTTAAGGTGTTTAGGCAGTGAAGTTTAAATGTACGGGCATTAATGTTTGCTTGACATGAAAGGGATGAGTCACCTTGAAGCTTATGCTCTGCTTCTCTTCCTGTTCTAGTAAGAATCCTCTTTGCATGTCATATTCAATGGCTTTTCAATTAGGAATGCAAATAAGCACCTCAGTCCTCGTTAGCTCCAGTGGATTTAGCATTCAAGCTCATTGAGTTTTGGAGTTGCACTTTCGGGCAGTCAGTGTCCTGCTGCACAGTTTGCCTTGAAAGGAAACATTTTCTTTCTCATCAGCATCCCACTGTTTACAGAGCCTATCTGTGCGGCTTGGAAGCTAAATTAAGAGCAGGCTTTCCTAAGGTGGAGCGTGCACGTCACCGTGATGGATGTGGTGGGTTCGGGAGAGAAGCAGGGAAGCAAACCTGCTGAACCAGGCTGGGGTAGAGCGAGTGAGAACCCCTCTCTTGCTGGGGCGGCTGCATGTGCTGCAAGATGGGACGAGGCCAGGTGTGATTCCCTGAAACACGTGGCAGATCTCATCTGAGTTTCCTTATGGGGAAGGTGTGTGCAATCTCCTCCATCTCTTCTCTTTGTATTTCCACGCATCTTATCTCTTATGCTGGTCTTCCTTCCCCTGCCCAGAGCAGTTTGGCGTCCTGTGCCTGCCGCTGGTTCTTGCTGTGGCAGCCAAACCACAGGGCTGACTCATGACCTGCACCTTCCCTGCTCCTCATGGGCTCCTGAGCCACACTTTTGGGGCTTTCTGGAATCAAAATACACTGTTCTTCAGACTTACCCAGAGGGCAAAGGTGTGCTCACATACCAACAAGTGCAGAAACAGATGGGAGCCCGAAGGGCTGTTGGAAAGGACCTGGCTCCATGTCGTATCTTGGGGAAGCTTTTCTTGGGACAGCTGGAGGAAGTTTTGCTGTAGGAGGATTTCCATACTTTGTTCTGTCTTCTCATTTAGGCAACTTCTGACCCTTGCCCTCAGTGTCACTGCTCTGCTGTGTCCTGGAGGGGACAGACCTTGTGCCAATGGTCCATGTCTGTTTGGTGGCCCCAGTGCTCCCTTAGCTTGCAAAGTCCTACCACTTCACTGAAGAGCTCTCCATCCCCCTCTTTGCATGCTGCAAATACAACAGGACTGTCCAGAGGCATCAGCAGGAGCAGTCCCTTCCCAAGGGACCCTTAGATAAGATATGTACCCATGGGAGGACTTTTTTGGTGGGAAGGAGGTGCTGTTTACTCTGAGTTGTTCCATGTTCTGATGACGGCTATATTTGTTTTCCCTGTATATGTTAAAAAGCATGAATCATTGGCACTGAGATGTCTGGTTGAAAGTTTTATTTCAGTGTACCTGTGCCAGCTTTTCCCTTCAGACCTGGATGCCCTGTTGTCTCAATTATTGAGTGCTGGAACATTAAATTCCTGGTATCTGAACAGTTGAAGTGGGGCTTTGGGGAGGAGTGAGGGAGGAGAAAGTGATTTCTTGCTTGTTAGTTTTGTTTTCCCCTCTGTGTCCGGGGAGATATCTTCCTCTGTTTTGTGTAAGCAGGGCTTGCTTTCCATCCAGGAGCTTTTGCTCTCTTGGCTCTTTCAGACCTCTGGCAGTGGAGCAGCTCAGAGATCTCCTACTGAGAGGATCAGACCCCATTCCTTCCCCTGCTCCAGCAAAACCATGTCTTTTTTTCCTTTCTGCACCAACAGGACCAGTGTAAAGAAAGCAAATCAGAACATAAAAAATTACTTCTTGCTTGCTGCTGGAATTACACAGGAATATTCTTTAAAGAAAAAAATATTTAACTACACTTCAAAGCTTCCCAGTGCAGCAGGGAAATCACATTTAGGATTTTTTTTAAGAGCTGCTGATGCTTTGAAGGGAGAAAAATGGATGGAGTTGTGTTTATAGAGTTGTTGGCCAGATAGTTGCACTTAACAGGTTTCATTTTTGAAGTTTTCTTGTTTCGGCTGTGGGTATTTACATAATAATGAGACTTTTGTCCTTTAGGAATTCTCCTATTTTAACCGTTTTCCTGTGGTTGCACTCCTGATGGCATAATGTCTAATGGTTACATGGGAGAAAAGACCACATAAAAGCAAAGCTCTGATTTTCGTTGCTCGTGCGGCAACATGGAAGACAGTCAAGAAAGAATTTCTTGAGCAAAAGTTTTCCATCAGGTTTCCAAATGCCAGGGAAAAAAGTTGTTTGATTTTTGCACTCCTCCATTACTCAAACATTAAATCCTCCCAAGTCCTGCCTTAAGAAGCCAAAGATAAAAGATACACTATCCCATTTGGCAGCGCAAATGAAATAATTTCACTGAAGTTTATCTTTCTTTGCTCAGTGATAACTGGCACTGTGGCAACAGCTTTTCTCAGGCTGTTATCTGGTTTGGTCTCATAGGGACACTGGCTTCTCAGCTTAGTATGTTCTGTAATTTATGGAGTGCAGTTCAAAATTATCTCCTCGATGTGATGCTGAGGTTGAAAGCATAATTCCTAATGAGGGAAAGTTGCTATTGCTTGGGGTCTTAAACTCGACATAGTTGGATAGAGCTTTTCTTCTGGCAACAGAAAACACTTGCTGCTTGGGATCTGTCTGTTCTACCGTCCCGATAGTGGCCAAAATTGGTGTTAAGAGGAGCAGCTAAGAGGCTGCAGCGAATTACAGTTTTTTGGGGAGAAGACAGGACCAGGATCTCTGAGTACATGCTCTCCAGAATGCAGCCAGGCAGGTTATCACCAATGCCAAGCCTTGGTGGAGAACAGTACATTGAAATATTTCTATCACTGGAGATCTTAAAGGACAAGTTTGTTATTCATCAGCTAGGAATGGAATTAGTAGAGCTGGTCCCATTATGGGTAAAGGTGGGCTAGATAATCCCTGTGGGCTCCTGGCACAGCAGTGTGTCCTGGAGAAACACCTCTTTAGGGGCTGTTCCATGGCAGTCCTTTCCTCAGGACACCATCAAAAACTCTTGATGACTTTGTCCTGCAGAGTGAAAGAGTTTCTAAATATGAAAACTGAAATAATTTAATAACTGGCTGTTGCTTCACTTGTAGTGATAAAGAGCATGTTCCATGCACGTGGAAGGCTTACAGATATTTCAGTATGCCAGGCATTTTGGTTGATCTCTCCTGGAAAGGAGATGTCCTCTGCAGAGTTCAAGGCAGATCTTCACACTGGCATCTGATTTGAGTCTTACATAGCAATTACTGGTGATTTGGCAGCAGCAGAACAGCACCACTTGTGCTGCTGATGTGATCAAAGGGAGAGGGTGAGAAGGACAGATGCTTCACAAGGCAGAATTTCAAGGAAATCCATCTCAGTTAAAGTTTATAAAAACTGATCTCAGCCTACAGACCCTATAGTGTGTCTTTAAATATCCCAGCCTTGAACAGCAGTCTGGGTCATGCCTGGGGATTGCTGTTATCCAGGGATATTATGAGGGATAGGAAGAGACAGTGCAATATACAACCACAGACACACAAAGACCAAATGCTGTTAAGTATAAAAAAATCAATCTCCTGAGTCTGAATGTTGTTTCCAAAAATGTCTGAGTGGCTCAGGGCAGGCTTTGATTGCAGGTTGCTTTGCCCATCAGCAGGATGGGTTGTGCTGGGCTGAGAGTGCTGGCTTTGTATGGACTGGCCAACAGCTGCCACCAATGCAGGAAAGCTCCTCCTTCTTGGTCTTCGTCAAAGGTTGGGCTTGATAGTCTCAAAGGTTGGACTCAATGATCTTAGAGATCTTTTCCAGCCTAAATGATGCTGGGATTCTGTCTTGTGGATTCAGAGATCTGACAACAAGTGCTTTATTGTAAGACTTTTCATATGCATGGAATTGTGCAGGAAGGGAGATTTTTTTCTGAAATAAGAATGCCTTCTTCCAAATTAGCTTGTCCTGCTGCTGACGTCATCCACTTTGAAAAGGGATGTGAGCATGCCAAATACCAGTGTCTGCACAGAGATACTGGCAATAATGAATCTGCTGTCTGTTTGCACCCTGCCTGCTTCCAGAAGAACTTTCATGTCTAGACAAAGGATGCAGCTCACCTGCAAGGCTCATCTATCCCCTCTGTTTGTTTTGATATTGCATAGTAATTAAGAGATGAATTTATATTTAAGGGTTCCAAGAAATGCCTCTGCAACCCCAGTGTTTATGTAAGAGAGAAAGAGAAATTCATAATTTATTGAATTTGTGTGTGTTCTGCTGGGATTATTCATTGGAGGAATGTACTAAGTGATTTTTTTGTATCCTAGTAACCAACTGTGGTTGCTTTTCCATGAATAATCTTTATAGTTTAACTTGACCAGTCAAATCTAGAAGGGAAAACTCAAGTAAATTAAATTTATCAAGGCAAATAATTACAAGGCACAGATAGCTTTTTGCAGGTGAGAGAGAAGAATTTTTTTTCTCCCTCATTTAACTACATAATAATCAGATTGACAGATGCTGTCTGGAGAGCCTGATTTTACCAAGCAGAACAATAGTGGAAGTTTGACTCGTTACGAACTAAACTTCAAAGCTGGATTTGTTTAACATTCATAATTAATGAATTGGTTAAAACAGTCCTTTCCTCCCTCAGTGTGATGGTTTCCAGCACTTCCTAATAGCAGTGCAGATTATTTCCCTTCTGTGGGTGCCAGGGTGGGGGTCTCCCTACAGCTCAGGGTTCCCAGCTCTGCCACTGGTTCATCTGCCTTACAAGGACACTGATGGTCAGTTACTAAAATTCTCTGTGAAGACATTTGTCCCTGAAATTCCAGCCCTAAGTGGAACAGCCGGAGTTTATTACTTAATAGGAGTGTTCGCATTTTTCTTCTTTAAAATTTCTTTTGATTCAAAACTAGCCCCTTTTCAAAATTGTGTTTCGAGGGATCACATTTTGTTCAAAATGCCTCTTGGTCTTGGAAATATTAAAGGGTAGTTTCAGAAGCAAAACAAAAATAAAAATTGGCTTCCCAGCTCCCTGGATGTGTTCCTTGTTTCTCCCACCCTCTTTGAGCACTCAGCTGGCCATCTCCAAGCAGAGGGCAGAGGTACATTCCTCCCAGAGAGGTCAAAACTGCTCCTCATTTTAAACCAAACTATTTTCAAACCATCTTTTTGTATGCATTCCTATTTAGTAAATGTTTATACACCCGTGTGAATTAACTACACTCCTGTAAATACCAAAGTCTATGGTCACACTGGTAGAATCAGTCTCCAAACCACATCAAGCAGCCCTTAGCTGGTTGCTCAGATTTTCCTTTGAGATGAGATTAATGGTATGACCTCATTAGACAGTCCCAGAAGGAGGGAGAAGCCTTCCCTGTGTGCCTCTGAATCTTGACCATATTTTCTCCCTCCCTGTTTTGCTCCCTGCTCCTTGTGTCCTGAACACAGCCCTGTGTCGAGCACTCCTTGTTTCCTTTTTTTCCCGTGGACTAAAGGTGATGGGTAGAAATGTTGGGTAGGACAGTGCTGAGTACATTCCTGTGCTTAACATTCCTGTATTTCCCCTTTCTGTGTCTATTCCTGCGCTGAGCCCAGGCATCACTTTGGAGTGTTGCTGTTGTGCCTCTCCAGCTGTCATTCATCACTGTAGGCTCACCACCTCAGATCTCTGCCCTACCCAATGAACGCTTTCCCAAAGCTCTCCCTGTCTTTTTCGTAATCTTTTCCCCTGGGGCTAACAGCGGTACTGGGAGCACTGGTTGTGACTTGTTTCTCTCTGTGGCAATGAAAGAGTAGCTGAAGGGAGCGATGCTGCCTTGTAGCTCAACATTCTGTTGCCTTGGAGGGCTGTGGGGTTTGGAAACGCTCTTTCTTCAGGGAAGTGACCATTGCTGGGAGAGTTGTTTGGGTGGAGCTTGGCTGGTGATGGAGGGGTTGGGGTCAACCCCTTCTCCCAGGTAACCAGTGATAGGATGAGAGGAAATGGCCTCAAGCTGTACCAGGGGAGGTTCAAGAATTTCTTCATGGAAATAGTTGTCAGGCATTGGAAGGGGCTGCCCAGGCAGGTGGTGGAGACCCCATCCTTGGAGGTGTTCAAGGAACAACTGGATGTGGCACTCAGTGCTCTGGTCTGGTTGACAAGGTGGTGATCAGTCACAAGTTGGACTTGCTGATCTTGGAGGTCTTTTTCAACCTAAAGGATTTTGTGATTCTGTGGTCAGGTACATACCAGAGGGCAGACACACCTTGCTGTGGCACACGCAGCATGTCCTCCCTGGATTTGAGCCGATGGTCAGAGCTGTGCCAGGATGGACATTGGCCACTGCCATTCAGATGATTTTCAGGTTTATTTTTAGACTTCCTGAATGCAGTCCCCTTCAGCTGAGGCCAATTCCTCGATGTGCTGGCAGACAAGGGGCCGGGTGACACCCGTAGCACCCACTGTCTGATGGATTTGGGAGGAGGGAAAGGCCCTGTGTGGGTCCGTTTTGATGACTTCAGGCTTTGGCATCCCTTTTTTCAGCATGTTTCCAGCTCAGAAGTCCCAGGGAGATGATGCAAGTGGGAGACACTTGGTGCCATCTATTTCGGAGAAGCAGAGGGACAACTTGTAGTTGTGCTGCTGCCAGTGTTTTATTGTGGCCAAAACCACAGAAGCTCTAAGCTGTCAACACGTAATTGTGTATTTTTTGTTTGGTAGTAAAATTTTGTTCTACAAAAAAAAAAAAAAAAAAAAAAAAAAAGAACCCAAAGAAGCACCCAAAGAGAAACACAGTCTTTCTCCCCACAGTTTTTCAGATGTGATTTATAGGTGTGTTTTTCTAAGCAAATCCAAACAAGGCCAGTGGGTGACTCTGAATTAGTTTGATTCTGTCAATTGAAACGAGAGCCATCTGGGTGGAAATGGGAGGGTTTAGGCAGCTGTTTATATTGTTTTATGTGGGATTTCTAAAATTTCCAATTCCATAGTTACTAAGGAGTGTGCCTTGACAGAACAGTGGGGGTTTATAGGTGTAAAGCATCTATTAAAAATACCCCCCCCAATACAGCTATAATAATAATAACAACATGCAGCTCTGCAGTGAACTGTTGAGAAGGTATTGACTGAGTGTGCTGTGCTGAACAAAGGTCTAAGCTCCACCTTAAAAAGGTGAGAAAACAGGGTGTAAACTAGTACTTGATACCTGGGTAATTGCAGTGCTGTTTGCTCTATAATTCACACCTTTACCCCATCTTTTGGGAGTGATTCTTTCCTCTAGAGGAGGGAGCATAAAGAGGCTTTGGACATTTTCTGGCCAAAAAAAGTGGGCATTTATCTTCAACAAGGCATGGAACTGTCCTCTTATCTCCAGATTTCTTTGTTTCACCTGCCTCTATCATCTCTTGGCTGTGGTACCACAAAGGGAGAGTAAAGGGAGAAAAATGTTGATACTGACTTAGGTGTGCTGGGATCAAATCCCACTGGAATTAAGGTTGACATGAAAGCTTAAAAGTAAACCTCTCTTGCTCAAATCCTTTTTGTGTTGAAATAATTGAAGACATTTGAGATGAAGGAATGGGCTGAGGTCATGGTGTGTCCAGTAATGGTATGACTGTATTTTCTTTAGTTTGGACAGTTTAATGTCTTGAAGTGGGTCTTGTTTCCTCTTATTAAGTCCTGCAAATATCATGGAAAAGGATCTCAGCCATGCAGCAGCCAAGTGTTGCACAACCACTCGCCTCTCAGATTGGCTTCATAGCTTAGCAGAAAACTATGCATTTTAAAAAATTTCAACTAAGGAAAAAAGGATGCATCTTTTTTTAGTCAAATGTTTTCCTACGTTTCTGGACCAGAGCTCTACTTTTTTTTTTTCTATTAAAAATGTTTGAATTTGTTTCCCAAGATGTCCTGTTATTTAGAAAAAACTCTAGCTTGTTTGTCTGAACATTAACTAAAACAACCAACAAAAAAGTGTGATACTGTTGTACAGGTTGGAATGTACATGAGTCGAGTGAAGTCATCAGCTCTTCGGATGGCTTGGAAAGAGAGTTTGGCCAGTGTTAAATTTATTTGAAATCACCCTTTTGGGACAGTGTTGGCCTGAGGCATCAGCCCACCAGCGCAGGCTGGGCTCAGCCCTTTGCAGTTACCTGTAACCCATTAGAGCTCCCAGTCCCACCAGTCCCACTGGTTTCCACCACCAGTCCCTTCGTGCTTGGCCATGCCTCCAAGGAAACAAGCCTGGCACACTGGAAGAGCTGTACTTTCCCCCTGATTTAATTATAACCAGTTATTACCATCCTTTTGCCCTGTTTTGGATTCTTTACATATTGTTTTGGAAAAGCTTAGTGGAATCGCAGCCTTTGTATATATAAAATATAGGATGATTGAAGACCTGGCCACTTCTTTATTTAGCTTCCTCAGCCATGCGTTCCTCCCAAAGCATTTTCCCCTCTTGCTGCCAGATCACTGTTTAAACTGTGTGTAAATATAAAAGGAGCTGTGGATACAGTTTAAAAATGCTGTACCATGTTGGAGGCGGGGCTTACTGGGAGGAAGACCTTCCTAGAGGCCTTTTTCCCCCTTGTCCCATGGTTTTGTGGCTCCCTTAGGACAGATCAGAAGCTCTGTATGGGTGCCGCTGTTAAGTCTAATGGCTCTCTGGTTGTCTATCCCTGTTTGGACTGAAATAGCTCTACTTTTAAACTGAATTCTTTCCTGTCCTTGGAGTATAGAGAAGTTGTAATTATGAGGAGAAAAAAAGAGACCCTTAGAACCAGTATGAAGGAAGGAGATACAGACAAAAGAGGCTTCTGTAAAAATTATGAAGCAAAGAAAAATAGCAGGTTTGTTCCTTTTATCATAAGGTTGTCTTAGAAAAAGTTGAAGGCAGGAATGAATGGCTGGGCTCTACTTTCTGCACTTGCAGCATCGCTCTGAGTGCTGATCTTGCCCTTCATAGAATCACAGACTGCTTTGGGTTGGAAGGGACCTTAAAGAAAGCTCATCTTGTTCCACCCCCCTGCCATGCACAAGGACACCTTCCACTAGACCAGGCTGCTCAGAGCTCCATCATCTGCAGCTTTTCTTCCTGTGTGGTCCTGGAGCTGGGCAATTCCTTTGCTTAGGGGAAAGTTTTCACGTGTTTTTAGTGAGTGTGGAAATCACACTCTGCCCGTAACGCCCTCGGCTGGAGCATCACACACCCCACCTGAGTCACCCACGGTACATGCACAGACCAGGGAGGGCTCTGACAGCGCATCTTATGTACTGGCCTTTGTCCAAACATGCTTTTTGGAGGTGGGAAAGGCTTAAGTGTAAATTGTTTACAGCCCGAATCCCGAGGGATGAAGATAACATAAACACTGGCTTTTCGGGGGGTTTCAGAGAACAATGCGTCGAAAGTGAAGCTAAATTACCACTATTCCTGTTCAAATCTTTTTTTCTCCCTGTGTCACAAGCTGCCCTCGTGATGCAGTGCCATGACGCTGCCTGTCTGTAGGGGATGGGTGGGTTTCCTGCATCAGAGAGACAACAAAATTATTTCCCTCTTTTTTGTTCCTGTCTATGCTGGAATCAACACATTGATGGGCTGTGGGAAGGATGTGCCAAGCTCCAGCACTCTTTCCATGAGCGCTGTATTGAAACCATGGGATGGAATAAAATTGCAGCTCCGGGGATATTAAAAGGGAATGCATGTCATTCTTCAATTTCATTAAAAGCCGTTAACATTGGAATGACATGGTCACTATTTATAAATCCCCGGTGCAGATGACTTGGTACAGCTGGTCTGAAGAAAAGGCTCAATGGAAGCAGGGAGTCTATTTGCATTAATGGTTGTTACGTGCTGCCCTGGCAGCAAGAGGAGAGAGTGAGGGCATGGACCATTTCAATGTCAGTGATTATGCCACGCACAAGTTCTTGTAACTCTTCAACAAATCCCAGTCGTGATTGGAAAATGAAAACACTGGTTCAGAGCAATGCTTTTGAAACATAACGTGTTGCTCTGTAAACCAGTCCTGAGCTGTTTGTACTGTCTGTAGGGGAAAAGTTGTCTTGGAAGTGAAGAATGAATGGAGAGGAATTGGGGGCAAGGAGACCAACCCTTTTTTTTTTTTTTTTAACCTGTGAAAAATACTCAAAGATCTTTGCTGTGCAGAGGGATTAATCAGGAGTATGTGATGGGTCTCCTGCAGACCCAATGACAGGGTATGTTCCCACCTCAAAGCAAGAGCCACGTGGTGGCCTTGAGAGACCATCAGCACTTATGAATACAGCAGGTTTTTGGCATCTCTTGGGTTGCTCTTAGGTGGTGTCTGCAGTCCCTGCTGCAGCAGTGGATGCCTGGAGCAGGGAGGAAGGGAAAGGGGTCTCTGAGACAGATCCCACTGACACAATATCCTATAAAATTAAAATATCTCTGTGTCTGTCTTGTTGCCATGAAAATCTATATTTGAGCCATTCTGTACAGCACTGAAAACACTGAAAACAGAATCTTTCTCCTCTGATAACTGCGGGTGCTCTCATTACAGAAAAAGGTGCCCTGACACACGTGCTGTGGGGCTGTTCTTGGTCAGGCTGTGGAAAAAGGGAATGCACAAAGAAAGTGGTGTGTGACAGAACAGCAAAGCCACTGTTGAGGTCCTTGGCTATTGGCCTCCTAAGCTGGGCTAACTTGCAGTGAGGACAGCACACTTGATTTGATACATCTAAAGTTGGTATTGAGCTTCAGACCTTCCCAAAGTAACAGCCATTGAGAAAAAATAGTTTAGCATTGTCAATCTCTGGAACTTGGACCCCGTTTCGGTATGAATTCAGTAAACCTGAGCAGAATGCAGTCACCCCGGAGAACATGAGGGGTTTTGTTCACATCTCTGCTCCTCTCCTCCCATCTTTGGGTCTCCAGCTGTGTTCATTCCTCCAGACCAGTCTTTCCAGCCTGAAGTGTTGCATCTTTTAATGCTCTCTGTGTTATGGTACACATTGTCTGTTTCTAGAAAACAATAATAAATCACAAAAATAAATATTCTAATCACTGACTGACAAGCTGAGCACTTAGATTTGGAAAATATTTAGTCTTCCAACCTAGCACTCCTCAGAAACCATTTGTGGAGTTGCTTTAAAAGACATCAGCTGCTCACTTCTCATTACTCTTGATCACCTCTCAAAACTGTGCAACAGACTCTGAGCTTAGGACTAGAAGATAAAGTGAGCTGAGCAGCCCTCTGCTCTCCTCAAGTTAAACTTCACTTTCTAAAGAAGGTAACAATTTTGCAAAACCATAATACATCAAGTAAGGGGCATGGGTTTGCTCTCACGGTGTATGAACTCTTACGCATATGCAGCATATTAGTGAGAACATAGTCCAAAAATTCCCAATAAGAGCTACGGTAAGAGTGGCCGACTGATTATTTTTGACAAGATGTTTTTATCTTTAGCCAGTAGCCAAAAATTTCATCTAGTTCTGCATCCCTTACTTGATGACTTTCAAATCCATGACATCTTTCAAAGCTCTTTGGCTCATGAGCGTGGCCTCTGGACTGACACGAGCCAGTGGACTTGGGTGTCGAGCCTGTATAACAGATTACAATAAGCTGTGCCATTTCCAAGGCTCCTCATCTGTCATGCAGCTGCTTTCATTGCTTGCACTGAAAGACTTAAGCAGGGATTATGGCATGAACCCTGCCTTTTCTCCATCCCGCTCACTCTCGCTCTGTCTCTCATTAACCAACTCTAAGAATTTGTTACTAGAGTTGCAGACTCATTGACCCAGATTCGCTAATAATACGGGGAAGAGGAGATTTTTTTCCATGCTTAATCGCTGGCTTCTGTGTATACTTAGTGCTATTTATATGCAGGAGAACTAAAAGCCTGTAATAAAGATGGAGCCAACTTTGCAGCAAAATTCCTGCATGCTGACAGTGAGAGGCACAACAGGAGAGAAACAGGGGAACGGGGAGATGGAGGCAAGCGTGGGTGGTTGTACCTTTACTTGCAGGCCCAGCAGTAGGTTTTTTGATAGCAGACCCTGCTCTACAACCTGATCCACCAGTCCATAATGATTTAGCTCAGGGCTCCCCATTTTGCTCTGAAAATGCTTCACCGTTGAAGTCACGCACTGGCTTTCTTTGTGTCACATTTGATTTCCTTCACCACCGAAAGCAAAGTGAAGCAGAAGGTTTGGAAGTGGGCTGGGAGAGTATTCCTGCCTGATCTGGGAGAGTGCTGGCTCTCCTCAGTCTTTGGGGCTCTGTGATAACTTCTAGGTCGTGGAGGATTTGCCATCAGCACTTTCCATCCTTGGAGCAGAACTTCTGTCATGTTTTATTTTCTGCTTGGAGCCAGCTGGTGGTTTCTGGGAGGGAGACATCGGTGTTTCAGCTGCACTTGCCATCTTTTGGCTCCGGTGCTGTTGTCATGAGGAGATGCTCAGATAACCAGGAGAGCTAAGGCTTGGCATTGGCTTTCCTGTCAAGGCAAACATTCTTTTCCAGGATGTGGTTGAACTTTGATATGAGCTCCCCACTGCAAGGAAAGAGCTAAAGCTGAAAGCAGAAATGCAAGAGCTCATTTCCTGAGGACATGGTGGGAGAAAGGAGATGGAGCAGCCTGGAGTTGCTGGAGTTGCCTGTGTTTGCTGGTTTGAGAAAAAGGATCGGAACAAAAGGATTTGGCAAAATACTGTTGGAGAAATACCTCTCTGTTTTCGTGGAGGAACACCTAGAAGCCGAGAGTAAATGTGTCATTAGCCTCTGCCTAGAAAAAAAATTGATTTTAGCATTTTTTTTAAATTCCCTCTAAAATGTTTGGTCTCAAACATTAGCCACAGAGCAAGAGGGTTTTCTCGTGAAGACAGGCAAAACTCAATTTTTGCAAGCTAAAATCAATCCCCGTTCTCTGCCGGGGATTTTTCTGAACTGTTCTCCAGTGAAAAATTATATATATCCATTAGATATTTGCATCAAGAGTCACCTCAGTCCCACAACACACTGTCTTCTAATGAAAAAACAACTTCTGTCTTTCCTCCTCCCCTCCTTCACAAATGTTTCTTCAAAAATGTCACATTTCCTGTAATTCATAACAGGCTCTTCAGTGTCCCTTAACACCTCAATTTCTGTATCATTCCACTGCAGGTGAACCATTTTTTAACTCCCTGGAAGTTTGTTTCATGTTAGAGGACCAGGCAGGGCGACCTTCCATCAAAGCAGGGCTCTGGGCTAGTTATGCAAACCACAGGAATTTACATGGGGGATATTTATTAATTGTTGAGTTTTCCAGTGTTTGAGCCAGCAGGATATTCAGGAATGAGGCCAGGTTTTTTTTGTAGCAGCCTTATAGTGGATTTAGTTGCCTAACTTTACAAATTCACACTACTGACCGTGGAATAGGCGACACCAGTGTTTCCCACAGAGCTCCCCAACACGTTTTCTGCATTAAAAAAAAAAATGTCTGGGCAGTGCACTTAATTTTTACGTGAAAAGATATTTATCTCCTGTTCTCAGAAGATAAAATCTCGTTGGAGCAGAATCCTGTCTTGTGTTACTGTTAATGTTTGTTATCTGCAGTAACTGCCCAGTATGTCTCTCCCAGCCTTCCAGTGTCCGGCTGCATCATCTCTGGCAGTCGAGATGCTGTGGGACAAGTGTGGTGAGGACCATGCTTTGACTGGACCACACTGGGATTGACTTCAGTTCAGGAGGGCTGTTTCTAAGCTCGCAGTCATGCAGTGAACTTGGCCTTCTTGTCCCCACCTGGTGGGATTTTCCTATCACAAAGCAAAAGCCACCTGCCCTCTCTCTCCAGACACCTTGTTTAATGTTCAACAGGGGTGTTGCAGCAGCGCCGACCCAACTCTCTACTGTAATAGGAAAAAGTTCTCATGTTACAGATAAAGCAGCAGACATAAAGATAAGGTGTGGGTGTGTTGGGTGGATTCCCTTTCACCTGTGCAACGAGGCTTGATAGATTTCAGGCCACACTCTGCTGCCTCTCAGCCTCTCCTCTGAGCTTTTCAGCCTCTCCTCTGAACCTCTCAGCCTTTCTCTGAACAGCCCAAGGAGACCATGCTGATGAGCCGTATCTGCTGCGAGCTGGGTGATGGTCCCAGTAATTTCTGTTCCTTTGACATCCTCACTGTATCCAGGACACATCCCTGTTTGGCACCAAGCTGCCCCTTGTGATCCTGTGCATCTCTTGTCATGGAGGGGGTCCTCAGGAAAGGGCTGTGGGGCACAGGGAATGTCTTTTGATGCAGACCATGGATTTACTGGAGGGGCAATGCTCTCCTCCTCCTCCTATCAGGCTGCCCTCACTGTGACTGCTGTAGCTCTGGTCTCCTTGAACGTTATTCCCTTCTCCCTCAATTTAGGGGTATTATTCCTGCCTGGCTTGTCCAGGCAAGTGAAGACAGGATTGATCTGGCTTAAGGTCACTCCCCAGCTGAGCAGCCTCCTCCATCCCACACCCTGGAGAGCACCAGCCTTGGAGAGGGCTCTTGTGCTGAATTTTGTCTGCTGCTGTCAGGGGGATTACAAGTGCTGCTGCAAACCCGATGCTGTGAACAAATGGGTGAAAAAAATGTTTATTTTTAGAACTGGAACCATGATAAATATGTGGAATTTGTCCATGGTCTGCCTGCTGTACCTTTTTGAAATGCAAAGTGCACGTCTGTTAAAATACCTCTCCAAAGGTCAGCATAACCTCCAAAATGAATGCGCTGGCCTTTTGGAAAGCAGGTGAAGCTTCAGATGTGCAGTTGAGAGCATGGGGCCCCATAACCCAAATCTGTTTCAGTGTTGTCTGACACCATAAGGATGTAGATGGAAATGCTGCCTTGCCAAAAGGGTTTCTTCTGCACGTTACAGCGAGGAGCCTTAGACCATTCTTAATCCTTCACTTCAGCTTTTTCTTCCATTTTCCTGCCTTAATTTATATGTGCTGAAGTCTCTCTTGTGTGTTTAAGGGACATGCTGTGAGCATCATGTTTGCAGTTAGTGAGACTAGGGATGAAAAATGGAAAACTCTGGAATAAAAATAAGGAAAATGTTGGATGGACACTCAAGACATCCCTCGGGGGACTCAGTTGGTCCCATGTGATGATGTAGCCAGCCTGCCAACATGCTTACAGGGCTCATGGATTGAAGGGTTTGAGAACCTTATATTTTTTAATCCTTTTAGCTTCCTGTGGGGTGGAGGAATAGTGTTACTCTCTTTCAGACAGGGAAGTGAGGCAGAAAGAGAAGAGATTATTTGCTCAAAGCGTTGTAGGAATCTCACAGCTGAAAAAAAGAGTTGGCATAGCTCTTTGCTGCCTGTCAGGCACCCTTGGGTAGGGTGGCACTTCTGCCATGAGCTTGGCTGTCATTATCCCACCGACCGGCTTTTGGGTAGGAAAGCACAGTCAGGAGAGGAGAGGATTTGGAGAAATAGCAGAGGGACTGAAATGTGATCCAAACCATGGAAGCTGAGCTGCAAATTCGGGCAGTTCAAAGGCACAAACATCCTGTTGAGCTTGCCTAGTCCCCGTCGGTACATAATGAGTAAAGCACATGCCCCAGCTCAGCTTCAGGCGTGTTTCAGTGGGAAAGCTCTGCCTCCCCTGCCTCGGGTTATGTCAGGCTTTATTCCCGGTGGCAACCGGCAGGTGTTCATGCGAGGAGGGGACGATGTTATAAATAAATTATCCATTCATTTCCTTAGGGGGACTTTCCTATTGTTTAGTCACAATATGCTTTCCTGTTTTTAAAAAAACAAAACAAAAAGTGCCAGACCCTGGCCCCAAGTTCCTCTCTGGCAGGGTGGACCCGAAGCTGCGTTTGAAGTGGGTGCCTGTGTCATCGCTGTCCTGTCACTTGTGCTGCTGGCACTGTCACTGCTACCTCAGTCCTCTGTGCCTTCCGAAAGTGGCGTGAGAAGAACCTGCCCTGGAGCAGTGCTGGAGGAATCACGTCCTGCCGTGCTCCATCTTTACACGTGTCTTTTCTCCTGCAGGTCGATGTGGGAGGAAGGCTGGTGCTGCACTGGGAGTGGAAAGCAGGGTATTCTTGGGATAGTGGAGAGGAGAACAAAAGCTCTCTTCCCTCCTTCCACCTCCTGGCCGACACAGGGCATTGAGGCCAGGGCACTTGCTTTCACAGGTTGGGGTGGGGGGGTCTTCTCTTCTCCCCGTCTTCCCCAGGACTCTGCCTTCATGGCCCTGCCATGGAAACAGCAACCCCCTCCCACTGTGTAAGAGCGAGGATGTATTTATTTACACCGATGTAGGACAGGATTAACCATTACCTGGTGCTACACAGCCACTATCACGTACAGAAGGAAAAAACATAAACCCACCTTTTGTTCAGCTGCTGCACTTGCCTGTCACGATTTAGGATTGCCCTTTTTGTCTTGCTGCAAACAGAAGCTTTTTGCCTTTGTAGCTCTTTGACTTCTGTCGCAGATGCCTGATTGCAAGGGCTAATCCTGTGTTCAGATCTTGTCTGTGACCCCTCTTCTCTTTCATTTGCAAAGGCAGTGGTTGCTTAGTGGCTCTGTTAATTCAGACACAAATGCAGGTCCCAGCCTCTTGCTGCCCTGTCTGCTATGGTTTTGCCTGCAGAAAAAGGGGTCACAACTGCAGCCTCCTGCCAGCTCTTCCAGCTGCGTTCCCAGCATCTTCTGGTGTTTTTTTCCAGGAGAGGAAAGTGTCAGAAAATCCATCCCTTGTCACGAAGCAAAGCCTGGGGTTACACACAGGGAGGAAGCAGCTTGAAGGAAGGACCAGGCAGGCAGCTTCTAAAGCTTCAGATATGGCAAAATATTTCAAAAGGAATGTGAGCATGTGATGCAGTTTTATATTTAACAGGATGGCTTGGAGCACTCAGGATACATTCCATTTTTGCTTTCAAAATCTACAAAGCCAGGTGCAGAGAAGAGGAGAGGTGGAGTGGGTGGGAAATGGGGAGACCGAATTGCCTGGAGCACCATGGTGGTGGTGGTGTGATGGGATCCCAGGTCCTGGAACAAAACCCCATGTATTCAAGGATATGCAAAAGAGATTGTCTCCACCTCAGGGAGCTCATAGCTAAGGCTTAAGATTAAAAGTTGAGCTTTTTTCATTTCTGCTTCATGCTTGTGTGAACTTCATTTTAGGCCCCAAATCTGCTTTTCTTGAAATTGGTCTCAAAATTGCTATTGACTTAAAATGCTGAAAGATCTCACCCATAAATTCTCCTTCTCCCATCTGTAAAACGAGGATGGCAGGATTTCTGTGCCATCTGCGGTGCTGTGAAGCTGAAAACAATCACCATTTATAAAGTGCTTTGAGCTCAAATGGAAGGTTCTATGTAAAGTCAAGGCTTTGCAGGATGAAATGCTCCTTAATGTGTCAGTTGCATCTGATATCTGAACCAGTGGCTGGGTTGAAAGTTTTGGAAGAACAGCCTGGTGATGCAGAGGTAGTGTAGTGCTCCAACTGCTAAATGTGTTGCTTTATTTGTGTTGTTCAAAAGTGCCTGTTCATTGCTACAAAAAGGGCCCAGAGGAACCAGTGGTTTCATGTCCACAAAAATCAGTCTCCTACATCTGTGTTCATCTCGAGCATCTCTGACATGTGACCATTCTCAGGGTTGATGTGTCTCTGGCCACCATGTGAGTTAACAACACAGGCATTGCAAATAGGAAACCCGGAGCCACAGGCACAGGTGTTAAGCCTTTCCGAGTGCAGTAGGATGCATCTGATGGGAACAAAGGATGTTCCTTTCCATCCAGCTTTGCAGGGCGTAGAAGGGAAGCTGCCTAACCTTTGCCCTGAGAGCTACATTTGCCTTGTATTTGCATAAAGCTGAGGGCCAGACTGGGACAACAATGAGCAGATTGTGGATAAGCACAATGTTGTAAGATTAAATAGCGGGTCCTAGGGAGGAGTGCAAGGCACCCCCCGCAAGGCAGGGCTGAGCCAGCACGTGGCCCGGGTCAAGCACTTCTGACAGAGCCACTGGTTTCTCCTTTTGCAGACACAAGCCACCAGACCCGCTCCGTCTCCAGCCGCCCCTACTACAGCCTGCCCAACAGCAGCCATGAGAGGCGCTCGGTCCTCGCCATCACGGAGCCGCCGCGTTTCCACTCCCAAGCCAAAGGCAAGAACGTGCGCCTGGACGTTCACTCCCGCAAGGCCACGCGGAGGAACAGTTTCTGCAACGGGGTCACCTTCACCAACCGGCCCATCCACCTCTACGAGAAGGTGCGGCTGAAGCTGGTGGCTGTGCACCACGGCTGGAGCGGGGCCCTGCGCTTCGGCTTCACCATCCACGACCCGTCGCAGATGAGCTCTGACGAGATACCAAAGTACGCCTGTCCTGACCTGGTGACCCGTCCCGGATACTGGGCCAAAGCTTTGCCAGAGAGGTTTGCTGTGAGGGACAATATCTTGGCCTTCTGGGTTGATCGTCATGGGAGAGTCTTCTACAGTATTAATGACGAGGAGCCAATACTGTTTCACTGTGGTATTAAAGTTTCTGGTCCTCTTTGGGCACTCATAGACGTCTACGGAATTACCCATGAAGTACAGATACTAGGTAAGTGTGTGTTTGCTCTTCTGGTTGCTCTTTCCACAGAGGCATAATCAGGTAGAAATGATGCACGATCTTGTTGATCATTTCTATGGGACACTTAAGAAAGTTGATTTGCTGTTAGTTTTGTACCTCAAATTAACCATTTTCCTTTTGCCAGCACTAGGGATCCAAAAAGCAATATATTTAGAGATGTGATGGAAAAAACCCCTAAGGCTGCACGTTATAGCAGCCATGTGAAGGGATAAATGTAAATCTTTACCTGTGACTTCACCCAGCTTTCTCTGAGCTGGATGTGCTGCTGTGGCGTGGAAAAACGTAGTGCTGCTTACAGCAAAGTCCCAGGGACTGAGCAGACAAAGATGACCAGTGCTGACTTCATTCTTTCCCAGCTACCAGTTACTGCCAGTCCATTGAAAACTACCACCAACGGCCCAAGAGTTTCCTGGGGCCCTTCTCCAGCCTCTCTCTCTTGGCCTTGGTCCCACCCAGGCTGGCAGTTTAAGGGGCTGGATTTGCAGACATGACCTGATTCACCCTTCCCTTACACATGGGCATCACACAGATCACTGCATTCAGGTGGTGTCTGGCTGATTTAAAAGGCATCATCCTTGGGGAGGGCTGAAAGAGGGGAGGAATTTGTTCCCATTAGCAAACCAAGCTGATTGCCATGGAATGACTTTCCTTTTGTGACTTTTATGGCACTGAAATTTCAAATGAATTTAGTGTTATATGGAAGGTTTTGAACTGGGCCACACCACAGGGAATCCTTTTAAAATACAAGTGTTGCCCTTTCCCAGAGGCTCCTAGGAGCTGATTTGAGTTTTAACAGCCAAACTCAGCTGCACCTGCTTGAGGGGATGGTGCTGCCGTCCTGGCACAGAGCAGACACCAGTGATAAACTGTGAAATGGTTAGTCCAGTGGGCAGGCAGCTACATCACATATTCTTCTGAATGGTGCCAATTATTTTACAGGCGAGAAGGCTACACATAAACAACACTTTTCCCTGTCTGCTGTGCCTCAAATGTGTAATTAAACCTTACCAGTAGCTTATCCTGTAATTGCAATTGCGATGCACTCCAGCCTCTGGTGCTCATCACAGAGCAGAAGTGTTTGCTGTATTGGCCAGGGCAGCTGCTTCACCAGAGCACTCCTTCTTCCTCATTAGATTGGAGTTAGAAAAATAAAATGCTGCATCTTTCTGCCCCCCCCCCCCCCCCCCCCGTCATGCCTGCAGCATCCAAGTGTGCAGAGTGAAAGACTCAGCCTGGGAGCACCTGTACTCTGATATTTTCTTTTTTTATTAAAATACCAAACCCCATACACTGCCTTGGGAATCAGGGCAATGTTCAGCACGATGATCAGGGCGATGATCTGGAGCACAGGGGACCCAAACTCCTTGCTACAGTGGTCGTGTCTTAGAGGATGTGCTTGTCTCTGTCTCTTCCTCCCAAAATTTTGTGAGTTGAGAAAGCTGTAAAATATAACTCCAGTTCTGATGCACTGAATGCATCTTTCAGCATTATGAATTGTAGAATCACAGAATGGTTTGTATTGGAAGGAACCTTAATGATCATCCAGTTCCAACCTTCTGCCTTGGGCAGGCACACCTTCCACTCGACCAGGTTGCTCCAAGCCCCATCCAACCTGGCCTCGAACACTTCCAGGGATGGGGCATATCCATCATGAAGCTTGGATGTCTTACTCTTTCTTGCCAGACACCCTGTCCTTGCTAGAAGGAGCTGGTCCAGGCATCAGTCTACCCCAGTAGCCTCTCCTGCTGCTGAGTGAAGCAGCCTCTGCTTTGCAGGTGCTGGCTGGATTTGAGTGTTTTTCCTTCTTTGGTAAAAGCCTGGTGATTTTCTCCTTCAAGGAGCAGGCAGTGTTGGTGCTGGGCTTCTTCACCCCCATCTCTGGGAAGACCAGGCGCCTGCTTCATTCACACAGACTCTTTACTTTCACATGCTTTGACTTTGCTCAGTGGGTTGAGGCTTTGCCTTCAGAGTCAAGTGTCCAGGCTGCCCTGGGCAGGGCTGGAGGTAGAAGGAAGGACACTCCCAAACTTCTCCACACCTTTACATCGTTCCCCCAGCCTGGCATGGCCGAAGTGAAAATCTGGAAAATGAATTAAGGATCAACATCCTGACTTTCCCTTTGCTGTGAAAAGGGAAAACAATTCTCTGCCATAAAAATCATTCTAACACCTGCAGGAAGTAGCTTTTGTGACCAGCTCTCCATTCAAAATCTCTGCAGGGCTGAGAACACCCCTGAGATACAAAACTTGAAATCTTCCTTAAAATGACCTCTCAGACACACCTGTGCCTGGACACAGTTATAAGGCAATGACAAAGAGTGTGGAAAGAATATTGTGCTTGTGTTCCTTTGCCCATTGCTGTGTTGTGGATTTGACTGGCACAAGAGCTTTGGACAACAAGATATTGAGATGTTTCCTTCTTTTACAGAGTGGTCTCAAAGCTATTAGACCTCTCCACTGAGAAAGCTGTAGGACCACACTGGTTTACAACTTTATCCAGTTCGCCAGTGCAGGGAACTCCCAGATCACATGGGTACTTTGAAACACTTGTTTTTCCTTGGCTGCCAAGATGCAGCTATTTGTCTGCCTTCTGCCTGCTCCACACCTGACTCTCCACCAATTACTGGTTGACCTCTGGCTGATTTTTTCCATTCAGAGGGACTGAATCTGTAGGCTGAAATAATAATTATAACCATAGAAGTAGGCAGTTGTATCTTGACTGTAATGCCTGTGTCACTGGGTTTATGTCACAGATAGCATGTTCGCAGAGACCATGACCACTGCCCGGCTCAGCACTGCCCGGCTCAGCACCTGCCTTCCACAGAGCAACCACGACTCAGCCAACTTCAACAACAATGAGCTAGAGAACAACCAAGTGGTGGCTAAAATTGCAAACCTAAACCTAAGCCGGGTACCAGGACTTGCGACAGACAACCACATCATCCCCTGCTGCCCAAACCGGCGGCATCACGCGCAGGGGGTCCCGGCCTTCCTGGACACAGACCTGCGGTTCCACCCCACCCGTGGCCCTGACATCACCTTTTCTCAGGACCGGATGGTTGCGTGCACCAACTGGCAAGAAAGCAATAGGACTTTGGTGTTTTCTGACCGGCCTTTGCACATCGGTGAAAGCCTCTTTGTGGAAGTAGGACACCTTGGGTTGCCATACTACGGGGCCCTTTCATTTGGCATCACTTCTTGTGATCCGAGTACTTTACGGACAAATGAGCTCCCGGCAGATCCAGACTTTCTCTTGGACCGCAAGGAGTACTGGGTGGTTTACCGAGCGTTCCCGGTCCTCAACAACGGTGACATTCTCAGCTTCATGGTCTTGCCGAATGGAGAGGTGCACCACGGGGTGAATGGAGCCAGCCGAGGAATGCTGATGTGTGTGGACACCTCACAGTCTCTCTGGGTGTTTTTTACAATCCATGGTGTAATCAACCAGCTCAAAATACTGGGTAAGTGCAGCCAAAAGAAAGGTATCAGGGAGCACCTGGCTTGTGCAGTTCCCTGGTCCAGAACCAGAGCTACAGTTTTGCACTCACAGTGTTCACTGATGTGAGGAAGCAGCTCCTGATCTCACCTTGTGTTTGCAAATAAAAGTGAGTGAGACATGTTGGCTGTCACCTAGATGTGTGCAGCCTATATAAGTCCCCCAGAAATGGATGAGACTCGAGACATAAAATAAGCAGCAGGCAAGGATGGCTGTGGGGGGAGGCAGCTGTATTTCAGTGGCTTTGTTTTTTAAGGGATTCTTTATAAACTCCCTATTCCAGCCAAAAGGTGTTAAATTCCTGCCTTGGTAAGGATGATGATGTTTGTGAGCACAGCTCTGGTTTAAGCACATGTATTGGACAGTAATTGCTCCTCAGGCACTGCCACAGCTCGGGTATCAGCTGGCACTTTTGATCCATTGCTGGATCTATCAGAAGGGATTCTATCAGAAAATCAGACTGATGACTTTGTAAAGCAGGTTTTCCTCATCCAAAGCAAAGCCCTGACCCAGCTGACAGTGAGACAGCGACAGCTTGAGGCCACTGCTGCTGGAGAGATTGGGACTGTGGGGAAGTGACTTTATACCCCAAATGTCAGATAACCTGGTTCTTCACTGAAGCACTGAACAGGCATCGTACAGTTGCATAATGAGGTCCAGACCCTGGAGGTCACATCCAAAATCATGCACCTCCAAAGTCACTACATATCATTACTAAGGGGCAGCACTTAACTCAGAAGCTGGGCTTTACCCTGCAGCACCCTGTGTGTGTGGGGTGGGAGCAGCTCAGCAGGTGTTTAGCTGGGGTTGGGGTGTTTCTTGCCCATGGTGGGCTCAACTCAGCTCTCTCCTGTGTTCTCAGGCACGGTGCAGTCCAGCCCAGTGACTGTCTCGCCCTCAGGATCCCCCGGTGGCTCCCAGTACGACAGTGACTCGGACATGGCCTTCAGCGTGAACAGGTCGTCATCAGCTTCAGAGTCATCGCTGGGTAAGGACAGCCTGGCCCTCAGCTCCCACCACAGCAAGACAGGAATCCAGCGTGAGATGGGGCTGGGGCTGTGCAAGACAGCAGGGCAAGGTTAGGGGGGATGTTACATTTCTTCCCAGACTGACAGAAGGAACTGTAGGAAAACACCAAGTGGTGGAAAGATTTTCATGGCCTAAAGAAAGTCTGCGTGTTGCTTGTATCAGCAATGGCATGGCCAGCAGGACCAGGGCAATGACTGTCCCCCTGTACTGTGCACTGGTAAGGCCACACCTCAAATCCTGTGTTCAGTTCTGGTCCCCTCATGACAAGAAAGTCATTGAGGTGCTGGAGCGCGTTCAGAGAAGGGCAACGGAGCTGGGGAAGGATCTGGAGCACAAGGAGCAGCTAAGGGAGATGGGGGGGCTCAGCCTGGAGAAAAGGAGGCTCAGAGGAGGGGACCTTCTCACTTTCTACAACTCCCTGACGGAAGGGTGGAGCCACGTGGGGGTTGGTCTGTCTTGTAAGTATCAAATAACAAGAGGAAATGGCCTCAAATTGCACCAAGAGTGTTTTAGACTGGATATTAGGAAAAATTTATTAACTGAAAGGCTGGTCAGGCATTGAACAGGCTGCCCAGGGAAGTGGTGGAATCACCATCCCTAGAATTGTTCAAAAAATGTACAGATGTGTAAAAAAGGGATAGCAGGCTCTGCCTGGAACTGTAACTGTGCTACTGGTTGGAATACACCGGGGTTGCTTGGCCAAACAAACCAGGCAGTGACTAAGGCAGGAAGAGCCTTAAAAACTGACTTGAGCGTGTGTGTTGATCAGTGTCAGGTTTGCACCGCTGTGGCGACTGAATTATCTCATTCCTTCCTCCTCTTTTGCAGTGACTGCTCCAAGCTCCCCCTTGAGCCCCCCCATCTCTCCCGTCTTCCCCCCTCCGGAGCCATCCAGCAGCAAGAACGGGGAATGCACCGTTTGCTTCGACAGCGAGGTGGACACGGTGATCTACACCTGCGGACACATGTGCCTCTGCAACACCTGCGGTCTTAAGCTGAAGAAGCAGCTCAACGCCTGCTGCCCAATCTGCCGACGGGTCATCAAAGATGTTATTAAAATATACCGCCCTTAGCGCCCGCCTCGGGCTGTAGGAAGGGGAACGCCGCTAGCAGTAACCACGCCTTTCCGTCCCTGCTTATGGGTTATCGTGCTGGTCAGTCGTTATCAAGTGGCTCGTTATCTGTGTTTCCTTATTTGACAGGTAGGGCACAATTCAGGGATAAAATTGAGCTGAGGATCATGTAGGGCCCAAAGGCATGGCCAGGCTGTGTGCCCACAGGCGAATCCGGGGAATCACGGTCTGCACCCAGCTGCAAATGAGAAATTCCCCCTGCAAAGGTTCTTTTTTCCCTCTTCCTGCTCCGGAGGAGGCTTGCTATGGTGTGGACCTGCAAGGGGAGGTTGCCATTTGGTCAATGCCAGGTGCCACTGGGCTTCCTGACCCCAAAACCTGAACAGCTCTGGGATGCTGCCAGATGCTTGTGCTGTGGTGGAACAAAATTAGGATAAGGCCCAGTGGGAGGGTTCAAAGTGGACAAAACTGATCTGGAAATGTCCTGCTTATCTGTGTAAGGAGAACTAGCTAAAGCCAAATAGTAGCACAGCCAGATTCTCACTTGTTTGGGTTCTGTCCCCGTGAACAGGTTTCTGGGGTACATGGAGAAGCCAGTCTGGACATAGATAAAGCAGCTTTTGCTTTCTGTGGCAGAGCAGAGGCTTTTGGCCAGGGAGGCTGAGACCTGGAGAACTGCCATGGAGTAGCAGTGAGGAGCCACTGAGAGCCCAGCCAGCCCCAGCAGTGGGCAGCTATGAGGGGCGACTCAGGCCTGATGAAGCCATAATTTCCAGCCTGTGGATGAGAGGAGTGTTTGGATGGGAACACTGCAATCCTGGCTGTGATGGTGTTTGCCATCTCCAGGCACACACACCTGCATTTTGCTCTGCCCTCTTGGCAGGTGGCACAACTGCCATGTTACCCCATCCTGCCTGGCCAGACCTGTCCTAGACCTTCCCCCGCAGCCAGTGCCATGGCAGGGCTCAGCTTTCCTCCTGCCCCACCATGGGGACTTTTTGGAGCCTGTGGTGAGAAATTAATTTCTGACCCAGTCCCAGCAGGCTCACCTTTTTTCTGAGGACTGTGTATGTGCTGATCTTACCTGCTCTTTCTCCTGCCTTTCCCAGTTTTCCAGCACAGCTGGGTCTCAACAGTAGATGAGAACTTGTTGAGAAAAACAGGGATCTATCTCACTTGGCTTTACTTAGGAGTAGGAAAGAAAAAGGCTCTGGGGCTATTAGTAGATGTTGGGACTTAAAAGGTAAATGGGTTTCAGGTGTGACGTTACAGCTACAGGCAGCAGCTGGATGAGCTGAGCAGCATTTGAGTGTGCAGCACAGGGACTGGTGTGAGGAGCTTAGCGTCCTCCTCCCTGCTGCTCCATTAGGAGCTACCCTCCATTCTCTGTCCTCTGCCCTCTGCCCACTTGCACAGCCCCTGTCCAGTCCTTCAGCCTGAGCCTGACCAGCTTCCAGCTGGTCCAAGAGGGAAAAAGAGAGAGGATGCAAATGGGAGGATGAGAGAGGGGCTGGTATTGCAGCTCGGTGACCGTGTGCTACCAAGTGCATAAGAACAGCTTTTTCAGAAAGGTGCAATTTTAGTCTGAAAAAGAAAAAGCAGAATAGCAACTCCTGTACATTTCAGGGCTTCTGGGCACAGAGGGGCAGCCTGAGGTTGTCAGTGCCTGTCATCTCGCCTGGCCATTTCCTCTCTCCTCCAAGGTGCAGGTAGCTGTGGGTGCGCAGCCCTCTCCTGGTGCTGCTGCCCAGGTGGTGGTTTGGCTGTGCCAGGAGAGCTGTGTTTGGTTACTGACCAGCAGCCAGCCCTGTGCTGCCATTGTGGAGAGCACACCCAGGAGAGCAGTTCATTTTCCTCCTGCAGCGGGCTGTGCCTGCCAGTTCACAGAGCACGGGGAAACCTTTTGGTTTTTAATTTTAAGAACTGATGAACATTTTAATTAAGTGTATAAATGAGAGGCTGCTCTAGAGTGAGATCTCTCAGCCATTGCCCTGCTGCATCAGCACAAGGGCCCACTGACTTTGCAGAGCCCTTTTTGGAAACCTGGCTGATGGCGCTGGCTGTGCCACTGCTGAGTGTGCTCAGCCCTCAGCAGAGCCACTCGCACCGCAATTGCGGCACGAGTTCACTCACACCTTTACTGAAGGAGGTAGCAAGGGCAGCTTCCCTGCGTTTGGAGCCTTGCCTGGACCTCCTGGCTGCCCTCTGCCCAGGCATTGCCTTCCTAGAGACCTCCCGGGTGCCACACTGGCAGATCAGGGTCCGGCTGCAGTGGGTGGGCACAGCACCAAGGGCACGATGATGGCAGGGTATGTCAGCATGGGATGAAGGGCCAGGCAGGTCAGTGCCTGCCTGGGGACAGGCTGCAGTGAGAAGCCTTTGCATCTTGAGGAATTCAAGGAAAGCTGTCAGAATCCACTCACTGCGAGCGATGCCAGCCTGGATCAGATCTGGGCTTGTGAGCACCAGTGGCCATTCCCAGGGCTGCTGTCCCGGTTTCAGGGGTGCCCAGTCCCTTTGGTCACTGCACAGCCACACCAGCACAGCAGAGTCAGTTTGCTTGGCCGACACCTCAGGTCCTCAGTGAGCAGGATTGGTGCATGCCTGGGGTGGGGTTTATTTTGGTTTAGCTCTCTTTTGTATTTTTAAGCCAGCAAGGAGAAATACCAAATCCACCCCAGGCTGGGCCTGAGCTGTTCAGGACACATTGCAGAGGCTGAATTTTTGCTGTAGCAGCCAAGACCAGTTTCCAGAAGGGCAGCACCCAGTGATGCCAGCAAGGGAACCAGCTCAGACAGCGTCTGGAGCACGGCTGAGCAGCAAACAGGACGTGAGAGCAGTGGATGTGTCACTCTGCCTATCTGAGAGCAATGGGAATTTTCCAAAATAGGCCTCAAAAAAAAAAAAATGTCCGGGAAAAGGTAGCCTCTTTCAGATTTGTTAGTATTCGTATTGCTATTTTTTTTAAACAGTCCAATGATATATTATTTGTACAGAAGATCTGTTTGTGCCTTATAAGGGTGTCTGTGCACTTTTTATCCTTTTTAAAGCAACTTTTAAAAAGAAAAAAAAAAGATGGGGGGAGAAAACAGCACAGATCAATGGTAGTTTTTTAGAATTTTGTGTTCACTGAGAATCCTGCTTTATATATATATATATATGTGTGTGTATATATATATATATATACTGGAGTGAAAAAGTGTTTATTTCCATGGATTTTTTCCCCCTCTCCTCCTTAACCTCTTTGTTTAAAAATTTAAAAAAAGGAAGAAAGGAAGGAAGAAAGAGATGAGATTGGGGAACTCTTTTACCTTCCCCCTTTCTGAGACAGTTACTCTCTTGTCGTTACCTTTATGATTCAATACTGTGACCTGTACATCTTGTTTAAGCTGAATCAGATTTTGGACCTCTGTATTAGGCTTTTCAAGCAAATCATCTGGGGGACCGGGGGAGGGAGGGCATCGCACGAGGGGGGGAACTGCACTTCTACATGTCAGTACTCTATAGCGTTGTGTTCAGTGCTGTGTGTTTTACTTTTGTCCATTTACCTGTTTTACATTAATATAATTTTACTTGTTTATGAAACAAATAAAACTTTGGCTTGTACAGAGTGCTCCAGAATGTTTAAAAGAGCTTGAGCCGGGGAGTGATTTGCAAAGCATGGCAATACTGATCCAGAGAGGAAGGGTCAGGGCAGCTCTCTTCATCTGCTTAAAAAAAAAAAAAAAGACACTTTACATACCTCTCATGAGCTGTGTTTTGCTTCTGGGAGTCACAGCCCAGTGGCTGCTCAGTCCCTTGATGGGCTGGGAAGCGTAAGAGGGTTTTCTGGCTACCTTAACTTTGCAAACACTTGCAAGTTTGGCAGGCAGGGTGTATTTTAGGGCTACAGAGGTGAAAGGGTTCAGTGGTAGATGCCATCAGGAAGTGCCCCGAATTTCTTACCCAATCTCAAGCAAGGCAGCTGCCAGCCTGATCCCGCTCCTGTGGCTGTGCTGGGGCTGTGGCAGCCTGGGGACTGTGGGTGGCCAGAGAGGGGTGATGCAAACACAGCAGAAGGGCTGGCCTGGCTCTTTATTTCACAAGCAGAGGCCAACAGAAGGCTGCTCTGTAAACTGTTTATATCCCGAAATGTGGCCTGCTGAAGCCAGATACCAGTCAAGCAGCCTCAGATGTGGTTTAATGTGGAGTGGAAAAATTCATTCATAACTCTGCCCTGGCAAGCACACGGCCAGAGTTAAGTGTTCACACGAAACCCTTCACTCGCCACAGGTGGTGAGGGAGCCCGACAGTGGCTATTTATACTAAAATGCCTTTTTTATACAGTCTGTTGCCCCACTTTATCCACAGAGCTGATCCTTCTGAGATGCCAACAGGCCAATGCTGCCAGTCTCAGGCCATGGAGCAGCTCTGCACCACAGTTAGCATTGATGTGATGACCTGTTCCAGCCTCTGCTGGCCCAAACCCCAGGGAGAGCGTGGAGAACCACTGCCCACTCCCATCCCCTGCACCTGGGTGCTGTGACACGGGTATCAGCTGAAACTGAGCCTCCCAAGGCCGAAGCCCAGCTCTGTGCCAGCACAGCAGATCTGGGCAGCAGCTGGCACTGCTCAGAGCCAGGAGCAGTGTGCCCATGAGATGTGGCCTGGCACCTGCAAGGAGCTGCCCAAGATGGGCTGAGCCCCACATGGCCATGCTAATGCAGTACTCCAGGTTATGTCACAGGCCCCGAATTTCTCCTTGGTGCACTCACCTGCTGCGGGGTGGCAAGTGGCAGCATCAGGGCGGGTGCTGGGGTACTGATGGACAAGCCCTGGACAGAGTGTGGGCGGGCAGACACCTGGTCATGGCATGGGGCACGTGCTGCAGGCAGCTGAGTGAACACAGCCATCGGGTGAAGCAAGGTGGGCCCTGATGCTACATGATTGATAACATTATTTGAACGAGATTAAATTCTTCCCCATCCTCTGATTATACTGATAGGGGAATCAGTTCCCAAGTTTGAAGAAGTGGAGTGAAATAGGTCTGATTGTTCCAGGACTTATTCCTACAAGTGGCTGGGACTATTCTTTTGTATCAACAGAAGCAAAGGAGAGAATTCCTTGGCACTCTTTGCTACCAATCCAGAGGCACCAGGCTGGTACCTGCTGCCTGCACAGCCCTGCTGGGAGTCCTTGGCACCTAACAGCTGGGGGTGTGCATGGACAGGGCTTGCATGTCCCAAGCTGGCAGGTGGTCAGCTGGGCCAGTGCAAGCTGCTCATCCATGTCTTTTTTCCCTCACTTCTTTCCCACTCCTTATGAAGCACTGCCTGTGTGCAACACCATAGCCTTCTGTCAGGCACTTGGGCTTTGGAGTCCAATCCTTCTTTTGCCTGAGCCTTGCAGCTCCATTCCCTGGCCAGCCTGAACCCCCAAGAGCCCCTCCTGAGGATGGGTAGTCCCTCTCTCTCTCTCCCCCCACTTCCCCAAAATCACCAGACTCTGCTGCCTTGAGATCACAGTAACAAAACTGCTATACTACACCAGCTCATTTGCTGGGACACCCATCAAAGTTTGGGCAAGACCCAAGGATCTGCAAGGGTACCCATAACCCTCACCACTCCCAGGCACTGCTGTATGTGGGAGCACAGCCACAGCTGCCAGGACAGGAGAGCAGCACACCACATTGCACCCCAGAATTACACCAGCCACACACGGGTTCACTAAGGTGCTTGAAACCAGTCAAGCAGTTTCTTTTTATTTCTTAAAAAAAAAGAAAACAACCCTCCCTACCCCCCCCCCAAAAAAAATCCTAAACCCACCAAATAAAATAAAAAAAAAATCCATCCCATAAAGGTGAAAGTATAGATAGGCATGTACACAGCTACATCTACCTTCTGCTGCCCCCCACCCACCCACAGTAATGTAGATTTATATGCACTTACATAATATAGCGAGACACGGACAAACAAATGGGTTTTGGGAGGTTTAGGGAGCCTGTGAGGAGCAGGGCACAGCAGGGCCGACAGCCTGCTGGGGATGTGCCAAACTGTGGTGTGTTCCCAACACCTGGCTCGTGGGCCCCAAGCCATGGCAATGCCCCCCCTTGTCACAAACCCTGACCCTGGCACTGCACTGGGTGGTTGGGCATTGGCTGATGGGGTGATGCACCCCGTGGCCAAGCTCGGGGTACTCGTGGTTGCCCTCCTCCTCCTCACGAGGTAGTCGGGGAGCTCGGCCGCATGTGACGTGCAAAGTACAGAGAGGCACAGCCTGGCTTTGGGCACACATGGCTGAACTGAGGGACAGGTATCAGATGGGGGGCAGAGCCCTGCCAGCCCAATGGCTCTTGGCATCTTCCCGACTGGAGTTGTCCAGCCTGCAGTCCCTTCGCAGACAGAAGAATGGTAGGAAGGGGTAAGGCTGCAGGTGTCAGCACATACTGAGTGATCCCTGCCCTCTTGGAAGCTCTTTGGGAACAAGGGAGCGATCCTGTCACGTGCTCAATGAGCCAAATACAGTACTTGTGTTAGCAAAATGAAGCACTACCAGTTCTGAGGTTCAGTCTGGGAGGGAAGCGGGAATAGCCCTCATTTAGTGCGGAGGTCACACAGACAACACAGTCCTCTCTGAAGAAAGCCAGGGCACTGAGGTCTCAGAGAGAGCAATAAGAGGCAATTCTGAGATTAAAAGGCTGTTCAGCAAAGACAGAGCAAGGACATAATGCCTGAGAAAAGGACACACAGCCCCTTCACCCCTGCATGAAACTACCAGAGCGGACAGGGGGATACAGGTCGAGCCCCTTCCTCAGATACGGAGAGGGCTGGATTTGGCTGACAAGCAGCTCTGGCTTAACTCATCCTGTCCCCACTCCTTTCCAAAGCAGAAGGGCTTTACTGGAGCAAGTGATGTGCGGAGTGAAGGCAGTGTTGCTCCCCCAACCCACCCTGCAACTCTCCTGGGAGCACATCAACAACCCAAAATGTGCCACACAAGTAGCTTTGTTAATGGATTGGGTTGCAAATGGATCACTTATTGCCAGCTCAGGTGAGTCACTCTGATCAGAGGCTGATGTGCCACCAGAAAAAACTGCAGGTGAGAGCAAGAGGAATCAAGGGGAGAATGGGGTGCATGAATTATTCCCATGGCTAAAATTGAATCTTGGGGCTTCTGGATTTTAGGCCGTACTGGGATGGTCAGGACTTCTCTATTAGATCAAACCAGCGCTGGGACAAACTGCTCCATCACTGTCCCAGAACAATCCTGGCCACAGGCACCACCATTTTCATTCTATATGCAGACAGAGGGATCTTCAACTCTACATTTTCAGGCTAGAAAATATGGGACAGAGAAGGAAGCAAGCATTTTGGGGAGTGGAGAACACTGCTTCAATTCTGCCAGCCTCAAATTAGAGGGAAAACTGCAATTATTTTCAGCAGCAAAATAATGTGGCTGCAGTGCTCACACTTGCAATTAGACCAGAGAGGGCAACAGGGCTTGGTCAACACAAAACCTAACCCTGCCTTGGCTGGGGGGTGGGACTGGATAACCTCCAGATGTCTCTTCCAACCCGAACTATTCTGTGATTCTATGAAACCCACCAAGAGCCAGGTTTAAAGCTCTTCTGGAGAGAAATGCAGCCCTGAACCTGCAAGTTAGACAAGGACAGAGGGAAAGAAATTGGCACTGGGGAATGACAGCTCATCCATGCTCATCCTCCTGCTGGGATAAGCAACACTGTGGGCAAGATTAAGCTTGGCAGGCAAGGATGTCAGCACTGAAAAATCCCAGGCTCTGCTTGACCTGAAGCTCCCCAAGCAACCTGTCACACAGCGTGAAATGAAAGGACCTGGAAGACAGGCAGGTGGGGTGACAAACAAGGTAAGCAGCCCCTGAGCACCAGACACACCTCACAACTGGTTGTGATGAGGAGCTGAACTCCCACATTCTGGATTGCACTTGATAATATCAGCACCTATGGAAGGACCCACCTCCTGGCTGCTGCCCGCCAGCCCGGGGAAGCTCAGTGGGTCGTGGGAAGGGGTGGTCCCCTATTAGTCCAACAAGCTGGGCAGTCGGTGTGGGAAGGAAAGCAAAGCATCCCTTTTCCAGGGCTTTTGGGGTCATTTTGGTCCTCTGTTACTTGCATAGTATTCTTCAGCAAAACCCCTCTGACGTTTGGTTGTGGTACTGCAGGGGAGAAGCCTGCATGGTGTCCTGGATCAGCACGGAGAGGACCTGTTGGACGAGTGTGTGTGTATTTCTCTCCATTTTTTTCCATCAGGAGGATGTTTAAGTTAACACTTGTTGTCACAGATCAGGGAGGGTCCTGTGGCATTTGTGGGTGGAGCAAGGCACAGCCCTTAACTGGGCAATGCCTGGGCCTGCACGTGCAGACAGAGCTATAGGGACCCTGTTCTCAGCAATCATTACTCCTTTTGGCCACATTCCCTATGGCTCTGGCACACACCTGGACTAAGCAAGGTGACCTACAACATTTAACTGTGACCCTGAGCTTCAGGGAAAGGCAAATTCTTTTGTGCAGCCAGATTTCCTTTGTTGGTACCATTCCACCCATAAATCTTTGTTGGTACCATTCATGGTACAGGTGGCAAAGTGTTTATCAAAGTCCATCTCCTGAGCACAGAGAACCATGGGAGCCATCATACACCATGAAGCTTGGCCAGGACAGCTCCAGCTGCATGTCTAGGCTGCCAGGATGGCACAGGAGCCAAGTCCTTGGGAGAATGTGGGGAGGAGGGTGGGTGGGAGCAAATGGGTGGGGAGGGGAGGTCAAGCTGCTTCCTCCACGCTGCCGCCAACAGGCACCAGCTGGGATGCGTGGGATATCAATTATTATCTTTCCTTTTAAAGCCAGCCTCACAGAAAACTATAAATTAATCTGCTAATTAAATACTCAGGTGAGAGACCAGGGAACCTCCAGCCGTGCAAGCAGAGGAGTGGCTACGGCTTCTTCCGCAGGTAATTGGAAGGGATCCAGCCCTCCCAGCACGGCCCCCCCGTCAGGACCTTGCAAAACCACCAGCCACTGCTGTTCTTCTCACGAACTTCAAACAAAGTCCCTTCTTTAAAGCTGTTGGTCTCCTCGTCGCCTTCAAAATCCGCCACTGCCACATAGAGAGCTTCCCTGGTAATATCCAGGCTGGAGACAGGGGCTGAGGTCCTCTCCCTGGGCTCCCCTCTCTCCACTGGTTTGGAAATGACCTTTGGGCTTACGCTGCTTTTTGCTTTGGCTTCGTCTTGGATGGAGGCAGAGAGGAAGGGCTTGGCTTTTGGAGGAACCAGCATGGGCCTCCCTGTCACTGCAGATGACCTGATTTCAGGCGCTTCCCGTGCTGGGGCCCTCAGCTCCACTGCGGGGCCAGGGGCAGGACCCCCTATTTTCTTGGGGGGGGGTGGTCTGCGAGGTGGCACAACGGGGCGCTGTGGTGGGGCGTCCCGGGCACATGGGGTGTTTGCTGGGCCCAGGGGAGATTTGGGCAGTGCCTCTTTTGTGGTATAGCTGTCCAGCTTGGGCAGGGGCTTGTTCTCCATGCTTGGTCGCTCTGGAAACCTTCCAGGAGCCTCCGAAGAGACCACAGCACTACTGAAGGAGATTTCACTGGCAGCAGTGTCCTGCTCGGAGGGCTTCTCTGGGCACTTGGCAGGTCTAAGCTTGCTCCGCAGGCTGCAAATGTCCAGTTTATCATCAGCTGGAGGTGGGTCTGTCCGGGGGGATGCAGCAGGCTTTGGCTTGATCTGAGGTCTAGACTTCAAGAACGGATTCTGGGTGATGGGCTCAGGTTTGTCCTCCACAGGCTCAGCTTTTGGCTTGGTTGGCTTGACAATGGGCCGGAGGTTTGGCTTCTTCACCTCCTTGGCTGACACCTTATGTCCACATTCCAGTCCCATTTCGTTTTTCAGCTGGAAGAGTTTGCCCTTCTCTGGTTTGAGCTCTGGCTTCTTGCTGTCCTTTGGGGCTGCCGACTGCTTGGGTGGGATCATGGGCAAAATCATGCCTGGGGGCTTGGGGGGAGGTCTCTGCCTCTCAAGTAACTCGCCTTCTGATTTAATGATGGACTCCTTCCTGGGCGGCAGGCTGGGCTTCTCCTCTGTGTCACGGTCCGAGATCTCCTCATAGCCCCCGGCAAAGGAAAGGTCCCCACTTTCGGGACCTTCCCGCCCCTTCCAGTCTTTGGCCCACCTTCCACTGCAGTCCGTACCGTTAGGAGGAGCCTCTGGCAGAGGACGGCATGGCCCTGTCGCCTCCTCGCTGCTGTTGCCATCGGCCGTGGCGTCACCGAGCCGGAGCTGGGCCATCTCGTTGGGGAGCGGAGCCAGGAAATTCGGCCGGGATGCATTGCTGGTTTTCTTGTACTTATCGATGAAGGTGGCAGGGGCCCAGCCTTCCTTCTCCTCGATCTGGATGTACCACCAGCCGCTCAGGTTCTTCTCAATAACCTGCCGAGGGGAAAGGAAACCTCAAACATCCATGTGGGATCCCTCTCTGCACAAAAGGGTGTCTCCGAAATGATGTCAGGGGGGCACATGGCCTTGGGCGCCTCTCCAGCCAAAAACCATGGAATCACAGCACTGGCATCTAATGGAAAGGGAACCCGGTCATGACCTCTGCCAGGGAAGGAGAGCTGCGTGCCATGGAGCTGAGGAACGGAACAGCCGCGGCAAGGAGCTGTTTCCGAGCTGTCCCCGGGAGCGGGATGCCGGGTGCTGGCGGTGGCCACTGCGTGGCACTGTTGGAGCGATCAACCGGCAGCGATGCTGCACGGATCGGACACCGTCCAGTCTCTGCAGCTCCGGGAGTGGGGCTGAGGCCTGGGAGGGGCTGACTGGGGCAGCCCTAAAGGAAAATCCTCTTAGCGAGGGATAAATCACATCAGCACACGGAGAAAGCAAAATCCCATCTGCAGGAGGGATTCTGCCAGCAAAGAGGGTGTGCCAGGAAAGCAGTTCTGGAAGCGCTTTTAACTTTACACCTAGCCTAACTAAGGAAAAAACTACCATCTCTAACCTGATTTGTGGTTTGGCTTTATTTTCCATTAGCTCTAACACAGCACCCATGACCGGGGGACGGGAGGCCACCAAGAGCATCTTGGGCTCCAAAGTCTGGTGAGCTCATACAGGTTTCTCTCCCACTCTGATGTCAACATTACACAGAGGCAATCACACGTATCACCATGCCCATTTTTCATCTAGAATATCATGGTGAGCAGATCCTCCCTGCCTGGAAGGGGAGCTCCTGTCTGAAACAGGTCCCAGGGCAATGGAGTCAGGAGCACCGCATTGATGTGAAGATGTGTGAAGGGAAGATGACAGTCTCACCTCTACTTTCATTCCTGCCTGGAAGCTGATGCCATCAGGAATGGTAGTCTGGAAATCAGCGATGGTGTAATATTCCTCTTCCACTTGAGGAGGGACAGGAGGTTTAGGCAGGTTCAAACCACGTGGCTGTGACCAGAAAAAAGGAAACCCATCAGTGTGTTTCTACAGCAGGTGTGACACAACATCCCCACAGCCCACCAGCCAACACAGACAGACACCAGCACGGCCAGGGACAGGGGCAAGATCTCAGGCAAAGAATAACCAGTGACCAGAGCTCCTTTTAGTGCTCTTCTCCCACTCCCTTTGCCATTGCTACTCTCCTACATCAGCTGACACTTACTATGGTGAGGTCTCGGCGAGGAGGTGGCCTCTGCCTCATCTTTGGTGACTCTGTGGAGGAAGAATTCCAGATGCTGTTGAGTTCCTGGCTTTTGGTCACATGTGTGTTTGCAAAAGACAAGACAAAAAAGACAGGCAAGGACCAAACCTGCCCCAGGGGAAAGAAACACAAAGGAAGAATCTGTCTCCCTGGCACTCTGAGTAGCAGAGGTCACCCAGGTTTCAAGGGAAGGTAAGGGAAAGGAAGGGAAAGGAAACCAGCTTTCAGTTGTTGCTGGGAAATGCATCTGAGGTGACCACATAAAACTGCTTTTGCATTGCAGGACTGACCCAGAAGACCTGGCCTGCAGAAGGGTTACAATCATAGAACCACAGAATCACAGAACCACCTGGGTTGGAAGGTGGTTCTGGAAGGTGTGGAAGGTGTCCCCTGCCATGGGGACACCTTCCACTAGACCAGGTTGCTCCAAGCCCTGTCCAACCTGACCTCACCACTCTCACAAGTAAAGAATTTCTTCCTAATATCCAATCTAAACCTACTCTCTGTCAGTTTGAAGCCATTTCTGCTTGTTCTTGTCACAACATGCTCTTGTAAAAAGTCCCTCTCCCTCTTTCTTGTAGGCTCCCTTCAGATACTCTCCTCTCAGAAGCCAGTGTATCTCCAGATGAATCTGCAGCCTGGGAGGTGATCCCCGCTCCATTTGCTGACCCTCAGCAGGCCCCTGGGAAGTTCTGTGCTTGTGCCCCACCCGTGTGTGCAATGACACCCTTTAGGAGACCCGGCTGCAGAACTCACAGCCCCTGCAAGCCTCTGCCTGACGCCCCATTACTTCACTTGAAAGCTGCAGCCACCACCCACCTGCCCCTGACCGGCCACTTACTGCGTCGGATGTCGGCGTTGGGCAGGGGTCGGCTGTCGAACCTCCCATCCCTCTGCCCAGCGAGCCCATCCTTCTCTCGGCTCGCCAACACCTGCTGCCGGGAGATGCCATCCAGATCCAAGGCACAGGAATGAGCGGAGGAGCCCGGCCCCAGCTTCTGTGAGAACATGTCTCCATTCCCCTTTTTGAGATAGGAGGCAGGGGCCCAGCCTTCCTGGCCCTGGTACCTGTCGGGGCAAGAATGGCAACATCACTGCACCCAAGTGGTGTGGAGCCATTGGACATCCCCGGAGCCAGAGCTCACATGTTGACTGAATGTACCATCTGTCCTGGGCAATACGAGCTCACTGGGTGCTCAGTGGCACATGGGCACCTGGAGAGTTCCAGTCATGACTAATGCTCCCACACAAGCTGGCCACAGCCAGCAGGACAATGGCAGCAGTTAAGGAATGAAGCGCACTGGCAGGGGAAGCAGAGGGAAAAAGCAGAGGGCTGCTGCTGGATTGATGTACCTGGTCTTTGGGAGAAAGCACAAGCCCTCTGCCTGAGCACCAGCAGCCTGGATCCCTTCCCTGCTCTAAATCCGTTTAGGAGAGACACCAGCCCCGTGACCTGATCAAAAAACCACATCCGCAGAGTCTCCCTGCCATGCTGGAGACTCTCCCCGCTGGCTGCGCTGCAGCCACTACGTTCCGATGGCACCAACTACTGAGCTTGTAATAGCCTTTAGAGCTCTTGTGGCAGCTCTCCTCTGCTTAAATAGTCAATGGATGTGTTTCTGGGGCTGTGCTGCTGCCAAGACCACAGGTTCAATGTAAGGTTAAGAAAATTGCAGCAGTGCTCCCACTCCGATCAAGTCCAGCCATTTGCTGGACCACAGATGAGAAAATGAGCTTCCAGCAGAAAACAACTATCAGCTCAGGATGGTCTGGAGCCTTTGGCCTCAGCATACCCTGCACACAGCAGACCTGGCTCAGATAATGGCCCTTCTCTGCAGGAGCATCTGAACAGAGCCAGAGGATCCAGCCTGCCTCTGGGACACTCACTGGTTTTCCCATCAGCAGGATGTGATGTAACATTCTCACACCAGTTCCCTTTGCATTGCTGGGGCATGTGATGCTGTGACACAGTCCACCTCCCAGCACAGGAAATCAGGGGATTTTAAAGATTCTCAACCAAAGCTGTGCTTGAATATCAACTGGTCTTTGTAGGGATGGAGAGAAATAAGTTCTGGTACTCTGCCCTCCCCAGCACCCCAGACTTGCCCTTGGGTACATCCCACATGCATTGGGTCTCTGCTTTGCACAGCCCCAGCTGCAGTGCCAGGGAAGAGCAAGAGGTAGGGACAGTACCTGATTTTCCACCAGCCCTCCAGGTTCTTCTGGATCACCACCACCACAGCTCCCTTGTCCAGGTTCATTTCATCCTGGTCCCTTGCAGTGTAGGGGTAAATAACAGTGTACTTCTCCTCTGTTGAAAAGAAAGCACAGTTTCATGGAGATACTGTTTCATGGAAACCTGGGTTCAGTTGAAAAATGGTTATAAAGTGCTTTAATAAATGATAATTCTTGTTGTAATTTAGGTGCAAACACACAGAGATACACAACCATTCTTAAGAGAAATGACAGTGAAATATACTTCAAAACAAACACAGCTGCATTTGGAAATGTAAACTTTGGAGAACTACTCTGGCCCAAGAAGTTGTCTAACAGTTCCTCCTCTCCCTTAGGACTAAAGACTGTCTTTTTACAGCTTGTCACAGAAGCTCTTCCATGCGTCCATTTCAGTTCAAATTTCTTTCACAAAGCTTTTAAAGAAAAACTGTCCCCTATAAGGGGAAAGAAATCCCATGGGCATCAGGGAGCAACTCCTCACACACAGCTCTCAAACCAGTCTACAGCAGCAGGTCTACAGGAATTTCCCTGTTCAACAGCTCCATCTCCAAGACATTGGTCAAAGCCATGTGTGGAGGCTGGAGAAGAGTCTGATGTTCTGTCCATCAGACCAAAGGATGTTAAGCAGGGATATGGATGTTCTTCCCTTCAGGAGGAAGGGAAAACATTCTAACAACCATGCAGACAATATGTCAGACAAACAGAACCATCCATCCTCCCCTCTCCCTCACCTTGTCCTGTCCTCTCTGGAAGAAACACAGGAAAATAACTGCCTGTGCTTAAGCTGTGCCACAATAGGGTTGAGGCCGTCTGGGGAAAAATTTGCTTCCAAAATCCACATCTGGACATTCATATATCCCCACCATGCAGGTTTCCTGGATTTTTCTTCTGTGAGGAGCCACAGCTCTGGAAGGGCCTGATTTCCCACCCACTTCATGTGAAGGAGTCAAAGAGGAGAATGTCCTGTCACATCCAGCAAGACCAAGCTAGTTCTTCTCCTCCTGACCCCACCTGAGGCACCAATCCCGGGCCAGGGCTCAAAGTTACTTTTACAGGAACTGAGGCAGCAGTTGGAAGAAGTCTGTGTACATGTGCTGGGGGAAAGCAGAAACTCCAGTCTCTGAATCCAAAACAAGCCTCAAATTGTGAGAAGGAACAGCTGATAGAGGAAAGGGATGTGGACACAAGTAGGCCTCATGGAAGGATGAGGAGCAGGTATGGCACACACTGTGGACTGACACAAGCAGGGCTCATCACATGCAAAGCAAACAAACATGCACACAACAAGGCTCCAAGCACAAAACATGGGCAGCCACGAAAGTCTCTGTGAAGTCCACCTTGACCCCATCCACTGGTGTACAAGTCCCCAAGAGTCCGACGGCGGCCAACGTGCCTGGGCAGAGACCAGTATCTCCATGGGACTGGGAAGAGCATGTTGGGGAAGCAGGAGAAGGACAAGAGAGGATGTGAGGAGGCAACACTTCAGGTCCAAGAAGAGACAGGGCTGGCACCAGAGAGTGGTACAGAGACTGTTCTCACCTGGAGCCCTCTGGGGCCCTTCCCCAGTCTGAGCCCCCCTCCCACCTCTGCCTGCCCAGAGGAGGGGCTGAGCCAGCTACTGCACTGCTTTGAGCACACAGCGGTCACCACAAAGGATGTGCTCTCCAGGGACATTTCAGATTTGCTTTAAGCAAAGGCTGCAACCTTGCTATTCCCATAACGTGAGCTCAGGCGTGCTCTTTGTTCTGCATGTGTTGAAGACACATGATTTGTCCAAGGACCTGGGCTTTGCTCCTCCTCCAGTGCATGTAAAAGCTCCCTGGGGCCTAAAGGAGGCACTGAGGTGGCAGGAGTGAGCATTACCTGGAGGTGCCACCTTCAGCCCCTTCTGTGGGGGAGCAGGGATGCCATCAGTCACACTGCCAGTACCCAGCTGTCCCACTCCTGCTGCAGCACTGGAGCTGCTGAGCAGGCAGGAGCATTCCAGGCAGCACATGCGGGTTTGTCCTTTCCCTGCCCAATTCAGGGAGGGTGATGCAGTACTGCCAGGAGCTCTAAGTAGTTCAGCAGGAAGAAGCTGGGGTAGATGCCTCCAGTAGCTTCTTACCTTCATCAGGCTGCATTGAGAACTCATCCTGGACTCCATCCTGAGCCTCCAGGCAGGTCGCTGGCACCCAGCCTTGCTCTTCCAATGTGCTCACAAACCACCACCCTGAGAATAAAAAAACAGCAGGTGGCTCAGCCAAGGGCTCACACCAGCCAGAAAATCTTTCCCCTCTCCAAACCACGAGTCTGGGGGGCTGTGACCTCTCCTTGCTGCCTGCATGGGAAGCTGGGGTGGCCCCAAAGCAACAGAGCCAAGCACTATCCGAAAGGGACCACAGACAGGAGCATGGGACAACTGCAGCTGAATGACATGGAAATGTACAATTCTCTCCCCAGGAAAAACAGGAGAGGCTCTCAGAGATTAATTTCTCCAGCCACCACATTTGCTCTACCTTTTTTTCCCCCTTCATGGTTCATTTTCCCTCAGTCTGGGTCAGCAAGTCCAGGCTAATTAGCAGAGATGAATACCCTGTCTGTGAATCGATAGCTGACTCCTGCTGTGCTCGCCTTCTTTACATTTGTGGAAACAGCAAAATTGAAAAGCCACGAGCAACTGCAGGATTAAAACATGAGCTCTCCCAGTGGAAACCCAGCCAGCTCCACAGTGGCCACAAGCAATTCTGGGCCACCCTGTGTGCCCAATCAAAATAACTATGTGCTCTTCAGTTATTAAAAGCACAAGCTATTTGTGTCTTCAGGGGAAAAAAATAAAGACTGAGTATTATCCTCAGAACCTCACCAGTGAGTCATTTAGAAAAACAACTAGATTGTTGGGGAGGGAATCAGCTACCTGCATGGGAGGGAAAATCAGGGCTGACCTTTGATAAATAAATTATTTTTCATTGCTTTTGAACTGGCTGTGCTAATAGGTTTCATTTGCTTGAGGGTAGCTTTTATTTTTCTCATTCTCAAACACAGCTGCTGGTGCAACTGATCCTCCAGGGACCAGTTTTCCAGAATTTAAAAATCTATTTTCATGATTTAACTTCCCCCCCCCCCCGCCCAAGCAACTTCTGTAAACTTCAGGGAATGAATTCCCCTTTTCAACAAACTACGGAATTCGGGCCCATGACCTGACTAGATCCCTTTGCAGAGGTTAAGAGCAAGTTTAAGTTTTGAAGCAAGCGAATAGCTCGGCTGCCTGCCCCGCTGTGTTCGGAGGCAGGAATTGTGAATGCACAATGGGGGCTTTCATGGGCACCATGAGAGTGTCCCCCTCTGTCAATAAAACAAGCCTGCCAAGTTCAGGAATGGCTTTTTGTCCTCAGGACCCATCGGCCAAGTTTTTCAGCACAAAGAAGCATAAAGTAGAGACTGAAGAAGATGGACGGTGCCTGGTGCTCAGCACATTGATAGTCAGACCCTTCCCTTAGAGGCAGCTCTGAAGTCCTGTCCGCACTCCTACAGACCAAAGCTTCTTCCTCCACATCCCACCTCAGCTCATCATCCAAGGACACCCCTGTGAGGAGCCTGGAGGCTGTTTCGTTTAAGGCCCTATTAGGAAAACACTGAGAATACAGGATTGCTATTCCTACCCCTGCTCTGTGACACAGAGCAGACCCAAAGCCCTCTGCCAAGCCAAACTCTCTGTACCTGATTCGTTCTTCTCAATGATATCCACCAACTGGCCCACGCACAAGCTGATCTCGGAGCTCTCCTGCTTCTGGTAGTCCGCCACCACGACATACTGCTCCAGCACCAAGGGGTCGACCGAGGCAGAGTCAGCTCCTGCACAGGGGGGACAAGAACCGACCCGTGTGCCAGGGTCAGGACAGGCCACCGCTCCCGAGCACCTGCTGGCCTGCGAGCAGCTCCAGGACACCCTGGGGACCCCAGCGTGAGAGACGTGAGCCAGAGGCTTGGGCACAGTGAGGAGGAGGGAGATCAAACCAGCAGCCAGGTGAGATGGGTACAGCCAGGTGAGACCTTTTGCTCGCTGCCCACCTTCCTGCTCACCAACAGAGCCATCCAAGCAACCTCACCACCACCAGAGATGCTCACAGCAGCCTGGACCTGCTTTCAGAGACTGAGGGGGTTTGGGGGACCTTCCTGTGCACTGGCACCAGCTGCCCCAATGCATGGACCAGCTCTGACCCCAGCTCAGAACACTCAAACTGCAGTGGGTTCTGCTGGGCTAAAGAGTAGAAGGTGGAAGGTGTGTGTAGGGCAGAGCAGCATCCTCTGTCCTCATTGCCCTGGGGTATTCAGACACCTCGGTTTGCTCTGCTCTCTGCCCGGCTCCTCCTGCTGCAGATCCAAATTTCGTGTCAGAAAAAGAAAAAAAATAGGCCAAGGAGGAGCGAACTGGCAGGGAACAAAGCCTTCCTGTGTCCAGAAGGAGGCCGACACCGGAGGAGAGCCGGGGGAGAGTCGGGCCGGCGGCAGGTGGCACTGCGGGATAAGATCGGGATACCGGGAGCACTGCGGGATCCGGCGGGACACGGGGAGCACTGCGGGATAACCCTGGGATAACGGGTACACCGCGGGATACGGCGGGACACAGGGAGCACGGCTGGATATGTGGGACACTGGGAGCACTGCCAGTTCCCCGCTGTCACGGGAGGGGAGCAGGGCCAGGCTGGTTTGTGCTTTGCAAGCACGTTTTCCATTAGGGCAGAGCTCTGGATATGGATGCTGCCATGCTATGGCAGCACGGCAGCAGAGCTTCCCACTGGCAGCTGTCACTGCTTCGGAAACACGGCCCCGGTTTGTCCCATACACGGAGCAGAGCTCCCCTTTCCCAGGGCTGGCTGTGTCCTGGGCACCCATGGAAGCACCCAGGGCTTGGCAGGATCAGACACAGACATTCTCTTGGGCACAGCCTCCCGCTGAAACAACCACAAGGCACTCGGGTACCCAGAGCACTTGTCCATCTGCCTCCAAAAGCCACCAAGAGGCAAAAAGGCGTCAGAAACTCTTGCTCAAGACTTGCCTCCATCCCAAGCCCTGGCTTCCAGCTGCCACTCTGCCTTGTGGCTTCGCTACCTGTCAGAGGAGGACACTATTATATTATCCTGTTCTCCCCCTAGTGCAATAAGATTTAATTAATACTTGCCAAATGCTCTGGAAATAAGAGTGTGTTAATTATTACAGCACAAGTGATACCAAAGAATCACACACCTGATCGCAGGTGTTAGGTCAAATTTAAAGGGCCCATGTGTTACCCTGAGCCTCGAGTTTTGGATTGAGGCAGAAATCACACCTGCCCCAGGCTCCAGCTGCTACAGCAGACAGATATGCAGGACAATCAGCTCCCAGTCTCCAAGGGGTGTAAAATTCCCTGGGGGAGGTGGTTCCTTGGGACAGCTAGGTTATATGCAGCAAAGAATTCAGACTGTGTTATCAGGAATAAGCTTCTGTGGGCAAGTGCACCAGCACCATGTACTCCCCCAACACATGAGAGGCCTCAGCCTGATGAAAGATCTTTCCTATGGGGGAACCTATTGCAGGGCATAGGTTCCTCCATAGGAAACCTATGGGGCCATACTCATCCCAAAAGGGTATGAGTAGAGATGGACAAGATCTAGCAAGTCTTCAGGATTCCTTGGATGCTGCCTCACAGAGAAGTTCTCCTGTGCACAAGGTCACAACCTCTCCAACTGGTTCTGAGAAAGAGACCACAACCAAGATTTAAATGAACAATGTGTTTTCGAGACATCTTCCTATTTAAAGGAAGAGGAGGCAAATTGTCTGTGTTAATCTGCTATAAACAGCACTCTGCAGAGCTCCAGGTGAGCTGGCCAAGTGCAGAGGATCTGTTACTGCTAAAGAAAGCTTCCTCCATACCAAACCCCAGAGGTGGGGCACCAGACAGAATTAAAAATAGCCCTCTAAAGTGAATGGTGGATGCTAGGACTATCTGTTCTACTAGCTCAATTAAAGGTTTGTATTTAAAGTGATCTGAGGATCTACCCAGCCCTTGAGAGAAGAATAACAGCTATAGGAAGAGATAAGTACTCTCCTTTCTGCCTCCTTTGCTGTAATTACACCCATTGCTCTGAGGCTATTTGTAGTTTCAGCAGCCAATTCTGGATCCTCCAATGTACCTATTAAACCAGCAACAAAAGTGGTAAACTGAGCTTGGAGGAAGAAGTAGGTGGTAATTTCAGGAGCATCTTCACCTGGCATAATCGTCCTAGACCACAAAAATACACACTACAGTTAACAACAACATCCTGTATATGGACAGACTTGGGTTTCTCAAAAATAGCAGTGGTGTAAAGCTTCCCAGCTAAGATGGCAGACAGCACTAAAGCTCTGCACCTGGGGAGGGGAGGAAGGATTAGTACAGTCCCACAGGAGAGTGAGTTTTGCAGACAGCTCAGGCAGGGGCACAGACTGTGCATCCTTAACACTCTCCACTTGTGAGACTGACACAAACGTGGCTAGAGAAGGGATGTGCCAAAAGACCACTGAGGCCCCTGGACTGGACTTGCAGAACTGATGCTTGCTGCGGATGCAGCAGAGCCACTGGGGAGATGCTCAGCACATCCCAGAACCAACCCAAGGGCTGCTCAGTGCAGTGACCTTGCTCTCAAGGCATGTTGCAGATGGGTCAGCCCAAAAATTGTTGCAGGTTTTGTTTGACCAGAGACTTGGTCATTCATCCAAGTGTTGATATGTACAAAGCCAGCAGGAAATTTCACAGATACGGGGTTGCTTGTGACATTTCCAGATTTTCCACTTTCTGGCTTTGCAAGGGCCAAAAGTGAGGACTTTGAGAGCTTGGACACTGGTGCCTCCAGAGGGGAAAAAAAAGCTCAGGACTGAAATCAGGGTGCACAGGTATTTGGTTTTGAAACCTGCCCTTGCTGTACGCTCCAGCCCTTGCCTAATTCATCTTCCAAAGATGTCATACTTTGGATAAAGTTTCTTCCCACTCCTCTGCCTGTGCTGATCAGACCCAGAGCTCTCAGGACAGCCCCTCTTCTCTCAGACCTGAGGAGTTTGTGAAGATCAGTACCACAAATGACTTTCTCACTGCTCTCTTATGAAATGGGCACTGGATGCTGCACTGTACTCTTTGCAAACCCTTTCATTTCTTCGGGGATTTTTCCAGAACTGGAAAATAATAACATGGGAATATCATTCACCAGTGGATTTTCAGAAAGGTCCCTTATGGCTGCTGTAGGATTTGAGGGCTGTGTTTTCACTGCTTCTCATCAGACTGAATACTGTGGTTTGGGATCCCTCTGCCATTGCAGCCACACTACTACTATGGCCACATAAGAAAGCATCTAACACAAAACTGGCAGCAGGGTATTTGAGGTTTCTGCCAGCCTCCTTGAGCAGCTCCAACCAAATATAAACTCTGGAGACAGTTTCAGGATCCCCTGCACTAAGTCAGTGCTGCAACAAACCCATGACTCTCCATCTGTGCTTTCTGTTCAACTGTGAGATGAGGAGAGAATAGAAACGCCTTGGGGACTGATATGATGACTACTTTTAGATGCACCTAAATCAGTGGCCAAGTCAGTCTTCAGAATCCCAGAGACTGAGGGATAATCCACCCCTCTCAAGCTGTAGGCTGAACAGAGCCCAGGCCCACACCTGAGGCTCACAGACATGTGGGATTACGAACACTGGTAAAAAACCTCACCAAAGAAAGCAGATGTTATTACCAATGCTCACATACACCGTGCCCTCCTCTACACAGCAAATGTCACCTGAGTCTCTTGGTCACCACAGGAGGCTGAGGGCAGGCAGCACTCTAACCCCCTTTGCATCCCAGTGTTTGCTTAAATCCAATTTCCAAACAGGGCTTGCTGCTGGCAGGAGCTCAGAGTTCTTTCCAACACTCTCCTCAAGAGCAGTTCACCCCTTCTCTGGCAATGCTGGGAGAAATAAGCAATTGGGAAACTGCTTATTAGAAAATTCTCATGATTTTTGTTTGTTAGCAGCTATTGGATGACCCCTCCTCAGGGAGATCCTGGATTAGCGTTCTTTTGTGCCTTGCTGCGTATTTGTTACCTCGGAGCAGGGCTGGCTTGAGGACCTGATGAATCTCCTCAAGATATATGAGGAACTGGGGTGACAGCAGCAGAACCAAACTCTGTTTCTGCTGCCAGAAAATGCAAGAGAGTGAGAGGAGTCTCTGAACATGTCTGGCATGAGGCATCGACCGTTGCTGCAAGCAAACACTTTTCCCTGATGGCTCCTGCACATATGCCAGCTGCCATGGGCAGAACTTCACATCCTGCCCTGCCAGAGCAGGCTCTGGCTTGGTTGTTACCCAAACTCCTACCATTCTCTCCCTCTCAATAATGTCAAGTGAACAGCATCCCAAAGAGTGTTTTCTCTTTGACCTCAGCAACATCCCTGTGACCCTTACAAACTCACCATGCCAAAGGGATGGCAGAGTGAAGCTGTCTATGAATGCAGTGGGAAGGCAGGATGAAGCTGTTTACATGAGCAGGAGAAAAGTTCCTGCTTCTTTAACAGCCAGTGTCCTTAAATTGAATTTTGCCCTCAAAGAACTGAGTTATGCAGCAGAAATTTTCTTCCTCTTTTTCTCAACCCTAGAGAGGCCTTCTCTTCTCTTGCCTGTGTAAGTGAACAGAAGTAAAAGTGATCTAAGCCCATACTGATCTCATAGGGAAACACACCACTCTTCCCTTACTCACTAAATGTTCCTGCTGAGGCAGCACACAAGAGAAGGTTTCAAGATGAGGGAGACTGTATCTTTGTTTTACATTTGTTTCATCAAAACAGGAGAAGGAAAATATTTGCAGTCTTTTTTTGTTCCCACCCACAGCCAGATGCTTCTCTCTGCCTCCAAAGCTAGGTGAAGATTCACTTCAGAACAAGAAAGCCAGTACTGCAGTCTGTGCTTGCAAATGGCCCATGAGAGCTTTAAAATGACTATCCCAATGTCCTGCTTTGACAGAGAGCAGTCAGAGTTTGAGGAGAAAATGTTGTCCAAAGATTTAACCACATTCGTAAAACCCTGTTAGTCCATCAGGAGAGCACCCAACTATGACCTGCCTGTGAGAACAGACCAAAACCAGGAGCCACTGTTCAAGTCAACAACATCAGAGCTTTCCACGTGCATCCTCCTACAGCTAGTCTCAGTTAAGACACTGGGACATCATAAGCTCTTGAAGGAGGATGACCTGCAGCTCCAGTGGAAAAAAAGTGGAAAGAAGTCTTTGAGTCTCCCCTGTACTTCTCTCTCCTCCAAGAGGAACCCACTCATCTACAGGTGAATTTGCTTGCACAGCTTATGGCAGTGCCAACTCCCTGGCCAAAATCCTTTCCACCACCTATTTCAGAAGAATCTCCATCCAGCCAAGGCACAGAACTTTCCCAAAGAACCTCACACTTCCCAAAGAACCTCACACTATTTTTAAATCTGCAGCTTCAGTAGCTGAAAGATGCCTCCTTAATCCACAGATCAAAGGCTCTTCCACTCCTCTCTCCTTCTCCTCTCTATAGGCTAAACCACACCAACTAGGGTTTATTTCAGAGATGTTTCCCTCTATGAGGAGTAGGGGTAAAGTATCCCAGCCCCAACTGTCTTCCCAAAGCCAGTGCCATCACAAAGCAGGACCTATTGCTGCATCGGGAGACTTTCCACCTCACACTGATCACAAGGCAGCTCAGACATTCCTCTGGATTTTTGAAATTTTGCATCCCCATCCCTGCAGACCTTCACCCAGGACCTGTGGCACATCCCCTGCACCAAGAGCCAAGCCCCAGCCCCAGCCCCAGCCCGCTGGACCTCGGCTCCACTACTGCCCCGTGTCCACCAGCCACCACAGAAAGCTAACAGGGATGTGACAGCCTCTTGCAAGGGTCTTGCCCACCCAGAGCAGGTGTCCCCTGAGCAGGTGTCCCCCCAGAGAAAGGCAAAGCAAGAGCAAGGGCTGGGCAGCGAGCAGCTGTTAGTACCTCTCTGCAGGAAAGAGGCCGTTCTCTGGATAAACCCTGATGAGGAACAAAACGAACGGGAGACAAGGCATGAGGCGGGGAGGGAAATGAACCTGGGGGTGGCAGCAATGGTGGCAACAGCTCAATTAATGATTGAAGGGGGAGGCCAGCACAGTGTGGAGAGTTGTGGGCATCTGACCCACCTTTGGGAGCGCCACGGGAGGCGCAGGGGACATGGGATCAGGACTTGGAGGTTGCAGTGAAATCCCAGATGGATGGAGGGGACACACTGTGCTGGGAAGCCCCACAGGGGAGCAAAGCAGGGGTTTGTCTTGCCATGGGGCCAGGCCCTTGCCCTGCTCCAGGAGACCACAGCTGTGGGTGAAAGGAGGAGTTGGTGTAACAAGCAGAGAGGAAAGGAGTCCTTACCAGACCTCTTCTTTCCAATGGGCTCCCTGAAAAAGAGAAGGAAGAGCATCAGCAGAGGGATGGGGCAATTGGGTTGTTGGTCAAGTGACAAACCACCCAGGAAAGTACAGCAGTGTTTGGCCCTGGTGGGGCCACTGACCTTCCTCAACCAGCTAATGTCTCCACGGGTGACATGGGGCACCACCCACCCTGCAAACAGCCCATCTCTCCCCTCCTTTCATTTAGTAATTTAATGTTTTGTCTTTCCCAGGGGAAGCCTGGGTTTCTGGCCTGGCCTCCTTGGTGGCTTGGTCTGACAGCTACAACTCCCACCATTTCACTTGGTGAAGGTGGGTGGATTGGGATGATAAGGCAGCAGTCAGGAGCTAGGGAAGCCAAAACCCCCAAAACTGCTCCCAGCACAAACCACAGCTCCCACAGAAGTGGGTGCCAGTTTGAAAACAGACAAAGAGGGAAATACTAGAGTTCCTCCATGTCCCATGCTTCTCTCAGGGACAAGGTTGGGGAGTGGAGGGAAAGGGGAAATCATTTATACCCCAAAACAGGACAAGTCATTAAAGTGTTGTTGAAAGGATGAACACCAGGGCTGTGCAGCCTTCAGGACAGAGCAAGCAGGAGCTATTGGTGGTTGTGAGGAGGCAATGGGGGAGCTTCAGCCCAAGTCCTCTCACTTTGGCTGGCCCGCTGACCGCACCACTGATGAGATGGCTTAGAAACTACTGGTCCTGGGTCCCTTCTCTGATCTGAATGTTGCCAAGAAACATGGTTGCTGAACAGCCTCAAACCCAGGGCACAAACACAACTCTGCAGGCACAATGAAATCCAAACCAAGGAAAATATGGGCCCAGAAAAACCTAAAAAACCTCCGAGTAACAAACTAAGACACCCAACCAGCCTGAAATCCAAACAAATGGACCAGCCCTGTTCCCAGCTCAGCCACAGCAGTCCATGCTGCCACAAAAGGGCTCTCAGCACTTTCACATAATTCACCACTCTGGCCTCGATGGTAACCAGTTCCCTCTTCACTTACAGAAGACATTGCTTTCCCCACTCCTCAGACTCACACGTGTGACTGGTCAAGACCATCTGACCAAGGCAAAATAGTCTGGTACCAGGAGATAATACATTGATTCTTGTTACTTCCAGGAGCAGTAACAAGCACAGAGCAGGGACTAGAGTTTCCAAGGAGGAAAACATTCACCTGGTGGTAAGAGGACTCTCCTCAGACTTTGAGCTGCCTGACCACTGCTTGGAAAATTGGCTGGACCACCCCAGATGGACCGCAGGAGCCCCTTCATCTGCTTATCATGTCCACTGGCAAAACTCTCCCTCCCTCCCTGTTTTCAGGCTATGCAGAGAAATCCCTCCATGCTCAGTGAGAAAGCCAGAGCTGGGCTATGCTTCATTCTCTTTCAAGCTTATCTGCATTTTCAGACTGTAATTAGCTGTAGTCATTTTATTCCCCTAGAGCCACGGGGTGATGTGGGGACTTGGCTGCCTTTAGGGCTCACCCATCCTGGGAATGTGTTCTGCTGGCAATGCCTTCTCCTCCCAGTCCCTCTCTCCCTCTGCACCTTAAACCTCTGGTACTTATCCATGGAGGTATCAATAAAATTAAACGAAATGCAACGAAGTTGGACCAGAAACAAATGGGACATTGTTACCTAGAAACTGTAGACTGTTGAGTTCAGAGATCACAGACTGTGCAAAGACCTGAATGCCATGTCCCACGTACAGAGACCAATGGAGGAATCTACTGGACAGAGCATCCCATAGAGACTATAGCATCCCAAAGACTCTCTATTTCTATAGAGAGACTGCATTGCAGAACTAAATTAAAGTTTATTAATAAGCCCCATTAAATTCATCCCAGTTCAATGGTACAGCAGGGAAGGGAGGCAAAGCAAGGCCAGATGAACCCACTGGAGATCAGCAGGTGGGCATGGCACCCTCATGCTGACTGCAGGGCGCTGATGGAAATAACTGTTGTTTTTCCCCTGCCTTCTGCTAAACCTATTACTGTAACTCATCCCCCTGTTTCCTTTCACCGGCTGCCCCGTCTGAGTGAGGGGGCAAGGAAGGAGCTGCAATTTCACTTTGCTGCTGGGTTGTTCCTGGCAGGGTTACAAAGAGCTGCAGGTCTGAAGACCAGCAGCCTCAGCCCACCACCTCAGAGAGGACAAGAGCTCAGACAAGACAGGAAACAGCAATAAACTCCCGGCAGCATCTCCTCCTCCTCCGATCCCAGTGGACCAGAGAAAGTCACGCACCAGAGTTTGCAGGCACGGCTTCCTGGAAACTGGAGGCTCCAGAAGAAGGGAAGGAAAGGCCACTTTGCCTTCCACTGTAAAACTCATTTAGCTCCAACCCCCACACCAGCCAGGCTGTGCAGATGAATCAGCAGCCACAGCACAATTACAAGGCACCAATACACAGCTATGGCTGTGTGCCACCAAACAGCCCCACAGAGCTTCCCAGGTGCTAAAACTCAGGAATGGTTCTCCAGCTGCTTCCCATAACATTCCCACTGATGGCAAGGGTTCCTGTGTGCCTGGAGTCTCACTTAAAGCTCTGAGCCAACAGGACAGTCTCAGTGGGTTCAGTTCAGTGTCCTTCAAGAATCTAACAATCCCCTGGAGCAATCCTGAAAGGAAACTTCTCCAGATGGAGAACTCTTAGCACCAATTAATAATCCCCATGGCACTTTTTTTTTTCTTTTTAGAAAAAGAGGGTCAGGTTTCTCAAGCATCTTCTCTAGTGTATCAGACAGCATCCCTCTGGATCCAGTGATGGGAAGGAGTGAGGTGGGGAGCACAAGGGTTCAGGAAGGGTGTGAGGCAAAGTGGAGAGCTTGGGAGGCAGGTTGAGAACAAACACAAAGATTTTGTTCTTCAACAATATGTAAGTGAACTGTTAAACTATTTACTGCAGGATGCTGGGGACACTGAAAGTCTGCATGGTCTTACAGGGTCATAATTCAGGCAAGAAATGTTAATTAAGTCATTAATTATAAAACCAGGTAAACCCTAAAGGCTAGAACAGTGATGAAGAAGAGTTGTTACAGGCTTGCTTGGCTTTAAACTCTTTCCTAAGGCATGTTTGGTGGCTGCTAGGCCAGGCAGGGCCCTGAGCTGCAGGTGGCCCTGAGGCTGCCATGTAGAAAAGCCTACCTTGCAGTGGAACTCATGAGAGGAAGGTGCCCCAACATGTGACTCAGGGACCTCAGCACCATCCCTGCTGCCCCACAGCCCTGGCCTCAGTGAGCTCATGGAATAGGTGAAGGACAGTGGAACACTAACAGAAGGAAAATAACTCCAGCTGCTGCAAAACCACACAGGAGCCACATCAAGATGAGATGGATCTGAGGTCAGCATTCCCAGAAAACATCTCCCGCATAAAAAAATCCTCTCTTAGTAAAGAAAAAATTCCTTCTGGAATACAGTAAGGTCACCAAAATAGCTATCAGGAGGTAGTTCATCTTCTAAGTATTCAGCAAGCTTGGAGATATTAGAAAGATTTATGCAGGCAAGAGAGACTGAGAAATGGGGGTACAACAGAGCTCTTGTTTGGGAGAACTGATGTTTAGCAAATGCTCCAGTCAGCTCTGAATGGAGCCCCTGTCCCCACACTCCAGCGCCAGGGCTGCCCCTGTGTTTAACCACTGGAGAATCAGCCAAGCTGAGCCCTCAGGCTCAGAAACCTGCTCTGTTAGCACAGAAAACCAAGTGCTCTGCCCATGCAACTGGCACAAAACGTATTTTTGCAGAATGGATTCAACCCCTCTGGTATTTCTGTCTGTTGTCATCTAGAAAAGATAGTTCTCAGCAGAAAGGGAAGGAGATGGCTATTTTGGAGCTGAGATCCTGGTGAATCTGCACCTAGGCATCAGGAGAACTGTGAAACAAACAGTTCAGTACACAAGCTGTAATTTGTCTGGATAGCAGGGCACGACCCAAAAGCCACAAGCCAGCAAGTATCCAAACCAAAAGCCATCAATGCATGGCTCTCTAGTTGACCAGCAAAAACTCCTGGAATGGCTTCCTCCATGGGGCAGTCACTCCATCCTGGAGTAGGGACCTGAGCCTCCCCTTTTTCTAGTTCATGCCCCTATTACTCCCCAAACACCACACAAAGGTGACAAGGAAAACTTTTGCTCCTGGCACAGCTCAACTACAAGGAAAGGTAAGCACACAAAAAGCTACAGGGAAGCAGGAAGAAAAGAGATTTGCTTAAGGAAGATACTGGTTACAAATCTGCACTTCCAATTTATGGAAACGAGGGAAATGAACAGATTTTCTCCCTGTTTTAATGATGGAAATATGCTTTTGTCAATCATCCTCTTCTGACACTTTGGACCAAACACAAATCTTTTACCCACAATGGCTGCCAGTACTATGGTCCTAAGCAGGACCTTTCATAGAATCAGAAAATGGTTTGGGTTGGAAGGGACCTTAAGGATCATCTCATTCCAACCCTCTGCCATGGACAGGGACAGCTTCCACTATCCCAGGTTGCTCCAAGCCCCATCCAACCTGGCCTTGAACACTTCCAGGGATGGGGCAGCCACAGCTTCTCTGGGCAACCTGTGCCAGGGCCTCACCACCCTCACAGGAAAAAACTTCTTCCTAATATCCAATCTAAACCTACTCTCTGTCAGTTTGAAGCCATTCCCCCTTGTCCTGTCATTCCAGGCCCTTGTAAATAGTCTCTCTCCATCTTTCCTGTAGGCTCCCTTCAGGTACTGGGAGGCCACAATTAGGTCAGCCTGAAGCCTTCCTTCTCTTTTCCAGGCTGAACAAACACAGTTCTCTCAGCCTTTCCTCATAGGAAAGGTGCTCCATCCCTCTAAACATCTTGCTGGTTTCCTCTGGACTAGCTCCAACAGATCGATGTCCTTCCTCGTACGAGAGACAAGTTGGCCCAGTCAGATCACATCAGGCCTGAGACTCCTTTTAGCCCAGTTCTCCCTTCCCTGATTTATTGGGGCTGGTGCCTGCCCGGATTCCCTGTCAGTCTCCATGTGGGAAGCAATCTACTACTGTGACTGCCAGTGCCACCCCCACATCACTGCACAGCACCAGGGCTTCGAGGGGTTACTGACAAAGTGAGGCTGCTGCAGGAATAACCTCATTAGCAGCACACCCTTTCCTCATCTAGTCAGCTCTCACCTCATTTCCAGGCACCTTCCAGCCCGGATGGCACAGGCAGCCCCCGGCACTGAGAGCCCTTTGCTGATTCAGCAGCAGCTGGGATTCAGCTGAACCCTGGGTCCTGCCCATCCCCTGCTCCCTCCAGTGATGCTTTCCCTGGCAGGGAGGAGCAGGGTTACTCCCTCTGCACTTGGTCCTCCACCCCAGCAAAGAAAATATACACAGCAGCAGAGCTGAACTGCCCTTGAAACGCCCCAAAATCCTCTCCCTTCAGCCACGGGCTGTTTGGCAGAAACAGCAGGAAGGCGAGTTGTGGATGTGAGCTCAGAGGATACCCAGGCATATAGAAAGGAAGAAAATAGTTTTTAAAAGCTGTGCCTGTGCCCCCACTGGAAAAAAAAAAAGGGGTTCACAATCCAAAAGGTTCAAACCAGTAACTTTAAGTGTCTTATACCTGATGGGCTGCTCAACTACCAAAAAGAAAATAATGAAAGATGCTTTAAATTTGAGAGGTTTCTCCTGTCACCAGCCTCTGGGAAGCTCCACCAAGACGGCTCCTTCCCCACCAAATCCCACTTGTAACTGTGGGGAATGGTTAAATAACTACTCAGGAATATTAATAACTTATTAATAACTACTATTGTATTGTTTACTACAGAGTTAACCTGGGCTCCCTCATGTTGCACAGCCGAAATTCAGCTGGCGAGGAGAGTGAGCAGCTGAATGCCTTGACTCAGCAGTGGCTTTGTGCCCAGCCATTCAGACTTCTCCAGCCTTATTCCAGAAACTCTCTGCTGCGGTTAAAAACAGCTTCAAATTGAAAAAGGGTGGGTGGGAGGTAAGGGGGGTATGCACAGCAACTTCCCACCTCAACAGCCGGACATCCTGCTGCTGGTCAGACCTGCTGAGATATGTGGGGAGCAGGAATTTGATGACTCCTCTTCTTTGAAAATATAGGGATTCCATCCAACACTGAGGAGAAAAATCCCACATCCCCCCAGACTGCAACTTTCTGGAGATTTCTTTTTCCATAACCATTTCTCTTCTCCTTCTTCCCCTGCCCCCTTTGCATTGCTCAGTAGAGTCAGCTCTTCCAAATTTCCTCCAAATTCAGCCTCACTGACAAACCACTGGGCAGAAGCTGTTGAGTTATCCCAGTCCAGAGCTTGCTGGACAGGGATCCACATCACAAAAGCCACCAGTTGTCACTGCCAGTGGAAAAACTGCAATCTCCGTCTGCTTTCCAGTTTGAAGTGGTCTGTCCGGGCAGGAGTACACAGGAAAGTTGGGGATGAGGAAAGAGGGGATAGAGGAAGGGCTTCACCTCCCTCTTCCGCCCTCCAACTGCTGGAGACTCCTGTCTCAACTCCACTTTTGGCTGTAATGTCCCACACAACTGGAAGTGATGGTGGGAGAAGGAGGCACAAAGTCAGTATTTGACCCTTTCCCTCTCCACAGGACAGGCTGGAGCTTGCAGAGCAGGCAAGAGATTGAGAAGGGCTGAGGAACTCAGCTTACAGGGATGGGATCCAGTAGTGACCTGTTTGTGTTGGTGCTCCCAACACCACCACAGGGACACTGAAGGGAGCTGCACTGCAGGAAAGCAGAGAGCCCTGGCTTGGCCCAGAGAGAGCTCCAGTGCTGGGGAAAGCAGACACCACAGGGGCCTGGAGACAAATGCATGGGCTGTCCAACCTCCTCTTTCCTTTCCCAGACACTGCCAGATCCAAGGACTAAATTCACCCTTTGCAGCTAAATCAGAGCTCCACAGACTGCAGTCAGCTGTGGCCCCTGAAAGGGGTTTGACATCCTGGGGTGATGCAAGTTAGAGGGACCCTCACCTGCATCCCAGACAAAACAGCATTCAAAGGCACATCCATCAGCACTCAAAGGCACATCCCCTTCAGTGCCACCAGCTGCCACTCTTGTGGGCATGCTGGGACCAGAGGTGTCAACCAGGGAAGCCAAGGGAGAGGACAGAGAGCAGGAAGGCTCCCACCCACAGAGCCCTGAGAGCCCTGAGAGTGGCTGCTTGGCTTGGCACCGAGCGTGCTGACCAGTCCTTTTACCCTCCCTCATTCCCGCCTTTCAACCACCCAACATAAAAATCTTCCCTTTTTTTTTTTTTTTTCCACTCCGTTCATGGCCTGGCTCCCTTTCAAATTCCCGGAGAAAAGTATTTATCTGCTGGATGAATGATGACATCCGGCCAAACCCCAGACACGCCATCACGTCTGATCCAGCCCAGCCGTCTATCACAGCTCCCATCTCGTTACTGGTAACCTGGCGACCTGCCAGCACTCGGGGCTCAGGAACAGGCTCCCACCAATCTCTCCAGAGGAGAGAGAGTCAAGGACTTTTATTAATTAGCATTTTGTATTGTAGCTAATAAATACCCCTCTGGCATTCAGAATGGGATGGGGAACACAATAGAGATGTCCTTGAGATGCTGTAGCATTTTGCTGCTGGAGGCAGACGGAAAAGAGCCACCCAATAAGTCCTTCTGTGTGCTGCAAGCTTGCCTGCCCTCCCTGGAGAGAAGCAGGCAAGGGGGAGGCATGACTACCACTGGATTCAGTGGTGCATCACCTGCTCACCCACCCAGAACTGCAAAGGCCAAACACTCACACAACACAGAGTAGTTCTGCACCCAGGAGCTGACAAGTGGTGCTACAGGATGCTGTGGGATGTCCCTGAGGATGGATCCCACAACACAAGCATGTGCTTGGGATTTGGTTTCGGGCTGGTGCATCTGGCTCCCCTTGTTTCTCAGACCCAAACCAGGGAGGTGATGAGGGACATGGCACTGATTGCTGCAAGGACGGAGGGCTGGAAGCTACAGCTTCAAACACAGCCAGGCACAGAGCTGCACCACTCTGGGGCTGCTGCTCAGCACCCATACATCTCCCTCCACATTGGAATATGCTCCTTGTTCTGGCCACAGCCCACACCCTGCCTGGTTTCTGGCTCAGCCTATTAGACAAAATAAAGGTGAGGAAAGTGGGTGTAAAACTGAAGCAGCCCTTCATTCCACTATGGATGAAGGTTCCTCAGCTACAGGCAGGTTCCAAAGCTGACTCCTATTGCAAAGCAGCTCACCACCCTCACTCAGGGCTCCAAGACCCATGCACAGGCAGCACCCCACATCCCAAAACAGCCCCAGGGGCTGTTAACCCCCATGATATCCTCCCCCCATGTCCTTGGCAAACTCATCTTTCTCCTGTGTCTCTCGCTTGTCCCTGAGGTGACGCCTTCCCTGAGGGATGACCAATGGGGTGGAAGGTTAAGTGGTCAGCAATGGCTGGGCAGGATGGATGACAGCGTCAGCTGACAGCAAGCAATTAGTTAATGGGCTCTGGGGCCCTCAGACCAATCTCATCAGTGACCACGAGCTGCAGGAGGAATGATGACAGGCCAGGCAAAAAGTAACAGGAGCCAAAGGAGGAAAGTAGGGGTGGGGGAAGGGGGAATTGTGAAAAGGAACAAAAATAATCAAAAACCCAGAGAGAAGATACAGTCCACACAAGCATGATACTTAGCTGGAGACCTGACAGGCTCAGTCGCTTCTCAGAAGACAAAAACAAAATGCCTTTATCTACCTCCACACCCTTCCAATACAGAGTGCTGTCAAATCAATTTACTGCCTTTTCTCTCACAATTAATCAGGCCTCCTCCATTGCTCAAGCCCTGGTAGAGCCATGCACCGTGTCACATGCAGCATAAAAAGAGAGCAGCATAGCAGGAGATGGAGGCGGCTGCTCAGATTTATGCTGCTTGTGATTAGTAAGAGATGGGTGGCTCCTGGCCAAAGCAGCTCATAGTCACAAGACTTATAACCACACAGAGTTGCGTAAGGGACGCAAAATTCCCTGCAAATGTTCCTCGGTTTGCATGGAAAGGCTCCGGAGCGTTGATATGGATGGGGCTCATGGACCCGGCTAAGGGAAAGAGCCCTTCAAACGAGGCAGAGGTTCTTAGTAACCATGTGAAATGAGGCTTTTCAGATTGACCATGTTTCTGAAACAGGTACTTGCAGGTAGGAAGTGGCTCAGGAGGAGACCAGCACTTCATGAGGTCCCAGAGAAGTGTTTCCACTTCCCCACTGGAGAAGGCTAGGACAGGAGTTGTCTGACTGGTCAGAGGTGTCCACCTTGAGCTGCACAGCCCATGCTCCCTCTCCAAGAAAGTCTCCTAATCCCAGATCTGTGACTTGTGGGGGAATAGTTGATGAACGTCAGACTCACAGATATCAACAAGTTCAAGGCAGTTTGTGTTTCCTCACCATCCCAGAGGTAGCAGCTGCCCAACCAACTTACTCTTTGGGGGGTGTCAAGTCATCAGGTCGCGTCTCAAAGAATTGGAGAACCTCCTCACACTGGGAGATGTAGGGAGGCAGCTGGATCAGAGCCTGAGGAGGAAACAGAGACAACAGTGATGGGAAGCATCAAGGCTGTGCAAGAGGCTGGGTGAGGACAGGCCCTCGGAGCACAGGGGCCTGGGACATGGCATCCAGCTTGGCACTCACATGGTTCCTGCACACAGGAGCACAGAGCCAGGCTGGGGAGAGCTACAGCAAACACACACCAAAGTGGAGCAAGACCCAGGGAGCCCCCCCAGTTACACTCACCACACGCAAGACTAAAGGAGAATAAGCAGAGACTGCTCAGGCCCTGCCTAGCTCAGCTCCAGCCTTTTGGGCAGATGTTCCCTTGCAGGGTAAGAGCCACAGGGATGTCCATCCTGGCATCCAGCCTTCTGACTGCGGCAGAGCTCAGTTTCCCAGCCATTCTGGGGGCATGGAACTGTTATCCTTGGGAAAGGCTGGGCAGTTTACATGTGGCAAACTCCCAGTGCCATCAGCCCTGACCAGCACATCCCAAAAATGCTCCGCTGGGCAATGGCAGCTTGGGAAGAGGCAGGGAGAGAAGCAACAGGAGGCAAAAGCACGGACACCAGCTCATCAGGGCAAGGGCTGGAAGGTCACTATGCTGATGTGGAATGGCAGGAGATACAAACTGCCTCTACTTTTCTCCTTTCCCTCTGAGGAAGCCTGTTGCAAAAAAGATTCAACAGTGGGACTTGCAGAATGAAAGTGGGTCTGGCTGGGGGGGCTGGGGGCAGAGGCTGGGGCAGCAATATTTGCCTTGGCCAGAGCTCTTGCAGGTCCTTTCCAACGTGGGCTCCAATGAGGGCTTTGCAGGACGGCAGCTGCCTGGCAGAGAGCCCTGCCTGCCCTCTGCTCGTGCAAGGGAATGGAGTCACAGATGATGGCAACTGCAATAAGTAAAAGAACCCGATGCAATTAAAATAGGGACCATTCGAAATCAGGGAGCAGTGCTGCAGCCCAAACTGGAGCAGATGTTTAACCAATTTTCTGTATAATTCCCACTCCCCTCTACGTGCTGTCACAGCAGTCTCGTGACAGCAGTGTGGGCAACCAAACCTCCACTCGTTGCTGCATTGGAGACGAAGCCACATCTGCAAAGCCCCAGGGTTACCACGCAGATCAGATGTGGCTACATATTGACCTAACTGCTGGCCCCTAAAAGCCCTTGCAGCCATTCAGCAGACAGTCACTCACTGCCAGCACAGCAGACAGTCAGACCACTAATCACGGGCCAGATGCGAACAAGATCATGTGAGAGACAGGAGAGAGAAAACTACTCACTCCACGGCTTTTGGGTCCAGGGAAGGGCTATTCAAAGATCAAGTTTTGCATGGATGCCATTCCCATGTGGTATCGCTCGCCATTCCCACATGGTACCACTCCCCAGTTCCAGCATCCCATGATCTATGCAATTCTCCCATGCCAAAATCACTCCGATTTTGTGGCCTAGAGAAGGCTCCACGTCCTCTGAAAGCAGGGGATTATCACAGAAAACACCTTGTGCTGGAAGGAGGAAAGACAAGACCCATAGCTTGTTTCCCAGGACATTCTGAAGGAAGCCCACCCAGAACTGACTCTGCTGGTACAGTGGTGGCTGAGTCAAGCAGACCACCCTGCAATCCAGCTGGCCATGGTCTACAGCAGCTGCAGCCACTAAATCAGTGGCACAAATAGCATGATGTCTGTCCGACCTCTGGCTCTGCCACCCAAAGGAGTGAACTATGGAGGGCCATCAGAACATGGCTTCAGTCCATGGTGTTGGAGGCACAGCAAGTCACCTCACCCACACTGTTGCCTGCAAGCCTGAGGAGAGAGGCTACTGACCAAAGACAGAAAATCCTTGTTGCATCAAAATCCATTTTCCAGGGAGTGAGAAAAGATTATTCTCTGGCAGTGATATTTTTAGTGGTCCACCCTGTCTCTTTGGGGTAGAGCACCACAGCATTGCAGCTCCTTCCTCAACTCTCCAATAACACTTTCTCAAAATCCTTGAGACAGAAGGAAGGCAGTTCCCACACCAGGAAAAAGACCAATAGATGTAGAACACAAAGAGAACAAACCGGAGAAATGGGACAGACCCTCAGTCCCCCTCCTTGTTATTCCTATGGTTGTTTGAAGTCTCATTTAGCAAATGACTGCTCTTACCAGTTGCTCTGATTCTTTTGCTGCTTTTCCTGCACCTTATCTTCAATTGCACAGCTTTTAGTATGGTGGGACCTGAAACAGAGCCCTCCAGCAAAAACACTGCCTTGGGAATCAATGGTTCTCTCCCTTGCTCCTTTTCCCTGCTTCTACCCCAGATTTCACCCACCTGTCCAGGGCTCTCCAAGAGAACAAAGACACTCTACTTCCCTGGCAGCAGATGGCAACAAAGCAAAAATTTTTTCTGTGGGAACATGTTCTCAACATATGCACCTGAGCCTCAACTCTTCCTCAGCAGGGCTAAAGCTGGAGGAGACATTTTGTATTTCTGTTCTGTGCCACCACCCTCCAAGCAAGAGCAACATCCACCTCCAATGACAGACATGGCAGCAAGGGACTGGGACACTGCCCCTGCGATCTGCAGCATGACGTGCCCAAGCAGGGACATCTTCCTGCTCCTGATAATTCCTTGCTCATTCTGCATCTCTGCAGCCTTTCCTTGGTCCCACACCCACCCTCAGCTCAGCTGCTTTACGGTTAAGCAGCAGCAACTGGAAGGCCACGGCGAGCACAGTATTCCTTGGTAATGCATTAACAGGAGGAGGAGAGCTCAGCTCCCTAAGTGGGTCATATAACATCAGCCATTATGTTCCAGTTGTTAAGTCAAATGGATTCATTATATTTTATGCCATTAATGGCATCGTTCTGAAAGAGTCAGCAGCAGCATCTTATCACTTAGGGACTTTTTCTTCCCAAAAATTAAATTTACGGTTGTGTGCGTCTCTATGCAGCTGACACATTTCAGTGACTCACAAGACAAGGGGCTGATCATGCCTGGATGGAATCAAGCAGTTACTTGCACCATCAGCTTACCCCCCGACAGCTCCAAGCACACCTTGTACATCTCCATCACTCCGCTCTCACCTGCTCTCCTGGCCTGCAGTGTTTTTTCATCTGCAGCCCCACTGCAGAGCTGTCAAGATGCATTTACTAATTCACCTTTATCCTTGTACTTGTTATTCCAGCCACGAAATCCCTTCCATAGGTCTGGCCAAGTCCCAAAACCCACAGCCTCTCCCACCAAGCAAAGTCCCAGGACACAGTCACTTCCACACCACCTGTGTCTAAGGAATGCAATGGATATTTCACCATTTTCTCATCTCCTCCCTTAGGTTTTGCAGTCTTTGTATATGTTTTCAACAGCATTCAGACTGGATTTTGGAGGTACCAGTCCTACCTTCAGGCCATTTCATAGCTGCTGCAAGTACTAATGTCCTTCTTCGGCATGATGAGATCTGGCATACTTTATTTGTGGAAAAATAATTTTTTATGGACTTTGGTATTTTGTTTCCCCCACCAAAAAAAATGCCCTAAAATCACAATTTCCCTTAAATTTAAGTCTAGTTTTATATTCTTTAAGAGTATGGAACAAATCGTCTCAGCCTTATCTCTGTTGGCTTCCAATAATTTTCTTCAGGTACAACTCATCTCACTCCTGCGTAAATAACTGGTTTATGTAACCAGTAACAGGAGTTTACATCCCAGTTTGGAACCATCCCACCAAGAAAGTGCTGTCTTCTACATAAAACAGGAGGTATGTTCCCAATAGATGGGAAGGGCTCCCTGAGGAACTGAGTCCTACAAGCCTAGTCCCGCGCACAAGAATTTCGCTCCAAACCGCCTGTACCAGACAGGACACAGCCAGGTCCTTTCCAGCCCATCTGGAAAGCTGGTTCTGGTTTATACCAGACAAATACCAACACATCTTAGGAAAGGAGAAGAGAAAGGGAAAGCCCAGCAGCATGTGCAAGCCCTCTGCATTTCATGAGGAGTGAAAAGTGAATGTTTTCATGTGGGTTTTCATCAAAGGAAGGGTTTGATAGCAGTGGATAACCCACACTCCCTGTTCTCCCAGCACTGGCACACCATTATATAGCATCAGTCAATCAGGATCGAGCTCGATCAGGTTGGGTTCATCTTTGGTGGATATAAGAAACCTGCCCTTACCTTGCAATATTCATCAATAGGTATCAGGCGCTTGACTGCAACATCACGGATGTGACTCCGGCGGAAGAGGATCTTCCCTAAAACAGGAGAGGTGGAGAGAGAAGAGCAGGTCAGCACAACACCCACGCACAACTCTCTTGAATCACTCTGTCAGGACCTATTTCCTGTGTGTCCTCTTCTTGACAAAAGCACCGTAGCTCAAAAAAAAAAGCCTATTCCCTCCCATAGATTAAACACCTTGTCAGAATAAAGCACATTTAAAGTGGCAAGCATGTTCAAGGAGAGAGAGGAGGAAACAATTACCAGCAAACTGCATCCCCATGGTCTCTTGCCAGTGTGGTGATGATGGAGGAGCAGCCCCCATCCAAGCACATGCCTGATACCTCACAGCTTGCTGGTGTGCAAGTACTGGGAGGACAATATTCCTGGCAAATGACATCCCTGCAGCTACTAGTGCAGGTGGGACCCTTGCTGAAGGCTCCCAGCTTGCTCAGGGCATCCAGGTCTAGTGTGGGCAGCAGCCAAACCAGAGGGTTTCTCTCTGTGTCACTCCTGTGACAAACTGGTCGTCAAAGCCACTGTGTCGGGACTGCAGCTCTGAGTCAGACCTATAGAATTTTCCTTCCTGTCTGGGGTTTATTTTTGTTCTCCATTAATGGGATCCTCTTGCCACTCTGTTTCCTTCCCTCTGGCTTGTGGTACGGGCCTCTTTCCTTTGAAGTCTAATGAGTCCTAAATGCTTCAAGCTGCTCTCAGAGGGAACAGATTCTCAGGCATTTAAGGAGACAAAAGCCATTAGCAGACAGTGAAACAGATACAGGTAGAGACTCGTGATCAAAAGGCTTGGTATGTGGTAGGATTTCAGACCACTTCCCAGAGCACCAGGAACTGGCACTGCTTTGCAACACAATCACCCGGAAAACTCCTTTTTGGGGAGATGGGTGGTAATGGAGTCCCCTCAAGTTCTTCCGGACAGTTCTCCAATATCACAGGAAACTCTCATCTCTTTTTGTCCCTGCTTGGGTTTCCAATCCCACCCCTGAATGCAGGGAAAGCAACGTGCCCATCCATGCAACCCCTTCACGTATCTAAGAGGTCACCAAGGGGCAAACCAGAACCCAAACTCCCATCATAACCAAAGACCAGCACGCTCTCTTTGCAAGCAACATGAGAAGAGGGAAAAGCACTCTGGAGAGTCACACCATGGCTTCAGCCCTTACTGTGAGTCTTCACAGGAGCTGTGGCATTGCTCAAGCCAGAAGCTGGATCTTACCAAGCTACCCAAGAACAGGACATGGGAAAATGGCCACATGCTTATCGCAATTTTAAATCCAAGGCCGGGTGACCCTCCTCTGCTTCTCCCTGACTTGGCCAGGATCTGAACCACGCATGACTTGTGCAGCCTGCCAATGCATTTTTTAAGCAGAGATGAACTAAGCCAACCCAACTTCAGCTGGCAAAGAAAACAAACAAGAACTTTACGGAGGAGCCAAGTCTCCTGCTAGGCTCAGTTAATGCAGAATGCCTTTGAAACTGGACTGTCCAAGGGAGCACACAGCAAACCTACTCAGTGCTAGGTCTATCCTTGCCCTCCAGTGACAGGCATGGGGTCAGACCAACTCATACCAGAAGGATTGCTCCTCATTTATGTCCTGTTGACATCGAGGGGCTGAGACATTCATGGTGGGAAATGCTCTGCTCTGAAGTGCATTCCTTCTCAAAGCCTGCGAGAGCCAAGTCTGGCAGTTCTTATGATACAGTGAAAAAAATCACCCCTCTATTCAATCTGTCTTTTAGATTTTGATGGTGAATAGCCTGGGAACACAGAATTTGTCTGGAAGGACTGGGAACAACAACCAGGTCAGAGTTCCATTCATTGCCCTTAGCAATTATTTTCCATCAGACAAGCAAATGATCAACAGTTTTCTCTTTCCATCAGCAATCACAGCATATTTGCTGCAGAGGATTCTATTAGAATGATGATTTTAAAAAAGATGAATGGATCACACTAGTTCTGTTGGCAGTAGTAAGGAATAGCTGTTTTGGTTTTATGTCTGCCAAAATGAAATCACTGATGGGTGGGTATGTTATAAATGTCTGAAAAAATAAGTTCTGGGTGTGGGAATATTTAAATGTTTAACAAACATATGCTAGTGAATAATAATAATAAAAATAATATAGGTTTTGGGAATAAATACATCACCACAACTGAAGTGATCTTAAATTAGCCCAGGCATGGAGCATATGAACCAGCAGGAAATCCAGCTCCTCTCTTCATTTGCTCTCAATCTAGTATTTTTCAACAAGGAAGTTTATTTTCTAACAAAAAGCTGATTTTAATCAAAATGCCTAATTAACATAATTGCAGACCCTTCAGTGCTGCCAAATACAGCTGTATAAATCCTCAACTTGAAAGGCAAGAGAGCACAGGAAACCACTTCCCTCCTGGAAGGGAAAGATGGGCAACTTGCTGGGTCAGTGAGATGCAACATTTTCCTGGGCATGTTTTCCTTAGACCATACCTAAAAATGGGAATAACAGTGCTGTCCACCAGGGCTTTTCACATAGCCAAGGACTATATAACACAAGAGAAACACATTGCATTATTCATTTGGTCTCTGCAACACTTAGCACTGTAGCTCCAGAAGTAGCTGTGGCTGCCCCATCCCTGGAAGTGTTCAAGGCCAGGTTGGATGGAGCTCTGAGCAACATGGTCTAATGGAAAGTGTCCCTGACCATGGCAAGAGGTTGGAATGAGATGATCTTTAAGGTCCCTTCCAACCCAAATCATTCTGTCATTCCATGTTTCTAACATCCTCAGAGACTCACTTTCCTCCTAACAGCCTCCCAGCAGTGCTCCTGCCTCAACCTCAACATCAGCACGAGGAATACCAAGGGGAAGACATGTGAGGGGAGGCAACTCTGCACATCCTGCTGATAGTGGAGCATTCCATCAGCCTGAAAGGTCAGTGCTGCTGCAGACTCCACTTCACCAGCTTCTCACTCTTGTCACAAATCCAAGACTCAGAGATGATTAGATTTTTTTTTTTACATACATAATGTTATGCATGAGCAATCAGAGCAGTGAGTCTCCTCCAGCCCTGCTAGCACAAGAAAGTCATTGCAAAAGGAAGTGTGGTAAAATACACTGTCCTTTATAAACACAAACAAAGCTGTGAGTGGACTGAACATTTATCACCTGGGAATGTGTCAAGCAAGTTGATTTTGGAAACAGAGGACTGAGATAAGGCACTAATACAGAATGGCTGCCCTGGCACATCTCCCTGTGCAAACACCCAGACTCCAGGACATTATGCCTGCTTTTGCTGGATCTTAAAAACCTGTTTATACCTACAAAGAAAAAGAGACGCTCCACTAGAAATATTCTGTCTGGCCGTGAAAACTCCTCTGGTGCCAGAAAGGTTCCATTCTCCCAGGACTGGAGGAACCAAACTCCTCTATGGCTAATCAGAGCAAACAGTGCTGAAGCAGCTCTAAAGGGGGGGAGGGGGTTGCAAAGAAATGTAATGTGGCCCCCGCTGCCCCAGCCCTTCATCAGGACTGAAAAGTGCCAGGAAAGCCTGGGGAAAGGACTGATAAGGAATTTGTGTCTCCAGCAGTATGAGAGCAGGCAGGCCACAGGAGGGGTTAATCTCTCCAAACAAACAAACAAACAGGGAAACAGGGCTCTGCAAATTATTCCCTCCTGTGGGAATTCTTCATGAAGAGCAGAAGTTATACTGGGGAGCAAGGAGCCAAAAAACACAAGGCAGAGGGACTTCAACAAGGAAAATGGTGGAGACCTCTCTTGAGCCAAAGGCTGTTACTGGATCTCCAGCAAGCTGGAGGGGCAGAGAACCTGAAACACATCACCCTGCCCACCATGGCTGTGAACCCAGCCAGATATTTCAAGAGTGGAAAACCAGCTGTGCCTCTTGCTTTACCCTGAAGGACTCCGCCCCCTCTGCCCCCGCCCCACTGCCTCGGAAAGAATTCACTTCTCTGCACCTTTCAAATCACATCCAGATTTTCCCTGGCACAAGTTCCAAACTCACTTCAAAAAAAGGCAGCCCCAAATGTACACATAATTAATCCCAGCCCATGGAGCAGCCAGCTACGTGGGCTATTCCTGGGATGGGGGATCAGGCAGTGTTTCCAGGAGTCCTACCCTTACATCTGTTTGGCCAAGTCCTGCACAGGGGTTGCAAGACAGCCTGGGACTGTCCACCCAACCATGCTACAGGAGAGATGTCCATCTTACTAGAGCAGAAAGTAGTAATTAGGATGCCATCTCCAGCTCAGATGAAGATGGAACAGGACTGGGGCAAGTCAGGCACCATAGCTAGAAAACAGTTGAGCTGTCCTCCACCTCCTTCACAGGGCCTTTGTGGGGAGCTATGAGCATCCCCACAGTTGTTCTGGGAAAAAATCCCCAAAGTTTGTGGGTGGCACTGATGCCCATATCGAGCAGGCTGGTGGGCTGGGAAAGGAGTAGAAAGGAGGTATAATTCTTCTTTCTAAAACGATCTCACCAAACCCCCCTTTCTCTTCCTCCCTTCTTGGGAGTTCACTATTGTCTGTAGCTAAAGCTTCCTAAAAAGCAATTTTACAGCCAAGGTTAGCTCAGCCTCAGGCAACCCCTCCTTGCCGAGGCTCACGTTTCCAGTGAAGCAGACTGGCCAGGATCTGCTCCAGGCCAGTGGGGCTGTACAGAGTTTGGAAGGCTCCACTCTCCTTATAAAAGCTGTTTCCTGAACGATCTGGCACGGCCCTTACACAGCAGGCCCAACTGAGCTCATTTGTTTTCTTAGTTCATTCTTTCCTGGGGTCTCCATACCGTCATCTCCCAGCCAACAAGTGTGTAACCCTTGGTGTGGACTCCTGCGGGTGAGGACATTCCCCAGCTGGGCAGTGACAGGTCTCTGCTCTCCCACCAGCTGTTCCCAACTCTGCTCCAGGGAGCAGAGTCAATGCCATGCAAGGGCTGGGTGCTGCCAGAGCTGTTCCAAGGAGCCATCCCAGCACCACACGAAGCTGAGCAGGCTGTGCCAGTGGCTCAGAGCCAGCTGAAGGATCCAAGAGTCCACTTCAAATTCCCCTTTGTGGCAGCAGAGCTTTTCAGGCACAGTGCAGGAGCACTGCAATGTCCCACCAGGCAATACCAGGTCCCACCAAGGTGAGCTACGGGATGAGTGTGGTGCCACCACCCAGCAAGGGACAAGCCTGGTCCCAAACTTCAAGTGTAATTGATCTGCTCCACTTCAGAGGACCCACCTTTATGACTCCACTTCAGAAGACCTGAGTAGGCTGAAGGACTTGCACTTACAAAAGCCTCTTCTGAATACTATCAAAGATCTACTTCAAAAGACCAAAGTCTGTAGAAATTTCCCATAAGTTGAACCCTCAAAGCAGGCATTAACAAAACGAAGTAACACAAAGCAAACAGAGTTCCTGTGGGCTGGGTGTTGTAACTATGGAGTAATCATGGAACACTCTTCCCATTCCAGGAAACCAGCCTGACAGACAAACCCAGATGGCACCTTGTCAGGTTGTGGTGGTGACCCTGGGTTTAGGGGGCTTCAGGGTTTGCTAAGAAAGCCAGAGCTGTTCTAGAGGCACAGGGTCACAGGAGACATTTTTGAGAACTGCAGTGGCCACAATGTCTAATGTTGCTCTACAACAGACTTCTCAGAAAGCAGCGTACTTGCAGTAAACCACTGGAGCCAAATCTCCCCTGGTAATGAAATTCAGATGCTAAAAATGTTGCTCAAAATGGGAGCAAACTACAGTACTAACAGAAGCTGAACACAATCAAACCCCAGCAAGTCTAAGCACACTAGAACCATATTTTGCAGAGAAACAGACCCAGGCTGTTGGCACTGAGCTTACCTGGACAGCACCTCTAGGCTGAGAGAGACGAAGTTTGGGTTCAGCTGTAAGTAGCAAAACTTGTCATCCCAAACTGGGAAGGCAAAGAGCTGCTCGATAGAGGAAATGCTCTAATATATCCAGCAACTATTAAAAGGGCCTTACTCCCAAGTAAAGTCCTCTTTCATAAGCAGATAGAGCTTGCAGGCCATCTCACTAGGGAGGTTATGGCTCACTGTCCTGCTCCAGGAAAAGCCACCAGCTCCTGATCACTCCATAATGAGCAGCAAAGGCAGGAGGGCAAAGGTGACATAATTCCCACTTCTAATACCATAACTTCCTTCAAGCAAGAGGACTTCTAAAGTTGTCCCATGAGGACAGGCAAGGTGCAAGATTTGCAGTGGCCACCTCCTACTTGGAGGTGGGACAGCATCCCGTGCTGGAATCTTCACACCACACCACCCTTTATCCTGTGCTGGCACCTCAAAGCACTCGTGGTAAAGCTGCAGGTACCAGCTGTCAGGCATCAATAGTCTCCCGAGCCATCACAAGCCACAGCAAAAATGAAATGCCAAGAAATATTTCTGGGAGAAGCATGGACTAGCAGTTTTCCAAGTCAACATGTGACTCCCTCTGAAATGATATTATTTAAGCCTGTTGCAGAAAGGGAACAAAAGCAAAAGGGCAAATATCTCTGCAGAGGACACACACAAATGCATGCACTTCTCTAGAAGAAGGTCATCATAACTCCCCAAAACTGCTTGCTTACACAAGAGCCAGGTTTTCTTTTCCAGCAACTTCAACCCCCTTTTTCCTCCAGTGGAAATCCCAGTGACATGTTTCCTAGCAAAGGGAAACTATTTCAACACCAAGAAGGAGAAACAAGAATTGACGAGCGTGCTGCAAGGAGCACTGCTCCAACCAGGCTTCCCAAGCCGTGGCCTTCTGAAAATAGCAGCATTTTGGTGGGAATTTTCTTCAAGTGCAGCACAGCCAAAGCATATATCCAATTTTTCCAAGTTATGCCCTTTGCCAATTTGGCTTCCATTTTCCCTTGCTGGCAAGAGTACTTGTACAGCAAGGGCTTTTCTGTTGTATTCACATCAGGTGTGCTTTGCTTTTGCTGATGTTACAATGCCACAACAAGCTAGAATCAGAAACTCTTCTATGGGAAACCCAGACAAGATTCTCTTATTTAAAAAGGGGTGTAAATTATTTTCTTCACACCAGTCAGAGAAAAGCAAAGCTCACAAATGCCTTTATGTTTCTAGAAGAGCCAGGAGGCAAAGTACAGCACAAAGGGCTGCACTAAACAGACCTGACAGTCACTGGAAGTGATTATGGCACTGTGACATTTCTAAATATGCTCATTAGCTACTTGGGGGTAGGGGTAAGACAACTCTGTGGTCAAAGCCATTAGCTATGGGTGCATGAAAAACTCCCCTCAGGCTGGTTATTTTCACAAGGCATATTAGGGTTCTTTTTATTCCCCATAGCAGCAGCCACCAGCAATCCCACACACCACAAAGTGCCATGGCCCATTGCATCTGCTCAGCTGCACGTTGGGCTGACAGGGCACACGTCATGCCACAGAAATCCTGTCTTTGAGCAATCAGCCCCAAACATCACAGGAGGAAGCCAAGGCTGTCAATTGGCTTGAATTCCATTGTTATTTCCTTCTCTCTGGATGGCTCTTTGAGTTGCACGGGACAGGAAAAACAGTGTATGAGCAGTTCCCGGGGAGCCTCACACCATCCTCAGCCCTGTGCCGTGGCAGAAGCTGTGCTAGGGGGGTTGCTTAGTTGAGGTCTTCCACTAGTGACTTCTGGAGGGAAAGAGAAATACTGAGGAGTTAAACACAGATGTTTTAATGGACACAGTGCAGGCCAAGAACTTGCTATTGCTCAGATGGCTCCTGCCATGGGAAAAAGCTCCTGCCATGCCAAAACCAACATGGTTTTTGCTGGAGCAAAACCACTCTCCTACCTGGCAGAAAGGGGATGATCCTTTGCTTGGGGTCCTTCTGCCCTCCTTCCATCGGAAACTTATCCAGCATTTGCATCTAGAAAAGGAAATGAAAGACAGGTTACCAGCAGCCACAAACGAGCCCGAGGAGGACCTGCCTCCCCCAGGCACTGCAGGCTCCCAGGGCAGCACTCCTTCCCCAGCCTCCCCAGCAAGCCAAGATCACCTGCTCTTCCATCAATCCATGAAAATACAGGAGGACACCACATCCCTGATACCCCATAAAACACCTGCGTTGCGTTATGGTGGAGAGGTGCCTCTGGCTCTGCTCTGCCTGGGGGGAAGAGCTTGGGAAAGCTTGTGACAGGCGAAGGGTAAGGAAAACAAGTCACACATCTGACTGCTGTTAAGCAACGCAATCCCTGAGTCACTGGAAGCTTTCCCCGCCTCTGTTTGAACTCGAGCTGAGGATCTCTCGCCCCCGGAGCACTGTGAGCCTCCAAGGCACAAACGGTGCAAGCTGTGTTTTCTCCCATTAGCACGTGCCTGGGCTGACCCTCTGGCCAGATCTGTTCCCAACCATGTGATCCCACCAAACCCATCCAGAACTTCAGCCAGATCATCTCCATTTCCTTTTACTTGACAGAAAGTGCCTCTTGCAGCATCTGCTCAGCATGGGGACCCTCTCATTGCAGCCCCCCCGTCCTGCTCCAGCCCAGCCCAGTGCCACCAGTAGCACCCCAGCCAGACCAGAGCCCACACCAGGGCCTGTGTGGGTTGGCACCATTATGCCTGTCAGCCACAAGCTCTCTCTCTCTTCTCTTGCTGGAGGGAGGAAAAGAGGTTGTGAGGTGTCTGGAGAACCCTCCAGCACGTACAGGAAGAGGAGAAGGTGGGGAAGTGGCAAGGCAGGGGCTCGGTCCTATGGATCCCACACAGCCTGGCTGCCACACCACACAGCTCTGGAGGAGGCAGCAGCAAATACTAGTTCACCAGTTCTCCTACGCATGAGCCTGTGGGAAGAACAGCTAAAACACTCACTCCAAAGAAAACAAGCCCAGCACTGGCTGTAAGCACTGCAGGCAGTTTGGGATAGCAGACACAGGAGCACACATCTGCAGAAATGCAGCCTGTGGCTGATGGTTCTTCTGTAGTGCTACACATACACACACAAAAGCACGAAACTGCGACCAGAAAATATCAGCTCCAGACCTGAGAGATGCTCCAGAGACAAGGAAAGTCTCCAGAAAGCTGGCAGATCTCCAGGTTTTGAGGTCCCCTGTGTCTTTTCTGGCCTGTCTTACTCCTGTTGACTTTGCAGGATGGGGACTACAGCACAGGTTGTTGCACTGGTCTTGCCCAGAAAAGCCAAGGGAAGCAGGCCCAGCTCTGGAAAAGGGATGGGAAAAGGGTAAAGGTGCAGCAACTCCACCAGGCCTGGGGGAGGGATACCCAGAGAGGCATCAGGAGATGGTCTGCAGACTCCAGCACCAAGGCAGGTTTACTGGGAGAACACCCTCCTCTCCAGCTGTGGCAGGGAAACACAGTCCCCACCAGGCAAAAACCGTGGAAGGGAGGTGGTTGGCATGGAGACGTCCCACAAATCTTCTTTGCGGGAGGGTTTCCATCCAAACTCCAAACAACACTGCTTACATCACATTCCCAGAAGGGGCCATGCAAGATCCTGGGGAGATGGGCAGACAAGAGGCAGACAGACACACAGCCCTCTAGAGCAGTGCTTTCCCTGCCGAGCACATGAGAGCACAGAGAGGCCAAGTCTTGCTCTCAACAATGCACTCAGCCAGGTTGGGAAGAAAAATTAAAGGGAAAGAACCTCAAACAATAATTCCATTGTTTCTACCCTTCCAGGACTATTTTTAAATATTTGTGACAGACAAGAAAATAACAAAAAAAGATTGGAGTGGATGTAGTTTAAAGCATTTTGGTCTGCTTTTATTACGTGGGAAGTTGTTATATCATACTCTTCAATGATCCCTTGGCAAAAGGGAGGGGGATCACAGGCTGCCAGACTGTGGCTCCCAGATCCAGGACTGGGGCAGGGAAGTCCAAGTGATATATCCGGTACACAGCCAGGCTCCCCACAACAGAACGTCAGGACAGCCCATGTTTATCCACATTTATCTCCACTACCAATTTATCTTATCAATTAGCCGTTTTTCTTATTAACCCAGGAATGTCTGGGCAGTGAGTGTGTCTGGAGTGAGCCGGAGGTCTGTGCACACTGTGGGAGCCCACTGTCCCCATCCCGAGCTGTCCATTAACAGGGCAGGCGATAACACCGCTGGGGATGGGGAGCCTTTGAAAAGCAGCTTTGTGTCAACAGCCAACACGTTGGCAGACAGCTCCTTCATCAACAGGAAACTCGTAAGATAATATCCTAATTGAATCAATTAAGAGTGCTGCAGGCTGCAGGGGATCCCAGGGAGAGGGGAATGGACACGCTCAGCAGTATTCCCGGGAAGCAGAGGGCTTTGCCCAAATCAGAGCTGATGGTGCAGTTGCCAGAGGGCTACACCATGCAGATGGCATAAACCCAGAGATATGTCTGCTGAAGGAGCAGGGCCCCAGGTCTAACAGCCTGCAAGCAGGCCATATCATTTCCCAGCTGGAATAACCTTGGAGAAATTGCTGCCAAAAAATCACAACCTCAAGTCAAGTGCCAGTAGGTAATAAGGTATGTCATCACTTTGCTTCTTCTCTGCTTTCCACAATACAGTGGAAGAGTTTTCCCTCTACAATATAGAGGTTACAGGAAAAAAAAAAGATCTTCATTTAAATCTGATTTAAAGTAAAATGTCAGGGCAAAATGGTGAACACAGAGGTCCTGATTCTCTCAAGAACAACGAACCAGAAGGGCACAGAATTACTCTTGCAGCAAGTCCTGGGCAGCAGGAGGACTGGAGGATTTGCTTTTGCAAAGCTACTCTAAAGCCCAGGTTCTCCATCACTGACCATCAGGGCTTGTGTGGCACGTACCAGGGCTATGGAAGAGGAAGCCAGTCTGTGCCAGCTTCTGCAGGGGATGGTGGCTCACATCCCTGAACAAGTTATACTGCCACAGGCTGGGGGGTGATGAAATATCCAGGCAAGGAGAACAAACTCTTCCACTCTTGCACTACTCCAGGAGCTGATGTCAGAGCCAGGCCATGAGCCACAGTCGCAGGCATGGGGTGAAGGAAGTTCCCCCCTCTTATCAAGAGGATTTTTTATTAAGACAAGAGGCAACGGGCAGGAACTGATGCCCAGGAAGTTCCATATGAACATGAGGAAGAGCTTCTTTACTGTGCAGTGACGGAGCACTGGAACAGATTGTCCAGAGAGGGTGTGGAGTCTCCCTCACTGGGGATATTCCAGAACCATCTGGACACAGTCCTGTGCCATGTGCTCTGGGATGACCCTGCTTGAGCAGGAGGGTGGGACCAGATGAGCCTCTGTGGTCCCTTCCAATCTGACCCATCCTGTGATTCCGGGATTTGCTCTGCCTGCTTGACAGAGGTTCAGCGTAAAACCACATTCTCCTTTGTGGTCTAGCAAGAGAGAGCTGACCTAATCCATGCCTCCAGCAGACATGCCTGTTATCCAGAGCAGAGAAGCCAGCTTTTGACATCACCCGAAGGGAAAAAAAATTAAAAAGAGTTCAACAAAAAGCTTCATAGTCTGGTTGAGTGCGGTGGCAGAATCACAAGAGACTCTTTGTGAGAGCAACAGCATCCCTGCTGAGAGAAGGCAGCAGCTTGCCATGGGGAAAAGATGAGTCTGAGCCAAGCCTGCTCTAATCCCACACTCCCAAACTCCCCATCAGCCCCATCCCTCATGAGCTGGGGAATGCCACAGGCAGCCAGGCACACCACGTGTCCCGACGTCCCTGTGGTGGTGAACTTCAGATGAGGACATTCCCATGCACTGCTCACCCTGACTTCCACGTGCTCAGCTGGCCATTAGCCACGTCTCTTCTTACAGGAAGAAGAGTCCTCCTCCAAATGTGATTCACCAAAGGACAGCACCTCACTGATCCTCCGATGCAGTGGGAAAGGGACGCAGGTCCAGCGATCGCCTGCCATGATGGGAGCACCCGTCCCCACGGGACATGACGAAGGACACAGTTGCATGCTGAGAACCAGAGACTTTGTAAACGTGTTCCTGCAGATCAAAGCGCTCTTGAGCCCTGGAATCAACTGGTTTCGGAAATCTCTGCCAAGGAGATAGTCTGGGGAAGAGAACAACATCTGGCAGCAGCTCACAGGCTACTGTTGTTTAATCTTTTGTGATCCTATGAGAGGCACCTTCCCTGTATCTTTAAGGACTGCCCGTGAAAAAGAAGGGGGTGAAAAATACAACCACCCAGAAGACAGAAGGACAGAGCAAGCTCAGCTCCCAAGCAGAGATCAGGAGGTCAGTCCCGGGGAAGGGCTTCAGGGTTGCAGCACCACGTAACAGCTGTTCCATGGCCAAGGAGAGTTGGGTGTTCACAGACAGGAATGGGAGCTGAAGGGCAGAACAACCAAGCAGTGTGACGAATTCAAGTGCATTTTACACATTACCAGGCAGAGGCAAAGCTGGCCTCCTCAGCACTAGGAAATGGCATCACAGAGGCTGGATTGTGAAAACCTGATGGAAAACTTTAAGCATCACTCAGCAATAGACAAAAAAAGAATTAACTGAGGTCAGAGAAAAAAAGGGCCACACAAATTGGCAGCAGCTGCCACTGCAAGAGAAATTTCCTATTAAATCACAGGAAGCATTAGACAGACACTGGTGCCTATGAAGAGCTCCCTGGCACAGGGAGCAGCGGGCACAGGGCTGGGCCAAGACGGAGCTCTGTGCTCATGCTGCCCCCCAGGTACCCTCAGGACCAAGCCACAGCCAGGTCTGTGTTACCCCAGCAGGTGCTGGCCCATAACCACATGGATCAAACTCAGGGATGTGGGTTTCCCTGCACGTGGGGGCTCGGAGGATGTGGCAGCTTCGCATGCCCAGGTTTGGTCCAAGTGCAATGGTCCTCCAAAAGCAACCGGGCAAAAAGCTTCCACTGCCCAGGGCAGGATATGTTTCCATCCTGAGCACCCAGTATTTCATAGAATCACAGAATGGTTTGGGTTGGAAGGGACCTTAAAGATCATCTCATTCCAACCCCGTGCCATGAGCAGGGATGGGGTGCTGAGCAACGTGATCTAGTGGAAGGTGTCCCTGCCCATGGCAGGGTGGTGGAATGAGATGATCTTTAAAGTCCCTTCCAATCCAAATCATTCTGTGATTTTATGATTCTATGATTTTTGGAAGGCCGAAACAACTCCTGTCTGCTTTCCCTCCTTTGGTAAGCCTCTAAAGAATATATTTGGGAGAGACTAAGGAGAGAATGTAGTTTTAAAAAAAGAAAACCTCGTATTTGGAGAAGAGCGCTGAGTGATCTCCATTTACACAGCCCCCTCACAGAGCTGCTGATCCCTCTGTCTGCTTTTTGGGTGTTTGAAATATATTGCTTTTTCCATTCAGTCCATTGGTACCAAATCCTGGAAGTCACCATTCTTGTTACAGTACTTTACTAATCCATTTTCCACTTAATTCCTGGTCATTGTAGCCTCTAGATGGCATTTGGGTAGGCAGGTCCCAGGCTGCAGAGATGAGCACAGAAAGTGGCAGCACTCCATGTGGGCACCAGCAACAGAGCATTAACACCCTCAAAGCACCAACCCTGCATCCATGATTCACCACATTGACCCAGCTGTGGGAAGTGACTCCTGCCGGCAGACGTGCTTGGGAACAGAGCAGGAATACCCGGGGGTGATGCCGGTCTGCGCCACTTCCTCTTCCCCATCCCATCCATGGGAACATCCCTCCAGCACATCTGGGGCTGTGTCACACAGGAAGTACCCCTGGAAGGAGCATGGGAGCAGGGAAGAGCTGGCACAGCCCAGTGCCAAAGACCACAGAACCACCACCACAGCTGTCACCGGCGCTGTCATTGCTGCAGGGAAGGCTGCAACAGGCAGTCTGTGTTCACCCACATCCTCCTCTCTAGCATCCCAAAGCAGACACACTTGGAAGAGCAGGAAGTCATAAGATTTAGTTTCTGTTGTGGAAATGGAAACAACAGTGGAGAAAAAACAACACATTTGCCCTATTTCACGTGTTGAGCAGCCGGGGCGGAGCAGGGCTGTGCTCACATACTCCAACCAGAGTTAGTGTCACACCTGACATGGTGCTTCACACCAACTGCCAACCCCAAGTCAAGTGTTTCAGCAATGGGTCACAGAGTAGCTCCATGCACATACCACCCTACTCTGAGCTGCACACTTGCCAGAACCTCAGGATGACCTGCCCCAGCTCCTCCCCCAAATAGCTCATAATCTGATTTCTGTTTGACCCCTCCCTTCACAAAAACCTTCCCCACTCAAGATGAGGGGAAGCAGAGCAGTGCACATTCCTTGTCTGAAATTAATGCAAAATCTTCAATCTGTGGCAGGCCCGAACATGATGAGACAAAGGAGGAGGAAGCATCTGAGCTACAGGTAGGGCTGCAAAACTACAGGCCAGCCCCTTGGGAGAGCACTGTTGGTCAGCAACACCAGCCTCGTGACCCTCTTCTTGCATCAGACTTCTTGCTAACCCTCTATTTTCCCTGCTGTTCCTTCCCTAAACACAAACCCCGTTTTCCAAATGAGCACAGTCAGCAGAAAAGCCAATATGGAGAGTTTTTTTCTCCACATAAGGCAGGACTTCATGCCACTTGGGCTCACGGTGGTGTCATCAAGAGCAGCTCCACAGCAGCTGGGACCATTACACATGTGGAAAAAGAGGTCCTGCAGCTCCCTGAGGCATAACTGCTCAAAACCAGGGTCTCCATATGAAGATAGATACACCTTAGTCCTCAGCATGACCATGCTCATTTGTGCCCTCTCCCAGCTGGCAATAAAACTCTCTGTCTAGCAGAGACAGGAGATGATGGAGCTCTGGAGCCTCACAGATCAGTCCAGCTCCTGTGTGAATCCACCAGCATCCCCACCACACCTGCACCACCCGTCCTTGTATTCCTTCATTTCCAGAAAGGGTGGAATTGAAAGACACCAAGCTCAGAAATGCCCAAGAACTCTAGCTTGGGCAGGAAGCCTCTGCAAATAGTGCATTCCCACTGTGGGGAAGTGCTGGGGTAGGAGCTGGGCACTGCCACCACCCACATGACAGCAGGACAGGACTGGGAGCACTTCTGGGTTCAGACAGTCCCTGCCAGAAGGCCAGAGCTCACCAAGAAACTCCACTTATTGCAAACCCAGACTGCTAAGTGCTGTCTGGTGGAGGAGACCGGCGCCCACGGCTTACAGAGGAGTTAATGCACTTACCAGGGAGGGTTGAGCAGTGCCAAGCAGCTGGGGAATGGGGAGCCCTGCAGGGAGCCCTCGGGACTGCATAAAGCACATGCAGCACAACTCCAGGGGAAATGCCATCCTAACCCGGGATTTTCACCCTCTGCCAGGGCCCAGAGCCAGCAAACACAGAGGCACCGTGGAGGAACCCCAGCAGCAGGCAAAGTGCAGCAACCCTGCTGCTTTCTGTGCATTTAAACACGAGAATGCAGAGTTCACATAAAATTCAGCCCCAACTGCCTACCTGGAACTGCACCTGCCTTTTTAGGATCCAACCAGGACCAAGCAATGCCAAGGTTTTCCAGTACAAAGCCACTAAGGAGCATGAGCCCTGGCAGCACCTTTGAGAGCTCTTCTCAAAGTGTCATCTCACCACAGAGACACAAAGAGAGAAAATGTGGAAAACCTCTGGCCAAATGCACTGACTGTCAAAAAACCACCCCAGTTTTGGGGCTTAAAGCAGCCACCTGTTGGCACATGGAAAGCAGTTGACCCCTGAATGGAAAACTTGGAGCTCCTGGGAACTTTCCAAGGGGACTTTTTTATTTCCTGGAGCGAGGAGGAGAACTGGAAAATGCTGATTTGCCAAGAAGAAAATCAGCAGATGAGTATCCATTACAATCAATGTTTCAATTTGAAACACTAAAACCTAACTGCTAATATTAAAAGGCTTTTTTTTTATGTTTTAAGTGACTCATCAAGGGAAAGCCTTTTAAAGAAAATTAATAGTGAAAAACCAAGAGAACTTTAGCCTGCAGCACAAGACAGGGACAGGTCTCACCTCCATCCTCCTCCTCATTCCTGGCTCTCCAGGAGCCACTCCAAGCTTGTAGAGCTGTTTTTCTACCAACCTGGGGAGAGGGATCAGTCCCAGAAGGGTCTCAAACCTCTTTGCATCCAAACCACTCGCTGAGGGAGGTATTTCTCAAAGTCTGCTACAACAAAATATCCTCTTCCTCTCCAAAAAGGTCAAGTACCAGACCATGGTTGATGCTAAATGATCAGCTTGCAGAGGAAAATGGGAGTGCAAGGAATTCTCCATAAGGTGCACAACAGCACCTTTTGTATTGAAAAATACCTGCTTTGGCTACGGTAATATGGTATCAGCACTGAAAAATGACATACAAATGAAAGCTGCTTCTTGCCCAAACCCTAAATGTTCTGTCAAAGGCAGTATTAAAACAATAAATTCACCTCCCTTAATTATACCTCCCAAATCTCCAAGATCTAATTTCCACACTGCCAGGTAAAGACAGCCATAAACATCATTTATAATTCACTACTCAGTGACTCACCCCTACCACAAAGGCCTCGAGATATGGTACCAGTAAGGCAGAAAGGCTCAGGGAAGGGGAATTATGACAGGGAAAATGCTGGCTGTCCTACTGCCCCCAGAGACCATTTTCCCCATAGGTTACTGCTCACATTGCAATCCCAGGTAACAACAGAACACAGAAGTTACAACAGAAGAGGGTGTAGAGCAGCACCCCATATCCCAGGGATGTGTGGGAGCCACGAGGCAATGGGAAAATGAGCAGAAGTGGTGCCACGAATACAACAGTGCTGCAACACCCCCGTGGCAGTGGAGGAGCAAAGCCTCAGCCACTGGCAGGAAAACCATGGAGTCAGCATGGCACCACAGAGTGGACAGGCTGGCTGCCAGAGCCCTGCTGCATCCACCCACTGGCATCAGGTCACGTTTTTCCCTTTCCAGTTTCTGGCTAACAAGGTCCCCCTCCCTGCTGCCTGGAAGCCCTGAGTCACGGAGGAAGGGCAGATCCTGCACACCCAGCCTTGCTCACCCACATGGCCTCCACCAGTCCAGCCAATGGAGCGGCCTCTGCAGCTGGCACAGACCTGCCTTCCTCGTCCCTGCCACAGGGCGCCTGCCACACACCCAGGAAAATTCTGTGCTGGATCCCGGTGATGGGAATCTGGAGACAGACAAGCCTCAGGGCAGAGAGTGTGTAGGAGAAGGGCAAAAAACATGCAGGAAAGTAAGAAAAAAGGAGCATCACTTGGATGGAGCAGAGTGCTGGGAAGGGCGAGGAAGTGGTTAAATCTTTCACTTGTGCCCAGGCCCATCAGGACCCCAGGAGATCACTGCAGAGGTTCACACCTTGCTTTGCCAGGGGACTCCAAGACTGCAAGACATCCTCCAGCGAAAGCACTTCCAACAGGCAGTGCTGGAGCAGTGATTTACAGCACTGTGGTAGACCTGTGACAGCCTGATGTAATCCACTGAAAGGCATGGAAAAGAGTGAGAAATCAGGACTGCAGAAAAACACGTCGTCTCTTCAGCTTTATCACCTTCCTCTACAAGGACAGGCCCAGAACCACCATCTCCCAGCTCTTATTTCCGTCTTCCACTCACCATAAAACTGCTTCCACTTTTTGATGCCCATGATATGTGGGTGGTGCACGCTACTGTCTGTACTATATCATATAGATTTAGCAAAATAAACAGGTCCTAACCATTTTACTAAAAATCCACTACTCTGAGATGCAACACTCCTTTACACTGATTTACTGCTATCCCTCCTCAGCTTCTCCCCAGGCAGCATCAATCAGCTTGAAAGTGGTTCATTTTGGATCCAGAGCTGCTGCCACATGATATAAATTGCAGGTCTTTCCACCAGAAAAGTGGGCTGTGTTAGATTGATTAAAAGCAGGCGGAGACACTGGGTCTTGCATCAGCCCAGACCCACAAAACCTCACCAAAACCCCAGTCACAGACAGGCACCTGCAGCAGGGCCCTGGGCACCTCCCCAGAGACAGACCCCGTGGGCAGTGGGGAGGAGGGGGACCATCAGTGAGGTCCTGCCCTCCTGGGATCCTACTCAGCCCTCCCAGGAATGAGGCAGCTGAATTTCCAGAGTTTTTTCAATAAGGAGCTGGGGAGTGGAAGGGCATCAGCTCACCCCTGACTCAGGGAGAGGGGTGTAACCCCTCACCTCACGTTACAGCACAACCTTTAAACATTGCATTATCGAAAGACTCACCAAGTAAAACAACACTGGATTGTCAGCAAGAGACCATAGCTCCATCCACAAGGGATGGAACTTTTATCCTCCCCATCTCTCATCCTGCAATGCTTCTCCTGAGATGTACTTCCCCTGGGGCTCGGAAGCAAAGGCTGTGAATGCTGTCTCCTCCAGCTGCTCTGCCAAGTTTCCAGAGGGAAGGAGACCAGGGGTGCCAACAGGGATGAATGAACAGAGAACAGGCTCAGGAGTCAGCCCTCCTTTGCCATCGGTCCATCATGGCAGCGCCAGGTGATGTGTCTGGGAACAAGGGACAATTTGATGGGAGCAGGTGGAGATGGGCTCAAAGTGGAAGCGTGTGGAGCTGCACGCTTGGAGAAAAAGGGAAGGGCAATCACCTTGGAATAAACCAAGAGCCACTGAGTGCTGTTCTCAGCAGCTGCTCAAGAAAGGCTTTAGCTACAAGAACTGAAAATTATTTCTCCTGCGGACGCGCACGCCCCAGGTGTACTCTGGCCTGGGAACCCTCCACCAGCACCGACTCTCAGGGAGGACAAGCTGCCGATTCCCAGGGGCAGGAACAGCTTTCGGCAGCCCTGCTCTCCCGCCAGGCATGGAATTCAAAGCGAGTCAGGGTGCCAGCCCGAGCCAATTATAACTCGGTGACCTGCCTCGGCACTAGCACGCACGGGAACACGCCGACTCCTGCTGCCAAATGCTGGAAAGCTATAAATGGGAGACATTTGGAAAGAGAAAACATTGAGGAGCCAACATTTAACTAGGCTGAAGTGCATTGGCCTGTACATGTTCTTTGTGGAGGGAGAGAGGAGGAGAACGATGAAGATCTTAGATGCACTGCTGGAAAAATACTGGTGGTTTCTTATACAGACAGAGGTATTCCTTATTTAATGGAAAGTGTTTCTCCTTCTCTTGAGTCCCATTATGGGAATTCACTATTTCTACACTTCTGCTATGGTGTTTAGGCTGCTGGCTCTCAGTGCAGTCTGGGCACAGAGGAAAAAGCAGTTGCTAGTGCTTTGTAGCAGAAACCTCACCATAGGAAGCTGTGGGTTTTTTCTTGTCCTTGGTCACGCAAGGGCCTGTCTTTTGTGATCCAGCTGCCTAAGAGTGAGATCCTGGTGATTTATTTTTGTGGCGGGGTGAAACCACGAAGTACATTGCACACGCAACTGCACAGAATTCTGCTGAACTCCACAAACCCTGGAGAAAAAAGAAATCCCCAGAGTGTTGAAATAAGATTCCTGTTACGAAATAGCTATTGAAAGAGCCCTGTTTACAATCCCTGGACACAAAAAGGCATCCATCTCCTGAAGCCGCAGCCTGGCAGAGCTGCCTTAGGGCTTTTCCATCAAAGAGGCCGCCCAGACCAGGCAGCACCCAGAAGGGTGAAATCCAAGGAGTGCCTTGGCTGGTGTTCCCACCTGAAGGAGCCTTGTGCTGTTTGGGACACATTATTCAGCACGCCTGCCCCTTGTTTTCCACATCTGAATTAAGATAACACACACTTCACCTTTGTGAACTGTGTGCCCTGCCAGAAGCCCAGGTTAAAGAGCAGATGATGAGGAGGAGGAGAAGGTGAAGCACAGGCAGAGGAAAGCAAGCACAGGGCTCACAGTACTGGAAGAAATGCAAGAGGTTCATTTTCATTTTTCAAGAGTCCAACAGCCTGAAACAAGCTGATGAGAACAATTCATCTTTTTGTGCCAGCTACAGTCATCTGAGCCAATTTTAATGTGTTGTTTTATTTAAAAACAGTCTGAATCACTAAGATACAGACTTTTCCCCCCTCCCTGCCTTTGCCTGGTGCCTCACACAACAGGTGAGGAACCCCCTCCAGAAGGCCTAATCTGTCTTCCACATCGAGACAGCAGGCACAGACCATTGCCTTTTGCCAATTTTCTCACAGAAGTAGGCACCACGTCAACAGACAATTTATTTTTTGGTGTTACACACAAAGCTGTTGGCCTGAGGGCTGCATGACTCTGTCCAAGATGACATGGCTCCAGGTGGGTCAAAGCTGAAAGCTTCCAGCTAAGAACCTGAAGGATTTGTTAAACATATGGACAATTTGGGAAACACATTCAATGCACAGGCAGACTGGAGTGGGAGAGAGAGCCAGAGTAAATTTTAATGTTGCTTAAAATCCTCAGTTTTTCTGTCCCTGAATCATGCTGCAAGCGCCCTTACTCCAGCCTCTGTCAAGTGTCCAACCCTGGGCTCAAAATTAAACCTCTGTGCAGAGAAGCAGCCACAGAGCATCACCTGCTCCTACAGCCTTCAGCTGGGACAAGGACTGAAGGAAATGTTTCTGACTGCAAGGGGAAAAGCCCTGGGGTAACCTGTCCCCAAGAAGGGCACCCCTGAAACATGACAGGATGGAAAACAAGACAGGAATGGAAAGAGCCAGGCTGGTCAAGAAGTCATAAGTCATATGAGGAGCGGCTGAGGGAGCTGGGGATGTTCAGCTCACTCAACAAAGGAGGTTCAGGGGAGACCTCACTCTCTACAGCTGCCTGAAAGGAGGCTGTAGCCAGGTGGGGGCTGAGCTCTGCTACCAACCAACCAGTGACAGGACAAGAGGAATGGATTCAAGCTGTGCCAGGGGAAGTTAAGGTTGGACATCAGGAAGAATTCCTTCATGGAAAGGGTTGTTGGGCATTGTAAGGGGCTGCCCAGGGATGTGGTGGAGTCCCCATTGCTGGAGGTGTTCAAGAATGACTGGACGTGGCACTCAGTGCTCTGGTCTGGTTGACAAGGTGGGGATCAGCCACAGGTTGGACTTGATGGTCTTGGAGGTCTTTTCCAACCTCAGTGATTCTGAGAAGGTGGCTGCAGCTGAAAGGCAGAGATGACAAGGACATGGAGCAGGGCTCCTGCCCAGGGATGGCACAGGGAGCTGGTAATATCAGGAAAGGTATAAAAGGGTTGGGTTTGGATGTAAGGATGTTTTAGGAGTGTATCAAGACACCAGTGGCTCTTGGTCACATGAATACTTGAAATGACTACCATCGTGGCTGATGAGCTCATAATTACAGAGTGGGGAAAAAATGTTTCTTTTTGGGGGGTTCCATAAAAAACCACGAAAGACAAGCCAGAATCTGTTCTCTAACCAACAGGATCCTTCCAAGAAACTTGTTAACCTCCTGCTGAGTGATGCATCCAACGTGATCCAATGGAGCCCTGCAGTCACTGCACAGCTCTTCCCCTGCCAGCACGGCTGGAAGCATCTCTCAGGCACACCAGACCCTGGTCCTTTATCTCTGTCCACCAGAGAAGGCACTCAGATGTCTGATCACCAACTTCCATGCCAGCAAACACTCCCAGCATACCTGCCAGCCCCAATTAGTGTCCTGGATACAACTGGCATCCTTGAAAGCATCAATCTTACTGCCTTTATTTCTTAGGAACAGCATCCATCTGCTCCCAATAGCTCACATCTGGCATAGTGAGTGTTATTCAAGAGCCTCAATCCTATTTGAAGGAAATTATTCCTCCAGCCAAGAGATTCATGCAGAACTGAGTTTGGTGTTTGCAGTTACAAATTTACTACAAATCATACAGTTACAGGCGGTTGCAAGCTTTAGAATTAAAATTTTATCTTTCTTAATCCCTAAAAAGTTGCCCTCATGTAAATTGCCACATGATGGAAAACACGGAGAAAACAAGGAGGAGAGGCAGAAGGAACCTGAGGACAGAGGATCTACCCAGGAAAAACGCTCCTGAGCACTGCCCAGGTCACTGAGAGCTTTCTTCTGCAATGAGTAGCGTGTAGAAGATAGAGTTGATCCTCAGTTTCATCATTCTTTTCCCAATTTCACCACTTGATATGGTACACTGAGCCTCCCTGGGGTGATCCCAGAGCAGAAAAGGTCACAATTCCCAAGGGATGAGAGCCACCACTTCATCTGCTTAAAACACTGGCCTGGGACTAGGAGGAAGCAGCAGCTTGTACCTCGTGCTGGGATACAAGAGATCAGTTGGGGAAGAAGTGTTGGTCACCAGCCCTTAAAGAGAAGGTGACAACCTCCTGCGTGACAGTGAATGGCCCTTGGTGTGGTCAGTGGAATGGAAACAGGTAATTAGGCAGAAAGAGGATGTTTTGCCAGCCTTGGAAGGGAAATGCAGGGTGGTGCTTGGAAAGGCTGCTGCAGCAATGAGATGTAAACCTGGACTTCTGCAGGAGAGAGCCAGGTTTGGGCTTGGGCACCAAAGGGAAGAGCTCTGCAAATCCACAGTACTTGGGCCAAACCTTGAATGCTCCCAGCTGGAAACAGCAGAGCCTTTGTGGCATTGCTGCGACCAGCAAGGTGGCTTTAGACATTCCCCATTTCAGCAGGGAGAAGACAACTGGTCTGACATCTCTGCATCCAGACAGATGCAGGAAGGATTTTATCATGGGAAGGGTTGTCAGGCATTGGAGTGGGCTGCCCAGGGAGTCAGAAGTCACCGTTCCCTGAAGGTATTCAAGGAACAACTGGACGTGGCACTCAGTGCTCTGGTCTGGTTGACAAGGTGATGATCGGTCAAATGTTGGACTTGATCTTGGAGGTCTTTTCCAAACTAAATGATTCCATGGAATCAGAGATCAGTAAACTCCAGGCTTCACTCCTGTTTTGGCTCAGCAGATGGTTTGTTTTGAGTGTCATTCCTGCCTGGCTGGGGAGGGAAGGACACTGCCCTCCGGCTGCAGTGGGAGCCGGCGAGGCTGTCAGTATTAAGCGTGCACGTGTTTTACTTGGCCCTACTCCTAAAATAATTGTTTGGCCACAATGGAAGGTGACAAGCAAATCAGCTGTGGCCCCACAGGGAATACCAGGAGAAAATCCCCAACCACTCACACATCTGTGGCTGTGCTGCTCTGAACTGCAGCATCACATCAGCCAAGGGTCAGCCCCCACCAGCCCTCACTCCTGCGCCATCAAGTTCTCCTTTTGGATCAAATGGCTTCCGTCTCACTGACAAGGAAGAGTCACTGAGAGCAAAAGAGGGTGCACCAACCTTCACCCGAATGTGGCCGGAGCTGCTCTTGAAAAAACAAAACCCTGCTCAGCTTCTGACAGGAGCATGAAAAGCTCAGCCAGAATCACTGGGAACATTGATATTAAATTAACAAATATCTCTACCCAAACATGCATGTACTGCAATTGCTCAAGGCTGTAAGGATGAATAAATTTGGATGGATTTTCACTGGATAACATGAAAGACAGATTCTTGACACAGAAATCACCTGCGACTCAAGTTTCCAATTCTTCCTCCAACGCACCAAAAGATCATCAGACCTGGACCCGGGAAAAATATTTTCCTCTCTTACTGTTTTCAGAAGCAGCTGAACCATTTTAGTCAATCAGGGTTTTCTGTGGGGGTTTTGGGGATTTTTTTCCTTTTAATAACCAGAGGCATGAATAATTTCCAGCATGGAAAATTTCTGCCTAAAGAGCTAAAACTGGCATAGAATCATCCAACAGTCACACAATAAAGCCCTCCAGCAATGGCAACAGTCAGTGCTACCAAGCCTACCTAGAGCATTTTTTTCCACTGTGCTAGGAGGATCTGTTTCACTCCTCGCCTTTCAATCCAATTTCCAGTGTACTGCACCACAAGTTTAAAATAAGGACACCAGGAAGCATGTGTGATAAGGGGGAAGGAAGGGAAAAACCACAGATTCTTTCATTCTTTCAACAGAGCCGAAAAGGAGTGGTTACTTTTTATTTTTTAAGAAAAAGCTGCAGGGAACCGGGAAGGGGGGAGATGTTTGCCTTAAACTTTCCCATCTGCACAATTATATATATATATATATTTTTATATATATATATATGTACCTCTGACTCTAAAGGTGCTCCAGGGTATTTTGCAGAGCCAGTTTGAGGCTCTGACTCCAGACAGCCTCCAGTGATGACACTTTCCATTTAGGAGCGTGCACAGATGCAGCCAAGATGGAAGGGGATGGAGACAGGAAGAATGGCCACTATTCCCTACATTCCTTCCTCACGAGGAGCAAGGCAGCCCAGGGAAACAACACAGCTGGAGGCACTATTTTATTGAATAAACCCCAAAAGATTGTGCCCTCCTTGCAGCAAACAACAGAATGAGCTTGGCCACCACCTTGGAGCACCAGTGAAGATAAGATGCTGTGGAGAAGGAAGCACGAGTTCCATTTCCTTCCAGCCCTGGCTGCTGCCCAACAGCTGTTCCCTGTTTATTTACTTTAATATTTCCTTGGTTACACAAGCAGCTGCACACAGCTTAACCCCTGCCTGCACCAGAAGCTGCCCATGCCACCCTACCTGGCCTTGCCCAGCAAGATGATGCAGGGCAGTACCACAGGGCAGGGGATGGACACCCAGGGTCTTGCCAAAGCTGGGCTCTCACTGGACCGTGGCCTCTACATGGTCAGATCCACAGCTCTGCAGAGGGTGCCACGTCGGGCAGGGGACAGGGCACCACTGACGTGAGCAGCATCTCACACAATCCCAGGCTCCACAGGCTGACCTGAAGCCAGGCTGAACCTGGGAAAGCCATCTGGATTCCCAGGGGCTTGCTTTGCTGGGCAGGCTGTAATTTTAGCATTGTCTGGATGCAGCGACTTCAGGAAAGGCATCCTCATTCCCAGGCAAGCACTGCACCCTTTGAAATACAACCTATAGCAACGCTCAGCCTCATGTGAGTAGGATGCTGGAGGCAGAAGATGCCCAGCTCCTCTCCTGGTCCCACACACAGCCCAGGAGGGACATGCCAGTGGTCCTTCTGGCAGCTGCTGCCGCTCCATAGATCACTTCATGCATTTTCTTCTCTCCTCTGCACAGAGCCTGTTCCAGCAGCTCAGTTTGTGTTTTGGCTCATAAAGCTCAGCCAGACCCCTTGGCTCATCTCCACCAAGGAGGGGGTGGAAAACACCCTTTGCCTGCTCACCCAGAACACTGGCTTTGGTTTTCTGCAACCCAGCCTGTCCCAACTGCCTTTCCAGCCTCCTCCCTCCCAGCTCCATTTTCCTCCTGGCTCCTCCCTGCACCAGGAGGTAAATGAATCATAGAATGGCCTGGGTTGGAAGGGACCTTACAGATCATTTAGTTCCAACCCCCTCTGCTGTGGACAGGGACACCTGCCAGTAGACCAGGTTGCTCAGAGCTCCATCCAACCTGGCTCTAAACACTTCCAGGGATGGGGCAGCCACAACTTCTCTGGGCAACCTGTGCAAGTGCCTCACCACCTTTACAGGGAAGAATTTTTTCCTAATATCTAGTCTAAATCTACTCTCTGTCAGTTTGAAGCCATTCCCCCTTGTCCTGCCACTACATGCTCTTGTAAAAAGTCCCTCTCCATCTGTCTTTAGGTTCCCTTCAGGTACTAAAGCAGATGTTGCCAGCTGCCCTCTGGGCTGGCATTGGCCCTCCCCAGAATGCCAGTGGGACACCAACCCAGGGAATTGGCACTTTCCAGCGGCAGCCCTGGTTTGCTGTGACAGCTGCTGGGAAAGGCATGGTATGAGCTCCACAGGAATGGAATTTGGGCCTAACTTTAAAAAAATCCTCCCCCAAAGCAAACAGAAAGTCCCCAATAAAACCCCCACCAATTGCACAGATTTCTGTTGCAGAAACTCAAACACACAGAAGCAGCCCTGGGCACACTTAGCCCAGAAACTGACAGCAGAACATTAAAACTGGGACTTGCAAAAGACCCAGGTTGTTCTCACTGATGTGCAAGAGGCACTGGAGCGAAGAGTCTGTCCAGTTTTTGAGGTTGCTTTTTTCTTGCTTTCTCAAGGATGCCCAAAATTGTGGTTAGGTTGCCTCAAATCAAAGCATTTACTGGTAGATCACAGCATAAGGCAGAAACCACACAGCTCAACAGACCTTCCTAAGTTAAAACCTCAAGAACTGGATAAATTCTTACCTGCAGGTCGAAGAACTTGCTGTACCGTCGGTATATGACCTCTGTGGATCCATTGGACCAGGTGACCTTGATGATGTACACCTGTAGGGAACAGAGGAAGGAATCAGAGAGGAGTGACCCAACAACCCATACCACAACCCCAATGCTGCTAAAGCTGCCAGCACAGCTCCCAAGGCTGGGTGTCAACCAGGGAGTTCACAGGAGCACTTAAAGTCATTTCAGAGATACCAGAACATACATAAGTTTCAATTATTAAGCTCCACTGCTGTAACTGAACTGTCTACTAAATGCTTATGGCTGTGAACTGAGATAGCTCCCTAGCCCTAAATAAGGGCACACACCAAACATGAAAGGGCACCTCCATGTAAAAACACAGTTCGAGTCCCTCCAGACACATTATGAGTTAATAACTGAGCTTTGCCATCCCATCTACAGCTGCAGCATCAAGTTTGATGTCAAGATCCCAGAGCGGCCCCCACACCAGCCTGGCTCCTGGGGCTGGGGTTTGCAAGAGCTCAAGCCCCCAAAGTTTGAAACTCCATCTGTTCTGCCATAAGCAGCTCTGAGGTTCTGGGTTCTTTCTGGGGTGCAAACTACCCTCCTGATCCTTAAAATGATACACAATCAATCCTCGTCATTGCAGGTTATTCACAGAGCATATGACCAGGCTTTTACTGGTGACAAATGCAAAACAAAAAAACAAAACCCAGTCCATTTCATCATTTGTTCTTCTATGAAAGACAACAAGGAAATAGAAGAATGAGACAACGCCTTATCTAATGTCCTCACTTGTTGTTCACAGAAATCAAAGATAACCCTTGATGAGGTGCCAGTGTAACACTCAAGTGATGCAAATCTCAAATTGATAACAGATTGACTGAGCAGAATGAGGGCACAGTCATTTTTTTCTCCTAACTCATGTCCTCATTTCCACCAGAAATTCAAGTATCAACTCACTGAAGCAGGAACAAAACATTAAAAAGCCCAGGTGAAGGGACCTGCTAGAACTTCAGCTAACACAATAAGGCATGAAGGCTCTTAGAATGCTGATGCTTTGGTATTTAAAACAGAATCCCTCAAGAGTTTCACAAGTTTTCCCACTGAGATGCCCATTTTTCCAGATTCTGGAATGTGACCAACATCCCAGCCCAATATCAAAACTCAAAAACCAGGAGATCACATGGATAACACAACGCTCAACTATTCGAGCTCATCAAACCTACTCAAATGCTGTACTAAAACTCTAACCAAAACCTCACTCTGCTGCTCAGAGGGCTGACTCAGCATGACCCACTGAGGTGAGGAGACTCCTGAGGAATGTCAAACTCTTCCCAGTGGAATCACTTCCAAATTAAGATAGAAAATGAGGCAGAAAGATGAAGCAAGTTCTTATTGCTAAAATAAAGAATTTCCCTACTTTCAACCCAGCAATTCAACATCCACTTTTGTTAAACCAGATGATGAGCCCAAACACAGCTGTGAGCTGGCTGGGTGTCACAGCACCAGTAACCTCTCCCAGACAAAATCTGAATCTCTTTCATTCACAAACTCTTTGTTCTGAGCCAAAAGACCTGCGCTTTCTACATATTAACACAAGGAAGACAGAAGGCTCCTGCAAGACAACATCTGTGCCAGCTGTGGAGACCTGGATAGACCATGTTCTGCTATGAGGGAGGCACCACAGCATCAGCAACCTAAGCGTTAACCTGATGCTAAGTAAGCGTCCAAGCTGCCTTTGCCCTCACCCCAGGCCTTGCCGGCAGGCCAGCATGAGCTCATTTGGGTTGGAAGCTCAGCTGATATCCCAGCTCTCTTACCAGTCTACAGCACTTCACGGGGTTATATCACCGCTGGCTGCCTGCCTGGAGAAAGCCTTCCACTGGGGCAGCAGGAAGAGCCAACTTTTCTTCATTGTTTATTCCTATCCTGCCTTTATTTGGAGTCAACAGCTTATTAGACTGGGATTTTAATCAGGATGTGGATTTACTCAAGCCAAAATGTATTCAGAGCTCTTAAGGGTAATAAAGCCATGAGATTTGAGGGCACACCACACTTTATTGTACCCTTTGCTACTGAGGGAAGTAATACTTCTCCTACGCACTGAGCTCACTCCTATTTTGCTGAAATGCACATCTCCCAGGAGCCGGGGTTACATTTTCTTGCACATCCCATTTGAACAGCAGAAAGGTCTCCAGGGGTATCTCCTCACCTACTTACGGAAAGCAGAAAAGATGGGGAAGCCCACAGGAATGGGACCTCCACAGTATCTACAAAATCACTGCCTCAGTAAAGCTGGGAATATCCCTTGTCCTTCCAATGGTTCCATCCAAGGGATTCTGTTGACCAGAACCATCACAGATCTTGGTCTCTGCCAATACCTAATCCAGTCTGTGCTGTCCTAGGGATAAAAAAAGACACCAGAAAACACAACTCAGGTGCTCTCCTCAACTAACAATGAGAGTGCAGATTTGGAAAGGTATAAACAGTGCCCTGGGCCACCCAGCAATGGTTTCCAGAGGGACTGGAGATGATGAGGCAGAGGGCTCACACAAGCACCTACACATTGCTTTCTCAGATGCTTTTGGAAGACACTTGCAACAATCAAGACAGTTTTGAAAACATTGCACTTGGTCTAAAGTTTTCCCTCCTGGCCTGGCACTGCACCACGTCCTGCCAGGAACAGCCACCATGAAGTAGCAGCCCAAAAAATCCAAATTTTGTACTGAGAGGAGCCACCCCTTCAGCTGCTCCCTCAACCCCCAGTCCTGGAGAGGCTGCTCTGAGGACAGGCTTTTCTCAGCCTGGCTGTGTGGGTGAGAGCATGTGGAAACAGTTATTTCATGGGTCTTCTCCAGCTCCGATTTCTACGGTCCTTCAAAGAAATAACACAGAGAAACCACCAGCAGGCCTTTTCCGTGGAAAGAGCGAGGGGATCTCCCAGGGCTGCAGCTGGCACTGCCTCTGGGACATTAACCCATAGGGAGCACTGCTGGGAATGGGGGGTCTGCCACTTGGATCCCTCTCCAACATTTCCTCGCAGACTGGGGAGAGTCGAGCAGATGGCGAGGAGGCAGCGGGCGGGCGGATCCAGGAAGGGGGCTCTGCAACCCCATCCCGTGGGATGGGCCCCTGGCCAAAACCAACAGGCAGAGTTATCTAAATATTTACAGCCTTTTCCAGGCCAGCAGCAGGGTCTGCACCAGGGAAGGGAACTAGCTGACTTGGTGAAACTCAGGAACCATCACCTCCTCTCCCTCCCTCTGGAAAGGACACCCTGCCCTGCCCCCCCTCCCAACCCTGAAAGCCTCCATCCCTCCTTTCCAGCCTCCATCACTGTACATGTGTCACGCCAAACTGTGCAGCAAGGGCTGATGTCTGAAGGCAGTGGGTCAAGTTGAGCTTTGGAAGAGGCAGAAACCACCAGGATTGAACCCTCCTCAGCTTCACTTCAGTCATGGGTTGGGGGGAATAGCTGAAATTCATGTCTGCCGTCCCAAAATCCTAGAGGTGCAGCTCACGGCATTTGTCCGCCTAGACCAAGGCCAGAGGAGAGGCACAGAGCTGTCAGGGCCACTCAAACACACTCAAAATCCTGCTTTCAGGTTTAAAGGAGCCACACACAGGCCCTCCATCTCCCATCACTCATCTCCCAGTCTCCAGCTTCCCTGCCCTTGCACCATGAAACTACGGTTCCATCGCAGCATGTTATGGAGGCATTCCTGGCGGGACAACCTTGTCAGAACCTCAGCAAGGGCCAAAGCAAAGAAGCAAGGCCTGCCCTCCAATCCTGGGGTACAGAGGCCACAGGGACAATTCTGGAGGTGCAGGTGGATCTTGTTTAATGCCAGATGAAAGGAGCATTTCACACAAACACCAAAAGCTCTCCATGCTCCCATCCCTTGGAGGGCAGAAATGGAAGAGATCCTTTCAAAGAAAATGGAAACTTGCAGATTCAAAGGCGGAATTATGACAAACTCCATGGGCATTTGGCTCCCAAACTCCCAGGGATCTCCAAACTCCCTAAATTACAAGTAACTGGTCACACGCCAACTGCTTAAAAATTACCAGTTGAGAAGTGAAACATCAGGACCAGCACTGCCCAAGATTCTCCTTGGTCACATTAGAAACCAAGTGCCCTAAATGGAAACGTAACATAGAAAAAGGCCCAGGGAATCTTGCAGTCCACCCAGTGGACACCATGAGCTCGGTCCTCCCTGGCATGATCCGGCATCTGTCACTGCTCTCCCCTCCCCAGCACCTCTGGAGAGGCAGCTCAGAGGGAGAATGGGACAGTGGAAAATGGGACTGAAAACCCTCAGAAGGGAACTGTCAAAAAATGACAGTTTGCTAAAATAAATGCAAATGGCACCTGGCCAACCGTAACGGAGCTGTCAAAGGGAGCTGCCAGTCAGCTCGGATGGCAGCAAGGGCTCTGCAGCCCTGGGGGAAACACACCGGCAACTCACAGCAGGAGAAAGCTGGAGGGAGATCCTCCTGGGCAGGATGGCAGCCCAGGCAGGGAGCAAGCTCCAGTGCTGGGCATCACCAGAAGAGCAGGGAGGCTGCAGGAGCCAGCTCAGATCCACATCCAGAGCAGTCAGAGTCACAGGGACTAGAGCGCGGAACAGAGGGGAAGAGAAGCCAGTGCAAATCATCTCTATCTGAAAGGGCAGCCAGAGACTTAATTTTTTTTTTTTCTTTTCCTCTTGAAGAAACGAAGTAGTATAAGCCATGGGAGCAGTCAAACAACAGAAGTATTTTTCCAGGGACTGCTGAAGAGCCTCGGTGTTGCAGACAGCAGTGGCTCCTGGTGACTTCCACTGCTCAAAGGGACCGAGAACTCCAGAGCCCTTCACAAGCCCTTGGTCTTGCACCTTCCCCAGGAGGCACGTTGTCCCATACAACAACGTGCGTAGAGAGAGGAGATGATTCAAGCGGGTGACTTGAGGCAACAGAATTAAGAACAGACACTGAAAAAAAAAAAAAACCAGAAACAGTTTCCCGTTCTTGAAACGCGAGGCTGTGTGACCTCCTAGAAGAGATCTGGGCTCCTTGCATAAACACACCATGGACAAGCTGGGAAGCAGCCTGGACTGCTTAAGTTTGAGTAGGAAGAAGGTAGAATGAAGCTACAGGAAAACCTAGACCTCCATTTTCAGCCTATCTCCTTCCACAGGAGCAGTTTTCCTAAGTTTTGCATGGAGACTTGCAAGGCATCCTGGCTGGGGGTGGGCACCCATAAAGCCCACAAGTGAAGCTTTGGGAGAGGGCAGCTGCTGGCTGGCCTGGGAACTCTCTGCCTGGCACAGCTGAACCAGGCAGTAACTCCAGCCCAAACTCAGCACCGTCCAGCTATGCCAGTTCAAGCCCAAGAGCAGCACAGCCATAACAACAGCAGCTCCCCTGGCATGGCACAGCCCTCCCTGTGTGGCTCTGAAAAAACCCCACAGCTTCTCCAGCATCCCTGTGCCCAGAGCTCCCACACACCGAGACCCTATTGTTCCCACACTGGAGGCACGTGGACAATGTCAGGGTGGAAAGCAACACCACTGTCACTTGGAAAGACACCTCCACAGGGATGCAGGGACACGCAGCTCTGCCCGATGGGCACCAGTGTAGGTCCCCAACCTCCAGCAGAGCTCCTACAGCAGAGCCAGACATAACAGCCTCCAGTGGAGGCAGAGCTGTCTGCAGAGCTGTTTCCAAAGGGTTGGAGCCTGTGTGGTCTCGGGTCCAGGGAGACTGTACAATAAACCTCTCTGTGGAAAACTCCACATATTTAAAGCATCTCTCGCCAGCGAAGGGGAAAAGCATCAGTCAAAAGCATCAGTCTTTCTATTCCACTCATGCTAACCCCGACCCTGAAACACAGGGAAGTGGTGTGAGAGCCTCGCACCCTCCCTTCAGCCACCACATGAGAAAGGAGTGTCAAGAAATCCAAAGGGGCAGAGAAACCAAAGCAGCTGAGGGACCACAGCTGAGCCAAACCAGAGCGGGTTTAATATAGAAAAGGGAGTGGGAAATTGTAAGAGGAAAAGAAAAAAAAGGAAGGAGGTGGCTAGAAACAAAGAAAGTTCTTGGCATCAAGCTGCTGTGCTTGGCTTCTCTCCATCAGCCTTTGCTGCTTCAGGCGTGTGGAGCTGGGGAAGGGGCTCTTGTGCCATGGGATGCCAAAGCTTGGAGTGGGAGAGATGACCCCTAGCTCCGTCCCCAGACAACTTGTCACCCCCTCACTCCTGCTTTGTGCACAGAGAGAACTGGGAGAAGGGTCATGCTGGCTCAGACAGCACTGGGAAAGGCACGGAGAAGGTATTCCAGCAGCAACTGCAGGTTATCAGGGATGCTGCTGTGGTCCCTCTAGCAAAGGAGACAGGCAGAAGCAACAAGTCAGAGCTACAGGGAGCTGGGCAACAGGGCTGCAGGTAGCATCAAGACAGGCATATCCTCCCCATCACAGCATATTCCCCAAGCCAGCCTGCTCAGATATCGGGACTACAAAGCAGCCACCTCCCCTTGCTCCGATTCATCCCTTTGACTGTACCCTCTTCCCACTCTACTATTGTACAGTTTACCAGGGCACAGCACTGCCTGAGCACACAGCCAACGCTGCTAGGATGACACAAGGCTATGCCAAGCACAGGAACCCCAAGGGCAACCCACTGAGCCCTGCTCAGACCTCTCAGTCACACCACATATGCACCCGCTCGTTTGCTCTGAGTCACACTGAAGGTCAAACATATGGATTCTTTTGTTTCCTATTTCCCACTGCTACATGAAACGGCCGGAAGACAGGGATACCCTCCAAAGCAAAGCTGTGAGGGATCAAGGTCACCAGAGCTCTGAGCAGGCAGAGGCAGTGGATGGCCCCAGTGCTGAAGTTCACTGCTGGAACTGAGGATGAGCATCAGCTTTCCACACAGAGCTGCACCCGCCTCAGTGGCCGTGTGACAGGCAGGATTTGGCCCTTCCACTGAACTGTGACATTCATGGTTTTCAGCAGCCTTGACTGACATGATTAGGGAAGAAAAACAAAACAGAATTTGCATTTGAGTGCTGGTTTTCACCCACGAGGTTAATGGGGCTCCCTTAAACCCCAACTCTGTTGAGAAGTGAGGTGGCAAGAAGGACTGGTTGGCTCTGTAACGCTGGACGATGCATGAGGACAGGTCAAAATTTCTACTAGCTACAGGCTCCAAACACCCTGTGGCCTGCCTGGAGTGGGAGAGCATTAACCAGCCAGCAGGAAATGGGATGAGACATGGCAGAACCACAGGATATAACAGCAAAACATCACTAAGGATGCTGAGAAAGCCCTCAAACTTCTAGAGGCCACCAATACTCAGACTCCAGCTTCCTGGGCTCACCCTTGCTTCATACATTTGCTCTCTTTCATTCCTAGTTTGGTTAATGGCTCCTGCATAGATTTCACACTATTCATTGTAACCTCCTGCTTCCTAGATCTAAATGTACCCGGTTCCTTCGGTTCCCCACAGGACATTCCCACCATACCAAGAGCATGGTCACCCTTCCCAGAGAGCACAGCACAGGGGGAGTCATCCCCTGATGCCCTTTTTAAGCCACACAACCAGTATGATTCACAACGGCAGAAATAATGCAAGGTGACACTATGCCAGGTCCCCACAGAACTCTGCTCCAGCCAGGCAAGCCAGGACCAGAGGACCATGACACACAGGTTTGTCAGAAAGCACCTTCTGTTCTATACATATAAGGCACTGAAGAACCACTGAATGCGTAGATTGGCAGCTCTCCTGCCTCACTTGCCCATTCAAATGCTCTTCCCTGAACACTCCATAATCAATTCCAGATAAGCAGTTGGGTTGGGTTGGACAACCCATGAAACCACAAACGGCCTCACCACTACAAGGAACAGGAACACAGAAGACACCTACCACCACATCACAAATTCCACATCAAAAATATAATACATATACTTTTTGAATGTAGTTTTCCCCTCAAACAGGTTTTAAAATATTTATAGATGCTATCAACCAGATTACAACATGCACTGTTAATTACTTTTGCAAGGCAGCTGCCACAAATGAGGTGTTCACCTTGTTTAAAGTTTGCCATCTTGTAAACTGAGCTTGCAAAATAAAACTATGCTGCTCACTGTTTAAGTTTCCCTTTTCAAAGCAATATGTGTGTGCAAGGAGGCTGGGAATGGAAGTCCTGCAAGACCATAGTCCAGGTTTCCCAATAAACTAACACAACCTAAAGCATGCTGCTCTCTCTTTCCTGTCAAACATATACATATCATTTTGCTTTGTGCTCTAGAACAACCATTTAAAACTATATGAACTATGGAAATGTTCTTGGTGGGCAGGATGTAGAAATGAAGATGTGATTCAACAGCTCTGCTATTAACACATAGAACAACACAGACATTGCAGCTGCATGAAAACGAAACATCCTGAAGCTTGCCCAAGGGAAAGAAAACAACCAAAATCTGGATTTAGTAGGGAAAAGCTTTATTTTAGGGCTTCTACTAGAGAATAACAAACACAATACTATAAAAAGATTCTACGTGAAGTCCTTTAAAGGAAAATTTAGTCTGTTTCGACTATGCCTTTGTTTTGGGTCTTTTCTGAATAAACATTCATTTATCAGAGACTTGGCCAGACCATAGAAATGGCAGTCTGCTATTCTGTCACTCAGAATGATTATTTTTAAACTTTACTCTTGGACTTGGCCTTTTCAGATTTGCAGTATAGCCCCAGAGCCCTTGCCAGCAGTGTTCCTGAGGGGCAAAAGCTGTGATCACTTAATATATGATTATATGGAAAATTGTTACTGCAGGGTGACCCTCCAGCCACTGCCTGAAGGACGGAGTCCCCTTCTTCACTTGGACGATGGGCTGCCTCTACCCAGAGCATCCTGCAACAAACACCTGCACAAGGATCATTTCTCGCTGCCCCTTCCAGGTACTGCCCATGAAAAAAAGCCTAAAGACACAAGTGGCACAAATGCAGTTTGAGGGCACAGGGCTGTGTTTGGGTTCCCAGCTGAACCCTGACACAGCTCATCACACATTCAAGCTGGTATCCAGCTACTCAAACCCTGGACCTTGCTGCGTCCTGGCCCAGCCCAAGCCCCGCAGTTTGGTGGAATATTGTGCCTCCTGTTGTGCAAAATAGAACAAGTTTTTGTCTCAGGCAACACAATTCTTTTTGCATCAATTATCGAGGTGAAAGGCAAACCACACCAGCCTGAATAGACCCAGCCTCTCCTACAGCCCTCCCCATCACAGCCATCAATAAGGACTTTGAAACACTGCTTTGATCACTCTTTTCTGGGAAAGTGGAATTCACAGCTTTCTGCTGTGGCCTCACTACAAGCAACACAACTGCACCTTTGTCCAGAAAAGAAAAGCCCTCGTCGATACAGAGAGGAGCCCGAGCAGTGCAGGTCAGTCACTGCTCAGGCCAGCACAGAAGCAACAGGAGGAAAAGCCAGCATGGTCCTCTAGCCTCTCCAGGGACAGTGAGCACTGCCTCAGGGGATGGAGCAGAGCACATCTATGCTCAATAAGGAGAAGCCAGAGAGCAAAGGTTTAACACAGACACTTTGTGGTTGACTCGGATTTGCAGTGTGCCAGCAAACACAGCCTAAAGATGACTCAGCCGTGATTTGCTGCCCCTCCTTTCCCTCTTTGCAGGAGGAGGAAAAAAAAAAAAAGGTTTTGGTTTCATATAATTAACTGGTTTTGTGAATGTGTCTGGTTCCTATCGATTCCTCAAACAAGGCGAGTGCTCCCATTCACTCCAGCGCTGCGCCGGGGAGGCAGCTGCCTGCAAGCTGCTGGCCCCTCCCTGGGCTCAGCCCTGCTGCGAGCCACGCTGGCTCATGCTGCTGGATTTTGGTCCAAGACGAGTACAGGGAAAGGTTAGAGGCAGAGGACTCAGCTGAGGAGGGAGCGGAGGCCGAATGGCCAGACTGCACAGCTGGCTGTCATGAGCTGCACACAGCCGCCTTCGCCCACCACCCCAGCAGCTTCTGCTCCAGTGTCCCCACCCAGCTGCCCCACCATACAGCTCCCTTCTCAGAAAACATTTCTGTCCCAGTTTTCCAGCCTCACAGGGATTATTTGTGCTATGCCCAACTCCACCTGACTCACACTGCGGGTGGAGAGTGAGCAGGGACAGTACACAAAACAAATTGTGTCCAGCACTCGGGGTGCATGTCCCAAATGTGGGGAAACTGCCCTGGAGGGGTGCAGAGAGACTCCAGGCCTAGCAAGGGTACAAGAGGGTCTAAAGGGAAAGCAGAGGAGCAGCTGCAGGCGATCCCGTTTGAGCCCTGTTCCGGGACCTGACAGCGATGCAACAGATCCGCCAAGACAAACAGAAGCGTACGCAGCTCACAAACCTCCTCACGTACATGCTCCTCCAGATCGGGTGCCTAACACAGCCACAATGAGTAAGGCTGGGATGGACAGAGCAGGAAAAGGGGCACATCTGGAGCTGGGGCCAGATAAAGCTACAGGCAGGGCAGGAGAGGAAGAAGGGGTGATAAGGGGTTGAGGCAGCAGCAGCCACACTACATCCCCAAATGCAAGGAGAGGGTAACAGCCCCCTTTACTCTCCCCTCCTAGAGCTGACCTGCCCTCAGCTTTCCTCCAACTGTTGCTCATTGACACAAACCAGCTGAGGAGAGCTTGAGAAGCCCCTGATCTCCCAAAAACTTTGAGACCCCGGCTCTTCTGACGCAACACACTCCAGTCAGAGTGAACACCACATCTGCACAACCAAAATGCACCATGAACAGCGTGTCACTGGGTCACCCTGGTCTAGGGCAAATGGGGCAGAAAGAACATTTTGGTCTTTGTTTTACGGTTGTTGCCAGGATTCACCCACAGCTCTCCACGGATGCCTGGAAACACACCAAAGTTTAAATAATAAAAAAAAAGAAAACCACTTTCAAAAACAGACAAACCCACAACAGTTTGGAAGATGCCCTGGAGCACGCAGGAAGGCGCTGCCTGGGCAGCTCACGCAGCAGGGGTGCAGGGGACACGAGGGATCCCTCACAGGGATAGAGAATTTCCAGGACGCAGAATGCAGGAGCCAGGTGGTCCTTCGCCCCAGGACTGCGCGGCCAACAGGTCCCATGTCCCCTCTGCCAAGCGCTGCTCCCGCACCGAAGCGGAGGCGCTCGGAGGCGGTGCCCGGGGCCGCCTCCTCGGTGCGCGGTGCTCCGGGAGCGCCTCCAGCGACCCCCGCCCGAAGCCCCCGGGAGTCCCCCGGCGGGTCCCGCGCAGGGTCGGCTCCGGCGCTGCCCCGGGAGCGGGGTCTGGGGGGAAGAGGCGGCACATCCCCACGCTGGCAGGGGGGCACCGACTGACCCGCACGGGAGACGCCGGGGTGGGAGCGGCAGACCCGGCAGCGCTGCCGCCCTCCTCCTCCTCCTCCTTCCTCCCTTCCCGGAGCTCCGTGCGGGAGCGGGGCCGCCCGCGGGCCGGCAGCGCCCGGCCTTTGTTTGCCCAGGGCCGGGCTCGGCGGAGCGGGCGCCCGGAGCCGCGCCACTCACATAGTGCTTGTTGGGGATGCGCCTCTTCTGCACGTCCAGCACCTTCACCTCCGCGATGCTCCGCCTGGGCATGCCGCTGCTCGGCCCCTCGCAGCCCGCGGGAGCGGCGGAGGCGCGGGGGAGGCACTGGCGCTCGCAGCCGGGACCGGAGCCTGCAGCGCCGAGCCGAGCCCAGCCGAGCCCCGCCGCGCCGCCCGCTGCCGGGGGCGGGAGGCGGCCCCGGCCCGCCCCGGCCTATCCCGGCCGGCGGGGCGGCCCCACCGCCGCCCGCTTAAAGGGGCTGCCGGCAGCGCCCGCCCCGCGCGTCTCCGCCGGCAGGGACCGTCCGGCCCCGCGGGTCCGCCCCGCGGTGCCCCCGCTCCGTCTCGGAGCCCAGCGGTGCCTGAGCGCACAGTGCTGTCCCTCGCGGGGACGTGGTTGGAGGGGCTGGAGGGGTCCGGGCTTGCCCCGCTTGCCTGTGCGTGCGCTCCATCACCAGCTCTTTTCTTCACCGCGCTCGTGTCCCATCACAGCGGCCCCCAAGGTGGCTCCGGCTTGGCTACCAATAACCACAACCCTAAAGGATCCAAGTAACGAGCAGGAAGAAGTCTGTCTTGGCTTTTGGTGTGGTCAAATCAGCAGAACTGCCTTGCCCAGGACAACCCACATACCTGCATAGAGAGACTACTTGCAAGAGCATGTAGTGACAGGACAAGGGGGGATGGCTTCAAGCTGACAGAGAGTAGGCTGAGATTAGCTATTAGGAAGAAAATCTTGACTGTGAGGGTGGTGAGGCCCTGGCACAGGTTGCCCAGAGAAGTTGTAAATGGCCCATCTTTGGAAGTGTTAAAGGCCGGGTTAGATGGTTTGGAGTAACCTGGTTTAGTGGAAGGTGTCCCTGCCCATGGCAGAGGGATTGGAACTAGATAATCTTTAAGGTCCCTTCCAGCTCAAACCATTCTGTGGTTCTACCCCTGGGAGCCAGGAGCTGAGCCACCACATCCACCTCTCCTCCCAGGCAGCTCACCCCTCCTGACATGCTTCGTGCCCAGCTCTGTCCTTGGGCCAGCAAAGGAGATAAGGCAGTGACCAGGCGCTTCTCTGCATCAGCACTACCCCTGGCCCCCGTTTTCCCATTGGCTCCTCAACACGTGGCATAACCACAGCTCTCTTCCCTGTTGAGCTTTTAATTACATTATAAAGTTACTCAAGGCTTACACTGGCAGGTCATTAGTTTTCATATGAATTTAATTTAATCATAAACAACTCATCCCACTCCTTAGCGGCTCCTTAAATGTGGTTCTTTTTAAACACTATTAACTTTGCTACAACCACCCTAGAGAATTAATGGAGGTGCAGGCAGGTTGCCAGTGCTTTATTGCCCCTCCCAAAGGGCTCATCTTCATCCCTCTCCCCCTCAGCAAAGCCCTAGCCCACGGTGCCCCTGCAGGGCTGGCTGCAGGAAGGTTGCTAGGCTGCCTGAAGGGGACATCATGCCACTGATGACCTCCCTGGTGCTTCCTGGTGTGAAGACTCAGGGCTGGTTTACATGTGGACCAGCTGCACATTGCTCCCATCCTTGTCTCAGTCATCACTCCTCAGTCAGACATGTGGTGAAGGTAGGCAGGCAGGAGGCCATAGATAGGACCTGTAGAGTCCTCCCTTCCTTCTCCTCTCAGGAAAGCCCTGACATTCAGGAGGGGTGCTGAGGCTAATCAACAACCTGGAATAGCGCCAACAGGCAGCAGAACTGCAGCTTCTGACCTTGTGTGGACTGCCCAGGCTGGAGCAGAGAGAGTTATACTCGTTTTAAAAGCCCTGAAAAATGCAGAGGTCCTCCAAAGGATGGTGAGGAAAACATCCAAAGCAGCTATGTCTCAGGCTGTAAGAGAAGGAGTGCACGCTGAGACGTGGAACATCAGAGAAAGCAGATTGAGAGAGGAATGAAACAGTTACTGGTCTTCACGTGCTAAAAGGATAAACTAAGTCACAGAAGTACTTAAACATCTGCATGGCCTTTCCCAGCACTGTGACCTGTGAAGGGACTCCATTGCTCCTGGGCCCCAACAGCACCAGGCAGCGGCTGCAGCCTGACAGCTAATGAGCACCCAGGAACAAGCAGAGACAGCCACAGCTAATGCTGAAAAATGGCTCCTGTGTTTAATTAACAAGTCTGATGAGAGCTGTTGAGATGAGTGCAGAGTGGCTTTGCATGCTGACCAGATCACCTCCCGAGGGAGGCACACTGGGAAGCGACTGTGGAGATGCTTGGGCTCTAGTGTGCCTCGATAATTTGTCAAGGAAACTGCCAAGCATTTGCTAAGGGAGCCCAAATGAGGGGCTTGTGAATGACCTGGGAGTGTCATGCTTGGCCCACACCTCTGGTGATATGGCTTCAGGAGCAGCAGAGGTCTGGCAGCAGCATGTCCCACAATAAAGCTGGGTGGTACAGGTGCAACTGAGTGGAGTTTTAGGAGAAACAAGTCGCCTCTTGCTGCCTAACCAGAGGCTGAAGTGTTGTTAAGCCAAATAAAATAACTGTACGGGAGAATTTACCACCTACTCAAGGGTCAAGCATGTGCACTCTCCCTTCTCTCTGGCAGGATCAGCTGAGCAATGAAAAGCAAGTAGGCAAATGACTTCTGAAGAGCCAGCCATCAGCTCAGATGTGCAAATGGGTTTCTGCATGGCTCTAAGCAGACTCCAGCTGTTTGGGTACAGCTGTGTGGTCCCTGACATTTCCTTGGTGTCAGAGATGGAATAGAATGAGAAAGCAGTGCCCCGTTGTCAGCCCCGAATTGCAGAGGACACGCTATTTGCAGTCATCCTTAATCTGAAAATTAAGAGTGTGTGCCAGGTGGTTAAATGGTCCTGGTCCTCCCTGTGTGCAGAACAAATGCATCCATGTTTCCTGAGCTTCCTCACAAAGATTAGTCAAAAATTATGCTCCTACCCCAACAGAGGGCAAATCTCTGCAGCTAAAGCCCATCAGAGCAGTAGTTTCCTACCATTTCACTGGGGCTGGATCTCACTGATTCTTAGCTGTCACCAGGAACAATTTTCCACTGCTGTGACCCCTGTGTTGCAGGTTTTAGGTGCATGGTGTGGATGCCACCCATGACAGCAGGCCTGGCAGCAGGTTGTACCCACCCTGCACAGGGGTATGGTAGCAGGGAGAAGCAGACCCCATGGAAGGGATGTTCAGCCCTCAAATGAGAAGGTTTTCCTGGTACACAGTGGGCAGGGGAAACCTGGATAACTCCTAAGGCTAATGCTGGAGCAGGAGACAAAGTACTGAAGCCCTGATAAGAAGCAGAGATCTGGTGAAAGAGATGCCATAGAGAGTGACAAATCCAGGGAAAAGAGCAAGTGATCCTTTTGGTGCAACGGGACAGCTCAGCTCCAGCACTTCAGTGTCATGCCACCTAGTGAGCAAGAGAAAGAGCAGCAGACATCTCCCCTCCCTCCCCTGCAAGTCTGGAAATCAAGTCCAGGGGAGTCCTAGGTGGGGTGGCAGGGCAACATGCCCCTGGGACCCAGCCCCATCCCATCCAGGAGAGGAGCAACGACAAACCCCCATCAGCAAGGCAGAGCCACAGCCTCTGGAGAGGCTGGGCTTCCTCGAGCGCTGGGTAGTTTGGCATTTGGAGAATTAAACCTGGGGCCAGTGCAGCAGGAGAACACTCAACAGCATTTGGTTTAACAGGGTGCAGGTGACTTTTGCAGGACACTGCTCACCTCCAGCTGCCCTCCTGCAGCAATGGAGGGAGCCCATATGCAGTCACAGGAGGAAGGGAGTTAGGTACAAGCTCCATCTCCATGACTCTCCCTGCCTGCCCTGATTTTCCTCTCCCTAGAGAGTTTTATCATCCCAATCACAGCATGAATGCTGCAAAAGCCCTTGGGCAGCTCAGAGGAGTCTGGAGTCCAGATGTAACAGGGTATAACCACAGGGAATGCTACACCTGCTGCAGCACCAGTAAGTTTTCAGGGCTGTCATCTCTATTTTTAAAAAATAAGACATATTTTTATTTTTGCTCTGTTTTCAGCATTGCACCAGGACAGATTGGTAGCTAACAGTTATTTCTGGAATACATGGTACTTAAAAATATATGTTGAATTCTCACGGTTGAAGCTCCCCTCAGGCACTGCCAAGGACATGCAGATGAAGTTAAATATTCCCATGAGATCCTCTGCTTCACTGGGATACACCAAGTGAGGCCAGTGTGTCCCAGGAGACAGTGCAGTCCTGGTACACATAAACAAAGATGACTAATTATGTGTCCTCAGCTATTCCATTTCTTACAATCTTGTGAAGCAAGGAGACAGGCACCCTCGGGCTTTGCTTGTCCTCTCACCACAGTGCTGCCTATTTAAAACCCCACCATGAATAACTTACAGTACCAACTCCATCTCCCTTTCAGCATCTCACCTGAATTCACATCCTGCAGTTTTACCTACCATGGTGGACACTGGGAGCAGGGTCATTTCCTGCATGAAATCCAAGGTAAAAGTTGGCAGACTCTGGAGCAACCTTCCAAAAGTGAGGGGAAACCCATGCCAGCTCCATGGGCTCATGTAAAATCTGCCCTTGCACACTGTGTGTCCTTGAAAGAAATCATAATTAAACTGGCAGGTAAAAATCTCTGAGCAGAGAACAAAGGCCACACAGGCCCTGCGGTTGGTTACACAGGTGGTGGGAGCTTTTCTGAACAACCTGAGGGAGGAGGCAGAGGTCTGCCCCTGTGCGGACAGGAGAAGACATGGTTTGCATCCCGGTCCTATAATGCTTCCCAAGCACTCCCCAGCAGAGGTCAACGTGGGAAGAGACAAAGAGGCATCCCTGAGACTTCCTTGTCCCACCAAAGCAAGGGAGCTGAGGCATTTGTCTGAAATCTCTTGCTAAAGCCAGGCAAGCTAATTAAATAGGAAGAAAAATCCACGCCTAAGTGGTTTGCACTCACACGACAGGATGCAATACCTGCTCTTCACCAAGCAGGGTCAGCCCAGCACCATCTTAACACCAAACGAGGGAATCGCTGCTTCAATTCAGCTTCACCAGTTTCAGCCTCATCGCAAACATGTTCCTGCCCTGGAGCTGCAGCACCCAGCAGGAGAGTCTCTAGATCGATTTCAAAGAACTGGAAGTTCAGCCTTGCAAGGTTCAAATGCCAGAAGTGGCTCTGGAGGTTTCTGTAAATCAGCAAACCCTAGACTAGAAGCAAAGCTGGTCTGAGGCCACAGCCAGTGATCACACGCAAAATCAGACACATGCCCAGGTTTCTCAGTCTGTTACTTTATTAGAGGGGTCTTTACATCATAGTGGTGGCCCCACTGGAGTCACTTTACAAAATATTAAAAAAACCCTTTTTATTCAAAGCCATATTTTTTAAAATGGTATCCCATCCCCTCTCAAAGGTAAGCTGGGTTTAATTGTGGTTCCTTCTGAACAGGAAACAACAAAAATATCCTCTTTTGAAAGGAGTGAAAACATAACCACCCTGTAAACAAGACAATTAGATGATGTGCTCCCCTGCCCCTTTCTAGAAGATGGTATTCGAGCCCTGGCACACTCAGAAAGGAAACAGAGAATAGGGAAAAGGCAGCAGACAGAACCATTCCTACCCTCTGTTAGCAAAATTGTGTTGTTTGCTCTAGGCTGCAAACAAGCTGGGCTGGAGAAAGGGACAACCGATTTACCATGGAGGGCATTGCATCAGCTCTTTAAGAGCCCCCAGAAATAGTCTTTCCTCACGGCTGCAAAATACCCAGAGAGAGTTGATGCTCCCTGGGCTGGTGGAGAAGGCAGTCAGAGGCAGCAATGCCCTTCAGTGTGACCAGTGCTGCAGGACATCCTTCTGCAAGTCACATGTAAGATAATGTAAGATATGAAGGACAGGCACCACGTACTGGTTTCTGTGACACCAATCACTTCACAGAACAGCTCAGCCTGACCCCTGCAGGACCAGGAACAAAACCAATGGGGCTGCTGTAACACATTTCTAATGCAATTAAAAGGCTCAAACCAGCCCATTATCCTGGTTCAGGAACATCCCTCATTCATTAATTTTACGACAGCTCCCAACCTGGCACTGTCACATCTGAGAGGCACAGTCCATGCTTTTGGAGATGGGGCAGGCAGGTGTTTAACAGAGACATTGTTGGTGTGGATTCAGAAGTGACCTGGAATGGCCCAAATAGATGTAGTCTTGCTAGTTTGCAGGAAGCTTATAAATATGTATTAGGAACTCTAAATGGGTACGAAATGCACACCTCAGATAAAGAGTTAAAGACCTAGGGGCTGACTCCTTCAGCTTGGTACCTACAAGTGTAGCACATCACATATCACCTTTCCCTGAAATGCCAGTATGTCTCTACATCAATATTTGAGACTTTCAAATAACTACCTTTTTTTTTTTTAACTTTTTTAAGCAGAAACACTTTTTTACTGCTAGAGAACCAGGTTTAAAACAAACAATGCTGTCCAGAGATGGACAGAGAGAAAAACTTAAGTGCTACCTTATACCTTTGGATTGTGTAAAAAAGGTGCTGCCATTGAGGTCTCTGACCCCCTACCCAGGCCTGTGCTCTGAGTCCTATCCAGAAGCTCAGCCAAGCCCTCCCTGCCTGGTGCAGGTGGAGGAGACACATCACCACATAGCAGAAAGGACAGAGGGCTGGACCTGCCACTGCTCTGCCACTCTGCAGCCTGAGTCCATGCTGAAAGCCAGGAGAACCATCCAAGAAACTGTGGCACATCATAAGGAGATGAGACATCAGTGGACAAAGTGATGCTGAGAGTAACAAGCCACCATGACTTGCCTTCGCATCTCCTCTTCCCATGTTTCACGACTCCTTTATTCCTTCCAAATGATGCTCTGCAGCCCATAACCCTGATGCAGAGTGGCCAGACTGGCTGACCCACGTGGCCCACACATATAGAGCACTTAAAAAAAAGTCTCAAGCACATGTGTGATCATGAGAGCTCTGGCAGTAACACTCTTCAGCCTCCCTCTTGTCCTTACCAAAAGGCACATGACCATGACAGGCACTTCACTGTGTCATCACTGTTACAAACCTCCTCCTCTGCACATGCACATACACTTCTTTAAGGACAAAAGCCTGTAGCCAGCTGAACAGTTCAATTACACCTTAATCCAGTCCCTGAAAAGACAGCGCTAGCTGGGTGCCAGAGGGTCTGCGGTGCCAGTGATCGCGGCAAAGGAAGAAGCAGAAGATGTTTGGGAGGACATCCAGCCAGTCCCCTTTCTGCATAGTCTATACAGACTATACAGAGAAAGAGGAAGCAAAAAACCCAACCCTCCTTACTCAAAGGCAAAAAACCCCAAATCACTGTTTCTCCCTTGAGCAAAAAAGACCACAGTGAAAAGAAATCAGTGTAAGGCAAGTGCTGGGGGCCCTCAAGGCCAAAGTTATCTTAAGACAATGCCAAAGCTGCTCTGCCCCAGGTGAGTCCTTACAGAGGACCGGGAGAAGGAGCAGCCACAGTGGAGAGAGAGGGTGACACCCCCTGCACAGAGGGCAGGAGCCATGGCCTGTTTCTCCTGTTCAGAGTGGTTATTGCTTCAGTCTGAGCTGACCAGCCAGGCGAGCACCAGGCTCATGTGAGAGGTGACACATCCAGCTCACAGTGCAAGTACAATCCAGAAAGGGTCCTGCCCTACTTCCCAGCCTGGAGCCATGCTGAGCAGGCCAGCTCCTGGGGAAGCCACCACAACTTCCAGTCAGCATCCCACAGTTCAGGGGTCACATTTATCCCAGACAGAGCGAGGGGACAGGAGGGTGCTGTTGTAAGAAGAGGCTGCCGAGAGGATCGTCCAAGTTGCCCACCTGCAGCCAAGAGGACACAGCCACTCCCAGCTGGTGGCCTGCCAGCTGTGAGATGTTATAAGCTCTCTGAGGAGCTGAAAGGGACGAACTTGGCATGTTTGGTTGGGGATGCTGGCATCTGTCCATCTGCCTCCTCACTCAGCTTGAAGAACATCTCCTGCTCACGCTTCTTTTGGTTCAGCTCGTCCTCCAGGGCCTTAAGCAAAAGAGAACACACACAAGAGCTGTATTTGAGATTGTTCTGGAGCTATGGATACTGTCCCCTCCAACCAGCCAAGCAGGACACACTTCTCTCACCAAGGAGGCATTACCTTCTTTCGTGGCCTCAGCTTGTCTCGCCACTCCTTCATGTGCTGGTTGTGGTTCTCATCCAGGGATTTCAGCTTCTGAGTTTCGTGCTCAATCAAGAGGTGACACTTTTCATTCTAAAAACAGACCATGAAACAGAGCACCCATCAAGCAGCCAGGACTGTAAATCCAGTGGTCAAACAGGATTCGCCTCAGCCAGAGACAATCAGAGCTCTGAGCTCCAGGGCACATTTAGACATGGCCACAAAAACCTCTCAAGGCAAGAGCAAGGGGACATCAGGTCCCATTCACTGACAGTCCTCTGCAGGCACTTCTTAAGAGACTAAGAACTGCATGGGGAGCTCTGGGAGACAGACCCACAATGGACATGTACCTGCAGGTGCTGGAGCTCATTCGTGTTGCTCTCGCACTGGGCCTGCATGTCCTTCATCTGTGACTCGTGTTTCTGCTGCTGGTGCAGCCGCTCTGCTTTTTGCCTCTTCTCTTCCTGCAGAGCAAACTAGAAGAGAGAAAAGAAGGTGCCCATTTGGAAGAGTTGCTCTGGTCTCTGAAGCTGCTTAAGAGACTGGCCAGCTCGCACTATTATATAGGAAGGAAGGAAAAGCCCCAAGGATTTTCCCAACACCAGTCACAGTGGAAGCAGCGCTGAAAACCACACCTGATGCCCCAAATGCAAAGACATCTGATGTCCTGAAGTGGGTTAGAAGTAGGAATAGTTGCATTTTTCCAACCTCCTTTCCACCAACAGGCCAGTGAAATACTTCACCCCCAAGCCAAATCTCAACCCTGGTGCCCTTTGCAAGACCTGACCTGTTTTATCTTCTCCCGCTGCTCGGATGCACTCCCACTGGAGTGGATGTGAAGGCTCTTCTTGTACATGGCCATGCGTGTCTTCCCTTCGCTCCGCTGGATTTTGGGGAGCCGGGCTTTCTCCTGCTGCTGCCGAATTTTCAGCTGCTCTAACATGCGCTGGTTGTATCGCTGCATTTGCTCTCTTTCCTACAGGGAGACAGGTATCAGAGGAGGAGGGACATCTCAGGGCATCTCAACAAGAAAGTGCTGAGGAGAAGAGAGAGAGCCAAGAGAGTAGATTTGGGAGTACCATGGAAGTGGCTGGTGACTGACAGCTCCACAAGAGGTTAGGGCAGCTACTGAACATGCTGTGAAAGCAAAGGAGAAGAGTGCTGAAAGGAACGTGCCAGTCTTCACTCACTGCTCTGGAAATCAACCATGCCAAATACCAGACAGCGACAGATTTCCAGAAAAGCCCCCAAAATTCAAAGCACGCAGCATTTTACGCACATTAAACGCACGCAGCACAGAATACATGTCCCAGGAAAGAAGGCTGACACGAGCATTGTTCTGGTCCCTTTTCACTAATAATGACCAAGTCCCTTAACTCCTAACTCACCCTTACCCACTTAGAGCCTCAAGGGAAACACCCAGGGACACCCAGATGCTTTGCTGACCCGCACCAGTGTAGGAAGGTGCTAAGTCTTCACCTTCTCATGCTTCCGGAGCAACTCATGCCTCTGGAGGAAATACTGGTCCTTTAGCTGCTGCTTGACAAGCTGGTGCTTTTCCTGTTGCTGACGCTCTTCAAGATCCCAGATGCAAGCCTCCCGATCTGTGGAAAGGAGGAGGGTTAGGAGACAACCCACCCTGGTTCCTCAGCTTGGTCACATAAAGCATCCCAAGCTCAAGAGATCCCTACACACATGAGCAGTGCAACAGATGTGGGGGGTGATCATTCACCTCCTGTTTTTCATGAGAAATTGGTTATGAACCATATTGGAGAGTAATTTCTTTCAATTATGAAGCCTAATTGGTTCATATTTTGAAGATTCAAGCACTAAGTATTATTATTGTTAAACATTTAGACAGGATCTGGCAAGGCTGTTTTTTTCTAAATCCCATCCTGCCAGCTTGCAACTCTGTCACAGCATCTGCTGCGTGGGAAGAGCCAGCATTGGATAAACCCATGGTTACAGCATTCCCTTTCCTCCTTTACAGCCTTTGCCACCCACCTCTCATGAGCTGCTGTTTTTTGTTCAGGCACTCGCGTTCCTTGTCACAGATCTCCCTTTTGTTCTGGGCAGTTATATTTTTCATGGCCTGCTCCAGGTCCTCCTTCTGCTTGGCCAAGAACTCCTGTTCCTGGAAGAAACCAGTGGTACCACCATGAGCCCTCCGTCTGCTGCAACTTGAAAAGCATCTGGTGGTGTTTCAGAAGCTGCCAGTCCCCCAAGGAGGAAGGATGATTCTGTCTACCATGCACTTCCCAGTCTTGGAGTTGTGGCAATCTTCTCTCAGCCTTACCATGGTTTGTTTTTTCTGGGTGAAGTCATCCATCTTCGCCTTCATGTTCCCTTTGCGCTGTTGCCGTGGCAGCTTCTCAACCTCGTTCTTAACCTTTAGGGAGGGAAATGAGATTTATCTGCAGGTAATTCTAGGCTAAGAACAGCCCCACCTAAAACACCAACAACTGCTTCCCTCTCAAGCTGTGCCATGGAGAAATGCTGAAGCTTTCCTGGAGGAAAGAAATGCAGGAAACCAGCTTTCCTCCCTCCTATCCCTATTTTTACCTCCTTCTTCATCTGCTTCAGCTGCTCCAGAAATTTGACATGGTCCCGCTCCTGCTCCAGGCGAATGCGCTTGGCCTCCTCCCTCCGGCGCAGGGAGTGATCTTGTTCCATCTTCTCAATCTGCTGCTTCTGCTGCCGTTCCAGGTTTTCCAGTTCTGTGTCGTAGAACTTCTTCTTTGCCTGGAACAAAGGAAACAGAGGTCAACTTCAGCCTCCTCTCCACTTCGTTTCCTTCCAAAAGTTAAAAAAGAAAAAGAAGTGAAAAGAAAAAAATAAAGGAGTGGGGGATTGTCCTCACTGGGATTGAGCCATTGAGCCTCTTTACTAAACAGAGAGGAGGGAAATTTCCAGCTAACACCCCACAAAGCACACAGGGCAGAGCCAGCTCTAGCATCAGCACTTTAACTGATTTTTGAACTTGTTCTGGCACTGATGCACTTCAAGTCTTTCTCCTGCTTATGTCCTGATTTACAATATCCCACTGGGACCCAAGGTCCTGGGCAAATATTGGCTCAAGCAGAACAGTTCTTTCTCTGCAGGCAAGGATTTCCAAGTTTGGATGGAGTTTGCAGCAACCTGGTGTAGCGGAAGGTGTCCCTGCCCATGGCAGGTGGGTTGGAACTAGATGACCTTTAAGGTCCCAACCCAAACCATTCTGTGTACTTCAACAGAAGCTGGCCATGGAGGGACTAAGTCTGTGAGCCCAGTTTATCTTTATTCAATTTACATTCATAGGCCTGCCAGATTTCCTGCTGTCACATGTTGGCCACATTGCTTTCTCATTTAAAGGATTTTTTCCCATGGAATACAACAGGACTATAAACTATTTCTTACAGTAGCCATGAACAGACACACAAGTAAAGGTCCATAAAGAGGGGAAGTCCAGAAAAATCCTTCCCCCTGCAACATCCTACCAGGCAAAGGCCATCAGTGCTTCCCAAGCTGCAGAATGCTTGTGCTCAATGCCCACAAAAGCCTCCATCCTCCAGAGAGGCATCCCATGCCTCACATCCCAAAAGGGCTCCTTGACATTTCTGCTCCCTCTGGATGTGATACCCCAAGGTCGTTGCAACCCGGGGAGCATCATCCTCTGTGGGGGTTTGCAGGGCACCTGCAGAGAAGTCAAACCAGCTTATTCCCAGGAGCTTCCCCTGCCCACGTACCATCATTTCTTGCTCGAAGCGCCGGAGCATCTGCTCCAGCTGCAGCTGGTGTTTGTTGTTGAGCTGGGCCTGGTTTCGGTGCTCCTCCTTCTGAAGGAGACGCAGCTCCCGCAGCTCCTGGCGCCTGCAGAGGGTTCAAATGGAGGGAGAGAGAAAAACACAGAGTCAGACAAGTGCAGAGGCATGTGGGTGAGCAGAGATGGCAGAATAAAAGGCCAGAGCACTTCAGCAGGGAATGGAAGCAGCACAGCCATCCTGTAGGATCCTGCCATTTGCTTTGAGCACAGGCAGGAGGTAAATGCCACCTGACTGATATGCTCTCAGGCTCTGTGACACTGTGAGGAAGCAGGATGCTAATTATGGGAACTGCTGGGAAAACCATCAGCTTTCACAGGTAAGGCCTATTAGCATTCACAGCTTCTCAAACAAGCCCTGTCAAAGCTCCTAAGGTGATTCTGCAGTCACTGCTGCCTCAACCAGCACCCAAAATACCCATTCTGCCAGCTGGGTTAGGACTCTCTGATTTTCAAAACAAAGCTGAGGCCAAGCTGGTGATGCTCTGGCCTGGCCCTTATGCTCTGCATCAGTTCTGGCTCACACCTGGGTGGCAGAAAGACTGGTTTTCCCAATTTCTGACCTATCCATCATAACATTGCATCACTCCTCTCATCCAGCTTCACACTCAGTAAAAGGCAGCCTCTGCTCAGAGGGTTGTGTTTGAGTCCATTTGCCATGTCTGTGCCTGACCCAGCTGGAAATCACTGATGGCAAACGGAGCAGCAGCAGCAGTTCTCCCATGCAGGATCCCCATCATGACCTCCACTGCTGTGCATTAACCCCACACACTGAGTACAACCCTCTCCAGGGGCCCTGCTGGGAAGAACACTTTGGCACCATTTCTTTCAAAACAAGACCATGAAACAAGAAAAGGCCCTGGCACAGGTTGCCCAGAGAAGCTGTAGCTGCCCCATCCCTGGAAAAGTTCAAGGCCAGGACAGTGCTTGGAGCAACCTGGAAGGTGTCCCTTGCCCATGGCAGGGCATGGAATGAGGTGAGCTTTAAGGTCCCTTCCAACCCAAACCATTCTGTGGTTCCACGATTCCTTGAAAGCTGTACCTGGAAATTCTCTGTATGCTAGTACACATATTCCCCTTGTTTTATTGGGGTTACATGCACTTCTCACACAAAAATTAATAGCTTATGAGCTTCTGCATAGATCTGATATTGGGGCCTAGAAATAAGGCTGCCACAGGGACACAAAGTGCTTGGGACAAATTATACTCTCAGGGAGTCCCTGAGAGCAGCACAACGGAGCCTAGAATAGGGCATCAAACAAAACAATTTGTACTGTAATTATTTTAAGGACCTTTTAATTTCAGTGCTAGAAACAGCAGTTCCTCTTTTTTAGAATAGGTCATGGAGGTTTGAAAGCTGCAAGATCTGCGAAGGAGTCATAAAGGCTTAAGCAGGGAGGATACACCCATGAATATTAAATGATGCTCGAGGAGTTTACAACTCCCTTGGCCTTTCTGTTAATGAAGTCTGAGGAGGTACACGAACAAAAGGAAGAGGAGCATCTTGAGAAGATTTCTGTGCTTATTTCCATTAAGCCAGGCATCTCCAGCCCTAGGAACACATTCAGTCACCCCCAAAGGACAGAGCCAGCCACAGCACAAGCTTCCCTTCTCACAGTCTTGCTGCACTCTTCCCCTGCATGCAAAGAGAGCTCAGCTTAGTGATACAGCAAGCCCTGTGCCAGCCAAGGAAAAGGTAAAGGAAGTGATGTCCACACTGGACAGCTGTGCTGTCCAAGTGGAATGAAGATTGGAAATGAGAGCACTTTAGGTCATTCCTGGATTAGCTTCTAGAGAAGAAAACCCTAGCCTAGCTCAGTGCCCTGCCCTGCCCTCCATCCCAGTGACCCACTTGCCTGAGAAATCTCATTTCTTCATCCTTCTTCTCATCCTCACTGATGATCTTCGAGGTGGTGACACTCACCTCTACTCCATCCACAACGAACTTGCGGGTGCGTTTCAGCGTCTTCTTGTGCATCCGGGAATCCTGAGTTTGGCAAGGAGGGGAAAGGAGGAGGCCATGAAGGAGCTCCCTGGCTTGTTGCATGGGGTGCAACAGCTGGAAGCCTCAGAGCAATTTTGATGCCATTTGTTCATGAAGAACACACAGAAGGAAACCACACGGAGCACAAATCATCGGCCCATTTGGAGATTCAAGCTGCACAGCCTTGCTACCACCTTGCAGAAACCTGACCTGGAAGAGACACAACCCAGCACCCAAAGACCCTTTCTCACCGTGTCCAGCTAAACTATGATCTAACATGATTCCCTCTTCACGGCTTACTCCCTGTAAAACCCAAAAGACTCTTTTCCCCTTCTGTGGGACCAACTGGGGAGAACAATTCCATGTGTGGCATTGTATTCCTCTTTGGCTGGCCCCAAGGAGACCAGGTGTCCTGGGAAAGAGGTAAATTGCTATGCAAGAGCATCACATTTCTGTCATCAGGGAACCACACTGTCTGCAGGCTCCTGAGGGGGATGTTGGCTCTCGTGGTCACAGCAGGAGGCAGGAGGGGAGGAATGTTTTGCTGAGAGTGGTTTCCCAGCACGTTTCTGTGCCGGGAAGCCATCACTCATGCAGGCAATTTGATAAAGATCTTGTGCAACACATCACTCTGCCCCCTCAAGTCACAGCATTTCTCCTCCTGAAGCTCAGCAAATACCATTCCAGTTATTTCTCCTCCTCCTCTAAGCCATGCTGACCTGGCCAGCTCTAGCTCACAAGCATTCCCAGCCTCCATAAAGCTTTAGCAAAAGCCAAGAAGCCTGGGAGGTCTCTGTGCAAGTCACTGCTGACACAAACCAGGCCAGATGTATGGCAGGTTGGAAAAACTGAGAGCGGCACAAGCCTAAATGAACTTTCTCCTGGGGCCAGGTGTTCTAGAAAAGAGCAGCAGAGTGATGGCTATGGATAAAGTTCAGGAAATCACATTTGGGGTTTCACACTTGCATAGTCATACACAGTTAGGAGAGTGGCATGGTTATTTCACACTTCCCAGGGCCCCAAAATAGCTACAAAACATCAGACTTCCATTAGATTTCACTGACCTAGGGCAGAAGAGGACACAAACATGCAGCAGCTTCACCAAGAGCTTCTCCTTCACTTGAGGACATGCCATGTCCCCATGGCATAGCTTCACCCAGCAGTATCTGCTGGCCTGAGCCCAGCTGGGACAGTGAATTCATAGACAGGGAAAACACACTGCTGAAGGCTTTTCTAGAGAAGGCCTTCCTCCCTCCTTGTTACCCCATGTTCTCCAACGCTCTCTGCCCACCACTCTCACCTTCAGGGAGATGGAGCCACTTTCCCTGTTGAGGGACAGGTCAGCAGACAAGGAGATGGTCAGGTCCATGCTTTCAGAGGCTGAAGTGCTGCCAGAATCTGAGTCCCCTTTGGACCGGCTGCCAGGTAGCGGAGCCGGGGGATCCAAGCTCCCGTTGGCGAGTTTCTCCTCTGTGAAGTTCTCCAGGTGGCTGCTCTCCGGTCGCTCCCCAATGCTCTTCTGCTCCTTGCTGCCTGCCCTAGGCTGCTTGTTCCCCTCCGTTGAGTTATCCAAATGTCCAGGCTGCAAGATGATGTCTGGCTTGTCCCGAGTGGCTGAGGTGGCAGAGCTGGTGGGGGTTTTTGTGGAGTGATTGCTCTCCAATTTGTCATTGTCACCGCTTATCCCTTCGTCTGAGACTTTATCGCTCTGTCCATCTGTGGTGTCCTTGCCAGTCCCCACAGACCCATTCACTGCTTTGGGCAAGGAAGAGTCTGGAGGCTTCTCCCCATCAAAACTCAGCTGACTCGCCTCAGAGGGGTCCCGCTTGTGCTTACCGGGGGGCTGGAAAGACAGGGAAGGGAAGATGCTGGGTTTGGCACCACACTTAACACAATTGCAAGGGCTCTAAGTCCCTACACTTCAGACCAAAGCCACTCGCAGCTAAAGAGTTATTGGGAGGAAATCTTCCCTTTTAGGACATCTGCCCTGAGATACTACTTTCTCCAGGTTTGTGGCCCCAAGGACTGTGGACACTATCTGGAAGGAAAAAGCACAGTGAAAAAACTCCAGAATCTACATATTCTGAAGAAGCAGCCTAGGAGTTTATGTATCAAGCACTTTTTTCCCCATGGCTAACTGCACCACGGATTAATCACTACCCTTTGCCACAGAGGAGGGAGGTCGAGGCATGTCCCCCAGCAAGGCTACCCAGGCAGCTTTGAGATGTCCTCTTCAAAGAGGCCAGCTTAGGCGCAGATCTGTCCAGCTTCTCCAGCCTCTATCAGGGCCTATTTTTCTTTTTTTTTTTTTTAAGCCCCTCCTGTGAGCGGCCACTGGGCCACCCGCCGGTATCATTGTTTCTCCATGTCCTTGGCAGCCACTGAAAAACAGCCCCTCCCTGGCCAAGCAACCATTTCGCCTCCACCTCATGGGGCTCAGAACAGCTGTAAACTCAGCCTGCTGAGCTCTTTCTCCCACCACAGCCACACTGGTAAACTTGCCAGCACGATGCCAGGAGCGCTCACCGAGGCAGACTCCGATGAGTCATCCTCTTCTGCTTCATCCCGACTCTCCTCAATCTCTTCCATCACCTCAGCCTTGGCCTCGGCCACCAGCTCGCGCAGAGCCCGGTTGCTGGTCACCTTGCTGACGAAGGGATGCTAAAAACCAAGCACAGTGCACATGTGTGAGGTGGCCAAAACCAGACCTTGTGAGCTCGTGGCCAAGTGACAGTCCTGGCACGGACCACCTCTTGCTGTAAAACAACTGCAACCACCTGAGGATGTGGTTCTTTCCAGTGTCACCGGGCTTAACCCCCCAGACGAATTTACAGACAGGCACGAGGGAGAACAAGAGAGAACACGTTGCTGAGGTTAAACATACACTCTGCACACAGATGCTCAGAGCCTGGTGCTCCGCAAGGCTGCTTTATGTCAACATCCCCCCCACAAAAGCACCAGCTGAATTCAAACAAGGGGACATTCCCCCTCCCCACACTGAGCGTCCGAGCCCGCAGAATGCCAGCAGGAGCAGGGCAAGAGCCAGTCTGCAGGATCCCTGGGTGCAAACAGAGCCTGGGGGAAGGTTTAATTGAATTCAGGCTAGAATCACTCAATGCACACAGCGGGGTGTTTGTGTTGAGCTTCAGCAAAAGGCTGTGGAGTCCCTCAGGTCTCTCAGGGACTCCAGCATGGATGGGAGTGTGCAGACAGTGCTGCAGGGTGAGAGAGCTGCAGTCAGCACGGAACAGCACCTTCCAGGCTTTTGCTATTATTTTGAAAAGGGACAGGAGGAAAAGACAGGAGTTGAATTTAAATTTGGGATAATCAGGTATCATCCAAGCTGGCTGCCAGATGGATGTTTTTAGGCAACAGGAACCATTTCTATTCCAGCTGCTGTCCACAGGGGCTCTGCAGTTCACTCCAAGGGGAAAAACATTGCTGATCCTTTTTGGAGCATTTTAGTGGCTGAAAAGTACTATGAACTTTCTAAACAAGACAAAAATCATCTGAAACCAGTCTGGGGCCACAGACCCAGCCCAGGGACTGGTGCCAGTTCCTACCTCCAGCAGCTGGGCAGCACTGGGCCGGGTCTCTGGGTTCTTGTCCAGTGCCTTCTTCAGGAAGTCTCTAAACTCCAGGGACCTGAAAACACAGTTGTTGGTGAGAAGCTTAGGAGGGAGAAAGGCCTTGAATGCCACAGGGTTCTGCTCGATCCTTCTTCCAGATTATGTCCCAGCTTGCAGCTCTCCGTAATTCCCTCTGCACTCCCATGGGAAACCCAATGCTCAGTTATCCTGATTATTTGTAAGCAAATCATCAAAGTGGCCAAGTGAGAGACTAGATTTTGCCTTACCTATGATGGCAACAGATGGTGAGGACTGAGCCCCAGCCACTGTTCCCCAGGGCCAAGGCAGAGGCAGGAGAGGACACCAGCAGGTAGTCTCCAAAGGGAGCCCATGGCCGGAGCTGCTTGTGGACAAGGATGTTCCAGGAGTCATCCCCACAGCCACACTGGGAAACGACGGCTGTGAAGGACCAGGAACCCCATAGGAGGGCACCCTCAGCCTGCAAAGCACAGCTCTGAGATCCAGAGCATGTCCTTGATCTGCTTCTGGCTTCGGAGCAGCTCCAGAGGAAGCATTCCCACCCTGCCTGCTGGACTTTAGCGGTGGGGTCCTGCCTGCACTGCTGTGACAACGCTTGTGACTCCAGTGCTCTCTCAGTATTTTGCTACTGGCTATCACACAGCAGGTTTTATAATGGTTTAAAAATAAATAAATAAATTAAAACTAACTGATCAGTTTACTTTTAAATGCAGAAGTGGCTTTCCAAAAATTCTGGAGCTCTTAGCCATCTCCAAGTTTAGAGAAAAATTTGCCTTTCATACACATGGGAGGTTTTGAAAACAGCCAAGGGATCACCCCTCACGTCAGGAGGGCCTGTGGGTGAGCAGCAGCTCCCCCTGTGCTGCCTGCATGCTGTCAGCACAGTCTGAGAGTCTGCCCTCAGCCAGCAGTGCCTTTGGAGCCCCTAACACACAGCTGGACCTAAAATACAGCTGGAATTCTACATTGGGCTCTCAAATTAAACAAAACTGCTAGGAATGACTGGGGTTTTTTTCTCTCTTCAAGTTGGGAAACCTGCACTCTGCTGGCTCAAACGCCTCACCATTTAGAAGGGCAGCTGAGCGTGGGGGGGTCGGACTTGGCGATCTTCAGCAGGACTCTCATGGGGTTGAGCTCGTGGTGGGGTGGCTCAATCTGGGCCATTTCGATCAGTGTGATCCCCAGGGACCAGATGTCTGCCTTGTAGTCATACGGAGTGTCCTTCATGGTCTCGCACATCACCACCTCCGGGGCCATCCTGCAAGGGGCAGAGCAAGGAGCAGGGATGGGGAGGGATGACACCACTGCCACACAATGTGAGCCTTGCAGCAGCAATTAAAGACTTTAAATAATCCACAGCATCGCATAAAAACAGCCTTTCCTCCTAGCTCTGGGTTTCAGAAGCAGCACCATCTTTTCTAAGGGGTCCAACCCCCTCCCTCTTCCACAGACACGGAGACAGCCCATGGAAACCCCCAGGCCATTGACATCTGGCGCGGATGTTGCTTCAGACAATAAATTAATCCTCACGATTCCATTCCCTCAGCAAGTCGGGTGATTTAGAGATCGTGTTTCTGGAGCGAGGAGCCGTTCCCATGTGCTTGGAGTTGCTCCAAAGCCCACCCCAGCCCCTGAGGTGGGGGAGCAGGGAGAGCACACACACCAGCACACATGTGTCTCTTTGCTCTGCCAAGCCTCGGTCGGCCCAGGGCACCGTGACACCACGCAGTGCTCCCACACCACCGAGGCTGCTCACAGCTCCATTCAGGCAAGGAAAACCCTTGCACATGCAGATATAGCAGCCATGACTCCTTGTAAAAATCCTCCCACCCATGGTAAGGCACCAACACATCCCAAAGGCCACGAGATCCCCACTTCTGGCAAGCCTGATTTTCAGAGGAGTGAAGCCCCTCACGGACTCAAGGTTCATAACAAGCAGGTCACTCACCAGTAAGGGGTCCCAATGAAAGAGTCTCGCTTCTGCAAGGTTTTCATGTTTTTGGCAGACACTCCAAAGTCAGCTGCAAAGAGCAGTAACATTAGATGCTGTAGGAAAACTAAAAGACCCCTCTGAATTAGCACACTTGGCTGAAATGCAGATTGAAAAGCAAACATTTATTTGAGGCAGGAACACGATACAACATGCTGTGCCCTCTCAACTGAGCATCAGAAATCAAATTTGGTTTTGGATACATGAACCCCAGGACCTTCCTCTCTTATGTACCGTAAGACAGGGGCATGACAAGCCACCCCTGCCAAACCTTACACATCCAGAAGGAAGTCAAGATCTTTTCGGCAAACAAAAGCAGATACTTTCAGAACTGCTATTTCATAGCAAAAAGTCTCATTTTACACCAGAAAACCCAAAGTACTGTTACACTCCTTCTTTCCCTTCAGCCCTGTGCACAGCAGCCACTGCATGATGCCTCTCCCTGATTTTGTCCCTTCTGTAGAGAGCTGCTGAAGCCAACCCAATCCAAATCAAATCAGGAAGACCTGTAAAAGGTACCAAGCCTACTCCAGGTGAGTTTGCTCTCTGAGACAGCCCTGATAACAGCTGGAGGAGCTGTTACCCATCTGCATCCTGAGCTCAGGGTGTCCCTGACTGTGGGTCACCCTTGGCCCAAGCCAGCAGTGTTTCTACAGTGTGAAGTACATGGTCACAGGAAGGTTTCTCTATTCCCAGGCTGGCAGGTCTCCATCAGCACCCATAGACACATCCCAAGAACACCCAACAGCTGCTGGCACCCCTCAGGAGAATCCAGTGGAGATCTGCACCTTTCTGACCAGTTCATACAGACAAATTTACCTTCTCATCCCCCAGCAGGTTGCTGGATGCCAATTTAACTCAAACCCATAGTGAGTTGGCAAAGCAAGCCTTTGGCAAAACTCACCCTGTCACCACCAAACCTGCTCTGCAGATAAGAGGAATTCTTCCAGCTCCCAGCCCTGCCAACTGGCACCCTGCACAAGACGCTCAGCAGGCCAAAAAGCACAAAAATCAAGTTCAAAGAGGGATTAAAAAATTCATGCAATAAAAATCCATCGAGGAGGGCCTGAGCATGGCTGTGGCTTGGGGAGCCTCGGTACATTTTGCCTCCCGTGGAACAAAGTCTTCCCATCCTCCTGCCTGCACCTCTCAGTCAGCAGACAAGCAGTGATGTCCCATAGGCAGGACAGCATCCCTCAATCCCCTCCCACTCAGGCATAGCCAGACATTACAATCCAGCTCCAGCAGCATGTGGCTGTCCTGGGTGCAGCATGGAATGGCCCCAGGCAGCACCATCACCCACAGCTGCTCTCTCAGGGGAGCTTGGCCAAGCAAGCTCCTGTTGGGCAGCTCACCAAGCTTGATGTCCCCATCCTGGGTGAGGAGCACATTCCCAGCCTTCAGGTCCCGGTGGATGATCTTTTTGCTGTGGAGGTAGTGGAGGGCTTCCAACATCTGGCGGCAAATCACTTGGATCTGAGGCTCAGTCAGGCCCCGGTCCAGCTCTGCGGGGAGGGAGAGGGATGTTAAACAGGACAGGGACAGAGTGATGCTCCACCTGAGCAGCAGCAAGGCACAGGTGACCCAGCAGACCATTGAAAAACCACTGTCCATGTGTCAGAGCAGCAGGAGACAATGCAAATCAGCTTGTTAAGGTAATTTATTCCCTAAGCCAGCACTTGCAGCAGAATGCCCGACTCTTGGAGCTGCTGGTTTACAGCTCCCTTCTGGGAATGTACAGCTGGGGCATTTGGCTCTGGAACAGAGGATAAGGGGGACAAAGAGGGGGAACCAGGCGTGCCTGTGATGGGGGTCTGAACTGCAAGTTCCCTGACAGTTTGGGAAACAAGTCCCTGCACACAAGTTGGATCTTGCCCAGCTGCTGTAGAGAGGAGGGAGATGAACTTGGCTGCAGGCAGCAGGGTCAAACACAGGCATGAACACCCAGGAGCTCCATACAAAACCATGCTCTCATTCCCCAGGGAGCTATCCCTGCCATGGAGATGCACTCTATTCCCCTATACCCCATGAGGGACACGCCACTTCCCAAAGGAAAGGGTAGGGTTGTCCCTACCCACTGCTCTGAGCTGGTTTTTTGGGTAGCCCTGGGTACCAGTGCACCAGTTCATACCCTGCTGTCTGTCCTAGAGTTCAAGGAGAGTTTGGACAACCCTCTCAGGCACATGGTGGGATTCTTGGGGCTGTCCTATGCAGGGCCAGAAGTTGGATTTTGATGATCCTAGTGGGTCCCTTCCGACTCAGGATATTCTGTGATTCTCTGATTCTATTTCTGATGCTTGAAGGGACATGCAATCACTGGTGTGACCTCCCTGCTGAGCTCTGCTGGGCCACCTCCACCATCTGAGACCGTTTTCCAAGGCGACAGCTCTGCAAACCATCAAACTTCCAGATGGTTAGCATCTCCTGAGCTTCCCTCCCTCCCTCTGCAAGCCCTTTGCACTGCAGATCCCTCCTCCAGCAGCTCTGAGCCTGAGGAAGAGCAGACCCAGCCTTAGACAGCATCAACTGCCAAACTGCATGGCCAGGATGGGGGCTGAGGGAAGGACCCCAGCAACTGAAACAGATTGAGAGTGAGGATCTCAGCCACAGGCTGGGGGATGCTGGGTCAGCCACTTTGTTCCTCCTCTTCCTCACCAAGATCTCCCTTCCTCTGGGGGAAGCTGATTATTTTCATTTTCCCTGGAGCATCTGGCAAAAGCAAGGTGCAGTGGGCCACCGGTTTTGTACAAAAGATTTAAACGGGAAAACACCAGTTGCTGGTGGGGATGGGGAGACAGAACAGGCAGCATTCAGCAACTCTGAATTTACTCATGCTGGGAACATTCCTAAGCTCCAGCTCACAGCTCCTCCTGTCCTTCCCTTGGGGGTGACAGTGCTATAGCCAGCCCACTTGCTCATGGTTTCCTATGCTGCCCCTTCCCAGGTCCTCCACAGACTGAATGCCACAGCCACAGACCCACCAATGCTCAGGGGGATTTTCATGTCCCAAGAGATGGGTAAAAAAAAACCCTGTTGAGGTTTTCCGTGGGGAAGGCATAATTTCTCCAGCACTTTGGAAAATGTACTTTTTCATGTAGTGATTTGGACCTGCTTTAAAGAAGTTCCCTAAAGGAGGGCCAAGGTTTAAGGGCTGAATCAAAGATGACGAATTTGCCTACTGGGGATAAATTCAAGGCAAGGCCTTTGGAAATATCAGGGCTGAAAGGGAGTAACCCCCAGGAAGACATGGGTCTGTCCCAGAGGCTCCAGGCAAGATGTCAGAGCATCCCATTCTCCATGCAAAAGGGATGTCAACCCCCCCGCCCTGGGGTCCATACAGCCCTGGCACAGGGGGGCTGTAGCACCAGCCAGGGCTGTTTTGGGGTACACCCACACACTAGCGGTCCCAGCAGCTCCCTCTGTGTGGAAGGGAAGAGTTAAAAATGGGAAGATTCCTGGGATTACTGCAAACTGCAGTTTATTAGGTGCTCTGCTGCTTCACAGATGACTGATACCATACGGAGAAGTCAGCAAAAAGATCTTGGGATATTCATCATGACAGACACCCAGATTAAACATCTCAGCCCTGCTGCCCTTCTCGGGAAGCTGTGGGAACAGGATCCCAAGCACCCAGTGCCCCCAGCAGATAAATATTTAAAATCATCTTTCCCCTCCAGCCAGACTCTTCCTTCTCCCCATGCCTTGTGATCTGCTGATCCCAGCAGCATTTAAATCACAAAAGGACATTAAGGTAGCTCAAAAAATACCCCAGGGCTGCCACACCTTCTGCTCTGGGTATGAAAATAGGCAAACTCATGGGAGAGAAAGGGCAGGTGGAGGAGCTGGGGCACCCATGCCTGCCATCTGTCTGAAGGCTGCCCCTGGGAACGAGCCAGAAGGCTGGAAATGCCTTCGGGCATCGCCCTGGGCACGGAGTAGAGCCCGGCACCGGCGCTGCACTCACCCAGCATGGTGGCATCCACCGCCCCGCCCGGGCAGAACTCAATCATGATCTGGGGGAACAAAGAGAGAGGAGTTAAAAGTCAGGTCTGTGTCTCACTGAGAAAAGCCACCAGGCAGGGAAGAGGAGACAAAACCGTGTGATTTGCTTCCCTGCACGGCAAAGGTGCCCCTCAGCACCACCCGGGGGTGCAGAGGCTTTGGAGTTCCCCAGGACACATCCCTTGGGCGCTCCCAGCACCAAGGATCACTCGAGCCCTGGGGTCAGAACACCCCCAGCAGCCCTGTACCTGGATGCCCACCACGAGCAGCCACCCCAAGCAGCCGACTTCAGTATTTCCACCTTCCTCTCTGTTTACATCTCTTCCCGCTGCATTTTGGAGCCGGGGCTGCTCCACCGAGCAGCCCTGCCAAAAGGATGAGATAGCTGTCATAGCTGGGAGCTGACGTGGCTGGGAGAAATCAGGCAGGATTTTCTCTGGCAAATGAGGGATGGGGAGGGCTGTCATGTCTTTAGGGTGTTTTTTTTAACTATTTTTGTTTCCCCACATTGCTCAGTAGTTCATTGCTCCCTTGATTTTGAACCATTTGAGAGGAAACTGTCAATAAAGAGAGTGAGTACACTCACCAGACTGATGCTGTTTTTCTCCCAGGGACATGCACAGTGTCCTGCCAGTCCCACATACCTGCTTGCCTGTGCCCTGCCATCCCCTCCACATTGTCCCCTTCCCCCTCACCTCTGCACAGACTCAGCCACAGCTGCCCCAGTGCTGGCCCCCATTCCCTGCTCCCCTTCAGGGCAGCCAGGGCTGCTCAGATAAACAGATTACAATTTCAAGCAGCCAGGGATTACAAGGGACAAGAGATGCTTCACCTCTCTGACAAGCTCTTCTCCTTGTTGAGGTGACACAGGGCAACATACCGGAGAGGTGAAATGCCAGAGTTTACTCCGAGGACAGCGCCTGAGCCAACCAAAGGCAGTTTGTTTACCAGCACAGTTCTCTAAGCCCTTCAAGTAGAGGTCATGCTACTCAACACACCTCTGAGCACTGGAGCAGGAGCTGAGGGTGGAAGGTTCAAGCTCCCTCTTTCCCATGGTCTAATCCTGCAGCTCCAGTAAAGCCACATCCCAACCCTTCAGTCCTGCAGCTCCTACACATGGGCAAGGGAAAGGCTGTTATTGACCTGGACAACACTGGAATACAACTGCTTTGTTTTGGAGGAGGAAGGGCAACAGAATCAGGTGCTGGGATGCAAGAAACCTGGAATTGCTCTGTAAGAATCAGTGCAGGTCCAAGAGCTGCGAACCAGAGATATGAGGCCCAAGGGGGAGCTCTGCCCCACTGCTGACATCCCAAAAGCTGCTTCTTCACAGTAATTAGTGCTGGGGGGAGCACCCACATCTCCTCTTCCTCCTTCTGCTTGGGGTCCAGCACCCCTTGAGAGGTTTACAGCGAGCAGCCTGGAATGGGGCTGGAGCAAACATCCTGTTTATAATGATTTCCTCCACACAAGAAATCCAGGGACTTCCTCGCCAAAGGTTGCCCAGCCCCTCTGCTGCGCCGGGCTGCTGGTGGGACACGCAGCAACAACAGGAGCTCTCCCTCCTGCTGCCACATCAAAGCTCTTACAAATCCCAGGGATTACACACTATCGACATTTTAGTTTTCAGTCCGTAGGCAGTTACAACCACACCAAAATTCACTCCATCTCTGAGCTATCTGAGCAACATGACCAACTGACAGCTGCAGACACATAGACAGAGCCCCCAGCTCTGACACCACGGCCAAGGAACTCCATGGGGATGCTCTAGCTGCACAGGAGCAGATTTGGGCAGCTGGTTTGTAGACAGAGAAAAGAACCTACTCTTACTACCTCTCAAAACCTTTGTGCCTTTTCTTCTATACTTTTAATGAAACAGCACAAATGAAGAGGTCTGCATGCAGAAGCCACAAAATCTTTCCCTTTCAAGAAACTTTTGCAATGGGCAAAATTAAATTTAAACTTAAATCTGAAAGTCCACTCAAGATAAAGGTTTTGCTGGTGACCTTGATTTTTCCCATGGCTCATCCTAATCCTGCCTTTAGGCACAGCAGGATCTAGGAACATTTTGGTAAGCCCAAGTGGGAGCAGGGCATGCGAGGGGGACTTTCCTGGGCTGCTTAAGTAATAAGTGACTGCCTGGGAGGAGAGGAAGTGAAGTCCAGTGAGCCTGGGGTTGCCCAGGAGAATAAATGTACATACATATGTATGAAACAGCTATGGCTTAAATGAAGTGCTCTTAAAGACACAGGTCTTCAAGTTGTACCAGAGCAAGGGAGCACTACATGTTACAATAAAGCATTATATGACTTAACACCTTAAGAGAGCAGATTGGGCACTGTGCCAGGAGAATTCCTCCAGCACTTTCACCTGAGGACCAGAGGGACACCAACCTAGACAATAAACCTAGGATGGATCAGAGCCCAGTGCATTATCTGGGTCTGACAAACCAGGAGCAGTGTCTCCTGCCCAGGTACCAAGGTCCTCTCAGGTGGGACCCAGACCCTGCTTGCTCCTCCCACCCTGGGCAGGACTGGTCCTGCCTTTTGGGTGTGTTTGAACTCCTGGACCCTCCTATAACACTAAAAAAAAATACAAAAGGCTTATCTTGAAAGATAATTTTACCAAACAATGCACAGTCGACAAGGGTGGAACAGCTTATGTCCCTGAACAGGGTTTGCAATTGAAACCCAATTAAGAGGAGAGGACGCACCCTCAGCCCAGCTCTTACTCACCCCATTGGCATGTCAGAGGGCAGGGGCCCATGAACCCTTCCCTCAGCAGTGCTGGAGAAATGCCTCTTCCAGTCAGAAAGGGAGAGGGGGGTGGAAAACAAAAGCCATCAGCTGGGAAAGCTGGGGGCAGCTCATCTCGGGGGTGGCAGCCCTGGGCAGCCAGGCATTTCCCACGGAGTGCAGGGAGGCCACCAGGTCCCCTTAGGACAGAGGAGCCCTTGGCTGGCAGCCCAGTTGCTCCCAAGTCACTGGAGGTGACGGGTGCCTGCAGGCTTTTCCTGTGACTTTGCTGCTTGTGCAGTTGCGTGTTTAAGAACCCAATCACTCTGGGGTCACAGTGGTGCTCCAGAGCACCCAGCACTGTGTGTGCACACTGTGCCAAGCACTGTAACCACCCACCCTTCCCACCCAGCCCTGGGCATCAGGGCCCCCAGGATCCACCTGCCCCCAGATCCACCCTGCCTGGCCAAGAAACTGCTTTAAAACTGAAGTACTTCAGCAATTTCCTCTCCTAATCTGCAGCAGAGGGTTTCATTTTGTTTGTTGAAGCAGCTGCCGGCCGCTGGGGAGAAGGTAACCCGCAGCATCCTGCTGCTGTGGCTGCTGCTGTCACCCACGTGCAGCCTCGTGGCTCTGCCACGTTTTTGGGGCAACTTAGAGGTGTCCTTGTCACCCACAGCAGGAAGCACCCGCCAGCACAGCCACCAGCTCTCCTGCCTCGTGTTAGTGCAGAGGTGCTGGGGAGATAAGAAAAGTAAATTTGGTAAACTGTGCTCCATTTACGGAGTGAGCCGGTGAAGGAAATGCTCTCAGGTTCTCTCCTTGCCTGCCATCACACCTGTTCCATCTTCCCTTTCTCCAGGAGGTCAACTTGGCACAAAGATCCCAGGGTGGTTGCTGCTATGAGCAGCAATTTCCATCTTGATGTTCTCCAGGATGGAGAAGGAGCGAGGTGTGTCACAGATGGCCCCAGCCACGCTCACCATCAGAATTAAATCCTGCTTCGTGTGGTGCTGTCATTGCATGGGATCACAGTGGGTCCCTGGGCTGTCCCCCATGAGCAGAGCTGGGAGGAAGAGGCAGGAGGAAGGAGCCAGGGCAGATGTGCCTGTGTTGGTCCCGCAGCAGGGAGAGCAGGGCTTTCCTGGCATCGCCCACCCACTTATGGGAAAAGCAGAAGAAATGCAACAAAACCAACAGCTCCCGTGATCCAGAGGCAGGGGGGTGGGGGACAGGAATCCTCTGCATTCAGCAGAAATGCAACAAAGTGAAAGGGAAAAGAGAAAGAACCAGAGCCTGGCTGCCTCCAGCTGTCCTGGTGCTGCAGAAAGACATGAGCTGCCCCAATGTGAGGGTGGGTGGGGAGGGCGGCGCAGAACAGTTACAGGGACTCCCACTACAGAGATTCCCACCTACAAAACCTCCATGCTCCAGGTGCTGTGCATTCCCCACACTGCCTGTCACTGCAGTCACCCTTCGTGCTGGTCGATGTGCTGAGTCAGCAATGCTGTGAGCCGAAGCCCACCCTTCCTCCCAGCTCATCCAGGCGATGGACGCTGCTTCCAAAGCCTCCTCACATAGGAGCCACCAGCTTACTCAGCCCTATGACAGGAGGGGCTCAGATGCTGTCATGCTGACCTTGCTCATGCTAGGGCATGGGAGGGAAGGGGGAAAGAAACCCCCTTACAGTGAATTTTACAAAGCTGCTTTTTAGCAAGCAGAAGCAGCTTTTCCATAAGGGGATTGCCCAAAGGGAGAAGTCTGGATCCTCCTTCTGCTGCAGCAAAACTGATGGCTGGGAGGCGAGAAAGCCACCAAGGCAGCACCACATAGGCAGCGTCACCTCGGGTGAAAACCACAGAGCACGTACCCCTGCCTGGATTTCAACAGATGAACACATTGAGTAACAGCCGCTGCTTCTGCAGCTTCAGAGCCCTCCCCTGGCTCAGTCAGCCCCTGCTGCTGCCCCTGCAGCCAGGCAGGAACAGGTTGGTCCCTCTCAGAGAGCCCCCAGCCCCACAGAGGCAGCTCATAGAGGTCCCTGCACAACAGCTGCTGAGGGTGAAGGCTTTGGCCACGAAACCTGGTACTGCCCTTCGTCTGCCAGAAAGGAGCCCCAGCCTGGTGCCTTCCTCCTGCTCCTCTACCCCCTGTGGAGCAAACACAGGCAGGAGACTTCACACCCCTCCCTGGCAGTGCAGGAGGAGCCTCACTTGAGAACAGACCTCCTGTGTTCACTGCCCAAACCCACCCAAAATATTTCCTGGCTTTGGCGTGGGCACAGAGTCTCCCTTCAGTGTACCGAGGCCAGAGCAGGACTGGGTTTCCTGGAGGCCCCTCACACAGCCCACACCAGCACCATGGCACCCATAGCATAGGATGACTCCCCTGGCCTTGCAGGTGTTAGGGGCAAGGCAGGAGAAGCGGGAGGAAATGGTCTAGACCTCCCCATCTGCAACAAAGGAGTCACTGCAAGGCAGGTCTCTCCTCCCAGCGTCTGGATCACACACCACGGGCGAGACAAGCTCCTTCCCGAGCCCTGCAGGAGCGGTGGGAAGCTGAGAGCCCAGACGGTCTCCAGGGCTTTTAGTCTTGACTCAGAGGCAGAGGAGACTGAGCAAGTCCAGGAAAGCATCTTCCTACAGCCCCTGGGTCCTGGTTTTAGCACTGCAGAAAGTTTCCTGACCCAATACCCACAATGGTGGTTCATTGGCTACTGAATTCCTGCTTTCCCATCCAGTTCTTCAGGGTGAATGTCACCCATCAGCTTGCTGGTGGCCTTTCCACACTACTGCTAAGCCCCATAATATAGATGCCATGGAAAATAAAGGACAGAGGCAACAGCTGGCTCTGTGCTCAAACTCTGAACGTTACCATAGCACTGAGAGGACTCCGACAAGGTCAGGAGCACCTGGAGCAGGGGCCAAGATCTGCACAAATCACGTGGAGGGGACGACCCTGGTCCAGCAACACTGGCTGCAGCAAATACAAAGCATAGCACAAAGAACATAGATGGTCATTTGCCCTAAACCTGCCCAGATAAATGATGGATACAGACCTCAAACCCCATCCAGAGATCACTTTGTGCCAGAGGCCAATCCTGCACACAGAGTGGCCACCTGGGACACAGACAACATCCATATGCGCCCTGAGATGCCAGCACCATCTCCACAGCCCAGCTATGGCCCAGACACATGAGCAGGCCAGGCACTCTCCCCATGAACAGCTCATATCCAGCCCTACTTATCTATCTGGGCTTTCACCAGCACCCAATGCTCCAAACATGTGAGCATGGAGTGAAGAGCCACTTGGCTCCATCTTCTGTCCCTCCAAGCTCATTATGTCCCTTGGGCTGATGGGCTGAGCATCCTCATGGCTCCAACAAAAGCTTTAGACACATTTCTGCCTCCCAGGACTGAGGAATAGGCTTCAGCTTGTGAGTGACACAAAGGCCAGAGGACAGAGCTGTTCATCCCTGGTGGAAAGAACACAGAGATATATTTAGGCACAGAAGCCATGTTTAGTCAGGGCTAAGGGGCATGTCCTTGACCCCATCTGTGTGACATCAAATCCAAGTTCTGGTGGTTAACAGCAAAGCTACACTGTCCTGTCTGCTGCAAGAGGAGGCAGGAGAAGCAACACCAGATCTTCCAGGAGCAGCTCCCCTCTCCCCCTCATAGCACAGGGGTGTGCAGGACCACAGGGGCTGGTTTTGTGGAGCACCACCTTGGCTTTTAAATGCCATTTGGTCAGATCCACTCCTTTAAAATCAAGGGCTGTGCTGACCAGTTCAGTTCTGTTTGCAAGTGTGTTGAGTCTCCCCGTTATCTCAGCCAGCCTGCCCTGCTCCGACTGAAGTCCAAGGATTAAGTTTACATTATGGAGTGGAGGGAGGAGGTGGATCACATTCCTACACCCACTTAACTTGGCACTTTCCCCACCAGCCTCCTGCCCAATGCTTTTCACCCAACACATGCCAAAGGGCTGTAAGAAAATGGGGAGCATATTACACTAATGTAGCTCATGGGCCAGATGGGCTGATTCAAAGCAAGGCTGAGCTGCTCCAGCTGTTTGTTGGGAGCTGAAGACAGGGCAAGACATGAAAGCAGCCTGTTACACATCGAGGACACACAGCATCCTTCCTGATCTCATTCCTAGAGCCCCACGAGGCCACTGTGCCACCAACACAAAAGGGGACAAACACTCAAGTATCTGCAAGTACCACCAGCTCCATGCTCCCCTCCCAGCCAGCCCTCAGCACACACTAGAGAGCACATAAAACAATACAGAAGCCACCAGAAGCCTCTCTGCTGCCACAGAGCAGCACAAATGTCAAAAGCTTGCCTGACGTGGCAAGTATGCTGTAGGTGGAAGCGAAATAATTAGCTTTCTGTAAGAGAGTGCTCCAGGCTTGCCAATTTCCCCCTTACAAACAAGGACACTATTCAGAGACTTTAAATATAATAAACTTTTCTGCCCCCTTTTCTGAACAAAATAACCTACAGAGAAAAATATTTGAAATAAAAAAAGTCTGGCCCCCATAAGGAGTGAGGGAAAGAAAGAAGATGCAGGGCAGCAAGTAAGGAACCCAAGGCTTATAGAGTTTCAGAGCAGGAAAACTTCATGGAGAACAAAGTCAGATAGCACTGCATATTCCTTGTGAAATGCAGAGCTCCCTGCTGATCTTAGGGGACGAGTTCCTCACATCTAAATCATTCTGAGATGACAAAATATTTCCTTGAACTACCCCCAACAGTTGGCAGAAATATTCCCATTACTACTGAAATTTTGGCAGAACAAATTAAAACTCCTTTCAGTTTAACTAAATGGTTTTGATGTTGCAAAAAGCATCTTTCCCCTTGCTAGGACTACACAGGGCATTGAGTTCCTTTTGACAAGGGCTGCTATCCAACCTCCTTGAATTCAGCATCCTGACTTTCAGCGTCCCAGAAATCCAGAATCCAAAACTACCCATGGCCAGCGAACACAAACAGCTCTGGGGTGCAGAGGACAGAGGGTTGGCATGGATGCAGCCAGGGTACCTGGGATGCTGAGTGCTGCAGGAAGGGTTAATTGCAACACACATGGACTTCTTCATGAGCCCCCCTTCAGGGATTAGACCACAACTGGCTCCAGGCACTCTGGGCTCCCAAAGTCGTGCTCTGCAGAGCAGGGACAGAAGGACGAAGGCCAGAGCTGCTCTTTGCCATAGAAACCAGAAAAAACACCCAGGCCATGGCTCTCTGCCCAGGCACGGGGCAAAGGCTTTGCTGCTTGGAGGGCTGTCACTGGGATGCCCTTCTCTCACCAACTTAATCAGCATTTAGAGGCCACTCAGTTCATGAAGAGTGTTTGTTACCGGGTGGGAAGCAGAACTCAGAAAACAATTTCAAATACAAATAGCTAAAAGGAACAAGTTACTTCTTCAGTGGAAAGATTCACCAACCTCAAGTGCCCTAAGTTTGTGTCAGCAACTTAAAATAGATGATGCATTTCAGAAGGGCAAAGCTCGCTGTGAGAGCTGGAGTTTGACCCAGGACAAGCTTCCTGATGTCTTTTTTTAAGTCAGCAGTTCCAACACAGCCCCAGAGCCTCGCCTGGTCAGGAGGACAACTCATGGCAGGGGTGGCAAAAGACTTTACAAGTTTTCCACTCCTGCCTGGCATCTCCCTAGAAACAACTATTTGTCCTAACCATCCCCAAATTCACACATAAGGTGCCTGGATCCGTCACACAAGATGAGTACTGCTATTTAACTGTTTCAGTGAGAGCTTTGAAGTCAATAGAAAGCACCTCAAGCCATAAGGTCTGCAAAAAGACATCCCTCCCTCCCTCCCAAATGACAACTTTCAGGCTATATCTGAAATAAAGAAGTCTAAACCTGCAAGCTATCCCTTGTTTCAGGGCTTAGGCTGAAACTAGGTTTCAAGGCACTGTCTCCCATACACAGGTAGTTCATAAATATTCGCTTATATGCAAACATTGTTCCTTAGCATTTCCCCTGGAGAGCCAGCCAAGTGGGAATGTGGCTTATTGCGATTCAGTTCTAAACAAAGTTTTCAAGTGCTTTGAAAACTGATTTGCCTACAGGCTTCTTGTCTGCTGCTTTCTTTACACAGAACTATGGCCTCATGGTTATAGCCCTGGACTGTGATTCAGCACATAAGACTAATTCCCAAGGCTCCTGGGCAAACTTTAGGCAAATCCTTGTCTGTGTCTCCACTCTTGTAGCTGGGATAATGACACCAGGTCTCTTTTATAAAGCATTCCATGGTGTTCAGATGACAAGACTGTGTAATCACAGGCATTATTATTGCTTCAATAACCTTTTCATGCAATGTTATCCTGTATAAAGGGTGGCAGACAAAGGCTTCTATTCTAGTTTGGGTTGTCATGTTGCTACCTGTAGAAGCACTCTTGAACTCAGCTGGGTTATGGTAATTTGCCTGCTGCATAAGTCATTCTTGGTGGTGGTTAAAAATCACTCAGTTTCCAACCCTGCTTTAAGGGAAACCCCCAGTTTTACCCAGAACAGGATTTACAGTGACTAGCCAGGAGAGTGAATGCTAAAGCTCACGTTCACAGGATGGAGTATATATGTCAGTCTCACAGAACTTGCTGCCCAGCTTTCCAGCAGAAGAAGACTTAGACCTCCACGTCTTTGGGAAAGGCAACAGTCTGTGGAACAGTGAGGCAGAAGGAAGCCTTACTGCTCCACAGACAGACAGCAGGTGGCAGGGAGAGGAGGTAAGGAGGATGCCACTCAGACATGCCCTCCACAGCATCCCAGCTGGCAAAGACAGTCTGTCAGAGCAGAAGTGATCACCCATTTCACCAACTATGATACTCTGCTACTCTGAACAGCAAATTGCTTGACCCTGGCAAGCCAGGGAAGTGTCAAAAAAACTACTGGGCTACATCACTTTTTCCAGTTTCCAGCTCTGGCCACGATGATGTGCTTCCAGCTGATCCTAAGGACAAGGAGAGGACACCATGATATCCTTGCTGCACTCCAAGCCTCCAGGGCCAAGCAATGCCCTATCCCGATGCATACAGATGTCTGCCCACATCTGCTCCTCGCCTACCCACCCTGCAGAAGTTACTGGGGATGTTTTGCCATTCTGCCCAAATTCTGGACTGGCAGGAATTTAGAAACCAGTCCAGCAAACACCACCCCCACACTGGTTTGCCCAGTGGGGCTTATCCTGCAGCAGCTCACGGGAACCGGAGCACAGCCCAGCCAGCAACCCTGCACGGGGTGTCTCAGGGCACAGCTATATCTGGAAGGGATTTACATTTCTGCAGCTGGAGGAAGGAGGAAGAGAAAGGAAAGGGTTGTTCCTCTAGGACACTGTCAAGCTGTTTAACAAAGTTTGGGATCACGTTGTTTTTCTGGGTCTCTGCTACGCGCCAGCACAACGGGCAGTTCGACTCTCGCGAGTTGCAAACAACTGTTCAAGCACTCTGGGGGGAAGTTTTGTACAAAGCTTCAGGAGAACAAGGCCAAGTAGGAAGGGCCAGTTCAGACTGCAGCTCTCCTGCCAAGTGAAGTTTTAAAGGGACACGAATCACCATTAGATTCCTTGGGGACAGAGGACTGAGCAGCCTGGAGAGCCCTGGTCTGGTCCAGCATTCATGCAAACAGGATCCTGCAGGCATCCAGCCAGGCTTAGGCTGCTGACCCTGCAAGACATCCCTGCAAGTTGTAATAACCCCCCTTTGCTAAGGAAAACTGTAGAGAATCTGACACTGTTATCAGCTCACTTTTCTGTTTGTTTTAAAGAAAAGGTATTTTCAACTTAAGAGAATTAAAAGCTGCAGATGCTTTACATAGCCCAGCAGTCTAGTGCATGGGATAATGAACATTTATTTATGCTACAGGATTTTCAGGAATGCCCAAATCTCCAGTCAACATCCATATCAAAGGGGGACCAATCCAAAAAGTCCCTGGCTAAACAGGTCAGGGCCTGCCCACAGAAAATGCAAAAGACTTTTAAGGCAAGTACAAAGACTAGTACAAAGCTGGTGTCTATCTGCCAGCTGTATGAGTTACATATCCACACAGTGGGCCAGGGAAAGGAAACTCTAAGCTGATTAAATTTACTATTTCCAAAATGCTCTGGCAAGGCAGGGTTACCTGCACAGTACAGCGATTTTTGCTTTGATCTCCAGGAAACTTCTGTTTATTCAAAAATCCGTTTGCTATAGCAACCGTGGGTTATAGAAAAGGAGGGAGGGGGAAAGAATTCCCTGGTGCTTTGCTAGAAAGGTTGCACCACCACTGTCAGAGTCCTGTGGTTAAATCCCTGGGGCCAAATGGCATTTCAACTCATTTCCAGAGAATCCTGCAGACTCAATGCTGGAGCATCTTGACAGGTTCCTGTAGGAAGGATCCTGGGTTTCCTGCCCTGCTCTGTGGATCAGCTGCCATCCTGTGCTATCAGTCACCATCCCCTGGGAGCAGAGATTTCCAGCATGAACGTTCATCACACCAAACAAGACTCTCCTCACTGGTCACCTTATCACTCCTCTGTCTGCGGGAGGAGACACTTGGAAACAGCAGAGGTATTCAGAAGCAGGAGATCAAAAGTTCCTCCCTTCCTTTGAGGCTTCAATCTTTTTTTGTTGTTTTGGAAGAGGAAAAAATACCCAAACACGCAGCCCTCAAGAGGGACACGAGAGCTGTTGTTTTTCTTTCCCATGTACTTATAATTATCAGTGTAAATTCAGCACCGTTGATTCCAAGCAAACAAACCCAGGTGTCAGTCCCATTCCTCAGTCACAAATAGCTTTAACAAGTCCATTTTTAAAGCTGTGTTATATTGGGTGAGGGGGATTTGCTTTTGTGTTTCCAAGTCCTACATCACACTTCAGGAAAAGAGACTTCAAAATGTGTCCCAGCCACAAGGACTCAAAACAGATTTTTATTTTTATTTTTTTTTTTTTTTAGTAGTATGAAATTCTCAGCTTCCATTTGGTGCCCCCATTTCCAGCAGCTGGTATTTATGTAAAAGAACATCAAATGCCACAGGGCTTGTAATAAAAATAAAATCATGAAAGCTCCCACCACAGCAGTTTTGCAGCCTCCCTGGGCTGTTTTCAGCCAGCACAAGACTTCTTGGCCTCTGCCACAAGCAAAGAAAAGAAGATAGAGGGGGAATGGAACAAGATAACAAGCTCCTGGTGAGGGCACAGCATCTCTGCAGTGTATTTATATGCCAAGGAAGTTCATGCTGGGTGCTGCCATCCCACCAGTTATATTCCTGGGGACTAACTGGGGTCCTCCAAGCCCTTGCCTGTGGCTCACAGTCGGCTTTGCTCTGTGCCACACAAGAACTGGGGTTCTCCTCCTTCAGCTTGATGCCAATCACGTGAAGGTGTTTTACCTGGTATAAAAGCCAGAGGAATTTGCTGGGTTTGCTTTCATTCCAGTGCTATGGATTTCAAAGCAGCTGCTGTAGGATAAGCCACTTCCCTTTGCACAGAAAGGTCTTTTGCTTCATAAATATTTTATGTCACCTCCTGGCTACTGAAGGGCAAAGCCAGACCCTGGCAAGAGAAGCCACAGTGACCTAAAGCTTCTCAGCGGGACAAAGAAGCTTCTGCAGAAGCAACCACCATGAAGTCCAGGTTTCCTAACATATTTCCTTGATACTTCAAGAATCAGAGAACAGTCAGACCGATTTAACAAGAACCCCTCTCAGCATCAGCAGCTAAGACTGTTTGTGGCACAGACCAAGCTGTAAATTATTCAAGAGCCAAAGAGCCACTGCCATTCAGGAAGGTTGGGCACATCTGCACCCCTTGCCAGCCTGTCTGTGTGCTCCCATTCCTGTCCCTTTCTCACTTTGAACATTCTCTTTCCACACTGGGCTGCAAGGACAAGGAAACCACAGTGAATTGCTGACTAGACAGGCATCCCCAGAGGTTCTACCCAAAGCCACTTGGAGCCAGGAGCACAGCAGAGTCCATGCACCCATCATGCAAATGGTCCAGGAAAATGCTGGTTTAAACAACTGCACAGACAGAAATGGGGATGGGATATGGACAGAACAATGAAAGCTGGTATTTATATTTGGATGCAAATTTTCCCCAGCAGCACTGGTGACCAAGAAGCGGAAGCCTTTGACTTCAGGGAAAACCTGGTAGTGACTAAAAGCCTTCCAGAAGTATAACAGCCTGGCTTATTTACTTCCCTCCAAGCCAGTAAAACACTAGAGCATTAATAAAAACAGCCTGAGCAATGAAATGCAAATGCTACTCAAATAATTAAATAAAGAGAATGATCCTCCTCCCAGAACAATGGCCGGGGCTGTAACGTGCCCTCGCGGGAGAGCCTCATACAGGAGGCTCTTGTTCCAGGAGTTTCAAAGAGGCTGTTTAATTTTAGTAGGTCGGCAAGCATATGACATTACAAAGCACTTCTTGGACAAAGGCAGAGCCGAGGAGCTCTGCAATCCATTTTCCCTACAGGAAGGAAGGCAAAGCTTCCTATTGCAGGGAGGAGGTGGAAGGGGAAAGGGGAGGGGGTTCACATTTTAGAGAACGAACAAGGCCAATGTGTAAGATTCAGGCAGACCAGGCACGGAGCAGGGAGGTGAAACCAGCCGAACAGGGTCGACTATAAACCAGCCTCATGTCTTACCCAAGCTCAGCGTGTGTTTGCCTTTTTCATTTTGCCGAGATTAGTTCGGCTGCAGTTGCAATCCATCCAAATCCTGAGTCCCCTCCTAGGAGGGATGTTTGCCTTTCACTTCCTTAGAAGGGTACATATTGACTTTGTTCTTTAACATAGCCAGGGCTCAGCATCACCATTAGCAGCTGTCCAAATACCAACTGGACAACTTGTGCCCAGCTCCCTTGAGTCAAGAAGACACAGAACAGAAATGCTCCACGCTGGCACTGCAGCCCTCCAAGTGGGGTGTCAAAGAGAAGTTGGGGGCTATATCCACGGATTTTTAAATAAGAAGGGTCACCAACACATGCTGACATTGCAAAAGGAGCTTGCTGACTAAACACACGTTGCCCAACAAAAGTCCCTCTCCTGCATTGCTTAACCGAGGAATGAACTAGACATGGATTGCATTATCCCAGCTCAGCCCTTGGCACCACAACCAGGGACCGACGGCTCTGACAGCTCAGTTCACACAAGTGCAAGTCCCAAAAGCTGAGAACTTTTTTTATCTCTACTAAAATGACTCAGGGAGGCCACAAAGTTACATGGAATATTAAAAAGAGGAAGGAAAAAGTAACAGAGCTGCTGAACCTACCCTTTGACACTCTCCTGACTTGCCTGCAGTTATAACTAGAAGCAGACGAACTGGCACAGGAGATGGGTTTGGAAATCCTCATTTTCACCTGATTTCCACTATCCTGACCCAGGCACACCTTCATGCACACAGTTATTTGAGCATACAATGGTTCATGCCCTCACCCTCTCCCGGGCTGCACCTTTCCTACGGCAGCACACAGGAAGGTGCCTTTCACGCTCACCTTCCTCTGCTGCCAGGGACTCACAGAAAACAGCAGGCAGGGAAAATAAAAAATAATATATATACCTGCCGGGCTAGGGGAAAGATCTGCAGGAACCTGCTGTTCCAGCCTTTGCACTAATCCACTCGATTGCATTTTATGTCCCTGTGCCTCTACAGCCATGGGAAACAGAGCTCTTGTTTTCAGCTGCCTCTGCATTACAGATGCTGAGCCAGAAGTAAAGCTCAAATCCAAAAAAATCAGTTAGAAGAGTTACCTTTCCAGCTAATGTTTTATAAGAGGGGCTGAGAGGGGAACAGGTGCCCTGTTTCCTACCAGGAAACAGATCAGTGATGCACTTTCTACCTTTACAAACTCCAAATGGTGGAAAAAACCACAACTCCAGTTTCACTGTGAAGATTTCTTGACCCTCCCTTGGCTACTTACAAGCAGCTTTAGTTAGAAGACAGTTTACTCATCAAAGAACACGGGGAAAATCCAGGCCCTGATCACACAGTGAGTAGAGCACAGCTTGTGAGTAATTTCCAACTCACACTGATGCTTCAAGCTGCTCCAGAGGTTGTGCTTCACCATAGATTAGCCATTTCCTCCCATCAGAGTGAGAACTGTGCAGCTGTACACGTCACACACAGCAAGAGCCTCTTACCCAGAGCTTGCCATCCCAATAAAATGCTCCCAGCAGCTTGACAATGTGCCGGTGATCACAGGTTGCCAGGATTTCAATCTCCACCATGTAATCCTCCAGTTCATCTTCACTCTTTGTTTCAATGACTTTGGCAGCTGCTAAAGCACCAGTTTCCTTGTTTTTAGCCTGAAAGACAAAAACAATGTCAGTCCAACAAAGGCAAGGAGAGCCAGGAACACACAATACTTGCACAATTCCTGCTGTTCCAATTCACGCTCAGCTTGACTGGCACCAGCCATAACACAAGGAGGGAAACTTGCAGATGCATTTCTGCTTCCTAAACCTGCCCGCAGCGTCACGGGGTGGCTGGATACTGCATCAGGGCCAAAGTATCCTCCTTCCTCCTGCCAGTCTCCAATGCCCACACCACCTCCCATCACGGAGAGACAGAGACTTTTAGAAAAGGCAATGTTTGACTCAATGATCTTGGAGATCTTTTCAAACCTAAATCATTCTGTGATTGTGCGAAATTCACAGTACGGCTGTGCGCCACCCGAACATCCCTGCACTTCCCTTCCTCACCAGGCAGTTCTCTGTAACAAATGAGGGAAACTTCAGGATCTTCACAGGTAAAGCGTCAAGAAGGGTGCATTTAAATTCCCAGGACTGGCCAAGTATTCCCTGTGTGGCATATTAGTGAGCTCTTCAGAGCACAATAAGAAAAATACAACACGTGCTCTCCCACCTTCTCCCTTCATTTTAATCGGTTTATTCACCAAATAACTGGAAAACCATAAAAAACTTGACTTCTCCCAAAACTGCCAGGGCAAGTTTGCATTTTGCAAATGCGATTCGTGTAAATTGTTGCGACAATTAGAAGTTTGCAACAAAACACCAAGAGGGGGTTTGCGAGACAGTCTGCACACAGAGCTGCACCACGAGATGTGTCACACGCTGAGAGAGGGAGTGAGACAGCAGCTGTTGACTCAGGAGCACCCTGACATTCCCAGAAGTGCATTGAATCAGCAGATTAAGGGGCAGAAATCCCTACAGCTCACCTGCTCTGCTCCCACTGTGACAGGAGAGCCCCCATGGCATGATTCCAGTTCATCACCCAATTTTTTTCCATCACACCCACTACAGGCTACCTCTCCCCCAGGGGAGCAAGTCCCGCTGTGGATGTAATCACTGGAGGAGCTGGCCAAGCTCCGGTTGTGACCTTTCTTACCGCTCTGTAGTTTACATCTCTGTGTTTGGAAAACCTCTGTGGAGCTTACAGGAGGATTAATTCCTGGTATAAACACCACAAGCCCCACTGAACAGCTTTACATAGCTTAGGTGAGAGTATCAGTGTACCAAGGAACAAGGCAGGGAGGGGAGGAGCAAATAGGGGGGAAACTATACAGAGGGGGGAAAATGAGGGACCCCTGAGTCTCTGCTGGGTTTTGAAGACTTGCTGCATTTGCAGGAGTTGGCAGGAACACAGCTGTGTCCTTACCACAGGGGACAAATCCATCTCCATTTGGACTCGCTGCCCAAATGCAAGACAGCAGCTCATGCTGGCTTCAGAAGAAATTAGAGGGTTTCTTCAGCTCAGGTTGGTTTGTTTCTCACCGAGTAGCCATCAGACACCCACAGAGCAGGGCTTGGAAGGGGGAGGAGATGCAGAGCAGAGCGAGCACAGGGAAAAGCACAGAGCTTCCAAATGGGAGCAAAAAGTGCCCCACTGTGTTTGCTCTGCACTTAGGGTGTTGGGAGAGGGCCAAGGAGGGGAAGTAAATATTGTGAGAAGAGGTGGGGCTTCCCTTGGAGATCTGCCATCGCACGCTTCCCACCGGCAGGGTCCCAGCCAGCTCAGTCCTTTCAGGATGCTGGGGCCCAACAGGCACCTGAAAAAACCCAGGAGCAGAGCATGTCCCAGTCTCCCCACAGCATCCCACTGAGAGGTCAGAACCAACCTACTCTCACCCGCAGACCTCAGGGGAGCCACCCCAGCAGCCACCTCTCATCCCCTCCTGGGCTTGCTAAGGCATCCGGGGGGGGGATGCTGGGCTGGGGGACAGGGGTTTGCAAAACAGGCTTCAAACTCTTTCTGCAAAAACCAGCCCAATCACAGGGTGACCACCTCAGCACAAGTTCATGTAGAGAAGGTAATGATGTGGCGAGAGCTTCTGTTCTCAGATAAAACACCACCAAACATACAGCCCTTGAGGAATTTACGGCATTTCCAATTTTTCCCAGTGAAATTTGTGGACAGAAGCAAAAGAATCACCCAGATGGTGAGATTCCAAGAAACTGTTTGATGCCAGTCTACTACAGCTGGTCAGTCTAAAGCAGGCATCCAGTTCCATCTTTTAGCTCCTCCACTCCTGGGCATTTTAATCCCATGGATAATTTGTCCTTGGGGTGGTAATTAGCACCAAAAAAAAATTAGAGCAGACAGCTGCCAGCATGGTGCCCAGGGGGTGCTGCTGAACTACAGTGAGATCCATTACAGTCATTTAAAACCCCAAAAGCCCTCCTAGCCACCACCAGCCTTTGTGCAAATCAACGCAGTGCTTGGACCATGGTGACAGGTCTGTGCAGGAACAGGGCTGGAATGTGCATTCCACAACAGAAAACATGTCACATAAAAGTTATCCAGTAAACCACTTCCAGAAAGCCATGCCAGCAGCTAGGCAGGGTACAACACAAAGGATCTTGCTGGAGTCCTCTGAAGCAAGACAGGCACTGGACATGCTACTGCCAAACACACTGGGAATACCAGGGAATAGGGGATGAGTAGGATGACTCCTAGAAGGCAGAGGCATAAAGAAACCACAGCTCAGTTTATGGATTTAAGGGGTGAGAGGTGGCTGTTCAGGTGACAGAAGCGGCTGTTTGGCCTTTGCCTGTGACTCACCCTGGCAGCTATTGTGAAATCCAGATTGTGACAAACACAGGAACTATTTTAAGCCTTTAAAGAACACATTACCGGAAGGCTGGATCGTTCAGTACAGCCAGTTTCTAGGTGAGGCAGAGGAAAACCCTGTGAGAACTCTCCCTAACAGAAAAAGGAGAACTACCACCAAGAGCACCCTGATTGCTTCATCTAGGCTTGCTTGCACCCACTATCTTCCCAAGCCAAGGGATGATCCTTTATAAGCTGGTCTGCCATATCATCCCACCATATTTTTGGCGTGAGCGATTCTTTCCATCCTTGAAGCCCTGTCTCTGTGCCAGGAGAGCTGATCCTTCAGATATCGCTGACTGAGAGAACGAGGAGTAAAGAGCCTGGTGCTTTCAGTGGATGCTGTATTTGGGGGTTGATAGCTGTGACTGCCCCACCCCAATGCACTGTATTCCTGTTGTGTCTTTGTACGCAAGCAACTGCTCACTTATGTATTTCTCAGGGATTACATAATGATCAATGGCCTTCTGATGAACTTTGCCTGAGCTCTCTGCATCAATAAACAAACACACAATAGACGGGCTTGAGTCAGTGCTCACGTTGTTGTCAAATAATCAATGGGAGCTGGAATGAAGACGCCTCCCCTGTGGAAACAGGCTGAGAAAGTTGGGGCTGCTCAGCCTGGAGAAGAGAAGGTTGTGTGGAGACCTCAGAGCCCCTTCCAGTATCTGAAGGGGGTATAAGGAAGCTGGAGAGGGACGCTGCATCAGGAACTGTAGTGACAGGACAAGAGGGAATGGCTTCAAACTGACAGAGAGTAGGTTTAGATTAGATATTAGGAAGAAACTCCTTACTGTGAGGGTGGTGAGGCCCTGGCACAGGTTGCTCAGAGAAGCTGTAGCTGCCCCATCCCTGGAAGTGTTCAAGGCCAGGTTGGATGGACATGGAGCAACCTGTTCTAGTGGAAGGTGCCCCTGCCCATGGCAGGGAGGTTGGAACAAGATGATCTTTAAGATCCCTTCCAACCCAAACCATTCTAGGAGTTCCATGCCCAACAAGCCCCCTAGAGCCACTTCAGTTTGTCATCATAAATGAAACCTACTTGGGGTTTTGTTTGAAATGCTGAATTCAGGCCTCGGTGCCATCCAGAAGAGTGGCTGGTGACAAATGGGCAGGAGTGCAGCAGCGAGGCTGGCACAGCCCTGGTCCCACAGCCCCCACGGGCATTGGGTCGGGCAGGGCTCCGACTGCACTGGGCTGGACCAGCGCTGCTGCTCTGGCAGCTGAGGCAACACTTCTGCCAGGGGAAGGGGAAGTGGCTTGTGCAACACGCCAAGAACTGTTAGTTAAAAAAAAAAAAAAAAATTAAAAAAGCAGAAATGCCTTCCTTTGGTTTTACAAGCCAGAGGCAAGGAAAGCAACATCACAAGAGGGCTCAAGCTACGGCTGAGGACTTGTTTTCTATGTAGACCTGCCAAAAAAAGTGTGACCAAGGAACAGCACATATACTTTTTCTTGCCTTAAAAGCTCAGCAAAGGCCCAGCAGAAGTGGGGGAGAGATAACAAGCCCACACAGCAGGACGTTAGGCAAGAAGCAGAGAAGCTCCATGTGATACTTCAGACCTTGCACCCAAACAGCCACAGACCCAGAGGCACAGCGAGAGGCTTTCTGGCTGCTATGCCCTGTTATAACCCACCTACGGAAGCTGAGCAGACCTTTTGGTCCTGGTGTGAGTGAGATGTGTGAAAATAAACAAGCAAAGTTTGAAGAGAGGAAAGATCCCCATAGATCCGACATCTTCAGCCTACACAGATCTAAAACTTGAAAGCGTGAAACATCCCTCAAATCACTGGTCCCCAGGAAGAGTGTGCTGCTCCAAGCAAAGCATTCCTGGGCTGGTCTTCATTCAGCCAATGCCACAACATTGAAAAAATAAAAAAATAGGGGCGAAAAAAAAGCATTCAAGCAATTCTGAGTTTCCTAGCAACTTCCTGAAACAAATTTGGTCCACAGGAGGCTAATGCAGGAGTGGCTGGATGGCTACTATGCCTGAGAACCAGGAAATAGTAGCTTAGCCAGGCAGTGACAGTACTCATGTCTGTCTGTCTGTTTGTCAGCTGTTTCACACGGTGCTAGAAAAGCATCAGCTAAACAAGGCCCTGGTAGAAGAATTAAAAACTGATCAGCCCCTCACTATCTCCACAGCACAGGGCTGCTGGGGTGGCCCAGCAGCCGCCTGCACTTGCCCACAGCTGTGACGAGAGAAACGCAGGGCAGGAGCAGCCTTGATGCCAAAAGATGCAAGAGCTGAGGTGCACCAACAGCAGCTGGCCCTGCTGGGGCACAGCTTCCTGCCCTGCCTCTGCCACCTACCCAAATACCACACAGACATTATGGTTGAGCAAATAAAGACGTGAGCCACAGGGGCACGAGGATGGGTAGGTGTCAGGGAATTGCACAGGAAGGGAAAACATCAGGAAGGTTTCCATGTGTTGTATGGGAAGAGCATCCTGTTTTGAAGGGCAGGTATTCTGAGGATGGCACTGAGGTGCTTTGCTACAGCCAAGAGACAAAGTCAGTGAATCCAACTCCAGCAAGCACTCGAGCCATCTCTCTGCTCTTCACAAGGGACACACTGCCCCTTCCAACTCCACATCCTGGAGGTGGCACATACTGACACGACTCCTAAAGGCCACTGCCTTCTTCTCTCTTCAATGGGAGCAAAGCAGCTCCAGCAGTGATGCTGAGGCCCAGCAGTGAGCCAGGACCTGAGTCCTGTGCCAGGGCAGCACTCACCCCTAGCACACCCACACATGCCACCACTCTCCACTGCCTAATTTAAAATAATTCATTATTTTAAAGAATATTATTCTAAGTGCCTTTACTCTTCTTCTTTTCACTCTGGATTCAGGTTGAGCCAGGCTGGCAGTCCTGGAGGATGGGAGGGCAGCACGGCCACCCACCACAGGTGGGCACAGCCCTTGGGGACCCACAACCACAGGCTGCAGCAGTGAGGGGGTGCTTGACCTGAGGCTTACAAGGGGAACCCAAAGTTTACAGACAGCAGCACCCCACGGATGAGAAAAAGAAGTTTTATTTCCAAGGAAATGGATATTCAAGAAAAAACATTTAAAAACTCATGGCGTGTGCTGGGCAGGGATTTTTCTAAGGAACAACAATTGCCACGTGCAATTGAAAGGCTGAAAGGGTGAAAGGCTCAAAGCCTTCATCTAAGCTTCCTCCTCCATGCAGTCGCCCACAGCTCCCACTATCAGCAGCACTGCCAAGTTCTAGGCTGTGGCACTGAAGTAATTATCAAAATATTTAGGCCATGGAGAGCTATCCCTCTCCCCTGCCACACCAATACAGTCGTGGCCCAGCAGAGCACAGGACTTCAGCACAGATGGAGCATCACACGTTTCTTTGAGTTTAAAGTGAACATCAAACTTAAAGTTCAACCAGGATTAATGTTGTTGGGTCACTGCTCTCTAAGTAAAGGATCAGTGCCTTCCTGTTCCTCTTCCCTCCCCAGCTAAAATATTTTAAGAAAACCCCTCAGTTATTCTAAGGGACAAGACCATGATTTCAGCCTACTGTTGGGTTTTGGGTTTTTGGATCTTTGGGGTTTTTTTGTGGCCAATCTGCTTAAACTCCCTCCCCTTTTTTTCCTTCCTCATTTCTTTTTTTTTTTGAAAGTTAACTCAGCAGATTAACATCTCTCTGTGACACCCTTTCCAGGAATTACAAGTTAAATCATAGAATCACAGAATGGTTTGGGTTAGAAGGGACCTTAAAGGTCATCTAGTTCCTACCTCCTGCTATGGGCAGAGAAAGTTCCCACTAGATGAGGTTGCTCAGAGCCCGGTCCAACTTGGCCTTGAACACTTCCAGGGATGGGGCAGCCACAGTTTCTCTGGGCAACCTGTGCCAGGGCCTCACCACCCTCACAAGGAAGAATTTCTTCTGTGTATCTAAATCTAAACCTACTCCCTCATGAATCAAACAGACCAGAGGTGAACCTGAGTCGCTTGAGCCAACCCATGCAAACCCAGAGCAGTGCAGGTTGGGGTGACAAGCAGAGTGGTCTGCAAGTGACAGGGACACTCTTGTGCCTCCGTTGCTGTGACAGCCAGGCTTCTAAGGCAGCTGCACGACATCCAACAATTAGTCTTTTATTACCCAAATCTCAAAACAACATTTCTAGCCCGTAGCATGTACAGCACTAATACCACCACAACAGATCAGACAACTCAAATTCAGCTTTTTAAGCGTATCTTAGAGAAGAAAGGAGAACAACAACAGAAAAGACACGCTTGTGACTCGCTGTGCCCCGGGGCTCAGCAGGATCTCTCAGGAGCCGTTTGAAGGCAAGTTTAAGTGAACAAACCCCTTTTCCACGGTGCTGGGGGCTGTGGGCAGCCTGTCCCCACCCTGTGAAGGGGAAAGCCTTATCGGGGAGCCAATGTCCCCATCAGCATGTGCTGGCGAGGGGAGATAGTGCTTCACAAGAGGCCTGAGAGCAGCAAAACAATCCCATCACGAGAAAGGCAGCGAGTCCCCTGTGCTTCAGCAGAGCACAGGCGTCTGCAAAGATCCTGTCCATCCCCTGCCAACTCGTGAGTTCTCAATGCCCAGAAGAGCCCTCATGCATCTATTCCTGCTGACACTAATGCAACTACCTGCTACAGTGAATCCTGCAGTTAATGGGTTTTGCAGGACTGAGATGTGATTCAGTGGCTCCAAGCGCTCGCCCACGGCAGCCGGCACTGCTGCCTCTGCCTGAGCGGCTGCACAGCCCCGAGAGCAGCTCACAGGAGTGCCACTGCCACTTCTTCTTCCCTGCACTCACAAACAGATCTCAACTCAGAGCCAATTAAGCCACAGCTATATATTGTATCAATTGTATCTCAGGTGTTTTTCAAGAAAAATAACCGTGTTTTTTTTAAGGCAGTATGAAAAGTGACTGATTTAGGAGCTTTTACAGGCCCAGAACCCTGGAAGGGCTGCAGACTCCCCAGGCTGGCACACACTGATCACAGTCTTGCCTGCTGGCCTAATGATGGATTTAAGATCATCGACTTAACGAGCTTTGGATGAGGTGGGTAACAAAGCATGGTTGGCGTGCAGCACGGGGATATCTGTGGCTGCCGTCACATCCTAATCGTACCTGCTGGACTCACCAAGACCAACAACCTTAAGAGAATGAGAACTAGAAAGAAACAGTTTCTCCCCACCCCCTCCTACTTTTCAGCTTAATTACCCTCTGCAAGGAGTTTTTCTGTTTCCTCATACAACCAGGTCCTCTTTTGCTGAAAAAAGACTTTGCATAAAATTAGGGAAACCCCAGTAGTTTCTGCTGGGTGCAGGTTTCTTAAGGTCTGCTGTGTACAATTCAGACTCCGCTATAGATTTCATTATTTTTAATTAATATGTATTTAAATAAAGCATGTCCTACTTTGTAAACAGTGTCAAGCCAGTTCAACTTTGCCCAACTGAGTGCACAAGGAACCCAAGACACAGCTCCCTAACAGAGTTCTGTGGGGCAGGAACACCCCAAATAACCATTGCCCAGCCAAGCCCTCCTTCCTCCTGCTCAAACTTGGCCTCATAAAAACAAAATCTACTAAAACCAACATATTTTTTCATCTCTCCACATCTAAATTTCTCCCAGGTCAGCCTCTTCAGTGTACAAATCCCGTCCTTTTGCATTGCTCAGGCCCTGCAGAACAAGTACAACATATGGTATGTAGGGCAGGATGCAGGCACAGGCAGATTATATCACCTCCCCACGCTTCCGTGTGTGGAAAAGGGGCAGAAGAAAGACAGGAACTTCATTCAAACATCCTGAAACTCTCAGAGCCATATAAACACTCAGACTTGCTCTAAGCAATGGCTTTTGTGAGAAGAGCAACTTGACTTTAAAGTGTCTACAAGAGAATGGTTAAAATTGTTCGCTGAATCCCGGTCACCTCTGTTCCTCTTGAGCACAAGCGGGTTAGTTCATCTGTTAGGGGCTTTTTTGGCAGCTGAGCAGAACATGAGGGCAAGCCCCTTCTTTTGCATCCCATCTTATACTCATCCCCACCTAGGGCAGTGCTCCAGATGTGAAAAGATAAAGGAAGACAACATGCAGGTTAAACCTTAGTATGGAGGGAAACTGTGTCTCTGCAACAATGCTACTGGCTATTACCTCAAAGAAGGTTTTATAGTAAAGGGTACTCAAATAATTTGGGATTCTTAAATGAACAAACTCTCGCACACAAACTCTTCAAAACCCAACCATGTCCATTTGCCAACCAGAATGGAGAAAAGGTGTAGAGGAGATCAGAGCAGATGGAGAATTAAAATGTTACTAAGAAGAATAGAATAGCTTTTTGATTTCTGGCACATCACCCCGATCAACAGTGTTAAAACACCTCAAAAGCAGACAGTTGCCTGAATATACTGTACAGATGAAGTGAGCTTCTAGTTATAAACAAGTGGTTTTCACTGGGTTATTTACATTCTCATTTGGGTCAAAGAGGGGATGAAAGGAGCTGAAAGAAGCTGGAGATGAGGAGATGTTATTGCCTGACAGGCTGACATCCTTAGCCTGACAGTGTTATTGTTGGTGTGAGGCTGGAGTTAATAGCTGAGGCATTCAGATATAACAACAGACTTAAAGTAGCTTTATTCCGAAAGTTACCACTTTGGTATGTTTAACATATTTAAAACAGAAAGTATTTAAACAATTATTCTTCCAAGTTTTTGTTTATCTCAGAATCCAATTACCTTATTTTACAATGTTTACCTTGTTCCTGTCATTGCTTGAGAAACCTGAGCAAATATAAGTACTGAATTATCCCGGAGAAGAGTGAATGTTGCTGTATACAAACAGGTTTCAAACACGCCACACCAAGGGCTGATTTCTACTGGTGCTACTTTCAGAAGGATAACTATAGTAGAGATTTAAATATGAGTTTCAGGAATTGCTTTTTCTTAGAAGACGGGATCCTTTACCAAAGGCTTCCACTCAATGGATAATTAGCACCCAGTTTTTTAGAGAGTTTCTGTCAAATAATTCAAAAGAAACAAGAAACAAACGCTCTAAATCCCAGGGCACCGCAGTTAACCACCTCTGTCCTGACCTGGCCCCCAGTTCCCTTCCTGGCCTTCTCTTCAGTCACAACTTATTTCCCAATTCTGCAAGGGTAATACCTTCTTAAATGATTTAATGAGACCATCGAACACCAGCTGCCCAACAGCTAATTCCCACCCCCAGTTCCAAATTATGTCTGTAGCGCAGGTGTGCCAAGGAGCCTGGATCCTCAGCCTGCTCCTCCAACTACTTGCTCAACTACTGAAGAGACAGGGCATTTCAGAGCCGTGGACAGCACGAACGCTGGTGCTTTGGAGTGCAAAGTACAGGGAGTCTGGTCTTTGAAACCCTCATCCCTAAATATCGAGGTTAAACATTCATAGCACTGGACATGTCCCCACAGTCAAGGAGCTGGGCTCCTCTTCGCCCTCCAAGTTCCCTGCCGGCGAGGACCGCAGGGACACAAATCATGTCACCCCTGGAGGCTCACGAAACTTGGGACACAGCCCTGGAACTGCCGACTTCCAAGAAACCTCCCTCCATTCATTGTACCGGCGGGCTTGGCACGGAACGCCTGGTCTCTTTACAAAAGCATCGCTCTGAAAATGGGCGATTCAGAGCGGGTGGCTGGGGGCGAGGAGGGGTAGGGAAGGATGAAAAAAAAAAGTGCTTCTCTCCCTCCTTTCCCCTGCCCCGAGCGCTGCGCTCCCACACTCCAACTCACTCTGTGTCCACGTCCCTCTACTCCCGACTAACGGGATGCGCGGAGCCGGCCCCGGGAGCGGCTCCCCCGCAGCACCGCAGCCGGCTCCGGGTGCGTTCAGCGAGCGGAGCCCGCACCGAACCCCGGACTGCGGGGCCGCAGGTGCTTCCCCCCCGCCCGGAGCCCCCGCCGCGCACCCACCTTGTAGACTTTGCCGAAGGCGCCGTCTCCCAGCTCCCCCACCACCTCCCACACCTCGCCGGGGTCCAGGTCCCGGCGGACGTGCTCGTACTCCTTGGAGCGGCGCTTTTCGAAGGCGGAGAGGCGCAGGATGCGGCGGAAATTGGCGAAAGCCATGCCGGAGCGGGGCTGCCGAGGAGCCGCGGGGAGCTGCCGGCAGCCGCCTCCCGCTCCCGGGGGAGGACGGAGCCGCTGCGCGCCCGGGGAGCGGCGAGGCGGGACCGGGGCCGCCCCCAGCCGCGCACATGGAGCCAGGGCCGCTCCACCTGCTGGGCTGGGCCGGTCCGGACAGAGCCATTGGCCGCCCGCGCCCTCCGCCCGCACGGCACCGCCCCGACGGGGACCGCCCCGACCGGCACGGCTCGGCCCGGGTGCGGCTCAGCACCGCCCGTCTGGGCACAGCTGAGCTCGGGTACGGCCCGGCATGGAACGGCTCAACTCAGCTCAGCTGGGCTCAGCTCAGCCGGGCCAAGGTCCACCCCGTCGGCCCGGCCCGGCACCGCCTGGCTTGGCTCAGCCGGGGCAGGTCCGCCTAGGCGGGCATGGCTCAGCTGACGGCTCTACCTGTCCCGTCTCAGCCGGGGAATAGCTCGGCCCGTCCCCGTTCGGCCCGTCCCGGTGCAGCGGGCCATGGCATAGCCCGGCTCGGTTCGGCCGCTCTGCTGAGCGAGGCAGAGGGTCCCCAATCCCCCCCGGCTGCTCACGCCGCTCCATGCAAACACCGGGACAGCCGGGCAGGGAAGGACCGAGCGGTCCTCGTCCCCGTGCCCAGCCCGCAGCATCCCCAGGGCTGCTCTGCCTCGTGGGCTGCGCCGCGGGGTCCGAGCAGAGGCACGTCCCCGCATGGAAAATCCTAATCCCGAACTGCCTTGGCAACAGAGGCACGCTTCCTTGCTCTCCCGGTTCGTCTCCCCGGAAAACAGACAAACACAACTGTTTTTAAAACTCCCAGAAGCGGGAATTTGAGTCTATCCTCACGCCGGGCACCCGCCACGCGCTTGTTTTAGGGAAGATGAGACCCGGTTGGTGTCGAGTGGGAAGTTCACATCCTCTCCATGGCGACACTTCAAATCCTCTGGAAAACTGACTCGAAATCCAGTATGGAATGGGGACACCTAGGGGAACGCCCCGGCGGTGCAGCCCCGCTTCCTAGCGGCTCTGTGTTTCCCACAGGGATCGGGGGTGGATGGTTGTCCCTGCACACCCCACCGACACCTGCACCACCCACACACCGGGTGTGTTTTGCCCCTTGTCATCTTTCTTTTTAAAAAATAGGTTCATCCTGGTATGGTCAGCCCTCACGTTTATATTGGATGTTTCCCAGTACCAATGCTTGAATTTAAAACTCAGTTCCTCCACTATGCTGGTGGTGAGGCCCTGGCACAGGTTGCCCAGAGAAGTTATGGATACCCCATCCCTGGAAATGTTCAAGGCCAGGTTGGGTGGGGCTTTTAGCAACCTGTTCTAGTGAAAGGTGCCCACGGCAGAGGGTTGGAATGAGATGAGCTTTAAGGTTCCTTCCAACCCAAACCCTTCTGGGATTTGATTATGATTCTACTATTCCTGGAAATTTGTGGCTGAGAATTGCAACTTTCTTGAAGCCACTTCCATGTCCACCTATTTCTTCCCTTCTCCCCACTGAGTTGTAGGAAAAACAAACTGCAAATGCAAAATATATCCCTGAAACAGAAAGAAGCTGAAAAATATTGAGCACTTTTTTCCCCACCTAATTTCACGGAGTTTGGATTTGATCTGACAGGACATGCGGATTTAGCAGCACTGGAGTAAGAACAGAATAGAATAGAATCAGAGCAGCTACTTTCAGAATTTTGTGCTGTGAGGGGTAATTTCCTAATACTGTTTCACTGGTCTTCCACCAGATCTCAGCCAATTGAGATGAAGCTGGATTTTGGGTGTTTTCTGCAGCACCTGTGTGTAGATGAAGCACTATTTGTTGTCAATAGGAAACATTGCAGCACTGGCAGAGTATTTCCAGCTCATTGATGTTCATTGAAAGAATTACCTCTACAGTAAATATTCCTGAACACGAGATTGGCATTAATGCTCTAAAATTACAGACCCTGTGTACTGTTTTGAAAAGCGTTACACAGAAAGCTGCATCACTTGGGATTTAAAACCAGAGATCACAGACATTACAAATATTGCACTTCAGATGTTCCAACAACTGCAGCACCCTGTAATACTAATTAACCAGCAGCTTGGTTAATATAAGGGCTTGGCAATTCCCCAGAAAGCTTTCAGACACAGCACGTGTCCTCCCTGCTCCTGGCTGCTCTGGAAGGTGACACAACCTGGCTACTCCTGCATCATCTTCTGAAATATGTGGGGCTGAGGAGACTGTGCTGAGCCACCAAGATGCATTTCAGCTCTCATTGAAGATACTTCTTTCCCCTCCCCCCTTCCATTGCCTCTTTCCCTGTTTGTGAGACAGACAAAGGTCCAAGAGCCTACAAACCCTATTTGATTTTATGGTATTCCTGTCCCCCGTGTTGCAGCAGCGTGTGAAGCCCCCGGGTCCGGCTCACCAGTGCTGTACAAACACGATAACCAGGTCCTGGCACAGCGAGCAGAAAATCGATGTAGGAAAAACCCCAGCCACTGATGCAGGAGATCCTTACAGCTGTGCAAGCAAGATGCCAGGAACAAGGAGGGCAAGAGGGGATTTCAGGCTCACTGAAGCTAATTCCTGAGTACTGCAGCAACCTCTCATGTAATCCTTTCCACAACATGACCGTGCTCCATGTTAGAAAGCAGTTGGGGGCCGTTTGCAACCCCTCATCCACAGGTTCACCATTTCCCCACCTCATGCCTGCAGTTCTTCAGTCTCTTGTCATGTCTTTGCAAGACCCCATGGTGCTCCAGCTCAAATGATCCCTTTTTCCATGGGTTTCCCTCACTGACAGATATTTAAGGGTAGCAGAATCAGATCAGGCTGCATATTGTTTTTAGCAGCCAGGGGCAGTTTGTCCTCTGTGTTTGCACCTGGGGAAGTTTGACTGAAATTCTGGATCTGGAGGTTTGGCTCTTCCTCTGCACTGGAGAAGATTAAATAGGACTAAAGATAATTGTTACTGGATCATGAATTAAAAGTGACAGCTACAAAAGAAAAATGGGTTCCTTTTGTCAGTGTTTCTGGTTTGTTGGAAAAGTCCTTTTTTCCTTCAGGTGTGGGGTAGAAAAAAAGAAGACAGGAAAAGAAGACAAGAAAAGCAGACAGGAAAAGAAGAGAGGCAGACAACAATAAGCACTTTTCCATTGCCTCTGTGCAGAAATCACATGACTCTCTCATAAATCAGCCCATCTTATTAATACTGTTCTATGAATTCTGAGCACTATCTAGTGTCTGTTCCTGTGTGTTAATTGCCTGTGCAACCTGTCAGGGAGCAGTGGGCATTTAAAATAAAATAAATCCTGCTAATTATTGCTCTCAGCTTTGTGCAGGCGATGCCTGAGAGCTCACTGCTCTCCTGATCTTCAGTTTTATTGCTTTCTCCGTGACATGACTGACCTGAATAAGGATCAGATCATGCTGCTGTTCAACTCACTGGACCGAAACGTGAGGGGGAGGATTTATATTAATGAGTTCTATGCGGTGCTGTGCATCCTCCTGTCCCACTAACTGCACACCCTGCGGGTCCTGGAGTTGGTACAGGGACACCTGCACCCTCCAACACCCCATAATGGGAATCGGCTCATTGGAGCTGATCTTACTTACTGTGTGAAAGGATTGGAGAAGATCCCTGGGTCTGGATGCGTCTGCAATGCTGCTGCACTGAAGAGGAAAGCAGGAAAAAGAGCAGTTGCCCTGCTAGTACCAACCTTGCTCCTCTAGGATAAATTGAACTCTGGACCTGTTGCCAGGTAGGAACCATCTTAACACTCCTCCCAGCTCCTGCTGTCCCTCTTAGCAAGGAGTTCAAAAACGAAGCCCTCAGGTGTGGGGAAGCCCTATCTGAGGGGAAGAGAGCTGAACATCTGTTTTCACCCATTGTTTTTTGCTGACTGGTTGGTGCAGTGCCAGTGCCCTTCTTCAGCCTGCCCGGCATCACCTACAGCCCCATCTGGGGAGGGGCTGTGCCTTCTCAGGGAAAGGCAGTGAGGATGCCAGGCTGCAGTGTGGGAGAGGGGTGGTAGAGCCAGGATTACCCCTGGAGCTCAGCCTTGCTGTTGGACATGACCTGCAGCTCTGCTCTGGATCAGGAGCCTGGCCAAGGGCCAACACTCAGGGCTGCTGCCCAGGGGACTCAGGGAGGAAGGAGAGAAGCCAACCACAGGGCATGTGGGAGGGATGGGAAAGGACCTCTTAAAGGAGGACACCTACCTGTTGGAGCGAGTCCAGAGGAGGCCACCAAGATGACTAGAGGGATGGAGAACCTCTCCTGCAAGAAAAGTCAGAGAAGTGGGATTGTTCAGCCTGGAGAAGTTTCAGAGTGACCTAACTGTGGCCTTCCAGTACCTGAAAGGAGCCCAGAAGAAAGATGGAAACTATTTACAAAGGCCTGGAGTGACAGGACAAGAGGGAACGGCTTCAAACTGACAGAGAGTAGGTTTAGATTACATATTAGGAAGAAATTCCTTACTGTGAGGGTGGCGAGGCCCTGGCACAGGTTACCCAGAGAAGCTGTAGCTGCCCCATCCCTGGAAGTGTTCAAGGCCAGGTTGGATGTGGCTTAGAGCAACCTGGTCTAGTGGAAGGTGTCCCTGTCCATGGCAGGAGGTGGAACTCTTTAAGATCCCTTCCAACCTAGGCCATTCTGTGATTCTGTGACTCTATGAAAGCAGCTTTGCAGCACGGCTGGCTGTTGGTAGTTCTCCCTGAACCCCGCCGGCAGCAGCTGGGAGGCTCCATGGCAGGAAGCACCAGGATTTTGGTATTTCCTGAGGGTGTGACAAGCAGGAGGTCACCTTTATTCTCTGGATGCAAGCACTGGTTGGTATTCCACGTATTCTTTCCAAGCAGGAAATCAGTGCTTATCATGTGTTTCTAAATCTTTCTCCCCTGAAACAGAATCATCTCAAAAAGCACATGGGACCTGCCTTTCAACTGCTGGACATTGGCGTGGACAATATGATTAATTTTGATTGGTTTTAATGAGTTTGGAGCTACAAGGTTTCTCTTCAACCCCATGAAAGAAGAACATAGGAAGGTATTTAAGTGCTTCGATATTTCTGGAGATGAGGTCAAATTAGAGAAATTAAAGTCAGAAGTGAGGCCATGAAAATGTCCCTAAATTCAAAATTAATCCTTAATCCTAGAATTACTTTGGTACTGCAGCTCACAGGTGATTCTCTCTTAAACCTGGGTTTTTTTCTCATTCACTCCAGGGGCAGGTCTTTGATGACTTACTGAACTGTCTAAATTAAAAATATTTTAACAGTAAGATATCAGCATGAAGAAATAATTTTTGGGGTTAAACTGGGCATATTCCTCTGTCTGAGACTGTAATGGGAGGAGTTGGGCAGGACTGGGAGAAGGGCCTTTATCTAAGCCATTTTCTTCTGAGTTCATTTGTGGCTTCTCATTATTTTCCAAGCTCTTTGCAGTCCATTCTCAGGGCTATGGCTGGGGAGGTACCTTGGTGTGGTACACTTGGACTTGAAAGTCCTTTGAGGAACATTCCTAGAGCCATACCTTTGCTCTGTGCCAGATATGAGAAGCTTGCTCTCTTCTGTGATGGATCTTCATTTTGACCTTAAACCAGCTGCAGGTTCTCAGGAGAGTCTGTGTGGATTTCACCCATTCCCTGCAACCAGAAAGGGAGCAAAGCTGGTCACAACACCTCCCCTCCTTACAGAGGTGCAGGCACATACCCCTTACCAATTTGCTGCTGCCACCAGCTCACCTTTGTCCCTGTTTGGTCACTGCTGCTCACTCAAATCCCCCCCTGCTCTCTGATTAATGATCTCCTGTAGTTACACAGTTAATCAGTCATTAACAGGCTGTAGACATCTCTGTCACAACTCCACACCATCCTCATGACTTCCAGCATCTCAGCATGCTCTGGGAGCTCATCTACCAAGATAGCCATTAGGAACCAAGGGAGATCACTTCACTTGCTCCTCCTTTCTGCTGCCAGCTTCCTGGGTTATTGTCTTTATGGATAATTCTCCTCCTCTGTGTTCCACCACCAGTATCCTCTGTAATTATTTGTTACAGGCAGTTTTTGTACCTCTCAGCCCTGCAGGGCCTGCAACCTATTCCCTGCGAGGTTTAGCGGTGCAGTGAGGTATCAAAGCCTCCATCCTGTGGATAGTTCTCTAATGCCCTCACAATATTTTCCTGGAATGAGCTGTTCTAGCCCCAAGTTGCACTGATCCTATGCTTTCATCTCCAAGCTGCCTGGTTAAAAGCCACTTTAAGCAGGAGCAGTGTGGCTGTGACCCTGCCATGAAGGCACCTCCCCACTCCCCCAGCCACAGGGTACCTCCAGATGTTGTGAATCACTCCAACATCTGCAAGTCATTACAAAAGGCAGAGCAGCAGCCGTGTGCCAGGGAGGTGCCCTATTAGCCTGTTACATATTCAGGATGAGCCTGAGGCAATCAGTTGGAATCAATTTCTCCTGAGTCAGTCAGGAAACAAGCAAGTTGGAGAAGGGGACAAGAGCCTGGACTTGGGGGTCTTTCTCTGAAATAACTCTTCATGGTGGGCAGGCCTGCCCTACTAAGATGGGATCTATCTCCTCTCCAAAACTAGCAACTGAACTACAGGGAATTCGAGATATTTGAAATTTTCTGCATTGACAAACAATAAGAAGAGGAAGGGAATCGTGAAGACCCTCCCTGCAGGACCAGCCTGCTCCTAACAAATTCATAAGAACCCTTTACCCACATGGGAACAACACAGCCTCACGCCTCTGACCCCCTGGGCTCAGCTTACACCCACCACAGAGATGCACCAAACTTGTAAAAAGTGAATAAATCACAGAGCTGCAGCAAAGCAATTCCTTTGCTCCAGGGTGAGCATGGGAGACTCATGTCTGAGAAGGAGGAAGGACTGATGCAAGTTGGACTTCAGCCTCGTACCTCACAGCTCCCCCCAGGACTAATCCTGATGCTGGCATTACTTTCCCACCACACTGCAATAGTTGTGTCTTGTTGGTGTTTTGGAGTGAAGCCCTTCCTCTGCCCTGCCTTCCTCCTCTGTGCTGCTGTTTGGCCACGTTCAGGCACACACGGAGCCAGGCCGGTTTGACGTGGGGCAGATGGGGCTCTCCCCAAGGCTGGAGCCGCTCGCAGTGGCAGCTTTTGCTCCATATCCCCGGTACGTGCTCCGGGCACGGGCAGCTCCCATCCTGCTGCCGCGCTCGCGAGTAACAGCCCAACAACAGGAAACGCTGTTTGCTTTGTTAACGAAAACACCTAATTAAGGCCATGTGGAGAGAAGGCAAGAGAAGCAGTTTCGTTTCTCTTGCTAAATATTGACTGTTTACCCTCTGGGCACAGCAGCTCAGTGAATTTATTTCCCCTCTCACCTTACACGCAGCCCATCACACACCACGGAGCCTCCTCCAAGCTCGCTGCCATTGGAATTCCCTTAATGAAGCAGCACGAGGGACTAATCAGATTAGAAAATTCCAGTCTCCAGTCTCTGACCTCCCAGGAAGCAAGGTTTTGGCTTGTCTGTAGCGTGGCATCCCACCTCTCAGACCTTTGCAACTGCTCTGAGTCCAGAGAAAATAAACTCCATGGCTCAAATCCCAACTTTTCAGGATTATTCAGAGAACACAAAGAACTACTCTTTGCAGGGCTGAAGTGAGAGCTCAGAGCCTTTTCCATAAGTTACCTTGATATTTTTAGCCCAGTTCTGGAGGGACTAGCCACCTCCAGATGCTCCCTCTAGTGCCCAGAGCATCTCTGCATCCTGCACTGACCAGAGCAGTCATCCCAGTGGAAGCAGCAGCAAAATCAGGTTAGAGATGATTTCCCTTAGTGCTGTCTCCAGGTCCTAACACAGCACTGTGTTCAAGACCAGGTTGGATGGGGCTTGGAGCAACCAGGTCTAGTGGAAGGTGTCCCTGCCCATGGCAGGGGGTTGCAATGAGATAAACTTTAAGGTCCCTTCCAACCCAATCCATTCTGTGATTCTATGAAATGGTTTCATACAAGCCTTTGCACCTTGTTTCGTGTGTGTATTAAAAAGGGGAATATGTATAGATAAAAGACATTATATGTACACACATATAAAAGGAATAAAAATTACACATATATTTTTTTATATGTATATGAGGGGAAAATTTCCAGGAAAAATCACGTTTTGTTTGTTTGTTACTCATATCGTGAATTCTATTGTGAAATTATCCTAAGATGTAAATAAAAATGGAAATATTTAGCTGTGATAACATTAGACCAAAATGGCCTGCAAAGAATTATTCCTACTCCTCTGATACCTTCTGTAGTTAATCAAGACTATAAAAATGGTGACCTGAATTAAGACAACACGTCAGTTAAGGTAATTACAGGACAATTACACAGATTCATTACTTTTGTTCACCAAGGAGCCAGAAGCTGATCCATAGACAGCACAGGAGGTTCATGCTGGATGTCTGAGCACATCTCCAGGCCCTGCATTCTCCACGGATTGCACACCTTATTTGCAAGATAAAATGTAGTCACACACTGAAATTAATACTAAAATGTGTCTCTCTGGGGTGTCAGATAATGGAAAAGTTGTGGCTTTCCAGCTCAGAGCCAAAAGCCTTACTGAAGAAATTTAAGGAGGAAAAACAACGCCGAGTTTATTCCTTAAGGCATGGCATTGCCACTATTACTTTTATTTTTTAAATGCAGGGGAAGAAAAAGGTGGGGTTTTTTGTTTTAAATATAGGAAATTTGTACAGTATTTCCAATAGAAGTTCAGGATCATTTGCTCTCAGTGGTAAAAGATCTTCCCTACGATAAAAAAAATCACATTATTTATCAGTCTGAAGACTGTGATGTGTCAGCCAAGTACCAGAGGCACAACATAAAATACATAATGCAGTTTAGAAGTTACCTATGTTCATAGTAGGTTTACATTGGTCTAGAATTCTTCATTGACCACAGAAGCCAAGGAAGGGAAAAAAGTTAAAAAGCCTATTTTACACAAGTGGTAGATTTGATTCTAAAAGTCTTTATAAATTTACAGAGGAAGAAACAGTCATGTCACTGGAATCCCCTCATCCCTGTTCCCCTGTGGGCTGGAGCTGTGTGTTTCCTGTGTCAATACCAAGTCTAGCACCATATCCTGTGGAATAGGAATGTTTGTCACGTGGCACACACAATCAAACTGCATACAAAGAGTTTTACCATAAAAATGAAGGTATTTATTCAAGAAGTACAAATTTGATGGTACCAGCCATCTTTGAAAGCCATTCCCATGAGGCAGAGAGGACACAAACCGAAGTCTCTTGCTCAGAGCATATGAAAGCAAGTGTCACACGCGGCCAGCTAACGCAGTCCTTTCCATCACTGCTCAAATCCACCTCCACTTTTGAAACATTCTCTGGACTTCAGAGGCACAAGTAGGGTTTTTAATCCAAGACCAGTTAGTTATTTTAATGAAGCCATCAGTTCAAATTTATTTTGTTTTCAATTGCCTTAAATTGTCTCCAGCCTTTGACTGGATTCCAATTTCCTAAAGAAAAAAAAAAAAGGACTTGGGAATGAGCAGGTGCAGAATTTCTGGAGCTCAAGATGAACTAAAGGTTTTAAGGCAGGAGTCAGGATTTTAAGTTCTCTATTTGCCCCATGGCTCTGATTGAATGGTCTTCCTCTGTAAAATATACAGTTCTACTGGATATATACCCAACACGTGGTCCTGCTCGGAGGGCAGGAATGCACTTTTTCATGGAGAGTCCAGCAGACGCATTTGTTAAAAGTCTCAAAGTCCATGGTAAGAAGTCTGCTGGTTAAAACATCTCATCTTCCAGCTGCCTGACTTGTGTAGGCTCAGTGGCATGTATCTCCCTTTGGAAGGAGAGCTCCATCTCCATCTCCTACGGACAAGAGCAACACACACACGGCTACGGAATATCTACGTGGATGAAATATGGAAGAGGAGAGTCATTTGTAGAGCAGAGCAATCAAAAACACTTCATGGAAAGGGAAGTCTTTAACCAGGCAGACTTGTATATACAGTCATTAACCAACAGAAGCGTTTGTAGCTGCAGATAGAACAGCAGGACATTCATCATCTTGGGGAGAAAACAGAAGTGCAGACGCTGGGAAGTTGAATCCAAGGCTTCCCAATGAATTTGCAAGGCAGACCACCAACACCTAGTGGGTTTGAAGCACATTTTTCGCTGTTTTCCAAGGAAGCTGCAGAGCGTATGAAGCTCATCCCCCACCCAAAGCACATTTTCCAAAACGCCTTTCTGAAACACCTCTACGTCCCACTGCAGGAGAGCACAAGACGTCCCAGAGCTTCCAGCCACCATCCAGGAGGGAGTTGCTTACGGGGGAAGTGGTGAAGGGCAAAGGAAAAAAAAGCCCCTTTTTCTAACAGAGACTACTTTCATTTCAAAGTAACAGGATTTGAGCAGCGCAGGGAAAAAGCCAAAAAAAAATTTCTTTTATGTAAACATTCTCTGCATAAGGTGCAGGGTCCTGGATGTATGTACAGTAACATAGAAAAGTTTGTAAAATATAGATCAAGAGTCAGAAACACTCGTGCTTCTGAAGCATCGTAGACATGGAAAAACGTTCAGCATTCACTTCGTCAACACCTACACAGCGAAAATGCTTTCAAAATTCCATGGGTAAAAGCATCCCACCATTGTAAGAAAGAGTATTTTTTTAAATACTTTTAAAGAAGATTTTACATTATTTACTAGCAATGGATATATATGCAGAAGCACATCACACTACAGCAATATTTTATCAGTCGACCATCTGCTTCACCAAAGGTTATGCACAGTGCCATGGGTTGCCCTGTTGCTCCAATGAATCCTTCTTTCCTCTCCTCCCCAAAGCCACTTAGGGACTTTGTGTGGAAGGCAAAGAGGAGCTGGGTTTTGTTTGGTTGCTCCTGGGGTGAGGTTTTTTGTTGTTGTTACCCCTACTTTTACTGTTGGGGTGTCTATTAACAAACGAAACATTACACTGCCAACACACACTATTTCATTTTCCAAAATATTTCCCAGCTCCAGAGAAGCAAAGACTTTCAGAAAACTATAGTTTCCAGGCTGTGTTTTCTGCAGAAGACACCAATAAACTGTCATGCACAAAGAGCCAAGGCAGTCAGTGACATTTTGGGAGCTGGACACTCTAGAAGGAGCAGCTGACACTTGGTTGTAGAAGTCCCTGAGCATCCTTCTGCAATGCACCAAGCAATGTACCTGCAACACCTGCAGCTCTTCTGGAGCTCCCTGGCCCTGTCAGACTATCCATGTTCATGCCTCTCTGCCCTTCGAGCTGTTTAGGAGCGTGGACTTTCATTAGGTCATTACTTCTGTGTCAGGCAGAAGCAACAATAAAGAGTATAAAAATCTGAATTATGTCAAACAGACCTGTCACTAACACTGTAAAAAAGGTTATCTACTGGCATCAGGTCACAGCCAGAGCTAATCAGGAATGGCACAAAGGGCTGATGGGTCTAGTGAATAAAAAAAACCCCAAACCTATTACTTCTCAGTTGCCTGTATTTGGCATTGGTGGTGTGCATTAAAAAACTTGTTGCATTGTTTCACTTATACCCAAGACACCTGAGGGTGTGGGGCAACCCACCAAGTTCCAAAACACAACCCAGGCCATGCTGCCAACATCCTCCTGCTGCAAAACAGGGATGCACACACCAGTTTGCTGTTATCCATCCTCCCCTGAGCAGCCACCAGCCCCCACCGGGGCTGCCAGTGGCTGAGTACCTGGTTAGTCTCTCTTGAGCTATGCCTACACTCTGCCCTGCACTCAAACAAGCCTGAACTCCCTACCTCAGGACATGGGGAGACCCCTTCTGCCCCTGAAACTCATCCCACAGGAGCCCCAGCCCATTCCCCTGCACTGGTACTTGCACCAAAGCCCACCTTGTAGGGCAAAGACAAGGCATTTCAGAGACAGAAACAACTGTTCTCTCCTCTGGTTCTATAGTGGGACATGTCTGTCATATGCCTGTACACCTTCATTACTGATACTTTTTAATATATATTTTGAAATTTAAAATTATTTCCCAACACAAATCTTGTAAAATTTTGTTTCTGCAGGGTATGTGCTTAGTACCTCTGTAATTTTATACAGAGAGGTTCAAAGTCTTCACTGTCACCTCTAAAAGCATTTTACCATTGAACTCTTTCAGTTTTTGATATATAATTAAGGAGGGGGGGAGGCTGTTAGAGGAAAGAGTATTTTCAAGAACCAAGTCTCTGTTCTACTCAAAACCCACTCATGACCTACACATCATCACCTTTCTCCCTGCCATAAAAGCAATTAATATAAAACATGGTCATCTATAACAGTGTAATAAAACTGAACCTTTTCCAACTAAGAGGGGGAGAGGGAAAGAAGGAGCTCTCCCAGCTCCTGCACGCTGTCCTCTCAAAAACAGTACCTGGTGACAACGGCCTGAATAATAATAGAAAAAGAAAAAATTCAACAAAAGGTATCCTAAAAAAATTAAAAAGTCATGGTTTTAGTGTTCACAGTTCCAGAATTGTCACCCTGGTTTGCTCTTCCTTAATCTATCACGATTTCCCCCCTTCCAGAAGGGACTGCAGGGAAATGACATCGTGAAGACCACTTATATAGATATGTAAGTTGTGCCTTATGAGACCAGTAGTATCTTCCTGGCATCAAACCATCCTTTGCCCAGAGAAAATCCAAGAGATTTTTGACTTGTTTATGTATCAAATATTTTTCCCCCACTGGAATGCAAAAGATTTGGCTGCAAAACCCCAGTACAGTAAATCATATTTGTCTTAAAAAAACTCCACAATAGAAAACTTGTTATAGATTAGTATTTATCAGCTTCACTCTTATCTTTAAAAAGAAAAAAAAAGAAGAAAGAAAAGCAAGTCACTTTGGTGTTTATGAGAACAGGGAACTTATTTTCCTTTACACAGCTCTGCCACTGCACTTCAGGCATCCCATACCCAAGTGAGGCTAAAGGAGCTGTCAGAAAAACACAGGCTTGATACAACACAACAACCAAAAAGAAAGCTGTAGTTCTGTGGGGTAGAGTGGGAAGTGCATATAAAATGTGGATCTGTTTCCCACCACTGATGTAAATTCTGCTTCCACCTGCTGGGAAAGACTTGTGCTGTTGTACAAGTGACCTCTGATTGTCCCGGCTCTGTGCTCATGCTTGTGGTGTAATAACTCCCTCTGAGTTCAAGAAACTGACTTTTATGGAACTAATGAAGGACCAAAAGTAACAGGTTTAAAATCTTCCAGGTAACCCACCAGTTTCACCAGCAGACGAGAAAGAGCCGTGACAACTGCAGCTTTACACCATTAATTCAGAGAGGGAAGACAGAAACCAATAAAAACATGCTATTCACACACAAATAGCACATTTGACTTTGGAAGAAGTGAACTCGTTTCAATGATGGCTTAAAACCCAAGCAAACTAGAAATCATGTTTAAAAGGAACAGGGCATTGATCTCAACCAAAGGCATTGCCAGGCAGGGGTGCAGAGCTGCCACGGCAACACAGAGCATCTCCAACTGAGGGAACAAGCTACTTGGTCCCCCCCATCTCCATATGCTCTGATTCAGATTTTTGAGACTACAAAAGGATTTGTCATTTGCTGAAAGGCCCCTCTTACACTCGGAAGGGAAAGCACTGGCTGTGAAGCACCACGGCCACACTCCGGGTCGCAAGTGCGTGCTGGTGAGGACAACTCCAGCTGTCCTGGCTGGAGAGTCACCACAGCTAGAAGACTGGCTCCTGCTTCCAATGACACACCAAAAGCTGAAAACTGTGTGCCATTGTGTCCTCCTCACCATCTTCCGTGCTTTGTGCCCTCTAGGAAAGCACGGGAAGCTACAATCCTTTGCATCTGGGTGTAATTGCAGTTTAACCTGGACCCATTACACCAGTGCTGTTGGACAAAGGCGATGCACCCGTCGCTCAGGGGCAGATCAGCATCGCTCACCTCAGCTCACCTCATCAAAGTCTCTTTTCATGATCTGAGTGACAGAAATTCAGCAGGCGCACGCTCAGGTGCCCACCAGCCAGGAAACTTCAGGCTAAGTCAGTCTTGTAGCAGGTAAGTTTACAGTACAGTACGTGAGAGTTTACATGAACTAAGTTATTGCCTCAGGCTCCGGCGGGCTGCGTTCCCGGCTCAGGAGCCAGCAATGGCACAGGACTGCATTGCCATCTTGGAATGTACAATTGCTTGGTCTGAGCATCACCAGGAGCGGCCGGCACGGGGCAGAGACAGAGCCCCCAGCCCAGCTCCACTGCCCAGGGCTGGCTGTGCCTCGGTGGGGCCTCATCAGAGCACACGAGTTCGGTCGCACCTGAAAGGATCCTCGTGAACGGGCAGTGTGGGACTGACCCAGAGCAGCTGCGATTCTTGCATGAACTGTATGTGGTGCTGATATGAAATTGGATACATTGATTAGTTTTTAAGTTTGTTTGTTTTTTAAATAAAAGTGCTCTCTGTTGCTCTGGCCTCATGGATCAGGACACCACCGACAGTTTTCAGGATCATTACATATTTGTATTAAGTGAAACCAGTCTATTCCCTCCCTCTTTTCCCTTTGCCTTCCCCTTCCTTCCTTTGCCCTTGCCCTGTTCTGGTTGCTGTTGTGTTAAATATGAGATCAGGCAAACCCCAGAGGCCAGTTTACATTTTTATGTTTTTGCAGATCTCCATCACAGATGGAATTTTTGCTGGTCATTTCCTGGAACCAATCCATTAGCAGGACAAACCAAAAGAAGAGAGGGCAGTGAAAACAAACCCCATGACAGAGACGGAGGAAAGAAGAATCAATAAACAAGCAGAATTCAGTTTTCCACCGGGGTGGGATTTGCTAAGGGCTGGCTCACAATGACTTGCACCACGTAGTCCTTTGGGATTTTCAGCTCCTCCAGTTTCATTTTGTCTGCCAGGGGCCTGCCCGAGAAGAACCAGCGCTGGCTGCCTGGCTCCACTCCCTCCACGGCGTGCAGCCGCCTCTTCATGTGGTACACTGTGTCCATGCTGCGGACCATGAGTTTGAGGTCTTTGCCTGTGGAAAGGCGCAAACGAAGCTGGCATTCGTGCCCTGAATTGGGTGGGGGATCAGGAATATCCAGAGTCTCCAGGTCGCCCTTCTCCTCTATCATGTTGATAGGTGGGGCAAGGCAGTAGACGGGAAGCTGGTACCGGTTGCCCAGTTCATCGTAACACTCTGTAAGAGCACCTTTAGGAGAGAAGAGGGATTAAAATGAGTATGAATGCATGTCACATTTAACACTGAAGTGGTCATGCTGGGAAGCATTTACCCTGCTGTTAAACCACCCAAGCGATGAAGACTGAATTCAGGCTTTAAAGGACTGATACAAAAATCTTCAACACTTCACTTGTTCTCGTATGGAAACTTGAGGCTGAGTTAAAAGCATCCCCTAAAAACCAAACACATCCCTCCCTCCAGATAAACCAGGATAAACTTCAAAAGCAGAGATAAGGGATGATGTTGTACTCCCATGTGTCATTTAAAAGAGGAATCTTTCTCCAGCAGCATAGCCTGAGGTTCAGAACACACATGCACCCAGAAAATGCCACTTGGACGAATTACATGATGCTGAACCTGAGCTGTGAAAAGGCAAAAGACCACTGTGAAAGGAAGATTTCATAACTTCTCAAACATCCGAAAACTGCTGAAATGGTTTCATACAGGACTCATGTTTTAGTGAGCACTGCCAGAATAAACAAACACGACCACCCAAGTCAGACAACTCCGTGGCTCCGTTCGGAGTCACCACCAGAGTGACGACACTCAGCACATACTTTATATTTGCAAAGCATCTGTAACTCCCATATTCAAAGCCCTGAAGTTTCAGTAGTGATTTTTATTTCCCTAGACTCCCAAGAGGTTCCTTGGGATAATCTGAGTGTTTGTGTTCAAGGCTGCATCTGGAATTCCTCCTCCCCAAAATGGTAGAGGGCACAGCACAGCTCAAGGATTATGACACACCCTGAAGTATCAAATACAAGCTGAGTTTTTCACAGTATGACTTTATAAAATACATTTCAAGTACTACCCTGGAAAAGCAGCAGCATATTTTTCATACCATTTTAAGAGTAAGAGAAGGCCAAAAACAGAGCCCTGCTGCACACAGTGATCCAGGAAACAGAGATGTTGAGGAAGCTGCACACAGCAGAAATCCCTTCTCACTGTGGCTAAAAACCCCACCTATTCACACTCCAAGCAAACTGTTTCGAATCTACCTGCTATAACAAATTTCCACATTTTTGCCCCTAGAGGGGGCACAGTCACTTGCCAAATTACCCGTCCTTTTGGAGCTGGAAATGTTTGAAGAGGAGCCAAGTCCTTGAGCTACAGAATATTAAAAAACCTCTTTGACTTGGCAGTTCTGCACACAACAGCCAACTGCTCCTTGTTAGAAATGTAGGGGTTTTATTTAGTTGGAGGTTTTTTCATGCTGACAGTGAGTTGTCTTAAACTTTGCTGTTTGATCAGCAAAATTACTACGGTATAAATTTATAACTGGAGGATGTACTGTGTCACTCAGCCCACTGCAATGGCAGCATCTTCAGTTGGAAATCTTTTAGACAGAAGTCCCGGTTTTTTTTTAAGGATAATTTGTGCTGATGAAAATAGACAGTGGAACTCTTTGGCTAAAAGACCAATGTTTTAGGTGCATCTACTGTTTGTGGCTTTTCTGTTTGTACAGGCAGCACAAGGCATCTATGACCTAAGATTTAGTGAGAGAGCAAAACAAAAAAGGAGATCCGGAAAAATATAATTATACCAACTCATTATACTCTTGTATCATTTATGAATCTCAGAGCAAACCAGCTTTTATGAAAACTATACTGGATCCATTCCTTTCATGGTTCTTTGCCATTTACAGACTAAAGCCTGAAGTTCCCACACTTCAGTTTTGTTTTACAATGTTAATTTCATTTTGTATGCCTCATCTGTTTGCTAAATGTCACAGTACTAAATTCTGGACACAGAAACAAGTACATGTAAAGGCGAAAACTGAAACTTCAACAGCCTTTCAATTAGCCAGCAGCACCTTTCTTTAAAAGCCATATATCTTAAAAACAATGCTCCTACTTTAGAATAGCATATCAAAGAGTTAATTTTAAATATCACGGGGTGAGCTTGCTAAGGAATTTCTTCATCATCTATATCGTTGCCCAGCTGAACTAACATCAAGGTCAAAGCATAGGCTATAAACACCGGATTGCTTAATCATAATCAGATAAGCAATATTAAAACAAGTCCTCTAAAACAGCAGCTAACTTGGAGGTCTGTATTTAAATGAAAAAAGACACAGTAGAGGAAACCTCTTGCCAATAAAATCCCACAGTCCCATCCCAGACTGAGAAACAGTTTATAACAAACTGTTAATGTAAGAACAGGTTACCATAAACCTTATCAGTAATCCCATTCATCCACTCATACTGGTAAAAATGTCCCTAAGACTCTCAAGTCCTACTACCTACCACTCAATGGCTTTCAAGACCAGATACATTGATTAAAGTGCAGAAGACAATTACTGTGAGCAGAAGAGACTTTATAACAATATCCCCTCCTTACCAGCACTCCACACCTACTGAAGGCCAGGCCAGAGCTCCAAGGAGATGAGGATGTGTCGGTCTTCGCCTCCAAAGAATCACAGAATCATTCAGGTTGGAAAAGACCTCCAAGATCTCCCAGGTCTACAAAGTACCACATCCAGTCATTCTTTGAACACCTCCAGGGATGGAGACTCCACCACCTCCCTGGGCAGCTGCTTCCAATGCCTGACAACCCTTTCCATGAAGAAATTCTTCCTAACACCCAATCTTAACCTCCCCTGGCACAGCTTGAGGCCTTTTCCTCTTGTCCTATCCCTTGTTCCCCGGGAGCAGAGCTCGACCCTCATCTGGCTCCACCCTCCTGTCAGGGAGTTGTAGAGAGTGAGAAGGTCCTCCCTGAGCCTCCTTTTCTCCAGGCTGAGCCCCCCCTGCTCTCTCAGCCACTCCTCATAGGACTGACCCCCCAGACCTTTCACCTGGAGACATGGAGCTGTGCACACACATCCTGGTCCTCTCCAGCCAGTTCATTCCTGCTGGGCATTATGAGGCTTTCTGTCAAGTGATCTTTGAAGGGCATCAGACTCTGCCACAATCTTCAAGATGTCGTGAACAGTGACAAACTCAAACAGCAGCACATGAAGGGGTGTCACGCTGGTGGGGTCTCAACAGTGAAACGATGGCTGAACGTGTTAACAGCGGGTGTGGTGAGTGTGGGGCTATTTTAAGCAATGAAGGCAAATGCAAGTTATCAGAGAGGAAGAGAGAAAGTGGTTGAATTACCCACAGCCACCATGGCAAGGCCTATCTCACCAGCCAGATGGCAGCTCTTCACCGAGGCATTCGCTGCAGCGTCCCTTACACAGAGCAAAGCACCCAGGAAATTAAACATCCCAACTAGAAAAGCCTCTGTAATTTTGCTGTTAAAACTGAAAATCATGTTTCTGATCCTTCTTTCAAGATACATCAGCTTGGACCACGCCAGTTATTTAGCAGGAAGTAGCACTAAAAGAATGTCAAGCTTTTATGAGAAAATAAAGAAGAGGAAAAAAAAATTTTTCTAGGTTTTCCTGTTACTTAGGCAACCAGGGTCCTCACCAGGCACTTCCAGCACAGGAAGGATGCAGCCTCCCTTGAACCAGAGAAGGAGAGAGCAATGCAGAGGTGTCACAGTTCAACCCTGTGCCCTCCCTGCCACCGGCAGGCACGGTGCTCAGAGCTGTGGAGGACTCCATCCCTCAGCCCCACTTAGACTACTTTCCTCTCCTTCCCCAGACCCTGCAGACAGGTGCTGCATCAGGCAACCAGAGTTCAGATGCCAAAGCCTAGAGGGTGAGGTTGTCCTTAGAATTTTCACTGCTGGATCATACAAAGAAAGCATGCAAAAGGAGCAGATTCCAGGAGGAAAGGAGCAGGGAGGATGGGTGGCAGGCAGCAGGTCTAGGTGAGGATTCTGTACTGGACATGAAAGATCAAGATGCTAGAGAAAGATCTTACAATATTGAGGCATAATCTAAGCTTATCAATACTTAATATACTTGAGTAATCTTTGTGTCTTTAAATGTTCCTCTAGATGTGAATATGACTTTAATAAACTTGCATACTAAACAACACTTGCAACAGAAAGAACTGCCTTTGAGAAAAGCCAGTGACAGAACCAACCAATAAACCAATCCAACCACTCAAATCCTAATTGGTTCCAACTTTCTACCATTCAGAATTAAGGTGCCATAGGACATGATCTAGAGAGTGCTTTGAGGGTCTCACTGACTGATTCATTACTCTGAAAATTTCCCAGCTAAAGACTTACAGTGTCAAACAGGCTCTAGCTATCAGGAAATAATCAGATAAGAGGAAAAGGTTCTTCTCCCAGACAGCGGTTGGGCACTGAACAGGCTCCCCAGGGCAGTGATCACGGCCCCAAGGCTGACAGAGCTCAAGGAGCATTTGGATAATGCTCTCAGGGACAAGGTGGGATTGTTGGGGTGTCCTGTGCAGGGCCAGGAGTTGGACTCTGATGATCCCTATGCATCCCTTCCACTCAGGATATTCTTTGATTCTATGATTCTAGAGTCATTTGGTATTGATGCTGCTACACAGTTAGGGAATTTAACTTTATAAGCTCAATTCAAGTCAGACAGAAAAGAAGATACAATGCTAAGCCACAGCAGATGGGATTATTTTAATATTTCAAAAGTAATACTTCACTTTGAGAGTGAGGAATTCTAGAAGGAGTTGCAAGGCAGAGCTTCTTGTTGGTTGTCATCCAGGTAGGAGACAGCTTGAGAATTTCAGGGGGAAAAAATAAGCAGATGTGATGATCAAGCAGAAGGAATTGGAACATTTTGAAATTAATTGCCTTGCAGGCCACAAAAACTTTTTTTTACTAAGATTATTAGGATGGAGATATTTCACAGGATTGGTAAGGGAAAACACTAAAAAAGGACTAGGAAATACTGTTTCCACCCCTAAGCAGTTCAGAGTTTGGACTTAAGTGTCCTTCTGCACATAGAAGGACAAGCAATTTAAGAGACCTAAATGATATGAAGATAAACTTCTGCAGGAGTTATTAAATCAGGCATATATGACCACACCTGTCTGAAAACATAAAAAGTTTTAACGGGTTTTAACGGTATTTTGGCATTTCCTTAAAGCTGTACACCATTCTCTTCAGAAAAAGCAGCTTTCTGTTCATGAGGTGCCTTCTATTTCTTTAAGTTTTAGAACAGTTTCGAGGAGGATTGTTCAGAAACACGCAAAACTTAAAAACTGAGCAGATTTTCATTTCTTCTTCCCTTCCCTCAGACCAACTTGCTGCAGGAAGAGAAATTATGACAACACAACACAAAACAAAATGTAGCATTGCAATGAGACTAAGCTAATTTAAGGAGCCTGAGTGTCTGTATATAACACATTTGCCCAAGGAACAGCTGGTTCATTTGTTTTTCATACTGAAAAACTCCATTCCAAACCCAAGCTGAGCCTGGATTGCTGAATAAATTGGCAATAGTAGAGCTTTCACCTGTAGACTATTGATTTGAACCCAATATAGATCAGTATTCCCTGAAATCCATGATGAAAGTAAGGGGGTTTCCTTCTGGGTCTTACAGTACAGCTGTTCCTAGAGAGCAATGGCTGAGCCAGAAAAGCTGAACTATCTCTTCATCTTTATTAGTCGCTGATTCCTGGTCACAGCTGAGAAACACAAGATCTTATAAGAAAAAAAATAAAACATGTACTGACGTCAACAGCACGCGAGAGCGGTGAAGGGTGACTTTGAGCAGAACATGAACAGGGTTGAGACAAACAAGTGCAAACATGCTGTGGTTTGCTCCAGCTCACCTACAGCCATCACAAAGTGGGAGGAGTTAAGAGAAAAAAGCTTTTTCTGACTTAATAACGACCCGAACAGCTCAATGCTGCAGTTACTAACTGTGGCTCTCCTGTTCTCCAGAGGGCACCGCGTGGGAATACTCGTGCAAGCCTGTGCCTTGCACCACATACAGAGGACAATAAAGCAGCTGTAATAATTAATCGTGTGGATGAAGCACTTGATAATTAACCACACATATAAGCCCCCTCCCATGTTTCTTCCATGCTAAATTTCCATGGGTTATGCAAATTTAAACTACCATAAAGCTACCAGACAAAGGTACAAGCCTGTCTCCTAAGCCCCAGTACAACTGCTTACACAACACGGCCCTGCTCTCATCTTCACCCTCCCTTTATAATAAAGAACTTATTCCAGCTTCCTAAAGAATGAGGTTTGGAGATAATGAGTATTAAGCATTTAATAATTCTCATTTCAAACGCACTGAAAAACAGCTCTTCCATTATGGGAACATTATCGGTCTGGCTCAATTCCACAATGGAGAACAACTCCCAGAGCCAGCAGGAGATCCCAGTGCTTCAGGGGCTGCTCGGTGAGCAGGGACCAGCTCACTCCTGCTTGTGGCAACTGGCACAAGATAGATGGGAATTGTGCTTGGTGCATTACAACGGAAAGCGGAAGAAAATAAAGAGACTCTGCTACTGCCTTTGTAATCCTCTCATCCTGTTCTCTGCCAGGAGAACTACCTCATAGCTGGTTCCATCAGCTATTGCACTGCTCGTGCTCACCTCCATGCTTGGATGTTCTTTAGAAAACTCACCTGGGATCTAAGATCCCTGATAAAATAATGCACATTCAGCTGCCTGAAAAGAATCTGCAAGGGAATAACCTGAAACGCACTCACAGCAGAGGGTTGTACTACACAGACTTCTGAGGTCCCTTCCTACCTCAACCACCTTACCCAGATGCTTTTGCTGTAATCACAGAATCACAGAATAGCTGGGGTTGGAAAGGACCTCTGGAGATCATCCAGTCCAACCCCCCTGCTCTAGGGTCACCTAGAGCAGGTTACACAGGAACACATCCAAGTGGGTTTGGAATGTCATCCAGTCATGGCATCCCTTACAGTAAGTTTCCCCATCCCTTTCCTCACAGGCTTTTGTCACAATACTAAATCTAGAACAGATGGATCCATTGGTGAGTCCTTCCTTATCCAAATGAGGTTTGATAAAGTCAGTTATGTATTAATGCCTGGTAGTTGTCATGTTAGCAATACCATATGTACTGCCACTTCTATATCCCTCTAAAACTTGGATCTAATATTGCATGAAGGTAACAGCTTCCAAGAAATATTACATCAAGGTTCAAGGATGACAACTCATTTTACTAATGAAGTATTCATCTACTACACAGCCTTTGCATGTCATTAAAATAGATGCCTGTCTAGACAGGCTTCTTAGATAAAAATTTTTTAAAAAATCTGGTTGGTGAAAGAGTTTCTGTGTATGCCCTTCTCATTTATATGCTGTTCTCCATCATCTATCTTCTTAAAGAGGGTGGGGGGATTTGAAGGAAAAAGAAAAAGCAGAGTATCATAATCATCTGAGCCTGCATCGTATCACAGTGATTAAAGTCACCAGGTTACCTGTTCAGTGTGAGGCTGCACAGAAGCTGAACTCAGATTTAAAGAAGTTGTTAATGCCTTTGTTACCATTGAATTTTTAAGTAGTCTGTTGTTCCCATAAACCCAGAGTGAACATCTAGCACTCAGCATCCCAAACATATGACTAACATGGTTAAAATAAAAAACCAAATGGGAAGTTAACAAAAGTGGTTTATACAACTGAGAGATATTCCTTTTTCTTGCCAACCACAGACTTGTGCAGTTTTTTCTCTCTTTGCAGGTCTACAAAGTGCCATGTCCAGTTGTTCCTTGAACACCTCCAGGGATAGTGACTCCACCACCTCACCAGGCAGCCCCTTCCAATGCCTGACAACTCCTGTGAAAAATTCCTCCTGATGTCCAATCTGAACCTCCTCTGACACACCTTGAGGCTGTTTCCTCTTGTCTTGTCGCTGGTTGCCTGCAAAAAGACCCCTGACCTGGCTACAACCTCTTTTCAGGTAGTTGTGTAGAGAAAAGGCACAGTCTGACCATGCTAAGACCATCCAATGCAGGGATGTTCAATTAGGAACTCGTGACCACAGCAACTTGAGCTGCTCCACCTCCCTTGCACGACCGTGGGCAGTGTGCTCAACCTTCAAACAATCCCCTGCTCAGCACAGTGCCCACTCTGGGCAGCAAAATGGTATTTGAGACAGTTTAATCTGAGCTCAAAGTGGCTATGAATGGAAATTTGGTGTGAGATAACACTTATTATAGCTCCAGCTAGCAGAGCAGCAGAGACAACCCTTAGATTGAGCATGAAAGCAAATGTTGGCTTTTATGGAGAGTAGAGAGGCCTCACACCAGTTTGAAATGAGAACAAGATGTGGAAAACTACTGTCTAAGACTAAACAATTTTCCCCATAACCTACCTATGTGCAACAAGGGATAGAAAAGCACAGAATGACCTAGACAAAGGTTTGCCCTGTACTGTTTTGTTCTTTCTGCTCCCAAACTTGCCTGTATCCCTGTGCTGCCATTCAAAGACCTGCTAATGAGCGTGGAAGTCATTCATTTGCATGCTCAGTCTCCAAGGATAACCAACAAAAATGTTAAAGGCTCCAGGGAGGTCAAGCAAACTGACACAATCCCACATTAGTACCCACATTCTAAAATAAAACTACAACACAAGGCTGTTTAAAGCTGTGGGGGTGGAGAGGATTAAAGGAGGCTACAGGGAAGATTTGAAGCAACAGAAGGCTGCAGCACTGCTTTATGCCATTCAGTGTGCTGCTCACCTACAAGGTGCTGTTCCTTCAGTGTGACCTTATTTATAATAAAAAAGAGAAGAAAAGTATTGATTAAGCATAAAGGTAGAAGACTGCATGTTAGTTAGTGATCATGCCCTGAATGTGCACAGAGCAGAGGCTTTGGGGATCTGCACAGATGGTGAGAGCCTGAAAAGGTTAAAAATTCAAGGCCTTGCCACAGCTATGACCTTCTATAAAAATCTTACTTGATCACCCGGGAACCATTAAAGGCACCGCCGAGATTTCATTATTTCTGTATAATGACTGGTAGTCAAAACACGTATGGAAACACACAGTTCATTTTGTTGCAAGTTTTCTTTGCAGTAACACTACAAACCAAACACTGCTTACTCTGGACTGAGCTCAGACATGTATCAGCAAAAAAGCAAAGCCCACTGGGCTTCTCAGCGATGTCTGTCAGCAAAAAGCAACTACCAGCTCCAGGTCCAAACTAACTCAGGAAAAAACAAAACTTCTTAGAAATCAGTATTTTTCCAGAGGTCAATCTGCCTGTAACATGCTTTCTGAAGCCCAGTAATGACCTGAAGTTACCATTTCAAGGTATTTATAGAAGGAGGCTGTGAGAGATTTAAAAGTACTAAAATACCTCCAGTGAGTACTGCCCATGCTGCCTGTGACACACCCCAGGCAGGATTTCCCTTTACCTGCCTCTAAAAGTTTGCCAGGCTAAAGGGAGAAGCCTTCTGTGACTCAGACCCTTCTGACCATAATAACCATTTTGCCTTGGTCTTGGAGAAAAGTTTCCATCTTCCTATTATTAAAATACCTGAAGCCGAAACAGTAAAAGATGACAAGTGTCACAGCCACTATAAACTGGAGATCATGGAGGAGGAGGAGCAGGATGAGCAAGGAACAAGCGAGACACCCAAGTTCTGGCTAAGCCCCTCATTTACCAAACTGAGACACTCTGGAGGACACCAATTCCTTCAGGAATACCAAGTTTAGCACAAAACATGGTCAATTACAGAAGCAAGGAAACCCCCCCCTGCAGATCACCTTTTCACACAGAAGGCAGCACCGAGGGGGCTCTCACGGGCTTACACTGGAATTTTCAGTGAGGAATAAATTTTGAACATTTCATCTTTCTTTTTCTCATTTTACTAGCAGACAGCAAGGCAGATAAGGCAGATACCCAGTTCCTCTGCTGTAAGCAACCAATGATGGAGTAAATGTCCACTCCTGGGAAAATATCTAATAAACTAGACATCTTGTGCTGACCACTATCAGATACCAGAGGACTATTATTCACTTAAACCAGACATACTCCTGTCTAGAACATCTGCAACACACAAATCAACAAGCAGCTTCTTATATGAAGAATTTGAGATGTTCTTTTTTCACAAGTCCAGGTTTATTTTAAGCATTATGTACAGGAAGTTTTGGTTTGTTGCTTTGGTTTTGTTGTGCTTTTTTTTTTTTTCTTTGGTTTTGTTGTGTTTTTTTTTTTTTTTTTCTCTTAAGGGAGTTACCTGCAATTTCCCGGTCACACATTAATGGTTAAAAAAAAAAGCAGTTCTGAAAACAGTGTTGCACAGTTGTCCTCCCCACATCAGAAAAGGCAAACTGAAACCAAAGACAGGAAATAGATGGGCAAGTGCTACAGGGTAAGAGACTTGAGAAAAGCCCAAGCAATTATGTTGACAAAGCTTCTCAAAATATCTTTCAAAAACCAAGAGCAGAAGTTAAAGATATTTAAGGAAAACAACTGTAGGATATAGCCATAAGTGGTTTTTTTTTTGAAGGGTTGATAGTTCCTAACCTGCACTTAGATATATAAATATTTCATCCAGCCACAATTGCTTTACATCCTGATGCTTTGATTCGACACTCCATTTGAAGAAAACATGGAAATTCAGCATCCCTCAGATAGGATGTCGTGCATCTATTTTAAAAATATTAATCACAGCAGAAATGACGGAAAGCATCATCTTAATTGTAGCTCGGGACTGAAGAGGTTGAGAAAATAGACTGGTTTCAAGGTTAGAAGGAATCCAGTGAAGCCCAGCAGGGTAACACGTCCTTCACTAGAACCAACACGACATTTCCCAACAGCGTTTCCTAAGAGCAATAAGTCATTTCTCCAGGTGTGGCGGCTCAATGACGGACACAGAAAATGCTGAGAATCACCAAGGCAGGAGACAGCAGCAGAGGAGGAGCTGCCACCCTGCTGAGTGCCTCCAAGCAGCCACCGGGAAGCGGGATGGAGCAGGTTTAATTCGCCGTCCAAGCAGGGAGCACGCAGCCTGGAGGCCACTGGTTGAAGATCCCTTATTTAGATGAAATCTTCTAATGAAAAAGCAATTACTGTGCCTGAGCAGAAGTGAAACAGCCAGAGCATTTCAGAGATTTCTCAGCAGCAGGAGGTACTTTCTGAGGACAGAGAGGGCAGCAGGAGTGTGCGCAAAGCTGCTCCATGAAATGGATTTTGAAGATGAGTTGGTCTCCCCCACTGCTTGGCAGGAGCCCAGAGCAGAAGCCATCCAGCAGTTGGATGGCAGCATTGCTTTTCACCCTTGTCACAGCCTCGTGCTGTGTCTGTGCTTCAGAGTAACAAGATGATGAGACTGAAAACACCAGAGTGGCCAAAACTTGAAGCACGCACCACCAAAACTGGGACTGCAGCTCTCACCTGGGCAGGCAACCCTTTTCCAGAGTATCCACTGGTGCTGTGCACTCATGGTGGCAGGAAAATCTTAAAACAGGCTGGGTGCAGTCTTCTGAAAGCTTGACTCAATGTATTCACACTAATCACTTCAGTAAAGCTAAACCTACGGAGGGAACTTGACGTCAACAACTCTTAAAAATAGACGCTGATGTGTAGAAGAAAAAACAAAATACAAGCCCTCTCCTAATGCACACACATCTTCAGTGCCAGCAGCAGCTAGTCTGCTTCCCTGCAACACACCAGCAATTTTGGGTTTTAATCCCTTACTTTTGTTATTTTTTTTAACTGAAGTAAAAACAAAACAGAAAAATCTTCCCTCAAACTCATAACTGCTTTCTCCTGAGCAGTTCAGTTAAAAAAAAATCCCCAACCCAACTCAAAAAGCAACAAACTAGTAGGCTTAACTGTAAATTTTATGATATTCACTAGAGAAAGATTTTAGTTCCCTTAACTTTTAGAGCCTGCATTCTCATCTCAGTACTACTGCTGATCATATTGACAGACACGCTTTGATAGTCAGACCTCCCAAAGCTTTCATAACTCTGCTGAAATCTAAAATTAGACAGCCACAGTCACCAAAATACCAATCACTGCCCTTTTAAAGAGACATTTAGAGAAACCTGACCGAGTATTCTATATCCTCACAGAAAAACACATTGTCCAACGTTGCACATGTGTGTAGATAATGTAATCCATAAAAAATACAATTTTCAATGACAATTAAAAAGTCTTTTCAGATAAATAAGCTACTGAGAAAGCAATTCCTACAGCCTTAAACCCCAGCAAAGGCTGAGCATTGAATTCAGCAGTTTGCAGGCACAAGAGAGAGAAAAACCACAAAGACCTTGTGGTTTAAGGGGCAGCAGTTTACAGGGGATTCAATTTAAATGCTAAAGATGCCACAGCAAAATTCACTGTACAGATTCTCTCAATCCCATGTTCATTAATACAACAAGTCCAATATTGCCATCACACAAAAAGCACTGCAAAAATTACAGAGTTGCAGTTCTGAAGCTAATTATTTTACAGGAGACATACATGAAATCTACTGTATCATTTTGTTGTAGATATTTCTGAATTACTGTACAATTCTAAATACTAATGGCTGGCTTGCTGGGCTGTGAGTGCACACTGCCAGCTCTTGCTGAGTTTTTCATCAGCATAAAATAATATGAATGGAGTCAATAAATGGAGTTTTCATCAACATAAAATAAAAATGAAGTTTTCAACATAGCAGAGGGTAACTTTATTTATTGACTACTACTGAAAAGTGCTCAAAACACCCAGAATCCAAACCAGATCAGTCAAGAGCAGGTGAATCCTACACTGAGATGCAGCTGAGCCCTAAGGGATGGCAGGTCCATGATGTAACATGGCCTTTTAAACAACAACGGGCTCAGAAAGCCCAGCACACACAAAGGGGAGTGGTGCAGGGAGAGATGCAGGACTGCAGGCACAGCCATTAAAAGCTGCTCTTTAGTGCAGGGAAACATTAGGCCCAAAGGCAGCAAATATCACAGAATGATGCATAGTTACAGCTCAAGAAGAATTTCTTCATGGAAAGGGTGGTGAGGCATTGGAAAGGGTTGCCCAGGGAGGTGGTGGAGTCACCATGCTTGGAGGTGTTCAAGGAATGACTGGATGTGGCACTCATGCTCTGGTCCAATCGACAAGGTGGTGGTCGGGCACAGGTTGGACTTGATGATCTCAGAGGTCTTTTCCAACCGAAACGATTCTGGGATTCTGTTTGATTCAACAGGGAGAAAAGAGTTTTGCTGCAATTAGGAATTTGTGTCTGGACTGGGGAGGCAAAGCATGCCATGTTTTCCCCACACTGCTGCTGTTGCTTTGAGGGTTTTTTTTGTCTGCGAGGTTTTTTTATGCTTATCTATTTAATATTGCACCCAAAGTGGAAGAAAATGCTCTAGTCACAGCAAGAGCATTTCAGTAATTTCCCTTACTTTTCCCCAGCATTTAAGTTAAATACTCACATCCCCACTTTTCATGATCTCAAGTGTTGCACACAGTAAATGTGACAGTTGTGCCTGTACACAAAGAACCAGCCCTGCAAGGCTGCTCACTGTAAAAGCCTGCTGGGAGCCACAGGAGCTATGTTCCTTTTATCATTCAAACAGCATTAAAGGAGCTAAAACTAATATCCTGGTAACTCTGCTGCAGCAGATTAAATGTCCATCCTGAACTTTAAAAACTGCATCCCAGACAGACTGCAATTAATATTAACTACACTCAGGACAAGTCCAGTTCAACACTAACATTTGGTGCAGATCATAATAAAATACTACACACTCCAACATTTCCTGTTTGATAGCTGAGAAGTATGTAGAACTGTTCTTCATTAAATTTAAATGGACTCATTAATAAAATATGGAAAATGTGCTACTTTAAGACATCAGGAAAAAAAAAGTATAAATTGGCGATAACGTTATTTCTATTTTTAAATCCATCCCACAGAGTCACCCAAGATAGATGAGAAGTGCTAAGCCCATCCCACAAGCTTATTTATTTATTTAATACTTCTTACATGCTATTTTTAACCTCTGAAGACAGCAAAAGGCACCCATTAGAAAAATTACACTGGTTAGAGCCTTCCTTTCACAGATTAGACAAGTGAGATATCTGACTGAACACAGTCTCAGAAGAGATGTGGTTTCCCCCTCCCTTTCCTATAGGATGCTGGAATAAAAAAGCAATTTTATTTTTGCAGCATCAGCTAAGCCCAAATCTCTATCTGCAAAATCTGTATCTGTCAGTCCTTACTCACTCCTCAGCCCCCTCCTCTCACTCCTCCACTTCCCTCAAGGTTTAATTTTGTAAGTAATACATGGTTTGAACGCACACACACAACAATGTTACCCTGCAGGGACAGTAAAATGTAGATGTAGGGTTTAGTTTGGGTTTTTTAAGCCTCTGTTGTACACACAGAAAATAAATGAGAAGAAACGCCACAGTCTCATGGTATTGCATCATTTTTCATCCCTTGGGAGAAGAACAAATTAGTTAAAAATCTCTCTTTTTTTTTTCAATAGAGTTAAAGGAATTTACTTTAGTTGATGCTGGTTTTCCTTAGGAATCAAGATCCTTGGGAGAGTTTAGAAATCAAAGGAAAGATGTCCTTTGATTCCAGTCTCCAATACAAGCTTTTACACACACAAATGCCAGAGTTACATTATCAGATTATTTATTTAGGGATAAAAAAAATCTTGACTTGATTTCTACACATCATCTTCCTAAAATGGTTGCTTTCTTTGAGGAAATACAGTGTTTTCCTGCACAACTGAAGCATCACATTTTCCCTTTGCCCTGTATTTGAAGGAACAATGCTAAACTCCAAGGAGACACTCCGGCATTCCTGAGCAGTTTCTACCATGGTTTCTAGTGGACCAGAAGACAAAATTGCACATTGCCATTTAGGTGTTATTTCAGGAGGCATTTTGATTTTCAAAGAATCATTTAGGCTGGAAAAAAACCTCCAAGATCATCAGGTCCAACCTGTGACCAATTCCCACCTCGTCAACCAGCCCAGAGCACTGAGTGCCATGTCCAGTCATTCCTCGAACACGTCCAGGGATGGGGACTCCACCACCTCTCTGGGCAGCCCCTTCCAATGCCTTACAACCCTTTCCATGAAGAAATTCTTCCTGATTTCCAACCTGAACCTCCTTTGGCACAGCTTGAGGCTGTAACTTTCATCTTAACTTTTGTACAGAAGACAGACCCTGACCTGGATGTGTATTTCCTGCCTGGTCAGGTAAAGAGCTACAGAAAACAAAAAGGGTATAAAAGATGAATTTCAAAAGTGACAGTGGTCCCCTGCCATGCTCTGGGTCCCCACACAGCCCAGGGCAGGGTGGAAGGACAGACCACCCTGTGCTGGGCACTGCTCAGCAGTTCCATGGATAAATCCATGGGGGTAGGTCGGGTAGGCACAGACTGGATCCTAATGCAGACACTGAAGCTGAATTTCTTCACAGCTATTTTCCCTTCTTTGCAAACTTTGCACAAAAATGAGCTTTTTGTAAACAAAACCACAGAGGTTGTTGGTGTCACTCAGAACAAGGACAGTTTACTTGTTCTACCTGTCTCGAGAAAAGCTCAGTTTGCTGAGAAAAGACATTACTGAGCCCATAAATGGAAGGCTTTTATTCATAATCTATTCAGATGTGGCACTAACAATGCTTGATGGCTAAGAAATACTTGAATTTCTAAAAGAAGTAGCTTTCTCTGTAGTGGAAAGGTCACATTGCATGGAGGACTATGCAAAGAGCTGATGCACAAGACAAGTGTCACAAACAGACAATTGAATAAACAGCACTTAATGCAATTTCGTGGGTACAAAAATCACTAGTAAACTCAAGATCCTGGATAAAAATTCGAATATTCTCTGTGTTTGGAATTCAGCCTCAAGCCAGGCCTGGATTGGGCAACAGAGTCTCTGACACAACTTTGATTCCTGACTTATTCCTGAAATGCTCTGAATATTCTGTACATGGGCCTTAGAAAGCAGATTACAGCCTGCCAGCAGTAGGCAGGACCCCAAGCAAACTGCTGAAAAGCCAAATTTAAGAGTTCATATACTTCCTCCCCATTAAGTATTACATACAATAACATTAAAAGGGTAATTTCCAGGGAAGAGCATCCATCATACATTCTCAAGCTGCTCAAAGAGAAGAAATGCCCATCCTTGGAAGTGTCCAAGGCCAGGCTGGATGGAGCTTTGAGCAACCTGGTCCAGTGCAAGGTGTCCCTGTCCATGACAGGGGTGTAGGACTAGATGAACTTCAAGGTCCCTTCCAATTCAAACCAAACAAAACAATGCAGCGACTCCCTTAGGTCTGCAAATATGCAATGTCTGAGATATTAATTATTTCCATTTATCTGAACAGTGACTTATTATCAGTAACTTCAGTTATCCCTTTTTTCAGCCCCCTCTCATCTATACAATTCCCTCCAGCTCACAAGCTGCCTGAACACCCAGTTGCTCCTGGGACATTTCCAGCAATGTAGGTGTTTCAAAAGGACAAAAATCCAGCAGTGTTATCAAATTAGGAGGAGAATATTCTGATGTTTTCTAGACACAGAATAAATATAATATGCTATTAAAATACATTATTTATACAGAAAATGTAGAAGCCTCATAGGCAATTTAGGATTTCCAGATTCTGATCCGTTTTATGAACTTGTGCAAGGAAAGAAACCCTTATGGAAAACACAGGAACAAAGTTGTCTTCTAGTACCAGTTCCACACGAGACAACTTGACTCCTTTTACCCTCTTTTGAAAACCACATTGGCCTATTGCAGAGAAATTATTTTTCTCTCTTCAATAGCTTGAGCCTGGGATATGTACAGACCTCTGTCAGGCCTGTCAGGGAGGAGACCTGAGATCTCCTCGGCATTGGCAAGTTCTGGAAATAATTGACAAATTCCTTTTTAAAACCGACTGCTACAGAAACCATTTCCATATGTGTAACTCCCCCTGACAAAAACTCCTTCAGTATCAGTTAAACACAAACCTCCTTGAAAACAAGCAACGATCTGCAGGACCACAGTAGACCGCCCAGGAATTACGGAAAATCCAGGTTATGTTGCAGCACTGGAAGTTTCCACCTCTCAGTGATGTTTCAGAGATCCTGACTGTTCAACAGGACTGGGAAGAACAACACATTGCTACCAGTTATGTGTCACAACTACCAGTAATGTTTCACACTTTAATATGGGAAAAGACAGAGGGATCCCCAAAAACACCCCTTCCAACCTAAATACATCATCAACTGTGACTTTTAAGGAAACTGAGGTCCTAAACACCATCAATAAAAGAAAAAGAAAATAAAAAGGCACTGAGTAGTCAGTCTCATAAAGACTAGTTACCTCAGAAAGCAAATCCCTGGATCTTCCAAATAATCCCTTTTACCAGGAGACCCCAGTCAGCACATAAATAATGTCTTTTATAAATGTCAGGAACAAGTTCATTATTTGGTGCAAGGCTCTTCATATCCCTTCTGGGACATGAAGCAGAACCTAACCAGGACTTATGCTGCTCCTATTTAGTGTGTTCTGTTATGGGGTGGTGGATGACTAATTTTTTTGTGTGGATAGCTTCTGGTGGGGTTTTATGTTTTGGGGTTTTTTGTTTCATTTTTTTGTTTTTTTTTGGTTGGTTGGTTGGTGGTTTTTTTGGGGGGGTTCCTTCTGTGGGGACTGGGGGTGTGTGTGGATTTTTTGTTTGTTTTTAATTTCATCCTGATTGTTTTACGTTACCAAAGCTAAAAATCCATTCAACTATTATTATTTTTTAAATAGAGAACTTGAACTGTATTTCTGTTAGGAATAAAGGGAATTATGATTCATTTCAGATAGGTGGAGTGAGGCAGAATATAGCTTGAAAAAACCCTGACCAGAATTCCAAACAATAAAGCAAAGGGGGAAAGCACCCAAAACAAGTGCTTACAGTTTATCTCACACAAGATCTAACAGCAGATTGCCAAGTTTTTGGGAAAACTTTTCATACTCTTCAGAACAGAAACTTTAAAAAACCCCAATAGTTCAAATGCCAAAGAAACCCATAAAATCAGGACTGGAAAAAAAAAATCTATTTCCTTACGAAGGGAAGCTGAAAAAAAAGGTAAGAAAATTGTGCCTTCGAGCATCCAGGTGTTTCAAAAGATTAGAGAAAGTCCCAAGTGCTGCCTGTAAAGATCAGACACAAACTGCATTATTGCATGCACCAGATCATACACTCGAAGTAAATACAGAAAGGTAGATTTTCTTGGTCCTTTTACACACTAATATGATTTTGCCTTGAAACTCCAAATAGGAAGACATACATACTAAAATATTGGTATTTTAAGCTACTGCGTCCACGTCTCAACCGACTGTCAGGTTAAAAACATATTTGTCTTAACCTACTGTTACCGTTCTCAGAGGCCACATCCATGTCAGCCAGACCTACCATGTGGTAGTGTTATGTTTGCACCATCAATGATTGCTTGTGCCAGTTCGTGATCATTGCTCTCGAAAGCGTGCGCAGCAGCCTTGAGGGCATCCCAAATCTCCTTGCGGCCTTCGAAAGCTGGTGCTGTGTCCCAAAACTCATCCCTCTTACTGCGCAACTGTCCGTCTGTCATGGGGTAATCGCTTTTCCATTTCGGCTTCTCTTTCTTCAAGGGCTGATTACGACCGAGAGCAACTGTGGGGGAGAAAGAGGAAGGGAAATTAATAAAAATAACAGCACAAAATTACTGAAGTGCCCTTTGGTTGTTCTGTTTAGGTTCTACAGAGCTAAAGTTTACTTCCTGGCAATCCGAACTCTTTTTGTCCGCCTCCGCCGAGGCATCACCTCCCTTTCCCTAAACTCAAAGTTGGTTTGACCTCTTGGAAAAATGGAGGAGCTACATCCTGCTTGCTGATTTCATCTGGAAATCCAGGAATCCATCAAGCTTTAAAAAGTGGTTACCTCATTCACAATAAACACAAAAGCATTTGTTATTTCATTTTACCTACAGCTATTTTTATGTAATAGCCAGTTAAGAAAATCACATAGGTATAAAGTTGGTAGATTAAGACCCTCTGCTCACTTTAAATTCCAGCACTGCCAAGTCTGTTCCAAACCATTCTCTTTCATTTGTGGGAGTGAGTAAACGATTATTTCAACTTCTGTTGAAAAGAAAAGGAAAAAGAAAAGAGCAGACTTCAGTGCACACTGGGAATAATTTCTCCCTGCAAGAGTTAAAACTCCATTTCCTTTTCCATCCCCTTCCTCCATTTCCAAGCCCCCTTTTGAGGACAGTATGGGGAGGAGAGCAGTGACAAACCACAAACACAGTTCTCACCACGGCTCAATACCACAAAGCCTTGAATACACAGTTTAAACATCTCCAGAGGAAATGAATTGTCCTTCAGCAGTTAAAACTAAATTTGGGGGTGTTTGCAGCTGAAAACAAGCAGCCCCCTCCATGGCACAGGGCACAGAAACTGGGTGATGGTTACTAAATGCTCCTGAAACACAGGAAAACTGCACAGGGCTGAAGTCAATTAAGCATCCCTGCAAGAGGATACTGGAGAATCAACTTGATGCTCTCCATGAAGAGCCACTGCTGTCCCAAGAGAGCAGAGGAACCCCAGCTGCCATCAGGCCAGGGAAGGATGAAGAGATTCTGCCTGTCATCCCACATCCACGTTACCAAGGCCAAATTATCTCTTACAGGAACAAGGCACCACAGCTGCCATGATATCAAAGCCTGCAGAGCAAAGCTGCTGCTGATCAGGTGCTCCTGGATAGTCTGCATGGCTGGGAGAGCACCAGGACAAACAAGGGTTTAAATTTAGTATTCTGTATACCATGCACATCCTTAGAGATAATAAGAAATATTTCCTGTCTCCAGACCTTCTTATTTTTCTGGGAGAAAGCTGACAACAGCTGACAAAAATCCTCATATCTGTCCTCAATCTTACTCTATCTGGTTTTCAATGGAAGAACAGTGTAATGTCCAAATATTTTTCATAGTCCTTAATCGAGACGTAGGCTCTATCTCTACAGTTAACTACAAATCATATTTATGGCCAAAAGTGTGTGGGGGGGTGAGGGACATAAATGTCAATATATCAGAAATACTGAGTTCAGTTAGGCTGTAACATTTTGCAAGCATAGTATTTAATTCAAATATTGCCTCTCCTTCCTTGATTTTTTTTTTTTGGCACAGAGGCACTCAGCTGTTCTCAGAACAGCCCTCAACACCAAGCACTGGGTCTCAGGGTTGACCATCAGTGCCTGGTGTTGTAGCAAGACATTCCAACTTCACACAAGCTTTAAGGAGACTGAAACCTACACATACGAGGTTCAGCCACACACCCTTAAACAATCTGACTCCATATGACCACAGAATTATCTACTTTGTAACTCAAAATGACAGACACGCTTATGAACCTGAGGTGTAAGTCACTGAAAATAGGATTTTAAAAAGAATTCCTGATGGTAAGGTGACATTGCCAACTATGCAAAGGCATGAGCCTTCTCTGGATTAGAAAAAATCATAGTAGAATCATAGAATGGCCTGGGTTGGAAGGGACTTACCTTAAAGATCATCTCATTCCACCCCCTACCATGGGCAGGGACACCTTCCACTAGACCAGGTTGCTCCAAGCCCTGCTCAACCTGGCCTTGAACACTTCCAGGGATGGGGCAGCCACAGTTTCTCTGGGCAACCTGTGCCAGGGCCTCACCACCCTCAAAGGGAATATTTTTTGTCTAATATTCAATCCAAACCTACTCTCTCTCAGTCTGAAGCCATCCCTCCTTGTCCTGTCACTCCAGGCCCTTGTCCAAAGTCTCTCTTCATCTTTCTTGCAGGCTCTCTTCAGGTACTGGAAGACCATAACTGGGTCACCCCAGAGCCTTCTCTTCTCCTGGCTGATCAATAGCAATTCTCTCAGCTTCTCCTCATAGGAGAGGTGCTCCATCCCTCAAAACAACTTGGTGGTCTCCTCTGGAGGAGATATTTGCATGGAAACAAAGTCAGATGACAATTAAAAGTAACAAATGACAATCACATGGCACACATATACTGACTCCAGCTGTTATTCTGTATCCCATGCCGAAACTAACAATAATAAACTTCTGAATCCTTTCAAGTGACCACAAACATTTATTGCTCTTTGTTTCCATGGGATTGCCTCCATGAGATTGCTTCCATCCATTTGCTTTTCAAAGAAGTGCTGACCATTTAACAGATTTCAGAACAGCAAACCCAAGTGTTTACAAAACACCAAGTTTCCTGGCAAAGCCTGGCTGTTCCCAGTCCAAGTCTCAGCTGAGCACACACAAGCTGGGAGATGATGATGGGGCAGCCTAGAACAATGGTGAAGGAGGCAGCCCCGTATGCATTAAACAGTATATTATGAAATTGCAAAAACATATGTGGGAAAACACTTGAACAAGAAATTGTTTCCTTATTAAGGCTTAGCAGTCAGAGCATGAACATTTCAGACAGACAGAACAGGACACTGTTAGAAATTTGGGTCAGTGGGCATCTTTTTTTCCATTCAACTTCAGCTAACATCTGTTTGCACGTACATTCAATGAATGTTAATTTATCCCACAGGGCCCTTTCCTTCTCCCCGAACATTAATTATGGAAGCAGGTTAAAGGCACTTCGCGCAGTCACGGCGGCGTTGCCTGTACCCAGCCCTGCCTGCCTGTTATCCAGCACCATGGAGGAAAATCCAACAGGCTATTTCTTTCCCTGCTTCCCCCTTTGCCCAAGACAGCATCCGCATTTATTGCTCTTCACTAGACAAAAATAGCAGGGGAGAGACTAAAGAGACAGAAATCTTAACAATCTCAAATAACTTCTCCCTCGAGACACGATCCTTCCTACATAGACAGCAGTGATGATAAACCCAGGGATAAATTCTATTTTTTCAAGTTGGAAAGAAAGGCGATGGAAGAAAATGACTCTACAAATGCCTCAAAAGCCAAATTCGCTCTAACAAGCCATCCATCCCAGTACTAAGCCTTTAAACACAACTTGGCTTCATCACAAGCCAGTATTTAAGAAAGTCTTTAGCGTGTTTATAATTTATTAGAAGTGCTTCAAGAATCCCCAAAAAATCTTTATGCCTCTCCTGGAGAAATATTAATCTCTATCCAAATGTGTGGATAGATGGAGCAGAAGGGATATGAGAAACTCAAGACATATAAAAAGCCCTAATGTGTAAAAAGACCCAAATATTTCACTTTCTGCCCCATGCCTTGGTCACTACAGCAGAACATCACTACATGAATTTCTACAAAGTTTTGGACCACATCAAAGGACTTTCCCTCTTTCTGTAATAAGGCTGATAAAGAAACAAACATCAACAGTCTGAAACACTTTCTCAAGTATTTACAGTGTCAGTTTTCTATCCCTCACTTTGGAAGCAAACTAGAGCTCAAAAGAAAACATAGGCTTCATTTAAGACCATACACATCAGAGGCACAACCAGCTTGCAAGATCTGGAAGAGAAAGTAACATCCACATTAATTTTTCATCTTACACCACTTCAACATAAGTAAGAAATTATTAATATGCTGCTTGAAAACAGGAATTGTTTTATAAATGCCAAGAAGGCACATTCCCTCAGAGGCAATACTGAAATTCGTCGTCTCAATGGATGGCAGTGGTTGATATTTTTGGCAAGAGATTTATTTAGAAGGGAATATGAAAACCATTAAGAGTCTACTTTTTAAAAAGATCAGCACATTAGTGACAGTCCAAAATAAGTTAGGTTGTTCTTGCTTCAATAGCTCACAAGTGGTGTAGTGCATTCCAAAGAGGGGCAAGAAGTTCACAGAATCCAACACCTCCAAGATCATCGAGTCTAACCTTTGACTGAACTCCACCTTGTTAACTAGACATTGGGACTGCCCAGGGAGGTGGTGAAATCACCATCCCTGGAGGTGTTTAAGAAACAACTGGGCATGGCACTCAGTGCTTTGGTCTGACCACCATCTCCGTGGGCAGTTCCAATGTCTAGCTAACAAGGTGGGGATCAGTCAAAGATTGGACTCGATCTTGGAGGTCTTTTCCAACCTAAATGATTCTGTGAACCTGTTTAATACCTCAAACTAACCTAAGAACAGCAGCAGACAAGCCACAGGCTGTTTCTGTCCTATCTATAGGATTTAGCAGCATATAATGTTTTTACTACACAGGTAGAGTACCACTCCAGGATCCTCGACATAGCTACTACTGTTTGCCCCACTAAGCTCCTAGCAAACTACAAAGTCTTTTTTTTCAGAAGGAAAGACATATTTCTCCAGTCCTTGTAGACTGTTCTATAACCTGATTTGTGAAGATTTATTTCCCTTCTCTACAGCTTCCCATCAAAGCAATGGAATCAGTAAGGTTATCTATGCTTCTTTTGAGCGAGCTTATGCAAATAAATCTGGATATTTAAATCAGTTTCTTAACAGAATGTCAAAAAATGTCTACGTAGAATTACTTCTTTAACAGCTGGTGTGTTTGTTATGTCGCTCTCACTGTGGATCACAGTACTGTCACCTCCTCCAGAGCGGGCCAGATGAGCAGGAGCAGCTGGTAACACAAGAGTCTCATACTAAAAGCCAATATCCAGCTAAAGCTTTCATAATTCCTAGCTTATATACCCATGAACTATAGCACTCGATAATCAAATTGGATAACATTTCTGCCTCAAAGGGCTTTCTGTCAAATCAAATACCACAAATGCAACAAGCTGAATGAGCCATCAGACAGTTTAGAGCCTCTGGAGAAGGGCAGGTGGACCTTTGCTTCAAGTGCGAACCAGATCTTCCTCCTTCCCTGTTATGGATCAGATAGGTAACCCTGTAAGACACCCCACAAGATGTGTTCCCCTGATAAAGCCCAGAGTTATCTCTAACAACTGAGCTAAAGCCTGAAGCATTTGGGGAAACATCCCCTTTGCTGTCAGTCAGTCTTACGTGAGCTTTTCCCTCCCACCCCATTTCTTGGAGCATCTTTCACCTATTTCTAAAAATAACATTAGGAATAAAATTTGGCATGTTAAATCCATGCAAGTGCTCCACAGTGAATTTCTTCCTTTTCCCTCAAAACAGAAGCATATGCTGCTTGTACCATTAGTCTTTTACTGCTCTTGTAAGTCGGGGGAAACTGTCCCAGTTTGGTCAAAGCATCTGTTGGAAAAGTTTCCGTGCACACACAACCCACCCAGGGCATGGAGAACCTGGCAGTGCAGTCCCCAGAAGGAGACATCTGGACTGGAGGCCCAAAGCTGTTGATCTCCAGGTATCCACCTCTGACTGTGTGTCAGTGCTTCCACACAGATGTGTGGGAAGACAGACACACAATCAGAAACAAGCACTGGACCAGCACAGAGAGACCCTCAACCAGCAGAGCACGAGCTATGAGCAGATAGAGGCAAGTATTCAAGGATCAAAATGTTGAAATTACATCAGTATTAGGAAAATCTGGCAATATATGATAATACTTTCTTTTTTAATTTCATTTTGATTAAGAAAATATCTAAGAGATAAAGACAACTGTTTAAGTGTGGAGACATGACGAAGATTTGGAATGAACTGTGAGGAAACGAGCAGGAGTGCCCAATAGAAGTGCTAGGGAAGGATAAAAAAATCACCACAACAGTCTATCTGAATGTTCAGAAACTGTTCTCAGTGGAAGTGTTGGGGTTTGAGGATGGTCAGGCTTCATGGGAGGAGGACAGAAATGATAAGCCATCAAAGAAAGACCACTGACCAAGGCCTGCAGAGGCTGAGGCCAGTGAGGAGAACATGGCACACATGCCCTATTTGGTTTGTTAAACTGTAAACACTCACAGTTTCAACAGGGAAAGCAAAATCCTCCCAGGGAGACACAGTCAGAGAAACAGTGATGGGTAATGACTTGAAGCCAGTCAAGAGAAGCAAACTAAATGTTTTACAAATTGAACTAATGATCAAAAATATTTTCTTTACACGATTGCTTCCCTGTTGAGGATCAGTTGCTAACAAAGTACTTTTCTAAGACAAATTAAATGCAAATAACAGTTCACTACCCATAAAGTTTCTTTTAGTAATAGTCCCAAGGGCTTCCCTCCCCACAATCAGTGAGTAGTATTCTACTTAAATCAAATGAGTTGCATTTCAGATCTATTTGGTTCCAGTTTCCTCATAAGGTATCTTGTAATTTGGTATCAATATCTAGACACAGTTCATCCTAACATTTTCTTTGCATCATTCTCTAGTGTAATCCTTCCAGCAGCTGAATTACAATAGTGCTTGGAAGAGTCAGTACAAAGGAGAGGTGCAGAAAACCAAGGAAACCAGGGAGGGGGCAAGGGAAAATGTATTGCATCTAAGCAGCAAACAATTTGAATTACATTAAGTAGCATAGACTTGCACAATTTAAATTACATTAAGTAGCACAGGCTTACCCAACAACAGGAAAATGGCAGAATCTTTTCTGTTATTGCTAGTTTTCAGCATTTTTATTTCCTAAGGTGGTTATGTTTTTTCAAGACAATAACAGTAGTTTGAAAGGAAGTGACACTGGACAGTGTTAAAGATTTACAAATGAAATAATTCACTGAACAATTAGGTTTTCCTAATGAGAAAATAAAGGAGCACCCAGATTTTATATATACAAAAGCAATACCTATTACTGCAGTGCTGAGAGCCTTCAGAGCAGTGTAACATTTCTAGAGCCCCTATGTGAGCTTTCCAAATGCTGTGTGTAGATAGACAGACAGATATAAAGACAACGCTTGAAACTAAGACAAGCTTTAATTTCCTTCATGAAAGGAAAAAGGGTAAAATGAACACTACAAGAAAAACTACATCTCCTGATAGAAATTCAAGTTATATCTTTAAGCAGTTGCATAATAAAACACCAGGCTATGGACTCAAAGCCACGTTATAAAGGTTGATCACCATCACTTAAAGTCAAGCTTGTGCTCCCACATGAGCCACCTGCCAGACATGCCATGTGCTGGTGTTAAATGATGTATGTGGTCCCTCCGGGGTCCAAAGGGGGAGGTCATTAATCACTTGTGCCACCCCGGCATTCAAAGCCAACCAGGCAAAGAGCACTGTGTCTCAAAGCAGGAGCAGGGAATGCACCTTCCCTGTTTCTCCAGTCTGTCCTCAACTCTTACCCAACACCTTCCTCCAAAATGATTTAATTGAACAGAAGAAACTGTAGCAAGTAAAATGCAAGTTACTCTGGTAATTCCAGGCAGCTCTGGACAAGTCCTACAGGCACGACACTTCCCTGCCTCTCTGCCTACATGAAGCACTAAATCTTCACCAACTCAATCCAGAGGCTTTCACAGCGTGAGATATAAAACACATGAGATGATGTATGAATAAGGGTGTATGAATGTGCTGGACAAAGAGAAAAATTGTCTCTAATTACCAGCTATGACACCGTATTTTCCATTTCTCCCATCATTTTCAACAGCAACTGCAGAAGAAATCAAGAGAGCTTGGTATTTCCAGGCAGCTCATCACTCATCGCCCCTCACTTTTCAAAGAAGCCAGAAGTGTTGCAGCAAGAAATAAAAGCTTCAGCTTTTGAAATCTTCTCCCCCGATGGTATTCCAGATCCAAACATCCCACACCTCATCCCAACACATGCAGGATCTGTTCAGATGACCAACAGTCTGCTTTGCACTGGGATATGCTGCAACAACACAGGTCGCCTCCCACAGAAATTGAAACCAGGTCAGTGTATTTTGTCTAATGTGAGGTGCATTCACAGCCCAGAGCCAGCTGGCAAGAGGTGAACTTCAGCCTCCAGTCTGTTTGTGAAGGTTTTATGAGGACAATTCCTCTGCAAGAGCAGGACAGCAAAGCACTGGTTACAAACACTTGGGGTAAGCGGTGTTGGATAGAGCAATAATGCAAACAAAGCCCCTGTGAAGTTGCATGCTGTTATTTGCCTCAACACTCCAAAGAGTACTTTTCAAAGAAAAATTTTTGCATTGGTCTCCCACCAAAAGCTCAGCACTATTTCCCAGAGTTGATTCTAAGGCTTTATTATAGAAAGGAAGCCAGAGAGGGACTTTCCATCAGGAACTGTAGTGTCAGGACCAGGTATAATAGGTTCAAACTGAAAGAAGAGACACTGAGGTTGGATATACAGAAAAAATTATTGTGAGGGTGGCAAGGCCCTGGCACAGGTTGCCCAGAGAAGCTGTGGTTGCCCCATCCCTGGAAATGTTCAAGGCCAGGTTGGACGGGGCTTGGAGCAACCTGGTCTAGTGCAAAGTGTCCCTGCCCGTGGCAGGGGGTGGAATGAGATGAGCTTTAAGGTCCCTTCCAACCCAAACCATTCTATGATTAACAGTTTACAAAAGCTCTGTGGTTGCTCCTGAGCCCTGCCTGCCCACTCAGCTTCCTGCTGGAAGCACAGGCAGAGGAGTTCTCGATCATCTCAGTTAAGGTTCTGATACAACACCTCTTCTCTGGACAGAGAAAAATGCCTGAGCATCAGACACCTTTGTGGAGTCACCACATCCTACTGCCTTGGTCAAGGGGTGATCAGAGATGAAGAAAGAACACTGCCAGGCAGGGCAAAGGACAGATGATGCCCATCTGTCTCTATTATATCCCATCATAGGAATCCTAGAGCCACAAATTCTCCTTCCACACAGTAGGAAAAACAGCAGTAGCTGTTTGGCTGCCCAGTGTCAGCTTCAGCCTCACAGGGAAGTTCCAGCAGTACTGTGGCAAAATAGCTTTGAGGGACAGACATTATCAACACAATTACATGTCAGCACTGTTTACACTGGAATTTAAACTGTTCCTGTCTTTGGCAGATGAATGTTTTCAGCTGGATACAGAACAGGATGAAGATTTACCCATTCCCAAATCACAGTGTGCAAGCACCAAGACCTTTAATCTGTTATCATCTACAGTGCACAACTAGACTATCTTTTTTAAAACCTATGACAAGAACCATTAAGGAAGCTGTCAGCAACATGAAAAATACTCTAGTTGAGATAGGCTGCATAAAGTACATGCTTCTTTTGACTTCTGCAAAGCATAGCTTAAGCTAAAACTCAATTGCAGCTGAGGGCTTGGCACCAAGGCAGCATCTCACATGCAAAACAAATGCACTATAGAGCACAGCAGAGCTGTAAGAATGCAGTAGGAAGCTGCACAGACATTACCTAAAAGAAAAAAAAAAACTACCCAGTGATTTCTGTATCTCATGATGAGGAAGAATGTAACTCAGCAACTTCACTTTTAAAGTACTAAAATCCTTTTGTACCTTCCCCTTGATTCAGTTAACAGGGAAACTTTAGACACATCAGATAAAAGCGTAAAAGGTGAGTTCCTCTGACTGGACAACCTTGTGCTGGTGCATTGCCGTGATGTGGGCACCTGCCTGCTGCTCTGTGAGAGCTTACTGGGGGCTGACATCACAGAAACACAGAATGATTTAGGCTGGAAAAGAGCTCCAAGACCATGGAGTCCAACCTTTGACCGATCATCACCTTGTCAACGAGACCAGAGCACTGAGTGCCACGTCCAGTTGTTTCTTCAACACCTTCAGGGAAAAGGAACAGCATCAAAAAACTTAAAATTGCAAGTGCTTCCCCACACACTGACAGCTGAGTTCTGCATGCTTTGAGCAAGGCCCAAATTAGGGTCTGGCTCAGCAGGGTTTAAAACAAAGCTTTGCTTTTATGCTGGCCTAAGCCATGGGAGCAGTGTGGGCAGTGCTGGCCTCTGTCAAGCAGCCACAGCCCGACCACACAAGGCCACCACAAATCCTCCGAGTTGGTGACAGACAGGGACATCTGCTGTACATCTGGGCTGTGTTTAACACACCATGAGTATTTCCAACACTAGCAAAATTTTCATGGGGAAAAAACCCCAATTGAACAAACAATGAAAGGCAGCCCTATCTTCCGCGCTGCCAGAATTACATAAAATATTAGACTGATAATTTTTTTTAATAATGCAGCCCACTCCACCCTGATGAGGTGTGACCATGCTGAAAGCCAGCAGGCACACCCTGAGCAGGTCCATGTTCAATGTGTGTACACATGATGCTGAACCTTCTGAAGACCTTCTGGATGATGCCACCAGGGGATTTACTTTATTACAAGTAAACCCAGATTTCATAAGAATCATAGAATGGTTTGGGTTGGAAAGGGACCTTAAAGATCATCTTGTTCCAACCCCCCTGCCCTGGGCAGAGACACCTTCCACTAGGCCAGGTTGCTCCAAGCCCTGTCCAACCTGGTTTTTTAACACTTCCAGGGATGGGGCAGCTACAGTTTCTCTGGGCAACTTATGCCAGGGCCTCACCACCCTCACAGGGAAGAATTTCTTCCTAATATCCAATCTAGCCCTACTCTCAGTTTGAAGCCATTAGCCCTTCTATCACTACATGCTCTTGTAAAACATCCCTCTCCATCTTAGGTTTTCCCCTAAAGTAAAATTGCTTCGGAGGAGCTGCAGGAGTCAGCACAATTCTCAGATCCCATCTCAGCACAGTGTTAATTTGCATCAGGCTTGGTTGAATTAAACCCTTCCACAAAATTCTGAAACTCAACAAGGCCTGTGTAATACAAGGTGTAATGCATGAGGCAGATGGCCAATTTCAGGCTCCCAGGGACTACTTGGGTGAACATGGCACTGCTGGCCATGTCACTTCTGCCATGCACAGCAGTCACAGATTCCAGAAGGGAACGAATAAAAAAAGCCTCCAAGTTGGTAACTGTTTTTGCAATGACCAATAATTAAATTAGCTTAGTTAAAGGATCTAACACCACGTCTTGAATTTATTCCAGTGTCACAGTTATTGGCAGGGATAAAGTTTCACATTAGCCAATTAACTAAATGCACTATTACTGTATCTCAGTTGCTTAAGCTCATCAGTTAATTAAGAGCTCAGTATAAGCTGAAAATAGGACTCTTACCTGACACACATACCAAACATACACTATATTAACAATTTAATTTTACAGTTCCATATTACATTCCTCAGGTGCCATTTGGAAAACTGAAAGGCAATTGCTTGCTTTAAAGAACAGGTGAAAAACACATAAGGAAACATTTACAGATTTAATCTAAGAAATTGTATTTCTTAGAACGATACTTGCTGTTTTATTAAGTTCTATTTTACAAGGTAGTTTCTCACGATAAAGTTAGCATTTCACACTCATTACAAATCAATCTTTGGATGCTTTCAACTTGGTTCCTATTTAAGAAGTGTTTTATAGAATCAGAGAACAGATTGGGTAGGAAGGGACCTTTAAAGGTCATCTAGTCCAACCCCCCTGCACCTACCACTCATCTTCCCAAGGATTATATGCCCTTGGCATTTCTGAGGAGTGGGTCTGACAGTGCTGGGTCTGAACAAGGCAGATCTGTGAGCACAGAGCTGTGCCAGACACCTACAGACAGATGTGCAACGGTGGGATAACACATCCTTGATGCTCCTCAGATGTCAAGCTGCTTTCTGCAAAGTAATCTCTCAACCAGCCCTTAACAGTAGGTGGTGATGTCTTTAACAGCTGTCAAGTCAGCCTGTCACACACAGCACCAGCACACCAGTGATTCAGTAGCAGAAAATCCAATACCCCGCTTGTTGAAGTTTATCCTTTCAGGTCACACAGCACACATCATGACACCATGGCTTAAGACACCAAGGCTACTTAAGACTGCCCCAGAATATGGACTTCTACCACCAAGCCCATCTTTTTGGAGTATCAGTCCTTCCTGGTTTGTTTACAGTCACAAGATTAAAAAAACTCAAACGTTCAAGGCCTTGCAAGAGTGAGACTTTATTGTCCACGTCAGGTTGATTTTAAAAAAAAATAAAAATCAACACATTATGGTCTAGTTGACGAGGTGGTGATCAGTCAAATGTTGGACTCAATCTTGGAGGTCTTTTCCAATCTAAATGATTCTATGATTAGTAAAAAGCAATTTGTGCTGACATTAACAAATCAGTATGACCACAGAAACTAAATGATCACATCACTGAGCCTCCAAACAGCGAGGCACCAAAAGAACTAGGAAAGTTCCATTTTAATGTTCATCCACTTGACTGTGCCCACTGCAATTGAGCAGGGCAGAAGTCTGACAGATTGGTGGCTTAACGCCCCAGCGAAACCCAAAAACAGTCATTTACTTCTCTTTTATAGTCAATACTTTCTGGATCCGTAATCTAGTTAATAAACTTGAAAATTTATTCATGGAACTACATATGCTTCCAGTCTAAGCAAACTCCAGCCTCGAGTGCAAGAGCACGTCATCTAAAACAAGCGGGGAAAAAAAAAAACCATCAAAGGAAAAAATCTTGATGCAAGATAGATTTTAAAATAAGGAATTTTGAAACTAAACTCCTATCTGTACATCTGGAAAGTTATCCCCCAAGAAACACCAGCACCCAAGACTGGATAAAGTCTGGTAGCTGGAAGATCCACAAGTGGTTGTAGCTGGCTTTTCAAAAACACTTATGACCTACCTCTTAGCCATAGGGAACTCCTACCTTTCAAGTACACATTTTGTTAGGAAATCATATTTATCCCAGAGTTAGAGGCAAGTAATAATACATAAGGACATTAGTGGATTGCTCAGATAATTAGAAAAACATCCTCCATCTTCCTAAGCTGAGATGAAAAATGTGCAAATCTTTGTTGCAACTTTTATGTCTCATACATCCAGAGGAAAGAAAGAAACCTCTCCTGTAAATGGGAGCACTTGAACAAAACAGCCTTAAAACTACATCCTTTCAAGGCCTTTTTATCCCCCTATGGATGTATTCAGGGAAAAAAATAGACCTATTACAGCCTATGGTCAAGGATTATTGATGTAATTGTAGAATGGTTTGGGTTCGAAGGGACCTTGAAGATCATCCAGTTCCAACCCCATGGACAGGGACACCTTGCACTAGACAAGGTTGCACAGAGTTCCATCCAACCTGTCCTTAAACACTTCCAGGGATGGGACATCCACTTCTCTGGTCTGTGTGAGTGAATCCAACTTTAAGAATCTAAAGGTGCACAAATTAGGAGCATAATCTAAGCAACCTCCCCTGAGCAACACCAAACACAGACATCAGTTCCTGCTGTGAACCTCCTTCTTCAGGAGCCTGTGGCTCTCTCTGAGACGGAAGGACCTTGGAGTAGAGACAGGAAACTGCCCTCTTCATTTAAATTGCTCAAATGAAGATAGATTAAAGTAGCCAGAGCCTTTCCACCTTTAGCAAATTAATCTGATCTCTTTCAAAATTCCCTGAGCACATAAGGCTTTAGCTCTATTAATGGCCTGGGTGATGCTTGTTCAGTGTTTCCAGCAGACACAGCAGCACATCCCTTAAGTAACTTCTCTTCCTTTCAAACGAAGGGAGCACTACGGAACATAATTTGATTGAAAACGCATTTAATTCTCGACAACTCAGGGCAAGCTAAAAACTGGCAGCACAATGATTATGTTGGCAACGCTCTCGGCTGTGACGTATCCACTAATAGCTGAAGTAGGTCTTGGCCACGGGCTATGCTTGTCTTTTCTAAAAAGGTGCTCACTGTAATGCTCGAAGGAGCTTATTTCTCCAGTGTCATCTACTCACAAGCAAAAGCAGTACTGTTTGTCAGGACAGATGCACTTTTCCTACTTTCTCCCCAACACTGTAGACAGGAGCAATATAATATCAGATTAGAGGAAGTGTATGATGATTCCGGACTTCAGAGTTTCTGCAAGAAAAGTCTTTGGTTCTGAGTTAAGGCAGAACTCTCCACTATTAGACAGACCCTCTTCTCACCCCTCCTCCCCTTCAAGGGAAAATAAGCTTAGTTTCAAATTTAAGGATGAGAACTTGAACTGGTAATGAGGGAAAATGCATTAGTAAAGAGAGTCTTATTTCAGCCTTTTGAAAACAAGAGCCTGTTGGTCCCATGGTTTTTCAGTGCAGGTATAATTATTTTTCAGTGAAGGGACCCCTCAAAGCATTGAGTAAAAAAAAAAAATCCCACCCTAACCGTTTGATTGCTGGCTATAGAAGTTAGAATAATTCACAAAAATGGCTGGATGCAAATACATTGCAAATTCACTAATTACTATGCTCTAATGAGCAAACCATGCCCATGAAGTGCTGACTCTGCAGTTCTGATCAAGGGCATCTCAAACCCCAGACCCAGCAGAAGTGGGGGCACATTTCAGACCCGTCTAAAAGCTAAGGATGAACATGAGAAAAATGCACTAGGAAATGTTCACACCTGAGTACTGTTCACACCAGTTCCCCCAGCTGAAAAGAGTCCATTCATAGGGGCTCATTATTTAGCATCAAAAGTGTCTACAACACATAATAATTTGTGCTGAAATATCTCGATGGAAAAATGTTTTGTGAGAAAAAGGGTTCCTTATTTACCAACCTTCAACTTAGACAAGTAAAAGACGGAAAGTTTCAAAATACAGGAGAAGAAATTACGCAGATACCTCAATCTGAATTGCAGGGCAAGAGTTCCTTCAGCTGGAAAAAATCACCCGACTAATTTATAATAATGCAATGAGACATGTGAAAGAAGGAAGGGTGAGTGCACTGAGCAGACACAAGTTCAGTTTATCAATGGAAGATGAATTCAGCTTGGAAATTTGGCAGGCAGAGCAATCAGATAGCGAGAGCATACTTGAGTAGGCAAACCTGGAAAGAGTTTCAAGACAAGATTAGATCAGTTGGTAGAATTTCTAAGACAGAATATTCCGTTTGACATTGCACTGAAGTAGGAGATACAGAAGCTTTTGCTGTCTTGGACTTTGCACAACCTTATTTTAAGCCGAATTGTCACTACTTAATAGCATAGGTTTTTAACAGGCTTGATTATCAGACAGCCATACTCTGGACATATCTTGCCAAAAAATGGCAAAGTAGGACACTGGCAGGAACCAAAATTCTTCCTCCCCCACTCCCAAATATCTATAATATTTTGCTAACTAATGTGAGCTCAATGTAAATTATTAACTTTTGGTAATAAGTTTCCCACCACAATAAGATAAAATGCTAATGATGTTCCTTTCATAGTCCTGTGGCACAATGTTTTCCCTGAATATAATTATCAGAAAAAATATAATTGGAGTAAAAAAAAATTGCAGTTGCATTCCTAAGATAAAACACCTGTGTTCTTTGGAATGAATAAAGCAGAAAGAATTAATTCCACAAGTGAACAGTTCTACAGAACACAAAAGAAACACTTGTTGATTTTTCAAAGCAGTATTGTGAAAAGCAGTAAGCACCAATTTAAATAGGTTTACTTATAAATTCTTGAGAAAAAGTTGCTCCCTGAGAGCTGATCATGACTGATCATGTCCTGGGATGGATGAAGGCTGGGAATGGGAAGTGTTTAGAGCTCACTCATTCTGCACGTGTAATCACTGCTCCAAGATGAAATGATTAGCTGGGTCCCATCAATGGGATGGATACAGAGAGAGGGTTTCCTTTGGGGCTCAACTAATGTACCCCCAAATTTCCACTCCCCGTTGGTTTGGTGAGCAGTCTCCATGTAGCAGGCTTGTCAAAAAAGCTTAGAAATCTCCACAGGCAGTACTGAGTGACACCTGTCATGTTAAAGATAAAAAAGAGAAATTTGGGTTCCTTGTTTAAGTGGGTCACTGTGTTTTCCCCACTGCTGGGCACTGACTCTCCAAAGACCAACAGAGTATTTCACTTTTCAAGTTGCCTAAAAAGCACATTTTCGTAGCATTTCTCTCCATAAGAAACAAAAGGTAGACAAGTTTTTGGAACCTGTATCTAGACACATGGCATTATTTACATCATGATCTCTCCAAGGTGGTGGTGGCCCAGGCACTTCTAACACAGTTGAGAAGAACCTGGTATGTTTTCTAAAGGTTCATGCCTTCTGGAAGAAAAAAGGATACCCCAAATACAGTTAAAAGCGTTTTTAGAGGTTTACAGGAAAATAGTGTTTCCATACACTGGATTGGTTTATCTCATTTTGAGACAAATTGCACTGGTTTAGAAAATGTCTATCATGAGCCAGAGTTCAAGACCTAGAAGATTATTTACACCTAGAGGACTCTCATTCTGGTATTGCCTTGCAATACCAATCCACAACGTCCACGCTCGCTTGTTTTGACAATGCTGCTGGCTCCTTTTTTCTCCCAGGGGAGAGACTAAAATCATGTATTCCCTCTTGTTCCATTCTGAAGGAATTTCAGATAAAGCCAAAACCCGTGCCTGTAGTATTTTTGGAGCTATTTTAGTGCAGTAATATCAGTACAGCAGCTGAAGTGTCCTGGATACACACAAGGAACGTGCTTGTTTGGGATGCGTTAAGGCAGCGCTGGGATGTTGCAGTAACATCCGTGAGGCCATCCAATATGTGCCTGATTGAAAGCATGTGATGCTAATAAAGCAGTGAGATTTCAATACTCATGTGGTTTTCTGTTGCAATCCAAGCTTTTTTTGGCACCAGAACTAGTTTTAGATTTGGATAAACATACAATGGAGATCTAAAGATGTGAAAAGCCAACACACAAATGAGTAAGAGAACTTATCTCAAAAGAGCATTTAAACCTGTCTTAGAATAATATCCAATATTGATCAGCACTTTACAGAAGATATTTTTGTTCTCTAAACGCTTGCATTTATAGCAACCCATGTTCTTTTAAAGTACTTCTGTAGGCACACAGCAAAAAAAATTTTTACAAAAAAAAAATAAAATAAAAAAAAAATCAGTCTGTTGTGTATTTTACCAAGCCAAGTTATCAACATGCAATTCATGAGTGAAATCCAACTCTTAAAAAAAAAATAAAGTTTAAATAGCTATGTGACAGCTTTTCTCTTCTTCACCCTTCCAAGTGCTAAACCTCAGTCGGGACCTGTGATTTACCAACCGTTTAATGAGCAGGTTTGCTCATTACATGCGCTGGAGGTACGAAAATGCACAGGCAAAGGAAGAGATTCACTCACCCTCAGCCATCAGGGCATTGGCATCATGTCCCAAAACAGGCAACCAGACCAAATCTGGGAACAGTGAAGGATGCTGCTACTTGGAGGTGTGAAGCACTGGAGTGCTAAGCTTCATCTGAACGTATGTTTAACTACTGCTGCCACCAAATATAGGCTCCTTGTGAATACATCCAGCAGGAGCCAGGGAAATTGTTCATCCAACCTTCAGATAACGTTTATGGTTTCCAAACTATTTCACACGTATGCTACACTTTGCTTCCCATTAACACTTCCAAACTGCTTATTGCCCATGTCTTCTCACCCTTGCTTCAGTGCCTGTGTTAACAAGCTTGGAGCAGCCAGAGCCTGTGATGAGTAGAAATGGGACTTGTACCTGCACCAAAAAAAGCATCTAAAACATGTTTCCGTGTTCACAGACTTTGAGTGTCCCCTTCCCACTTTGAGCATGGTCCTTCTCATCCCCTCTGAAGAACAGGGATGCACTGCAATGACTCAGAGAGCTTCAGAACCATTTGGCAGGTAGAGCACAACTGAAAACTAAACATTCTGCATTAAAGACGCTATTTTGACATACACAGCTTCTATGTGATGAAGAAAATGCATCCAAAACCACCCTGAAGGCATGAAGTTGTCCAGCATATATGACACAGGCAATGCTTTGCTATAGCTTTTCCAAGAAACACTTTGTGCACTACATGTGAGTTGGCAATTTTTACTTCCATCATTTACCTTTTCTCCAGCCAGCCATTATCCTGTGATTGCTGATGCTCTGCAACAGGCTCAGGTGCTCCTGCAGCAGCATGTGGCCAAAAAACAATTGGTAGGAGAAAGTGGCATTCACCAGCTGCAGCTTCTATCTGCTATTTTGCAGGTACTCTTTTACAAAAAGACTGTATTTACCCATACAGGCAAGAAATCACAGGAGATGAGAGTTCTGTGGCAGTAAAATAAAGCAACAAAGTAAATGCCATGAAGAGATCCTTCTCCTGAATCCATAGTGCCCTTCATCACAGCATGAGAGCAGAAATTGAGCTTCATGACTGAATTTTAAAAATAGAAAGGTAACAAGCTTCCAACCCCAAAGTGCTGTGCTCTGCTTCCGATGCCATTTCAGGCCCTGAGAGTGCTCTCAAAGAGCACACAGCTCCACTGGGAAAAGGTGAAAAATGCCTTCCTACATAATATGTTGTCTGAACTAAGAGAATTATTTATGGTTGCTACATTTATTATACATTATTATAAACTGTAAGCTGTTATGAACTATGAAATGTTTATCATTCCACTGGATGAAAAATATCAACACTTTTCTATAAATAACTAAATTAATGTTAGACTGAATATATTTGTTTTAAGAGTAAACTTTCCCTATTAAACATGTGTAAAGATAAATGCAATCTACAGCACTGTATGATACATTTTCACATTTTAGCCTCTAATCTTTTCCCCCTGGGCAGTACCTGTTCTTGCTGAAAACTACTGAAGCATTCTTCTCTACCATTTGTGAAGTGCCTTTTCTTTCATGTTTGAGAATGTGGGAAAACCACATGATAGATCATGCAGAAACTCCCCAAACCCCCTCCCTTCTACCTAATCTGCAGCACAAGGATGTCTTTATATATATATATATATATATGCATATATAAAATCCTTCAGCACATCTGATTTTTTACAGAAGCGAAGAATCATTTCTTCAGAACTGTGCCCATCTCCTCCCACAAATGGCTTTCAAGCAGGGCTTTGAATTTTCCTTTTTAAATCATGTTCACTAAGGAGAGGGGGGAGACGGGAAGAGGAAAGGACATTGAGAAAAGGCTGAAGGGAGGAGCTGTTAAACTGATCTAATACACAAGCACAGCAGCAAGGATCCCCATCCCACCAGTATTTCTGCTTTATGAAGTACAATTTCCAAATGCTTTACTTTAGGCCTAATTGGTCAACTGGATGTAGAATAGCTCCTGCAAATTGATAGCATCCAATAATTGCTCATGCACTTATTACCTGCAGAACCTGCAGTGCCCTTGCTTTCTCAGTGCTAGAAGTCTCAGGATGACAGTCTACTTATGTCATTTTAAATATTTAAGTTAGTCTAAGAAACTTCAGACCCATTCAACATTTAAGAGACTTTTTAATTTACTTCTAAGGTGGGAAACAGAACAAAAATGGTTTACACACAGTTTGCACTGCCCCATCTTTTGTCCACCTTTCACTTGCACCAATCTGAGTGTGCCAAGAGAGAAAGCTACTCCCTGGCTAATAGCTGTGAGATCAGCCCAGGATCAGCACAGGGCAGCACATGGAAAATTCAGGTTCCAGCTGAACCTTAAATAAACCACTTTAGACATTTTTCTGCACACAGATCAAACAGTGCAATATCAAGTGACATTCTGTGCTACAGGTATTTTTCACCTCAATGGTGCAATGAGCACTCATGCTGCTTTGGGGTGCATGAGGCACCGTGGTTTGGATCTATCACTCTTGATAACTCAGTATGAAACACCAGATTAGAGTCTGCACTTTTCACACTGGAAACACAATCGCCGTGTGAGGGGAAACCTTTTTGTTTTCTTAAAAAACAAGAAAATAAACCAACCATCCAACCAAAAAAATCCCCCAAAACCCCCTGCACTTTATTTGCTTCTCAAGTAGTGGAACATCTTTCTTTCTTCAAACTTTAGGTGCCCGCCAGACAACACACAGGCAGCAGATTAAACTGTAACTGAAAACCTCTGAGTGCAAACGAAGTGTTTCGTTCCACAGTCAGAAACCAGGTTACTGACTCCAGCTCTTTTATTCTTCCTTGCACTCCACCTGCTTCACACAACGGGTCACTCCATGCCTTTCCCTTCTGATTTTGGGTAATTGAGCTCATCGCTCTTGCCACGCTCCCCTGTCAAGCAATGCCAGGCACCAGCCTGTCACCAGTGGGACCAGCAGCCGTGGCACAGGCACATCCCCACACTCATCTGAGGATTCACCAGCCCGGCCAAGCCACAATACAAACACCAAAGGCATCACTGAGCAAACAGAGCCTGGAGGTTTTCAGTAACCAAAACAAGCAGATGCCTCAAAAACTCCCCATACCCATGGCACAGTACCCAAGGTCAGCACCTTTATACCCTCCAACTGGCAAGACATCCCTGAGAACCACCTCATGTGCCTGCTTGTTCTATTTTGTCTGCAATTATGATGACTACAGGTGTCTAGATGGAGCAGCTTTCCAAACTAGAATTAGGAAGATTTGGAAAGGCTCAATTTCATAATGTGACTCTTGCAAAAGAAAGAAGAGTCCTACAGAGCTTCCAGTTGAAAGAAAATTAAACCCCATAAACCTCCACAAACTTCATCCAAAGCACTTGCAAGTACGAAAGATAAGTGTGAAGTAACAGCTCCTGCCTTTAAACTGCTGGTTGGGCTCTACGTGCCCAAAAGATGTCACACGCAGACTTCCCTACTTCATCCCGCCTGCTGGGTGGCAGAACTCCTCCCTAGGAATGCTCTTTCCTTCCCCAGACATGGATGCCACCAGCTTTGGGAGGGTAAAAACCTCATGGCCACATGCTCAGCTGTGCCTCTTCTCAGAGAACAGCCCATGGGAAGAAAAACCAAGCCCTTCCCACATCTACTTTCAGAGCAGAAGTTGGGAAAGCCACGCTGCTTGGATATGGACACACTGGGATCTGGCTTCTCTGCTGAAGAGGATGGACATCTCACACCAGCCATCCTCAAAGAGTCATTTCGAATCTGATGAGACAATTGGGAAGATCACGAAGCACCTACCAGCCAGCACAGCACACTTTCCTGTAGCAGGCATAAGCGATTTTGGGAAAAAATTAAAATCAAAACCCCCAAAGATTAAGAGGAAAAACCTGACTGAAGTATTTGCATCAAAGAAACCTGAATTTTAAGGCAGTGAAGCCAAGGTGGCAAATTGGAAACAATTTGCTTAAAAATGTAACAGACATTTATACACAAAGCGCTTGTTACATCACACCCCGTAAGTATCACAATCCTCCTTTGCGGATAAAGGAGCAGTTATATTCACCTCTGAATCACGGTCATTTGGCCACAAGTTTTGTACATATTTATATTCTTTCTTTTTTTAGAAGAGCTGGGTAATCAGACTAGCTATGGCCAACTTGACCCTTCTTTGCAGCTGCAAAAAGACTCACAGGAATTTGCAAGACTTAACTATAAGGCAAATCTTTATTTCTGGCTTCAATTGTATTTTAATTTGTGACTCATTAATGATATTATTCAACATTCACATGAAAAATAATAGTTATCATATTACTCGCTGGAATAAGAGTGGATCGCTGCTTTTTAGAGTTTATTCAAACTGGCAACTAATAATATTTTCCATTTGTCAAAAATCCCCAAAGCACAATGAATTTTCAATTTACTATATTTAACATGCAGTGAAGGAGGACGTTGTCACTTTCAGCACTGAAATCCCAAACAGAGAAAGTAAAACAAATCACTTCATCTAGAAGCCAAACAAACAATTACATGGAGGAACAACGCCAAAAAGGAAACCAAACAGCTGCGTTTGCCAGCCCTTATTAACAGTAAAAATAACACCTTATTTCATTTTCTGAGAGTGACTTGTTATCACCTGAAAAACAAAACAAAATCTATTAGTTTACAAATGAAAAGTGTCATACCATGAAAGTGATATTCCAGCAGAAAAATACTTGGGACTGAATTATCTGTATTCTCAGCACAAGATTCACAGATCCTAATAATCCCAAGGAGGCTGTGGGTCCCAGCCATCAGCAAAAGGAGTCATTAAAGGCTACTTTTATTGCAAAGCCCTGTCAAAAACACACGTATTCTTGTGGTAATCACAGACTCCTTTAGGTTGAAAAAGACCTTCAAGATCATTGAGTCCAACCATCAACCAAGTCCACCGCTAAACCTTGTCCCCAAGTGCTACATCTATACACCCTTTAAATACATCCAGGGATGGAGCATGAAGGATTTAGAGCAAGTTTAAGAGCCACGTTAAGCTTTTTTTATTATTCCATTTATTATTTTTTATTATTTATTATTTTTTATTTCTTTTATTTATTATTTTTTATTATTCCATTCCCAATCAAAACAAACAACACAAAACACTGCACAGTAACACCTAACAGCTAATGCCAGCTCTGATTTAATTTTACTTTTGCCAAATCATATCCAAAACCGTAATTCAGGGTTGAATTACAAACCAGCAGGAACTACCTGAAGCCTAGAGCTGCCTTCTTTAGATGGCAACGAAACCCCAGCCAGGTGCCTTGTTCAGGAACACACCATCATAGCTTGCACCCAACAGCTACAACACACTGCAAAATCAGTCTGCAAGTGGGACACTCTTTGTAAGCTCCAATACAAAGGGGAGGCACCAAATGCTATTAACTGCTCAGTCATGAGATGCTTGTTTAACCCTCCCCATGCAGTCCAAGCAGAGCCCTACTGTATTAGTCCAATTGTGAGCAACCAATCTCACTACTTAATATGCAAATTCCCCTAGTCAGTCTTCCATAGAAGCACCATGAAAGCAGTTATTGTAACTTCAAATTAGACATGTGATATGCAGCACTGCACAGCACTCTAAAGAAAATATTTAAGAAACTGTTGTCCAGTTACTGAGAGCAGAGGTTGAGCACAATATTTGGCTTTCTCAAAGTTAATGAAGCTCCGGCACCGCATCAAACGCTGCAGGAGGAATTGATATTTTTAATAATCTCCACTTCTAGCACGTCAATCAAATGTGCAGCCCTATTTCCACTTGTCCCTATTATCACTGCTGGGTGATAGGGGCAGCAGTAAAGAAGACAAATTTCAAACAGAATCAGCGTCTTTTATAACAAAGAAGGGCGATAAGAACTCCAGCAGGCAGGCGAACATCGTGTCAAGGAGAGCGCAGCAGCAATCAGACAGCTGCAGCCAAAAGGCCTAATCTGTAATGACTTGTCATGCCCGTGCTTCTAGACACTGTATTTCCTGCTCTTTCCTTATTCCACACAAAAACCGTCTCGCTGGACTTTACCAAGTAAGACAAAGTAATATGCAACTTCTAATAGGGGTAAGAGTTTGCCAGTAGAGAATGAACAGGCTCCTCCTTTTCCTTCTCACTGCTCCCCTTGGAAGAAGGAAAACAAATTGAGGAAGAGCCCTCCAGAAAGGACTTGCCTGTGGGGATGAAAGCTGGCAACCCTGATTTTGCTAAACTGAACACACACCTGATAAGCTGTTAAACCTTATGTACCGACACAAGTGCAGAGTTTTCCAGCAGTTAACTCCAAACCCAAAGCTCTTCCGAACACACAACTGAAGAAGTCACATAATCTGGAAGTGACTGGAGAATAGCTATTTCTTGTCTGCTCTCAGTGTCCTGCAGGAATTCAGTCACCTTTGACAGGGCAAGAAGAGATGTGGTGTTTGGCTCCTGAGAGCCTGGAATATCAGGTGGGAGACAGCTGAGCAAAAGATATAAAGTGGGGAAAAGCCCTGTCTACAAGCCATTTAATGATCATCCTTTATTCTCCTTTGTGTCTCCTTTAATGAGTCCCCAATAAATCCATCTCACCATCCAGGACACTCATCACAATTTGGCTCTGCTGGAGTACAACACACCGAGCAACCAGGCAAGAACTTTTTCCTATCTATGACAAGCAATATTCTGTTGAAACGAAAACTTGCTAAAAAGAGCAGCGATAATGAAATGGCTGGTACCAATCTGCAAAGACCATTTCATTTCCAGCAGGATGGACAGAGCAGCATCTGTTAAATTCTTGGTAAGGAACAGACTCTTCCTGCTTCGGTCAATGCAAACAGAAACATGCAATAGTATTTTTGATTAGCTCAATCTCACACATGGAGACACACCTGAGGATATACAACAGCTCTCCGGATACACACAAGCATCTTGACCTTGAAAAATACCCATAGTAAGAGACAAAGAAAGCACACGTGGCCAGGACATGCCGTCAGCTTCACCGAGCAGCAGAGAAGTAACGGGAAGTGCCGGCGATTGACAAAAAGGCTGAGGAGAATACAGGGATGTGACAAATCCTCATCTCAGTTCCAGTGATACAATTGAGCACGATTTCTCCACTCCCCACAGCACTGCAACAGATCGAGACTGGGATGAATCAGACTCGAGATCTGGCTCCCACTTTCACGCAGCATCACACACTGCTACTACCGTCTAATCAATCTCTTGACCACTCGTAATTCTCCAGGAAGCTTTTCCTTTCTGGGAAAAAGACAAAGCCTCCCCAAAGTAAGTCAATCATTGGCAATGCTCTGGTTAGAACCGCAGTGTTTCTGTTCCAAAACACCTTCCTAGGATTTATAAATATTCCGCCCCTGCTCACTGACAGCAATCTGAAACCAAAAACACCAGGTTAGGTCACAGCCCCAGAGGTGGAGGAAACAAGCCTTATTTGGGGAGCAGGAATAAGTCATCTTTCTGCACAAGTCTAGTCTCCAAATCATGTTCACTTGAGCTTCAGCTGGCTCACTTGCTGATGCCTTGAGACAGAAGCCCCCTTGAGAGATTTCATACTTGGTGTGGACATGTTTTCAGAATTTGTAAAGCTCAGAATTTGTGCAGGCTGGACTTTGACATCTGGGGAGTCAGATTTACAGAAGATATTTTGAGGCTTTTTCAGTTTAACCTAACCCTCCTTTTTTTCTTGTGGAGAGGCAAGAACAGATACGTAACGTTACAAAACAGGCTATTGCACACTGTAGCTGATTGTTTAAGACAGTCCTAAGAAGCTCATAATTCAACTGAAATTTCATCGCTTCTCACTTCAGCGAGACAACCTTAAGGAACATTATCCTTAGAGCATGAATCAACACGAGCCAGCTGACACGCATTTCACATCTCTTACATCTTGAAACCCCAGCTGCTGTTGTAATGCACCAAGCACAATGGGTTATTTAACCCCAGAGCAGCAGTGGGCTGTGCCATGGAAGCGCCACACAGGAATACGCTCCAAGCAAGTCCACCTGGGACAGTATTGTGTGCACAACCCGGACAGAGACCACCCACCTCGTGTGCTGCTAACTGGGTGTGTAATCTGACTGTTTTACAATATTAGCCAAACTCTGGTAATGTTTTTTTCCCCCATCTCATTCATTCGATACCACAGGCAAGATAAGGGGGAGGAAATTAAACTGAGGCTATTTCTGTGACATGATCTCACCTCATAACACCTGGCTACCAAAGCAGACCTCAGGACAAACATCAGCAGAGCTTTTAATGTTATTTTTCAGTCAAGATTTTTTGGGTATGTGATGATTCCTGCCATTCTTTTCCTCGATTGGTCCATTCCACATGACACTCCTGTAGTTTTTTTACTAGTTGATAAGTCTGCTTAGCACAGATGCATTTTAGGTAACTCCCTTCTTCCCCTTTTTTTCCTAATAGAGAAGAGTAAGGAAGACTCATACTAGTCAAAGCTATAAAATTCCTTTGAATGACAATGATGGGATTAAATGCAAGGGAGGTCGTGAAGTCTCCCTCTCTGGAGAAATTCAGAACCCACCTGGACACGTTTCTGTGTCATCGGCTCCAGCTGACCCTGCCTTGGCAGGGGGCTGGACTGCATAATTTCTAGAGGTCCCTCCCAACCCCAACTATTCTGTGATTCTGTGAAATCTCACACAGTTCTTAGCAGCTGGACTTACTGGTATTTCTATGAACTCTGTATCTGGCATTAATCAGCAGATGATTGTTTCAGATACAATTGCGAGTGCTGCATCTTTTTACATAATGGAATGACAGCAAAGTCACTGATATAACAGAACACCCATCAGCTGGGACATCCGAAACAAAACCAGACTGATAAATAATATCCCGTAAGGTACAGGGGAAAATGTAGACCTATGTCAGCAATTTTCAACCTGAAATCTATGGACCCTGCACGTGTAAAGACTACTTATAAGTCAAGTGTCCCGTTGATAGGCTGACTTTAAATGACTATAAAGCATATACAGCTCAGCTGGAGAACATCAGGGGTCCACAAACCTACAAACGTTGAAAAAGCAATCATTCAGGCATTTAAGTAGAGAAAAACATGAGGGTAAGGGCCGCTCACACTGCAGCAGTGTTTCCACACAGGCTTTGCTCCCTAAGTAGGTGTGCACATGCACATGAGTGAGAACATGCTGCTCCAGCACCTCAAGTCGGTGGAAATCGATCACTTAGCATGGGAGACTTAGGCTGGAGGAAAGCATCCATCCTCCTCGGCGAGAATAAAAAGGAAAACAAACCCCAAACCCGCAGCAGCGCCAGGATCTAAGTGAAACGAAGAATCATTTTCCGCACACCACAAGGAGCTGAGCCCAAGGAAAACAAACTTTAGGAGCCCCAGGCAGGCCCTTTCCCCAGCCTGTCTTTTATTTCGCCAGCCGCCTGCCCCGGGGCCGCGCCGCGGAGCCCCGGGCACTGCTCTCCCAGCACTGACCCCCGACACAGCCCCCCCGACAGTGACCCCCTGACCCTGAACGCCCCCCGGCAGAGCCCCCCGACCGGCCGGGGCAGCGGGGGCGAGGCGGGGGCTCTGCCCGACGGGGCCATCCCGCCGAGCTCCTGCACGGCCCCGTCGCCCCGGGAAAGTTCGGGCGGGGGGGAACAGCCGGGGGAGAAGCTGGAGGAGAAGCGGGGGCAGAAGCAGGGGGAGCGGCCGGACGCGGCGCCCCGAGGCCGGCGACGGCAGCGCGTCTCCCCCGCCCGCCGCAGGCCCCGGCCCGCAGCGCCCGCCCCGGGGTCCCCCCGCGGGCCCCCCCCGGCCCAGCCCCGGCGCTCACCTCCGGTGCCGTCCGAGTTCTCGTTGAGGCTGCCCGAGGAGTCGTGGTGGGAGCCCACACACCCGCCCATGGGGCCCGCAGACCCGCCGCCGAGCCGCCCCCCGCCCCCCTCCCCTGCACCGAGCTCCGCCGCCGGCCGGGCAGGCGCGATGGCTCCGGAGCCGCCTCCCCGCTCGGCAACACCGCCCCCGAGGCGCGGCCTCCGCCCGCCGCCCGGCCCCGCCCGCGGCCCGCGGGGCCCGCCCCGGCACCCGCGCCGGCGTGGGCACCGGCATCGGCACCGGCATCACCATCGCACCGGCATCACCATCGGCACCGCCATCACCATCGCACCGGCACCGGCATCGCCATCGGCACCGGCATCGGCATCGGCACTGGCATCGGCACTGGCATCGGCACCGGCATCGGCACCGGCATAGCCATCGGCACCGGCACCAACCCCGGCTCGGCAGCGTCGACGGGATGCGGGACCACCCGCGGGGTGCTGGGGTCGGCGAGGCCGGGTCACCGGTGCCGTGGGTGCCGAGATGTGTTTATTTCCTTCTTACAGTGCAGCCTACGGCTTTTCCCTGCTTTCCTGTGCTGTTTGTCCCATCCCTGAAAGTGTTGCCCCATCCCTGGAAATGTTCGTGCCCCATCCCTCGAAGTGTTCAAGGACAGGTTGGATGGAGCTCTGAGCAACCTGGACTAATGGAAGGTGTCCCTGCCCATGGCAGGGTGTTGGAGCAAGATGAGCTTTAAGGTCCCTTCCAACCCAAACCATTCAATGATTCTGTGATTTGTCTCTGCATATGAAGAGAAAGTCCACACATGCTTGGAGATAAACCTCTGTCCCACTAATCATCCAGCCACCTCTGTGCTCTCAGACTGCCCGTTTAAAATAAAAATTTAGCAAAATCAGTGCTTCTTGGTCAATCTGTCCAAACAGACTTCACTTCTCTGAGAAGGAAGGTTTGACTTTTGTGCACTTAATGCCTAGCTGGGTTATCTGCTTTCAGTAGCAATCCCACTGTGGGATCAGGGAGTTATGGTTCGTACACTATCAGATGCACTGTAGCTCCTTGAAACGATCAGCAATAAGTCAGAACATTTGAAAAATGGAAGCAGACAGTGCAAAAAATAAAGCATGGTAACAGACTGTGCTCTGGCTTCCCCACACGCTCTGCTATACGCGGCAGTTTAATGTTCTGACACACAGAGCAGCAGAAAACAAAACTCAAGCTGAGCATATTTTTCCTCCATAAAGATGACATTGCAAATGTGTTTTTTTTAGAATTAGCATAGCTGTTTGTGGAGTTTGTAGTCACTGCGGTGAAAGGAACGGATGGACAAAGCCGTTTCTCTACCATTAATTTCCCTGCATAATCTTCATACCAAAAGCCCAGCCAGCCTTTGGGAAGACTCTTGTGTTGATAATTAAAATCCCAAATGTATGAGATAAGCTGAGTGCCAAATGCCGAGCACTTTGTCATCTGAGAACAAAAAGGCATAGAGCTCATCTGCTTTATTGGGTCCAAATGGGGAGGTCAGGAGTGGTAAGAAAGTCTAAAGCATGATTATTAGAGTCTGAACTCAGGCCCACTAATTACAACAAACGCAAAAATTCCTTGTCCGTGCAGACATTCAGACTAGATAAAGGAAACGCACAGAGCTCAGTTGTTTTCTTTTCAGATTTTATCTGAAAGCCACATGGGGGTTTGCCTGAATATACATGGGTGTAATAAAAGATATCACAGAATCACAGAATCATTGAGGTTGGAAAAGAGCTCCAAGATCATTGAGTCCAACCTGTGACTGATCCCCACCTTGCAAACTGGACCAGAGCACTGAAAGCCACATCCCATCATTCCTCGAACATCTCCAGGGATGGTAACTCCACCACCTCCCTGGGCAGCCCCTTCCAATGCCGGAGACATGCCATGTATGTACTGGGGAGGATTAAATGTAATTTGTTCCAAATTGTAGAAATATGGAAGATAGTTTAGTATGTTTGCAAATTTTCCTAAGAGTAGGTGTGAGTATATCATCATCAGAGTACAGCAGCTCTGCAGGGAAATCATGGATTGCAGTGAGGCCCTTGGGTTGCATACTGGGAGGGCTTTTGGATATCATGCTGCCCAGTGATATCCCAAAAATGCCTATCTGTGAGGCGAAGGATGTGTGTGTGTCAATGCAATGTTACTCTGTTCCATAACAGGGTGACTGCAGGACCACGGGCTGGCGTGGGAAAGTATGTCCCCACCGAGACAGCAGTCTGCTTGTGGAGCCTTGGAATAACACATCAGTGCTTGTTTTTCCGCGTGTTTGGTACTGAACTCTTTCATTAGATACCTCCTTGCTCTCACACACAGCGTATATAGTACATACGTGTGTATCTGTGTGTATATGAACACTCAAGATGGGCCAAAGTGAATATTTACCCCATGTATCAGAAGGTACTTGCAATGTACTAATAAAGTAGCAAAGACAAACTGAGACTTTTTCTAAATGGACAATTTATTTTGAAGGTTATGTTCCTCCTCAAAATAAGTTTCACAGGAGGCAATCAGAATTTCTGCCCTCCAATTTTAGCTCTGCTCCAGACACCCACTGTGGCCTTGTACAAGACACTTAAGCTCAGCTGCTCTATTTCTATTGGTAGATTAGAGTTTGTCTACACATCTCTTGGGGGTATGGCCAGGATTAATTAATTCTTACTCTTTATTACTTGCTAACTGCCTGCAGTGCATGAGAAGTAAAACACTGTACATCAAAAGTGCCTTTCACAGATTAAATGGTGCAATGAGTTGACTATTTCATATAGGTACCACTGCCCTGTACGGTTGGAAATGATTATTTGAGGGTAACAAACCCTAAATTGCCAACAGCTGAAGGATTTTCTTTTGGCACAATTCCTGCTGGACTGTGTGTTGTACTGGGAGCACCAGAGCAATGGGGTTTGTGGCCAAGGAATGCAGCAGTAGATCCCCATATACATTATGTTGGAGCAAGTCCAGAGGAGGCCAGCAAGTTGATTAGAGGGATGTAGCACCTCTCCCACAAGGAAAGGCTGAGAGAATTGGGATTGTTCAGCCTGGAAAAGAGAAGGCTTTGGGGTGACCTGCTTGTGACCTTCCAGTACCTGAAGGGAGCCTGCAAGAAGAATGGAGAGAGATTATTTACAAGGGCCTGGAGTGACAGGACAAGGGGAAATGGCTTCAAACTGACACAGAGTAGGTTTAGATATTAGGAAGAAATTGTTTATTGTGAGGGTGGTGAGGCCCTGGCACAGGTTGCCCAGAGAAGCTGTGGCTGTCCCATCCCTGGAAGTGTTCAAGGCCAGGTTGGAACGGGGCTCAGAGTAACCTGTTCTAGTGGAAGGTGTCTCTGTCCAGGCAGGAGGTTTGGAACTACATTATCTTTAAAGTCCCTTTGAACCCAGGATATTTTATGATTTCATGATTGTCAGGGTTATTTCCTATATACTTCAACATATTAAAATATTTTATATACTTCACCAGTTTTTCTCTCCACTGTTTGCTCGCAGTCAATGGTGGTGGATTTTGCCATCACATGATGATACAGTGTGATAAATCTCTGTTCTCTGATGAGTCAGCTTTGTGTGGGAACAAGTATGAGATGCTGACAAATTGCATCAGCACTGAAACTTCTGTCTCAGGCATCAACATTTTGATTTTTATCAGTGCTACCCAGGGCCATGGTATCAAAGTCTTTACTTTTTAAGTGAAAGTCTTCTCAGATCTCTTTCATCTTCCTTTTGACAGATGGGAAAGAGAGACATGACTGATGAGGTTATTTGCCAAAGGTCCCACAGGAAGCAAAAGCAGGAAAGAACCGTGGAGTCCAACTGCTGATCTTCCTCCTCAGAGAATCTGAAGAAATGTAACAACTTGCTATTTTCAGATTTAGTTCCACATGGCTCTTCCTGAAAGCTAATGAGGCTACAGCCTCATTTTCGGAGACGACATGATGGAGGTTTCCCTGACTCCATATGATGCACAGTACTTCTGTTTAGATGCGGTTTTGAGGAATGCTGGCTCTCATTCCAGAATTTCCAACAGCAAATTTTAGGCTGATTCCAAGCTAATATAATCCATCCCCTAAAAAGCCATAGCAAAGCAACTGGTATCCATCTCCACCACGGCAGTGCCGTGTCAAAATGATGTTAAACTGAGCAGAGTTTATTTTCCTGGAATGACCAAGGGAAAGAATTCTACTACACAGAGGGATCCCTGTGGCTGAGGAGCCCATCAGACATCAGGAGCTGGCCAAGTATGAAGAGAATGAAGAGTCTGCCAAGTCCTGCTCATGCCTCCCTGTGCCCTCTGGTAGTGCATGTCCTTCAGCACATCTCCAGGAGCCCAAACTCATCGCTCCAAATGCCTTGGCACACACCTCTTCTGCAGTAAATGGTGGGATGGGAAGTTTGAGCTTCTGAGGGAATTTCCATCAGTTGGAGAGAATATTGCTGTGGAGAACAATGTTATGTTTCTCTCCTGACCTCTGCAAAGCCCCTGCCTACTCCTGTGGACTGCTTTGGCAGGTTCTTTATCTTGTCTCTGTTAATATCAGAAGGAACAGTGATGCTTCCACTTGCTTTTATGTGTTTCTGCAGAGCTCTGTAGTTTTGATCTTCAGTTGCTGTAGAAAAGGGGTCACTGAAAAGGCTAAAAATTGCAATTTAATGTGCAGCATCAGAGGTGCTGGGAGGAATCTCTAGGGGTGGCAGATTCTACTGCAGGAATCCTGTTGGACAGGGCTTGGATCAACATGGTCTAGTGGAAGGTGTCTCTGCCCATGGCAGGGGGGTTGGAATGAGGTGACCTCTAAGGTCCCCCTCAACCCTGGCCATTCTATGATTCTATGAGGGAGGTTTTGCTAATGGTCAAAATATACATTTAAAAAAAATAAATTAATTAACTTAGACTACTAAAGAAACAAAAGTGAAACACTGCTTCCCTCCTGTGGTGACCTTCCTGATTGCACAGCAAAACACTGCAATAAATGGCACATTTTAAGTGATTTTTAAAAATTATTATTATTATGCTGATGACATTGCAGCTGAACAGTCACTCACATCCTGCTGTTATTGTTACAGTGCTGGAGTGACATTTCCAAAGCAGAACAGTGCTTTGAAGCACATGAAGCCCAGCTCTTGCTACTCGTCTGCGATGGAAGCCTTGAGAACCTTATCTCGTTACAACCTGCTGTTTGTGGACGAGTTCTCCTCTTACAGCTGCATTTGAATTGATTCTCTGCTCTGGTGGGTGCAGGAGTGTAGTGTATCAGTGTGCTAAATAATGAAAGGGGTGAGTGGCAGCAGGACAAAGGGAGCACACGTGGATGCAGGCTCTGCTCCGGTGCAGCAGGAGCTGGTTTACAGCTGCTGGGGCACTGAACTGGCACAGAGAACAGACCAGACAAGGGCTTTGTTATTACCATTTCTGCATTTGCTGCTATTATCAATACTGTATTAGTATCTGGAGGGCTCATTCAGGGTCCCATGTCTCCACCTGAAGTAGTCAAGGTCAGGCTGGATGGAGCTCTGAGAGACCTGGTCTGCTGGAAGGTGTCCCTGCCCATGGCCGGGGGGTTGTAATTAAATGATCTTTAACTCTTCCAACCCAAACTGTTCTGTGATTCTATGATTCTATCACACTGAAGTTTCAAAAGAAAGACATGGGGATGTAGGATGTGGTTTACTTTAGAAAAGGAACATAGCAGCGGCATGAGAAAAATATCTGTGGTCATGAATAAGTGAAAAGAAACAGGGCAAGATATTAAAATTTTCCTTTTTTTCTGTTCTTTTTGTTGTACAAGAATGAAGGGATGTACTATCAATGGTGAAGGGGTAAGTCAGGGCTGAACAAGCAACAGTTTTTTTCATTCTCCCAGGCAACCAGCAACAGGACAAGAGAAAATGGACTCAAGCTGTGCCAAGTGAGGTTCAGGTTGGATATGAGGAAGATTTTCTTCATGGAAAGGGTTGTCAGTCTTTGGAGGGGGCTGCGCAGGGAGGTGGTGGAATCTCCATCCCTGGAGGTGTTCAAGGAATGACTGGATGTGGCACTCAGTGCTCTGGTCACAACTTGGACTCAATGGTCATGGAGATCTTTTCCAATCTTAATGATTCTGTGGTTCTGTGATTCTGAGTACAGAGTGGAAGAAATTCATACCACCCAGGACCCACTGCTTCTCTTTTAGCTTTGAGCTTATGAACACCAAAAATTCCTCTTGGAAAGAAGTTTGTGAGCTTCTCTGTTCCTGGATTTTAGCTCTGCTTCCCAAATGCAAAGCATTTGAAATCAAAGAGCTATTTCTAGAAGAATATACAGACAACCTTCTCAGACAGGACTGAAAATTGGGTTCATTTGAGGAGAAATCATACAGGTTTTGGCACAGGGAGAAGGAAGGGTGGAAAAGGAAAGATGCTACCTCCTGTCATAATGCTTCTGATAAAATTAAAGCTGAGACAGATGGTAATGATACAGGCTAATGTTACCATATGGCAGAATCAATCATGCAAAAAATATGCTGCTTTAAGGAACGTGTGAAACTGATAGATGTTAATATTCCAAATATTTTAGATTTGTGTCTTGAGCATTCTCACAGGCTGTGGAGCTGGAAGAAGATTCTTATGCTCAGGAAGTGTTTGCCTGGACTGGAGTTAAGCTCCAGTGGGTTATTCATTCTTCCTCTGCTCTCCTCACTGGTAGGAAACATCTGGCCAACAGTAGTTTGTGTCTGGGCAGGTGCTCACCCAGAAGGGAAATGAGGACTGGGAAAAAGGAGCAAGGTCTCACTGCATTTGCAGGGCAAGTCAGGGGCACTGTCACCACCAGGTTGTCCTTGTTCTACAGTTTTCCAGGAAATCTGAAGGAGAGACACTGTGGGCCAAAGCCTCAGGGGCTGGGACTTCCCACACCTCCCTGTAGCAGGGGAGGGGAGTGAGAGGAGAAGGCAGAAGGGTTAATGGCTGTGAGCCCAGATCTCTTCATTTCTATCAGTCAACAAAGAAAACCAGAAATCATGATGGTGCCATCACTGACCAGGTGCCTCCAAGGCAAGGAATGATACAACTTGGCTCCCAGATTCTTGTCAGCTCTTAGTTCCTAATAATGACTTGCAGTATTCAGAGATGAATTGCTTTGTTCGCTTTTCTATGACTGAGCTTTACATGAAAAGGGGAAAAAGGCCACAAAACCTCAACCTGAAAAAGATCCCCAGCACGGCAGGACACATTCACATTGAATCGTTGGATGACTTCACCTGGATGTACATCAAAAGCTCGTCTCTTCTTACGACTATCGTCTCTGAGGAGAAGCTTATTTTATATGTACTGTGGCTCCATCGAGTTGGTGGAATTACATCAGGGATGCTAAACTTGGATGAAAATCTGTTTTGAAGTTTTGATGATGATACTAAAGAAAAGCAACAGTGACAACAAGAGATCTTGGCTTGTGATGACTATTGTTTGTCCCCTATGCTGTATAGTGCCTCGGGATGTAGAATAGGATTCTATTGTTGTATTTCCAATAAACAAAGAGGCAGTTTCTCTTCATGCCTTATTAGATAGTCTTTGTATGAATGAAGGAAAATAACATGTCTATGTGAGACAGAGCACGGTGTAAATGATCCTCCTTGGCCGGTCCTGGTGGGGACGTGACCTCCAGTGCATGTGGAGAACCCAGCGAGGGAGACACAGAGCCAAGATTAAGAATCCATTAATTCAGATAGATAAACGTTGCTTTATTTTCCACTTCAGCATTCCACACTCTTCTGCAAACCAGTTCCAGCAATTTAAACTGAAGGGATGTGGGGATTAGAGCAACTCTGTCAGGACTGGAAACCTTAAAGGGTGATCGTTCAGCAGAAGTGGTGCTAAGGAGTGATCTCCAGTATTTCTACCAGGAAACTTCCTTCCTGTATTACAACTAACATGACAGCCTGGATTCATGTCACCTGATGTCACACCTGCAATCTGCTGACCAAAGACACTCATGATAGGAAAAACCTGAAGACATGGGAAAATGGTTTAAATATTTATATTAGTAGAGCATCACATCCTGCATATGGAAATAGGAAAGACCTCTTGCTGCGTCTAAGAAGAAACACTTTTTTGGGAATGGTGGCTGGTAAGTGACCATTTCTGAGGTTTCCTCTGTCATTTGGCTTTGTCAACATGCAATGCCAGGTCCAGGAGATGAACTGGCTGGGTAGAGTGAACTCCATCAGAATCACAGAATTACTGAGGTTAGAAAAGACCTCTAAAACCATCTACTGACTGATCCTCACCTTGTTACCCATACCAGAGCACTGAGTCCCATGTCCCATCCTTCCTTGAACACCTCCAGGGATGATGACTCCACCACCTCCCTGGGCAGCTGCTTCCAATGCCTGACAATCCTTTCCATGAAGAAATTCTTCCTGATGCCCAGTCTTAATCTCCCCTGGCACAGCTTGAGACCTTTTCCTCTTGTCCTATCTCTTGTTCCCTGGGAGCAGAGCTCGACCCCCACCTGGCTCCACCCTCCTGTCAGGGAGTTGGAGAGAGTGAGAAGGTCCCCCCTGAGCCTCCTTTTCTCCAGGCTGAGCCCCCCCAGCTCCCTCAGCTGCTCCTCACAGGACTGACTCTCCAGACCCTTCCCCACCACTGTTCCTTCCTGGACACTCCCCAGCCTCTCAATGTCTTTCTTGCATTGAGGGGCCCAGGATTGGACACAGCACTCGAGGTGTCTCACCAGAGCATCCTTCAGGACTTGGAGGGCTCATGTGCTCACAACATCACACTTCCCACAGCACTGCTGTCCCCAGAGTAAAATTCTGCCTTAAATAAGAAGATCACTCCTATTGTGCAATACTAGCTTTTTTCTCCATTTAAGCTCTCCCTTACAAAGTTACCTTCTAATGAATAAACCTTGGGAAAAAAAATGGGTTTTGCCAAATATAAAAAGAAAAAAATCTGTGAACTTCCACCATTTCTGTCAATGCCAACAGTATCTGTACACACTGTAATCAGAAAAGAAATACTCTCCAAACAGACAGAAGTGATAAAGTAATTTGTATCATCATCTTTTCAGCGATGCTTTGATAGTTATTTCTCATTTTGTATTCCTACGTTTGATTTTTCCTGCCTAAGCCTGTTTTTTCTCATTTGCCCTCATTGAGTTTCAGCTGACAGATTTTGTCCCATTATCCAAATCAGCCTGAATTCAGGACTTGTCATCTGTAATTTTTACAATACCTCCAAGCTCATAAAATTGTATTATTTTTGCTATCATGCAAATGAGTTATTAATGGACATGATGAATTAAACAAGCTCCTCTGTCCCCCTTTGAATTGGCCTGTTTGGGAACTGTATTTTCTCCTGCTTATGCACCTAAATTATGGTGCTTTTGTTTATGTTCTTATTTTGTTCACATGCCCCTAATTTGCTCATGAGACTGTCATGAGACTGAGTACACAGACTTTTTACAGTCAGGATATTTTACATCTGCTTCTCCCTTGTCCATCAGACCTGTTATTCTGTCAGAGGAGGAAATTAAATTGATTTTATGTGATTTGTTCTTGAGAAACCCATGCTGGCTTTTTCTTGTAATTTTATTATCTTCAAGGTGTTTATATTGATTATTTAATAATTTGTTCCAGTATCTTTCCAAGAAATAGAGTTAGGTAGGCTGGTGGATCACTCCTGGGGCTTCTTTTTCTCATTTTTAGAGCTAAGGCACCATTCGTTTCCCCTGTCCCTTGTCATCTGCCACCATCTTCTCACAGATACTCACTAATGCTTTAGAAATTTCCTTGGCGGGTTCACAAGTGCTCTGGGATGGATTCCATTAGCTCTACTGACTTGAGGACATCCACACATTTCCATAGGTGTCCTTTCTGTATTCTAGCTTCCATGAGCAGCTCCTTTCTAGTACCAGATGATGCTTTGGTGAGGGAAAATGATGCAACAAAGCAAGTGCTCTGCAAAGCAGAGCCCAGGCACAGATGGGCGAGTGCCAGGCAGGGAGCTGGGAAGTCTCTACAGCACAGAAATGGTGCCCCTCGCACAGACCTGAAGGAAAAATGAGACCACAGTTTTGCAGCAATTATCTCTAGAGCTCCTGCTACCAAACAGGGATTATTTCCTCATTGTGTGCTCGCTCATCTGAGCTGCAGGACACTCCTGAAGGCTACAGAATAATCAGCTAAATTGGGAAATGCTCTGCGATGTTGGTTATACACCCAAACTGGTCTGTGAGGACATCTATGGCCCACATAAGGATGCAGGTGCATTTGAGGGTTTCTGGCAGTTTTGAACCTGTAACTGTAAATTTGAGAAAAGGAATTGGAGTATCAGCACAAAGCACCTGCTGCGCTGGGTACTTCGGGACACATCACTTGCTGATTCAGCCATGGTTCAGGTGATAGCCCATGTCCAAGGCCACGTCAGGACCTTCAAGAGAGACTAGGCATTTTCTGCATCTTTATTTGAGTGCATTTTTGCTGGTCTGAATCCAGAAAACTCGCACTAGTGCAGCCTTACAGAAACAAGAGACCCTGCTGGTGCCAAAGGCACAGGAACACTCATGATGGTTTGAGTGCCTAGGACACTCCAAGTCTTTATTTGTGTGGTGCTGCTGGACCACAGAGGCATCGTGGCATTTCACTTAAACATGAAAGTGTTAATTATCATTGGGCAGGCAGATGGAGAGAGCACAGTGTAAGACTGAAATTTCCACATAATTTATTTCATTTATTAATTATTAACTCCCAGACTGTTAGGAATACATTTACAAGGTCTGGGAATTAAAGTGGGTAAGATTAGATCATGCTCCTACCTTTCACAACAATTCAGCTTTTTATTAAATTTCCATCCAGGAGGAAACTTTATGCTGATGAAATTATTTGAGGAACTATTATAAAGAATCATAAAAAATCCAAATTACATTCAGTGCAGCAGAAAGAGGAGGTTTTATGAGATTTGTTAGAAAGCATTTATCACCTGGAAACACACCACAGTCAGCTAAATCCACTTTGCTCTTAATTTAACTGCTCAAAAGTGACTGGATGACTTTTTGTTAATACTTAAATCACCCAAAGCAATTACAGAGCATTACATACATCTCATTAAGCTTCAGACCACTAGGGTGAGCCAGACTATAGCCAATGCCAGCTCTTGTGCAGCGTGAAATGGAAATGACATCTCAGATCACGAGATTCAGAACAAACAAGTCAAAATGTGTGATTAGGGCTCCTGCTTGTCATCTCAGTACTAAAATGCTTTACCCCTCCCCTTGCCCCACTCCCTTGGAAGGCTGGATCCATCTGTGCCAAATGGTTGAAATGGCTCCTTCAAGTGTCTTTGAAATCCTGTCCTCTTCATGCATGAAGAACACTGGGTGCCCGACATCACCTATTTCTTGTCCTGGGGCTTTCAAGGTCCTGAATTTCATTCTGTGACTCGGGATCTCTCTAATCTCAATGAACTGTGCCAGCAAAAAGCCTGAAAAAACAGCCATGATGATTAGAGGGATGTACCATGAAAGGCTGAGAGAATTTGGATTGTTCAGCCTGGGAAAGAGAAGGCTTTGGAGCGACCTGATTGTGGCTTTCCAGTACCTGAAAGGAGCTGACAAGAAAGATGGAGAGAGATTATTTACACGGGCTTGGAGTGACAGGACAAAGGGAAGTGGCTTCATCCTGATAGAGAGTAGGTTTAGACTGGATATTAGGAAGAAATTCTTCCCTGTGAGGATGGTGAGGCCCTGGCACAAGTTGCCCAGGGAAGCTGTGACTGTCCCACCCCTGGAAGTGTTCAAGGCCAGGTTGGAGAGGGCTTGGAGCAACCTAGTGCTAGTGGGAGGTGTCTCTGCCCATGGCTGGGGGTTGGAACGAGATGAGCTTTGAAACCCTGAAAGTGAAGTAAAACAGTGCCCCTTCCTCCTCATGGATTTGTAATAACTTTCAGTGGAGAAAATCTATGACTATTTGCAGTAGAGAGCATTGCAAATTACATTGGGGCTTTCTTATTTAAGGAAAAACTTCTTCAAATAGTTTGAAAAAAGCCTGCCAAATATTTGTGTATAGCATTGCTGGATGAACAAACAGGGCTCTGCAGGATAGCACAGTCAGCTGGGCATCATTTCAGTTAAACACTCACATATTTCTCCCTGTTCATGTTCTTCCAACACCAGAAAACAAAGCTGCAGTTTGCTATTATTTATCCCCTGCACTCACTGATGTCAGTCACTGAATAGCCCTTCAGGAGATTTTACTGCCCTGAACAGACTGCAAAAATGTGGGCTGTTATCTCAGAGCAGATTGAGCCCATTGATACTGGGGAACAGTTCTCCAGCTCTTGAAAATCTCCCCTGGTAGTGTCATGTCCTTGTTAACAAGTTTTGGTAGACCTGGGCTGGCTGAACTAGTTCAGTGATTGCTTCTCTTTCCTAAAGCTTAACTCAAAAAATCTCTGCTTTGCTGTAGTCAGACAGAGCTTGGAGGCTTTTCCTTGCAAACACTGGCTCCTGTTGCAGTGAGAAATGATCCTAGAAGACTGAGGTTTAGGCAGGTACTTGGTGGACTGTGCACTGCAGCATATTTTTTCTGTTTGACTTATCTCCTGCACATCTCCAGCATCCAATTTATAGGTGAATGGCAGAGCTGCTAGGTTTGCTGCTAGGTGAGAGATTTCAAGCAATTTTAGGAATTCTAAACCATTTTCTGCTCTTTTGTTACAGCAAGGATGGAAAAGACTGAGACCCTTTATTACATTGAAATAAATCTTAAGGGAATCAAACCTCATAGCCACGTCTTCCATCGGGTCTTCAGAGCACACTGTAGTCCAGGATGGAGACTGGCAAACTCATTCTGAAGAAATTCACTTGTCCAAGAGGCAACATTAACCTAGAATCATAGACTGTGGAGGAAACTCACCTCAGGAAAATCTAGCAGCAACAGCAGGCCCATGCAAGTTTTTAACTTGTAAAACAATATTTACTTGTAAGAGCCAACAGACAACTCCAAGAAAACGTGATCATAACTTTTCTTCAGCAGAGCCATTTCTTTCTGGTTTATGGCCCTGGCTTTGAACAGCTCCATCATTGTCAAGAAAGTGACACTCGGTGCAAGATGACAAACATGGGACGTGTTAAATACCAGCACATGCCTGTAGCAGTGAGCTTTGGGGGACCCTATTTGTAAGAGCGAGCCACCTGATTTGCTTCCTGAGGGAGGAAAACACACGCCAAAAGAACAGACACCCATAAAATCATCAGTGTTTGGCTTTCTTGGGCATGTAGAAGCCACAGAGCCATTCCACAGGTCCTAGACAATGAATTATGAATGATGAGAGATAAAAAATTGCCCTCTGTGGTGCACTTCTCTCAGGTTGTTGTCACTCAGCAGTAAAATCCAATTTACAAGTGTTTCCCTCCCTTCATGCTTCCCACTTCCCTTCCCCAGTCCTGTTTGTGGGAGGGTGTTCCTCATCCCAGATGTTTTCAGTGCTCTCCAAACAAACAATCTCCATGTTGCATCTGCAGCACTGAGGTGACAGCAAGGGAAGAGGTGGAAAAGTACCTCTCCAGCTGCCTTCACTGCTGAAAGGAGTGCTTATGTCATGACACCCTTGATCTCCTTAGGTCTCTTTATCCTAATTTTCTGTGTAAGTTTGTGTTTCTTTTCTTGAATACCTTCCAGTTCCCACCCTACAAACTCCTCTTGCTTTTCTTATCTCCTTCCATTCATGAAAGAAGGACTGAGACTGTCCTTCTCCCTGATGGAGTTGCTTCCATCTCCCAGCTTCTCAGTCACATTGTGTGGAGATGGTTAAAGTCCTGGGCTGATAAACAGAGTACTGAAGAATGGTTTTTCCACTTTGCCAGGCAGCGGAAAAAAGGCTCTCCTGATGCTCCTGGTGCCACACAGCTCCGTCAATGCACTTAGTGGGCTTTTGGGAACAAAGCATAAATATTTCAGAAGGGTGCTTTAGTAAGTGTTTGTTTGCTCAGAAGCTGTTGATTCCTTCTTGGGTAGTTGCTATGGTAAAACACGTTGATTTAAACAGGAATAATGATTCTCTCCTCATGTCTGTATATATGTTAGCTCTTGCAACCCATCTCACAAGCAAAAGGGATGGCTCTGAGATGGCAGTGCTTGGCACAGCAAGGCTTCATGGAGCACTTCGGAAAGCTCCTGCAAGGGCAGAACTTGTCTGATTCTCTGAGGCACATTATGGTACTGCCTGTCCCAGACCTTCTGTCAGAGAACTGAGGCATCAAAACTCACCTCTGTCTCCCCTTCTGCGGGAGAGTGTCCAGAGCATGGGACTTTGAATTCCATCCTCACAGCATGTTATTTCTGGATCTAAAGAAGATCCAAACTGCCCGGGTGGCAGAGATGAGGGGTGTCATCTGTTAGTCTGCTTAACCACCTTTTGGAAAGGAGCTGGAGTTGATGATAGAGAAGTACTGCCAAAAAGTACAATACACATAGAGAAAACATGCTACAGCAAAGAAACAAAAATAGAAAGACTAACTTAGATAAGGCCCTGATGGGACTGATGGACTGTGCCATGTCGGCTGTGCTTGTTTAAACCTGTCTTTTTGTATTTATATCGTAGATTCCAGCATCTCTCACTTGGAATCTTCTTCAGAAGTGCTGGCTGATTTCTGTTCAGCAGGAGCACACATCCCTGTGTCTTCACCAACAATAACAGTGCTTAGCAAAGACGTGCTAAGAAGTGTGACCTGGACAGGAGAGGGGATGTCCTTTGTGATGCTGTAGGGTGGTTGACATGGGAACGGTAGCTCACCATACGGCATGTTCTTTCTTTTAAACCAGCAGGGAACTTTAATTATTCAGACTGAGAAACAGGCTGAAGGAACTGCTCAAAATGCCTTGTGCTGAGGCCAGTCTGTTCCCCTTAGTGATCAGATGTTTGGTGTCTCTCTTCCCCATTTGTATTCCTGCTCTGTGCCAGAGACAAACGGGAGGTGGCACATGCAGCTTCGGCAGGGTAGGCGCTTCCTGAGATCTTCTGCTGAACCTCCTCCCTGCTCCTCCCTGCTCCTCTCTGCTGCTCTGCCATGCTGGTATGATGGGATCTCTCCAGTCAGCTGCTGGATAACTCAGAGGTGACAAAAGGTCTTAAAACATGCTGGGTCCAAAAACTTTAACGCCAGGAATGAGGGTCCTGCCGTATCATGGGGATCCTGGGAAGCCACAGAACCAGTCGGTGCTCACTGCAAACACCCTCTGGAATAACCCCCCCGCCCTCGCAGCTGCCTCACAGCCACGGCTGTTCTTGGGAAATGATCATTTTCGACATTTCATCTTCAACACTTCATCTCACAGCCGGTTCTCTCTCCACTGTGCACTAAAGGTCTATTAACAATAATGTGACACCTCGGAGATTCTAATAAAACCCCAAAAGTTTAGATCAATAGTTAATTAGCTGGGCCCTGCTGGCAGATGGTGCAGTTGGATGGAGCTGTCAGAGCACAGCAATCTTCTGTGTTAAGTCTTGTCATCTCTGAAAATTTGGGACAGAGATGGTATTGTGAGCTTGCTGTACATTCAGAAAACTCACCCAGACATCTATACGTGGATACAAGGGACTAACAGGTGGTCTAGGAACTGGGATAACACACTACTTGTATCTCTGCATCTCCTTATTTTTAGCTTTGCAAAGTGGTTTCTATGTGCTTTAAAGCAAATTGTAAAGTCTATGTGGGTCTGCCTTGCAACTACTGAGATTTGATCAAATTTATTGTCAGAAGTTAAAACAACCAAACCCAGAGAATGCCCCATAAACCCTTTTTGTAATACCTACAATATGAAACATATGTTATATTTTCAGTGATTTCTTTCTTTCTTTATGTGGGTTGCAAATTAACTCGGAAATAAACACTGCAAACATCAATAAATATTTCATCTTTTGGCCTTCAGGCTTAGTTATTCACTAATAACTTACAGGGCACAGCCAAAGAAAAATAATTCTCTCCTCATTATTTTCTGGTTGAACGACTGAAGAGCAGAAAAAGACCCACTCCACTATTGTTTTCCTCTGCTGCAGTAGCCAATATTGCCCGTGATCTGTTCAAGGCAGAGTCGGGAAAACAATTTGTAAGTGATGCCAGGAACATAACACAGTAAGATGTCCTGAGGGCTCTCAGTTTGTACAGGGTATTAGCAGCTGAGACAATGGAGAATTTTTTTAAATTCTTCAGAAATAACATTATTTTTTTTCCAGAACAGGTAAATTTACTCAGACTAGAACTTTCTGTGGGGAAAAAAAATCTGAAGAGAGTACTGGAAGCATTTCTAAACCTCAGGTTTTGAGCTGGCAATGGTGAGAGACAGGATTCTCTGAGGGATTTGCTGATTACAGGCATCCTGGGGAGGCATTCATGGATTTTAGCCCTGATGTCCACCGTATTCTTCCTTTCCCACAGTGCCCTGACAGAGAGCAAAAAGGATTACTGGGAAACCTGGGTGTGTTTTCTAAAATGGAAAAAACTCCCACCTTTATTTCTGAGAAACCTGGCTTTAACCCCAAAACAACACACAAAATGGGGTCACAAAGAGCACCCCAGGCAGAGCAGGGATGGGAGAGGGGTTCTGGGGAGATCCTGGGGCTGGCTTTGGGAACAGGAGCTTTGCTGAGGACTGGGTTTTCCTTGGCACTGCTGCTCAGAGGCATTCCAGCAATGTGGACAGGACCTCAATTCACCAGGAAATCTATTTTTGCGGTTTTCCTCCCTGCAGCAGGAGGTCAGGCACAGGTAGAATATTGTTCAGGATTTCATACACTGAGGCGGCCCGGGAGAGTCCCCACTTCCTTCAATAGAGTTTGGAACAGGTTCTGGAAAATAAACAAAGCCCCCAAAAACCCCTCAGCCTTTTTACTTGTCCAGGAGCAGTGTTGGCTGCTGACTTTGCAGGCACTATTTTTACACCTGAAGTGTTTCCAAGCTCCCAAGAGCTTAACAGAGCAACTCCAGAGGAGACATCCACTGGGAAAGGGCTCTGCTGAGCAAAAGAGGTTTCTTCCTGTTTATTAGCTGGAGACATTCTGTTTAAAAGCAAGAGGCAGTGTCTTTGTCTCTCTGTTGCACGAGGAAGCCCTGGATTCATTTCCCCTGCCTTGCTTACTGGCCAGTGAAAACAATTACAAACAAAGTCCTAGCTCACAAAAAAAAAACAAAACAACAAAACAAAACAAAAAAAACCAAAAAAAGCCCCAAAAAAACCAGATTCCTGCCCTTGGGTTTGCCTGTGGAGATGGTGAATGATAAGCATCTAGGTTCCAAAGTGGATCCCATCACAGTCCTGTCTGAGGGCTGCACTGGAGATGGTGATTCTCATGACTTGTGTACACTGGCCATGCTGAGCCTGTCTGTCCAGGCATCCCAACTTGTGATCCACAAGAGGTCAACATTTATTATTCACAGGCTCCAACAGGTCCATGTCCTTCCTCTCCTGGAGACCCCTGAGCTCTGTGCAGCACTGCAGGTGGGGTCTCACCAGAGCAGAGCAGAGGGGCAGAATCCCCACTCTCGACCTTGTCCAGGTCATCCTGGATGGCATCCCATCCTTCAGGTGTGCCAGCTGCATCACCCACATCAGTGTCATCTGCAAACGAAAATTTCTTCCCACAAAGCAGGTGGCCATCCTTCCCCATGCCCAGATGAGTGGGAACTGCAGCCTTACAGAGGACAGGGATCTGAAGCATTTAAAAATAATACTCTTTCTTTTCTCTGAATGGAGGAACATCTGAGGGTCAATCAGCTCATTCTGTTCCTTCCCCAGAAGCCACTGAACAGTTTCTGAAGTGCTTCTAAGGTTATTGTGACCATGCCTTGACAATTTCTGTAACTGTTCAGGGCCTGGTATCAGTGGACCAAAATGAGCAGAAAAATAAGAATAGGGCTGTGGCCTTGACCACACCGAGCATTACACATCTGTTCACCCAGCAGGGGGTTGGCCCAAAAAGGTTTTTATCTCACCAGCTGCAAAATACTGATTTCCCCCCAGTCCAAAGGCAGCAAAAGTAAAGAAGGAGATATCTTTTTTTCTGGCTCCAAAATGCTCCATGTTTCTGCTCACTCCAGTCCTTCCACTGGAGAAGGATGCGGTGTGCGTGTCTGGCATGCACATCCCTCTTGCCTCTCTGACGTGTTGTGTTCCCTGTTTTCCAGCCAAAGCCAGGATGGACACAGCCAGGAGGTGACTGTGGGGCTGTGCAGCTGTGTTGGTGCTCTCATGGTACCCACTGACTGCCAGGCCCAGCTGATGGGGAGCCCACACCCTCCTCTGCTGAGCTCTTAATCTGCACCACTGGAACCCGGCAGTCTGGAGTTGTCATTGCTTTCCTGGAGCACCAGGCAGTGACAGACACACAGGGAGATACTGGATAAACCCACATGCTATTCCTGATAGCACTGCCTGGTACTGGTGTGGAGAAAGTTTAGCTTTGCTTGGAATGATGCATCCCAGGGCAGAAAGAGCCTTTCTCCTGCAGGGACTGCAGCTCAAGGTGCTTCTGAGGGAGCAGGGAGGGGACTGCAGAGCACGCCACGTGTTCATTAGCTTGTCAGATTTTGAACACTGCAAATGAGAAGGAAATAACCCAGCTCAGCTCTCCATCCAGCCTTTGGAGAGCTGCAGGATGACTTCAGTCCATGCTGGAGTTGAGCAGAGGGCCAGTAGCTCCTTCAAGACGAGGAAGCCAGAGGGGTGCTCTGCATGTGTACAGCGATGTCCAGCCCCCTGAAGGCTGCTGGGCGATGGTCCATCTTCTGTACGTGCTGGCTCACAGGCCTGGTGTCCTTTTGCTGAGCTTGCAAAGTAACATGGGTTGGAAGGAGCCCTGAGCAACCTGGCCTAGTGGAAGGTGTCCCTGAGCACAGCAGGGGTTTGGAACAGGATAATTTTTAAGGTCCCTTCCAGCTCAAACCATTCTGTGATTCTAAATCGTGGAGACAGTGCTGGCCAAACCCCACCCAGAGATGCTCTAGTGTGGCCGGGGTCACCGCCTGGGACCCTGGAGCCCAGGGCAGCCCAGGACCACCACGAGTGCTCGGTGTGTGCATGTGTGTGTTGGTGCCTGGGTGCAGCCTTGGTACGAGGCTGATGGCTCGTTTGCTCACCCTCTGACAGATTTTGGGAGAGTTCAGGACATTGCATCAGAGGAGAATTGGTGCCTTCCCTCCCCACTCTGGACTCCTCACTGCTCTCTACAACAACCTGAAAGAGGGTTGTGGTGAGCTGGGGGTCGGTCTCTTTTCCCAAGTGACAAGTGATAGGACAAAGTGAAATGGCCTCAAGTTGCACAGAGGGAGGTGTAGTTTGGATATTAGGAAAAATTTCCTCACTGAAAGGGTGCAATGATGGGATCACCATCACCTGAGGGATTTAAAAGATGTGTAGACGTGGTAAGTGGGGATGTTGTTTAGTGGTGGGCTTGGCAGTGCTGGAGGAATGGTTGGACTTGATGATCTTAAAAGTTTTTTCCAATCTGAATGACTCTGTGATTCTGCCCCAGGCAAACCTTTCCACTGGGAAGTAGTTCTGTAATCTTGCTATTTCCTGGTTTTCCTCAGCAAACTCACAGTTTTTCATTTTATAGTTTCTGGATGATTTCATGCTTTCAAACCTCTGATTTTGTTTTTATGTTTTTTCTTTATGTTGTTCAAAGAACAGGCCAGCTGTGAAAACAAAGGATATTTAAAAATTGAAATCTGATTACTTTGTTTTTAGCCCCTAAACAGACCATCTACTTTTAAAAATATTGAAACAATATGGGGTTTGACTTTATCAAAATGCTTTTTTCTTCCACCTCAACTTTTGTTTATGGAAGGACTCAATGAATTCAAGCCTTTTTGTGGGGAGAGGGTTGTAAACCTACTGTTCCCTCAGAAACAACTCCCAGAGCATTATCTTCCAGTTTCTTAATCTTTAGCAAGTCTTAGCTGAATCACTCTCAAATTCTACTGTAATCACATGCTTTTCACACAATAACTGCTTACAGACAACTTCTGCCTGTTTCCATCTGTGCTTTATCAGCAGCCACTGCTCAAACAGTATTTTCTGTCAATAGCTGTCAGGAGTTCCCAGGATACTAATGTGTTTGGGCCACGTGGATACTGAGAAACTCAGAAACAGTTAGGAGAAAAATCAACCCTCAAAAAGTTCCTTCTAAAGGGAAAAAGGCCCCCAAGGAAAATTCAAAGGTAAGAGGATGAGAAGTGTCACCAACGGAGTGGGAGTAAGTCTTTTGCACCCCCAGAGAACCTATTTCCCAGCCTTGGTCCCTCCAGGGTGCTGGTGTGATGGGGCAGCTGTGCCAGGAGCTGATGGAAGAAGGAGGAGTTAAGGTAATCCCAGCCTCCTGGCCATATCCAGGTTATGGGTAGCATTACAAGCACCCTGGTCCCAGGAAACAGCAGGGAGCACAGGCACCTGCTCCCATTCAGAATCCTGCACTAGCCTGGCACAAGGATGGAGACAATCCCCCAACCTCCACTCACTGTGTGGCATCGGATGAGTCGCTTCTTTTCCTTCTGAATTCGGGAAGTCTGAGCCCAGCTTCCTGTGGGATGAAGGATGAGAAGTGGGATGTCCAGGGAAGCATCATGGATCAGTTCAGGCCCTCCCGAGGGCAGCGGCTGCCTCTGAGCCCACTGAGTCGATAACAGCAGTGCCCTGCAAATCCTCTCCAGGCAATGAATCCCTTTTTACTCAAGAGGTTTATTCAGTTACTCTCGGCTATTTTCAGTAGGGAAGGCATTTTTATTGTGGCAATTCAATAAATTAGCAGGGATTGGTGTCAGTAACCTCTTGCCACGTCAGAAATGCAAAGCTTCATGTGGCACCAATCCCATTATGGACCTAATCTCATCTCCTCTCTACAGATAACTGTGTGATAAAGGATCAGGTTTCCTTGGCTGCATTTATGAGTGTGCTAAGCTTATCCCCTCCTCATTCCCTACAGGAGAGAGGTTTTCACCTCCCCACCCCTCCCGTAATTATTCCCTCTCTGCTAGCAGAGCGTGGCAGGTTTGGCTCTTGAAATCTCCTTAATATACTATTTATGTAGACAATATTCTCCTCTCAGTGGGTCTCCACTGATGGCATTTCTCTCCGCTCTTTTTCCCTCTCCACTCTCTGTGATTCTTCCTGCTGTGACCTTTCAAAGCATTTCAAAGGGTCTTCCTGAAGAAGCAGTACTTACAAGGAGAGAGGAGAACCAGGTTGCCAGGTTGTGTTGTTTTTAGTGACATGAATGACTCCCTGCACAACCCAGGCTTAGTGATAAATATTTGCTTTCCTTTCTTGGGGCTGTATCATGTCAGGTTTTATTTTCAGAAAGCTCTTTTATGAAAAAAACACTCTTCAGTAAGAAGAAACACTTCTCTCTGTTCAGTAAGAAGACTTTCAATTTCCATCCTCAGCTATTTTTATTTTATAGGGAATTAACAGAATAAATGCACTGTTAGTGCAGGGGTGGTTCCAAATGGCATTGACTGGCAAAAATGGTAAGTCCCTGCTGGAGTGATTTGCAGGACAGGCAGGCTTTGGCAGACTCCTTTTAATCACGGCAAGAAATGCTTTACAGAATCACAGAATCACTGAGGTTGGTAAAGACCTCCAAGATCATCAAGTCCAAGCTGTGACCAATCACCACCTTGTCAACCAGACGATGACTCCACCACCTCCATGGACAGTGTGTTACAATGCCTGACAACCCTTTCCACGAAGAAATTCTTCCTGAGAATTCCCTGAAACATCTAAACACCCTTCCTGAAGGGGAAGGCATGTTTGCCTTTGGCTGCCTTTCCGTCCTTTTCCCAGCAGTTGTGGCTGCTCCATACCTGGAAGTGTTCCAGACCAGGTTGGACAGCGCTCTGAGCAACCTGATCTGGTGGAAGGTGTCCTTGCCCATGGCAGGGGGTTGGAAGAAGATTATCTCTGAAGTCCCTTCCAACCCAGGCCATTCTATCTTTCTATGATAAACAACATTGAAAATGGGTATCAAACAGGTCTACAACTATTAATAAAGAATTCCTCACTGCTCTATGCTGTTATTCTACTGCTACTGATGAGAAGATGGAAAGGAAGCAGTTGGAAAACCTGGCCAAGTCTCCAGATTAGTGTCAAATTAATACCAGAGCCAAGCTTAAAACTGAAGTCTTGACATACAGTGCCTGAATCCAACCACAGCAGAGCGCAGGTTAATATTTTCCTACCTGCACCTATTTTTATAAAATTAAGTTTTATTTCTCCACCTTTATTTAATTTTTGGAGCCCAACTATATTCTCAGAGGTAGTAAGAAGTAGAATGTCATCTCCATAGAGACCCCTCTGGTGCCTTAAACATACTCCAACAGAGACAGGGATCAGAGCAAAGCACCTCCTTAGCCTTTCCTGCACCCCTGACATCCCCTGCCCTGCAGAAGGAAGGAGAAAGAGACTTTATTGGCATCTTCCAAAGCTATAAAATAAATGATCTCAGGAACCCAATATTTAATTTTCACTCAGCAGAGACTGGCTCCTGTGAATATGAGGGACCTCTCACCCTGGTAGCATCAAGGGAACTGTCAGGCTGGCTACTTATTCTTCCACTCATCTTTTAATGAAGTGTGATGGCATGTCTGGGGGACCTGGAGGCCGCATGGCACCTGCAGACCTCAGTGACCCACAAACGGGGCTGTTTATGAAACTGAGATGAAATGAAAGGGAAACAACATGGTTGTGCCAATAAATGAACGTTCTGTCCTGCACATGCTTCCTCCGGGACACGGGGAGGAGGATTGCTGATTGACCAGCTGTTTCTCACCATACATTATTTGCAGTTGCAGAATTGCTCATTTAAAGCCACTTTGCCTGCAGACAGTTTGGGCTCGAGTTTGGCCAAGGAGATCCCGCACTCCCAAGAGCTGTTTCTTTTAAAGCAGTTGGAACAACAACAGATTGGAAGGGCTGCCCTTACTCAGCTAGTCTCAAAGACATTTTGAGACTCCACAGTGTGTATTCCTCTGCCTTCGAGGCTACATGGACTGTGTAAAATAAATTCCTATGGCTTGAAAAAGGATCATTAAGCTCCTATCATCACAGCTCACTAGGAGGGGATGAGGGTGAGTGTATAAATTAACACAGCAGGGTTTTTTGTTCATTGTGTAAGCAATGCCAGATAATCTTTTTCTCTGACTACAGATTAAAAACTGACTTTCCTCTTTACTCTTACACCAGACTCAGCCTTGGGACACGGAGCCTTATAGATTATTCCTGCCTGTTAATGACCATGGCAATGAGCTGTCTCCCAGAGTCTGGGTTTAGTTGGTGGTGTGGTGGGCAGCTGGCCCTGTTTGCTCTCCTGGGGCTTTGCTGGCTGTGCAAGTGGAGGAGTGGAGGCACAAAGGTGCATTTGGGGAGCCACTGCATTAGTGCTGAGGAGATGTCTGCCTCCCACTGTTCACTGATACCTTCTTATCATGGATTAGCACTGCAGCACAGGACTGTGCTTCCCTCACTGTGGCTGAGGGAAAATGTGTGAGATAATCGATAGGAGACAGGTTATGAGATGATAGAAAGCCCTACAGTAGAGACTCCTCCACACAGCTATTTTCCTCTCCTTTTCACAGTCACAGAATTGCAGAATGGTTTGGGTTGGAAGGGACTTTAAAGCCCACCCAGTTCCAACCCCCTACCATGGGCAGGAACACGTCCCACTGGCCCAGGTTGCTCCAAGCCACATCCAACCTGGCCTTGAACACTTCCAGGGATGGGGCATGCACAACTCCTCTGGGCAACTTGTGCCAGGGCCTCCCCACCCTCACAGGGAAGAATTTCTTCCTAATATCTAATCTAAACCTACTCTGTGTCAGTTTGAAGCCATTCCCCCTTGTCCTGTGAATGCAGAAAGGGTTTCTCCATGCTCTTCCCTATCTATATTTATGGCAGCTCTAGAATTAGTATTTTCCTGGGATTAGTATTCTCAGTAAGCTGTTGCCTTTTTTTGTTTTGTCCATTAGCTCCATCAACAGTAACAGAGAAATGATTGTGAAGTGCATTCAACTCAAGTACCTCTGGGACAAATAAATCATGTTAAACCAGTGCTGCTGGGAGAGCTGCCCTCCTTGGGTGCTGCAGAGGGGAAAGGCAGCATGGCAGAGCTGGGACAGGCACTTTCCTATCAGAAAACATGGCAGATCAGACATTACCTGATCTGTAATTCAGTGGGAGATGACACAGGATGTGAAGGGTGCTGCAGTAACTAGTTGTTTGTCATATCCTTACTTTTTGGTTGCCGTGCAGTGTTTTTGTATTAGACAAGAAGCCAAGAGCATCACAGGCACAGGAGCTTGGAAAATTGGTGTCAGGGCCAAGCACATTGATCAAGCACTGGGAATGGGACAGGCAGACCCTGACTGTGGCTGTACTTTCTCTTTCAGTGGTTTGAGCTGTGTGCCAGATGCTGCAGTCAACATAAACAGCAGGATGAGGGCAAGCCAGGCTGGACCAACAGAAAACAGTGTGGCATTTAATTACTGCCATTATAAATTCATCACAGCACCCCAGTGTGAAACGAGAGAGAGATTCAGCTTGCAAGAGACCCAGAGCTGATCCCTGGGTCTAAGCAAGGGTCTTTCATTAGGGGAGGTCACTCCAGCTGCCATCTTGGTGATGGATGCTGGACAAAGCCTCTTGTGCCACAGTGGTTATCCAACTATCACAACAAATCCTGCCTCCTGCAGAGACAGGTCTTGCCAGGCAGAATTTCTCACTGTCATGGCCCAAATACCCACGCTGAGCAGCCAGGGAACCAGGCTCCTGGTTGACTGTGTGGCTATTCACCACCCTGCTTTCCATGCTGGGCATTAAACAAACCTCCCAGTGTACCAGGGTTGGACATCTGCCACCAGAACTGGGGACTGGATCAACGTTCCACGTTGATCTTCCTGCTTTTCCATCCATCACAGGAAGAACTCCTTGTTTCACTGCCAGGATTAGTGCTGGCATGGGTCCTGCTTTGGTCTGAATGCCCTCCTCTGAGAGCAGCTCCCTCCTTTCCGGGAAGAATGCACTTGGAGATAGTCAGACGTTTATTTTGTGGCCAAGGGAGAGAGTTTGTGGCCAGGTACATCTTACTGGTCAGTCAAGTGACTTGAACCCAGAAACAACCATGCATGAGGTCCCTCTGGCCATGCTGCACACAGAGGACAGTGTGAGAGAGGCTACAGAGCTGGCAGTGCTAAAGAGCAGATCTGACATCCTGCTGCAGCAAACAAGCCATCCCCGAAAAAAAGGCATAATTGTAAAGATCTGGGTTTATGTGGCCAGTGATGCCCAGTGTACTGAAACTTATTTCCCCTGCACCTGCCAAAAGCACAGCTGAGTGAGCATGTGGACAAGGGGGAATGGTTTCAGACTGACACAGAGTGGGTTTACATCAGATATTAGGAAAAAATTCTTCCCTGTGAGGGTGATGAGGCCCTGGCACAGGTTGCCCAGAGAAGCTGTGGCTGCCCCATGTCTGGAAGTGTTAAAATACCAGGTTGGATGGGGCTTGGAGCAACCTGGTCTAGTAGAAGGTGTCCCTGCCCATGGCATGGGGTTGGAATGAGATGCTCTTTAAGATCCCTTCCAACCCAAACCATTCTATGATTCTCACTCTGTTCCTCCCTTGCAGCGCTGTTAGTTTTCATGGATATATTTTCCATCACTTAGCCTCAGCTCCACAGCACGTCAGGCCTGTGATGCCTTCTCTTTACCTTTAAACCATAAGAAGATGAGAGGAATGGTCCCCGTATTCCCTTGTGCCTCCAGCAATCGATAGGTATGTTTTTATCTGTGACGTCCAGGAGACTTATATGGGCAAGTCCTACCTTCTGGTTAGAACTCATGAGCTTTTAGATCTTTCTCTCCATTGCTGTTGGTGCTGTCTGGCTTTCAGGGCAGCACTGCTGCTCCTTTGTTTTTATAGGGTTGCTCATACACTAAAACGCAGGCATTGCCTGCCTGCCTGCCCTGAGGCAATCGAGATTTCAAAAAGGCACTTTGCCATCCAGGCTCAGCAGTTACATCCCAGGCTCCCCAGTCCCTGTATACATCCTATTTACTACTGCACTGCAGGGATTTTGGAAACCTCTGCCAGGAGTGTTGCCTCTTTTGTAAGAGGTTTTATGTTCCAAGTGAAACACTTTGTGATTATACAGACCATTAAGATTCACGTGGTGTTTCCAAATCAAGACAGAGTGAAAAATCACTGGATCATATTTCTTGCCTTTTTTCTCTGTCTTAGACTAGGTGTCCTCTGTTCCATCCTGCTGACCCGGCTTGGCTCGCTGTGCCCATAAAGCCAGGCAGTAAACAGGGATATACTGAGAAGAGAGAGGCTTTGCTGGCTCAGCATCTGTGGTATGGACAACATCTGCTGCCATCCAAGGGCTCTTCTTGTGCTGTTGTGAGGGAGGATCTGCAGCACTGACTTGCCAAGTGCAGATCCCACATGTCTCTGGCTCCTGTCCCCCTGCTCTGACTCGCAGGAACTTAAAATATAACCTGGATCACAGATGCTATTTTGGAGTCTCTATGTTTTTCCTTGCTTTAGCTCCCCAAGCATGTGCTGCTATTTTTTTCACTAATGATCAGCATTACCCTACACATTTCTCTTTAGAATATACAATTTTAGACCTGGTTATGCAATTATTGCCACTCTAAATAATTTGCTATGTGAGCTATTTTTTTTTCTGACTAAAAACAACAACAAATTTTGCTTCATTTATAGCACTTCTAAGTGGCTAGCCCTGGGATTAGAGTGGGCTTCTCCAGGGACTGTGTGCTTCCCAACACACATCACTCCTACCAATGTGTTTCAGCATGAATCCCTGCAGAACATCAACAAACTGTCCCAGTTTTTACACTCTTGTATGAGGTGGAATGATATTTATAGGAAAGGAGGACAAGACCTCCTTGTAGAGACAATTACAACATCCTTACCAGTCTAGGTGGGGTGAAAAATCACCAGAAGTAGAGTAACTTTGGTGTCTTAGCAAGTTGTGATCACGTAAAAGCACCATGGGACAAGTTTTTTCTATCTGAGGGAATGAGACAATGAGAGATGAGAGATGATAAAACATTCAGCAGGGGCATCACAGCACACTTTCCATGCTCTGCTTTGGCTCCAGCCCTGCTCCCAAATCAAGTGCACCCCAGCTGTGTTCTCTCCTGGGATCAGCAACTTTGTGGTTCCAGTGCTGTGATTGCTGCCATGCATTGAGGGGGACCCAGAGGGACATAGTCAGCTTGGGTTTTTGGCAGGGGGAGGAGAGTGTCCAAGCCTTGTGAGGGTTTGGCCAGAGTGGTAGGAGGTGGCCCAATTGGGACACTTCCATTAGTACCTTGGAGACAGGTCCTGCTGAACTGCTGCTGCTGGTACAGAGTAGGGAGGGGATGTGAACCTGGGCATATTCACCAGCTGGTGGACTGGACATCTCTGAGCAGACTCAGCATGACCCAGGGTGTTGGCACATGGCACACAGTCCTAAACAGAGGTGTCTCCTGCTTCCTGGGGACAAGGGGGAAAGCGAGGGCAAGAGGGTGCTTGGGCATCGATATCACCCAGGATAGAAGCCAACGTGCGTCATTGACGTCAAATCTGACCCCGCCAAAGCTGAGTGTCCTGTTACAGTCAAGTAGCATTTGGCTTCAGGAAAATGCCTCCGTGCTGAAGCTGTTACCAATGTGATAAATCCCGGAGCTCCTGGCGGGCTGAATCACTACAAAGTCCTCAAAGGAAAACAGCACAGACCTCCTTTAAAGCAAAGACAAGATAAAACTTCAAAGCTGGACGAAGTGAACGGGTTCTTGATACGTTGTAAACTCTGGAGGTACATCTACCTCCACATCCTCCCTGGTGTCACATAACCACGGTGTTAAGAAGCTCAGAAATTGGTGTTAAGAATTCCAGAAGGCTATTTATCCAGACCTGGAAAGGATGATACCATCCCATGAAAGACGTTTGTGCTTGGGGGTTTGTGGACCAAGGCCAGCAGCCCTGTGTGTTGCTCCTTGGCCACAGGTAGTTTTCTCTAGTACCTGGATGGAGCTGAGCCAACAGGACAGGAGATGGTGCTCAAAGCCTGAGTAATCCAGCCAGCCCTTTACATCCCGGTGCCTGGATGTCTATACATCTTAAAGCTTGATGTCAGGCTGGGGGGAAATGCAGCTGTTTTCCTGCAGGGCTGGGACTGAGCTGTGATCCTCGGGAGCAGGAGTTCTTGTACAGGGGTGCTCGTTAGTCCAGCCAGTTCTCTTCCAGATAAAACTGGAGGGTGAGCAGCCAGGACTGTGATCTCCATCTGGGCATTCCTGGATGCTGGGGTGGGCTCCAAGGCAAAAAAAAAAGAAAATACATTTCAGACTGTCCAAGCATGAGGATATCTGGGAAAGCTGCTTGGAGAAACCTGTACTTCCTGTACACTTTCTTGGTGTCCATGGCTGTGACATCCACTGTAAGAATGAAACCAGGTTTGACCTTCCTTCCTTTTCTTCTTGCCATTTCTTGCCTTAGCGCCAGAATGCACTTTCAGCCCTTTAAAGCGCTTTTTCTGGGAAAGAGGTGGTGTGCCAGGGAGGTGCTGGGTACTACCCACCCCACCCTGGCTGCCAGCAAATTCAGCATGATTATATATAGGCTCTGAGCTGAGGCCTTAGAAGCAGCACTTCAACCTGAGTTCCTCAAACATGGCTGGAAAAACTCCACTTGGCATCAGGCACTTCACCATATGCTGCTGTTCCCTTCTGCTTTTATCCAGACAGTACCTCCAAGCTCTGTGCTGTGGAATAACTGCTATTTTGGGGGGGCATATGATATCTTTCCATTCCCTAACCATTCTTGAAGGGGCTATCTCCCCTCCTCCAGACTGAGACACAAACAAACTTCCCAACTTGCTGCACCAGCTCAATGTCACTGGATTGCAATGGTGCATGACCAAGGACTGGACTGAGGGAGCTCTGAGAGAGGAGAAGGTACCTCTGTCATTTGCCTACATGTTGGGAGGCTGAGGCTGGCAGGTACCAGAATATTCACCATCTGCACTGGGTTTTCTCAGATACAACCTGTGGGGCCAGTAACTTTCCTGTACAACTTCCATGTCTGAAGAGCAAGACTTCTGCATTTCTGTTTTAAACTGCTGGTTTTCTGAGAATTTGTCTAGGAAGGAATTCTTGTACCTTCTATATCCACCCAAGATCTATGGCCTTTTTAGAAATTTTTGCTCTCAGAAGAAGGAAGTGCTTTGGGCATCTATTCTATTCAGACACCAAATCACACACGAAGTCAACATACACTTGAATGACCCAAACAGGTTTGTAGCAGCCACTGAGTTTGCCTGGGATTGCTAAGTGGAGAACACGGATTTCACAACAGGGCTGATGCAAAAGTGGTGCAAATCTGCCACAATTCTCAGGGGCACCCTCAAGCTGGGTCTTTGCTGTAAAGCTTTCCTTGCCCATCACTGCCAGGCAGTTGGAAGTAGATGAGCTCTGTCCAGTGCAGGTGTGCAGGAGAAAAGTCCTTAATTTAGAATGGCAGCACCACTGTGTTCGGCAAGTCTAGACTAAGTCTCTCCAGACAAACAGCTTTCTCAAAGGAGAGGGGACACGTTCCTCCCTGCAAATGTGTGGGAGGTGCCTGAGTGTTTCTTTTGGCGACCTCTACACTACTCTGATCCCCAGTTTGACAGACTTGCAAAGAGCCTGATGCTTTTGACTGAGCTGGCTCCCACTGCTAGGCTTGATCTTCATTGCTGTTAACTCACTCTCCCATAACCATCAGTTAGGAGATGGAGATCATGTAGCAAACACCAGATGACTTCTTTATCAGAATTTTGTGAGTGAGTCTGTGTGTTGTAAAGCTGTCGGGAGGGAGTACATACAGATCTGAGGAGCTACGCGTTGCTCACCACACTGGCCAAGATCCTGTGTCGTACTGGTGTCACTGGGAGTTTGGAGACAGGGCTTGGCTGGGGTCTCCCATTCGCTTGTATTTATTTGCTTGGATGCTTGACACTTCCCCAGCTCACCATGCAGAAAAGGACTGTCTGTTCCTCAAAGAGCTTTCTGAACTCATCACTGCAGGGACTGCATCTGGAAAGAAATCCAGATTTCCCACCCCTCACTCCCCAAATAAGTACAACCCAGTACACTTCTCATTCATGCCTGCATAGCATCCCTCTCCTCTTGCTTACATGGAAAATAGTATCAGGAGAGCATTTGTGTATTTTTAGCTACTTTTAATTGAAGTAGCAGCTGGAAACCAGGAGGAGAGCCAGCACCACACTGCCAGCCAGCTCTTCACAGGTGTCCAGCCACTTCCACACAACCACTTGTGATTCAGGAGAGATCCATGGGCACCTGGGACATGTTTGGGGCAGCTCTGAGAAATGGCAGAGAGCTGTAAATACTGTATGTCCTCCCAGTCACAAACCTGAACAACAAGTAATTCAGGTTATTGCCCCTGCAATCACCAGCCCCAGCAGCACAGCCAGCACTTGTCTCCCTGCTGCAGTGACACTCAATATTTGCCACCTCCTGTATTTGCTAATGGTAAGAAAGCCCCTCACCCGGAGATGTTTTTTGACTAATCTATGTAAATGATTCTCCCTTAACAAAGGAGAGTGAGAAAAAGGTGTCAGGAAGAAGGTGACAAAATAGCAATGGGCGTCACCAATGGCAAGAAATGAGAAGAGAAACTGCACAGTGCTGTCAAGAAATCAGGAAATACCATGGGTTTGGAGAAGCAAAACTAGAGAAGTCAGTAAGTGACACATCCAAATGACCCTCAAGAGAAGTTCAGCGGCCCAATTCTTAATGGACATTCTGTCATCCTCCTTCACTGGTGGTTTCATCAAACACAGTACATCATTCCTCGTGGATGAAATGCCACCCAATGCATTTGTGTGCACACCATTGGGACTGGAAGCCAGTCACGGCATTTCCTTGCCTCAACCTTCCTGAGGAGGGCTAGAGGGGCAGGATGTGGACAGCAGGGTGCCCTGTGCAGGGTCCTGCTGGCTGCTGAGGGGGCTGCTTACAGCCTTCCTGGGATGAGACAGGTGAGAAATCAGGTCTGGGGGAATGGCTTTCTCCTGCAACCTGTGTCACTGATCTTTGCACCTCTGAAAGCCAGACATGCCTCTGTTCACATAGCAAAGCAACATGTGGACTTCACTGTGTCTTCTTTGGCCTGATGTCAGGAATTCAGTGCTGAATCCACATTTTGATCATCTGGTTTTCATGCAGAGAGGCTAAAGGAAACAGAGCCTTCTCATGCCCCCAGTCACAAGGAGTCTCCTACCACAGTAAAAATTGCACAACTTTCATTAAATATTTAAATTGCATTTAAAATCATAGAATCATAGAATGGCCTGGGTTGGAAGGGACCTCATACCAACCTCCTGCCACGGGCAAGGACATCTTCCACTACACCAGGGTGCTCAGAGCTCCATCCAACCTGACCTGGAACACTTCTAGGGATGGGCAGACACAGCTTCTGTGGGCAACCTCTCATCATCATGGCTAGGCTTCGTGAATGAAGATTTGGGAAGGCTCTATCCACATTTGCTACAGGTACGCTGGTGGCTTATGAGGCCAATACGTGACAGACATATCCAAAACTAAAAACAATAAAACAAAAACAATAAAAAAACCACAAACAATAAAAAACTAATAACAATAAAAAGCTAAAAATAATAAAAAACAATAAAAAGCAATAAAAAACCAATAAAAATAAAAACCAATAAAAACAATAACTATAAAAATAAAAACCAATAAAAACCAATAAAAACAATAAAAATAAAAAGCAATAAAAAACATAAAAACCAATAAAAAACAATTAAAACAATAAAAACAATAAAAAGCTAAAAGCAATAAAAACTAGAAAAAAACAATATAAAACAATAAAACCAATAAAAATAAAAACAATAAAACCAATAAAACCCAATAAAAATAAAAATAATAAAAATTAAAAACAATTTAAAAAAAAACAAGAAAAACCAATGAAAACCCAAAGAAAAACCAAAGAAAAACCAAAGAAAAACAAAAGAAAGAAAAACAAAAAAGAAAAACAAACGAAAACCAAACAAACAAAAACACAAACAAAAACAAACAAACGAAAAACAAAGACAAACAAAAAAAAACAAAAAAAAAGAAAAACAACAACAAAAAAAACCCCCACAAACAACCTACAAAGAAAAAGCCTGTTTATTTCCTGAGGTTTGTGCAAAATTATAATTAGGATTTGTTTCAGTATTTCCATATTACTTAAATTAGTTCCCTAGTCTAAATACACATAATTTTAAGTTGCTTGGTATTAACCAGATGCTTGATTCCCCAGCAGGTTTCACAAAGCCACCCCCTGCTCCCCTCCCTGCAGTGAGGTAACCCAGCTGTTCCATAATCCTGTCTTTTTATCATCAGGCAGGACAGCTCTCTCCAAAATGTCAAACTGAGGGCAGCCACTTTGCTTGGATGACATCCCCCAGAGCACCTCCGTTGTTCAGAACTCTTCAATAAAGAGCCAAAGATAAAAAAAAGGCTAAATCAACCAATCTTCTGTCCCAGATTACCCAAGCTGCTGCTGCTCAGGACAGAGATGAGCAGGAAGAACAGATAAAGCCAAAGGTGGACCAGGCTCTCCACTCACAGCCAAATATTTCCATTTTTATCAAAGCCAGCCCCCTCCCACCACTATATTGCAGCAGAGAAGTGATTTACAGAACCCCAGTCACAAAGCCCAGGCACATCTCTATTCCCACAGAAAAGGACCAGCAGGATCTTAGCCCTGTGTGACAGCTCAGCACAGCAGCAGCTTCAGCTCATTTCTCAACTTGCCTTGAAATGGTAACAAACTACATAAAACCAGTCACTGATTTTACTGTTGGCCCACAGAACTCCTTGCAGAATGATTGAAATGGTGTCCAAGAGTGACCCTGAATTCCTTTGTACCACACACACACACACAGTACTGCACTGATTCATTAAAGGTTTTCACATGGCCCAGTGGGCAACCTCTACACCCTCTCTAAATAGCAAAACAGGAAAATTTTCTTAAAAATCCTCACTTTGCATGAACTGCTTCCCCACACAACTCTGCCTCCAGAGTACCCCTTCCCTGCATGCTGCCAGGCTCTCTCCATCTCAACCCCTCAGACCAGGGTGATCCCCATCTGAGACCACGAGATCTTCACTTGACATTGTGCAAAATCCATGCTTAACAGCCACTGCATAAAGAAAAGAAGTCCAGAAAACTTCCAGTGCATCAACTGGAGGGCTGGCTCTCATCCCAACCCTCTTCATCCTCCTTTGTTTCAGTGTGAAAAGTCCTTGAGGGAAAGCTTTGCCACCAGGGATTTGTCAGCCTACCATTTTTATTCCCATGTAAACACCTCCTACAGCCATGGGATTTAGAAGCTGACAGGAATAAATAAGTTCTGAAAGGCAGAACCACAGAGCAGGCTGGTAATTAGGAAAATCCAACTGTAGCTGAGGAAACACTCTGCAGGCAAACTATTTGGCAGCACAGGAGGGGGCTGCACATCTGGTGCAGGCAGGCAGCAGGCTGGACAGCTTCAGGAAACATCTGGGCCAGTGCAGGCTGCAGATGGGATTTGGGCTGTGTCTTTCAGTAAAGTAGATCCTAGCTAATCTGCACTCACTGCTGATGTGCACTGGAAAATCCGTAAGGAAATTTGTGTACGTTCATGCATCTAACAGCCACAATTAATTCTCTTTGCAGTTTCTAGTAGCGGGAGAGGATTTCATCTAGCAGGATATACTCATTTCAAGGCAATTTCCTTTATTATTCCAGCTTGCAAATTACCTGTTCCTATTGGGCTTCAATGCAAGTCTTTCAAAGTTTAACACAACCGCAGTTTTATAAAGTCATTATTTTTAATTAATAGATAAAGCTCCTCCATTATTCTCAGAATTAACTCCAGCTGAGGAGAAGACACAGAGCCGATACATGGCTGTGTGTGTTCACTAGGAAATTCTTTTGAAATGCTGTGATTAAATGTAGAGAAATGGATTTGGGCTTTATTTGGCAGATAAATGGAAATGAAGAGCGAAGTGTTCTTGCCAAATTCTTTAGGGTTTAATCAATCTCAGGTGTGCTATGACTTGCTGCCAAGATGTTTTGTGTTGTCCTCTTCATGCATGCCCAGAGTGGCCAGTGGGTTCCATCTGTGGATACAGGGATGCAGGCTGGGAATCAGCACAGGCAGTGGAGCTTCCTGTGACAGCCAGCATCCAGGCACATGGATCCATCCTCTTCAGGTCCTGACTGACCAAACAGGTGAAATATCAAACATTTCCCCCTGCAGGAAAGTGTCCTGGGAATGGCAGTGACCTTTCTTTTGGGAGCACTGGTGACTGGAGAGCTGTCTCTCTCCTGCTCCCCACAGCAGGACCCTCGCCACGAGGCTGAGTTTGGTCTGGGTTCAGAGCAGCTTCACCTCTGAGCTCTGAACACACATGCAAAGGCTTGGGAAGGAGAAGATGGAGTAAGGATGAAAATCTGAGGTCCTGATGCGACTTGCTTTTTGCCTCAGATATTTGGCTTTTGCTCAGCTTGCACCTCTTGTGCAAGTCTCCAGGTGTGTGGTTCTCCAGGTGTTCTGGCATTACAGGTGCTTTTGAGGAGAGCAGTTCAGAGGAGTGATAATCACCATTGTGCTGTTTATTCCTGGAGGATTCTGGAAGACTATCCTGGCTACTTGAGGACTCTTGTGATTAAAGAGATCCACTTGTCCTGGCCAACTTGTTGTCAGTGATGGAAAGCTGGAGATGGACTCTGCATCAGGAAGTGCAGTGACAGGACAAGGAGTAATGGGTTCAAACTGGTAGAGTTGGTTTAGAATTGATATTAAGAAGACATTTTTTCTTGTAAGGGTGGTGAAGCCCTGGCACAGGTTGCCCAGAGAAGCTGTGGATGCCCCGTCCCTGGAAGTGTTCAAGGCCAGGTTGGACAGGGCTTGGAGCAGCAGTGGAAGATGTCCCTACCCATAGCAAGGGGCTGGAACGAGATGATTTTTAAGATCACTTCCAACCCAAACCATTCTGTGATTCTAAGAATCTCTGGAGACCATATCATCTTATTCAGGTTGTCCTTGCTACCTAGCAGGCCTCATGAAAAACAAGTAGGTTTGACACAAGCAAGACAAAAATACCATGCCAGAGCATTTTCCTTCAGCCACTTGAGACCACAGGCTGCTCGGAGGCTGAAAACCTTGGGCCAGGTTCGCAGTCTGTCTGTCCCCCTTGAATGGTCCTGGTGAGAAAGAAACAGCTAAATTCCAAGCTGACCCCAGCTGGATGTCACCCTTTGTGTCTGAGAGGCATTAGCAGGACTGGTCTAAACAGCAGAGTGTACTCAGGGTTGCTCAAGCAAGAGGGGAGAACAGTGGTAAATAAGAAAAAGGTTACTATGGAAGGAGGGCTCCAGGAATAGGAAACGTGAGCCTTCATGCAGCAACGTGCCAAGAGGATCTGTCCCTCAGAGGGAGACAAGCTGCCTGGTAAAGCTGCCCAGCAAAGCCCTTTCTCAGCATAAATGTAAAGTCAGTCTCACCTTTCCTTGCTCACTGGAAGGTTTGTGAGCCCCTCTAGTGTCTTACCACTTGATATAGCCCCACAATTCAATTCAGCACCTTTATGGAAAGGGTTGTTCCCCAGAAATAGTCCTGTGTCTTGGTTTCAAAAGGAGAGGTCACAAAGATGAAGGGACTTGGGAGAAGATTCTGGAAGTCCAAGTGGAGAAGACAGGGTGTTGGCAAGCACTGTAGCACTTTGTAATGTTCAGTCTCATGGGGAAATGGGAGGTAATAGGGAAAAGAGAAAATAAACAGTGAAAATCTGGCAAGGTTTATGACTATATTAAAGTCAAAAAAGTATCACTCTAAACATAAAAACCCAGCCCAAGCACAGCCAGACCTAAGGAAATCACATTGGCAACTCAAATACAAGAAAAAAAAGAGATCGTTTACTTGGCATCAAATTGTACTTTTCAGGATATTCTTTTCAAGTAACAAATATGAAGAAATTGTCTAAATTTGAAGTGACCAAAGAAGGAAGTGCTATTAGTGGTTCATGTGAAGGACTCAGAGGGACTGGACAGGCTGGGTTGCCCTTATGAACAGAGTATGTCCCTGGATGTTGATGGATTGTTACATCAGTTCACAATTTTATAGATTTTAACATGGGGAAAAAACATGAGTATCATTTGTTTTTCAGTGTAAGGCATGAAGTTTCACATGACACCTCCAGTTTCATTCCCTTCTGCTCTGTTTACACTGCAGAGGAAGTTTTCAGGCCGAGGTCCTTGGAGCCCACAAAAGGTTACTGAGAAAGGCAGTTTCACACATTCTTCACAGCAAACCACATATGTGAAGTTGATTTTAAAAAAACCCTTTATCTTCACTGGGAAATTTTTAGCTGTCCACAAATGAAAACAGTTGAAAGGAGCTTGGAAAGACATCAAAGTTTAAGCTAAAGGCCGAAAATGGATAGTTTTCTTTGTAGCCATAAAGGGTGAAGTAGCCAAGGCAGAGACAAGGAAAGACTGTCACTGAATTATCTCAGAAGACCTCAGGGTGGCAAAGCCAAAAGCTTTGGCCCTAGAGGTTGCCTGAGATGAAACTGAGGATTAGACCTTTAAGAATTGGGATTGTTCAGCCTGGAGAAGGGAAGGCTTCAGGGTGACCTAATTGTGGCCTTCCAGTACCTGAAGCGAGCTGACAAGAAAGATGGAGAGAGACTATTTATGGGGGCCTGGAGTGAAAAGACAAGAGGGAATGGCTTCAAATTGACAGAGGGTGGTGTTAGATTAGCTATTAGGAGAAATTCTTCCCTATGAGGGTGGTGAGGCCCTGGCACAAGTTGCCCAGAGGAGCTGTGCATACCCCATCCCTGGAAGTGTTCAAGGCCAGGTTGGATGGAGTTTGGAGCAACCTGGTCTAGTGAAAGGTGTCTCTGCCCAGGACAGGGGGATTAGAACAAGATGATCTTTAAGGTCCTTTCCAACCCAGGCCATTCTATGATTCCATGATTCAGGTACATCCCACAGAGACCCAGGGATGGTGATGCAACAGCTCCCTTTAAGCAGCAGATCCATCTATCACATACCAGTACACCAGAAATCTCTTCTCAAACCTCATGCCTGTAGCATGCTCCCAGCAAGCCCTTTGCAGTCACAGAGCTGGCTTTGTCCTATCCCTAAGCAGTCCTTTGCTCTGAAGCTGCCTCAGAACTCATCCACTGACACATGACATAATCTTAATCAGGTTGGAAGCTGTTCAGAAAAGTTTCCAGTTTGAGGGGGCTTTATGCATGGTATGTTTATAGAGAAAACAGATAAACGAGGGGAGATATGCAATTCCAAGGTTGCATTTAGATGCCTTAGACAGTAGCACATTTCAAGTGTATAAACAGTCACTGCTTTAACTGCTCTCTCTGCACAGGGATGTCACAACAGTGCATGAACAGCTGATTGATGGGGGGCCTTACAGTTCAAGCTTGTTTGGGAGCTCCTGGTACAAGAACTGTGACTTCCTTGGCATGCCACTGGTTCCTGGGCCTAGGAAGTAAATCAGGAAGATAAATTGTTTGGCAAACAACAAAGGTATATTTAATCCTAACCAGAGGTGCCAGCGCCTCACCAACCTCACAGTAAAGAATTTTTTCTATGTATCTAGCTTAAACTTAACCTCTTTTAAATTTACCCCTTTGAAGCCATTCCTCTTTGTCCTGTCACTACAGCTCCTGATGAACAGTCCCTCTCCAGGTCCTTTGTAGCCCCTTCAGATACTGGAGGGGGCTCTGAGGTCTCCAGACAAGCTTTCCTTCTCCAGGCTGAACAGCCCCAACTCTCCCAGCCTTTTTCCAGAGGGGAGGTGCTTCAGTCCCCTTAGCAACTTTGTTGCCCTGTTACGGAGCCATCTCCTGGGTTTGGAGCAATTTTTCAAATGTTCTTAGGGGAAATTCAGGAAAGAGATGGTAAATGGAGTCAGCCTTGAAAAGCAAGACCATTGTGGAAGTTTGGAGAGAGGAAGGGAGTTGCTGGAGTTAATTCACAACATGTTGTTTACAGTTTCACTTCATCCGTCCTCCAGATGTTTGTCTATAAAAGGCTCATTTAAGCTTCATTTCTTAACTAAAAGGGTTGATAGTAAAGATCTTTATCCTCCGGCTGGCTACTATTCTGATGAGCAAGATAGACAAGCACTGCCAGAGAAGAGCCTGTTCTGTGTGCTATATTTGTAGCTGTGAGAAGACAACAAGATATGCCTTTGGAATATAATTGCCTGATTTCTCAGATGTCCTTCTGGATCCTGGCCTGGCAGCTAATTTTCGTATCTGCAGTTTTAATCTCAAGATTCTTCCAGTTGAGTACCCTGAGTTTTTGAAGACAGGCACTGGTACTACAAGTTCTCAGAGCTCTGAAGAAATGCATCCTCAGAGCGTTACTAATCACTGAATTTATTATCCTGCAAATGGGTGAAGGGACAGAGGAGGCTGAGTGGATTCTGGTACCTGGTGCAGAAGCTGACTGATCGGGGATCCTGGACTGAGCTCACCAGTTTTCAGAGTGGAGATAGGGATTTCTTTAGGGCACCATAGAGACAAAGCTCTTACAGTTGTGCAGCTGCAATCCTGCACGTGGCACATGCCAGAGGCTCTGTGGCCTGAGGAATATGGATGAGATGTACCCATGGGACAGTGTCCTCTCCCCAGCCACCACATTTTTGGGGAAGATGAACACATAGCCCTATTTAGAAAGGAACAAGGGTGACCACACTTAAGCCCCAGCACATGCTGGGTATGTTGTCCCTCTTCCTACCCTGTTGTAATGTGATTCCCTCATCCAGTCCAGGCCTTGTTTCTCCATCAGGAAACCAGCAGTCACTGATCCTTCTTTTATCAACTTTATTGTTAAATGTTCCAAAACCCCAGACCGACAGCCCAAGGGAGACCCTCTGGGTTTGGTTTCTGGCTTGCCCCAACAGAACACAAAGTTTTCTGTCCTTTCTCCCCCTTCTCACTATGGGAAAAACAGACAAAGGATCCAAACCAATCAAGCTGATGACCCAGCTGCAGCGATGGGGATGGAGCAGCATGTGCACTCGAAGAGCTGAGACAGCACTTTCCCCATCCTGAGCACTGAAGAGGAACCAGAGTAAATGAAACCTGCAGGCTAAAAGTGATGCTGAGAAGACCATTTAGCTGCCTGCATTACATGGTGCTGGGTAACGGGGTGATCACACACCAGGCAGGCCATGAGGACACTTCTCCCTCCTGCAAACAGATCAGATGTCTGCTCCTGATCCAGTATTTTTTCCATTTTCAGTGTAGTCGACTCCCAGCTGTAACCATGAGATAGTGGACAGCTGCAGCTGGCCCCAGAGGTGAGCAGAAAGCATCAGCCAGGGAACATCTGTCAGTGAGCTCAGTCCACTGCGTTCACTCTCATTCTGCAGCTCCCAACTAGGAGAGAAGCCAGGAAGAACTTGTTCTCCCAGGATGAGCCAGGAGTGAAGATATAGGGGAAAGAGGTTCAATGATGACAAACAGAAAGACACTAAATGCTGGCAGCCTGCAGGAAATGGGTCAGGAAATCCAGCAATGCAGGGGCCTGAAGGAAAGCAGATGGAGAAGAGGAGCTGCAAGGTGGACATCTCAGGGAGATCTGAAGAAGCATTGCCTGAGGTCTTGTTTCAGCCTGACAGATCCAGGGACACATTCACCATGAGGACACAAAAGCAAGTGGTGAAGAAATAAATAACCTCTGCCAGCATTTGGGCAATTACAGGGGGAAAATCTGGTTTGGAAGAATGAGATGAGTTTTAACCAACACACTGTCCTTGCTGGGAGCGCCAGGATGAGCAGCAGCAGAAATCCCTTGTATTTGATCTCAGCATCTCTCAAAGGTCAGAGACATGTTACCAGTTTTGCCACGGTCACAAGTACCCCTCTTTGCGGGTGACAGCTGCTCTTGATGGGCTGCAGAGAGTGGCTGGAGGAATCTATTAATTTGTTTTTCCATTGAAGTTTAAACAAAAAATGTTTTCTTGCAACCATGACCAAGAAAGGAGGCAACAGCACAAGGCAAATAAACAGTCATTAGTGTGCCTCAGAGCCATGTTTATGCTTTGTTCCTGAAAAACAGCTTCTCCCTAATGTAACACTCTGTGCTAGAACTGGGGAAAGGGTGAGAGCTGGGCAAAATAGCCTGGGCAGGACAGGGGGGTCCCTGTCAGTTGCCCATGCAAAGGGACAGCCATCATGAACAAGCATGGAGTCATATCCAGCTGGGGACAAGTATCGTTCAAGAGACACTTCTGCTTTCCTTTCTGTTTGATGGTAGAGCTTGTGCATATCCCCAGCATCCCCTCTGGAGAGTAAAACCCTCATGAGTCTGCCCAGATCAGCCATTCTCAAAAGAGAGGAATGGGTCATCTGCAGGAGGAGTGAAATTCATGCTTGGAAGGACCAACATTTGCCAACACTTTATCTTTCTTCCCACTCAGAGCCTGGGCTGCCTCTGTCTTCTCTCACAGGGTGAGATCTCTTGGCAGAGAACTCACATGTGGTCCCAGCACGGTGATCTGAGAGCAGATGTGAAATGGCCAATGGCCCCAAACAGCGAATGCACCAGGAAGGACAGTGACTGTGGGGCCCAGGGACAAGGAGTGTGTGGCCAGGGCTACACGTGGGATCTGAGCAGGCGGGTTTCTGGCGTGAGTCCTGTTTGCTCTGCTCTTATTCCGTGTGCTGGGACCCAGTCAGACAATGTTTATCCCCTTGGAGATTAAGTGATAAATCCGTAGCTCTGGTCTTTGTAACCCAATTCATATAAAACCCACCCCAAAAGGCTGGGCTGAGATTCCTCCCTGGGCTTTGTTTGTTTGCAGCTCTTTCCTGGTTCAGGTGGCTGCCTGGAGCACACCTGGTTGCAGGTTATGGGCACTGGGGGCCCTTCTGGCTGGCTGTGAGTTTCTCTTCCATGGCCTGGATGCAGATTATACCTGAAGAAGATAATTTCATTGAACTAGACCATTTCTGAGCAACAACATTCCCAATGATTGTGTTTCTAATCCCCAGGGGGAATTTACAGAGGTATTTGGGAGGGACAATGTTAGATCAATTTTGGAAGAGCTGTGATGGTTTGGGAGAGAGGCAAAAATTGTGGTCCTAACCAGCACATTCACAAACTGCTCTGCATTTCTGATAAGAGCCACTGGGCTCCAACCTGCTTGAATTCTCCTTAGGTCAAATATGTTATTCTTCCTTAAAATTGCAATGTCCCCTCTTTGGACATGAAACCTCCCACTTCCTGACCTAAAATGGCAAAACAGCCTTTTCCCTACTCCTTCTCAGTTGCAAAGCTGCCTTTCAGTGATGAGTAAAGTAATCCCCACTCATAAATTATTTTTATAGCATGCTTTTGATCTTATGGTATGAAAAATGCTGAAACTACATCAGTTATTATTTTTCCCATCAGTTCAGAGTAATGAGTTCAGTCCCCTTTAGGAAACCCTTCTCCATAATTAGGAAAGTGTCACAGGAACTGTTTATCTGAATCAGTGAGTCTGGAATTGTGAAGGCTGGGAATGCTGCAAGCTCCCTCACAGGCAGACTGAGCTTTTCTGAGATCCCCAATGAGATTTAGCAGTGAGAAAGGGACTGAGGGAAGGTTGTGTAGCACAACTGAGCCCTCAGTTCACCTGCTGTTTGTGGAAGAAGGTAGATGAAACTGTTCTGATGCCACTGGCCTTGCAAGGATGGTGCTTTGCCAGCCCCAACAGTAAAAATCCTGCTTTGGGGTCATTTCCACTGTTTGTTGCAGTGATTTTTTTCAGGGAGAGTGGCTCTCTTGAACATGAGCACAGAGCTGAAGTGACCCCAAGCCTTGAAGGGCTGAGGGTGCCCCACAGCCCTGCCCAGTGCTGTCCAAACACCCAGGTATGGTTTGGGTCACCTCTGTGCCCTTTGTTGATGAAATAGAAACAGGACAGTCACACAGAATAAGGACAAGAATAGAGGTAGCACAGTAAATCTGTAGTAATTGATAAAACATAAAGAAAACGGTCTCAGGGTAGCAAAGGGACAGCTTGAGGCCATGGTTACTATTCGAGTGTCGTTTTACTTGCAGAATGTGCCAGACTTGTTTGTGTCCCCTGTAACTACAGTTTGGGATTGGAGGAGCTTTAATCAAAGCAATTAAGGGCCAAGAGCTGCACCACTTACAGAAACACAGAATAGTTTGGGTTGGAAGGGACCTTAAAGATCACCTCATTGCAACCCCCTGCCATGGGCAGGGACACCTTCCACTAGACCAGGTTGCTCCAAGACCCATCCAACCTGGCCTTGAACACTTCCAGGGATGGGGCAGCCACAGCTTCTCTGGGCAACCTGTGCCAGGGCCTCACCACCCTCACAGAGAAGAATTTCTTCCTTCTTGAAGACTTTGGAGTCTTCAACCCTTCCTTCCCCTGCAGAGCACAAATCACCCGTGTGGACACCACTGAGTGGTGACAGGAGGTGGATGTAGGAAGATGGAAATATCCCAAGCAGACAGGATGAAACTTGCTTTTTTCATTTTTTTTTTTCATTTTTTTTTTCTTTTCCTGCATCATAAATAGATCCTGAAAGTAAAAGGTGGAAAAACAAGCCTGCAGAGCATGAACACAAGAAGCAAACACAGGGATTCTTGGTTTCTAGCAATGAGAGGCTGGTGCTGCCAATGGATTGAGTCATTAAGGGGCACAGAGTGGGATGGGCGGAGGTGGGGAAGTAGCAGATGGACTCTCCAGATCAGCTGGCAAATGAACTGGCAGGGAAGGTACAGCCTTTCCAATGCAAGCTTGTGTGAAAAAGCTTTGATCCTCAGGATGTAGCTCAGGGAATAGCCTGACCATGGCCACTTCACAAACCCAGTGATGCTTGTGTTGTGCCAGGCACTAAGCCAGGGGTCTCCATGAGCTGGATCCATGTGCTACAACATCCCAGTGGCTCCTATATAAAGCTGTCCTGTGCCTGTATGCCAGTTCCATGCTCCAGAATTGCTCCTTGGAGAGCCATTCCAAGGAGAAATCCCGCCTTGGGGATGCATGAGTGTTTGATGTATCAGATGTATCTGATGAAACATGTTTGGCTGATGTAGATTTATTCAAAGCTGGTTTGGGCCCTTTTATTTTAATTCTATTTATCATATCTCATTAAATCCAACCCTGCCTTGAAAAAACATTGGCAGCAAGACTGCAGAGATCAGCTTTGTCCCTGGGACAACTTAATCTTCCTTCAGGCTGTAGTTGTTATGGAGTAATAAAGATTCCTTGCTCGGATGTGCTCTACAAAAAGGTCACATCCTTTCCCAACACCCTCTACAGTAGCCCTGGGCTGTTGTGGGAGGGGAAGGGAGTTTCTCTACCCACAAAGAGATGTGCTGCCAGTCCCCTGCTCCCAGTTCAGCGTGTTCCCCCTGCCCTGCCCTGCAAGCTTTCAGGCTGATACAGCCTTGGACTGGTTACACTGCTGGATGAGTGTCAGCCCAATCTGAACACCCACAACATTGCTGAGCCTGCAGGGTTCCTCCTGGACATTTTGCTTGTGTTCCTCAGGGCTTGCTGCTCCCCATCTTGTGCATCCCTGCACTCCCTGGAAGATGCTGCTGCAAGTGCTGATGAATCACAGAATCACACAGAATCACAGAATCATTTACATTGGAAAAGACCTCCAAGATCACAGGGTCCAACCTGTGACCCATCACCACTTGTCAAATAGACCAGAGCAGTGAGTACCACGTCAATTGTTCTTTGAACTCTTCCAGGGATGGTGACTCCACCACTATTCTGAGAAGCACATTCCAATGACAGAAAACCCTTTCTGTGAAGAAATTCTTCCTGAAATTCCTTCTTCCTTCTTTTCCCTGTTTTTGATAAGCAGCATCTCAGAGCTGACTAACTTTCACTCTGCTCTTCGCATGGCCTTCATTTTTTTCTCGGCTCTGCAACACATCCATCTCCTTTGCAGTGCTGCTGCTGCTTCTGCCTTGATCTCCCTTTGAAAAGTTTAATTGTCCGGAGAATAATTAAGTTGAGCTCCTCTCCCTGCTGTGTAGCAGGAAGGTTTATAAGATCAGCCTGAGCTCTGGCACTGGGTTTCATTACACTGCAGTGGCATTGCAACTCAGAGATCCTGGCACTGGTCCCTTCTTCCCAAAGGACATCTTTTGCTCCACATTATTAGGGCAGGAATGATTGCAAAAGTGCAGCTCCAGAAAGACTTCATGTGACACTTCCACACTGTGGTGGTCAATCCTGAATTTGAAAGGGGAAAAGACCTTATTCTGACCCAATTTTGGAGAAATGTGTCTTGGACCACCTTGAGCCCTGTACCATCCTTTGCTGGTGAGGTTCTTTCTGTGTAAACTATCAAAACCCTCTGGGTTAGCCTGTGGGACAGCTGAGGAAGGTACTGTTCACTAGCCATAGCCTTTGAGGTGACTTTCACTTTGGTCCTACAGTGACTTAATGGAGAAGATGAAATTATAAGAGTGGGAATCAATGGACATGCATCAGGATTCTGCCTCAGCTCTATGCCAGGGAAGTATTTTGTTTGCCATTTGACTTATTTCTCCCTTTTTGTTCTTAGACTTTATCAGGACTCAGAGAGGGATCTGGAGGCTGCCCTGGACTCCTCCTGAGAGCCGGCACAACATAGCTATTAATTACCAGGGAATGACTGTGCTGGGAACTTCACCTGGTGTGAGACAGAAACACTGCTTGTTGGCCATGTGGCTGGTGGAGGACAAAGCCTGAATGCATAAACAATATCTCTAGTAATGAAAAGTCCATACAGTTGAACCCTGGCCAACCCAGTGGGAAAACCACTGACAGACTGACTTGGATATGAAGGGCCTGACAGCCTTGGTCCCCAGCCAGCAAATTTGGATGCTGTTGATCAGAGGGGTATTGCTGCAGGAATTAGCACCAAAGCTGCCTGGTCCATCTGAGAGTCCAGACCCATGTGCTGTGACTTTGTGATGGGAGAGGGCAAAACTGAGGAGTAAGCTGTCCCCTGTATTCACCTCAGAGCCTCTTGGTCTCTGGAATATCAGGATTGACTTGAAAGGGACACAGCTTCTTCATAGTTGCATCTTAATCCATGAAGATGGATGTGTCCACTCTTCTTGATGGAGGAGGTGGTCATACATGGTCCCTCAGTGTATTGTATAGTAATGTTTATTTGTGAACCCTTAAATTCTGCATCATAATTAAGGCACTTGCTCCCAAGGAGCAACTGTGTTAGCAAGAAATGTGAGGTTGTAAAAGGCAATCACTACTTTTCTGCTGTGAAATACTGTCTGCAGCTTTGATGGGTTTCTGATAAAATCTGTGACTTAGGAACTCTGAGTGCCTTTCTTCCAGAAGATGGTTAGGATGGTTACTGTGAGAGAACGAATATTTGAGGAATGTTGGGTGTGAGGGAAATGAGGACATCAGAGGTTCTCTCCTCAGCCTGAGTGAAGAACATGAGTTAGCTAACAAACATGCTTCTGGAGATCTGAGTCATCTTTTTATAAGGGTTCTCGGAAGGCTGTCGGGCACTTCTGCTTTAAAACATTATTTCGTTGTGAAGAGCCCTGCAAAATTGTTATTTCCATGAATATTTCATACTTAATATGAGCCAGAAGAAGTAACAATGTACAATCAGCTTGTGATTTCATCCACAGGAAATCATATTGAAAAACACATGTAACACATGTCACTGCTTATTAATTATGCAGAACCTAATAAATTGCTAGATACGGACTGAGCTCAATTGTTTAATTTTTCCCGGGAACAACAGAGTGGAACTAAGCTCTGACAGATTTGGGTTTCTTATGTTTTAATTCCTCTGGGGGGAGCATGTGAACATTTCTTATCAGAAACTTAGAAGCAGAGGGAGAAATAACCCTTCACGCTTGTCACTGACTCCTGGACCCTGATCAAAGGATGTTTGCTGTGGCATGAAGTCCAGTAGTGCCTGACTTGGAAGAAAACTTATTTCCTGCCATGAGTTCTTCCATACCTTGTTCTTGGATGGAATCTTTATCCCTGGAACTCCTCGTCTTTATATGAAGGCCTTCTCCTCTTTTCATATCTATACCTTACTCCAGGGTAGTGCTGCAAAGGAGACCTAACTGCGGAATTGGGCATTTGACCTCAATAGATTACAAATTTGGGGGAAATTGCCGTTCATGGGAGAAGGAAATTATTTATGTGTTTTGAGTCAAGTTTTGTGTGTTTGTCCCCAAGATTTCCCTTCTCCCAAAGGTGTTGAAGTTTTTCATTATGAATTTTGAAAGAAGCCTTTCAGCCTGATCTTTCAGAATCACTGCTCATATTTTTCTTTGATATATGACCCATATTTTGAGAAAAAATAGTGAAAAAGAAGAACCAGTGCTCCCCAAACAAAATAAACCTCTTGTTTTGGGTCTAGTTCATCTTCTTTGTTGCTTTGCAAAACTACTGGGGGGAAAATGTAGTTCTGCTTGGGCTGAGCTAATTAATTTTCCTCTGATTTCTTTTTTCACCAACCAGACTGAAAAATTGGCCATTCCTACAGCTGTATTTGCAAGTGGACTGGAAAAGCTCCTTTATTCAAACAGTAAGACTGTAAGAAATACCCAAGGGATTCCAGAAGGAACAGTACCAATGGACAGCACTTGGTTTAGAAGCATTTCTCTTGTTCTGCAGTGTAAAATTCCACCTTTTGCAAAAGAGAAACACAGTGCTAGTGATTTATCAAGGGCAATGGCTGCATTTTAAGAAGCAGTCTTGAGCAGGGCAATATAAACTATCCCATGTGCTAAAGGTGGTTCCTATGGCCCTGGAAATATCATCATGCTCGTGGGTGCAAGAGAAGTACAAGAGAAGTAATGGGCTATGCAGGGAGGGCGGAAGGGAGGGACCACAGGCCTGAGCAACTGAGGGACTCCATGGCAGGGCTTTGCCTCTGTTTTTCCAGAGTTATTTTTACTCCTAATGATCCCTTGGTTCTGGTGGAAATGAGCTCAGTAGTACATTGCTTCCTGTGGTTACCTGCCAAGCCAGAGGCACCCGGTCCCACCAGTCCTTGGGGGGCTGCAGGACCCTGCCCAGAGTGTGCCAGCCCTGCCACAGGACCCACCACGCTTCCCTCTGCTGCCTGTGACAGTGTCCATGGGCTGGGCAGGGGAGTGTGCTGCAGGTGGATGCAGGCAGAGGGGACAGTTTCCCTCCTGTCTCACTCAGGGGACCAGTGCCAGCCCAACACAGCGGATGCTGAGCCATCTCCTGAGCCACAGCCAGAGCCCGGCCCTAGGACAGCACCGTGTGTCTCCTTCCATACTGCCTGTACTGCTCAGGGCTCCACCAGCCTCCCCAAACGCACAGTGAGCATGTCTGCATCCTCCCAGAGGACGTTCACATTCCCAAACCACCTCCCAGGAGAGTAATTTGCTTTTTCCTAAATTGCTGATTGGATTTGAGAGCAATTTCACAGAAAGCCTGGAATAGCTCAGTCCTTTCCACTGTTTTTTGGACTCGTCCATGACTTCATTTAACTGTTGGGACGTTGAACTCATGGGAAGTTTTACTTATTTGCAACTGGTGCTTCATGAGAGGGCCTTGGTGAAGGGAGATGGCTTAGCAAGAGCTGTCCTACCTTCCCTGGGGATAACGTGCAGGTAGATACTGCAAATGGATATCCCACCTGAAATACTGTGTACAGTTCTGGTGCCCCCAAGAAAAGAAGGACATGGGACTGTTGGAACAAGTCCAGAGGAGGTCACAAATTTGATAAGGGGTTTGGAGCACCTCCTCTGTGGAGAGATAGGCCAAGAAAGTTGGGGCTGGTCAGTCTGGAGAAGGGAAGGTTGTGTAGAGACCTTCTAGCATCTTCCAGCATCTAAAGGGACCTACAGGAAAGCTGGAGAGGGACGGTTCATCAGGAACTTTAGTGGCAGGACAAGGGCGAATGGCCAAACCGAAGGAAAGTAGGTTTAGATTAGAGATTAGGCAGACATTCTTGGCTGTGAGGGTGGTGAGGCCCTGGCACAGGTTGCCCAGAGAAGCTGTGGCTGCCTCATCCCTGGAAGTTTTCAAGGCCAGGTTGGACGGGTCTTGGAGCAACCTGGTCTAGTGGAAGGTGTCCCTGTCCACGGCAGGGATTGGAGCTAGATGACCTTTAAGGTCCCTTCCAACCCAAACCATTCTAGGATTCCGTGTTAGACCAGGAAAGGTGGAGAATGGGTCCCTCTCACCTACATGGGGCCCTTCTCTTCCTCCCCTCCAGCTCATAGTTTCAGCTCTCACCCTTGGGAACATACCCTATTGGTCTCTCCAGGGACAAGATGAACACAGTGTCTTATCCCTGGCCTGATGATTACTGCCTGTCTCTGTCTAGGGATGGGAAAATGAGGAGGGAACAGTTCATTATCTTAATCTTTCCCAATGAACCTATAAAGTGCTGTGTGTGGGAGGGCTGTGAAATCAGGTCAATGCTTTTTGGGCTACAGTGAAATTCCTGCCTAATTCCCCAGGTCCCAGTAACATGGAAGTTCCTATCCTGGAGCACAGTTTCCACCAGGGACACCATGAACAAATAAGCCTTAATCTTATTATCTTGATGCTCTTTATTAGGCTGGTATCCTTTTGATGTCTGTCCAAGATGGACTGTACCTCTCTCTGTTGTAAAGGCCATGGAGAACTCTATTCCTGGGCTGTAAATAAAGAGGAAAAAAAATTTCCTTGTTGATGAACAGTTTTAGTGGCAAACCTGCAGCCAGCACAAGAGAAGTAAGCGAGAAAGTGGAATGAGCAGAGGTCAGACTTGCTGCAAATGGGATGACTTTTGGAGAACAAAGCCCCTGTACTCAGTGAGGAAATCCTAGGCACCTCTCCAGGCTGGGAACTGACCTGCTGGAAAGCAGCTCTGTGGAGAAGGACCTGGGGGTCCTGGTGGACAAAGAGCTGTCCCTGGCCAGCACTTTGCCCTGGGGCCAAGAAGGCCAGTGGGATCCTGGAGTGCATCCTGCCCTTCTGCAGAGCCCTGGTGAGGCACATCTGCAGTGCTGTGTCTGGGTCTGGGTTCCTCAGGACAGCAGGGACATGGAGCTCCTGGAGCAGGCAGAGCAGAGGCTGTGGAGATGATGAAGGGATGGAGCATCTCCCTGACGAGGAAAGGCTGAGAGAGCTGGGGCTGTTCAGCCTGGAGAGGAGACACTGAGAGGGGACCTGAACAATGTCTGTCAGTGTCTGCAGGGAGGGGTCAGAGGATGGACCAGGCTCTGCTGGGGGGTGCCCAGCAATGGAACAGGAGGGAACGGGCAGGAACTGGTGCCCAGGAAATTCCACCTGAACATGAGGAAGATCTTCTTTACTGTGGAAGTGACAGATTGTCCAGAGAGGGCATGGAGTCTCCCTCACTGGGGATATTCCAGAACCATCAGGAGACAATCCTGTGCCACATGCTCTGGGATGACTCTGCTGGAGCAGGGAGGTGGGACCAGACGAGCCTCTGTGGTTCCTTCCAGCCTTACCCATCCTGTGATTCTGTGGTGTTCACAGGAGTCCATACCTCCAGTCCTAGACATCTGTGATGATAGGTAGCAGCTTTTCTCTTACTTGTGCCAAAAAGAGTTGAATAAAAGACCTGTATTATTCCAGGGTGTGGTGGGTGACAACACCATGATATCACTGCCTCGGCAGTGCCAGAGCCTTGGTCTCATGGCATAGCCCAATGTCTTTCCAGGTGTGGCATCAGGAGATGGTATCTCACCTGCCTTGCTGTGTCCTGCCTGAACATCACAGCGTGACACCGACTCCTATGGGGAGAGGAGGGAACCTTGGCTTCAGCTCCACATTTCAAAATGATGTCAGCAGGGTGGTTGTATAAGTATTTTTTATTTTTTTAAAGGCAGTCATTTGATAGGGTCATTTTAATCACTCTTTTCACTGTTGTATTTGTTATCTCCACAAAGCTTGACCCAAAAAGGGAGATGGACCAGAAATCAGGGTGAACCTGCCCAACCTCACTATTCAGGCCGCAGTACTAAAAGTAAGCAGAGAGAGGAAACGTGAGAAGGTCAATTAGATTTTCAGAAGCCTTTCCATGTCAGGAGCGTTGCTATTAATGGACACTGATAAGGAAAATAAATAGTTCTGAATAATCAGGATTTCTATCTTGAGCACATCCCTTTAAGGTTCATTTTTCTTCAGCATTACAAGATGCTTATCCTTTGGCTGAGAAAGCTCCTTTGTGAGAAGGACTCAATTCTCATGGGTTTACATTTGGCTTCCCAGCACTAAACATGGATGTTAACGCTGCACAGAGGGTTGGGTCTGCTCATATTCCTGGATCTGTGTTTTCACCCAGTAGAGTTCAGGGCTATGGGTGAGGGAAGGAGCCTTGGAGGAAGAAAAAATCAGCAGGGCAATCTGAGCTGTATCCTTGCACATGTGGTGGCTGACAGCTGGTAGAAACTCCAGGTGACATAAGCCAGCTCCTGGGATGCAGCCAGGTGTAGCATTTACTGTATAGGCTGTGCAAGAAGAGCTAGCCCAGCCTGTAGCAGACCTGGAGGATTGCACATGGATCAGCTTCCGGGGCTGCCAGCAGCTATCAGATGTCTGAGCACCTCGGCTGTCCCATCTGAAAAACGGATAACAAAACTCACCTCCTTTGTAAAGTGAGTTGAGATTTACTGGGAGAAAACTCTGGGTGAATCCCCTCTGCACCTCTGGGGCAAGCTGCAATGATGCATGAAGTGCACGTGCTGCTGGATTTAACTCTGATGGTCTCACCCATAGTCTCACCCAATCACCTTAAATTAGAACCTAATGGTATTGTTTCAGTACACAGAAATGAGCTGGTCCCAAAGAGCCAAGATTTCTGATGTGTAATTGCTGTAAAGGTCAAGTTCTCTCATTGAACCCTGCTGCAGCCTGGGAAAAAGTAGTGTGAGGGAGACAGAGGCCATTTCTCTCTCACACCAAATCACAAAATGGCCTTGGTTGGAAGTTCCGAACCCCCTGCCGTGGCAAGGACACCTTCCACTAGACCAGGTTACTCCATGCCCCATTCAACTTGGCCCTGGACACTTCCAGGGATGGGGCAGCCACAGCTTCTCTGGACAACACGTGCCAGGGCCTCACCACACTTACATCCAGAGTAGGTGAGGGCTGTGTCCTGGGCTTTACCCCAAAGTTGGTGGGTAGGGTAGAATTTAGCTCTGTTTGCAAGGGAGATAAATTTCCAGGAATTTTAGGCTATAGGGCAAGATTATAATTTTCTTGGCTTTCTATAGACTAGTAGGACTGAGCATCCTCAGTTGTTTCAACGCTGTGGGTGCTGCCTTCTGGCCTCTGCTCTGAGCTGTACCTCTATTTGTTGTAATTAACTCACACAATGAGGTGGTTAATGACAACATGTCACTGCCTCAGAGTCTGAAGAGCAATTGGCAGAGGGCTGCCCACAGTGGGAAAAGGGAGATATTGGCACAGACCATCCCACAGCACCGGGTCTCTTTGCTCATCAATTATCTGCTTTACCAGGGCGCTGATTTGCAATAAATTCAGGACCCTGCTGGGCTCCAGAGTGGGAACACTCCCTGGCACCAGAGATGCTTTATCCCTCAAGTGTGAAATTGCTGCACAGGGGAAATGAAGAAGGAACATTAATTCCTGTGATAGCTTTGCCGTGGAAAGATACTTCATATTTTCCCTATGCAAAATGCTCCAGGTATACTAATGACCCTCTAGTGTAGGTACTGCTGTTAGAGTTATGGTTTGTTATTGGAATGAAAACAAGGGACTGAGCATATACTGAACACGAGCTGGTGGGCAGCAGTGAGATTACCAGGCCCAGGAATTTGTCCCTGTTATTTCGAGTCTGACATTTCTCATATTTTAGTAAAAATATAAAAATTTCTAACAGGTGGAAATGCTCACTTGCATAGCAGGTATGGTTCCTCAAGGAAGAAAAGGAAAAACAAGCTGATGCCAAGGCACCTTTTTTCTTTTTTTTTTTTTTTTTTTTTTTTTTTTTCATAGAATCATAGAGCCACAGAATGGTTTGGGTTGTAAGGGAGCTTAGAGATTATCCCATTTTAACCACCCTGCCAGGGACAAGGACACCTTCCACTGGACCAGGTTGCTCCAAGTCCCATCCAACCTGACCTTGAACACTTGGTCAGGGCTCAGAGCAACCTGGTCTAGTGGAAGGTGTTCCTGCTCGTGGCAAGAAGGTGGAATGAGATGATCTTTTAGGTCCCTTCCAGCCCAAACCAGTCTGTGATTCTCTGATTCCAAGAAGAAGAATGCTTGTGGGTTCATATTACACTGCAGACAGGCATGTTTGTCCTCATAGATATCAGATATTTACTAAAGATAAAGTTTGGAAAGAACAATTTTTCAAAGCAAACTCATTACCAGAAGGTCTGGTAGAAAGGCAAAAACCTTCAGAAACTTGAAAAATGGTTGAGTAATATTAAGTTGGCACATAATGATATTTTGATGTTAACAGTAAGTAGAATGAATATAAATATGTATGACATGACTTATTTAAGCTGCTAGATTATCCCTGAATTGTTTGATATTTTATATATAGAACATGGTATTAAAAAACCCCAATATCTACAAGTAGAGCCCTCACAATTGTATCTGGAAATAGCCCAGCTCTTCTCCAGTGTGTATATAAAAAACACCTGGATGTAGGCGGTCAGCAAATGTTGCCCAATTGATGGCAACTGTTGTCAACATCAACAAAAATAGATGGAATAATTAAACATTTCTTCTGACATTATCAGATACAAAATGTGCAGCTTTGACCACAGATGATGACAAATTCAGTTGGCTACAAGCTCAAATTTTTTAGGGAAAAATTATCTAGTGAAAACATGCCAAAACTCACATTATTCTCTTAGTGACTGTAATCCACTGCTGCATTACTGCACTGTTATAATAGAACCACAGGATCATTTAGCTTGGAAAAGACCTCTAAGATATCTGTGTGTTATTGTACATGTTGCTGGCAGAAGACACTTTTTTAATGTTATCATGTTAATATTATATTTAAAAATATATTTTGCTCTAGAAAATAAAAAATATATTTAAAAAAGCAATAGGGGCCAATACCTCTTCTTTCACTGTAAATGTTTCCAAGTCTTAAAGAAGTTCCAAGAGTCCCATCATAAATATATGACATAAAAAAGGGATAATTACTGGTCTATCTGAACTGAGACCCAAACCCCAATGTACACAGCATGATAAGCCTCTTCCCTAAACAATTTAGGCAAGTGTTGCAGTGTAGGGGAAAGGAGACAGGGAATAAATTCTGCTTTTTCCAACTGTCTTATTCGACCAGTCTTTCCCCCATGGTTTTATTCTCAGAGGAAATTGGTTTGAGCCGGGTGAAGGAAATATCCCGAAATGCCAAGGTTTCTCCCTTTATACACCATGGGAATTTGATTCCTGTTGACAAGTTGCAAGTCTTTAGCATAAACAGTCTGCTTGGGAAACCGAGCCATCCTGGTCCCAGATAATTGTTGTGTAAGTTCTTGGCGTCCTGAAAAATTAATTAATTGATTAAACAAAGGGAAAAGGTTATTAAAATGACTGTGTTCCTAATTTGCTTGATCAGAAGCAGCAGCATGTATTTTATTCTCTCATCCCAGTCCAGCGCAAGTTCCAGAGCAGCAGCAGAGGTCAGTTTGACCAAGGATGAACAACACATCCTACCCTAAAGGTGCTGGTTATTTCCCCATAACCAGTGCCAAGGTTTGACTGACTGATTGCTAAAGCAAACAGCCGTGAAGAACGCTCGTGGAAATGCCTCTTCTTGGCCTCAGGTGTTTGCAAGGTAACAAAGGCAGGGGCTTTTCCTATGGCTTTTCGGCAGCAAAAGGCTTGCTGGTCCTTCAGGGTGGGTTTTGATCCACAAAGATTGAGTGCTCACAAGCTGTGATGAGGCTGGAATGCTGGCTTTTATATCAAGTAACCGCTCTCCAGCCAGAAACAGTGTTTTCTACAGCTCAGAAATGCCCAACAATAAGGAAAAATGAGGAATACTAAAAATAGACACCTCCAGAACTTGGATAGCTGTAAGACATGAACAACTGTCACTATTTTCATAGAATCACAGAATCACTGAGGTTGGAAAAGCCCTCCAAGATTATCGAGTCCTGCCTTTGACTGATCAACCAGACCAGCACACTGAATACCACATCCAGTCATTTCTTGAACACCTCCAGGGATGGAGACTCCACCACCTCCCTGGGCAGCCCATTCCTTCTGGAAACCTGGCGGGTCTGGCTGCTCTCCTCAGATCTCACCTCGCACCAGATCCCCCAGCTGCCTCTGAACCGTGGCAAGAGTTGGTACCTCTTTGCAGGGGCTGTACCCAGGTACTTATTCAAGCTTTAGAGTCCCTACTGGAAGCACGCCATGTTTGAAGAGGGAAGAAGTATCTCACTTTGTGCTGTTACAAGGGTCTGCTCTGATTCAGTTCCAGGGATGAGCTGCAGGACTGGCTGGCTGGCAGCAGCCAATTCCTCTGCAAGCAGCTGGGTGCTGAGCCCTCTGAATGGCACAACACTCAGCCCTCCACTGTTGTCTGTGTTGCTTTTACATCGGGAGCTTCAAATCCCAGGTTTCCAGCTCTTCTTTTCCAGACATTTTTTGCAAGGGTTTCAGTAAGCCTTGCTGCAGGGTAAGATACAAGCAATAAAGAGGTTTTTGAGGTTGATTTAGTGCCTCAGCATCACTCCAGTTATTAATCTATCCACAGTGGAGGTTTATTGCTGTGTATACCACAGACCGATAAAGATTATCACTGAATTAATTCACAACAAGTGTGTTGTTAGGCTTGAAGCCAAATACTCTGTGTTATCAGTGTGCATAAATACTTCAGAGTAATTTCTCAATGATCCTGTCTTAAATGGACTTCTAAAGAAAAACCTGTCCAAATAAACTGTCTTGAAAGTAAAAAGAACAAACGTCACCATGTTCTTGCATCAGATCAAACATATCTGACTCATTTGTTACTGGACTCGGGGTGTCTGTTACCAAGTGATGATGCCCAGTTTCCCTGGAATGCAGCAGACCTTCTCCCCTGCCTCCATCATCTTCATGCTCTTTGAAGAAGGAACATGCAGGGAATGTGCTTCCTTCTTGGCTCTTGACCTTCGAGGACATTTCTGTCTTCCCACTTTCTGTCTTGCACTTTCTCAGCAGAGCACTAAGACTTGTCTTGCACTTTCAGTTTCTACCCAGGAGCAGTGAAAGGCTCTCCCTCACTGCTGACTGTTTTGAAGGAGCTGAAAGTTCAAAGAGATACTGGAACTATAGGGGCTGGTGACAAGAACACAGTTCAAAAGAAGCCAGAAATGTTTGGGCACTGGCCAGAATCATTTTCTGTTTGTGCAAATGACAGAAAGTTTCCATCATCTGTTGAAAAATTATTCTAAAAATAACTTTCCCTCGAGTGTTGCATATCCTGAGACCTGAGCAGATGACATGGGTGCTGGCAGTTTGGAGACCTTCACCTGTAAGAGGAAGGGAAAGAGATTCAAAAATAGGGAAAGGCCAGGACCTTCTCAATGCTTCACTGTTGTCAGCTGGGCGATATTTAAGGCATATTTCATCTAAGAACAGACAAGACAAACACATCTCTTCCCTGAATTGACTCTCACAGCCATATTCTTGCTGTCCAGGTCCCTACCATAAAGTTCTCTATGGCATAATCTTGCGTTGGAAGGGAAGAAACTTTCCACCTTCTTTTACAATAGGATATGCATGAGTTTATCCAACCCTTTTCCTTCCAGGAAGAGTCACTGTGCTGGTGCTACAGGGAGCTGCCCCAGGAGGCTGTAGTGAGGCTGTAAGCAAACCACTGAGTGATATATAGCCCAGGAGCATTTTGTGGACTTGGCAGCACCTCCAGCTTCTGTTTTAGCTAAAGGCCCTTTCATTTAAGATGCTGGAGCACCAGGGAGTAAGCGCTATTGTGCCTGCTTGGGTGCCACAGGGGATCTTCAATGGCCACCTGTAGGTTCATGGAGTGGCCATCACTTCAAAGTGTAGGGTGAAGGTGCTGGGAGAGCCAAGTGTGTCCCTGGGCTCATGGTTTTTTGCAGCAGTGCTTCACAAACACTGTCACAAGTCAGCCCATGATTTATTAGGGGATGGGAACTTGGCCTGCTTGCCAAGCTGGGGCCAATCCCACTGTGGAACTGGCTTCTATATCTTAAACAAACAGGTTAAAGAAAAGCAACATGTCTCATCTTTGTGTTGGAAGACATCCCAGTGCAAGGTCTGTTTGCCTTTCTTTGGAAACTGTGGCTGTAAAGGAATTTTTGAAGGGGAGCAGAAAAAAAGTAAATGTTCTGGAGCGTGATGGACCCAGCTGACACCTCCATTTGTCCAGTGGGTCAGGCCATGCTGACATGGGCCAGTCCTGGCCTGGCCACCAGCTCCTGCTTCAGGGAGAGCACTCGTGTGCTGGGTGGAAGCAGTGCCTGGAGCTCCCTGTCCCCAAACAGGACATGAAGGGATGATGGAGGCACACGGGGACAGATGAGGTGTGAGATGTGTGATTCAAACCCTGGCACTGGCAGGAGAGAGGAACTTAGATATGGCCAGTGAGGTTGTCCTAGTGATCTCAGCATTTGGAGAGGGTAAGTGTTGATCTACCTACTTGTTTTGAGGGGCAGCTTTGTGCAACTCACCAAGACTCCCACTGCAGCTGGTGAGCTCCTTCCTCAGGGCTTAAAAGAGGCTGAAGCTGTGACATGACCATGGTCTGCCATTAACTGCAAGAGAAAAATTACGTAGCAGGGGCTGCTTGGTTAAGTAGAAACAGGCATGACAAAATCCTGCTGGCATTCCCAAGGTAACCAGAGCAAGTAAAATGCCGAACTGAGCAAACAACACTGTGCTGGGGGCTCTTCCCTGGGCAAATCCTGCCGATGTGCATCACATGAGGCAGTTTACAATGTAGTCTAAACAGGAGTTTCTCACCAAGACTATCTTCCTTCTTCACCCACAAAATTGTATTTTAAAAAGGACATAGGTGGTCCATCACTCTGTGGAGGGTGGGGAGGCTGTGCAGCATCCACACCTTGTTCCTACTGCTGCCTCCTGAAATGACCTTGGAAGGCCTGGCAGCCTCTCACCTGCAGCCCCAGCCAAGGAGCAGTGCTACTCAGAGAACGTTTATTGTAAGTTTCAAGCAGCAATAAAATGTTATACACCTGAAATTTGGCTGTCTGACTGATGGAGAACACCTGGGAAAGCCAGCGGTTAAGCCTTTAATTACAGCTATTTTGGGGGATCACTTAGTGCTCTACAGTAACTTGCATAAGCCCCAGCTGCATCCTATGGGTGTGTCGCCCTCAGCAGCAAAATTATTAGCGATGCCATTATTCCCTTAAAGGGAAAACTGTCTTATAGATTTGCTAAGGGCACTTTGCAGAGATATCCGGAAGCCAAAGGTGGCAAGATGGCTTAAGAGTTTTTACCAAGAGAGGAACCCCATGAGTCAGGGCAGGGTTAGTCCTGAATCCTGCCCACACTTCCCAGCACAGCTCTAATTTTCACCGTGGCTGAAGGCTTCGGCTGCAGCTGCACGGGAGCAGCGGCCAGGCCCTGCAAGCCAGGCTTTGTCCCCATCCTCTTGTTCTGATTCCCAGGCGTGTGGCAATCAGGCTGTCCCCAGGGGAAACAGGGTGTAAATCACTAATTAATGCCTCCCGTCTGCGTGCCGTTCAAGCCCATTTGTGGTTGCTGGAGATATGCAGCACAGGCTCCCCGGAGAGATATTCTATAATCTGTTACTAATCACCGAGGCTTCAAAACCATTTAAAAGGCTGTGCCTGCCACTTGTCCCCATGCAAACATCAATCACACTCTCTCTGATGCTATGGCCTGAAATTCTGCATCACAGAGGAGGCTTTTGAACGCTTGTCCCCCAGTCCTGACATCCAGCTTGTTTTATTGTCGGTGCTGATGTCGTTTAAGGTATTCCCTGCTGCTTGGAGGGTGGTCGAGGGGATTTAATGAGAAGACACAAAGAGACTACGGGACAGTAAAAGACAGAAAGCATTGCACTTTTCCGGGGCTACAAGGGTAGCAGTTTGTAGCGGTAAGTCAGGTTTAATGCTGCACACACACTGGTATGCGTGTTAACAGGTTCAGGAGACCTGGCCACAACTGGGATCCAGTGTATTAAGCATCAATCAGATATAGAGAAGGTGACACTAAGGAACTCGCTAAAGAACTTTTTAAGCCAACAAGCTGATGCCCAAATAAACCCAAACCCCTCCATGGTCAATTCGTGGTGTTAGAGCAGTCTTTAGACATTTAAAAACTCTAATGCTTTGGCGAATATAAAAGTCTACCATAAGCACTTCTTGAAATTGAGGCAGCCAGAAAATCTCATTCGCTCTGGCTTTAGCTCAGCTCAGTGAGATATTCACATGGCAAGAAACACGTCCCAGCGAGTGTGATCTGGGACACTGGAGGAAATCAGATTTTTAATTACTCTTGGCATTTCAGTGCCAGCAGCCAACCTGCTGGAAAATGACCTCACCAGTGATCAGAGCAGAATGTCAGTCTGTCAAACCAGTTTGCCAGCCTGTCACTGGGAGGAGTTTTCTATCTGTAAATTTATCTGTCTCTTCAACATGAAATTTTTGGACACCATTAGTCTTCTTTCAAAAAATAAATAGGCTCTAATTTTATGCCTGCAATCAACTATGAGCATAAATTTTCCCCAGCAGTGTTTAATTTTCCATACATCCAGTATTTTCCCTAGTAATTGAGAATCAAAATTTCTTCACCAACAGCGTTTTTATGAAAGCAGCCTGATTGATTCCTTTAATTAGTTGGCAATCACACAGCACTGTATTTAAAAATGTACAAATATCAAAGATTTGAGGATTCATACTGAGACAGTGGCATCTTTGATGATTTCAGATGTGGAAGTTTGTTTTGCTCTCAGGTGAACCGGCTCAGTCCGTAGGGACAAAGTCTAACCCTTGTACAGCACAACAAGAAAATCTCTCCCTTTTTATGGGGACATCCAGTCTGGGCCTGCAGCGAGTGCTGGAAGTGCCACTGCACCTCACTCCTGCTGACCCACATTGCAGAGAGTTGTCAGGGCTGGGCAGCACAGAGATGGGCTGGAGAGCCTGAACATAATCAGGACTATCCCAAGCCAGGGCTAACACCCCTTCTGTTTCATGAGAACCAAAGCAAATACTTTAAAAGTTAGTTATTTTTCCCAAGAGATTAATTGCCAGCCAAAAAATAGATTTTAAAGCTGTTTCTATTGCCAATATGAAGAGCTCTGTTTGTGTAGATATTGTGATGACACCTTAATAGGCTGTTGCTCATCTCTATGATCTGTGGGACTCAGTACACTCTGCTCTTCACATCATGGGCAATTTAGGGGAATTAGTCCTTAATTTGCTTCCATAAATGATGTTTTTTCCTTTTGAGTTGCATAATTTTGGATGTGATCCTCCACAGCAGAGGAGGCAGAGACCTTGTTCAGCAGCTTCCCAGGAGAGGAAGAGAGCCCTGGATGCTGCCCTGCCTACACCAGGACCCAGGAAAGCAGCTGATATCCAGTCCTGCCCATGCTGCAGAGGAGCTGTAAGCTTGGCTCTTGCAGTGTGTGTGTGTGTGGGGGGGAGGGTGTGTTAGTGTTGAAACTATTTCTATTCCTTCATCAGTATCCAATTTATTTAAAAAATAAATAAAAAGTCCTGTGAGCCATAATGTATTGTTTAATCAGCAGAGAGCTAGTTAGCAAATGGAAATGGGTGGCTGAGCCAGTTGCAAAATTCTTGGAAATAATTCAGTGATTGCATTGAAAGGAAAATACCCCGGGACAGATCTTCCCAGAGGGGGAATGCAATTGAGATTCTGCTCAGTTCTTTTTGAATAAATGAGGACTCTCTGGATGGGTACCTCCAACAAATAGTCAGAGAGGAGCTATAAGTAAAGGTATTAAGCCACCTTTCATATTGGAAGCTGGTTTCTCTTGGAAGCAATTTGGAAGTATCTCTCGGAAGCTACACCGCAGGGAAGCTCAGAGATAAGGGCTCTGTGTGTGTGTGTAAGGGTCTTGTTGTCATAGAATAACTTACACTCACTCCAGCCTGTTACATCACTATTAATGCTTTCATTCTTAGCTCTGTTTATAGTCCATGATAACAAAATCCCAAAGGATTCAGAGGCACATTTTCAGGCACAAGTTCTGGAAGGAAGGAGCCCAGCCCCAACCCTCCAGTGCATCTGTGGACAGTTGCTCTCTGGATGATGCTCCCCTGTGTCTGCAGGCCCAGCCTCTGCACCTCTGGGCCCTGTGGTTTGGAGTTTGCTTGGCTTCAGGTTTTCCTGGAGGCAGCCCAGGGATGGGCATAGGCAACCTCTCACCAGCATTGAAGGCAACCCTAGACACTAATGCCAGTGTCAGGAGAGTCTGATGGTTTCCAGGGACCATTGGAAATTCAGGAAACTGTTGCCAAATTGACTTTTGTGCTTGTTCATCATCATCATCATCCCTTCCACAAGCTTTGTCCTAGTGACTGCTGAAAGCTGCAGCCTGTGAAAAGAACAGAGGAAGTGTCCCAAGACCTGGGCAGAAGTGTCTGCTTCGGCCCTTCCCTCCTTCCATCCTTGAGGAGCTGACAGGCAGAAAGACAGCAGAGAGGAAAATATAAGTGCACCCTGTCCTGGCCAATTCCCAGCATGGCCAGAAGCCAGAGAATCATGACACATACCAGAGCTGGCACAGGAGGGTGCTGCTGGCTGCTCACCCTGTAACAACAGGTTGTGTGCTGACCTGGCAGGTGTGAAGGGATCAAGGTAGCGGTGGGATGAATCCTTTCCCCAACCCTTCTCATGGGGCAGGAGGAGAGAATCTGACATATTGTTTTGTGTCAGAGCAGACTCTATCAGCCTGAGGCTTCTCTGTGCTCTCAGGGGCAACTCAGCAGAGTCCTGAGCTGAGGGACATCCATGAGGAGCAGAGGGGTCTGAAAGCATGGGCAGAGACGAGAGTCTGGGGCAGGAGACCAGGCTTGGGATGCTTTGGCCAAGCTCTGCAGGAGGATTTTGGATATTCTGCACTACAGCCAGAGTTCAGCTTGTTCAGCCCTCCAACGTCTATGGTATTTTGCAAGAGCAAAGAGGTAGATGCCAAGCTCGTGGTGTCTCCTGTGGTTGCTCGGGGAGGGGGACAAGAAAAAGCAAACAGTCACTAAATTTCTTCATAAGGATCTATTTTCTAGGCTCAGAGTGGAGAAGTTTTGCCAGGTGTACTGTCAGATGGGGCTGCCAGAACAGGCTGCATCACCATCTCCATTTTTCTAACTCTGTGGCTGGAAGAAGGGGCAGCTGTTAAGTTATTTGTTCCTCCTCCATGAATAGGATCAGGGGAAGAGCCTGGAAACAGTGGGACAAAGTGACCCTGTACATGGTGATATACATAGAGATGGATGAGTTATGTGTGAAGCATTAGAGGTGTTCCAAACATGTTTTCATATTCTGTATCCTGCTTTTCATGTCTTCAGCAGTAGGAAAAATGTTTTCTTTACATTTCTGCCTGGAAAAACAATTATGAATGTTAATTGCACTGACCAGGAGGTGGAACAGCAGTTGGCCAGGAAGGGCTTTTCTCTGCTCGTAAACAGGAAGACTCAACCTTTCCCACCATTCTCCATGTTTTAGAGATGAAAATGTTATGAGGATTTCCAGGAGCTGAAAATGGGGCTTCGGTGGGAAAACCAGCATAATGAAGAAATGAAAAAAGAGAATAACAGAGCAAAGGCCCCGGCACTGTCACTGTCCAGGAGCAAACTCTGCTTCCAGCCTGCTGGGGGGAGAAGCGAAGGGTTCAGGTGCCTCATCGGCTCTTTGGAAATTCTCCAGGATTTTCCTCAAACCTAACAATCTCTGCTGAGAGGCGTGGAAGCACCCAATACCCTCTCCCATCTCTAAATTACAGAGATCACCTGGGCAGAAGTCTGAGTTATACACAGAGCTCTGTGCCCCACTCAGCTCCACTTTTACAGAATGCTGGGGTCCCACGGAGAGGAATGCTCGGGGTGAAAACCCTTCTTTGCCCATGTACATCAGGTTACCACTCTGAAGCCCAGTGTTTCTCCTCAGATTTTGGCATGTGGATTCTGGCTTGTTAAACATTGAACATTTCTTTCAGAAACGTGGCTTTTGTAGTAAAAAATGCGACAGGTTTTCCTGATTGCAAGTCTTGACCTTGGTACCTTTGTTGAATGCAGCACCATGCAGGACTCTGAGAATTTGGACTCTATACTCTGAAGGCACCTCAGTTGGGTCTATTTAATAAATTTCACCTTTTTTATACTGCAGAATACTGTGCATTTATGTAACCTGTCACACAATTTTCCCTGCCAACAATGTTGAGTCAATTTTACCTAAAACCACTGAGCACCTTAAATGTCCCCTCAAAATTATCTCTGTGAAAAATTGTTCTTTCTTTTTCCTCTTATGACAACTAGTTTCATTCCAATCTGGGGGCTATTTTGTCTTTCTGTTTTTCTCAGCACAAAATCACTCCCAGAGCTGCTGTCTGTTCCAGGAGCATGGCAAGTGCAGTGACAGGTGGCTGTGTCTGCTGGGCACGTAGCAGTCATCAGTCAGAGGTGTTCTCGTGGTGCCATCTGAACACAAGAACGTGGTGCAGCCTGGGTATTGAACCACTTGGGTTGCCTGTGGAATGGTTAGAAATACACATATAAAATATGAGGTTACCTGTGTGCAAAAATAAAGGCAAAGTTGCAGATTTGAGTGTCCTTTTTGTTGCATTTCAGATCACTTACCCTTGGCTCTTCCCAGGACGCAGGGAACTAGGGCAGGGTAATTTGATAACCAAGCAAGTAATTTCCCCTCATTTTGCTTCACTATTCTCATATGGAAAAGGGGAAACAGTAAAATTAACTTCTTCTTGAGGGGATTGTGAAAATGAGCTGGCTGCTGGCTGCAGAAAACTGCAGGATCCTGAGCTGGCAGTGGCTAGATCGACCATGTGTTATTATTTTATATTGGATAAACAAAGTAATTTCCCAAGGGTCTTTAAGATAACATTGCCTTTTAGTGAGTGTTAATTGACTTTGCTGTAAGGCACCCAATTTGTGCCTGTTTCCCTTAATTAAAACCCCTTAATATTTGTGCCTGTATCCCTTAATAACTACATGGCCCAAATGTTCTCAGGACAAGGCAAATATTTTGAAAATTAAGTTTCCTCTATGTTCTGTTTGCCAAAAGTGGCGCCTTGTCCTCTGTGCAGTGATTCACCATATCCATTCTCCTTTCTCCCTCAGCAAAGTGGCAGTGCCAGCCACCGGCCCCTCTGACGTCTGGGATGTTCTCAGAAGCAGTTCTGTCCTCCAGCCTCTGCCAAACAGGAATTGGTGTTGAGGTGTCCCAGGCAGGATGTGCCAGGGACCTGTATCTCGTCCGGTGATAAGGCATTTCAGCAGGGGACAAGTAGTGAATGCTGTGCCATAACAGAAGTTTATAAATCAAATCTAGAGGTGGTGGAAGCCTGGAGAAGCAGATGAATCAGCAGAGCCCAAGGGAACAGGGTGCCATCTCCCTCTTCTAATTTCCAGAGCCCGCAGACACCATGTTGGGTCAAGGCCAAACTACGATGGAAACAGATTTCCTGTAGCTGAGGATATTTGGCTCTTTCTATGTTCCACCTCCTGCCTGTAGTAGTCCCAAGCTTTTGGAGGATGTCCTGGAGCACACACTGTGGAGATAGTATCCGACTGCAGGAGAAGTCCCATGGCAAAGGGTTGTTTATGCAGTAGCTGAGGACATGCCCTCATTTGTAACTTTTGAGCAAGTGCAGATGGCTCCAAGTCCTGGGACTCCAACCAGTACTTTCTGAATAGGGAACAGAAGTGTCCTGGCACCAAAGAGAGCTGCCTGCCTGCAACTGGCAAGGAAGATCACTATGGAGCAACTGAGACTCATTGTGTGCTCTTGGGAGCCCCGGCAGAGACCTTTTTACTTTTCATGGGGATTTTTCTTCTCTTCCTGGCGTTCTGAATTTTCTTTCCTTGGGAAACTCTATGAAGAGCCTGGTGCCAGGAATGCTTCCGCCAGCTTTAAACAGAGCTTGGTTGCTCCCCAGGATTGCTGAGAGGAAAAATGCAAGCTCCTTGCCTGCAGAGTTCCCTGGCACAGGCTGTACCCTGTGCTGAGACCCCCTCCAGCCCTGGAGTTCATCGCCGGCAATAACTGGGAAGTAGCTGCTCTGTGCTTGCCCAAAATCTCTACTCTTGGTTTATATTTGAGGCACAGCAAACTAGATTCACAGAACCATTAAGACTGGAAAAAACCTCCAAGATCATCAAGTCCAACATGTGACCCATCCCCACCTTGTCAACCAGACCAGAGCACTGAGTGTCACATCCAGTCATTCCTTGAACACCTCCAGGGATGGTGAATCCACCATCTTCTTGGGAAGCCCCTTCCAATGCCTGACAACCCTTTCCATGGAAAATTTCTTCCTGATCCCAACCTGAACCTTCTTGGGCACAGCTGGAGTCCATTTCCTCTTGTCCTGTCCTTTGTTCCCTGGGAGCAGAGCCCGACCCCCACCGGGCTCCACCCTCCTGTCAGGGAGTTGGAGAGAGTGAGAAGGTCCCTCCTGATCCTTCTTTTCTCCAGGCTGAGCCTCCCCAGCTCCCTCAGCCTCTCCTCACATGACTTACTTATTGCTCAGCCTTTTACTTTATTCCTTCATCCTCCTTCCAAAACCTCCTGTTGACTTCAGTGTCTGAGCAGCCTCATGAATACTCTGGAAAGCACAAAACATGCTCCATAAGACAGCCTGGGCAGCCCTGGGGCTGTAGAGCTCTCTATCACATGCCCAAGCTCAGGAGTTAAATCAGTCTCAGGTGATCAGCAATGAGATTATGGTCTGAATGCATTTCTGTGACGTCCCTGGTGGATATGCAGGAGTCAGCAAGGACTTGGCTCTTCAGGAAATTTCTGGAACTAGCAGTGCACTTCCAAGGCTTTTGCTAAATTCTTGACAATTTTGAAGGAAGTTAATTCATTATTGGAGCTAAAACTGTCATGAGAGACTCACGAGGCCATAAAATGCCTGTCTGAGTATTTAACTGAAGCTTACAGTTTGTGCATGTTTTATCAGCAGCTGGGGGAAGAGCAAGTAAGGATTTCAGATTGGAAATACTGAGCAGGTACTTGGAGACTCAGTGTCAAAGCTGTTTCAGCAGGATAATTTCCTTACTGCTTCCCCTCCTCGGCTTGCTTTTAGACATGTGGGCTCATATTATATTGTAATCCTCAGTCTTCATTTTTTTTCTGTCCCAGAATTGCAAAGGTACAAGATTTGAGAGTGTGAGACTCAGTGTGCTTAAAAGGACTTGAGCTTGCCTGGAGAGTCAGACACATATGCAAAATTTTAAGGACTCACTGTGAAATCCCTTCTAATAAGGCCTCCTGCTAAGTCTATCTAAACCAGCAGGAGCTTTTCCATTGACTCTAATGGGCTTTGGAAAATGCTCTGTAACACAGCAGGGAGCTCTTGTCTACCAAAACATGCTCTCCTAAAGCAAAATCCATGCTCCTTCTTGGAGACTAGATATGTGAGCAACCCAGGTGGCCCTTGGTGGCCCTTAATTAGTGGTGCTCACTGTTTCCCTCCTCCAGAGGGAGAGCAGTCAAGTTGTACTGGTAAAAGGCTGCTAAAGGTACTGGATTAGGGTTGCTCAGGTAAGGAGGTGATGCCACATGAGAGGAGAGATGCTTGATGGAAAACAGGAAAGGGAAGGAGGCTGCCCAATGTCTTCCTAATTTTCGCTACTACTTCATTTGGATGAAATCCATCAGCTATGCAAGGACAAAATCAAGACATTTTATGCCTGGCTGGTGTGTTCATTTGGGAAATGGTGAGAACTGGGCAGAGCTGGTGACTCCCTGTGTAGGGCTGCAGGTCCAGTGCTGAGGCCACGTGGAATAGCAACAGGCTGCTACTGGGGCTGGAGGGAACTGGCAAAGTGCCGCACACTGTGTGTGCCCTGGGCTGGGCTGGTTTGTATCTCCATAGTTATGATTCCGTCGTCTGCCACTTGCTGATGTCAAAGCTTCGTTTCCACCAGCATTAAAGAGCGTGAACTGCTTATGAAACACCCCTCCTTCCCATTTCCCCAGGAATAAACATCAGCAGTCACATAACTCCTGTTCTTTTGTGCCTTCTCGTGGCTGAGCTAATTTAAGAGGTCAAGTTGAGCACAGTAACTGTAGACACCTTCCCTGAGATGTGGACATGAGTCCAGGAGCCAGGCATTCAAGGTTATTTATAGACCGTGCCTAGGGAGAGGAGAGGGCAAGAGGTTTGTCTTAAAGGAAAATAGGCAGGGACAATCAGAAATATTTGGGAGACCTCTGCTTCCTTCAAATTCCAACCAACGCCAGGATGATTTTTTCCACTGGAGAAAGAAGTTACCAAAGAGGAGGCCTTCTTTTTAAGGTCTTTATCACACATACATCCAAAAAACTGTGGGGAGGTGAAGCGGGGGAAATACATTCTGATAATTTGTTTGTGAAGTACCTTAGATTGACACAAACTTCTCCCTGGAGTCTAATGTTCCCAGAGCTTATTATACAGCTGCCTGGCTATAAAATAATCAGGAGAGGCAACAAGAAGAATTTTGGCTTCTGGCATGAGCACAGATGACACAGTTCAGCATCCCACTTCATGGGAGGATGAGAGGAGCAATCTGTTTGACCAGAGAGAAAGCAGGAGTTGTGAAAACCCTCACAATAATGCAGAGGAATTTCCACTTCAGATTTTTGGGTTTTTTTCCCCATACAGAAATTGGCAGCAGAGGTAGTGACTGATGGGAGGACAGTTCATGTGGGAAGCTGCACAGAAAGGATTTGAAAAGGCAGGGGTGAGTTACAATTGGAGGGAGAGAGCTTGAGAGAGAACACGTTGGTGAGTAGGAGAGAGTATCATCCAGGAACAGGACTATAAAGAGCAGTGGCAAAGAGGGGAAGGAGCAGAGCCAGGACCAGATGAAAAATGTTCTCAATAGAAGGGTGTAAGATCAAGAGCCAAGGAAGGGATAGCTTGGAGGAATGCAGAGGGAGAAAAAAGTCATCTGACCCGGAGTCCCCTTGGACACTGCCACAACCAACAAGGGTTGACTGGGAATGGCAGCATCCAAAAGATGCAAAACGCAGACTCCATTCAAGTGAGTTGGTTGCAGTAAAGAGCAGCCCAGGGATCCACCATATTCCCAGGACTGGAAGGGAGGGCATGCAGTGAGACCTGCAGGGTGAAGGGCACTGCACTCCCTTGCAGGAAGACACCAGGCAACCCACTAACAGCAAAAAAGGAAACGAGCCTTTTGCAAAAACAAAGTCATTGGGATTCGGGACTTCAAAGCTCCACATTACACCCAGCCCGTTTGTTGCTGCTTGTGGCTGGGAGCCAGGTCTGAGAATTAAGAAGGGAAAAACTGCATTATCCTGTTCTGCTAAAAACCTGTGTCAGTGCTGCAAAGTGAGCACCTGAGAAACTGGAGTCTGGAGAGAGGAGAAAGACTCAGAGAGTTGTGTCTCCAAATGCAGCAACATCTCTTAGGAACAGGAGTCCACTTTAAAAGCACACCTACATGACACTTTGTTTTCTGCATCACTGTTCAGCAAGTAATGAAGTCACCTAGATATCAGCATTTAGCACCCAAATCCATTAAAATTCTAATCTGTGAGCTCCCAGACTGCTGATGCCTCTCAGAAAATGGTACCTCACAGCCATTCTGTAGCATCACTGGAGCTGAACGCAGGGCAGGATAGTTGGAGAGCAGTTGAAAAGTTACAGTGACAGAATGTGTTCGTTGGGAGAGAAATTGGGAGTCCAGAGTTGGTTAAATATTAAAAAAAAAAGTCTGACTCATGTTCACAAATGAATAAAATTAAACTGCTGACACTTTCCCAGGAGTCCCAAAGGGAGTCACATGGAAACTGTTATGATAAGTTTATTAATGATGGCATAAAATATTAATTTTCTCAAAATATGTCCCTACAGAATGGCACTCAGGAACTGCTGCCTGCAGTGTTTTAAGAAAGGTTTTGACCAACTTGATCTAGTGGAAGGTGTTCCTGCCCATGGCAGGGGGTTTGCACGAGATGATCTTTAAGGTCCATTCCAACCCAAACTATTCTGTGATTCTATAGTTCTATGAATCAGCCAGTAGAGATGCAAAGCGCAGGTGAAGCTGGGGTTGTTTGCCATGGCCGTGCAGTTTGCCACATGCTCTTTCACGGCGGGCTATCAACACCCAGTTGATGTGTGGCAACTTGTTGAGATGCTGCGACTTGCCCCCGCACCCCAGGGTTCCCAAATCCTCAGTATGGGCTGTGCACTTGTGAGTAGTGAGAGATGTAACTGTTCCCCTGCTTGGTCTGGGACTGTGGAACCTCCTCTTTCAGCCCTGATTCATCACCTGGGCAGCAACTGCAGCTCAGCCAGTGCAGGTACCGTGGCAACTCAGGCAGTGTGGGGCTGGCTCTGCCTCCCCGCTGAGGGCAGTTTTTGGCACCACAATATAAAAAAAAGATATAAAGCTATTGAAGAGCATACAAAGGAGGGCTACAAGGATGATGAAAACCCAAATAGCCCAGCCTCGAGTGCAGCCAAGGCTGGCAGCCTTCTCTGCCCACCCTTGCCCAAGTGGGATGTCTAAGTGGGGTTCAGGGAAGTCTCAGCTGGGGGATCTGACTCTCAGCCCTGCCAGTTTTAGGTGAAGAGGTTTCAATGTCTCCAGGAGGTGCTCACACCTGCGGGTTCTCCAGGGGAGGTGGCGACCACTGAAATCAGCACAGCTAATGCTTGGAGAGCTCATGAGTCAGAGGTGTGAGTAAATGTGAGAACACTCTGTGAGCACAGCTCCTCTGATGGAAACACTCCCTCTTTCACACGCTTAGGAGGTGATACTATTTTTAATAAAATCTAAATGAACGGAATATGGTGTGAGCAACAGCCAAGGAATTTATTTGCCCATGTGCTTCCTACCTTTCTCTCACACCTCTACTCTTCTGCAGCTTTGCTCATGGTACAGATCCAGGTGGAGTGGAGTGAATATAAGTAATTTTCTTAATGGGAATATATGGGTTTTTGCATGGTGTGGCTGCACTTGCACACTTTTCTCAACAAGTGAGGGAGGAAGGAAGAGTTGGGGGGGGAGTTGCAAGGAGAAAAGTAGGTGAATGTTTCTGAAGTAATAATGGCACCATCTGCCTCAGAGGGAAGGACTGTACAGATCTTAAACAAATATTCAGGTTCAGCACCCAAATCTGTCCCCCAGTTCTTAGCTCTCCTCATGGAGAGGGAAGAAGACTGGATGCTCAGAGCAGGCAGCTGTGCTGTCTGTGTCACCAGCCTGCAGCTGGCATCTGTCACTGTGTCACACTAGCTCCCGCATCACCTCTGGTCCTGGGTGGAGGGGGCATTTATTTACACCCTGGGAAAATGGGACAAGGACACGTCTTTAAATGGTACTGGACTTTAGAGGCAGATTATTATGGGATTAAGAGAGAGCACTGCAAAAGAGAAGTGGAGTGGGTGCAAGAGGCGATGCAGAGAGCGTGGTAAATGACCTTGGAAAAACGCTGGCTGTGGTAATGCATTAGCCACAGGCTCTGGAACATCCCAGGTTAAAAGCCAGCTCCAAAAGTGTGTTTGGGTTCCTAATGTCCCTGGTAGACAGGCTGTGTGTGCCCAGGCTGACCCGGGGTTCATATTTATGCAGCAGTGCAAATCCCCACAGGATTTGCCAGCTTCTAGAGTGTAATTCTTATATTATGAACTGCTCGGATGTGAAACTTTTCAAAATCAAGACCAAGGACTCTCCACACTAAATCCAGCCTAACAGAAACCAGTCAATGGTGCGAGAGCAGAAAAAAAAGACCATGCATTGGTATCTGGGTGTAGCTGGATTTAGGGATTAGCTGAGATCAGCTCCTGCAGCTGACTCCAGGGCATCAGGGAGCTGTTTCTGTGAATGGTACCTGTGAGAACTGCCTGGGAGTAACTCAGCCAGACAGATTCACCATCCCTTGTCCAAAGTCCTTCTCCATTCTCTTGCAACCACTTTAGGTACTGGAAGGTGCTATAACGACTCCCTGAAGACCTTATAGACATCTGATCATGTGAAAGCTTCAGAGCTTTTCTCCCTTTACCCTCAAGTATTTAATGAGCAAATAAATTCCCCGCCTTTGTTTGCTGAAAGGCAGATGTCAGTGGCTCTGGTATCTCTTGCCATCATGGAGAGACCATCACAAGGGAAACAACATGAAAGTTATCAGCTGTCATGAGGTGGGAAATCTCCTTCAACTCAGGCCAGAGGTGTCAGGGATTCTTGCTCAGCTGTCTGCTGAGGCAGTGAGCTCCTCTGTGCAGGAAGTGTCTGCTTTCTCCACTGAGAAGAAAGCCAAAGAAACATAATAAATGGAAATAAATGGAAAGCCTCAAGCTGTTGACATATGAAGGAAAATGGAAGTGGTACAAATTAACCAGTGACCAATAGGACAACCATTTGCAAACAGAAGAAGGTTGTACACACCAACCAGAAAAGGAAAACAATAAGGGGTATAGTTAAGACAAATAAAATGCCTAATTGAAGGAAAGTGTAAGCTGAATGTCATGAAATAATTCCTAACAGGGAGCTGTGCAGGGTCGTGGAACAAGCTCGTAAGAAGAATGGAAATGTGATTTCCTGAGCTGTTCTACACTGAATCAAACACTCAGACTGTGAACCCACCATTGACCTGACAACAGACCAACCCCTGAGCCGGTTTTGTCTGAGCCTCTAGTCTTGTCACAGTTGTTTTAAAAGCAAAAAATATGTTAATGTCCACAAAACACAGTTAAATTTCCTCTCAGCCTTCACCACAGGAGTCCTTCATTTCTTGGAACTCCTGGTCAGACACAGACCTTTGGTTCCATAAAACAGCAACAGAAAGATCTCTAACACTGATTGAATGCATTTGCCTTGAACCCTTCCTTCTCTTGAAGTTCAACAAAAAGCTAAACATCCTCAAATCATGATTTTATCTTTATTGTCCACCTGGGAAGGCACATTCATTCTCTGATTCATTTACTCCTGTGACCAGTGCCAGCTTGAGCTCTGAAATTGCCTCTCTAGGAAGCTGCTGCCTGTCCGGGAGGGGTGGGTTGGTGTTTTCCAGCTCTGACAGTGCAAACAGCCCTTCAGCAGGAAGCAGGTTATCTGTCCAACTGATCTTTCAACAGGCTCTTCTGCCTAAACCAGTCAATTCTTTGGGCTTCCTCTTGGGAGCTGCCATAGTGCCTTGGCCGAGGATAACCTGCCTTTCTCTCCTGGTGTCACAGGAATAGCACTTCCAGACAGGGCTCCCAGGTGATGAACTGTGGCTTGCTCCTTGCTCTTGTCCTGAATTCAGCTGTTAGAGAAGTATAACTGTATCTGTTGATCTATGAGTGTAAGGGGATCTGGGGAGAAGGGTCGTGTGCCCTGCAACAGGTCCCTGGAGGATGAGGCCAAGGCTGTGGGACACCACTGACTCAGGAATTCTCTGAAGCTGTTGCTTCAGTTCTTACCTCAGCTGGAGCTTGGTATCCAAATTTCACCTGCAGCAGGAGAAGTTGCTCAGCAAGAGAACAACCCAAAATTGCTACAGGTGCAGGCACATAGCTGGGCTCTGCAGGGACCCATCTCTGGTCTCACCTCAGAAATCTTTACTTGCTCTCTCTGAAACACTGTGGTTATTTCAAATTCCTTCTCCCCTGCTTTATTCCCAAGCCTCAGCTTTCCTGGTATTGTATCTGTGCCTGGAAGTACTGTTCCTGGAAAGGCCTTGCTGGAATCATCAAGGGACTGATTTCCAGGTGTCACGTGGGCACCAATATCCAAGAAACAGCTGGCTGAACTATCTGTCCAGCTGCTCTGTTACCATAATTGTGTGTATCTTTTAAAAAATCACAGGCCCTGATCTACTGGCACTCAGTCATGAAAAGAAAAATAAATGCTCAATTTTTGGTCTGCTATTTTTGCCTTCAAATGCTTTTAGGTTTTAGTTCTGTGTCCTCGGCAAGATGTCAGTTCTCGTCTTCCACAGCTGAGGATCAGTACAGCATGTACATGATCCTCAAGAAAACATGGAGAGGGATCCTTGGGAGTCTTGCCCTGGCAGCCCATGATGGTGTGATCATTACCCACTGCCTCAGGGCGATGCCAAGCTTGGAGCAGGACCAGGCTGTGTCCAAGTGTGCTGCTGCTGAACTACCCAGAGCATAAAACATGGTGTGCCAGCTGAGGGAAAACTGATAGAGCAGAGAGTTCACCAGGATAAACATCCCCCCGTTTCTCAGGGCCAGGAACAAACTTAAGCTGGTAGCACAGACCTGTGATGGTTGCAGGGTCTGAAGTAGGAGGTTATAGGATCTCTAATCCCATCAAGCATCCTAAAACTGCATTTAGCTTTTGAAACTGCAGTGTCATTTTAGCTTGGCCTTACCTTATCCCATTGGGCTCTCAGGGGTCTCTGACAGTATCTTGAGAAGTCTACAGGGGCTCACCATGTCCCAGCTAAGCCACGATTACATGACACAGCAGCAACAAGAGCAGCTCAGGGTATCCCTGTTTCTGATCCTACAGCTCATGGAGACAAGGGTCAGAGTGCCTGATGGCCTCCAAATTCCTGAATGTTCCAGCATCCTGGACATGCGCTGAAGTTCAGGTGAAGACTGCAGCCTGTGTTATGGTCTATCCCTCAGTTTTCACTTGTTTCTATCAAGAAAAGATAAAAGCGGTGGTAGCAACACTCATGTTACAGTTTGATGAGCTGCTGCAGCCCATCCTGGGAACTACATAAACCTTGAGTTGCTTTGCCTCTCTTCCTTCCTCTAAAAATGAATTAAAGTCACAGTGATGAACCTACTTTACCAATTCTGGACTCTGGCCAGAGCTTGAATATGTGACTGCTCAGTTATTTTCAGCTTGGAATCCCCTATCGTTTTCTATCATGGTTCCCCAGCCAAAACACTGTGTTTCAGGAGCAAGAGAAACACAAACATGAACTGGAAAAGGTCTACCTAATCTTGTCATCGTCTGTTAACAGAGTGATGTGAACAGCTTGACATATGATACTTGTACACAGTATTTTATCCAAACTGTGGATTCCCGTGCTCCCAGATGCTGTTTATCAACTTCCCCAGGGAGTCCCTTGTGAGTTCATGCACACTTTCTGCTCTGAGCCACACCAGGATGTGTCTGAAATACTTCAGTTGTCTGTAGTAGCATAACCGGATTTTTATCAATGTAACTGAGATGAGATCCTGTCCAAGATGTTCTAATAAAAACAAGAGCCTGCCCTGGGAACAAAGAGCCTTGGAGAGGTTTTTTGCAGCTCATTCAGTACTGAAGAGCTGAAAACAAGAGAGTGCTGCTTTCATGGAGATGCTGACATTCCTCATGCCTTTCACACTGTAGCTGCAGGGCTACACGAGGCTCCTGATGTCTTTAGGGATGAAGGTTTTGCTTGTAGATGAACTTTGGTACTAATGGACTCAGTAACTGCCTATGAAATATGTAGCAGGGGCAGGATGTCAGTGAATAGTATGGAAATGTGGATTTGTGGTCTGTACTGACACTCATGGCACTGCAACAACCAAGCACCTGCACATCACATGCTGCAATTTCTAGCATGTTTCAGTGTTGGCAATGCCAGTTATACTTTCTTTTATGCCCCTGGGTTGAGAGAGGTCTAGTTACGCAAATATTGGCTACACAGTACTTTATGGCTGATGGTGAATACCTCGCTGGTGAGCTACTCATGCTCTGAATGAAGTCCTCTCCCTTGGCTTCCTGAGTTGCAGTGAGTCCAGAGAAGGTCACCAAGTTGATTAGAGGGAGGCTGTGAGGAAAGGTTGGGAGAACTGCGATTGTTCAGCCTGGAAAAGAGAAAGCTTCAGGGTGACATAACTGTGGCATTCCAATACCTGAAGTGAGCCTGCAAGAAAGATGGAGAGAGAGTCTGTTTACAAGGACCTGGAGTGACAGGATAAGGGGCTTCCCACTGTCAGAGAGTTGGTTTAGATTGGATATTAGGAAGAAATTCTTCCCTGTGAGGGTAGTGAGGCCCTGGCATAGGTTGCTCAGAGAAGCTGTGGCTACCCCATCCCTGGAAGTGTTCAAGGCCAGGTTGGACAGGGCTTGGAGTAACCTGGTCTAGTGGAAGTTGTCCCTGCCCATGGCAGGGGGTAGAATAAGATGATCTTTAAGATCCTTTCCAACCCAAACCATTCTATAATTCTGTGATGGCATTTTGTAACCATGTGAGCAGTAATAACCAGTTCAACATAAATGAAGCTTCAGTAAACCTGCAGAACCTGTGCCAGGAGCGAACGTGAATGATGCAAAACCCAAGTAAGATGAAATGCAGAGCAAAACACCCAAAAGCACAGAGCCCTTATGAATGTGTTTCCTCCTTCTAGATAAAGATTATCAAGCAAGTGCCATGGCACATATAGGGAAACACCAAATGTCAGGGTCTCATGTCCAGGGTCTCTGGAGGGGCTGTCCAGAGACAATTTTGCTTCCTTCAATAACAGATAGTTCTTCTCTGCAATTATACTAAATTAAAAGTGAAGTTTGGAGATCTTGTTATTTCTGGTGTGTCTGTGATTTGGGTGCAACCTCTGGCTCAGGAAGACCTTCAGCTGCTGATTGCCAGAACTGGGAGTGCCTCTGAGGGAAGGGTTCGTGCAAGTTTTGTTCTGCTACTCCTATTATCTCTCCCTGATCATCCTCACTTGGTCACAGCTGGAGCCAGAACACTGGTCAAGCTGGACTTTTTCTCTGAGCAGTTCAGTCATTCTTGTGTTTCCCTAAGGGATGCTGAATTTCCCACAGGAGAAAATTGCTTTCTTAGTGAGACTGTACGGAGGTTGTTGGACAAGGCAGAGCCTGGGATTTTTTTCTTTTGGGACAGACTACGTGTTGGGGACTAGGAGACACCATGCAGTTAAGCAGTGAGGAAGCAGAGGGGACCTCAAGGATGAAAGGTCCGTTTCTGAAAATGAGAAGCTTTTCAAAGGTCCAGTGGCTTGCCCAACTATAACTATTTTATCAGCTAATGCTGAGCTTCTGTGAAGTTTTCCCACTGACACACTTGTCCAGCTCTCTTGAATTTCTGCTCCAAGAGCTGGCAATTTTCCCCTTAGGGATGAAGAAGATCAAGAGGATCATGAAGTGGCTGCAGGAGCAACAGCTTGTTTGCAGAGGGTCTGTGGCCCAGCTGTCCTCCCACTGCTCAGTGCCCCCAGGGTAGGAAGGACAAAAACTTCTGGGATTTGTCATCCAGTGTGTCAACAATCAAGTATTCACTTCTGCTGGTGTCAAACCTACTCGGTGGAAATTATGTCCCCATATTATGGTGGTTGCCATCACAACAGAGATGCTGAGACCTCTCTCACGTGGCAGGTTGTCTCTAGCCCTTCATTTGATGTACTGCAAAGTGCTTGTTCAGTGGTGAGGTGGAGGCACACTGAGAGCTCCCCTGTGCAAATCCCTTGGGAGATCTTTAGATAAAGGGAAGCCAACTGAGCTAGGAGGGAAGGAAAAAATGATCCAGCATTGCAGTTACTGAGCTCCAAGCATGACCTTTATCCTGCTGTACATATCTGTAGAGACTTGGTGGTCAGCCCTTGGTAACTTCTGCTGTGGGAAGACTGTGAAGTGACAGCTGAATAGGATATCCCAAGGGGCAGTTTGGTGATGCTGACCTACTCCACAGGCTGAAATGGCCCATCTCTGATCTTTGTGACTGTCCTGCCACACCCACTGTTCTTCTGCTTCTTGGAAAGCAGGTACCTTGTTATGGGAGCAGGGCAGGGGAGATGACGGTTTTATTGCTTGTAATGCTGATTACTGCATCCTGCTTCACACAGTAAAACGAGTTTGCCGTTTTCCAGAGTATGCTTTTGGGTTCATGGCAGTTCAGCCTTGTCAGGTCAAAAGCAGCTGAGTGCTTACGTGCAAAACTGTTTCACAGTGACAACACCAGCAGAAATTCAAGGAAATGGACTGACAGCCAAGGGAGATCAATATGAACTGTGCTGCCAGAGTGGGGAAACTGCAAGAAGTGGGTTAATGTCGCATGGGGGGTGATGGACAGAGAGGCTGGAAGGCTCATGAGCTGGGGGCAATGGTGTTACAGTGTCAGGGAAGAGAGCAGGGGGATCACTTGTACTCCAGGCCTCCAGTTACAGGTGTGTTGCAATGCTGGTGATGCTGATCTTATGGATATTGGTTGACTTGGGAGAACACCCAGCAAATGATCAGAACTTGCAGTCTGGGGCTAGGCTGGACTGTGAATCCAGATATTTCTGGTGAGACTGTCTAGGTGATATGGTCATGAATATGAACCTGAGTGCATGTATACCCACTGCAGACTGCAGACACATGTTGGCATTGCCTTGGTACCATTTAATGTGAACACACAAATACACCTCATATTCTGATTGTAATTAGTGAGTTCTAATGCAGATCTAAACCAAAAAACTCCGAGGACAAATTTTATTTGCATGGTCTTTCTGCTCATTTTCCTTTTAATGCCAAAACCCACTGAATACTGCCCAATCTAATCTGAAATAATAATAAAAAAAAAATTTTTAAAAAGTTCTGCTTCATCTCTGCATTATTTGGTCTCCAGGACCTACAGAAGTTTCTGCTTTAAAGATGTGAAAGAATGTCTTCCTAACATTTCCAAAGTACTTTATCCACTGCTGCACCAGATATAAAAGTGGTAACGTGGCAATGAAGTGTTCTGGTTCTGTTCCCAGCAGTGACACTGTTCTTAAGCAATCTACTCAAAACTATTCTTCTGATGCAGTTCTCCCACCTGGACAATGTGTTGAGAAGGCAGGAGGCTGTGATGATGAACTGGCTCTCTTCAGAGGTTTCCCTGTGGAACCGGATCATTACATGACAGATTCCTGACGTCAGGAGGCTGTGAAAAGGCCTGGAATATCACAAAACATGGCCAACACCTCTGACAAATGGCCAGATCCCGCTGTCCTGCGCTGACACCGGCAAACAAACACAAATGCACAGGCTAATGCCTGGAAGAGTGTGTTACCCTGGGTATGGAGCAGTGCTCTCACTCTCTTCCTGCTGGGACTGGAATGGTGCCGAGCTGGCAGGATTTTGCTGCCTGGTTCAGCAGCTTCAAAGCCTGCTGGTATTTCCTTTGAGTCATCTGGGTAAAGAGGCTGATAAGGCTGGGCCAAGGCCCAGAGCACTGTCAGAGCCTCTCTGTGTCTGCCTGGAAGTGCAGATCCCTCCAGGGCACTGCCACTGAAGGTCCACCTGGGCGTGAGTCAGGGCTGGAGCTTCAGCTCTTCTTCCTGCTGGGTATAAACATTTGCCTATTTGTCATGGCTCCTGTTGGGAAAAGCTCTGTAGGAAAGGTCCTGCCAGCAGGAACCAGTTGAAGAACAGATCTCATACACTGGATGGGGGAAAGGATGTTCCAAACGCCATATCTCGAAGTTTTGCAAACTTTTTCAAATCCCTCTGTGATGTTTCATGCATCAAGACCATGTTTGATGAGCCTTTCTGATCCTCTGAAGATGTAGGAGACTTTTAAGGACTTTTAAAGACAATTTAGTTGTCCTTGTCTGAACAAGTCAATGTACATGTGCAAAGCACATGGATAAAACTTTTCAGTTGCATCCCTGTGCCTAATTGTGCTCTGGTTTTGGTGGAATTTCATCTTTTTTCAGCAGGAAACATGCTTTGTGCTCGGATAAATGCAGCAAGAATGGAGCCAGGACTTTCTATTTTAGCAAAGGGTTACTTAGAAGAGATACAGGAAAGCTGGAAGAGTGACAGTCTCCAAAGGGCTCATGTAAAAAGCTGGATGGGGTCATTTCCACCAGTCACTTCCAACTTTCCCTGTGATTCCCCAAAGTTCTCCCAGGACAAACAAAACCCTGTTTGCTGAGGCTTTCCCAATTCTCCCTCTGACACCAGAACTCTCTTTAGCGGAGACAAATTCCCCAAAGCTATTTGCAGTAACTGCTGCCTAATGACTATCATGCTGCTGGTTCCTCACAGATTACTTCAAGATGCTGAGAGATCCTGCATGTCTAATCTAATTGGCTTCACTTTGGATGCCTGTGAGAGATGAAGTTGAACGAAATAAATGTAAATGAAAACAAACCTCTCATGTGCTGCTGAGGAGCCCTGCTTGTCATGTAAAGGTCAACTGCTGTCAGGCCACTGCTAAATTATAGCATTTTCTTTCTTCTCCAGTCTGGGAGAGGTACTGAACCAACAGGGCAGAGCTGCAGTTGGCAGAGGTGCAGATTAGACATGGGGCTGGAGTGGGATGTAACTTTCTCACTGCTCCAGGCCACGTGGCAGTGGGAGAAAACCTTCCTTAAGGGCACACATGGAGCATCTGGGAAACGAGATTTGCTCTGCTACCGATTTCCTGCGTGTTGCTGAGCAACTCACTTAATCCTTCCCATATTTCATCTTCTCTTGGATTGAAAAATAGTACTGGTACTGTTTCTCTGCTTCTGCATGGAGCAGTAAGGACAAGGACCTTGAGAAGTGACTTGTATGCTTTGGCCCATAGGGTCTTCTGAGTCCTGTAGATAGAAATAAATTCAAATTCACGTGTCAAATGTTTAACATTGGTGCCAAGCAAAGAGATAGAGCTTGGAGAGGTCATGACAAAATTATGTATCACACTGAACTGTGCCAGAAATTCCCTTTAGTTTTATTTCCACAGTGAGAGGCTCTGTTTACGTCAGCATGTACAGACTCTAAAGAATCTTCTGACTTTCTGCACCAGGCTGGGAAGCTTGCAACAAAATCCTGGGATGAGGCTAATATTGTCCAGTGTCTTGGCCAAATGTACTGTACAAATCTCAGAGTCTTCTGCACGTTCAAAGCATCTCCAGACTTGTCTAAAATGTCCAAAACTGAGGACATGTGGAAACAGGCACTATGCTACGGACAATCTCCTATAATATCAGTGGAACCTCCATTCTCCATGAGGAGTTCATAATGTATTCCCAGATGCTGCCAACAAATAACAGAGGGGAAAACCTCCAGAAGCTCCTTGTTCGTGGTTTCAGTCTTAATAACCCTGTTGTAGCTGCTGTCATAAGCACTGATCCCTGTTCTCACCCTTCCTTAGTCTGGTAGAAGAAAAGCAGAAATATGATATGTAAAGGTCCTTGACACTGAACTGACACTTTATTTTCTTATAATCTGAGTAGTTACAAAGTCTTATGTTGCTAATCTTCTGATCTTCCTTCAGTTGAAAAGAAAAAAGATAATTCCAGAAAGAACTTGTCAGTAGAAAGAATATTCTCTGGAGGCACATAAAGAAGGATGTCAAAGAGGCATTCACGTAGGTGAATAAACTTTTACCTCCACAGACAATAGGTAAGTTTTTTCATGTGCACTGCACACCTGAAACAGGAGAAAACTATCTTTTTTGTCCGTGCTTTGTTCACGAAGTTGCTTCCATCTCCTTTAAAATGGGCTTTGGGCAGAGGAGGTGAGCACTAATAATCTTCATCCACTTGTTAGTCAGACATGGTCTTATCAGAACCAGGCATCAGTAAATGCTTCTTAATCTTACCTTTACATGGAAAATAAACCTATTCTTGCCATCTAGAATAGACTTATTTTAGTGCTGCAGTTTTAACCTTTCTCTGGTTTGTGTTTAAAGCAGAAAGCATCCAGTTTTTATGGATTTACCTTTCAGATTATGAAATATTACTCCTGGCTCTTAGAAACCCATTCAGTTTTGCTTTTCCTGCTGCAAACAAGAAGTGATATCATCCCTGCCATAATTGAGTTTTTTTTTCTTTTACATTAAGTGCTTCATCTTCTGGAAAAGTAAAGACACATCTGAAAGGTCCTTCCCTTACATTTCTCAATGCACAACTGTCCTCATTACCTGTAACCACAGAGCCCAGTTAGCATTTCCATGCAATACTCCAAGTTATAACTCTCAAATATGGTAATATTTAAAATGCAAGGAGCAATTTCTCAGTACACTGCACAGCCACAAGCTCATTTCAGTGCTTACAAATGCACTTCACTGGATGCAGAATATAGATTTAATGTTGTTTTCTTATTAAAACAGTTTTGGACTCTCGACCTTAATACCCTATATGGTCAGATATGAAGACAATTCACTACTAGGAGCACTGCCAGCTGATGTCCTAATCATTCCTCTGTTGCGGTGTATTCCATCCCTTGAAGATGGAGTACAGTATGGAAATCCAAAAGGATGAGTTGAATTTCAGTACCTCTACCCTGAGGACTTTCAAAATCCAGCTCTGAATTATTCTGAGTGTAGAGCCAAGTAGAGCTCCACTGTGATGTGGGATTTTAAGAATATCTCTTGGAGACTAACTAGAAAGATATCTTTTCATGCTGTAAGACAGGAATAATAATTTAGGTGCTCACTGGGCACTAAGATATTAAACTAATTATTAGACAACCCTGGCTTGTCAACAATGCAAAAATTTCCTCTAATTGCACATTTCTTCTTTCCTCTTATTCCACCTTTTCCTCTGCCTGCATCCATGGGGACATTTATTCCCCCAATTCCATCCCTGTGTGCTCATGCTCCTTCCATTCCACTCCATCACAGTGTGCAGGAAAATGAACCTTTAATCTGAGAGGAAGAAACTCCTTCCAAAACAATAGGGGAAGAAGTGTTCCTATCGTGGAAGTAGGTGAAAACATTTCTTCAGTAGCCATTCAGTTTCTTTCCTCTTTCATTGTCTACTCCACTAGCATGTTTTAAAATTAACTACAATATTCAGTAGCCTGTTGACAGCATGTCAGCAAGACTCTAGAAGGGACTCAGTAGAGAGTCTCTGGTCCATGCTAAGGCCAGTTTTACAAGGGCTTCCCTTCTCTCCTGAAGCACTGCAGGGATAATAAAAGATCTTTCCTCCCTACACTGTTCCTACAGACAGTGCATTAAAATTTTACTTCACATCAGCAGTTCTGAGTCATCTCCACGCACAGAGGCTTTCCTTGTTGTGTGGAGGAGGTTCATTAACACACACAGCAGCTACTCCTATGCAGCCACCCAGGCTGAGGTGCTTAACACTCTCAACCATTCCATTTGCCTCTTCAGATCAAATGACTGGAGCTCTACATTAAATGCTCACCCTCAGGTGGATTCCTCATTTTCCTAAATCTTGTCTCTTTACACTCCAGATCCTGGCTGCTCCAAAAGCCATTGCTTCCAAGAAAGGCCCTTTATGGTACCTGACTGCCTTTTTTAGTTCTTTGATGTCCTGAACTATAAGAGCAAAATGGGTTTTAGTCAATATCTCACAGCATGGGGCAAAAAGAGGTGCAGAGACCAGATGCAAAGGGGTGACGTTAATTTGGGTTCAGGCAGATACATAGTTGCTTACAATAAGGCATTAGATGCAAAGAAGTGAATGAGTGAACCAGGAAAGCCCAGAACATGCAGAGAATCCACTGCCTAGAAGGCAGCTTTTGAGACCACTGGAATGGGATTTCACCCATTCCCCTGCTGCATAAAGGATGGCAGAGGTTCCTTCCAGTCCTTTTCCTTCTCCTGCCCCATAGCTCTCCCAGCTCCCTGGCTGTGTTAGCCTGTGCATCCATATCATCTGTAAAGTAACCACTGGTGGCACAAGAGCAGGAAACTGGGGATTAATGGGAACATTTCCTGTCAAGGGGATAACCAAGTGCACATGGCACAGAGAACCCTCCTGCAGCCAGAGCTGCTAATGAGATGTTTCCCCTGTGGTTGTTGAAGGGCTCATAACCAAGTTCCTGTCCTATTCTGTTTCCCAGTACTGGTTATGATGTCTGTCTCACAGAGGGAATTGCCTACATTAAGCACTGAGATGTGAAGAAGTGTATGAGTAAACTGGAAAAGTCCAGAACATGCAGGGAACTCCCTGCTTACAAGGCAGTTTTTGAGACCACCAGGATTTTAACTGTTCCTCTGCTACATAAAGGATGGTAGAGATGCTTTATAGTTATAACTGCTTTATATATATATATATACATATATGTCTGTACATCCTTTATACCAGGAACATTTTGTTTCTTGCCCTCCCCGGTGGCTGCCTTTTTCACCCTGGGCACTGAGCATGTTGAGTCCCTCCCTCCAGACCCTGCACAAATTCTGAAGTATTTGAGCTTCAGAGAAGCAGTGACAAGGCATGAAAGAGCCAGGAGCTGGGTCTCACAGGGTTGAGCCAGATGCCTTCATTCCTCCCCACACATCAAAGCTCCTGTGAACTGGGGTCTCCCACATCTCCCACAAAAACTGCTGACTTCATTCAAAATGACAATAATAACATAGACTATGATGATTGTTTAATTAATGAGCTTTAAATCTCTGGGGGAAAAGAAAGGATCGGTGTCTTGGCTGGTGACAGGAGTGATGGAGCCAGGGCCCATGACCTCCTGGTCCCACACTTGGTCTGAAGGAGGAGGTTGTTATCCTTGGCACCAGAGGCCAGTGAGACACAGCCACTCTGTGTGCTCTGAGCTGCTTTACCTGCTCCAATAAACCATCCACATCCACCCTGGCTGGGAAATGCCACTGCTGAACCCAAGTTGCTAGCAGGTAAAGGACAGGAGTGCTGTTTGTTTTAGTTCCGCTTATTTAAAGCCTTATAATTGCTTTTCATATGGTTATATTCATTATTATTTATTTTGGACTTCAAGCAGGATTTTCCCTTTTAAAACTGCACCCACTTGAACTCAGCAGCTGCTTTAACTCATGCAATAGGAATGAACTGATATTTACAAGGAAAGGGAATGCATACCTTCCTATTAGATGTTTCTTTTTACTAGGGTCTACCAAGCACAGTCTATCAACTGCCCTAAACCTCTAAATCTGGAAAGGAACACAGCTTTTTTTCCAGATGAAAAGTCTGGGATACACTGCACAGCACAGTTAGAGCTGGTGCAGCGACATCAGGCATGGCCAGACACCGGATCTCCTCCGCATGTCTGCTGTGCCTGTAAAATCACCCATGATCTTTTAACCTTAGCCAATCTTTTGGAAGCTGTTAAAGTTGGTATGGAAACTAAAGGAGTGAATTAATCTCAAAAGGAAAGCTTCAGCTCAGTCACCTCTTGGTTTTTCGTGGGAGAAAGCCCAGTGCTACATTCAATTGCTGGTGGCAACATCTCCTGATCCATCTGAATCTGCAGCTGAGTGTCCAAGCCACCCACAAACACTGTGCCCCCAGTCCTAAGGAGGACACTGTGCTTGGATCGCTGCGATCTCCTCAGTCTCTTTCTTTCAGCTGTGCAAGAGCAGTTTAGGAGATGAAACTAAGGATCTGCTGCAAATATCTGGTGAGAAACAAGGGGTTTGTAAACAGCTGACAGACAAAAGTTCCCTCTTCTTGTTCCATGAAGTGCACAGCCTTGTGTTGTCAGCTCTGGGATGGAGATGCTGCTGTACCACACTTCAGACTTGAGAAGCTGAAGCAGCTGCTGTAAAGGCAGTAAAGGGACGCACACCTTCCCTGTGTGCCCTCAGTAGGCAGGGACTGAGCTCCCACAGAGAGCTGGGAAATCCCTGGAGTCCTGCCCCACCACCCTTCTGGCTAATCCTTCACGGAGGGAGCCTCTGGCTCCCACAGGGATGCGCACAGGTCTCTCCCTGTGAGTGCTGTACCCACAGAACTCATGCATCCTGCTGGTTTCCTGTGGTTACATCACAAATAAAACAGAGATGATTAATGAATTCATCACTGACAGGGACAACAGGGACAATGGGGACTATGGAGAGCTGAGGTGACTTGCAGAGAGGTTAAAAACTGGAATGAAAGGCCCTTGTGCTCCTGCTGGGAAACAGATGGGTTCCTCCTAAGTGATGGAGATGGACAAGGCCAACACAGCACACCAGCTCTCTGCTGGCATTGGGGTATGCTGGAGGAAAGCACACAGGCCCTTTAGCAGCCACATCACCAAGACTGTTCTATTTTAAGGATGAAGTTGATTTGTTTCCATCTGCATTTATAGAACCCAAAAAAATAATGTACCTTTCCATGAACTTCATGTGTGCTGCTCTTCTGTGGCTGGGCAGCAGAGCTGCCAGGCACAGGCAAGAGCCTTCAGCCCCTGACTCAGAAGGATCTGGCAGTGCTGGGGAGAAGAGCTCAGAGTGATTTTCAGGATAACAAGCACCTCAGGAGAGGAGTCCAGGTGGGCTCCTAGAAACCCCATGGATGAAACTGAGGTGGCCTAGAGTGAAGAATTCTGCCTCATGACAGGGTAATGGCATTTCTGTCTCTTCCCCTCCCTAATTCTCAACCTATGTTTACATCTATCTTTGTATTTTGGAAATGCAGGATCTCCTTCGTTGCCTCACCTGCTCCTCCAGGTCTCTGGGACACCTTTCCCTACTTTCCACTTCCATCAGAAGGTTGGTTACACAAGTGATTATGAAACCAAATGGCTTTGACCTTTGAAGTGGGAAATCAATGGCTGGGCAGGGCTCAGTTCACTACAGAAATATTTATAGGCACACCAGGAATGTTGTATTAATTTCTTTCATTCTGGGCAGAAGGCAGGGAGCCAGCACGTGTTATGCTCCACTCACACATTAAGATCTTCATTATGACTCTTGGTTTACCTGCCCTGGCCTTCTGCTGTGCCCTGAGGAGCAGCTCAGCTGCAGTATGGAAGTCAGAGATTTTTTGGGGAAAGAAGGTTCTAAAACTGGAAACCCAAGTGCAGAAAACTCCTCCAAGGGCCCTCTAGTGTCCCCAGGGACTCAAAGAGCTGGACACAGGTGACTGTGCAAGAGGAGTGCAGGCACAGGGATTGGTTTCCTGGAGAAATTCTCTGCTTTCTGTGCTGACTGCCAGGGCTGGACCATCGCTGCACCAGCATCTCCAGGGATGCAATCAAAAAGTCCTCACACATCAGGTACGTGTGGGGGGGGGGGAGGGTTGAGGCAAAAAGCTGAGCCTTTGATACTTTGCTGGTGAACTGAGGGAGAGCATTCCTGTTCTCTGGAGAACAAGGAAGAATTCTGGAGGATACAAGGTTCTCAAAATGTTGAGTCTGTGCCTCCATTGAAAAGATTACTAGAGAGAGCAGGATAGAAAAGCCAGGCTTGCAGGTTCTCTGTTTATCTGGTCAGACATGCAACCATTTTTTTATCCCAAGTGTTCTGCCGTGAGCTGGCAGAAGGGGTGAATTTGAGCTTGCCAAGGCTAATTTTAGTAAGAGACAACCTTACACCGTTTCCCTCAGGGCTAGCAACATAAAAAAAAAAAATTAAAAATAAAATCAACCACAGATTAAAATTACCCAATTACCATACTATAGCAAATAAAAATAGTAGCCAGAGATGTAATCGCACGTGCTATTAAAACGCAGTAACATACAAAGCATCATTCACAGATACCATCTCCGAGGTGAATGCCACATACAATAGCCCATCTAAAAGCAATTACTGACATTGTTTAAGGAGTTAAACACTGTTTGTCTGACATTCCAAAGCAGTCTAGGGTGGGTAAAGAGCCTGCATGGTGAGGAAACACAGTGCCTTTCATTTTCATGGGTTTCTCTGCATTTAGCCCGAGTTGTAAAGAGCAGAGAAATGAGAATGGTATAGAGTTGGTGGGATACGTGATACGAACTGGAAATGTGCTGCACAGTTCTCCCCGAGGGGGCATAATTTAAACAGGGTTCACATCAGACTGTCGGGATCAGGCTGAGAGGGGGCAAACGATGTGTGAACTATGGAGACTGAATTCTGCCTGTTGTACACCTCACCTCGATACCTTAGTGCTTACTATCCATCTTGCGACTAGACACGGTCCTCTATTAGGAATATTGGCTGATGGTAACCAGTAAAATAAATATCTTTGCATGTTCTGGAGGTGTTTTTGTCCAGGACTCTCAGTTTAATCATTTTCCTAAAACACATACACTTCTAAACGATCTTTCTGCCCCTCAAACCTCGCATAACACAACTACTGACTTTCTTTCAGGACATCAATTCACTTCAAGGCTAAGAGCAAAATCTCTATGACAATTACCATTGCAAATGTCCATTTTCTGTGTAAAACAGGAAGACTGATGGCTACAGCCAGGCTGAAGCATTACGAAGAAATGAGACAAGCCTGACTTAACCTAAGCCACTTTTGAATTGTGATTGTCTTTTTCCAGCAATGTATTTAGGGTAAGGATGAGTGGCCCTATATATTGTAACCACAGAGAACAACAAATATTTTAGCATTATCCTGTGAAGTTTGCTCCAAAAAAACTGACAGACATTACTGGATGTCCTCTTTAAGTATCTGGAGAAATAAGGATTAATTCATTCTGACTTAGTATGGGAAAACAGAAAATTAAGGATACAAGGACTGCAAAGGTCCATGTGATCTAGGAAGCAAATGCCAAGCACTGGAGTATTTTCTCCATGTGCATATTGACACTCCAGCTCTGGAGCCACCAATGCACTCACTCAAGGGCTCAGACCTTGCTGCTTTGCAGGGATTGCACTGCACGTGTTGGTGTAGCTGCTTTTCAACCATGCCAAGGGCCATGCCCAGTGGAAATGGTGATTGAAAAAAATTAACCCCACCCCTGGGTTTGGTCCAGATGAAGCACATCCCTGCAGCACCCACCACAGCCATGTCACCCTGCAGCAAATCCTCCTCCAGCTCTCAAACCATCTCTTGGAGCTGAGGGAAAACTTGCTCTGAGCAGCCGCCACACAAGCTATTTTGGGTTTGATATGCGGCAAATTTGATAAGAAAGCTCTCAGGAAAAAACAAATTTCCTCTTGGACTCGGTAGAACTGGGCACATATTCCAGCACATAGAGTTCCTTTTCCTATAAGCTCATGAAGTAGCCTTCTAAAATTAGGAATGAGGTGGAGGACTGTCCCCACTGCAAATAGGGACCTGTATCCTCAAGACCAGGTCAGTAGACCCTAATTGATGGAGAAGTGGAGAGTGCAAAACACTCTGTGCTTCTCATGTTCTTCCCTGGTGTGTCACTTTTATTCATACCCATTATTTACACAAGTCAGAGCTTTACACTGGGTCTGTCACAAATTGCCTCCTGCCTAATAATACTGAGCATGATCTGAGGACCTCAGGACACCTTGCAAGAACAAAGGCGGGGAAGAGGTTATAAATTAAAAGGCACCTTTAGTTTGGCCACAACTCAGTGCATTTGTCTTTGAATCAGACTTTGCCTCACACTATGAGTATGCAGTTCAGTGTGACTCCAGCCCAGGGTCCCATGAAATCATGGCTACATTTCTGCCTTATCAGCTCTATGGCCCCAGGTGCCCATTGCACCTGACTAGTGTCCCCTCTGATCTGCTGGGTGGGGGTAATGGAGCAGAATACACCTCGGTGCTGAAGCCTGGAGCACTCAAAAATCCTCCACCGTGTGGCAAATTCCCCTGCTTCAGCTCTGCACCATGCGAGGAAACAAGATCCTGGGGAGAGGACAAGAAAAGACTGCTGGGCTCAGAGGTCATTGCCAGGGATAAACCAAGAGGGAGGTGTGGGTTAGAGACAGTGATCTCCTCTGCTTGTGAAAACAATGTTCCATTATGGGAAAAACAGTAATAAGAAGAAAAAGGTCTTGATAGGAATCTTTTTATCTCTGGCTGTTATTCCGATGCTCTCTTCTGTTTCCTCTGCTGCCCCCATGTTGTGTCATTTTGTAACCTGTATTCACCATCAGTGTTGATTTACAGGAGAGCAGTTCACTATTTGGCCCAGAGACAATGAATCTCTGGTGTTCAGCTGTTCCAGCCAGTATCATGTTCCATATAAAGTGCCTCAGTTTTCGCCGGGGTCATTGCTCATGTTCAGCAGTTTCCTTTTCCCTCGGTCTAGTCTGAAAAAAAACCTGCCTCCCTACAAGTGCTGGTACTCCAGAGGTTAATAGCTGTGATCTCCCACACTCAGCAGATGCTCTGGGAGATGTACAGAGAGGACCAGAGCATCCTCCTGCCTTGGTGCAGGGGGTTCTTCCTTGCTCACTTTCCCTTCCCACTTTCACAGTACCCTCACGAGGGATGATGGAGGGACGGTTGCATCTGTGGAAGCGTTAGGGATGCTCCTGACAGGTGTCGTCTCAGGTATTTCACACCTACCTGCAGCCCTCAGAGTGGAGGAGATCCTCTTCACTGTCCCTTCCCCTGTGGGGCACAGTATGGGCACAGTCCCTGGGGGTGGATGCCCGAGGGTAGAGGTGGCAGCATCTCCCTCTTCAAAAGAGTCAGGAGTGTTTCTATCTCTTCTGCTGTCCCTCCTGATGCAGGTGAGTGTCAAAGAGAGCCCTGGACTACTCCTTACTACTGCGGGCTCCTGGAGCAAGAAGACACCCCAGGACTCCTACCTGATCGTGCAAAGAACCCGAGGAGAGAAATGAGCAAAAAACACACACCCCCCACCCCCCCACCCCCCCCCACTTTATCACTCAAACCCTAATTTCTGATTGCACCATTGCTCCAAACAAGCACAAAGGAGAGACTAACGAGGAGCTGTGAGTCAGAGGTGGCTCCCTCTCATGGCTTAGAGAGTAAAAGAGGAAAAGAAATCGGGAACCAGGAGCTTGCACTCTGCTGCCACAGCTAAAATGCCCAGAGCCCCCTGACCTCTGCCAGGCTGTTCTGAAGCAGCATGAGGAAGCCAAAAGAATCATAGAATCACAGAATAGTTTGGAAGGGATATTAAAGATCATCTCGTTTCACTCCCCTGCCATGGGCAGGGACACCTTCCACTAGCCCAAGTTGCTCCAAGCCCCATCCAACCTGACCTTGAACACTCCCAGGGATAGTGCAGCCACAGGTTCTCTAAGCAACTATGCTGGGGCCTCATCACCCCCACAGGGAAGAATTTTTTCTGATATCTAATCTAAACCTACTCTTTCCGTTTAAAGCCATTCTCCCTTGTCCTGTCACTCCAGACCCGTGTAAATAGTCTCCATCTTCTTTGTGGGCTCCACTCAGGCACTGGAAGGCTGCAGTTAGGTCACCAGGGGAAGGCAGAGGTGATCCACAGAAAGTGTTCCCATCCCTCCTCCTGTGGGCTGGTGAGCTGCCCCAGCACTGCTGAGTGCTGACAGCCACAGCTACACACAGGCAAAGGAATGCAGCAGTAAAAAGGGGGAAAATAGAGTGAATCCCCTCTGAGCAGGCATTGCCAGGTCGTCTGAAGGGTGCCCAGGGTGGCTCAAGCCAGGGTGGGCAGCAGCCCACCTGCAGCAGGGGCTGGTGCGAGTCAGGCCACAGGACAAGGGACCTTTCCCTCCTTCAGGCTGCTGCTGACACCTTACGACCATCCCCACAGTGACACACCAGACAAACACTGTGAGTTATCAGTTCTCTGCAAGGAATTTTACGAATTCCTGTCCTGCCAAACACTGTGTTGGAGACTGCCGCTTCCGAGCGCTTGCCAAGAGCCCGGTCTGGCCAGCTGCTTAATATCAGAGTGCTTTGTGCTTTCCAGCTTGTGATAAGCATCTGGGCAGGGGGGGTTAAGGGCAGCATCCTGCTAGTCACAGTCCTCGGGAAGGTCTTCCATGCCCAAAAGCCTGGCTGTTTTTTCCAATTATGTCAGCTGGGCTAATAAAAGTGATTACCTCCTTCTACCAACCCTGCTTTCTCATTGATCCCACAGGCTGTTCTTCAAATGTCACTCAGTGAGGAGGGAGCACACATCCAATTACGAAAAGTGAAAAGATCAGTGTGATGACAAAGCAGCAGGGTCAGTGGTGCAGATGTGCTGAAAATGCTGAAAAGTTAAGAACTACTCAAAAGCACAGATAGTCATGCAAACCCCAAAAGCAACTCAGACTTCCGGTGATGAAATTTGTTTTCATTTGTGGCAAATTCCTGCCTTTATTTTGAATCTGTGGCCACTTGTCCCACTTGTTGTGGGCAGAAATCAGCTCAAGACATGGGCCCACCCCAACACACCTCACATAGGTGAGAAAGAACTGCCAACACGTGCAAGAGCTTCAAAATCAAGGAAGAAAAATCAGCCTTTCTCCTCTTACTCCACCACAGCCTGTTAACCAGAGGTTGAGGTTTCTTTTGATACAGTACAACAAAGAAAATATATTTAGCTGTAAACTGGGCTGGCTGATTTCTGCACCCCAGGCCACAAAAACTGCCAGAGTCCTTCAGAGCTTCTGGAGAGAGATGCAGGACTGTTACCAGAGACCTGCAGGACATAGAGAAGCCTTTGGTAAAGCACCTGTTATGAAGCAGAGAACTCAGTTTTGATTCTTCCAGAGCTGGTTTTTCCCACCAAGTCCCCAAACCTGCTTCTCCTCCTGTCAGGACTCAGGATGAATATATGTATGTCTGCTAGGATAGGGGACCTAATGCTTTCTGGATGCTTTGACTTGGTGTCTGAGTATTCCCATTTGTTAGGCTAACCCACAGAAACAGCACAGCAAACTCACTGGGTCACTACCAGACACTTACCTCGAGTGCTTTCTATAGCTTTCAGATCAGTTATTAAAATAGAAGGGGGAACAGGGAGCTGAGGATGATGTCTAATTCCCAAACCTTCTGCTTTTCCTTCCCCGTTCTGCTCCACACTCTCACTATTGCATCTCATCCGCACCTCTGCTTTTCCAGCAGCTTCTTGGCATGTTACCCCTGAAAGGTGAATGCTGCTGGCCCTGAGCAGAGAGTGTGTAGAGACCTGTGTTCACCAGAGCTGAAAATGGATATGACACCTAGCAAGTGCTCTTGGAGCCTGTGTCTGCCTCTGGGCCACACACATTTAGCTGGTGTGAGGTCTGTGAAAGTCAGTGGAGTTCTACAGACTAACACCAGTGGGTTACAGTTGTACCTGTTGGTGTGTGGGGGAGAGGACAGCCCTATTTATCTCATTTATCCTTTGGGCAGAGGAAGCTCCTGGTAATTAGTTCAGGTCATTTGCACCAAACCAGTGGCTCCTCTCAGTGTTTTCCCAAAGGCTGCAGATGTCTGCAGTGGGAAGGGGTGCCCTGTGGATCCTCTGTTCAAGTCTCTGCCTTTTTAAAACCTCTGAAATGGTGGATGCAGTACTGGTGTGTGGAAAGAGCGGGAAACCACTTGTTCAGGAAGGTCCCTGCCTAGACAGACACCTCATGCCACTGAAACTGCCTTTCATTTCCTGATTCCAGTACCTCATTTGCCCCTCTGTCTTAAAACACAAAACTTCCTCTCTGTACATGCAGCTCTTCTCTATAAATATCCCCAGTGCAGTTGGGGCTGGCAGGGTGAAGGCTGCTCCCCAGTGCAGCCCCACTGCCACAGCTGGCACCTGGCCCTTGGCACCATGGTACCACCTTATCATGTGGGAAAAATGAGGTAGAATCATGAAAACCCATCAGACCCCAGCAGCTGATGTGTTTCAAATAGAATTCTACATTGGTAAGTGTTTAATTGCTAATGAAGGTGGGATTCTGCCACTGCCTGTGCCATGAGAGGGTCACAGTTCTGTACCCAATGAGGCACCGACCTGCAGCTGCTGCTGGTGCAGTGGTGGCATTGGGGTAGATCTGGGCAAAAGCAACTCTTTCTTTACTACCTTTCCATGGCACAGGGCAATTCTAGAACCACAGGTTTCAGGCTTCGCTGCCTACTCCACAAGCACCCCAGGCCCAGCAGGCAGCATGATTTGTCTCTGGGAGGGCAGCACAAAGCTGGGCAGTGCCACTTCAGAGCCATGGGCAGAAATGAAACTCCAGTGGTGGTGTTATCTCCCATTAGGTTAAAAGGAAGTTTTAAGGATTCCTTAGTCCTTACTTAGCAAATTTATTTGTTTTGGAGGGAAATACTTGTGATAGAGTCTGGGTTTGACCACATGCCTGGCTGCAGCAGTCACACAGCTCCCTGCCTTGTCAGTGCCCCCAGGACAGTTGAGGGGTGTCTGTGCCTTTGATCAGCTCTGGGGTTTTGGGGGCTGGGTGGTGACTCCTGCACTTGGATGCACCCCACCATCATGGGTGCCAGCTGGGGTGCTGAGCTGGGGGTGAAACTGCAGTAAAAGTGCTGTGCTGGGGGCTGTCAGGGATGGGGACACGGGTGACAACCTGGCATGAGGTGTCACCAGTGAAGATGGGGGTTCTCAGGAAAGCCAAACTCCAGTGCCCAGCCAGGGACAAAGCCTCCGTGAGCTTCAGCATCCTCAGGATTTTCCTGGTGCCGTGTGTCCTGGTGACACCCCAGGACATGCAGAGTGTGTGGGTGGGGTGAGAGGTGTGGGGACACTTTGGGGCAGGGAGTGTGGGGGCATTTGTGGTGCAGGGACACTGCTGAGGTAGGGAGTGCTTGCTTGGCAGCGTAAGTGGGAGGCACGGGGACAGTGCACAGCAGGCTGCACGTGGGGGTGCCTGGGGGACACGCGTGGGCGGGGGAGAGCGTGAGGACACCGCGAGGGGAGGGATCACACCTGGAGCAGGGGGAGCCCACGGTGCCGGCAGCGCGCGAGAGGCGCGGTACACCGCAGGGATGCAGCACGCGTGGTCGGGGGGAGCGGTGACACGCGTGGGGCAGACGGAGGGGGAGCTCAGGGGGTGCGGGGGGGGCTCGGGGTGCGGGTGCCGGCTGCCATTGGCTGCGGCGGGCTGATGTCACGGGCGGGTGTCACTTTATAAGCTCCGCGGCGCCGAACGGGCTGGGAGACGCGAGGGCGGGCGGCTGCCGCGCGCGGGACGGGACGGGACGGGACGGGACGGGACGGGACGGGACGGGGCAGACAGGACGGGACGGGAGCGGTCCTAGGTTCGCACGGCGGGAGCGTCCCCGCACCTGCTATCCCGTATGCGCTGCGCCCAGAGCAGCGCTGCCGCTGCGGAGCCCTAAGCAAAGCCAAGCGCCCTTCGCCGCCCCCGGGGGGCTGCTGGCGGGCCATGGCGGTGGCAGGCACCGAGCTGCCCGGCGGCAACGTCAGCGCCAACCAGAGCGCCGCCGACCCCACGGTGTCGCGGGACGTGTGGATGGTGGGCATGGGGATCCTCATGTCTCTGATCGTGCTGGCCACCGTCTTCGGCAACGTGCTGGTGATCACTGCCATCGCCCGGTTCCAGCGCCTGCAGACTGTCACCAACTACTTCATCACCTCGCTGGCCTGTGCTGACCTGGTGATGGGGCTGGCCGTGGTGCCCTTCGGCGCCTGCCACATCATCATGGAGATGTGGCAGTTTGGGAACTTCTGGTGTGAGTTCTGGACCTCCTTGGATGTGCTCTGTGTCACGGCCAGCATTGAGACCCTCTGTGTCATTGCTGTGGACCGGTACTTCGCCATCACCTCCCCTTTCAAGTACCAGAGCCTGCTGACTAAGAGCAAGGCGCGCATGGTTGTCCTCATCGTGTGGGTGGTCTCAGCCCTCACCTCCTTCTTGCCCATCCAAATGCACTGGTACCGGGCAGACCATGCAGAGGCCATCCAGTGCTATGAGAAGGACACATGTTGTGACTTTTTCACCAACCAAGCCTATGCCATTGCCTCCTCCATCATCTCCTTCTACGTGCCACTCATCATCATGGTATTCGTGTATGCCAGGGTCTTCCAGGTGGCCAAGAAGCAGTTGCAGAAGATAGACAGGAGCGAGGGGAGGTTTCACACCCAGAACAAGGAGCAGGAGCAGAAAGGGGGAGCTGGGTACCGCCGTGCCTCCAAGTTCTTGAAGGAGCACAAGGCCCTCAAGACCTTGGGCATCATCATGGGCACCTTCACGCTGTGCTGGCTGCCATTCTTCATTGTCAACATCGTGCACGTCATCCAGGACAACATCATTCCCAAGTACGTGTACATCCTCTTGAACTGGCTGGGCTATGTCAACTCTGCCTTCAACCCTTTGATCTACTGCCGGAGCCCGGACTTCAGGTACGCCTTCCAGGAGCTCCTGTGCTTCCGCAGGTCTGCCCTGAAGATGTATGCCAACGGCTACTCCAACAGCAACGACAGGGGCGACTACAACGAGGAGGAAAACGGCTACCCCCTGGCACCGGATAAAACCTGCGACTTGCTCTGTGAAGAGGGTTCCTTCCCTCACCCCGAGGACTTTTTGCACTGCAAAGGTACTGTGCCTAGCGGGTAGGGTACTGTGGGCTCTGATGTGGCACACAGTGGTTGTACAGAGGAGTCTTTCTAAGGAAAATCAACTTCCTCCCTTAATAATAATAGTGATCCTCTTCTAGAGCGCCCCTAAAATCTAATGGCTGTGAGAAACCTCAAACTCAAGCCTTATGCAAGTGGGGGCTGGCTCCGGCTAGGGCAGGTGGGCTGCTGGCGGCCTCCCTGGTTAGGGGCACGACCAAGGGTCCCTTAAGTGGGGTCAGAGGGATGAGTCTGTGCAGAATGCACGTTCTCGGAAGGAGTTTCTGGCCGCGGCCGGTGTTGAACTACCTCATGACCTTGCTGTGAGCAGCCGGAGAGAGCCGTGCTGCTGCGGGAGAACCGTGCGGGGCGGCGGGAGCAGGGCTGGGGCTGGACCCCCCCTGCCCCGGCGGCAGCCCCGCAGAGGAACCGGGTGCCTCGCGGGACTCCTCCTGATTCTCTTCTCTTAACCGAGTCGGTGGCCGTGGGAAGCCCCCCCCGGCCAGGTGGGCATCTCGGGCGGTGGTGCCAGTGCTGTCCAGCCCGGGGGACTGTGCGGAGGTGGCACTCTGCGGCAAAATAGCGGGGAAGGGATGCTGGGAGTGGGGCTGAGCGCGAGTCGCAGGGCTGGGTCACGGCCGCGGCTGTGGTCGGCAGCGGGACAGTTTTATCAACGCCCAGAAACTGCGAATGCTTTTTTTGCCAAGCACTATAGGACTTTCTGCTGAAATAATAATAGGAATAAATGGACTATTTGCCTAAAATGTGAGCCTGTGACTGTGGGACTCAGGAATGTTATACTGGGAAGTCGGGTGACATGCTGCTGCAACCACAGACCATCGTTCTGCATCCAACCAAAAGCTTTTAAAGCACCCAGTTTGTTTAACTACAAGTCTCACATGACAGTGAGCCCGAGGGAAGGGGAGGAGGGTTTTTATTTTCCATGGTATCCAGCTCAGCTCCGACCGTGGGACGGCTGCAGGTCTGTTGGGTTGGTTGTGGAGGTTTTTTTCCCCGTGTAACAGGCGGTGCCTTGGTGTCCCCGCGCTGCGGAGCTGGCGGCGGGCGGGCAGGGCTGGCGGGGCACGGCAGACACGGGCGGGCAGGTTTGGGCGGCAGGACAGGACCGCACTGCTATCGAGGGCTGGTTCTCTGGGAGTCCCTAGCTGGACGGAAGCAGCAGTTTGGGCTGGGGAAGGGGGGAATGGAGCTCCCCCCCATCTGCAATCGCGGTGCTGTGTGACAGGCTGGACCCGCGGGCCGGGAGGTTGTGCAACCGCGGGGTCCTTTTAGAAACACTCGGGAGAGGTGCGAGGAAACGGTGCCCGCGGGTCCTGCCGGCACTCCGTGGGACCGTGGTGTCCCGCGGGGGAACGCTCGGGCACCTCCCGTGTGTGGATCCCCCGCATTTCCACGCGCTTTCCCCGCACTACGGGGGTGTTCGTTGCGTTGCTACTTGGGCCGTGGTCAGTGGGTGGGTCTGGATGTCGCTGGGTCCGTGGCAGAACTAGCTTTGCAAACGCAGTGGGGTGACCAGCCCGGAGCTGAGACCCCCCAGGCTGGTACCCCCCGGTGCAGAAGGCAGAGGGGCTTTGGAGCAGAGCTGTGCGCTGTCCTGGGGAGGCTGGAGGCTGGGAGGGGGGTGGAGCAGGGTTTCTGGTTACCGACACCTTTTTGCAGTCCCCGTGTGGCCTTGGCTCTCTTGGCTGCTCTGAGAAGGACTTGCCCCAAGCACTGGTGCTGTCAGGGGCGACCCCAGGGAATGCTGGAGGGGAATCCCACCCCCCCTCCCCGAACGGCAGGGAGCAGGAGGGGGTGTCATTACTGATGGTCTCTGATGCTGCTGCAAGGTGTGGGGACAAACTCCATGAGCTCTCACATCCCTCATGGTAAAACCCCACCTGGCTTGTACGGGGCTGGGGTCTGGAAACTCCTAGTGCTCCCTTCTTTTTTTTCCCAGAGTGGTACTGATCCTGCTTGAAAAGGGTGTTAGGAAGGAGGAACAGTTGTAAAAGCCCTCTTCTCCTCTGACTCAGCTCCACTTGCTGCCTTTGCAGCTCAGCACTACAGCAGAGGCAGGGAATTTGGCTGAGTCCTTCCCTCCTGCCTCGCTGCTTTGTTGCCTGCACCTGTCTGTGCCCTCACCTGCTGCCTTGGGAGGTATGTCAGCAGTGCCCCAAGCCCTCTGAGCCGCCAGTCAGGCAAAGGAAGGGTGTGATCTAACGGTGTGGTGTGTGAGGCCCCAGGTCAGCTCCTCAGATAAACATTAACAGGCTGCCCGAGCAGGGGAGACCCAGCACAGGACCAGGACTGCCAGTCAGGTGCTGTTTGCTTCATACTGCACAAGGACTGAAAGGTGACAGGCTGGTGTGATGTGGAGTCGGTGTAGGTACACACAGTGTAGGTACTCACACTGGAACTGGAGATGCACTTTACAACAGTGCAGGCCGTGATTATTATGTAGTATTGAGGGGAAGTGACAATTAACCTCTTGATTGTAGAGATCAATATCTCCTGTGTTGTTCTGTCTCCTGCATTTTGAATCTTGCCAGTCACTTTTATTTTGCAATATCTGGGGGCAGTGTGGGTTGGCAGGTAGCAAGGGTACACAGGGAGGAGGTGCCCCACAGTACTGAGGGGTTAGCCAGCCTCCAACAGGCTCAGTGGTCAAACTCTCACCAGCTTTGGGACAGGACCCTCTGGCACAAAGAAATCCCCTGTCCACATCTTGGGGTCTGTATTTTCACTGTTGTTAATTATTGGCACTTCAGTAACACGTGTTGTGGACCAGGACTTTGTTGTCCAAATAATCTCTCTATTTGTTTGGCTGCCTCTGTTTATACTTCAGATGTTGTGGCTTTGTGTAGCCAAAACTGAGAGATGAGCAAGTAACTGAATGTAAATCCACTCCAGCATCCAGAGCACCTGGATGTGTAAGGGATAGGGGATGTTGGGCTGTTTGCACTGGGCAGTTGACCTTGGTACTGCAAAGCTCAGCTACAGTGTTAGGAAACCTCAGGCTTGCAGTGGAGTCTGAGTGTTGAAGAACTGATTTCTCTCCTCTAAGGTAACATTATTAAAATATAAACTGTGCAGTTCTGGGGGCAGCTGGAACTGAAAGAGAGAAATATTGGAGGAAAAAATATTATGGCACAACCAAAACCAAACCTGACACATCTTTCCTGTTTCATGGTTGGAAAAGGCAAGCTTTGGCCTGTTGAAATATTTTACACTACAAAGATAGTTTTATAGATACATGCTAGGCATTAAAAAATGGAGCATTGAAGTCAGAAGTGGCTGTTAAATTGGACTTTAAGGGTACTTAGGATTTAAACTAGCAGAGAGTTGGCTCAGGTTAAATACATCTGATAAAACACACAGTGATAAACACCAAATTGTTATTGCAAACAGAGCAGGCTACCTGCTGTGCTGCTGGCTTGTACCTTGTACCACTGCCACAAAGGTGGGTAGATGATGAGAGGGATACTGCCCACCCATGTCAGTGGGGAAATGGGTGGGATATGACCCCCAGGTGTCTGTGCGTGCAGCTGACTCGAGTTTGGCATTATGTTCACTGCCTTTAGCCACTTTGGCCAAAGAGATTGTAATTGTTTTTAAAGTCTTAGTTGAGATGGAGATCGCAAACACAGCTTTTGTGTTGTTACAAAATACTGCCCTCGCTGTAGGTCCTGCTTGTGATCTGGGCAGCTGCAGCTTTCACATCAGGAGCTGTCTTTGCCTCATCCTCCAAAACAGCCAGAGCATTAAAAGCTCCTGAGTTATGCTAGTCCTTTGCCTCTTGGGAGCATTCCTGGAGAGCTTTTGGTTTCTGGGTAGCCAGGCTTGGAAATATAACCTTCAGCTTGCTCTGGCACTAGGGAGATGTGGAAGTGCATGGGGAGCTGGCAGAGGGAACGGGGTCTGGGTGCAGATCCCCACTTGGAAATGAGACTCAAGCATCCTTTGAGGACTGGTTGTTCCCAAAGTGCCTCACGTCCCGAGTTGTTCAGCAATTCCCACTGGGCAGCATCGCCTATGGGTGCATATCACGTTGCTGTGGGGTGTCAGGGCTGTGCCTGCCTCAGCCTTGCCTCTGAAGCTGTGTCCAGACCGTGCAACCTCCCCTGGGGCTCAGGTTAAGGTGAGGCCCCTGCTGAAGGATAGTGGTACAGCAGAGAGAGAGGGAAGAGACTTAAGTTACAAAATGCACCAAAATGTTTGAAAATAGGCCAGGGATTAATAGAGTAGAAAGGAGAGCCCTGCTTCTCCAGAGAGGGAGCGGATGTGTGAGCAGTCACACAACGTGCTCTTCAGCTCTCCCACACGTCACAGCTGCTGGCTTTGCAAAGGGCCCATTTAAGAGTTTATTTACTATAAGGGACATGCTTTTGTCATCGAGGGGAAGGTATTGTCAGAGCTGGCTGGCAGTAAACAGCAGGCTGCAGTCTATCTCCCAGCATCTCTTGCCCTTCCGGTATAGAATCATGGAATCTTTTAGATTGGAAAAGACCTTTAAGGTCAAGTACAACTGTTAACCTGGCACTGCCATCGATCCAGCCTGTCCAGATCCATCTGCAGAGCCTTCCTACCCTCCAGCAAATCAACAATTCTCCCAAATTAGCATCATCTGTAACCTTACTGGGGGTGTATTTGATCCTCTTGTGCAGATCATCAATAAAGATATTAAACAGCACTGGCCCAAAACTGAGCCCTGGGAAACACCACTGGTTACTGGCCCATAGCTGGATTCAGCTCTATTCCCCACCACCCTCTAGGCCCAGCCATCCAGTCATTTTTGTACCCAGCAAACAGTGTACCCATTCAAGCCATGGGAAACCAGTTTCTCCAGGAGAATGTTGTGGGAAGTAGGTGTTAAAGGCTTAACTAAAGTCCAGGTAGACATCATTCACAGTCTTTCCCTCATCTACTAAGTAGGTTACCTTGATACAGGACATCAGGTCCCTGTCTTCCAGGTCAAGGTGTTGGGTGCTTGGAGCACAACTGGTCTGATTAATAAAGACTGAGACCAAGAAGGCATTAGCCTTTTCCATCAGCCTTTTCCTCATCCTTTGTCACTGTGTTTTCCAAATAAAGTATGGAAATTCTCCTTAGCCCTCCTTCTATTGCTTATATAAAAATATTTTTAATTGTCTTTTATGGCAGCAGCCAGATTAAGCTCTAGTTGGGCTCTAGTCCTTCTAACTTTTCTCCCTGCATCACCTCCCAACATCCTTGTTGTTGCCTGAGTTGCCTGCCCTTTTTCCAGAGGTCCTAAACTCTCCCTTTCCCCCTGAGTTTCAGCCAAAACTCTCGGTTCTGCCAGGCTCGTTCTCTTCCCTGCCGGCTCGTCCGGCACATGGGGACAGTCTGCTCCTGCACCTTTAATTACAACTCCTGCTGCCAGGAGTCTCAAACACCCACACTGTCTGAGGGAAGGGCTTTGTCCCTCCCTTTGCCAGTCCTCTGCCTCCGAGTGTTTATTTTCACTGTATGATGAATCCATTTCCCAAGGAGATGGGTTTATGAGCACATTCATTCCTCTGGCCTGTCTTGTGTGTTCCCTTCTCTGCTCTCTGTCAGTGGATACAAAGTGCCATCCTCAAAGTAGCAGGGAAACAAGGGTTTCCTAACCTACCATGGCACTGCCTGGCTGTGTCCCTGGGCTGTGAGGATTGAAGGGGAAGCTGGGGAAGGTGTACACTGGTCTTCTCATCAGCATTACCCCAGTCTTCCTCTCTCCAGATGCCTTTGCAGAGACATCCAGCCCTGGTGAAGCACCTCGTACCTTGGCTGACCCACACTGTTTGCTAACTTGTGCCTGCACTTCAGGTGTGCAATGTGTGTGGTACCCAGAGCGGTTCTGCAGGTTCAGGTGAGCAAGAGCTGTTGTGAAAAGCTGTCCTGGCCTTGGTCGTTGTTCTCAGCAGAGAGGCAGTGTGACTCCAGGCTCCCTGAGATCAGTGTTTTGCAAGATAAAGGTTCCTTTCATCACTGTTTTTACACTTTGCTTGGTTTCTCAGTTCCACAGTAGGACCACAGCCACTTTGGCATCTCCTCCCTGTGCAGCGATCTCTTCCAGTGTGAAAGCTTGGCTTTTTCTGAGCAGCCCCAGCATTTCTTCCCCTTGTTATACTTTTATTGGAGCTATTTCGAAAGCAAATATTAGTACTAATCTTTCTTCCTGGGGGCAAAGAGAACATTTTGCAATGAACGCACACCCTGGGCTGTGAGGATGCTGCCATTTGGCAGCTGAGGTAGATACACCCTCTTGCAGTGACATGGGGCACCCAGGGGAACCTGTAGGTGCTTTTTGTCACATTCCAGAGTAGGGCAGCAACATTCCACCCAGCACTGACTCTTGGGAGATGCACTACAGCTGTTCCTCAAGGGCTCCAGCTGCAGCTGGTGGCACGGGCAGGTCCTGTGGCACCACCACTCCCTCAGCCAGAGGACTGAGGCTTGTATTTGCCTGGCACAGAACAAAGTACAGCCACCTGGGCTGGGAGCACAGTCACTTCTCCAGTGGCACAGCCTGGGTCTAGACAGAGCAGTGCATGCTGGAAACTGGGGTTTACACAACTTGAAAGTAAAGTGGTAAGTGGTAAGCCTTGTAAGAGCAGAATATGACCCTGATTCCCCTGGATCTGGCAATGGGTGTTCGCTGGAATTGCTGTGTAAAGGTGATGAATCAAACAGAGTGTTTTAGTGGGCACCGGGCTTTTATAAACTTTCTTCATCATGAAAAAGTGGATTTGCTGCTTCTCTGTGCATGCAATTTCAGTTTTTTTCCCATTTTCTCACCCTCCCAATGGCAGGAGCATACAATTGAATTTCTGTGCAATATTGCCAGTGCCAGTGAGAGTGGACTGGGAAATATTTAATTGTTTACTGTCGTTGGTAAGGTCATTTTTGCACAAGTTCATTATAGATGTATATGTGTGTATATATATCTCCATTATCTATATACAGCAATATATAGATCTGTATATAAACAAGGAAATGTAAAGGTGTTTTGCTGTGCTAGATACATACATAGATGAAGATCTGTATGTTTAAAACTTGGAGTATTTATTGCACGTCCTATCGATGTTGTGTTTAAATAAAGAGTAATTATGGTATGCTTGTAGTCAAGTGTCCTTGCTTAAAGCCGTTTTGCTGGCTCCATTTCTGCCATACTCTCCAAGACTCTTCCAGTGAATCATTCAGGGCTCATTAAAGAAAACCAGCACCTCAAGATGTGGGTGCTGGCAGGGAGGCAAACATAGTGTGGACGGGAATTTTGTTAATTTATTCAGTGCTTTGAGCACTGGAAATGGTGAAGGACCTGTGGGTGCTCAAAACCTCGCTGTAAAAGGGCTTATCTGGTTTTCACATCTTATGCCGGGATCAGCAAACAGAGTTTTAAAAGTCCACCTGCTTTCCTGTCTGTTTGGACTGGAAACAATGGCAGTCTTGGATGGCTCCTGCACTGCCATGGCAGCACTTCCCATGCTGCTGCAGAAACATGGACCAGTACAGCTGGGGGCTTTAATCCTCTGTTGCTGATCACCAGTGCCAGCGTTCCCTGGGACTGGGAGGAAACACAGATGTCCAGTGCTGAGACTGCTGGGATGGGAAACATGAAACACTGCAAAATGTAGTTGGCACTGATCTGTAGAGCCTAATGCTGTCCCTGCTCTGCTCCACCCCAGAGCCCCCATGCTGGCACACAGCAGGAGGGAATGTGGCTCTGCTCCTTCTCGGCTGTTTACCTCACACCTCACAGGGCTTCTGAGTGTTGACAGCATCAAACACTGTGCTGCAGCTTCTTCAGCTGGGCTGGTTTGGAGCTTGGGCTGGAAGCGGGTGATGGAATGAATTGCCCTGCAGGAATGGGGTGACAGAAGCATGGTGTGGTGGTAGGACACTGCTGTCTGTCCCAGGTTGTTTTATCTCCTAGATAGGATTGGAAAAGCTCATGGGAGTGTGTCTTTGGGAAAGTCTCCTGGCCTGTTCTCTGTTACCTGTTGTCCTGACGTTCCTGTTGCTTCAGGTGAGGGTGAAGAAAGAGCATGGGTAATGTAAAGTAGGATCCCAGCCCAGCATGTTGCAGTGACAAGTATTTTGCATTCTTTATGCCACTTAAGACCATGGTGAAAGTCTTGGCAGCAGAGGCCAGTGTGCCTGGAACATTTTGAGGCTTCTTCCTTCCAGAAACAACAGCAGGGAGCTGTTGTGCAGCTTGGACAGGGAGGGATTGCACTAGGCAATTCCAAAGCACGGCAGATGCCCAAACTATAATAATTTGTGACTTTGTGCTTTCAAGAGATAGAGAGCCACAGCTATAAGTACAAGCCATTGCTGACTGCAGGGGTCCTGATGAAAGAATCAGTCTCTGAGTCAGTCTCTTCAGTCTCTGTGGTGGGAGCCTCAGCTGCCATCCAGCTCCCCCCTACCCCTGTTAAAACAGGACATTCCAATTGGAGAATATTTCTCATCCCATCCTGGAAAGGTTTGTTGGTATTAAGAGATTCTTAGAGCCCAGTTCCTGCTTCCCAGCACATGTGATGTTACCCTGAGGCTTCCGACAGCTTCTCTTGGCTCTGGTCCCTCAGGGATGACAAAGGAAAGGCATTAGGAAACCACAGCAGCCACTGTCAGAGCTGCCTGTGGTCTCACAGACACGACTTCTCTGCATGTGGAGGCACAGTAGGAACATTGAGAGGATATCCCCAGCCCTAAAGACAGTCCCCTCAGCTGCTCAGGGAGGTTCAGGCGCCACCACCAAGCTCTGTGGCCTCAGCCCAGTCCTGAGAAATGCATAAACAGCAAATGGCCTCTGGGAAACCCCTGCCAAGTCCTTTTTCCCTCATGTAAATATTTTTTTCCTCTTAAGTGTATATAAGTGTGAAAAACCTCTCCCTCATCTTTTTTCTTTTTCTCTCTGGCTGAAGGAAATTCTTGTTCACCCCTGGGTGAGAACTGCCCTCATCTTGATACTTTGCAGCTGAAGCAAGAACCACACGGCTGAAAACATTTCTTATCATCCCCAAAGCCATAATGCTCTTCCTGCCTCCCAAGCCCGCTGGAATCAGATTAAATGGTGCCTCCCATGATGGCGCCTGTCAGGACATGACACTCCTTAGTGTCTGTTGGGTGGAGGTCCCATGGGCTGCAGCATGTGGACAGCAAATTGGTGAGGCAGCCTTGAAGATGACTGCAAAATACCCCTGGGGTTACAGGGTCCCTGCTCCAAAGGCTGAAAGTCCTATTCTGTTGTATTGGACTCATGGCTGGAAATGCAGAGCAGTTTCTCCTGAGAGAAACTAGAGCCCTAGATAAGTTTCTTGCTGCCTGTCCCCAAAAGCAAATGGCTCAGTGGTAGATATGCTGATTTTCCGATACACTCTTGGTAGAGAAAGGAAGTGTGCCTGCACATGGTAAAGATTGTGGGAGCCCCAAAATATCTCTGTTCAGGGGAGCAGGGTGGGGGAGCTGGGTTGGTACCTGTTCACTGGGGAATCTTTTCTCACTGTTCAGATGTTTTCACAACCTCCGCTCCTGCTTGGGAATGGGTGGGATCAGGTGTAGGCTGTCACCGTTTCTTTCCAGTCCTTTGTTAGGGTCACAGCTCAGGTCTGTATCTCGTGAGAATAAGATGCTGTTGCTGCTCGTGGTTTCTGAGAGGAAGTGTAATTATAACTGTGGGCAGCAAGAGAATGATGCTGAGATACATCTGTATCAGCCTTGACTGATGGTGAGACCTCTCTGTAACCCAAATACACTGTGATACTCTGCCTTGACATGAGTCTGGCTGAGCACAGGACCTTCTTTACGCAAGTCAGGCTGAACAGCTCTAGTGCAGAGCTTCTGGGTGTGAAGTTGAGTCAGAATCAGAATGACAGAATAGTCTAAGTTGGAAGGGACTCACAAGAATCATCGAGTCCAAGTCTTAAGGGAATGGCCCATATGGGGATCAAACCCACAGAAGGAATGCACCAGCAGCTTTGTAGACAAAATCACTTAGGCTCAGCAGCTGAGGCAAAGGGGCGCTGTAGAGGTGAGACCTGTGGGAGGATAAAGGGAGAGCAGAATCACAGAAAGACATTTTGTGACTCAGAACAAGAAGGCCATTCCTCAGTAACTGCATAGCATGCTTTGTACAGCTCATTTAAAGCTGACTATGTGGTTCCCTGTCCCTCCGGGGCTCCCTGCTGCAGAGAAAGACCCTTTTTAAAAGGGGATCCTCGAGGTACCTATTTATAGCATGTAAACTGCTCCAGGAGAGTCATCCAGCCTTGAATGAACACCTCCCCATCCCCAGCAGCAGAGTGATGTACAGGCTGTTCTCCTGCAGTCCCAGCCCCTCCCTCTGACATTTGCTATCAGACTGTAAGGGACAGTTGCCGGCATCTCTCCCTGGTGCCGGAGGTGATGACACATTGGCTGTTGCCACGTTGGGCTAGCAGAGGCAGGAGGAGGCAGGGAGAGGGGCAGGGTACTCCTGCTGGGCTGCCCCTTCCTTGGAAGTGATGGGAGGCGAGCAGTGCATGCTATTCCCAGAAAGGAAAGGTCAGGGTGCAGAGCTGTGTGTGATGAGCCTCCAAGGCAGAGCCAGTGGCAGCAGGAGGGACCTGGGGTTGAAGTTGTGGTTTCTAGGCATGACTTGTGGATGTTGGCCAGGAGAGACAGAAATGAACTGGGGAGAAGGGAAAGGACTGTTGGTTTGAAGGGAAGCATGGGGCGCTGCAGAATTGGTGGCCTGGGGCATGATGAGTGATCCCTATCAGCCTGCAAAGCCCCCCTGCATCTTAGAGAGACCCAGGACAGGGCCTGGCATTGGATTTGCTCGGGCTTGGCCTCAGGCTGGGCTGGCCCCAACCCTCCATTCCAGGGGCAAACCACTGCTGAAAACCACGCTTGGATTCACTTATCTGGCTGCAGGGTAGAATTTCAGATTGCTACAGCTACAGGACAGAGCTTTGGGGATTTTCCTTTCTGATATGATTTGCAAAGCCAAAGGCTTGTAGCAAAGTCAGAGTGAATTCACGGATGTTTTCTTTCTCTGTCTAAGAATCCTCTTTAACACTCAAAACTCAGGAGGGAAAACATAATGATAAAACTGGACAGGGCCAACTCTTTTAGCATAGGTTTGAACAACTGCAGCTTACTGACTGTCTAAGGAGGCTCCTGTCAGCTCTGCCATTAAAGTCATAAATACAGCAAACACCAGTGATGGAAAGAGAAGGACTCTAAGGAAATGGTTGAAGGGATAGATGGAGGCAACCAAATAAGAGAGGCTATATGCCCAAGAAGAGTGTAAAAAGATGAAATGATTGGAGACAAAAAATTGGTCCTAAGAGGGACAATGAGTCAAGCATCAGCAGGAAACTCAAGTGGGACAGCAAGAGGCTGGACTCCATGGAAAAGGAGGGAGAAGGTACAAATGGGCTGGAAAATGCCATGAAAGTAGGATCTGTATTTCCGTGCAGGCAGCCCCAGTGGTACCTCTTCCCTCCTACATTAGTAGTTCCCTTGTCTGCTCTCAGGCAGTGGGAGATTGATGCAGCAGATGTGGCAGGGGAATGTGGCAGAACACAGGGAGAGTGGGCAGGACAGTCTCTTGGTGACACAGAATTGCTGGGGACCCGTGGGTGAGCAGGGATGGCCATTAGAGAGGCAATGCAGGCACAGTTTGTTCCCAGTGTCAAGAAGGCTGTCCAAGACAAGTGGCCAGCCTAATTTACACTCCGAGAGCAAGGAAGGTGAATGTTTTCTTATTTTTAATAATGGTCTCCTCTGCCTTGTGCCATGTGACCTCCTGCAGTAGGGTTCCAGTTCTGGGAAAAGCAGGGGAAAAGCAACTCCAACCAAATGAAAACATTCTGAGATGTCCCTGCTGCTGAGCTGTTCACTCCAACATCACCCACAGGATCAGACTGTCCTGTGCCTTAGTTTTGGATGGAGATATCCTTTCTCTGTACTGATATTACAGCCTTGATTCCAACATTTCTCTCTCCCGTTTCCCCTTCCAGTCAGTGCAAATGCAGTGACAGTAATGAGGTGGCCTAAAGCTGACCTTGGGTCATCCAACCCTGCTAAAGTGCTGGTGTGGGGATGTGTGATGGAGAAAGAGGGAGATGACTGTATAAGACAAATAGCTGCAGATAAATTTGGGACCTCACTCTTATTTTAACTGCAACTGGAGCGGGGTTGGGGCAGTTGCCAGCAAAGCACCTTGGCTGGGGAGTGATGGAGGGAAGAAGAAGGGTTTCACTGGGCAGGCTGGGGGACTGGGGAGGGCTGTGCCACACCAGCACATAGGGCAATTAGAGTTTCCCGGTAGAATCCAGAGGAGTTAGGGGAACAAACGTGACATTTGTTAAAGACAGAGCTCCTATGAATGGGACGCAGCGCTTGTGAGTCTCCCCCAAAGTACCACAGATCAAATGGCCAAGCAGAGCCTTTGCCAAATTTATTGTTTCTTGAATAAAAGCCACAGCTGGGGAGAGCAGTGCCAAGATATGGAAACTGGGACAGACATGCTTGCATAGTGCCTGCTTGTTCTCTGGCTGGCATTAGCTGGTGTTCCTAACTTCCGATGCCCATGAGGGCTGAAAGAATTAGGAGGTGGCTTAAAAAGGCATTTTTAAATGTGTTTTCTATTAGGAGCCTTCACATGTAGATAGAGGTGCCCAGAGAAAACCAGTAGTGGACAACAGATGAAAAAAGCCTGGTATCCATTTCCAAAAATGTACTGTCTACCTTAATATACCACCTTTCTTTCCCTTAGCCCCTTCTGGAGCTAGGTTATTTGAGTCATACAACCTGGTTCTCTTCTGGAGCATCTTCTTCCTCCTCTTCCTTGCAGAAACCACAAAGACAAGCCAATGCGTTTGGGAAATCCCCTCCCAATCCTTGGAGCAGGACAAGATTATATAAAGCAATAATTCATGGTTTCCTCTGAGCCCCTCCAGGTTCCTTCCCTTTGTGTAGAGGATGACTACTTCTTGAATGAGCAGCAAGCTCTCTTCCTTCTCGAAGGCCACTCTGCTGCCTGCCAAGGCACAACTTGGAGGGTGTGGAGCAGGCGTTCCTGTCATTCTTGAGGCATGAATGCCTTTGCAGTGAGTGTCTGACAGGTATGGAGACAAATCAGGACAGCCGTCCCCCTGGAGAGGTGATAAGGAGGTGTGAGTGCAGAATCACTGAATCAAAGAATCATTTAGGTTGGAAAAGACCTCTAAGATCTTCGAGTCCAACTAATTACCACTTTGTCAACTAGAAAAGTTGAAGGGGAGATGGGGTTTTCCCTGGAGAAGAGCCATGGGAAGAGGTTGGGTACTTGGTGACACCAGGGATGCTGTTTGGGCTTTGGCATCAGCATTGCTCCCAGAAGTTTTTGCTGCTCTTAGTTTGCTCTTTGTTTATAATCTTGGGGTGTCTCCACAATGTGGGCCATGCCAGCCAGCAGCTGTGGTTTGTTTGGAAGGGACAGGTCAGCATAGCTCACCGCTCCTGGTCTGTCCATCGTGCACACTTGTCCCTGTGGTGAACGGGGCTGCGGGCCTGTGGCTGTGCTATTTCCAGTGCCTGTGGGAATATGAGTGCCTGGTACATGTCTGGTGTTAGTTCTGCTTTGCTGAGGTGGTTTTGCCCTGAGCAGCCCCAGAGGATGTGCAGAGTGACCTGCAGCTGCACTGTGCTCCAAGAAAAGCAGGAAAGTGGGAGCCCACAGGATGGGGACCTGGGCAGGACCCTGGCTGTATTAGGGATGTAAAACTACCCATGGTCCAAATCTAGACAGGAGTCGTCTTGCTGTGAAAGGTGCCCTTCCAGTAACATGGAAATACTCCTTGTCACCAGTGTTCGTAGCCATCCCTGAAAAGCAGCAGCCTGGGTCTGTAGTCACTGGGTAGAGATTGTGCTGTTACAGAAACACATGGGACTTGGTACAGCCCGAAATGTTCATTCAGGCTTTGTAAGTAATTCCTGGAGACCTCAATCCTCTCTGAAGCACAAAGGTTTTATTATGAGGTGCTCGTTGAGTTGCAGGAAGAAAGAAATACAGTGTGAAGATATCACCCTGTGCTGCAGTGACAATCATCTACGATGCAGGGCCCAGATTAGAAACGGAGAGCGCTGAGTCTGCGCTCCACTGAGGTGACTCATCTCACATCTCGGTGCCGCCTGTGACACGGAGCCTGCCAGGCACATGGTGCCTGGAAGGGCAGTGTCCCTGCATTCTGTGTCCAGGAATTTGGAGAGAAGATGCTTCACAACTACCAGATATTGTCCTTTCTTGGCTTCCGCAGCAGGAATCTGAACTCTGCCTGATGCAGATTCGCCTAGCGATGAAACCCTTTTATTACTTTGCCAGAGCTGTGAGGATGGCTGTAAGGCAACTATCATTCAGCCTCACCACAGAGGAGGTGAGACACCAGGGCTAGACCACTGAAGGATAAGATGCAACCCTTTGCACCAAAAGGACAACCTTACCTAGTAGTAGTAAAAAGCCATTTTGTGTTATATTTGTTAGCTTTGAGTAATCCTGACTGTTCTAAAAGTGACTGCCTCCCTGCAAGCTTCCCGTTTTCATTAACCTAAGTACCCGTTAATTTCCTTTCCTTCAGCTGCTGATAAAAAAGGTTGAGTTTGAAGAACTTTCTTCCTTCCCCTTCCCATCTTGTGTGATTCACCCACAGATACCTCATTTCTCGGTGGAGTGATATGAGAAGCCAGGCTAAGGAGGCAATTTCATCATGAATATCAGTGCAAATTGGGCCAGAGAAGTCGCAGGATGATAATGGTACTTTTATGTACACATGCTAATTATAGCAACAGCAGAGCCAGGTCCATGCTGTAGCTCTGCATGAGGAAATCCCCTGTGGTTTCAGCCAGGAGTTCCAATTACTGTTTGTTAAAATTACTAAGAGAAACTAGACCTGTTAGGTCATGTGCATTTGTGAAAGATTTCTCTGCTGCAGTGCAAACGTAGGGATGGGTAGGTATATCCTGCTCAGAAGTTGCCTGAAAGTTTTTCAGGCTGTGTTTGCCATTTGCAGAATTACAAGATGCTCACCCTTTCCCTGGATAGAAGAGTCTCACCATCTCCTTCATCCCTGTTTTGCCCCTTGGCTCACAGCTGCTCTGTTCTGATCACTCCTCCTGAGCTGGCACGCCGCGGCCTTGCCCCCACTGCTCATCCCCTGTCTGTGCTGTGCCGCGTTTCTCACCACAGGCGTCCTCACCCCCATCCCTGGCTTCTTCAAAGGATGGCCATGGAAATAACAAGCACTTTGTTGTTAATAATAGAGACAACTTAGAGATGAGCTGCTGAGTGATTAAAGGGCTGCTGGACTGGTTTTTTGAGGCGAGAATAATGGAGCTGAATATATGTATGCATTCCACCGGCTCCGCCTTTCATCTTCCTTACATGGAAATTGTTAACGTTTGACTTCCAGTAATTTATGAGAAGTTCAGTTATAATTTCCACACCCCTCTGGATGGATTTCTGTGTCACAGAAAGCACTCTTTAACTGCACATCAGAGGTTCTTTATCGGCCATTTTAGCTGGCAGCTGGAAACTTCTGTGATACTGAGCCCTACTCTGTCCTCCTGTCATTGTAGTGAGCCCTTGTATGACAGGGCCAAATGTGGAGGAATCAGACAATGTCCCATAGCTGCTGGTCACTCTCTATAAGAAGTTCAAGTCCTTCAGATTTCAGTGCTGTCTTAACAATGCAACTGATTTAAAATATAATACACCTGAAAGCCTTCCATATCAAACCATCAGAGGGCTGCAGACGAGTTACTTGAACCCCTCATGAATACCAGGGCTCTCATTCCTGCAGAAGTCTTAGGACCACCTATTTTTAAATGGGGTTTAAGGTTACAGTTGGGCTTCCCAGCAGGGTCAGGGTGCTGTTAGGTAAGATTTGGATCTTCCTAAACAGGAGGGAAATTACAGTAAATAAGTGACTGAAATTAGAATCTTGTGTCCCTTTAACATTTTACCTCTGCCATTTCTGCAAGTTCCTGGGCTTTTTCTTCTGCAAGGGTTGTCTCACTTTGAGCCCAGAGCGGGTCAGGAGGACAGGGTTTGCTGTTGTGTCGTGTGCAACTGAGATTTGCCCTGGAAAGGGTGGGCAAGGTGATTCCAGCCGCCTTGGCTGAAAACTCAGCTGAAGACAGAAGTAGCTGCTGCTGACGGAGGGCAAGGGCAGGGGCACTGGAGGAAGGGATGCATCCATCAAGTGCAGCAGGTCACCGTGACTGAAACCATGAGATCATCAACATATCGAGCTCCACCCCGCAGGGAAATCTTTTTATACCTCCATGGCAGATGCCAACCATTTGCTCACTCACTGAAGAAGGTGCTTGCCAGAGAGTGAAGCAGAAAAGCCCCTGAGGGCTGACCTGCCCGTGGTGCAGTAACCAGCTCGAAGCTGGGCTCTGGGAAAATGGGTTGTGTTTACCCAGGTGTGATGCCTGCTCCACCCATGGATTCCTGGCCCTGCCTTCACGCTGTGCCCACTGCAGGGCTGTGTTGTGTCTGCCAGTGATACCATCAGCATCGCTGCGTGCCAGCCCCTGCTCGGGCGGCTTCACTTCGCTTTGATGAAGGGAACCAAAGCGTAGTGTGAACTCGGCCGTGGCGAGGCTGAGTGTTTTCCACACAGGTTTGGCCCTGTAAACCCTGGGAGTATTTGTCATCTTTGGCACAAACCACTGTGCCTCACCCTTTGATGTGGGTGAGCAGGATGAGGGAAAAAGAATTGGACTTACTCTCATCAAGTAGCGGCTACTCCTGAGTGAACGATTACCCAAGGCAATTTTGGAAATGAGACTTAAGCTCCTGAGCTGCTTTTGAAACTGTTAGTGATGTGTTGCACAAGGACAGCTAAGGCTCTGTCTCTCTCCCTGACCCTTGCAATTATGCATTGCTAATATAGTTGTCACTGATTTAATGGGATGATGGATCCATAGGACTCCTCAAGAGCAGTGTCCTCCAGACATACATGGATATAACCATGAGTGGGGGTAATTGCCACTTAGACTCTCCTTCAGGTTGTTTGTGTGACTCCAGCATACACAGTGTGAAATGAATGTGTTTGCTATTAGGTTATTTCTGTGTGAGGTGAAAAATAGGTTCATTTTTAATAAATGAAGTACTGTGAGGAGGGGGTGAGAAGGAGTGCTGATAGACACTCCACATGCATGCGGGTAGAGAACGTCTGAGGGGCATAATACATTGCTCAGTCTTCAAAAGATTTTCCTCTTGTCCTTAGATGGGAGACAGCATCATGTGGGGACACACCACCTCAGGTCTGACCTCAGTGCTGTGCGCTGCAGCCCTGCATGGCTCTGCTACATTCACAACCTTATCTTATGCCTCATTGCACTCTGGCTGTTTGAGAGGAGGCCACTGGCATTGCAGCTCAGGATTCTCCAGGCTCTTTTTAGTCTTAGAAAGCAGAGGTGAGAAACTTCTGCTGAGAGCCCCTATAAAGGGGGGGAGCTGCTTTTTGTTATGCTATATACAGGTTAGGATTGTCTGCAGGGGTGTTCACAGAATCACAGAATGTTAAGGGATTGGAATGAACCTTAAAGATCATCTAGTCCCAACCCCCCTGCCATGCTGCCAGCTAAGAAAGGGTTAATGCCACACCCACCTCCCCAGAGCCACGTGTGTCCTGCAGGACAGTCATTGTGCAGCCTGGCTGTGGAGAAAGGGCTGTCACGGGGATGGCCATGCTGTTTATACTCCTTTTGTGTTATTTCTGTAACTAGTCAGAGTTGCTGCTGCCACGGGAGAGGAAGGACTCGAAGTCTCCAGATGGTTCCTTTGTGCTGAATCACTTAAGCAACTGCCTTTCCCCAAACATTAGCAAACTGTATGGGCTCCCAAAGTCTGTCTTAAGAGAACTTCAGAAACCTGTGGCTTTCCTTTCTTCTCTCTTTTTCCTTTGCTTCCCTTGTTCTCTGCCTGCTCCCTTCTGAACCGTTAACGTTCGTGGCAGTGACAAGTTTTTGAGCTTCCCTCGACTATCCCAAGGGGCACCAGCGTATCTCTTACTTCCCAGTGGCAGCAGCAATACCTTAACAGGTCAAACACTGTCAGAATTTAAGGCTCTAAAAAAGACCTTTATGAGCCTTAGCCCCTCCTGAGAAGAGAGAGCATTTCCTACCCTGCTCGAGCATTAACATTTCACCAGTTTCTCTTTCTGCTTCGATTCTCATTCACCAAAGCAACTTTCCTTTCACCCCAAGCACCTGCTGTAGTCTGGCTGAAAGGCACCTGAGGCCCTGAACAAACCAGTCTGTCCAGGGCAGCCTCTGAGATCTTTCACCTCTCTGGGTGCAGACCTCTGCAGCAGCAGGATGGTAGTGGAACCGAAACTGGCGATTTCCTCCTTCCTTCCCAAGCTGTGATGCTTAAAAAACATCACCAAAGTTACATTTGGTAACAGCTGGTTTTGAGCTGTCCCATGGCCTGAATTGTCCTGTCAAATATGAAACTGCAACGGAGTGATTGGAAATCCAATCGATTGGAAATTTCTCCCATAATCACCCCTCATGGGCAGCTGCTGCCCTGTCCCTTGCCCTTGTCCTCTTTTCCACATCCCAAGAAGTCAAACAGGTGGATAATGCACAGTTTTGGAGAGTAAGTTCTTCTAAGGGTAAGAAAGGAATTTATTAGAATAAAGGTTTTTTTTTTTTGTGAGTAAAATGGCATTTGAGATGTCTCTGAGCCTAAATTAGTATTCACATTACCTCATTAGACTTGTTAGTCATAAACTTAGCCCCAGTGTTAGCTCACACGTTCATCAGGAGATGTTAGAGCTGTGCAGAGTTGGCTGAGGACTGGAGATTTGGAAACCAGATTTATGTCACTAGTGGTGCTGGCTGGCTAATTGCCCTGGATCAGATCCTAACCCCTTATCTGCTGGGTGGGAGAGACAATGCTTCTTTCCCGACTGCTTCGAGATCAGCAGATGAAATGCACCATTTTGAAAATGAGGGAAATGCTTTTGTGCTGATGTAAACAGGCCAATGCCTTTCCTTCCTCCTTCCTCCGAGCCACCAGTGGGACCACACTCTAACACCAGCCACACACCACAATGGTGAGGCTGCAGGCAGGAGAACCTCCTTCCTTCTCAAGGAGGATCACAGGAGCCATTTCCTCTGTCTGGCCTCACTTCAGATCCTTTCTGGCACCACGTGGGGCCAGCGCTGCTGCACCTCACATTCTGGTTGTAACAGAGGAAGGAGTAGAGCAGTGCAGAGACGGGCTTGGCAGCAGGAGTGTCTGAGGTGGATGGACACAAACCACCCGTGTCCTTCCCTGGAGAGGCTCCATTCCTTTCCAGTAGGAAAGGAAAACCCAGCAGCCACCAGCTCAGGGTGTGTGGAGCAGGCTCAGCAGGGCACAGCAATTAGTGACTGTGGTGGGAGCAGCTTGTTCAGCCTCCCTGGGCTCTGTGTGGGGTTCTTAGGCTGCCTGAGGATAAGGGACTCAGTCACAAGCCATTTCCCACATCCAGTGCAGTTGCACTGGTGCCCTTGGGATCAGAGATCATCCTCACTGGAGCCTTGCATGGGAATGTTGCCTGTGAGGAGAGGCAGCCCCAGAGCTGCATGTGAGAGATGGAGTGAGGGTGTTCTCTGCACTCTTGCTGCCTCTTCCTCCAAGGAAGAGTCTCAAGGGAACCACAGCAGCATCACAAAAGCTCACAGCAAAGCACAAACAGGGATGTCAAGTCTCTGTGTTTCCAAAGGGAGGGATGACAGTGCTTGGTTTCTCCTGGCCTGAATTCAACCCGTGTCCCTGTCCCTTGTTCAAGGTGACAGCCATGCTGGAAGTGCTCAGTTCAATAGGCAGAATTTAGGTTAGAACAGTGTGGGGAGCTGTGACTGCCAGTTATGGGTGTATGAATGTAGGAAATGCACCATATTCCTCTAAAAAGAGATTCTGTGCTCTGGTCAGCCACGGGACAGCTGGTTTGGATGCATGCCAGTGAACTAGAAGCAGAGATCTGTATTCTCCAGATTTCTTCCCCATTCCCTTATCTCCAGCTGGCTCACTGGTTTTGTATTGGATCTCTGACTCTGGCTCAGTTTCTCTTTACTAACAATGATACGCTGGGCATGAGAAAAGCTCATTCTTCCCACTTTATTCAGTAAAAAGGAAGGCATTTACAGGGAAAAGGAGTAGATTTGCTTTTGCTTGTTACCTGTGGGATCCTTGCACCAGCAGACCATGGACATAGCCTTGAGGGACCCTGTGATGGGACATATAGCTTTGAGGGACTCTGTGATGGCTTCATGATGGTTTCTGTTAAGCCTTGACAGCTTTACTCCAAATTTTCTGTGTTTGGTCTTTCAAATCAGACCTTTAAGAACAATTTCTCACTGGAGTGTTGTGGTGGCTGCTGCCAGCTCATGGAGTCCCTCAACTGAGCTGAGAGGGATCCTCTCGTGTAGGCATCTCCCCATGCCACAGGATATCCCTGCTTTTTGTGGTAGGAAACAAAACCCTGGCTGAGCTCTCACTGTGTTACCAGGCAGCTGTCCCGTGACATTACTGGCCTTTCTAAAATAGAAATTCATTTAGCATTTTCCCCTGACCCCAAGTTATTTTGCATAAAACAATTAAACAGACCACCCAAAATCAATTTACAAGTTGTCCAAGAAATCCTTGGAACAACTGTAGGAAATCAGAGTTCAGACCTGAATTGCACATGTGATGGTGCTAAATCTGGGGAAGGATTTTCATTGCTTGAAGCCAAATGTCCACAAATATTTCTTTCTTGAAATGTGGGAACCTTTTAGTGTGAATCCCCTCCAGGCATTCACAGGCACCTGCTGATATTCCAATTCTGTCAGATCCCTGGCCCTTCCTCATCCAAAGGACCATTGTTTGCTATTTTCATATGAGGATTTGCATCTAAAAGCAGGGCAGGGAAGGTACCTGGGCATAATCTCTGTCACAGTGGCCCTTAAATTTGCTTCAAAGTAACTGTCTTCCGTTAAGGCTTCAGAAAGTATCTTCCCTTCCTACAGTCCTCCCACTTGCCCTGATATTCACAGTTGCTACATTTGAGCGAATTCTATCAACTCCAAAGAGTTGAGTGTGTAATAGCAGCACATGACCTAATGCATTGCACTATTGTCAGGAAAACACAGTGAGGAAAATCACTATTTGCCAAAAAAACCCCAAACATAAAACCCCAGAAAAGCATTGCACAAGTCTCCCAGTACTCCAACAATCAAGAGCTCCTGCTGGAGATTGCAAGATTTTACAGTTTTAATAGTTTCAAAGAGAGCTGTTCCTCTGTTGGGAACAATGTTCAATCTGTTCAATGATTGAAAAAACCCCAAAGCAAACAATGTCCTTCCCACTTCCCCAAAATTCAACAAAAAAACCAAACAATCCCCTTAGAAAAGCTGGGGCAAAAGAAATAGGATAACATAGCCTGTTGCTTTGCAGCTGTTCGCATTCTGGCTGCTTTCCAGAGTTACTTTGGTGAGCCTCTGCCAGGAAAAAAAAGGTAGTCCTTCAAACCTAGAATTTGATGAGGACATTATTTCTTAGCAAAGTAAGTGAAGATCCAGGTTTGGGATTCAGCAATGGAACTGACATCTGCACCAATGTAGGAGCCAGTGATCTTCACCAAGAGCCTGGCAGAGTTGAGGAATACCCTAATCTTGGGAGATCTGTGTTCTTCGAGTGGTCATAAAGGACACAGAGAACTTGGATCTTCAGATGGGTTTGATACCAGATCCAACAAGTGGAGAAGTTGAGTTAATTTAGTGCTTGTGTGGTGGGGAGCTGACACTAACTGGAAAGTTGTGTCCAAGTTTGGCTTTGTGGCACTGGCTGCTGGATCCTCTCCCATAGGAGAGCTCATGGGGAAGGAGGACAAACTGGTGCAGGGGAGAATGGCAGGGAAGAAATGCTAACCCTGAGCTGATGGATAGATTTTAAAGTGTCCAGAGGCACTTCCAGCCGTTCCTGAGGCTGTGACCTAGGAGTCGTGGATGAACTCTGTGGAGGAAAGATGCTGTGTCAGAGCCCTGTAATAAAATAAGGGGCATCACCATGTGTCACTTGGAACATCACATCAGAGAGACAAGTACAGAGATGCTCTAAAACACAGGTTTGGGTTCCTGCAAACTGAAAGGGATGAGATGGAATTTTTTTCCTCTCCTAAGTAAATGTGATCATAAATAAGCCTAAGTCTGGGATTGGTACCCGCTGGGGTTCCTTGTGCCCTTATGTTACACTTTGGCTTCTTATCATGCATTAACAGGTTCTTCTTTTACCTTGATCTGTGAAGAAGCAACTGATGCTTCATTTCCTCTTGCTGTGCCCTAGGATTCTTTTCACACCCTGCACTTTTAACATATGCTGTTTAAAGGTTATAGGAGGAATTGTTGGCAAATGGCAGATGACAGGTTGCTGACACATGATAAAATAGCAAGAGTTTCCAAGGAGAGATTAAAGAGACAGGAAAGGAAAGAGGGGAGAGTCTGTAGACAATCTGTGCCTGTCTTGACTAGGTTGTGAGACCTGTTTAGATGCAGAGACTGTGCATTGCAAAGCTGACAGACTGTTCTGTTTTCTAGAGTACTGGAGGACTATAGAGTGAAATTCCATCTTCCTCTGCCTCACTCCACTCTGAATCTGATGGATGCTTAGGGAAGAGCTACTCAGCTGCCTTGCAGGCACCTACATTGGTCTGAGGACTGGGCTCCATTGCTCTGGAAATCCAACTCTCAATGGAGATTTCCACAGTGTACATTTCAAATGGAGTGAAACAAATCTAAGATTTAGGGAATCACAGAATAACAGAATGGTTTGGGTTGGAATAGACCTTACAGATCATCTATTTCCAACTCCCTCCCATAGGCAGGGACACCTTCCACTAGACCAGCTTTCTCCAAGCCACATCCAACCTGGCCTTGAACACTTCCAGGGAAGGGGCAGCCACAGCTTCTCTGGGCAACCTGTGCCAGGGCCTCACCACCCTCACAGGAGAGAATTTCTTCCTAATATCCAATCAAAACCTACTGTCTTTCAGTTTAAGTTCACTCTCCCTTCTCCTATCACTCAAGTTCCTGATTTGCAAAACCACTTAGCAAAGCACTAAGACAATCTACTGCTGATCTACAGCCTAGGGTCAGGGTGGGAATTTATTCCCTCTTCATCCTTTCCTTGACGTCTTGGGAAATGCCCCATGGGAGGCATTTCAAACTCCCACTGTGACTATGTGGGCACTAGTCCATTCCCATTGACTGAAAAGGTCATTTTTACTTTCTCATCGGATCTTCACCCTTCAGAGGGGCTGTCCTTGAGCCTGGGATATCTTGTGAGTAATGACCAAAAACGATTTCATCATCAGACTTCCACATCTTCTAAGGCTGTAATGAAACAAAAGAAGGGAATGTAAATTAGTGATATCCTGCTGGGTAAGTAGTTAACAAGATGGAAGCATGTGGCCTGACCCTGTGGGATGCGGGTGGTCCATCCGTCCCGTTGTGCTTCTCTGGTGAGCAAATCTGAAATTCCCACAGGTGAACAGGCACAGGTCAAGAACAGAGGCTGCAAGGTTTCTTCAGCCAACTTCTGTTTTGAATATTATGCTTTCACTTGTGAACCCTGAGGAATTCAGATCTCAAGGCAGAGGAAATGTTGGAAGAGGTCAAGCGAGCTGTGCTCTCTTAGTGTCACTTGGAGCAGCAAACAGCCTGCATTCCACGGCAACATCTGATTTTCTGCTTTTACAAGGCAGATGTTTAGGAGAAGTGATCTGCTGTTTATTTTAATTGCCATCTTCCAAACCTCTTTCCTACGTGCGCGCACACATTCAGAGACCATAAATAAGGATTCTTCAGATTATGCCGCTATTTGGGTAGCTGGCCCTGTCTTCCATCAGTGCCTGGACAGGGCTGTGTGCTGCAAACCCTGTTCCCCCTGCACATCAGTTTTACTGTAGCATAAATTAATTAGGTCTAAATCCTTTCTCAATGACACGAGCATAAATCTGAAATTGCTCCGCTGACGTCAGCTGATGGCAGTGGAAAGGAGAGTTAGACTCCTTGACTTCAGAATGTTGCTGATTTACACCAGGACAAGAGCAAAAGAACTTGGGCTCAGCATGTTCTAGCACTGTGTTACTGAACAGCAGGCCAGAATTTGCTCTGGGGTACAATGATGACAACAGAGATCAGTTCCATGGATTTTGCTGGCATCAAATTGATGAAAATGAGTCGTAACTTCACCACAGTTTGGGCCTCAAAGAGCTCCATGTAGTAGGTCATTAATGAAAAGAAAGGATAAAACAATGCTCCTGTGTAAAGTGATTAGTCCCACTGTCTGACACCATTCCAGGAGTGTCATACAGGGAGGAATCCAACCATTTGGCTTGTGTTGTGATGATGGAGAGCAAGGCAGCAGTATCCTCATATCTTGATGAAAACCAGGCAGAAGTTCATGGAGGAACTGCTGGTCCCAGCTGAAGGTAGAGGGGCATGTGTGTGGAGGAACTGCCCTTGCAACTGGTGCCAAGAGCTGGTCTGTAAGGGTGGGAATGCTGGCTGCAATTTTCTCCTCCAAGAGGACACAAAGAGTTGTAGGCACCCTGTGCTGGTAGCATTCAGGGTGTTAATCCTTACTCACTTATTTCTCTAGATTTTCCTACACTTTGTTTCTAATGGTTAGAATTGAGAGTCTATAAAAGAGATGCCAGTCCCTCTCTCTGCAGTGGCTTCACCTTTCAGACTGTGGGTTTAAGCAGAAGGAGACACAAACTAGAAGCTGTAGGGCTTCCCAAACAACCTTGCTGCTTAAGGAGACTTTGGCAAAGAGTGCCTGGATTTCTGGTGACTGCTTTATAGAAGTTAGAGAGCCCAGTTGTCACCTCAAAGTCCACCAGCCTTGCTCCACGAATGCCACTGGAGACAAGCTGATTTACACCCCTCTTCTGTTGGCATCTGGCCAATCTCTTAATTGTTCATAAGAGACTTTTTTAATAGCACACGTTTGCTCTCAGTGGCTTTGTTTGCCCACAGTGAAGTGCAGTCATGTGTGGTGTAGCTGCTTTAAAGCAGCAGATTGAAACAAGGTCCGTGTGAACCACCAGGTAACCTGGGGCTGCCACAGAGCAGGACACGGGTTTCAGGAGCCCAGCCTGATTCTGTGATCCCATTGACAGGACCTCCCTGTCCCACACTCAGAAGGTGGCCCCATGGAGATGGAGTGAAAGCTAAGAGAGCACAGCTCCAGTTTTACCACCCATTTTGTTCTCACTAGAGGTGGACAACTTGACTGATGCCTTCACTGGTAGGGAGTGGTGGAGTTTGCCAGAAGTGAAACAAAACTGTGATTATTGTCATGGAAACCAGAGCCTGAATGTGAAGCTCATCCAATGGGGCAACAGGAAGAGGACATTGGACTTCCTCTCCTATCAAACTGTGTGTGCCTTGGATTTGGAACACCAGACAGTCACTATTATAAAAACCTTGTCATGAGATATCAAGAAGCATTGGCTTCCTTTGTACTCCTGGGAAGAACTAAACCAGGCTCTTGGGGACTGGCCTGTGAAGGATGGGGTTTCTTAGCAGCACCACTCTAAAGAGCAAAACTCTTTCCAGTTATGACAGGCAGCAATTAAACCACAGTGGCTGAGGGATGCAGAGTTGGAAACATAATCTTGCTGTGCTTTGTGGCTCTACTTCCTGAATGCAAACATTCAATTATTTTAGAGTATTCCCTCTTCCTTCTCATTCGAACTTTACAAGTGGCTTTGCCCTGGGAGCTCATGGCATGGTTCTTGTTTTCTTGCAAGCTTACAAGCTCCATCTGTAGGATTGTTGAAGAAGAGCTCTCTGGCTTCAAGCTGATGAAAAAGGGCAGAGAAGCTTCACTCTGAGTTTCCAGACTTGTTCTGGAAAAACTCCAGCATGCTTAGCATACCACACTGCAGAAAGACACTTGATTTCGTCATCTGTCCTTCATATTTGGGGAGAGCTTTCCACCCTGGTTAAACTGCTGGTCCTTGGTCCTGTGCTGCATGAATGTGAGGCTGAGGCTGTTGCCTCTGGAATGGTAGAGCTGGTATTATTTCACAAAGGAAAACTCAGCAATATTCTAAATAGATCATGAGCTGAAAGACTTTTGGGTAACAGTTGTCATAAAGAATTGTAGTGACAGGACAAGGTGGAATGGCTTCAGGCCGTAAGAGAGTAGGGTTAGACTGGATATTAGGAAGAAATTCTTTACTGTGAGGACGGTGAGGCACTGACAGAGGTTGCCCAGAGAAGCTGTGGCTGCCCCTTCCCTGAAAGTGTTCAAGGCCAGGTTGGATAGGGCTTGGAGCAATTTGGTCTAGTGTGAGGCATCCCTGCCCATAGTAGGGGTTGGAATGAGATGATCTTAAAACATTCCATGTTTCTGTGATAGAGTTGTGATCCCTTTAGGTTCTGATAGCCCACAGTGCCCCATGTAGAAAACTAAACAGCAGTGATTGACATGTTCAAATCATCTAAATCCAGTTGATTTAGCAAATCAGTTTCTCCTCAACCTGGTATTTAACACTTGTCAGCCCCAGCCCACACTTCCCTGCACAGGCTGCACCTGCAGAGCTAATTGCAGTCCATGGGGGCTGTTTTTAGGAGGAGAAAACACAAAAGGTGAAAGACTTTCTTCCTTTTGTGCAGAGTACAATCCTTGCCAGTAAGGTGAGGTACAGACTGGGGTTGTGAATGTTTGGAAAAGGATGTGTGGATGGAAGGAAGGAAGGAAGGAAGGAAGGATATACTTTGCAAGGCAGATGGAGTGTGAGTAGTCCTTTTAAAGAGATGCTGGCAACTAACACTGTTGTGAATTATCTCTGTCATGTTGGAACTTCATCTTCTATTTGCACAAGAAATATAACTTCATTTTAGATACCAAGAATTTTTCTGAGAGAGGCATTGTGTTCCCAAAGAACAGATATGTTTTTTTCCTTTGTGTAGATCCATTCTGGCTTTAAACCTGCTTTCTTCTCACATGCACAGATGATAATCTTTTACATGTACTTATTAAAAAATATCACTTTCAAAAATTAAAAACACAGGCATATTCTGTACTTGTTCCTTTCTTTACCTCATGATTAATTTCCCATTTTCCCATCTGACAAGTCTGTCATTTGAGTATCTCCACAATCAAGAAAAGCCCATTTTTTTCCCTTTTGTAGATTCACTGATATTAAAAGTAGAAAGAAATGTGTTCTCATCTCCTGGGCAGCTGACCTGTTTGTAGAGATGTATCTATTTATCTTTAGTGTGAGGATGATGAGGCCCTGGCACAGGTTGCCCAGAGAAGCTGTGGCTGCCTTATCCATGAAAGTGTTTAAACCCCAATCTCTTCTGTGCTAAACTAATGGTTTTTTTCTTTCTTCTCTATCCCACAGAGATCCCTGGGTGTCCAGGAATGGTCAAGAGTTGAATGGACCAACCTCTCTTCCTCACCATCCTGAGCTCATGAGGGCTCTGAAGAGATTGAGTGGGAGCACAGCCTTGCTTCCCTGAGCCTGGGGATGCTGTGGGAAGTGATTGCCTTGGCAAATGTCTTCATCCTAACCCATAGCCCATCGTGCATCACCTGAAGAAGAAGCTGGTGAAAGATAACCAGGGGACCAGGAAAGGCTCTGCTAGCCTTGGAGGACACCAAGGCACTTTGCAGGAGTCACTGCTTGTGGAACCAGCTCTGGAAAGAGGCTACAGGAGCCCTGTGAACTGAAGGAGAGGGATGTCTAAATCATGATAAAAAGTAGAGAGGTTTCCTGGGCACAGCAACCTTGGAAAGCACTTTCAAAAGGGGAGTACCAGGACCACGTGGTCATCTCCAGTGTCTGATTTGGAAGAGGCACAGCAAGGTCACTGCCTTATGGTCAGGTCAGGAGACCAGCAGGATGCCTGTTCGCGTGCTGGTTGGGGATCCAGATGAAACAGGAATCTGTCCAAGACCAAGAGAGAAGAAGTGTGGAAGATTGCTTTGACTTACTCTGTGCTTGTTTCTCCTTCTGGTGTCTTCTCTGTCTACTTCTCTGTAGGCCCATATACATCATATGGGGCCCAGAGTCTCACAAACAAGCAGAAGGATTGGCACAGGGCAAGTCCTGCCCAGTGCAGATGCAATTTGGCCTTTGTTTGTTCCTTGTGCCAACAAATGTGCAACTGTCATGCCTGGACTTCAGACAGGAGAAAGGCTGGAACCTGACAGTTGTTTCACTTGCAAGCAGTCACATTCTAGCATGACCAGCCACCCTTGGGAGCCAAGTTGTAACACCTGAGCCTCAAAACATCATAGAGCATCTGTCCCTCTCCTGCAGCTGTGGGAAGGAGCATATGGACAGGCTGCATGCTCAGCTCCTGCTTCTTGGATTGGGAAAAACTCATTAAGCAGTGAAAGACACAGATGTGGAGGGAGTGACGGATCTCAGGCAGAAAACAGTAGGAAAAACTGACTAAAAACCATAGGAAAATGTGCACCTTTGACTTGCAGGTGGTGCCCCAGCTGTGGACTGTCATGCCCAGCTGGGTAGCTGCAGATGTCTGGTCGCTGAGCTGCTCCCAGAGGCCTGGGCAAAACATGCTGGTACCAAACTGTGCCGGGAGCCCCATCTCAGACCTTCTCTCCTGGGCCTCCAGCTGCAAACCTCTTCCCTCATGTGCAATTGTATTTATTTATTTATTTTCTTGCTGCTTGATGTGAAGCTGCTAAATGAACCACCTCCCCACAAACACCCTCAGCCAAGAGAGGATGGAGGGAGGGGGCGTGTGGTGTGTCTGTGCAAGGGGACTGAGCAGAGGGGCAGGAGAGAGGGACACCTTCCAGGAGTAACCTTCTAGCGGAAGCTGTCCTTGTCCATGGTGGAGAGGTTGGACTAGATGATCTTTAAGGTCCCTTCAAACCCAAACCATTCTGTGATTCTATGATAAGCCTTGAACGAGATGCCTCATCCCTGGAAGTGTTCAAGGTCAGGTTGGATGGAGCTCTGAACAACCTGGTGTAGCAGGTGTCCATTCTATGATTCTATGATGTGGACATGCCTACAGAGGGAGCATACAAGGCAGGAGGAAAAGGCTGCAGTGAAACCCCAGTCTCCCTAGGGTGAGGGTGCAATTTTGCTCTGTCAAGAACTAAGGACAAGCTGGGTAGAGCTTTGTTGGGAAGGACAGCAGGACAGCTGCAGCCTGCATAAGCTTGGGAATGTCCCTGTAGCCAAATGTCCTCCATGCATCTGTGCTTGTGCAGGACATTGTGCGAGTTGCTCACCCAGGTTGTGCCCTCCCAGCACTCCCTGAAGCAAACTTACAGTTTCTACATTTGTAGGAGGACATATCCCCAGCCAGGCAAGTTTTCACCAGTGTGTTCACTGAGGTTATTAAACCAGGTATTAACCTGGCAGCTTTTTCTGCTCTAGACATCCATCACAGACCCATTTGACACAGCCAGTTTGAGACCAGCCTCTCGAGGCAGGGCTGTAGCTGTGCTGTAGTGGTTCATGCTCAGCCTTGGCTGTTCCTACCCTTCTACCCCTTTTGCCTAAAAACTGGCACACCAGCAGCATCCACTCATGGCCAGATATCCCATTTTATGGAAAGTCTGTCTGTCCTACTGCAGAGGGGAAAAATTTCTCTGGGAGAGGGCGGCTGTCCAGTGCCCTGCTACTCTCCCACAGCTCCCACGCTCAGGAGGGACCAGGCTACACTGACATCCCTTGGTGCATCTCCCAGCTGCTCCAGGAAAGCCTGGCTTCTCCCATACCCTTCCCTCTGAGACGCCCCAGCAAGGCTTTGTCCAAACCTGTGTGGCTGCTGACTGGAAATATTTCCCAACAAAACCTGTTCCTCCTAAGATTCTTGGCTGGTTCTAGTCACTTATTATGTACTGGAAACACTATCCGTGGGATTAGTTTTCAGGTTAGAGACATGCATGTAGTTCTTTTTCTCACAAATCCCCTGATGTGCAAGAGCAGGTTGCAGCAAGTGGAATGGATGCACTTGCTCTGATCATTTGCCAGCATGGCCCAAAAGCAGTGACCTGCTCATTGCTGATCACTGCCTTGCAGAGTTGTACGAGTTGGAGACAGAAGAGGTGTATTACAAATCCATCTGCCTCTGAC